>NC_091692.1:49072500-50322500 GCF_041296265.1 Equus caballus
TACAGTCTACAGGGAACATATCTTACAAAGGCTTGTGAAACGCAGTTTCTTTGCAGACATTATCTGGCTGAAGTAGAACTTCTGCCCTGGGTGTGCCACATTGCCCTAGAGCTGAAAGGCACAACGTGCAGGCTTCTTAACAAAGGGCGAGTTGGGCCCCACAGAATCTTGCTTCCAGCTCTTTGGGAAGCTAAGAAACAACTCGCTCTGCACAGTGCTCTTACAGCCTACCAGGAACATCTCCTAGAGAGGCCTGTGAAACGCAGTTTCTTTGCAGACATTATCTGGCTGAAGTAGAACTTCTGCCCTGGGTGTGCCACATTGACCTAGAGCTGAAAGGCACAACGTGCAGGCTTCTTAATGACGGGCGAGTTGGGCCCCAGAGCATCTTGCTTCCAGCTCTCTGGGAAGCTAAGAAACAACTCGCTCTGCGCAGTGCTCTTGCAGCCTACAGGGAACATCTCTTACAAAGGCCTGTGAAACGCAGTTTCTATGCAGGCCTGATCTGGCTGAAGTAGAACTTCTGCCCTGGGTGTGCCACATTGCCCTAGAGCTGAAAGGCACAACGTGCAGGCTTCTTAACAAAGGGCGACTTGGGCCCCAGATCATCTTGCTTCCAGCTCTTTGGGAAGCTAAGAAGCAACTCGCTCTACACAGTGCTCTTACAGCCTACAGGGAACATCTGTTACAAAGGCCTGTGAAACGCAGTTTCTTTGCAGGCCTGATCTGAATGAAGTAGAACTTCTGCCCTGGGTGTGCCACATTGCCCTAGAGCTGAAAGGCACAACGTGCAGGCTTCTTAACAAAGCGCAAGTTGGGCGCCAGAGCATCTTGCTTCCAGCTCTTTGGGAAGCTAACAAACAACTCGCTCTGCACAGTGCTCTTACAGCCTACCGGGAACATCTCTTACAAAGGCCTGTGAAGCGCAGTTTCTTGGCAGGCCTGATATGGCTGAAGTAGAAGTTCTGCTCTGGGTGTGCCACATTGACCTAGAGCTGAAAGCTACAAAGTGCTGTCTCCTTTCCAAAGGGCGAGTTGGGCCCCAGAGCATCTTGCTTCCAGCTCTTTGGGAAGCAAAGAAGCAACTCGGTCTGCACAGTGCTCTTACAGCCTACCGGGAACATATCTTACAAAGGCCTGTGAAACGCAGTTTCTTTGCAGACATTATCGGGCTGAAGTAGAACTTCTGCCCTGGGTGTGCAACATTGCCCTAGAGCTGAAAGGCACAACGTGCAGGGTTCTTAACAAAGGGCGAGTTGGGCCCCAGAGCATCTTGCTTCCAGCTCTTTGGGAAGCTAAGAAACAACTCGCTCTGCACAGTGCTCTTACAGTCTACCGGGAACATCTCTTACAAAGGCCTGTGAAACACAGTTTCTATGCAGGCATGATCTGGCTGAAGTAGATCTTCTGCCCTGGGTGTGCCACATTGCCCTACAGCTGAAAGGCACAACGTGCAGGCTTCTTAACAAAGGGCGAGTTGGGCCCGAGAGCATCTTGCTTCCAGCTCTTTGGGAAGCTAAGAAACAACTCGCTCCGCACAGTGCTCTTACAGCCTACCGGGAACATCTCTTACAAAGGCCTGTGAACCGCAGTTTCTTGGCAGGCCTGATCTGGCTGAAGTAGAACTTCTGCCCTGGGTGTGCCACATTGCCCTAGAGCTGAAAGGCACAACGTGCAGGCTTCTTAACAAAGGGCGAGTTGGGCCCCAGATCATCTTGCTTCCAGCTCTTTGGGAAGCTAAGAAAGAACTCGCTCTGCACAGTGCTCTTACAGCCTACCGGGAACATCTCTTACAAAGGCCTGTGAAACGCAGTTTCTTTGCAGGCCTGATCTGGCTGAAGTAGAACTTCTGCCCTGGGTGTGCCACATTGCCCTAGAGCTGAAAGGCACAACGTGCAGGCTTCCTAACAAAGGGCGAGTTGGGCCCCAGAGCATCCTGCTTCCAGCTCTTTGGGAAGCTAAGAAGAAACTCGCTCTGCACAGTGCTCTTACAGCCTACCGGGAACATCTTTTACAAAGGCCTGTGAAACGCAGTTTCTCTGCAGGCCTGATCTGGCTGAAGTAGAACTTCTGCCCTGGGTGTGCCACATTGCCCTAGAGCTGAAAGGCACAACGTGCAGGCTTCTTAACAAAGGGCGTGTTGGGCCCCAGTGCATCTTGCTTCCAGCTCTTTGGGAAGCTAAGAAAGAACTCGCTCTGCACAGTGCTCTTACAGCCTACCGGGAACATCTCTTACAAAGGCCTGTGAAACGCAGTTTCTTTGCAGGCCTGATCTGGCTGAAGTAGAACTTCTGCTCTGGGTGTGCCACATTGCCCTAGAGCTGAAAGCTACAACGTGCTGTCTCATTTCCAAATGGCGAGTTGGGCCCCAGAGCATCTTGTTTTCATCTCTTTGGGAAGCTAAGAAGCAGCTCGCTCTGCATAGTGCTCTTACAGCCTACCGGGAACATCTATTTCAAAGGCCTGTGAAACGAAGTTTCTTTGCAGGCCTGATCTGGCTGAAGTAGAACTTCTGCCCTGGGTGTGCCACATTGCCCTAGAGCTGAAAGGCACAACGTGCAGGCTTCTTAACATATGGCGAGTTGGGCCCCACAGCATCTTGCTTCCAGCTCTTTGGGAAGCTAAGAAACAACTCGGTCTGCACAGTGCTCTTACAGCCTACCGGGAACATCTCTTACAAAGGCCTGTGAAACGCAGTTTCTTTGCAGGCCTGATCTGGCTGAAGTAGAACTTCTGTCCTGGGTGTGCCACATTGCCCTAGAGCTGAAAGGAACAACGTGCAGGATTGTTAACAAAGGCTGAGTTGGTCCCCAGAGCATCTTGCTTCCAGCTCTTTGGGAAGCTAAGAAAAAACTCGCTCTGCACAGTGCTCTTAGAGCCTACCGAACACATCTCTTACAAAGGCCTGTGAAACGCAGCTTTTTTGCAGGCCAGATCTGGATGAAGTTGAACTTCTGCCCTGGGTGTGCCACATTGCCCTAGAGCTGAAAGGCACAACGTGCAGGCTTCCTAACAAAGGGCGAGTTGGGCCCCAGAGCATCTTGCTTCCAGCTCTTTGGGAAGCTAAGAAGCAACTCGCTCCGCACAGTGCTCTTACAGCCTACCGGGAACATATCTTACAAAGGCCTTTGAAACGCAGTTTCTTTGCAGACATTATCGGGCTGAAGTAGAACTTCTGCCCTGGTGTGCCACATTGCCCTAGAGCTGAAAGGCACAACGTGCAGGCTTCTTAACAAAGGGCGAGTTGGGCCCCACAGCATCTTGCTTCCAGCTCTTTGGGAAGCTAAGAAACAACTCGCTCTGCACAGTGCTCTTACAGCCTACTGGGAACATCTCTTACAAAGGCCTGTGAAACGCAGTTTCTTGGCAGGCCTTATCTGGCTGAAGTAGAACTTCTGCCCTGGGTGTGCCACATTGCCCTAGAGCTGAAAGGAACAACGTGCAGGCTTCTTAACAAAGGGCGAGTTGGGCCCCAGAGAAAATTTCTTACAGCTCTTTGGGAAGCTAAGAAACAACTCGCTCTGCACAGTGCTCTTACAGCCTACCGGGAACATCTCTTACAAAGACATGTGAAACGGTGTTTCTTTGCAGGCCTGATCTGGCTGAAGTAGAACTTCTGCTCTGGGTGTGGCACATTGCCCTAGAGCTGAAAGGCACAACGTGCAGGCTTCTTAACAAAGGGCGAGTTGGGCGCCAGAGCATCTTGCCTCCAGCTCTTTGGGAAGCTAAGAAAGAACTCGCTCTGCACAGTGCTCTTACAGCCTACCGGGAACATCTCTTACAAAGGCCTGTGAAACGCAGTTTCTTTGCAGGCCTGATCTGGCTGAAGTAGAACTTCTGCTTTGGGTGTGCCACATTGCCCTAGAGCTGAAAGCTACAACGCGCTGTCTCCTTTCCAAAGGGCGAGTTGGGCCCCAAAGCATCTTGCTTCCAGCTCTTTGGGAAGCTAAGGAAGAACTTGCTCTGCACAGTGCTCTTACAGCCTACCGGGAACATCTCTTACAAAGGCCTGTGAAACGCAGTTTCTTTGCAGACCTGATCTGCCTGAAGTAGAACTTCTACCCTCGGTGTGCCACATTGCCCTAGAGCTGAAAGGCACAACGTGCAGGCTTCTTAACAAAGGGCGAATGGGCGCCAGAGCATCTTGCTTCCAGCTCTTTGGGAAGCTAAGAAGCAGCTCGCTGTGCACAGTGCTCTTACAGCCTACCGGGAACATCTCTTACAAAGACATGTGAAACGCAGTTTCTTTGCAGGCCTGATCTGGCTGAAGTAGAACTTCTGCCCTGGGTGTGCCACATTGCCCTAGAGCTGAAAGGCACAACGTGCAGGCTTCTTAACAAAGGGCAAGTTGGGCCCCAGAGCATCTTGCTTCCAGCTCTTTGGGAAGCTAAGAAAGAACTCGCTCTGCACAGTGCTCTTACAGCCTACCGGGAACATGTCTTACAAAGGCCTGTGAAACGCTCTTTCTTTGCAGGCCTGATCTGGCTGAAGTAGAACTTCTGCTCTGGGTGTGACACATTGCCCTAAGGCTGAAAGCTACAACGTGCTGTCTCCTTTCAAAAGGTCGAGTTGGGCCACACAGCATCTTGCTTCCAGCTCTTTGGGAAGCTAAGAAGCAGCTCGCTCTGCACAGTGCTCTTACAGCCTACCGGGAACATCTCTTACAAAGGCCTGTGAAACGCAGTTTCTTTGCAGGCCTGATCTGGCTGAAGTAGAACTTCTGCCCTGGGTGTGCCACATTGACCTAGAGCTGAAAGGCACAACGTGCAGGCTTCTTAAATGTGCGAGTTGGGCCCACAGCATCTTGCTTCCAGCTCTTTGGGAAGCTAAGAAACAACTCGCTTTGCACAGTGCTCTTACAGCCTACGGGGAACATCTCTTACAAAGTCCTGTGAAACGCAGTTTCTTTGCAGGCCTGATCTGGCTGAAGTAGAAGTTCTGCTCTGGGTGTGCCACATTGCCCTAGAGCTGAAAGGCACAACGTGCAGTCTTCTTAACAAAGGGCGAGTTGGGCCCCAGAGCATCTTGCTTCCAGCTCTTTGGGAAGCTAAGAAACAACTCGCTCTGCACAGTGCTCTTACAGCCTACCGGGAACATCTCTTACAAAGGCCTGTGAAACGCAGTTTCTTTGCAGGCCTGATCTGGCTGAAGTAGAACTTCTGCCCTGGGTGTGCCACATTGCCCTAGAGCTGAAAGGCACAACGTGCAGGCTTCCTAACAAAGGGCGAGTTGGGCCCCAGAGCATCCTGCTTCCAGCTCTTTGGGAAGCTAAGAAGAATCTCTCTCTGCACAGTGCTCTTACAGCCTACCGGGAACATCTTTTACAAAGGCCTGTGAAACGCAGTTTCTCTGCAGGCCTGATCTGGCTGAAGTAGAACTTCTGCCCTGGGTGTGCCACATTGCCCTAGAGCTGAAAGGCACAACGTGCAGGCTTCTTAACAAAGGGCGTGTTGGGCCCCAGTGCATCTTGCTTCCAGCTCTTTGGGAAGCTAAGAAACAACTCGCTCTGCACAGTGCTCTTACAGCCTACCGGGAACATCTCTTACAAAGGCCTGTGAAACGCAGTTTCTTTGCAGGCCTGATCTGGCTGAAGTAGAACTTCTGCTCTGGGTGTGCCACATTGCCCTAGAGCTGAAAGGCACAACGTGCAGGCTTCTTAACAAAGGGCGTGTTGGGCTCCAGTGCATCTTGCTTCCAGCTCTTTGGGAAGCTAAGAAAGAACTCGCTCTGCACAGTGCTCTTACAGCCTAAAGGGAACATCTCTTACAAAGGCCTGTGAAACGCAGTTTCTTTGCAGGCCAGATCTGGCTGAAGTTGAACTTCTGCCCTGGGTGTGCCACATTGCCCTAGAGCTGAAAGGCACAACGTGCAGGCTTCCTAACAAAGGGCGAGTTGGGCCCCAGAGCATCTTGCTTCCAGCTCTTTGGGAAGCTAAGAAGCAACTCGCTCCGCACAGTGCTCTTACAGCCTACCGGGAACATATCTTACAAAGGCCTTTGAAACGCAGTTTCTTTGCAGACATTATCGGGCTGAAGTAGAACTTCTGCCCTGGTGTGCCACATTGCCCTAGAGCTGAAAGGCACAACGTGCAGGCTTCTTAACAAAGGGCGAGTTGGGCGCCAGAGCATCTTGCTTCCAGCTCTTTGGGAAGCTAAGAAACAACTCGGTCTGCACAGTGCTCTTACAGCCTACCGGAAACATCTCTTTCAAAGGCCTGTGAAATGCAGTTTCTTTGCAGGCCTGATCTGCCTGAAGTAGAACTTCTACCCTCGGTGTGCCACATTGCACTAGAGCTGAAAGGCACAACGTGCAGGCTTCTTAACAAAGGGCGAATGGGCACCAGAGCATCTTGCTTCCAGCTCTTTGGGAAGCTAAGAAACAACTCGCTCTGCACAGTGCTCTTACAGACTACCGGGAACATCTCTTACAAAGGCCTGTGAAACGCAGTTTCTATGCAGGCCTGATCTGGCTGAAGTAGAACTTCTGCCCTGGGTGTGCCACATTGCCCTAGAGCTGAAAGGCACAACGTGCAGGCTTCTTAACAAAGGGCGAGTTGGGCCCCAGATCATCTTGCTTCCAGCTCTTTGGGAAGCTAAGAAACAACTCGCTCTGCACAGTGCTCTTACAGCCTACCGGGAACATCTCTTTCAAAGGCCTGTGAAACGCAGTTTCTTTGCAGGCCTGATTTGGCTGAAGTAGAACTTCTGCCCTGGGTGTGCCACATTGCCCTAGAGCTGAAAGGAACAACGTGCAGGCTTGTTAACAAAGGCTGAGTTGGGCCCCAGAGCATCTTGCTTCCAGCTCTTTGGGAAGCTAAGAAACAACTCGCTCTGCACAGTGCTCTTAGAGCCTACCGAAAACATCTCTTACAAAGGCCTGTGAAACGCAGCTTTATTGCGGGCCAGATCTGGATGAAGTTGAACTTCTGCCCTGGGTGTGCCACATTGCCCTAGAGCTGAAAGGCACAACGTGCAGGCTTCTTAACAAATTGTGTTTTGGGCCCCAGTGCATCTTGCTTCCAGCTCTTTGGGAAGCTAAGAAAGAACTCGCTCTGCACAGTGCTCTTACAGCCTACCGGGAACATCTCTTACAAAGGCCTGTGAAACGTAGTTTCTTTGCAGGGCTGGTCTGACTGAGGAAGAACTTCTGCTCTGGGTGTGCCACATTGCCCTAGAGCTGAAAGCTACAACGTGCTGTCTCATTTCCAAATGGCGAGTTGGGCCCCAGAGCATCTTGTTTTCAGCTCTTTGGGAAGCTAAGAAACAACTCGCTCTGCAGAGTGCTCTTACAGCCTACCGGGAACATCTATTTCAAAGGCCTGTGAAACGCAGTTTCTTTGCAGGCCTGATCTGGCTGAAGTAGAACTTCTGCCCTGGGTGTGCCACATTGCCCTAGAGCTGAAAGGCACAACGTGCAGGCTTCTTAACAAAGGGCGAGTTGGGCGCCAGAGCATCTTGCTTCCAGCTCTTTGGGAAGCTAAGAAACAACTCGCTCTGCACAGTGCTCTTACAGCCTACCGGGAACATCTCTTACAAAGGCCTGTGAAACACAGTTTCTTTGCAGGCCTGATGTGGCTGAAGTAGAACTTCTGCCCTGGGTGTGCCACATTGCCCTAGAGCTGAAAGGCACAACGTACAGGCTTCTTAAAAGTGCGAGTTGGGCCCACAGCATCTTGCTTCCAGCTCTTTATGAAGCTAAGAAACAACTCGCTTTGCACAGTGCTCTTACAGCCTACGGGGAACATCTCTTACAAAGGCCTGTGAAACGCACTTTCTTGGCAGTCCTGATCTGGCTGAAGTAGAAGTTCTGCTCTGGGTGTGCCACATTGCCCTAGAGCTGAAAGGCACAACGTGCAGGCTTCTTAACAAAAGGCGAGTTGGGCCCCACAGCATCTTGCTTCCCGCTCTTTGGGAAGCTAAGAAACAACTCGCTCTGCACAGTGCTCTTACAGCCTACTGGGAACATCTCTTACAAAGGCCTGTGAAACGCAGTTTCTTGGCAGGCCTGATCTGGCTGAAGTAGAACTTCTGCCCTGGGTGTGCCACATTGCCCTAGAGCTGAAAGGAACAACGTGCAGGCTTCTTAACAAAGGGCGAGTTGGGTCCCAGAGAAAATTTCTTACAGCTCTTTGGGAAGCTAAGAAACAACTCGCTCTGCACAGTGCTCTTACAGCCTACCGGGAACATCTCTTACAAAGGCCTGTGAAACGCTCTTTCTTTGCAGGCCTGATCTGGCTGAAGTAGAACTTCTGCTCTGGGTGTGACACATTGCCCTAGAGCTGAAAGGCACAACGTGCAGGCTTCTTAACAAAGGGCGAGTTGGGCGCCAGAGCATCTTGCCTCCAGCTCTTTGGGAAGCTAAGAAGAAACTCTCTCTGCACAGTTCTCTTACAGCCTACCAGGAACATCTCCTAGAGAGGCCTGTGAAACGCAGTTTCTTTGCAGACATTATCTGGCTGAAGTAGAACTTCTGCCCTGGGTGTGCAACATTGACCTAGAGCTGAAAGGCACAACGTGCAGGCTTCTTAACAAAGGGCAAGTTGGGACCCAGAGCATCTTGCTTCCAGCTCTTTGGGAAGCTAAGAAACAACTCGCTCTGCGCAGTGCTCTTAGAGCCTACAGGGAGCATCTCTTACAAAGGCCTGTGAAATGTAGTTTCTATGCACGCCTTATCTGGCTGAACTAGAACTTCTGCCCTGGGTGTGCCACATTGTCCTACAGCTGAAAGGCACAACGTGCAGGCTTCTTAACAAAGGCTGAGTTGGGCCCCAGAGCATCTTGCTTCCAGCTCTTTGGGAAGCTAAGAAAGAACTCGCTCTGCACAGTGCTCTTACAGCCTACCGGGAACATCTCTTACAAAGGCCTGTGAAACGCAGTTTCTTTGCAGGCCTGATCTGGCTGAAGTAGAACTTCTGCTTTGGGTGTGCCACATTGCCCTAGAGCTGAAAGCTACAACGCGCTGTCTCCTTTCAAAAGGGCGAGTTGGGCCCCAGATAATCTTGCTTCCAGCTCTTTGGGAAGCTAAGAAGCAACTCGCTCTGCACAGTGCTCTTACAGCCTACCGGGAACATCTCTTACAAAGGCCTGTGAAACGCAGTTTCTTTGCAGACATTATCGGGCTGAAGTAGAACTTCTGCCCTGGGTGTGCAACATTGCCCTAGAGCTGAAAGGCACAACGTGCAGGCTTCTTAACAAAGGGCGAGTTGGGCCCCAGAGCATCTTGCTTCCAGCTCTTTGGGAAGCTAGGAAACAACTCGCTCTGCACAGTGCTCTTACAGCCTACCGGGAACATCTCTTACTAAGGCCTGTGAAACACAGTTTCTATGCAGGCCTGATCTGGCTGAAGTAGATCTTCTGCCCTGGGTGTGCCACATTGCCCTAGAGCTGAAAGGCACAACGTGCAGGCTTCTTAACAAAGGGCGAGTTGGGCCCCACAGCATCTTGCTTCCAGCTCTTTGGGAAGCTAAGAAACAACTCGCTCTGCACAGTGCTCTTACAGCCTACCGGGAACATCTCTTACAACGGCCTGTGAAACGCAGTTTCTTTGCACTCTTGATCTGGCTGACGTAGAACTTCTGCCCTGGGTGTACCTCATTGGCTTAGAGCTGAAAGGCACAATGTGCAGGCATCTTAACAAAGGGCGAGTTGGGCCCCAGAGCATCTTGCTTCCAGCTCTTTGGGAAGCTAAGAAACAACTCGCTCTGCACAGTGCTCTTACAGCCTACCGGGTACATCTCTTACAAAGGCCTGTGAAACGCAGTTTCTATGCAGGCCTGATCTGGCTTAAGTAGAACTTCTGCCCTGGGTGTGCCACATTGCCCTATAGCTGAAAGGCACAACGTGCAGGCATCTCAACAAAGGGCGAGTTGGGCCCCAGAGCATCTTGCTTCCAGCTCTTTGGGAAGCTAAGAAACAACTCGCTCTGCACAGTGCTCTTACAGTCTACAGGGAACATATCTTACAAAGGCTTGTGAAACGCAGTTTCTTTGCAGACATTATCTGGCTGAAGTAGAACTTCTGCCCTGGGTGTGCCACATTGCCCTAGAGCTGAAAGGCACAACGTGCAGGCTTCTTAACAAAGGGCGAGTTGGGCCCCACAGCATCTTGCTTCCAGCTCTTTGGGAAGCTAAGAAACAACTCGCTCTGCACAGTGATCTTACAGCCTACCAGGAACATCTCCTAGAGAGGCCTGTGAAACGCAGTTTCTTTGCAGACATTATCTGGCTGAAGTAGAACTTCTGCCCTGGGTGTGCAACATTGCCCTAGAGCTGAAAGGCACAACGTGCAGGCTTCTTAACAAAGGGCGTGTTGGGCCCCAGAGCATCTTGCTTCCAGCTCTTTGGGAAGCTAAGAAACAACTAGCTCTGCGCAGTGCTCTTACAGCCTACAGGGAACATCTCTTACAAAGGCCTGTGAAACGCAGTTTCTTGGCAGGCCTGATCTGGCTGAAGTAGAACTTCTGCGCTGGGTGTGCCACATTGCCCTGGAGCTGAAAGGCACAACGTGCAGGCTTCTTAACAAAGGGCGAGTTGGGCCCCACAGCATCTTGCTTCCAGCTCTTTGGGAAGCTAAGAAACAACTCTCTCTGCACAGTTCTCTTACAGCCTACCAGGAACATTTCCTAGAGAGGCCTGTGAAACGCAGTTTCTTTGCAGACATTATCTGGCTGAAGTAGAACTTCTGCCCTGGGTGTGCAACATTGACCTAGAGCTGAAAGGCACAACGTGCAGGCTTCTTAATGACGGGCGAGTTGGGCCCCAGAGCATCTTGCTTCCAGCTCTCTGGGAAGCTAAGAAACAACTCGCTCTGCGCAGTGCTCTTGCAGCCTACAGGGAACATCTCTTACAAAGGCCTGTGAAACGCAGTTTCTATGCAGGCCTGATCTGGCTGAAGTAGAACTTCTGCCCTGGGTGTGCCACATTGCCCTAGAGCTGAAAGGCACAACGTGCAGGCTTCTTAACAAAGGGCGACTTGGGCCCCAGATCATCTTGCTTCCAGCTCTTTGGGAAGCTAAGAAGCAACTCGCTCTACACAGTGCTCTTACAGCCTACAGGGAACATCTGTTACAAAGGCCTGTGAAACGCAGTTTCTTTGCAGGCCTGATCTGAATGAAGTAGAACTTCTGCCCTGGGTGTGCCACATTGCCCTAGAGCTGAAAGGCACAACGTGCAGGCTTCTTAACAAAGGGCGAGTTGGGCGCCAGAGCATCTTGCTTCCAGCTCTTTGGGAAGCTAAGAAACAACTCGCTCTGCACAGTGCTCTTACAGCCTACCGGGAACATCTCTTACAAAGGCCTGTGAAGCGCAGTTTCTTGGCAGGCCTGATATGGCTGAAGTAGAAGTTCTGCTCTGGGTGTGCCACATTGACCTAGAGCTGAAAGCTACAAAGTGCTGTCTCCTTTCCAAAGGGCGAGTTGGGCCCCAGAGCATCTTGCTTCCAGCTCTTTGGGAAGCAAAGAAGCAACTCGGTCTGCACAGTGCTCTTACAGCCTACCGGGAACATATCTTACAAAGGCCTGTGAAACGCAGTTTCTTTGCAGACATTATCGGGCTGAAGTAGAACTTCTGCCCTGGGTGTGCCACATTGCCCTAGAGCTGAAAGGCACAACGTGCAGGGTTCTTAACAAAGGGCGAGTTGGGCCCCAGAGCATCTTGCTTCCAGCTCTTTGGGAAGCTAAGAAACAACTCGCTCTGCACAGTGCTCTTACAGTCTACCGGGAACATCTCTTACAAAGGCCTGTGAAACACAGTTTCTATGCAGGCCTGATCTGGCTGAAGTAGATCTTCTGCCCTGGGTGTGCCACATTGCCCTACAGCTGAAAGGCACAACGTGCAGGCTTCTTAACAAAGGGCGAGTTGGGCCCGAGAGCATCTTGCTTCCAGCTCTTTGGGAAGCTAAGAAACAACTCGCTCTGCACAGTGCTCTTACAGCCTACCGGGAACATCTCTTACAAAGGCCTGTGAACCGCAGTTTCTTGGCAGGCCTGATCTGGCTGAAGTAGAACTTCTGCCCTGGGTGTGCCACATTGCCCTAGAGCTGAAAGGCACAACGTGCAGGCTTCTTAACAAAGGGCGAGTTGGGCGCCAGAGCATCTTGCTTCCAGCTCTTTGGGAAGCTAAGAAACAACTCGCTCTGCACAGTGCTCTTACAGCCTACCGGGAACATCTCTTACAAAGGCCTGTGAAACGCAGCTTCTTTGCAGGCCTGATCTGGCTGAAGTAGAACTTCTGCTCTGTGTGTGGCACATTGTCCTAGAGCTGAAAGGCACAACGTGCAGGCTTCTTAACAAAGGGCGAGTTGGGCCACAGAGCATCCTGCTTCCAGCTCTTTGGGAAGTTATGAAGAAACTCGCTCAGCACAGTGCTCTTACAGCCTACCGGTAACATCACTTACAAAGGCCTGTGAAACGCAGTTTCTTTGCAGGCGTGATCTGACTGAAGTAGAACTTCTGCTCTGGGTGTGCTACATCGCTCAGAGCTGAAAGGCACAACGTGCAGGCTTCTTAACAAAGGGCGAGTTGGGCCCCAGAGCATCTTGCTTCCAGCTCTCTGGGAAGCTAAGAAACAACTCGCTCTGCGCAGTGCTCTTGCAGCCTACAGGGAACATCTCTTACAAAGGCCTGTGAAACGCAGTTTCTATGCAGGCCTGATCTGGCTGAAGTAGAACTTCTTCCCTGGGTGTGCCACATTGCCCTAGAGCTGAAAGGCACAACGTGCAGGCTTCTTAACAAAGGGCGAGTTGGGCGCCAGAGCATCTTGCTTCCAGCTCTTTGGGAAGCTAAGAAACAACTCGCTCTGCACAGTGCTCTTACAGCCTACCGGGAACATCTCTTACAAAGGCCTGTGAAGCGCAGTTTCTTGGCAGGCCTGATATGGCTGAAGTAGAACTTCTGCTCTGGGTGTGCCACATTGACCTAGAGCTGAAAGGCACAACGTGCTGTCTCCTTTCCAAAGGGCGAGTTGGGCCCCAGAGCATCTTGCTTCCAGCTCTTTGGGAAGCTAAGAAGCAACTCGCTCTGCACAGTGCTCTTACAGCCTACCGGGAACATCTCTTACAAAGGCCTGTGAAACGCTGTTTCTTTGCAGGCCTGATCTGGCTGAAGTAGAAGTTCTGCTCTGGGTGTGCCACATTGCCCTAGAGCTGAAAGGCACAACGTGCAGGCTTGTTAGCAAAGGGCGAGTTGGGCCCCAGAGCATCTTGCTTCCAGCTCTTTGGGAAGCTAAGAAACAACTCGCTCTGCACAGTGCTCTTAAAGCCTACCGGGAACATCTCTTACAAAGGCATGTGAAACGCAGTTTCTTGGCAGGCCTGATATGGCTGAAGTAGAACTTCTGCCCTGGGTGTGCCACATTGCCCTAGACCTGAAAGGCACAACGTGCAGGCTTCTTAACAAAGGGCGAGTTGGGCCCCAGAGCATCTTGCTTCCAGCTCTTTGGGAAGCTAAGAAACAACTCGCTCTGTGCAGTGCTCTTACAGCCTACAGGGAACATCTCTTACAAAGGCCTGTGAAACGCAGTTTCTATGCAGGCCTGATCTGGCTGAAGTAGAACTTCTGCCCTGGGTGTGCCACATTGCCCTAGAGCTGAAAGGAACAACGTGCAGGCTTCTTAACAAAGGGCGAGTTGGGTCCCAGAGAAAATTTCTTACAGCTCTTTGGGAAGCTAAGAAACAACTCGCTCTGCACAGTGCTCTTACAGCCTACCGGGAACATCTCTTACAAAGGCCTGTGAAACGCTCTTTCTTTGCAGGCCTGATCTGGCTGAAGTAGAACTTCTGCTCTGGGTGTGACACATTGCCCTGGAGCTGAAAGGCACAACGTGCAGGCTTCTTAACAAAGGGCGAGTTGGGCGCCAGAGCATCTTGCCTCCAGCTCTTTGGGAAGCTAAGAAGAAACTCTCTCTGCACAGTTCTCTTACAGCCTACCAGGAACATCTCCTAGAGAGGCCTGTGAAACGCAGTTTCTTTGCAGACATTATCTGGCTGAAGTAGAACTTCTGCACTGGGTGTGCAACATTGACCTAGAGCTGAAAGGCACAACGTGCAGGCTTCTTAACAAAGGGCAAGTTGGGACCCAGAGCATCTTGCTTCCAGCTCTTTGGGAAGCTAAGAAACAACTCGCTCTGCGCAGTGCTCTTAGAGCCTACAGGGAACATCTCTTACAAAGGCCTGTGAAATGTAGTTTCTATGCACGCCTTATCTGGCTGAAGTAGAACTTCTGCCCTGGGTGTGCCACATTGTCCTACAGTGGAAAGGCACAACGTGCAGGCTTCTTAACAAAGGCTGAGTTGGGCCCCAGAGCATCTTGCTTCCAGCTCTTTGGGAAGCTAAGAAAGAACTCGCTCTGCACAGTGCTCTTACAGCCTACCGGGAACATCTCTTACAAAGGCCTGTGAAACGCAGTTTCTTTGCAGGCCTGATCTGGCTGAAGTAGAACTTCTGCTTTGGGTGTGCCACATTGCCCTAGAGCTGAAAGCTACAACGCGCTGTCTCCTTTCAAAAGGGCGAGTTGGGCCCCAGATAATCTTGCTTCCAGCTCTTTGGGAAGCTAAGAAGCAACTCGCTCTGCACAGTGCTCTTACAGCCTACCGGGAACATATCTTACAAAGGCCTGTGAAACGCAGTTTCTTTGCAGACATTATCGGGCTGAAGTAGAACTTCTGCCCTGGGTGTGCAACATTGCCCTAGAGCTGAAAGGCACAACGTGCAGGCTTCTTAACAAAGGGCGAGTTGGGCCCCAGAGCATCTTGCTTCCAGCTCTTTGGGAAGCTAGGAAACAACTCGCTCTGCACAGTGCTCTTACAGCCTACCGGGAACATCTCTTACTAAGGCCTGTGAAACACAGTTTCTATGCAGGCCTGATCTGGCTGAAGTAGATCTTCTGCCCTGGGTGTGCCACATTGCCCTAGAGCTGAAAGGCACAACGTGCAGGCTTCTTAACAAAGGGCGAGTTGGGCCCCACAGCATCCTGCTTCCAGCTCTTTGGGAAGCTAAGAAACAACTCGCTCTGCACAGTGCTCTTACAGCCTACCGGGAACATCTCTTACAACGGCCTGTGAAACACAGTTTCTTTGCACTCTTGATCTGGCTGACGTAGAACTTCTGCCCTGGGTGTACCTCATTGGATTAGAGCTGAAAGGCACAATGTCCAGGCATCTTAACAAAGGGCGAGTTGGGCCCCAGAGCATCTTGCTTCCAGCTCTTTGGGAAGCTAAGAAACAACTCGCTCTGCACAGTGCTCTTACAGCCTACCGGGTACATCTCTTACAAAGGCCTGTGAAACGCAGTTTCTATGCAGGCCTGATCTGGCTTAAGTAGAACTTCTGCCCTGGGTGTGCCACATTGCCCTATAGCTGAAAGGCACAACGTGCAGGCATCTCAACAAAGGGCGAGTTGGGCCCCAGACCATCTTGCTTCCAGCTCTTTGGGAAGCTAAGAAACAACTCGCTCTGCACAGTGCTCTTACAGTCTACAGGGAACATATCTTACAAAGGCTTGTGAAACGCAGTTTCTTTGCAGACATTATCTGGCTGAAGTAGAACTTCTGCCCTGGGTGTGCCACATTGCCCTAGAGCTGAAAGGCACAACGTGCAGGCTTCTTAACAAAGGGCGTGTTGGGCCCCAGTGCATCTTGCTTCCAGCTCTTTTGGAAGCTAAGAAAGAACTCGCTCTGCACAGTGCTCTTACAGCCTACCGGGAACATCTCTTACAAAGGCCTGTGAAACGTAGTTTCTTTGCAGGCCTGATCTGGCTGAAGTCGAACTTCTGCTTTGGGTGTGCCACATTGCCCTAGAGCTGAAAGCTACAATGCGCTGTCTCCTTTCCAAAGGGCGAGTTGGGCCCCAGAGCATCTTGCTTCCAGCTGTTTGGGAAGCTAAGAAACAACTCGCTCTGCACAGTGCTCTTACAGCCTACCAGGAACATCTCTTACAAAGGCCTGTGAAACGCAGTTTCTTTGCAGGCCTGATCTGGCTGAAGTAGAACTTCTGCCCTGGGTGTGCCACATTGCCCTAGAGCTGAAAGGCACAACGTGCAGGCTTCTTAACAAAGGGCGAGTCGGGCCCCACAGCATCATGCTTCCAGCTCTTTGGGAAGCTAAGAAACAACTCGCTCTGCACAGTGCTCTTACAGCCTACAGGGAACATCTCTTACAAAGGCCTGTGAAACGCAGTTTCTTTGCAGGCCTGATCTGGCTGAAGTAGAACTTCTGCCCTGGGTGTGCCACATTGCCCTAGAGCTGAAAGGCACAACGTGCAGGCTTCTTAACAAAGGGCGAGTTGGGCCCCAGAGCATCTTGCTTCCAGCTCTTTGGGAAGCTAAGAAACAACTCGCTCTGCACAGTGCTCTTACAGCCTACCGGGAACATCTCTTACAAAGGCCTGTGAAACGCAGTTTCTTTGCAGGCCTGATCTGGCTGAAGTAGAACTTCTTCCCTGGGTGTGCCACAGTGCCCTAGAGCTGAAAGGCACAACGTGCAGGCTTCTTAACAAAGGGCGAGTTGGGCCACAGAGCATCCTGCTTCCAGCTCTTTGGGAAGTTAAGAAGAAACTCGCTCTGCACAGTGCTCTTACAGCCTACCGGTAACATCACTTACAAAGGCCTGTGAAACGCAGTTTCTTTGCAGGCGTGATCTGACTGAA
Organism: Equus caballus; assembly: GCF_041296265.1. Taxonomy (NCBI): domain Eukaryota; kingdom Metazoa; phylum Chordata; class Mammalia; order Perissodactyla; family Equidae; genus Equus; species Equus caballus. The sequence goes on from NC_091692.1 coordinate 49,089,137, forward strand.
GTAGAACTTCTGCTTTGGGTGTGCTACATTGCTCAGAGCTGAAAGGCACAACGTGCAGGCTTCTTAACAAAGGGCGAGTTGGGCCCCAGAGCATCTTGCTTCCAGCTCTCTGGGAAGCTAAGAAACAACTCGCTCTGCGCAGTGCTCTTGCAGCCTACAGGGAACATCTCTTACAAAGGCCTGTGAAACGCAGTTTCTATGCAGGCCTGATCTGGCTGAAGTAGAACTTCTTCCCTGGGTGTGCCACATTGCCCTAGAGCTGAAAGGCACAACGTGCAGGCTTCTTAACAAAGGGCGACTTGGGCCCCAGAGCATCTTGCTTCCAGCTCTTTGGGAAGCTAAGAAACAACTCGCTCTGCACAGTGCTCTTACAGCCTACAGGGAACATCTCTTACAAAGGCCTGTGAAACGCAGTTTCTTTGCAGGCCTGATCTGCCTGAAGTAGAACTTCTGCCCTGGATGTGCCACATTGCCCTAGAGCTGAAAGGCACAACGTGCAGGCTTCTTAACAAAGGGCGAGTTGGGCGCCAGAGCATCTTGCTTCCAGCTCTTTGGGAAGCTAAGAAACAACTCGCTCTGCACAGTGCTCTTACAGCCTACCGGGAACATCTCTTACAAAGGCCTGTGAAGCGCAGTTTCTTGGCAGGCCTGATATGGCTGAAGTAGAAGTTCTGCTCTGGGTGTGCCACATTGACCTAGAGCTGAAAGCTACAACGTGGTGTCTCCTTTCCAAAGGGCGAGTTGGGCCCCAGAGCATCTTGCTTCCAGCTCTTTGGGAAGCTAAGAAGCAACTCGCTCTGCACAGTGCTCTTACAGCCTACCGGGAACATATCTTACAAAGGCCTGTGAAACGCAGTTTCTTTGCAGACATTATCGGGCTGAAGTAGAACTTCTGCCCTGGGTGTGCAACATTGCCCTAGAGCTGAAAGGCACAACATGCAGGCTTCTTAACAAAGGGCGAGTTGGGCCCCAGAGCATCTTGCTTCCAGCTCTTTGGGAAGCTAAGAAACAACTCGCTCTGCACAGTGCTCTTACAGCCTACCGGGAACATCTCTTACAAAGGCCTGTGAAACGCAGTTTCTCGGCAGGCCTGATCTGGCTGAAGTAGAACTTCTGCCCTGGGTGTGCCACATTGCCCTAGAGCTGAAAGGCACAACGTGCAGGCTTCTTAACAAAGGGCGACTTGGGCCCCAGATCATCTTGCTTCCAGCTCTTTGGGAAGCTAAGAAGCAACTCGCTCTACACAGTGCTCTTACAGCCTACAGGGAACATCTGTTACAAAGGCCTGTGAAACGCAGTTTCTTTGCAGGCCTGATCTGAATGAAGTAGAACTTCTGCCCTGGGTGTGCCACATTGCCCTAGAGCTGAAAGGCACAACGTGCAGGCTTCTTAACAAAGGGCGAGTTGGGCGCCAGAGCATCTTGCTTCCAGCTCTTTGGGAAGCTAAGAAACAACTCGCTCTGCACAGTGCTCTTACAGCCTACCGGGAACATCTCTTACAAAGGCCTGTGAAGCGCAGTTTCTTGGCAGGCCTGATATGGCTGAAGTAGAAGTTCTGCTCTGGGTGTGCCACATTGACCTAGAGCTGAAAGCTACAAAGTGCTGTCTCCTTTCCAAAGGGCGAGTTGGGCCCCAGAGCATCTTGCTTCCAGCTCTTTGGGAAGCAAAGAAGCAACTCGGTCTGCACAGTGCTCTTACAGCCTACCGGGAACATATCTTACAAAGGCCTGTGAAACGCAGTTTCTTTGCAGACATTATCGGGCTGAAGTAGAACTTCTGCCCTGGGTGTGCAACATTGCCCTAGAGCTGAAAGGCACAACGTGCAGGGTTCTTAACAAAGGGCGAGTTGGGCCCCAGAGCATCTTGCTTCCAGCTCTTTGGGAAGCTAAGAAACAACTCGCTCTGCACAGTGCTCTTACAGTCTACCGGGAACATCTCTTACAAAGGCCTGTGAAACACAGTTTCTATGCAGGCCTGATCTGGCTGAAGTAGATCTTCTGCCCTGGGTGTGCCACATTGCCCTAGAGCTGAAAGGCACAACGTGCAGGCTTCTTAACAAAGGGCGAGTTGGGCCCGAGAGCATCTTGCTTCCAGCTCTTTGGGAAGCTAAGAAACAACTCGCTCTGCACAGTGCTCTTACAGCCTACCGGGAACATCTCTTACAAAGGCCTGTGAACCGCAGTTTCTTGGCAGGCCTGATCTGGCTGAAGTAGAACTTCTGCCCTGGGTGTGCCACATTGCCCTAGAGCTGAAAGGCACAACGTGCAGGCTTCTTAACAAAGGGCGAGTTGGGCCCCAGATCATCTTGCTTCCAGCTCTTTGGGAAGCTAAGAAACAACTCGCTCTGCACAGTGCTCTTACAGCCTACCGGGAACATCTCTTACAAAGGCCTGTGAAACGCAGCTTCTTTGCAGGCCTGATCTGGCTGAAGTAGAACTTCTGCTCTGTGTGTGGCACATTGTCCTAGAGCTGAAAGGCACAACGTGCAGGCTTCTTAACAAAGGGCGAGTTGGGCCACAGAGCATCCTGCTTCCAGCTCTTTGGGAAGTTATGAAGAAACTCGCTCAGCACAGTGCTCTTACAGCCTACCGGTAACATCACTTACAAAGGCCTGTGAAACGCAGTTTCTTTGCAGGCGTGATCTGACTGAAGTAGAACTTCTGCTCTGGGTGTGCTACATCGCTCAGAGCTGAAAGGCACAACGTGCAGGCTTCTTAACAAAGGGCGAGTTGGGCCCCAGAGCATCTTGCTTCCAGCTCTTTGGGAAGCTAAGAAACAACTCGCTCTGCGCAGTGCTCTTGCAGCCTACAGGGAACATCTCTTACAAAGGCCTGTGAAACGCAGTTTCTATGCAGGCCTGATCTGGCTGAAGTAGAACTTCTTCCCTGGGTGTGCCACATTGCCCTAGAGCTGAAAGGCACAACGTGCAGGCTTCTTAACAAAGGGCGAGTTGGGCGCCAGAGCATCTTGCTTCCAGCTCTTTGGGAAGCTAAGAAACAACTCGCTCTGCACAGTGCTCTTACAGCCTACCGGGAACATCTCTTACAAAGGCCTGTGAAGCGCAGTTTCTTGGCAGGCCTGATATGGCTGAAGTAGAACTTCTGCTCTGGGTGTGCCACATTGACCTAGAGCTGAAAGGCACAACGTGCTGTCTCCTTTCCAAAGGGCGAGTTGGGCCCCAGAGCATCTTGCTTCCAGCTCTTTGGGAAGCTAAGAAGCAACTCGCTCTGCACAGTGCTCTTACAGCCTACCGGGAACATCTCTTACAAAGGCCTGTGAAACGCTGTTTCTTTGCAGGCCTGATCTGGCTGAAGTAGAAGTTCTGCTCTGGGTGTGCCACATTGCCCTAGAGCTGAAAGGCACAACGTGCAGGCTTGTTAGCAAAGGGCGAGTTGGGCCCCAGAGCATCTTGCTTCCAGCTCTTTGGGAAGCTAAGAAACAACTCGTTCTGCGCAGTGCTCTTACAGCCTACCGGGAACATCTCTTACAAAGGCCTGTGAAACGCAGTTTCTTTGCAGGCCTGATGTGGCTGAAGTAGAACTTCTGCCCTGGGTGTGCCACATTGCCCTAGAGCTGAAAGGCACAACGTGCAGGCTTCTTAACAAAGGGCGAGTTGGGCGCCAGAGCATCTTGCTTCCAGCTCTTTGGGAAGCTAAGAAACAACTCGCTCTGCACAGTGCTCTTACAGCCTACCGGGAACATCTCTTACAAAGGCCTGTGAAACACAGTTTCTTTGCAGGCCTGATGTGGCTGAAGTAGAACTTCTGCCCTGGGTGTGCCACATTGCCCTAGAGCTGAAAGGCACAACGTACAGGCTTCTTAAAAGTGCGAGTTGGGCCCACAGCATCTTGCTTCCAGCTCTTTGGGAAGCTAAGAAACAACTCGCTTTGCACAGTGCTCTTACAGCCTACGGGGAACATCTCTTACAAAGGCCTGTGAAACGCACTTTCTTGGCAGTCCTGATCTGGCTGAAGTAGAAGTTCTGCTCTGGGTGTGCCACATTGCCCTAGAGCTGAAAGGCACAACGTGCAGGCTTCTTAACAAAGGGCGAGTTGGGCCCCACAGCATCTTGCTTCCCGCTCTTTGGGAAGCTAAGAAACAACTCGCTCTGCACAGTGCTCTTACAGCCTACTGGGAACATCTCTTACAAAGGCCTGTGAAACGCAGTTTCTTGGCAGGCCTGATCTGGCTGAAGTAGAACTTCTGCCCTGGGTGTGCCACATTGCCCTAGAGCTGAAAGGAACAACGTGCAGGCTTCTTAACAAAGGGCGAGTTTGGTCCCAGAGAAAATTTCTTACAGCTCATTGGGAAGCTAAGAAACAACTCGCTCTGCACAGTGCTCTTACAGCCTACCGGGAACATCTCTTACAAAGGCCTGTGAAACGCTCTTTCTTTGCAGGCCTGATCTGGCTGAAGTAGAACTTCTGCTCTGGGTGTGACACATTGCCCTAGAGCTGAAAGGCACAACGTGCAGGCTTCTTAACAAAGGGCGAGTTGGGCGCCAGAGCATCTTGCCTCCAGCTCTTTGGGAAGCTAAGAAGAAACTCTCTCTGCACAGTTCTCTTACAGCCTACCAGGAACATCTCCTAGAGAGGCCTGTGAAACGCAGTTTCTTTGCAGACATTATCTGCCTGAAGTAGAACTTCTGCCCTGGGTGTGCAACATTGACCTAGAGCTGAAAGGCACAACGTGCAGGCTTCTTAACAAAGGGCAAGTTGGGACCCAGAGCATCTTGCTTCCAGCTCTTTGGGAAGCTAAGAAACAACTCGCTCTGCGCAGTGCTCTTAGAGCCTACAGGGAACATCTCTTACAAAGGCCTGTGAAATGTAGTTTCTATGCACGCCTTATCTGGCTGAAGTAGAACTTCTGCCCTGGGTGTGCCACATTGTCCTACAGCTGAAAGGCACAACGTGCAGGCTTCTTAACAAAGGCTGAGTTGGGCCCCAGAGCATCTTGCTTCCAGCTCTTTGGGAAGCTAAGAAAGAACTCGCTCTGCACAGTGCTCTTACAGCCTACCGGGAACATCTCTTACAAAGGCCTGTGAAACGCAGTTTCTTTGCAGGCCTGATCTGGCTGAAGTAGAACTTCTGCTTTGGGTGTGCCACATTGCCCTAGAGCTGAAAGCTACAACGCGCTGTCTCCTTTCAAAAGGGCGAGTTGGGCCCCAGATAATCTTGCTTCCAGCTCTTTGGGAAGCTAAGAAGCAACTCGCTCTGCACAGTGCTCTTACAGCCTACCGGGAACATATCTTACAAAGGCCTGTGAAACGCAGTTTCTTTGCAGACATTATCGGGCTGAAGTAGAACTTCTGCCCTGGGTGTGCAACATTGCCCTAGAGCTGAAAGGCACAACGTGCAGGCTTCTTAACAAAGGGCGAGTTGGGCCCCAGAGCATCTTGCTTCCAGCTCTTTGGGAAGCTAGGAAACAACTCGCTATGCACAGTGCTCTTACAGCCTACCGGGAACATCTCTTACAAAGGCCTGTGAAACACAGTTTCTATGCAGGCCTGATCTGGCTGAAGTAGATCTTCTGCCCTGGGTGTGCCACATTGCCCTAGAGCTGAAAGGCACAACGTGCAGGCTTCTTAACAAAGGGCGAGTTGGGCCCCACAGCATCTTGCTTCCAGCTCTTTGGGAAGCTAAGAAACAACTCGCTCTGCACAGTGCTCTTACAGCCTACCGGGAACATCTCTTACAACGGCCTGTGAAACGCAGTTTCTTTGCACTCTTGATCTTTCTGACGTAGAACTTCTGCCCTGGGTGTACCTCATTGGCTTAGAGCTGAAAGGCACAATGTGCAGGCATCTTAACAAAGGGCGAGTTGGGCCCCAGAGCATCTTGCTTCCAGCTCTTTGGGAAGCTAAGAAACAACTCGCTCTGCACAGTGCTCTTACAGCCTACCGGGTACATCTCTTACAAAGGCCTGTGAAACGCAGTTTCTATGCAGGCCTGATCTGGCTTAAGTAGAACTTCTGCCCTGGGTGTGCCACATTGCCCTATAGCTGAAAGGCACAACGTGCAGGCATCTCAACAAAGGGCGAGTTGGGCCCCAGAGCATCTTGCTTCCAGCTCTTTGGGAAGCTAAGAAACAACTCGCTCTGCACAGTGCTCTTACAGTCTACAGGGAACATATCTTACAAAGGCTTGTGAAACGCAGTTTCTTTGCAGACATTATCTGGCTGAAGTAGAACTTCTGCCCTGGGTGTGCCACATTGCCCTAGAGCTGAAAGGCACAACGTGCAGGCTTCTTAACAAAGGGCGAGTTGGGCCCCACAGAATCTTGCTTCCAGCTCTTTGGGAAGCTAAGAAACAACTCGCTCTGCACAGTGCTCTTACAGCCTACCAGGAACATCTCCTAGAGAGGCCTGTGAAACGCAGTTTCTTTGCAGACATTATCTGGCTGAAGTAGAACTTCTGCCCTGGGTGTGCCACATTGACCTAGAGCTGAAAGGCACAACGTGCAGGCTTCTTAATGACGGGCGAGTTGGGCCCCAGAGCATCTTGCTTCCAGCTCTCTGGGAAGCTAAGAAACAACTCGCTCTGCGCAGTGCTCTTGCAGCCTACAGGGAACATCTCTTACAAAGGCCTGTGAAACGCAGTTTCTATGCAGGCCTGATCTGGCTGAAGTAGAACTTCTGCCCTGGGTGTGCCACATTGCCCTAGAGCTGAAAGGCACAACGTGCAGGCTTCTTAACAAAGGGCGACTTGGGCCCCAGATCATCTTGCTTCCAGCTCTTTGGGAAGCTAAGAAGCAACTCGCTCTACACAGTGCTCTTACAGCCTACAGGGAACATCTGTTACAAAGGCCTGTGAAACGCAGTTTCTTTGCAGGCCTGATCTGAATGAAGTAGAACTTCTGCCCTGGGTGTGCCACATTGCCCTAGAGCTGAAAGGCACAACGTGCAGGCTTCTTAACAAAGCGCAAGTTGGGCGCCAGAGCATCTTGCTTCCAGCTCTTTGGGAAGCTAACAAACAACTCGCTCTGCACAGTGCTCTTACAGCCTACCGGGAACATCTCTTACAAAGGCCTGTGAAGCGCAGTTTCTTGGCAGGCCTGATATGGCTGAAGTAGAAGTTCTGCTCTGGGTGTGCCACATTGACCTAGAGCTGAAAGCTACAACGTGCTGTCTCCTTTCCAAAGGGCGAGTTGGGCCCCAGAGCATCTTGCTTCCAGCTCTTTGGGAAGCAAAGAAGCAACTCGGTCTGCACAGTGCTCTTACAGCCTACCGGGAACATATCTTACAAAGGCCTGTGAAACGCAGTTTCTTTGCAGACATTATCGGGCTGAAGTAGAACTTCTGCCCTGGGTGTGCAACATTGCCCTAGAGCTGAAAGGCACAACGTGCAGGGTTCTTAACAAAGGGCGAGTTGGGCCCCAGAGCATCTTGCTTCCAGCTCTTTGGGAAGCTAAGAAACAACTCGCTCTGCACAGTGCTCTTACAGTCTACCGGGAACATCTCTTACAAAGGCCTGTGAAACACAGTTTCTATGCAGGCCTGATCTGGCTGAAGTAGATCTTCTGCCCTGGGTGTGCCACATTGCCCTACAGCTGAAAGGCACAACGTGCAGGCTTCTTAACAAAGGGCGAGTTGGGCCCCAGAGCATCTTGCTTCCAGCTCTTTGGGAAGCTAAGAAACAACTCGCTCCGCACAGTGCTCTTACAGCCTACCGGGAACATCTCTTACAAAGGCCTGTGAACCGCAGTTTCTTGGCAGGCCTGATCTGGCTGAAGTAGAACTTCTGCCCTGGGTGTGCCACATTGCCCTAGAGCTGAAAGGCACAACGTGCAGGCTTCTTAACAAAGGGCGAGTTGGGCCCCAGATCATCTTGCTTCCAGCTCTTTGGGAAGCTAAGAAACAACTCGCTCTGCACAGTGCTCTTACAGCCTACCGGGAACATCTCTTACAAAGGCCTGTGAAACGCAGTTTCTCTGCAGGCCTGATCTGGCTGAAGTAGAACTTCTGCCCTGGGTGTGCCACATTGCCCTAGAGCTGAAAGGCACAACGTGCAGGCTTCTTAACAAAGGGCGTGTTGGGCCCCAGTGCATCTTGCTTCCAGCTCTTTGGGAAGCTAAGAAAGAACTCGCTCTGCACAGTGCTCTTACAGCCTACCGGGAACATCTCTTACAAAGGCCTGTGAAACGCAGTTTCTTTGCAGGCCTGATCTGGCTGAAGTAGAACTTCTGCTCTGGGTGTGCCACATTGCCCTAGAGCTGAAAGCTACAACGTGCTGTCTCATTTCCAAATGGCGAGTTGGGCCCCAGAGCATCTTGTTTTCATCTCTTTGGGAAGCTAAGAAGCAGCTCGCTCTGCATAGTGCTCTTACAGCCTACCGGGAACATCTATTTCAAAGGCCTGTGAAACGCAGTTTCTTTGCAGGCCTGATCTGGCTGAAGTAGAACTTCTGCCCTGGGTGTGCCACATTGCCCTAGAGCTGAAAGGCACAACGTGCAGGCTTCTTAACATATGGCGAGTTGGGCCCCACAGCATCTTGCTTCCAGCTCTTTGGGAAGCTAAGAAACAACTCGGTCTGCACAGTGCTCTTACAGCCTACCGGGAACATCTCTTACAAAGGCCTGTGAAACGCAGTTTCTTTGCAGGCCTGATCTGGCTGAAGTAGAACTTCTGTCCTGGGTGTGCCACATTGCCCTAGAGCTGAAAGGAACAACGTGCAGGATTGTTAACAAAGGCTGAGTTGGGCCCCAGAGCATCTTGCTTCCAGCTCTTTGGGAAGCTAAGAAAAAACTCGCTCTGCACAGTGCTCTTAGAGCCTACCGAACACATCTCTTACAAAGGCCTGTGAAACGCAGCTTTTTTGCAGGCCAGATCTGGATGAAGTTGAACTTCTGCCCTGGGTGTGCCACATTGCCCTAGAGCTGAAAGGCACAACGTGCAGGCTTCCTAACAAAGGGCGAGTTGGGCCCCAGAGCATCTTGCTTCCAGCTCTTTGGGAAGCTAAGAAGCAACTCGCTCCGCACAGTGCTCTTACAGCCTACCGGGAACATATCTTACAAAGGCCTTTGAAACGCAGTTTCTTTGCAGACATTATCGGGCTGAAGTAGAACTTCTGCCCTGGTGTGCCACATTGCCCTAGAGCTGAAAGGCACAACGTGCAGGCTTCTTAACAAAGGGCGAGTTGGGCCCCACAGCATCTTGCTTCCAGCTCTTTGGGAAGCTAAGAAACAACTTGCTCTGCACAGTGCTCTTAAAGCCTACTGGGAACATCTCTTACAAAGGCCTGTGAAACGCAGTTTCTTGGCAGGCCTGATCTGGCTGAAGTAGAACTTCTGCCCTGGGTGTGCCACATTGCCCTAGAGCTGAAAGGAACAACGTGCAGGCTTCTTAACAAAGGGCGAGTTGGGCCCCAGAGAAAATTTCTTACAGCTCTTTGGGAAGCTAAGAAACAACTCGCTCTGCACAGTGCTCTTACAGCCTACCGGGAACATCTCTTACAAAGACATGTGAAACGGTGTTTCTTTGCAGGCCTGATCTGGCTGAAGTAGAACTTCTGCTCTGGGTGTGGCACATTGCCCTAGAGCTGAAAGGCACAACGTGCAGGCTTCTTAACAAAGGGCGAGTTGGGCGCCAGAGCATCTTGCCTCCAGCTCTTTGGGAAGCTAAGAAAGAACTCGCTCTGCACAGTGCTCTTACAGCCTACCGGGAACATCTCTTACAAAGGCCTGTGAAACGCAGTTTCTTTGCAGGCCTGATCTGGCTGAAGTAGAACTTCTGCTTTGGGTGTGCCACATTGCCCTAGAGCTGAAAGCTACAACGCGCTGTCTCCTTTCCAAAGGGCGAGTTGGGCCCCAAAGCATCTTGCTTCCAGCTCTTTGGGAAGCTAAGAAAGAACTTGCTCTGCACAGTGCTCTTACAGCCTACCGGGAACATCTCTTACAAAGGCCTGTGAAACGCAGTTTCTTTGCAGGCCTGATCTGGCTGAAGTTGAACTTCTGCCCTGGGTGTGCCACATTGCCCTAGAGCTGAAAGGCACAACGTGCAGGCTTCTGAACAAAGGGCGAGTTGGGCCCCACAGCATCTTGCTTCCAGCTCTTTGGGAAGCTAAGAAACAATTCGCTCTGCACAGTGCTCTTACAGCCTACCGGAAACATCTCTTACAAAGGCCTGTGAAACGCAGCTTTTTTGCAAGCCTGATCTGGCTGAAGTAGAACTTCTGCCCTGGGTGTGCCACATTGCCCTAGAGCTGAAAGGCACAACGTGCAGGCTTCTTAACAAAGGGCGAGTTGGGCCCCAGAGCATCTTGCTTCCAGCTCTTTGGGAAGCTAAGAAACAACTCGCTCTGCACAGTGCTCTTACAACCTACCGGGAACATCTCTTACAAAGACCTGTGAAACGCTGTTACTTTGCAGGTCTGATCTGGCTGAAGTAGAACTTCTGCCCTGGGTGTGCCACATTGCCCTAGAGCTGAAAGCTACAACCTGCTGTCTCCTTTCCAAATGGCGAGTTGGGCCCCAGAGCATCTTGCTTCGAGCTCTTTGGGAAGCTAAGAAGCAACTCGCTCCGCACAGTGCTCTTACAGCCTACCGTAAACATCTCTTACAAAGGCCTGTGAAACGCAGTTTCTTTGCAGACCTGATCTGCCTGAAGTAGAACTTCTACCCTCGGTGTGCCACATTGCCCTAGAGCTTAAAGGCACAACGTGTAGGCTTCTTAACAAAGGGCGAATGGGCGCCAGAGCATCTTGCTTCCAGCTCTTTGGGAAGCTAAGAAGCAGCTCGCTGTGCACAGTGCTCTTACAGCCTACCGGGAACATCTCTTACAAAGACCTGTGAAACGCAGTTTCTTTGCAGGCCTGATCTGGCTGAAGTAGAACTTCTGCCCTGGGTGTGCCACATTGCCCTAGAGCTGAAAGGCACAACGTGCAGGCTTCTTAACAAAGGGCAAGTTGGGCCCCAGAGCATCTTGCTTCCAGCTCTTTGGGAAGCTAAGAAAGAACTCGCTCTGCACAGTGCTCTTACAGCCTACCGGGAACATGTCTTACAAAGGCCTGTGAAACGCTCTTTCTTTGCAGGCCTGATCTGGCTGAAGTAGAACTTCTGCTCTGGGTGTGACACATTGCCCTAAGGCTGAAAGCTACAACGTGCTGTCTCCTTTGAAAAGGTCGAGTTGGGCCACACAGCATCTTGCTTCCAGCTCTTTGGGAAGCTAAGAAGCAGCTCGCTCTGCACAGTGCTCTTACAGCCTACCGGGAACATCTCTTACAAAGGCCTGTGAAACGCAGTTTCTTTGCAGGCCTGATCTGGCTGAAGTAGAAGTTCTGCCCTGGGTGTGCCACATTGACCTAGAGCTGAAAGGCACAACGTGCAGGCTTCTTAAATGTGCGAGTTGGGCCCACAGCATCTTGCTTCCAGCTCTTTGGGAAGCTAAGAAACAACTCGCTTTGCACAGTGCTCTTACAGCCTACGGGGAACATCTCTTACAAAGTCCTGTGAAACGCAGTTTCTTTGCAGGCCTGATCTGGCTGAAGTAGAAGTTCTGCTCTGGGTGTGTCACATTGCCCCAGAGCTGAAAGGCACAACGTGCAGTCTTCTTAACAAAGGGCGAGTTGGGCCCCAGAGCATCTTGCTTCCAGCTCTTTGGGAAGCTAAGAAACAACTCGCTCTGCACAGTGCTCTTACAGCCTACCGGGAACATCTCTTACAAAGGCCTGTGAAACGCAGTTTCTTGGCAGGCCTGATCTGGCTGAAGTAGAACTTCTGCCCTGGGTGTGCCACATTGCCCTAGAGCTGAAAGGCACAACGTGCAGGCTTGCTAACAAAGGGCGAGTTGGGCCCCAGAGCATCCTGCTTCCAGCTCTTTGGGAAGCTAAGAAGAATCTCTCTCTGCACAGTGCTCTTACAGCCTACCGGGAACATCTTTTACAAAGGCCTGTGAAACGCAGTTTCTCTGCAGGCCTGATCTGGCTGAAGTAGAACTTCTGCCCTGGGTGTGCCACATTGCCCTAGAGCTGAAAGGCACAACGTGCAGGCTTCTTAACAAAGGGCGTGTTGGGCCCCAGTGCATCTTGCTTCCAGCTCTTTGGGAAGCTAAGAAACAACTCGCTCTGCACAGTTCTCTTACAGCCTACCGGGAACATCTCTTACAAAGGCCTGTGAAACGCAGTTTCTTTGCAGGCCTGATCTGGCTGAAGTAGAACTTCTGCTCTGGGTGTGCCACATTGCCCTAGAGCTGAAAGGCACAACGTGCAGGCTTCTTAACAAAGGGCGTGTTGGGCTCCAGTGCATCTTGCTTCCAGCTCTTTGGGAAGCTAAGAAAGAACTCGCTCTGCACAGTGCTCTTACAGCCTAAAGGGAACATCTCTTACAAAGGCCTGTGAAACGCAGTTTCTTTGCAGGCCTGATCTGGCTGAAGTAGAACTTCTGCCCTGGGTGTGCCACATTGCCCTAGAGCTGAAAGGAACAACGTGCAGGATTCTTAACAAAGGCTGAGTTGGGCCCCAGAGCATCTTGCTTCCAGCTCTTTGGGAAGCTAAGAAAAAACTCGCTCTGCACAGTGCTCTTAGAGCCTACCGAACACATCTCTTACAAAGGCCTGTGAAACGCAGCTTTTTTGCAGGCCAGATCTGGATGAAGTTGAACTTCTGCCCTGGGTGTGCCACATTGCCCTAGAGCTGAAAGGCACAACGTGCAGGCTTCCTAACAAAGGGCGAGTTGGGCCCCAGAGAATCTTGCTTCCAGCTCTTTGGGAAGCTAAGAAGCAACTCGCTCTGCACAGTGCTCTTACAGCCTACCGGGAACATATCTTACAAAGGCCTTTGAAACGCAGTTTCTTTGCAGACATTATCGGGCTGAAGTAGAACTTCTGCCCTGGTGTGCCACATTGCCCTAGAGCTGAAAGGCACAACGTGCAGGCTTCTTAACAAAGGGCGAGTTGGGCGCCAGATCATCTTGCTTCCAGCTCTTTGGGAAGCTAAGAAACAACTCGGTCTGCACAGTGCTCTTACAGCCTACCGGAAACATCTCTTACAAAGGCCTGTGAAATGCAGTTTCTTTGCAGGCCTGATCTGCCTGAAGTAGAACTTCTACCCTCGGTGTGCCACATTGCACTAGAGCTGAAAGGCACAACGTGCAGGCTTCTTAACAAAGGGCGAATGGGCACCAGAGCATCTTGCTTCCAGCTCTTTGGGAAGCTAAGAAACAACTCGCTCTGCACAGTGCTCTTACAGACTACCGGGAACATCTCTTACAAAGGCCTGTGAAACGCAGTTTCTATGCAGGCCTGATCTGGCTGAAGTAGAACTTCTGCCCTGGGTGTGCCACATTGCCCTAGAGCTGAAAGGCACAACGTGCAGGCTTCTTAACAAAGGGCGAGTTGGACCCCAGATCATCTTGCTTCCAGCTCTTTGGGAAGCTAAGAAACAACTCGCTCTGCACAGTGCTCTTACAGCCTACCGGGAACATCTCTTTCAAAGGCCTGTGAAACGCAGTTTCTTTGCAGGCCTGATTTGGCTGAAGTAGAACTTCTGCCCTGGGTGTGCCACATTGCCCTAGAGCTGAAAGGAACAACGTGCAGGCTTGTTAACAAAGGCTGAGTTGGGCCCCAGAGCATCTTGCTTCCAGCTCTTTGGGAAGCTAAGAAACAACTCGCTCTGCACAGTGCTCTTAGAGCCTACCGAAAACATCTCTTACAAAGGCCTGTGAAACGCAGCTTTATTGCGGGCCAGATCTGGATGAAGTTGAACTTCTGCCCTGGGTGTGCCACATTGCCCTAGAGCTGAAAGGCACAACGTGCAGGCTTCTTAACAAATTGTGTGTTGGTCCCCAGTGCATCTTGCTTCCAGCTCTTTGGGAAGCTAAGAAAGAACTCGCTATGCACAGTGCTCTTACAGCCTACCGGGAACATCTCTTACAAAGGCCTGTGAAACGCTCTTTCTTTGCAGGCCTGATCTGGCTGAAGTAGAACTTCTGCTCTGGGTGTGACACATTGCCCTAGAGCTGAAAGGCACAACGTGCAGGCTTCTTAACAAAGGGCGAGTTGGGCGCCAGAGCATCTTGCCTCCAGCTCTTTGGGAAGCTAAGAAGAAACTCTCTCTGCACAGTTCTCTTACAGCCTACCAGGAACATCTCCTAGAGAGGCCTGTGAAACGCAGTTTCTTTGCAGACATTATCTGGCTGAAGTAGAACTTCTGCCCTGGGTGTGCAACATTGACCTAGAGCTGAAAGGCACAACGTGCAGGCTTCTTAACAAAGGGCAAGTTGGGACCCAGAGCATCTTGCTTCCAGCTCTTTGGGAAGCTAAGAAACAACTCGCTCTGCGCAGTGCTCTTAGAGCCTACAGGGAGCATCTCTTACAAAGGCCTGTGAAATGTAGTTTCTATGCACGCCTTATCTGGCTGAACTAGAACTTCTGCCCTGGGTGTGCCACATTGTCCTACAGCTGAAAGGCACAACGTGCAGGCTTCTTAACAAAGGCTGAGTTGGGCCCCAGAGCATCTTGCTTCCAGCTCTTTGGGAAGCTAAGAAAGAACTCGCTCTGCACAGTGCTCTTACAGCCTACCGGGAACATCTCTTACAAAGGCCTGTGAAACGCAGTTTCTTTGCAGGCCTGATCTGGCTGAAGTAGAACTTCTGCTTTGGGTGTGCCACATTGCCCTAGAGCTGAAAGCTACAACGCGCTGTCTCCTTTCAAAAGGGCGAGTTGGGCCCCAGATAATCTTGCTTCCAGCTCTTTGGGAAGCTAAGAAGCAACTCGCTCTGCACAGTGCTCTTACAGCCTACCGGGAACATATCTTACAAAGGCCTGTGAAACGCAGTTTCTTTGCAGACATTATCGGGCTGAAGTAGAACTTCTGCCCTGGGTGTGCAACATTGCCCTAGAGCTGAAAGGCACAACGTGCAGGCTTCTTAACAAAGGGCGAGTTGGGCCCCAGAGCATCTTGCTTCCAGCTCTTTGGGAAGCTAGGAAACAACTCGCTCTGCACAGTGCTCTTACAGCCTACCGGGAACATCTCTTACTAAGGCCTGTGAAACACAGTTTCTATGCAGGCCTGATCTGGCTGAAGTAGATCTTCTGCCCTGGGTGTGCCACATTGCCCTAGAGCTGAAAGGCACAATGTGCAGGCTTCTTAACAAAGGGCGAGTTGGGCCCCACAGCATCTTGCTTCCAGCTCTTTGGGAAGCTAAGAAACAACTCGCTCTGCACAGTGCTCTTACAGCCTACCGGGAACATCTCTTACAACGGCCTGTGAAACGCAGTTTCTTTGCACTCTTGATCTGGCTGACGTAGAACTTCTGCCCTGGGTGTACCTCATTGGCTTAGAGCTGAAAGGCACAATGTGCAGGCATCTTAACAAAGGGCGAGTTGGGCCCCAGAGCATCTTGCTTCCAGCTCTTTGGGAAGCTAAGAAACAACTCGCTCTGCACAGTGCTCTTACAGCCTACCGGGTACATCTCTTACAAAGGCCTGTGAAACGCAGTTTCTATGCAGGCCTGATCTGGCTTAAGTAGAACTTCTGCCCTGGGTGTGCCACATTGCCCTATAGCTGAAAGGCACAACGTGCAGGCATCTCAACAAAGGGCGAGTTGGGCCCCAGAGCATCTTGCTTCCAGCTCTTTGGGAAGCTAAGAAACAACTCGCTCTGCACAGTGCTCTTACAGTCTACAGGGAACATATCTTACAAAGGCTTGTGAAACGCAGTTTCTTTGCAGACATTATCTGGCTGAAGTAGAACTTCTGCCCTGGGTGTGCCACATTGCCCTAGAGCTGAAAGGCACAACGTGCAGGCTTCTTAACAAAGGGCGAGTTGGGCCCCACAGCATCTTGCTTCCAGCTCTTTGGGAAGCTAAGAAACAACTCGCTCTGCACAGTGATCTTACAGCCTACCAGGAACATCTCCTAGAGAGGCCTGTGAAACGCAGTTTCTTTGCAGACATTATCTGGCTGAAGTAGAACTTCTGCCCTGGGTGTGCAACATTGCCCTAGAGCTGAAAGGCACAACGTGCAGGCTTCTTAACAAAGGGCGTGTTGGGCCCCCGAGCATCTTGCTTCCAGCTCTTTGGGAAGCTAAGAAACAACTAGCTCTGCGCAGTGCTCTTACAGCCTACAGGGAACATCTCTTACAAAGGCCTGTGAAACGCAGTTTCTTGGCAGGCCTGATCTGGCTGAAGTAGAACTTCTGCGCTGGGTGTGCCACATTGCCCTGGAGCTGAAAGGCACAACGTGCAGGCTTCTTAACAAAGGGCGAGTTGGGCCCCACAGCATCTTGCTTCCAGCTCTTTGGGAAGCTAAGAAACAACTCTCTCTGCACAGTTCTCTTACAGCCTACCAGGAACATCTCCTAGAGAGGCCTGTGAAACGCAGTTTCTTTGCAGACATTATCTGGCTGAAGTAGAACTTCTGCCCTGGGTGTGCAACATTGACCTAGAGCTGAAAGGCACAACGTGCAGGCTTCTTAATGACGGGCGAGTTGGGCCCCAGAGCATCTTGCTTCCAGCTCTCTGGGAAGCTAAGAAACAACTCGCTCTGCGCAGTGCTCTTGCAGCCTACAGGGAACATCTCTTACAAAGGCCTGTGAAACGCAGTTTCTATGCAGGCCTGATCTGGCTGAAGTAGAACTTCTGCCCTGGGTGTGCCACATTGCCCTAGAGCTGAAAGGCACAACGTGCAGGCTTCTTAACAAAGGGCGACTTGGGCCCCAGATCATCTTGCTTCCAGCTCTTTGGGAAGCTAAGAAGCAACTCGCTCTACACAGTGCTCTTACAGCCTACAGGGAACATCTGTTACAAAGGCCTGTGAAACGCAGTTTCTTTGCAGGCCTGATCTGAATGAAGTAGAACTTCTGCCCTGGGTGTGCCACATTGCCCTAGAGCTGAAAGGCACAACGTGCAGGCTTCTTAACAAAGGGCGAGTTGGGCGCCAGAGCATCTTGCTTCCAGCTCTTTGGGAAGCTAAGAAACAACTCGCTCTGCACAGTGCTCTTACAGCCTACCGGGAACATCTCTTACAAAGGCCTGTGAAGCGCAGTTTCTTGGCAGGCCTGATATGGCTGAAGTAGAAGTTCTGCTCTGGGTGTGCCACATTGACCTAGAGCTGAAAGCTACAAAGTGCTGTCTCCTTTCCAAAGGGCGAGTTGGGCCCCAGAGCATCTTGCTTCCAGCTCTTTGGGAAGCTAAGAAGCAACTCGCTCTGCACAGTGCTCTTACAGCCTACCGGGAACATATCTTACAAAGGCCTGTGAAACGCAGTTTCTTTGCAGACATTATCGGGCTGAAGTAGAACTTCTGCCCTGGGTGTGCAACATTGCCCTAGAGCTGAAAGGCACAACGTGCAGGCTTCTTAACAAAGGGCGAGTTGGGCCCCAGAGCATCTTGCTTCCAGCTCTTTGGGAAGCTAGGAAACAACTCGCTCTGCACAGTGCTCTTACAGCCTACCGGGAACATCTCTTACTAAGGCCTGTGAAACACAGTTTCTATGCAGGCCTGATCTGGCTGAAGTAGATCTTCTGCCCTGGGTGTGCCACATTGCCCTAGAGCTGAAAGGCACAACGTGCAGGCTTCTTAACAAAGGGCGAGTTGGGCCCCACAGCATCTTGCTTCCAGCTCTTTGGGAAGCTAAGAAACAACTCGCTCTGCACAGTGCTCTTACAGCCTACCGGGAACATCTCTTACAACGGCCTGTGAAACGCAGTTTCTTTGCACTCTTGATCTGGCTGACGTAGAACTTCTGCCCTGGGTGTACCTCATTGGCTTAGAGCTGAAAGGCACAATGTGCAGGCATCTTAACAAAGGGCGAGTTGGGCCCCAGAGCATCTTGCTTCCAGCTCTTTGGGAAGCTAAGAAACAACTCGCTCTGCACAGTGCTCTTACAGCCTACCGGGTACATCTCTTACAAAGGCCTGTGAAACGCAGTTTCTATGCAGGCCTGATCTGGCTTAAGTAGAACTTCTGCCCTGGGTGTGCCACATTGCCCTATAGCTGAAAGGCACAACGTGCAGGCATCTCAACAAAGGGCGAGTTGGGCCCCAGAGCATCTTGCTTCCAGCTCTTTGGGAAGCTAAGAAACAACTCGCTCTGCACAGTGCTCTTACAGTCTACAGGGAACATATCTTACAAAGGCTTGTGAAACGCAGTTTCTTTGCAGACATTATCTGGCTGAAGTAGAACTTCTGCCCTGGGTGTGCCACATTGCCCTAGAGCTGAAAGGCACAACGTGCAGGCTTCTTAACAAAGGGCGAGTTGGGCCCCACAGCATCTTGCTTCCAGCTCTTTGGGAAGCTAAGAAACAACTCGCTCTGCACAGTGCTCTTACAGCCTACCAGGAACATCTCCTAGAGAGGCCTGTGAAACGCAGTTTCTTTGCAGACATTATCTGGCTGAAGTAGAACTTCTGCCCTGGGTGTGCAACATTGCCCTAGAGCTGAAAGGCACAACGTGCAGGCTTCTTAACAAAGGGCGTGTTGGGCCCCAGAGCATCTTGCTTCCAGCTCTTTGGGAAGCTAAGAAACAACTAGCTCTGCGCAGTGCTCTTACAGCCTACAGGGAACATCTCTTACAAAGGCCTGTGAAACGCAGTTTCTTGGCAGGCCTGATCTGGCTGAAGTAGAACTTCTGCGCTGGGTGTGCCACATTGCCCTGGAGCTGAAAGGCACAACGTGCAGGCTTCTTAACAAAGGGCGAGTTGGGCCCCACAGCATCTTGCTTCCAGCTCTTTGGGAAGCTAAGAAACAACTCTCTCTGCACAGTTCTCTTACAGCCTACCAGGAACATCTCCTAGAGAGGCCTGTGAAACGCAGTTTCTTTGCAGACATTATCTGGCTGAAGTAGAACTTCTGCCCTGGGTGTGCAACATTGACCTAGAGCTGAAAGGCACAACGTGCAGGCTTCTTAATGACGGGCGAGTTGGGCCCCAGAGCATCTTGCTTCCAGCTCTCTGGGAAGCTAAGAAACAACTCGCTCTGCGCAGTGCTCTTGCAGCCTACAGGGAACATCTCTTACAAAGGCCTGTGAAACGCAGTTTCTATGCAGGCCTGATCTGGCTGAAGTAGAACTTCTGCCCTGGGTGTGCCACATTGCCCTAGAGCTGAAAGGCACAACGTGCAGGCTTCTTAACAAAGGGCGACTTGGGCCCCAGATCATCTTGCTTCCAGCTCTTTGGGAAGCTAAGAAGCAACTCGCTCTACACAGTGCTCTTACAGCCTACAGGGAACATCTGTTACAAAGGCCTGTGAAACGCAGTTTCTTTGCAGGCCTGATCTGAATGAAGTAGAACTTCTGCCCTGGGTGTGCCACATTGCCCTAGAGCTGAAAGGCACAACGTGCAGGCTTCTTAACAAAGGGCGAGTTGGGCGCCAGAGCATCTTGCTTCCAGCTCTTTGGGAAGCTAAGAAACAACTCGCTCTGCACAGTGCTCTTACAGCCTACCGGGAACATCTCTTACAAAGGCCTGTGAAGCGCAGTTTCTTGGCAGGCCTGATATGGCTGAAGTAGAAGTTCTGCTCTGGGTGTGCCACATTGACCTAGAGCTGAAAGCTACAAAGTGCTGTCTCCTTTCCAAAGGGCGAGTTGGGCCCCAGAGCATCTTGCTTCCAGCTCTTTGGGAAGCAAAGAAGCAACTCGGTCTGCACAGTGCTCTTACAGCCTACCGGGAACATGTCTTACAAAGGCCTGTGAAACGCAGTTTCTTTGCAGACATTATCGGGCTGAAGTAGAACTTCTGCCCTGGGTGTGCAACATTGCCCTAGAGCTGAAAGGCACAACGTGCAGGGTTCTTAACAAAGGGCGAGTTGGGCCCCAGAGCATCTTGCTTCCAGCTCTTTGGGAAGCTAAGAAACAACTCGCTCTGCACAGTGCTCTTACAGTCTACCGGGAACATCTCTTACAAAGGCCTGTGAAACACAGTTTCTATGCAGGCCTGATCTGGCTGAAGTAGATCTTCTGCCCTGGGTGTGCCACATTGCCCTACAGCTGAAAGGCACAACGTGCAGGCTTCTTAACAAAGGGCGAGTTGGGCCCCAGATCATCTTGCTTCCAGCTCTTTGGGAAGCTAAGAAACAACTCGCTCTGCACAGTGCTCTTACAGCCTACCGGGAACATCTCTTACAAAGGCCTGTGAAACGCAGCTTCTTTGCAGGCCTGATCTGGCTGAAGTAGAACTTCTGCTCTGTGTGTGGCACATTGTCCTAGAGCTGAAAGGCACAACGTGCAGGCTTCTTAACAAAGGGCGAGTTGGGCCACAGAGCATCCTGCTTCCAGCTCTTTGGGAAGTTATGAAGAAACTCGCTCAGCACAGTGCTCTTACAGCCTACCGGTAACATCACTTACAAAGGCCTGTGAAACGCAGTTTCTTTGCAGGCGTGATCTGACTGAAGTAGAACTTCTGCTCTGGGTGTGCTACATCGCTCAGAGCTGAAAGGCACAACGTTCAGGCTTCTTAACAAAGGGCGAGTTGGGCCCCAGAGCATCTTGCTTCCAGCTCTCTGGGAAGCTAAGAAACAACTCGCTCTGCGCAGTGCTCTTGCAGCCTACAGGGAACATCTCTTACAAAGGCCTGTGAAACGCAGTTTCTATGCAGGCCTGATCTGGCTGAAGTAGAACTTCTTCCCTGGGTGTGCCACATTGCCCTAGAGCTGAAAGGCACAACGTGCAGGCTTCTTAACAAAGGGCGAGTTGGGCGCCAGAGCATCTTGCTTCCAGCTCTATGGGAAGCTAAGAAACAACTCGCTCTGCACAGTGCTCTTACAGCCTACCGGGAACATCTCTTACAAAGGCCTGTGAAGCGCAGTTTCTTGGCAGGCCTGATCTGGCTGAAGTAGAACTTCTGCTCTGGGTGTGCCACATTGACCTAGAGCTGAAAGGCACAACGTGCTGTCTCCTTTCCAAAGGGCGAGTTGGGCCCCAGAGCATCTTGCTTCCAGCTCTTTGGGAAGCTAAGAAGCAACTCGCTCTGCACAGTGCTCTTACAGCCTACCGGGAACATCTCTTACAAAGGCCTGTGAAACGCTGTTTCTTTGCAGGCCTGATCTGGCTGAAGTAGAAGTTCTGCTCTGGGTGTGCCACATTGCCCTAGAGCTGAAAGGCACAACGTGCAGGCTTGTTAGCAAAGGGCGAGTTGGGCCCCAGAGCATCTTGCTTCCAGCTCTTTGGGAAGCTAAGAAACAACTCGCTCTGCACAGTGCTCTTAAAGCCTACCGGGAACATCTCTTACAAAGGCATGTGAAACGCAGTTTCTTGGCAGGCCTGATATGGCTGAAGTAGAACTTCTGCCCTGGGTGTGCCACATTGCCCTAGAGCTGAAAGGCACAACGTGCAGGCTTCTTAACAAAGGGCGAGTTGGGCCCCAGAGCATCTTGCTTCCAGCTCTTTGGGAAGCTAAGAAACAACTCGCTCTGTGCAGTGCTCTTACAGCCTACAGGGAACATCTCTTACAAAGGCCTGTGAAACGCAGTTTCTATGCAGGCCTGATCTGGCTGAAGTAGAACTTCTGCCCTGGGTGTGCCACATTGCCCTAGAGCTGAAAGGAACAACGTGCAGGCTTCTTAACAAAGGGCGAGTTGGGTCCCAGAGAAAATTTCTTACAGCTCTTTGGGAAGCTAAGAAACAACTCGCTCTGCACAGTGCTCTTACAGCCTACTGGGAACATCTCTTACAAAGGCCTGTGAAACGCTCTTTCTTTGCAGGCCTGATCTGGCTGAAGTAGAACTTCTGCTCTGGGTGTGACACATTGCCCTGGAGCTGAAAGGCACAACGTGCAGGCTTCTTAACAAAGGGCGAGTTGGGCGCCAGAGCATCTTGCCTCCAGCTCTTTGGGAAGCTAAGAAGAAACTCTCTCTGCACAGTTCTCTTACAGCCTACCAGGAACATCTCCTAGAGAGGCCTGTGAAACGCAGTTTCTTTGCAGACATTATCTGGCTGAAGTAGAACTTCTGCCCTGGGTGTGCAACATTGACCTAGAGCTGAAAGGCACAACGTGCAGGCTTCTTAACAAAGGGCAAGTTGGGACCCAGAGCATCTTGCTTCCAGCTCTTTGGGAAGCTAAGAAACAACTCGCTCTGCGCAGTGCTCTTAGAGCCTACAGGGAACATCTCTTACAAAGGCCTGTGAAATGTAGTTTCTATGCACGCCTTATCTGGCTGAAGTAGAACTTCTGCCCTGGGTGTGCCACATTGTCCTACAGTGGAAAGGCACAACGTGCAGGCTTCTTAACAAAGGCTGAGTTGGGCCCCAGAGCATCTTGCTTCCAGCTCTTTGGGAAGCTAAGAAACAACTCGCTCTGCACAGTGCTCTTACAGCCTACCGGGAACATCTCTTACAAAGGCCTGTGAAACGCAGTTTCTTTGCAGGCCTGATCTGGCTGAAGTAGAACTTCTGCTTTGGGTGTGCCACATTGCCCTAGAGCTGAAAGCTACAACGCGCTGTCTCCTTTCAAAAGGGCGAGTTGGGCCCCAGATAATCTTGCTTCCAGCTCTTTGGGAAGCTAAGAAGCAACTCGCTCTGCACAGTGCTCTTACAGCCTACCGGGAACATCTCTTACAAAGGCCTGTGAAACGCAGTTTCTTTGCAGACATTATCGGGCTGAAGTAGAACTTCTGCCCTGGGTGTGCAACATTGCCCTAGAGCTGAAAGGCACAACGTGCAGGCTTCTTAACAAAGGGCGAGTTGGGCCCCAGAGCATCTTGCTTCCAGCTCTTTGGGAAGCTAGGAAACAACTCGCTCTGCACAGTGCTCTTACAGCCTACCGGGAACATCTCTTACTAAGGCCTGTGAAACACAGTTTCTATGCAGGCCTGATCTGGCTGAAGTAGATCTTCTGCCCTGGGTGTGCCACATTGCCCTAGAGCTGAAAGGCACAACGTGCAGGCTTCTTAACAAAGGGCGAGTTGGGCCCCACAGCATCCTGCTTCCAGCTCTTTGGGAAGCTAAGAAACAACTCGCTCTGCACAGTGCTCTTACAGCCTACCGGGAACATCTCTTACAACGGCCTGTGAAACGCAGTTTCTTTGCACTCTTGATCTGGCTGACGTAGAATTTCTGCCCTGGGTGTACCTCATTGGCTTAGAGCTGAAAGGCACAATGTCCAGGCATCTTAACAAAGGGCGAGTTGGGCCCCAGAGCATCTTGCTTCCAGCTCTTTGGGAAGCTAAGAAACAACTCGCTCTGCACAGTGCTCTTACAGCCTACCGGGTACATCTCTTACAAAGGCCTGTGAAACGCAGTTTCTATGCAGGCCTGATCTGGCTTAAGTAGAACTTCTGCCCTGGGTGTGCCACATTGCCCTATAGCTGAAAGGCACAACGTGCAGGCATCTCAACAAAGGGCGAGTTGGGCCCCAGACCATCTTGCTTCCAGCTCTTTGGGAAGCTAAGAAACAACTCGCTCTGCACAGTGCTCTTACAGTCTACAGGGAACATATCTTACAAAGGCTTGTGAAACGCAGTTTCTTTGCAGACATTATCTGGCTGAAGTAGAACTTCTGCCCTGGGTGTGCCACATTGCCCTAGAGCTGAAAGGCACAACGTGCAGGCTTCTTAACAAAGGGCGTGTTGGGCCCCAGTGCATCTTGCTTCCAGCTCTTTTGGAAGCTAAGAAAGAACTCGCTCTGCACAGTGCTCTTACAGCCTACCGGGAACATCTCTTACAAAGGCCTGTGAAACGTAGTTTCTTTGCAGGCCTGATCTGGCTGAAGTCGAACTTCTGCTTTGGGTGTGCCACATTGCCCTAGAGCTGAAAGCTACAATGCGCTGTCTCCTTTCCAAAGGGCGAGTTGGGCCCCAGAGCATCTTGCTTCCAGCTCTTTGGGAAGCTAAGAAACAACTCGCTCTGCACAGTGCTCTTACAGCCTACCGGGAACATCTCTTACAAAGGCCTGTGAAACGCAGTTTCTTTGCAGGCCTGATCTGGCTGAAGTAGAACTTCTTCCCTGGGTGTGCCACAGTGCCCTAGAGCTGAAAGGCACAACGTGCAGGCTTCTTAACAAAGGCTGAGTTGGGCCACAGAGCATCCTGCTTCAAGCTCTTTGGGAAGTTAAGAAGAAACTCGCTCTGCACAGTGCTCTTACAGCCTACCGGTAACATCACTTACAAAGGCCTGTGAAACGCAGTTTCTTTGCAGGCGTGATCTGACTGAAGTAGAACTTCTGCTCTGGGTGTGCTACATTGCCCAGAGCTGAAAGGCACAACGTGCAGGCTTCTTAACAAAGGGCGAGTTGGGCCCCAGAGCATCTTGCTTCCAGCTCTCTGGGAAGCTAAGAAACAACTCGCTCTGCGCAGTGCTCTTGCAGCCTACAGGGAACATCTCTTACAAAGGCCTGTGAAACGCAGTTTCTATGCAGGCCTGATCTGGCTGAAGTAGAACTTCTTCCCTGGGTGTGCCACATTGCCCTAGAGCTGAAAGGCACAACGTGCAGGCTTCTTAACAAAGGGCGACTTGGGCCCCAGAGCATCTTGCTTCCAGCTCTTTGGGAAGCTAAGAAACAACTCGCTCTGCACAGTGCTCTTACAGCCTACCGGGAACATCTCTTACAACGGCCTGTGAAACGCAGTTTCTTTGCACTCTTGATCTGGCTGACGTAGAACTTCTGCCCTGGGTGTACCTCATTGGCTTAGAGCTGAAAGGCACAATGTCCAGGCATCTTAACAAAGGGCGAGTTGGGCCCCAGAGCATCTTGCTTCCAGCTCTTTGGGAAGCTAAGAAACAACTCGCTCTGCACAGTGCTCTTACAGCCTACCGGGTACATCTCTTACAAAGGCCTGTGAAACGCAGTTTCTATGCAGGCCTGATCTGGCTTAAGTAGAACTTCTGCCCTGGGTGTGCCACATTGCCCTATAGCTGAAAGGCACAACGTGCAGGCATCTCAACAAAGGGCGAGTTGGGCCCCAGACCATCTTGCTTCCAGCTCTTTGGGAAGCTAAGAAACAACTCGCTCTGCACAGTGCTCTTACAGTCTACAGGGAACATATCTTACAAAGGCTTGTGAAACGCAGTTTCTTTGCAGACATTATCTGGCTGAAGTAGAACTTCTGCCCTGGGTGTGCCACATTGCCCTAGAGCTGAAAGGCACAACGTGCAGGCTTCTTAACAAAGGGCGTGTTGGGCCCCAGTGCATCTTGCTTCCAGCTCTTTTGGAAGCTAAGAAAGAACTCGCTCTGCACAGTGCTCTTACAGCCTACCGGGAACATCTCTTACAAAGGCCTGTGAAACGTAGTTTCTTTGCAGGCCTGATCTGGCTGAAGTCGAACTTCTGCTTTGGGTGTGCCACATTGCCCTAGAGCTGAAAGCTACAATGCGCTGTCTCCTTTCCAAAGGGCGAGTTGGGCCCCAGAGCATCTTGCTTCCAGCTGTTTGGGAAGCTAAGAAACAACTCGCTCTGCACAGTGCTCTTACAGCCTACCAGGAACATCTCTTACAAAGGCCTGTGAAACGCAGTTTCTTTGCAGGCCTGATCTGGCTGAAGTAGAACTTCTGCCCTGGGTGTGCCACATTGCCCTAGAGCTGAAAGGCACAACGTGCAGGCTTCTTAACAAAGGGCGAGTCGGGCCCCACAGCATCATGCTTCCAGGTCTTTGGGAAGCTAAGAAACAACTCGCTCTGCACAGTGCTCTTACAGCCTACAGGGAACATCTCTTACAAAGGCCTGTGAAACGCAGTTTCTTTGCAGGCCTGATCTGGCTGAAGTAGAACTTCTTCCCTGGGTGTGCCACAGTGCCCTAGAGCTGAAAGGCACAACGTGCAGGCTTCTTAACAAAGGCTGAGTTGGGCCACAGAGCATCCTGCTTCCAGCTCTTTGGGAAGTTAAGAAGAAACTCGCTCTGCACAGTGCTCTTACAGCCTACCGGTAACATCACTTACAAAGGCCTGTGAAACGCAGTTTCTTTGCAGGCGTGATCTGACTGAAGTAGAACTTCTGCTCTGGGTGTGCTACATTGCCCAGAGCTGAAAGGCACAACGTGCAGGCTTCTTAACAAAGGGCGAGTTGGGCCCCAGAGCATCTTGCTTCCAGCTCTCTGGGAAGCTAAGAAACAACTCGCTCTGCGCAGTGCTCTTGCAGCCTACAGGGAACATCTCTTACAAAGGCCTGTGAAACGCAGTTTCTATGCAGGCCTGATCTGGCTGAAGTAGAACTTCTTCCCTGGGTGTGCCACATTGCCCTAGAGCTGAAAGGCACAACGTGCAGGCTTCTTAACAAAGGGCGACTTGGGCCCCAGAGCATCTTGCTTCCAGCTCTTTGGGAAGCTAAGAAACAACTCGCTCTGCACAGTGCTCTTACAGCCTACCGGGAACATCTCTTACAACGGCCTGTGAAACGCAGTTTCTTTGCACTCTTGATCTGGCTGACGTAGAACTTCTGTCCTGGGTGTACCTCATTGGCTTAGAGCTGAAAGGCACAATGTCCAGGCATCTTAACAAAGGGCGAGTTGGGCCCCAGAGCATCTTGCTTCCAGCTCTTTGGGAAGCTAAGAAACAACTCGCTCTGCACAGTGCTCTTACAGCCTACCGGGTACATCTCTTACAAAGGCCTGTGAAACGCAGTTTCTATGCAGGCCTGATCTGGCTTAAGTAGAACTTCTGCCCTGGGTGTGCCACATTGCCCTATAGCTGAAAGGCACAACGTGCAGGCATCTCAACAAAGGGCGAGTTGGGCCCCAGACCATCTTGCTTCCAGCTCTTTGGGAAGCTAAGAAACAACTCGCTCTGCACAGTGCTCTTACAGTCTACAGGGAACATATCTTACAAAGGCTTGTGAAACGCAGTTTCTTTGCAGACATTATCTGGCTGAAGTAGAACTTCTGCCCTGGGTGTGCCACATTGCCCTAGAGCTGAAAGGCACAACGTGCAGGCTTCTTAACAAAGGGCGTGTTGGGCCCCAGTGCATCTTGCTTCCAGCTCTTTTGGAAGCTAAGAAAGAACTCGCTCTGCACAGTGCTCTTACAGCCTACCGGGAACATCTCTTACAAAGGCCTGTGAAACGTAGTTTCTTTGCAGGCCTGATCTGGCTGAAGTCGAACTTCTGCTTTGGGTGTGCCACATTGCCCTAGAGCTGAAAGCTACAATGCGCTGTCTCCTTTCCAAAGGGCGAGTTGGGCCCCAGAGCATCTTGCTTCCAGCTGTTTGGGAAGCTAAGAAACAACTCGCTCTGCACAGTGCTCTTACAGCCTACCAGGAACATCTCTTACAAAGGCCTGTGAAACGCAGTTTCTTTGCAGGCCTGATCTGGCTGAAGTAGAACTTCTGCCCTGGGTGTGCCACATTGCCCTAGAGCTGAAAGGCACAACGTGCAGGCTTCTTAACAAAGGGCGAGTCGGGCCCCACAGCATCATGCTTCCAGGTCTTTGGGAAGCTAAGAAACAACTCGCTCTGCACAGTGCTCTTACAGCCTACAGGGAACATCTCTTACAAAGGCCTGTGAAACGCAGTTTCTTTGCAGGCCTGATCTGGCTGAAGTAGAACTTCTGCCCTGGGTGTGCCACATTGCCCTAGAGCTGAAAGGCACAACGTGCAGGCTTCTTAACAAAGGGCGAGTTGGGCCCCAGAGCATCTTGCTTCCAGCTCTTTGGGAAGCTAAGAAACAACTCGCTCTGCACAGTGCTCTTACAGCCTACCGGGAACATCTCTTACAAAGGCCTGTGAAACGCAGTTTCTTTGCAGGCCTGATCTGGCTGAAGTAGAACTTCTTCCCTGGGTGTGCCACAGTGCCCTAGAGCTGAAAGGCACAACGTGCAGGCTTCTTAACAAAGGCTGAGTTGGGCCACAGAGCATCCTGCTTCCAGCTCTTTGGGAAGTTAAGAAGAAACTCGCTCTGCACAGTGCTCTTACAGCCTACCGGTAACATCACTTACAAAGGCCTGTGAAACGCAGTTTCTTTGCAGGCGTGATCTGACTGAAGTAGAACTTCTGCTCTGGGTGTGCTACATTGCCCAGAGCTGAAAGGCACAACGTGCAGGCTTCTTAACAAAGGGCGAGTTGGGCCCCAGAGCATCTTGCTTCCAGCTCTCTGGGAAGCTAAGAAACAACTCGCTCTGCGCAGTGCTCTTGCAGCCTACAGGGAACATCTCTTACAAAGGCCTGTGAAACGCAGTTTCTATGCAGGCCTGATCTGGCTGAAGTAGAACTTCTTCCCTGGGTGTGCCACATTGCCCTAGAGCTGAAAGGCACAACGTGCAGGCTTCTTAACAAAGGGCGACTTGGGCCCCAGAGCATCTTGCTTCCAGCTCTTTGGGAAGCTAAGAAACAACTCGCTCTGCACAGTGCTCTTACAGCCTACAGGGAACATCTCTTACAAAGGCCTGTGAAACGCAGTTTCTTTGCATGCCTGATCTGCCTGAAGTAGAACTTCTGCCCTGGATGTGCCACATTGCCCTAGAGCTGAAAGGCACAACGTGCAGGCTTCTTAACAAAGGGCGAGTTGGGCGCCAGAGCATCTTGCTTCCAGCTCTTTGGGAAGCTAAGAAACAACTCGCTCTGCACAGTGCTCTTACAGCCTACCGGGAACATCTCTTACAAAGGCCTGTGAAGCGCAGTTTCTTGGCAGGCCTGATATGGCTGAAGTAGAAGTTCTGCTCTGGGTGTGCCACATTGACCTAGAGCTGAAAGCTACAACGTGGTGTCTCCTTTCCAAAGGGCGAGTTGGGCCCCAGAGCATCTTGCTTCCAGCTCTTTGGGAAGCTAAGAAGCAACTCGCTCTGCACAGTGCTCTTACAGCCTACCGGGAACATATCTTACAAAGGCCTGTGAAACGCAGTTTCTTTGCAGACATTATCGGGCTGAAGTAGAACTTCTGCCCTGGGTGTGCAACATTGCCCTAGAGCTGAAAGGCACAACATGCAGGCTTCTTAACAAAGGGCGAGTTGGGCCCCAGAGCATCTTGCTTCCAGCTCTTTGGGAAGCTAAGAAACAACTCGCTCTGCACAGTGCTCTTACAGCCTACCGGGAACATCTCTTACAAAGGCCTGTGAAACGCAGTTTCTCGGCAGGCCTGATCTGGCTGAAGTAGAACTTCTGCCCTGGGTGTGCCACATTGCCCTAGAGCTGAAAGGCACAACGTGCAGGCTTCTTAACAAAGGGCGACTTGGGCCCCAGATCATCTTGCTTCCAGCTCTTTGGGAAGCTAAGAAGCAACTCGCTCTACACAGTGCTCTTACAGCCTACAGGGAACATCTGTTACAAAGGCCTGTGAAACGCAGTTTCTTTGCAGGCCTGATCTGAATGAAGTAGAACTTCTGCCCTGGGTGTGCCACATTGCCCTAGAGCTGAAAGGCACAACGTGCAGGCTTCTTAACAAAGGGCGAGTTGGGCGCCAGAGCATCTTGCTTCCAGCTTTTGGGAAGCTAAGAAACAACTCGCTCTGCACAGTGCTCTTACAGCCTACCGGGAACATCTCTTACAAAGGCCTGTGAAGCGCAGTTTCTTGGCAGGCCTGATATGGCTGAAGTAGAAGTTCTGCTCTGGGTGTGCCACATTGACCTAGAGCTGAAAGCTACAAAGTGCTGTCTCCTTTCCAAAGGGCGAGTTGGGCCCCAGAGCATCTTGCTTCCAGCTCTTTGGGAAGCAAAGAAGCAACTCGGTCTGCACAGTGCTCTTACAGCCTACCGGGAACATATCTTACAAAGGCCTGTGAAACGCAGTTTCTTTGCAGACATTATCGGGCTGAAGTAGAACTTCTGCCCTGGGTGTGCAACATTGCCCTAGAGCTGAAAGGCACAACGTGCAGGGTTCTTAACAAAGGGCGAGTTGGGCCCCAGAGCATCTTGCTTCCAGCTCTTTGGGAAGCTAAGAAACAACTCGCTCTGCACAGTGCTCTTACAGTCTACCGGGAACATCTCTTACAAAGGCCTGTGAAACACAGTTTCTATGCAGGCCTGATCTGGCTGAAGTAGATCTTCTGCCCTGGGTGTGCAACATTGCCCTACAGCTGAAAGGCACAACGTGCAGGCTTCTTAACAAAGGGCGAGTTGGGCCCGAGAGCATCTTGCTTCCAGCTCTTTGGGAAGCTAAGAAACAACTCGCTCTGCACAGTGCTCTTACAGCCTACCGGGAACATCTCTTACAAAGGCCTGTGAACCGCAGTTTCTTGGCAGGCCTGATCTGGCTGAAGTAGAACTTCTGCCCTGGGTGTGCCACATTGCCCTAGAGCTGAAAGGCACAACGTGCAGGCTTCTTAACAAAGGGCGAGTTGGGCCCCAGATCATCTTGCTTCCAGCTCTTTGGGAAGCTAAGAAACAACTCGCTCTGCACAGTGCTCTTACAGCCTACCGGGAACATCTCTTACAAAGGCCTGTGAAACGCAGCTTCTTTGCAGGCCTGATCTGGCTGAAGTAGAACTTCTGCTCTGTGTGTGGCACATTGTCCTAGAGCTGAAAGGCACAACGTGCAGGCTTCTTAACAAAGGGCGAGTTGGGCCACAGAGCATCCTGCTTCCAGCTCTTTGGGAAGTTATGAAGAAACTCGCTCAGCACAGTGCTCTTACAGCCTACCGGTAACATCACTTACAAAGGCCTGTGAAACGCAGTTTCTTTGCAGGCGTGATCTGACTGAAGTAGAACTTCTGCTCTGGGTGTGCTACATCGCTCAGAGCTGAAAGGCACAACGTGCAGGCTTCTTAACAAAGGGCGAGTTGGGCCCCAGAGCATCTTGCTTCCAGCTCTCTGGGAAGCTAAGAAACAACTCGCTCTGCGCAGTGCTCTTGCAGCCTACAGGGAACATCTCTTACAAAGGCCTGTGAAACGCAGTTTCTATGCAGGCCTGATCTGGCTGAAGTAGAACTTCTTCCCTGGGTGTGCCACATTGCCCTAGAGCTGAAAGGCACAACGTGCAGGCTTCTTAACAAAGGGCGAGATGGGCGCCAGAGCATCTTGCTTCCAGCTCTTTGGGAAGCTAAGAAACAACTCGCTCTGCACAGTGCTCTTACAGCCTACCGGGAACATCTCTTACAAAGGCCTGTGAAGCGCAGTTTCTTGGCAGGCCTGATATGGCTGAAGTAGAACTTCTGCTCTGGGTGTGCCACATTGACCTAGAGCTGAAAGGCACAACGTGCTGTCTCCTTTCCAAAGGGCGAGTTGGGCCCCAGAGCATCTTGCTTCCAGCTCTTTGGGAAGCTAAGAAGCAACTCGCTCTGCACAGTGCTCTTACAGCCTACCGGGAACATCTCTTACAAAGGCCTGTGAAACGCTGTTTCTTTGCAGGCCTGATCTGGCTGAAGTAGAAGTTCTGCTCTGGGTGTGCCACATTGCCCTAGAGCTGAAAGGCACAACGTGCAGGCTTGTTAGCAAAGGGCGAGTTGGGCCCCAGAGCATCTTGCTTCCAGCTCTTTGGGAAGCTAAGAAACAACTCGCTCTGCACAGTGCTCTTAAAGCCTACCGGGAACATCTCTTACAAAGGCATGTGAAACGCAGTTTCTTGGCAGGCCTGATATGGCTGAAGTAGAACTTCTGCCCTGGGTGTGCCACATTGCCCTAGAGCTGAAAGGCACAACGTGCAGGCTTCTTAACAAAGGGCGAGTTGGGCCCCAGAGCATCTTGCTTCCAGCTCTTTGGGAAGCTAAGAAACAACTCGCTCTGTGCAGTGCTCTTACAGCCTACAAGGAACATCTCTTACAAAGGCCTGTGAAACGCAGTTTCTATGCAGGCCTGATCTGGCTGAAGTAGAACTTCTGCCCTGGGTGTGCCACATTGCCCTAGACCTGAAAGGAACAACGTGCAGGCTTCTTAACAAAGGGCGAGTTGGGTCCCAGAGAAAATTTCTTACAGCTCTTTGGGAAGCTAAGAAACAACTCGCTCTGCACAGTGCTCTTACAGCCTACCGGGAACATCTCTTACAAAGGCCTGTGAAACGCTCTTTCTTTGCAGGCCTGATCTGGCTGAAGTAGAACTTCTGCTCTGGGTGTGACACATTGCCCTGGAGCTGAAAGGCACAACGTGCAGGCTTCTTAACAAAGGGCGAGTTGGGCGCCAGAGCATCTTGCCTCCAGCTCTTTGGGAAGCTAAGAAGAAACTCTCTCTGCACAGTTCTCTTACA
Source organism: Equus caballus (assembly GCF_041296265.1). NCBI lineage: Eukaryota > Metazoa > Chordata > Mammalia > Perissodactyla > Equidae > Equus > Equus caballus. Next base: position 49,121,096 of record NC_091692.1, read on the forward strand.
GCCTACCAGGAACATCTCCTAGAGAGGCCTGTGAAACGCAGTTTCTTTGCAGACATTATCTGGCTGAAGTAGAACTTCTGCCCTGGGTGTGCAACATTGACCTAGAGCTGAAAGGCACAACGTGCAGGCTTCTTAACAAAGGGCAAGTTGGGACCCAGAGCATCTTGCTTCCAGCTCTTTGGGAAGCTAAGCAACAACTCGCTCTGCGCAGTGCTCTTAGAGCCTACAGGGAACATCTCTTACAAAGGCCTGTGAAATGTAGTTTCTATGCACGCCTTATCTGGCTGAAGTAGAACTTCTGCCCTGGGTGTGCCACATTGTCCTACAGTGGAAAGGCACAACGTGCAGGCTTCTTAACAAAGGCTGAGTTGGGCCCCAGAGCATCTTGCTTCCAGCTCTTTGGGAAGCTAAGAAAGAACTCGCTCTGCACAGTGCTCTTACAGCCTACCGGGAACATCTCTTACAAAGGCCTGTGAAACGCAGTTTCTTTGCAGGCCTGATCTGGCTGAAGTAGAACTTCTGCTTTGGGTGTGCCACATTGCCCTAGAGCTGAAAGCTACAACGCGCTGTCTCCTTTCAAAAGGGCGAGTTGGGCCCCAGATAATCTTGCTTCCAGCTCTTTGGGAAGCTAAGAAGCAACTCGCTCTGCACAGTGCTCTTACAGCCTACCGGGAACATATCTTACAAAGGCCTGTGAAACGCAGTTTCTTTGCAGACATTATCGGGCTGAAGTAGAACTTCTGCCCTGGGTGTGCAACATTGCCCTAGAGCTGAAAGGCACAACGTGCAGGCTTCTTAACAAAGGGCGTGTTGGGCCCCAGTGCATCTTGCTTCCAGCTCTTTTGGAAGCTAAGAAAGAACTCGCTCTGCACAGTGCTCTTACAGCCTACCGGGAACATCTCTTACAAAGGCCTGTGAAACGTAGTTTCTTTGCAGGCCTGATCTGGCTGAAGTCGAACTTCTGCTTTGGGTGTGCCACATTGCCCTAGAGCTGAAAGCTACAATGCGCTGTCTCCTTTCCAAAGGGCGAGTTGGGCCCCAGAGCATCTTGCTTCCAGCTGTTTGGGAAGCTAAGAAACAACTCGCTCTGCACAGTGCTCTTACAGCCTACCAGGAACATCTCTTACAAAGGCCTGTGAAACGCAGTTTCTTTGCAGGCCTGATCTGGCTGAAGTAGAACTTCTGCCCTGGGTGTGCCACATTGCCCTAGAGCTGAAAGGCACAACGTGCAGGCTTCTTAACAAAGGGCGAGTCGGGCCCCACAGCATCATGCTTCCAGGTCTTTGGGAAGCTAAGAAACAACTCGCTCTGCACAGTGCTCTTACAGCCTACAGGGAACATCTCTTACAAAGGCCTGTGAAACGCAGTTTCTTTGCAGGCCTGATCTGGCTGAAGTAGAACTTCTGCCCTGGGTGTGCCACATTGCCCTAGAGCTGAAAGGCACAACGTGCAGGCTTCTTAACAAAGGGCGAGTTGGGCCCCAGAGCATCTTGCTTCCAGCTCTTTGGGAAGCTAAGAAACAACTCGCTCTGCACAGTGCTCTTACAGCCTACCGGGAACATCTCTTACAAAGGCCTGTGAAACGCAGTTTCTTTGCAGGCCTGATCTGGCTGAAGTAGAACTTCTTCCCTGGGTGTGCCACAGTGCCCTAGAGCTGAAAGGCACAACGTGCAGGCTTCTTAACAAAGGCTGAGTTGGGCCACAGAGCATCCTGCTTCCAGCTCTTTGGGAAGTTAAGAAGAAACTCGCTCTGCACAGTGCTCTTACAGCCTACCGGTAACATCACTTACAAAGGCCTGTGAAACGCAGTTTCTTTGCAGGCGTGATCTGACTGAAGTAGAACTTCTGCTCTGGGTGTGCTACATTGCCCAGAGCTGAAAGGCACAACGTGCAGGCTTCTTAACAAAGGGCGAGTTGGGCCCCAGAGCATCTTGCTTCCAGCTCTCTGGGAAGCTAAGAAACAACTCGCTCTGCGCAGTGCTCTTGCAGCCTACAGGGAACATCTCTTACAAAGGCCTGTGAAACGCAGTTTCTATGCAGGCCTGATCTGGCTGAAGTAGAACTTCTTCCCTGGGTGTGCCACATTGCCCTAGAGCTGAAAGGCACAACGTGCAGGCTTCTTAACAAAGGGCGACTTGGGCCCCAGAGCATCTTGCTTCCAGCTCTTTGGGAAGCTAAGAAACAACTCGCTCTGCACAGTGCTCTTACAGCCTACAGGGAACATCTCTTACAAAGGCCTGTGAAACGCAGTTTCTTTGCATGCCTGATCTGCCTGAAGTAGAACTTCTGCCCTGGATGTGCCACATTGCCCTAGAGCTGAAAGGCACAACGTGCAGGCTTCTTAACAAAGGGCGAGTTGGGCGCCAGAGCATCTTGCTTCCAGCTCTTTGGGAAGCTAAGAAACAACTCGCTCTGCACAGTGCTCTTACAGCCTACCGGGAACATCTCTTACAAAGGCCTGTGAAGCGCAGTTTCTTGGCAGGCCTGATATGGCTGAAGTAGAAGTTCTGCTCTGGGTGTGCCACATTGACCTAGAGCTGAAAGCTACAACGTGGTGTCTCCTTTCCAAAGGGCGAGTTGGGCCCCAGAGCATCTTGCTTCCAGCTCTTTGGGAAGCTAAGAAGCAACTCGCTCTGCACAGTGCTCTTACAGCCTACCGGGAACATATCTTACAAAGGCCTGTGAAACGCAGTTTCTTTGCAGACATTATCGGGCTGAAGTAGAACTTCTGCCCTGGGTGTGCAACATTGCCCTAGAGCTGAAAGGCACAACATGCAGGCTTCTTAACAAAGGGCGAGTTGGGCCCCAGAGCATCTTGCTTCCAGCTCTTTGGGAAGCTAAGAAACAACTCGCTCTGCACAGTGCTCTTACAGCCTACCGGGAACATCTCTTACAAAGGCCTGTGAAACGTAGTTTCTTTGCAGGCCTGATCTGGCTGAAGTCGAACTTCTGCTTTGGGTGTGCCACATTGCCCTAGAGCTGAAAGCTACAATGCGCTGTCTCCTTTCCAAAGGGCGAGTTGGGCCCCAGAGCATCTTGCTTCCAGCTGTTTGGGAAGCTAAGAAACAACTCGCTCTGCACAGTGCTCTTACAGCCTACCAGGAACATCTCTTACAAAGGCCTGTGAAACGCAGTTTCTTTGCAGGCCTGATCTGGCTGAAGTAGAACTTCTGCCCTGGGTGTGCCACATTGCCCTAGAGCTGAAAGGCACAACGTGCAGGCTTCTTAACAAAGGGCGAGTCGGGCCCCACAGCATCATGCTTCCAGGTCTTTGGGAAGCTAAGAAACAACTCGCTCTGCACAGTGCTCTTACAGCCTACAGGGAACATCTCTTACAAAGGCCTGTGAAACGCAGTTTCTTTGCAGGCCTGATCTGGCTGAAGTAGAACTTCTGCCCTGGGTGTGCCACATTGCCCTAGAGCTGAAAGGCACAACGTGCAGGCTTCTTAACAAAGGGCGAGTTGGGCCCCAGAGCATCTTGCTTCCAGCTCTTTGGGAAGCTAAGAAACAACTCGCTCTGCACAGTGCTCTTACAGCCTACCGGGAACATCTCTTACAAAGGCCTGTGAAACGCAGTTTCTTTGCAGGCCTGATCTGGCTGAAGTAGAACTTCTTCCCTGGGTGTGCCACAGTGCCCTAGAGCTGAAAGGCACAACGTGCAGGCTTCTTAACAAAGGCTGAGTTGGGCCACAGAGCATCCTGCTTCCAGCTCTTTGGGAAGTTAAGAAGAAACTCGCTCTGCACAGTGCTCTTACAGCCTACCGGTAACATCACTTACAAAGGCCTGTGAAACGCAGTTTCTTTGCAGGCGTGATCTGACTGAAGTAGAACTTCTGCTCTGGGTGTGCTACATTGCCCAGAGCTGAAAGGCACAACGTGCAGGCTTCTTAACAAAGGGCGAGTTGGGCCCCAGAGCATCTTGCTTCCAGCTCTCTGGGAAGCTAAGAAACAACTCGCTCTGCGCAGTGCTCTTGCAGCCTACAGGGAACATCTCTTACAAAGGCCTGTGAAACGCAGTTTCTATGCAGGCCTGATCTGGCTGAAGTAGAACTTCTTCCCTGGGTGTGCCACATTGCCCTAGAGCTGAAAGGCACAACGTGCAGGCTTCTTAACAAAGGGCGACTTGGGCCCCAGAGCATCTTGCTTCCAGCTCTTTGGGAAGCTAAGAAACAACTCGCTCTGCACAGTGCTCTTACAGCCTACAGGGAACATCTCTTACAAAGGCCTGTGAAACGCAGTTTCTTTGCATGCCTGATCTGCCTGAAGTAGAACTTCTGCCCTGGATGTGCCACATTGCCCTAGAGCTGAAGGCACAACGTGCAGGCTTCTTAACAAAGGGCGAGTTGGGCGCCAGAGCATCTTGCTTCCAGCTCTTTGGGAAGCTAAGAAACAACTCGCTCTGCACAGTGCTCTTACAGCCTACCGGGAACATCTCTTACAAAGGCCTGTGAAGCGCAGTTTCTTGGCAGGCCTGATATGGCTGAAGTAGAAGTTCTGCTCTGGGTGTGCCACATTGACCTAGAGCTGAAAGCTACAACGTGGTGTCTCCTTTCCAAAGGGCGAGTTGGGCCCCAGAGCATCTTGCTTCCAGCTCTTTGGGAAGCTAAGAAGCAACTCGCTCTGCACAGTGCTCTTACAGCCTACCGGGAACATATCTTACAAAGGCCTGTGAAACGCAGTTTCTTTGCAGACATTATCGGGCTGAAGTAGAACTTCTGCCCTGGGTGTGCAACATTGCCCTAGAGCTGAAAGGCACAACATGCAGGCTTCTTAACAAAGGGCGAGTTGGGCCCCAGAGCATCTTGCTTCCAGCTCTTTGGGAAGCTAAGAAACAACTCGCTCTGCACAGTGCTCTTACAGCCTACCGGGAACATCTCTTACAAAGGCCTGTGAAACGCAGTTTCTCGGCAGGCCTGATCTGGCTGAAGTAGAACTTCTGCCCTGGGTGTGCCACATTGCCCTAGAGCTGAAAGGCACAACGTGCAGGCTTCTTAACAAAGGGCGACTTGGGCCCCAGATCATCTTGCTTCCAGCTCTTTGGGAAGCTAAGAAGCAACTCGCTCTACACAGTGCTCTTACAGCCTACAGGGAACATCTGTTACAAAGGCCTGTGAAACGCAGTTTCTTTGCAGGCCTGATCTGAATGAAGTAGAACTTCTGCCCTGGGTGTGCCACATTGCCCTAGAGCTGAAAGGCACAACGTGCAGGCTTCTTAACAAAGGGCGAGTTGGGCGCCAGAGCATCTTGCTTCCAGCTTTTGGGAAGCTAAGAAACAACTCGCTCTGCACAGTGCTCTTACAGCCTACCGGGAACATCTCTTACAAAGGCCTGTGAAGCGCAGTTTCTTGGCAGGCCTGATATGGCTGAAGTAGAAGTTCTGCTCTGGGTGTGCCACATTGACCTAGAGCTGAAAGCTACAAAGTGCTGTCTCCTTTCCAAAGGGCGAGTTGGGCCCCAGAGCATCTTGCTTCCAGCTCTTTGGGAAGCAAAGAAGCAACTCGGTCTGCACAGTGCTCTTACAGCCTACCGGGAACATATCTTACAAAGGCCTGTGAAACGCAGTTTCTTTGCAGACATTATCGGGCTGAAGTAGAACTTCTGCCCTGGGTGTGCAACATTGCCCTAGAGCTGAAAGGCACAACGTGCAGGGTTCTTAACAAAGGGCGAGTTGGGCCCCAGAGCATCTTGCTTCCAGCTCTTTGGGAAGCTAAGAAACAACTCGCTCTGCACAGTGCTCTTACAGTCTACCGGGAACATCTCTTACAAAGGCCTGTGAAACACAGTTTCTATGCAGGCCTGATCTGGCTGAAGTAGATCTTCTGCCCTGGGTGTGCCACATTGCCCTACAGCTGAAAGGCACAACGTGCAGGCTTCTTAACAAAGGGCGAGTTGGGCCCGAGAGCATCTTGCTTCCAGCTCTTTGGGAAGCTAAGAAACAACTCGCTCTGCACAGTGCTCTTACAGCCTACCGGGAACATCTCTTACAAAGGCCTGTGAACCGCAGTTTCTTGGCAGGCCTGATCTGGCTGAAGTAGAACTTCTGCCCTGGGTGTGCCACATTGCCCTAGAGCTGAAAGGCACAACGTGCAGGCTTCTTAACAAAGGGCGAGTTGGGCCCCAGATCATCTTGCTTCCAGCTCTTTGGGAAGCTAAGAAACAACTCGCTCTGCACAGTGCTCTTACAGCCTACCGGGAACATCTCTTACAAAGGCCTGTGAAACGCAGCTTCTTTGCAGGCCTGATCTGGCTGAAGTAGAACTTCTGCTCTGTGTGTGGCACATTGTCCTAGAGCTGAAAGGCACAACGTGCAGGCTTCTTAACAAAGGGCGAGTTGGGCCACAGAGCATCCTGCTTCCAGCTCTTTGGGAAGTTATGAAGAAACTCGCTCAGCACAGTGCTCTTACAGCCTACCGGTAACATCACTTCCAAAGGCCTGTGAAACGCAGTTTCTTTGCAGGCGTGATCTGACTGAAGTAGAACTTCTGCTCTGGGTGTGCTACATCGCTCAGAGCTGAAAGGCACAACGTGCAGGCTTCTTAACAAAGGGCGAGTTGGGCCCCAGAGCATCTTGCTTCCAGCTCTCTGGGAAGCTAAGAAACAACTCGCTCTGCGCAGTGCTCTTGCAGCCTACAGGGAACATCTCTTACAAAGGCCTGTGAAACGCAGTTTCTATGCAGGCCTGATCTGGCTGAAGTAGAACTTCTTCCCTGGGTGTGCCACATTGCCCTAGAGCTGAAAGGCACAACGTGCAGGCTTCTTAACAAAGGGCGAGTTGGGCGCCAGAGCATCTTGCTTCCAGCTCTTTGGGAAGCTAAGAAACAACTCGCTCTGCACAGTGCTCTTACAGCCTACCGGGAACATCTCTTACAAAGGCCTGTGAAGCGCAGTTTCTTGGCAGGCCTGATATGGCTGAAGTAGAACTTCTGCTCTGGGTGTGCCACATTGACCTAGAGCTGAAAGGCACAACGTGCTGTCTCCTTTCCAAAGGGCGAGTTGGGCCCCAGAGCATCTTGCTTCCAGCTCTTTGGGAAGCTAAGAAGCAACTCGCTCTGCACAGTGCTCTTACAGCCTACCGGGAACATCTCTTACAAAGGCCTGTGAAACGCTGTTTCTTTGCAGGCCTGATCTGGCTGAAGTAGAAGTTCTGCTCTGGGTGTGCCACATTGCCCTAGAGCTGAAAGGCACAACGTGCAGGCTTGTTAGCAAAGGGCGAGTTGGGCCCCAGAGCATCTTGCTTCCAGCTCTTTGGGAAGCTAAGAAACAACTCGCTCTGCACAGTGCTCTTAAAGCCTACCGGGAACATCTCTTACAAAGGCATGTGAAACGCAGTTTCTTGGCAGGCCTGATATGGCTGAAGTAGAACTTCTGCCCTGGGTGTGCCACATTGCCCTAGAGCTGAAAGGCACAACGTGCAGGCTTCTTAACAAAGGGCGAGTTGGGCCCCAGAGCATCTTGCTTCCAGCTCTTTGGGAAGCTAAGAAACAACTCGCTGTGTGCAGTGCTCTTACAGCCTACAGGGAACATCTCTTACAAAGGCCTGTGAAACGCAGTTTCTATGCAGGCCTGATCTGGCTGAAGTAGAACTTCTGCCCTGGGTGTGCCACATTGCCCTAGAGCTGAAAGGAACAACGTGCAGGCTTCTTAACAAAGGGCGAGTTGGGTCCCAGAGAAAATTTCTTACAGCTCTTTGGGAAGCTAAGAAACAACTCGCTCTGCACAGTGCTCTTACAGCCTACCGGGAACATCTCTTACAAAGGCCTGTGAAACGCTCTTTCTTTGCAGGCCTGATCTGGCTGAAGTAGAACTTCTGCTCTGGGTGTGACACATTGCCCTGGAGCTGAAAGGCACAACGTGCAGGCTTCTTAACAAAGGGCGAGTTGGGCGCCAGAGCATCTTGCCTCCAGCTCTTTGGGAAGCTAAGAAGAAACTCTCTCTGCACAGTTCTCTTACAGCCTACCAGGAACATCTCCTAGAGAGGCCTGTGAAACGCAGTTTCTTTGCAGACATTATCTGGCTGAAGTAGAACTTCTGCCCTGGGTGTGCAACATTGACCTAGAGCTGAAAGGCACAACGTGCAGGCTTCTTAACAAAGGGCAAGTTGGGACCCAGAGCATCTTGCTTCCAGCTCTTTGGGAAGCTAAGCAACAACTCGCTCTGCGCAGTGCTCTTAGAGCCTACAGGGAACATCTCTTACAAAGGCCTGTGAAATGTAGTTTCTATGCACGCCTTATCTGGCTGAAGTAGAACTTCTGCCCTGGGTGTGCCACATTGTCCTACAGTGGAAAGGCACAACGTGCAGGCTTCTTAACAAAGGCTGAGTTGGGCCCCAGAGCATCTTGCTTCCAGCTCTTTGGGAAGCTAAGAAAGAACTCGCTCTGCACAGTGCTCTTACAGCCTACCGGGAACATCTCTTACAAAGGCCTGTGAAACGCAGTTTCTTTGCAGGCCTGATCTGGCTGAAGTAGAACTTCTGCTTTGGGTGTGCCACATTGCCCTAGAGCTGAAAGCTACAACGCGCTGTCTCCTTTCAAAAGGGCGAGTTGGGCCCCAGAGCATCTTGCTTCCAGCTCTTTGGGAAGCTAAGAAAGAACTCGCTCTGCACAGTGCTCTTACAGCCTACCGGGAACATATCTTACAAAGGCCTGTGAAACGCAGTTTCTTTGCAGACATTATCGGGCTGAAGTAGAACTTCTGCGCTGGGTGTGCAACATTGCCCTAGAGCTGAAAGGCACAACGTGCAGGCTTCTTAACAAAGGGCGAGTTGGGCCCCAGAGCATCTTGCTTCCAGCTCTTTGGGAAGCTAGGAAACAACTCGCTCTGCACAGTGCTCTTACAGCCTACCGGGAACATCTCTTACTAAGGCCTGTGAAACACAGTTTCTATGCAGGCCTGATCTGGCTGAAGTAGATCTTCTGCCCTGGGTGTGCCACATTGCCCTAGAGCTGAAAGGCACAACGTGCAGGCTTCTTAACAAAGGGCGAGTTGGGCCCCACAGCATCCTGCTTCCAGCTCTTTGGGAAGCTAAGAAACAACTCGCTCTGCACAGTGCTCTTACAGCCTACCGGGAACATCTCTTACAACGGCCTGTGAAACGCAGTTTCTTTGCACTCTTGATCTGGCTGACGTAGAACTTCTGCCCTGGGTGTACCTCATTGGCTTAGAGCTGAAAGGCACAATGTCCAGGCATCTTAACAAAGGGCGAGTTGGGCCCCAGAGCATCTTGCTTCCAGCTCTTTGGGAAGCTAAGAAACAACTCGCTCTGCACAGTGCTCTTACAGCCTACCGGGTACATCTCTTACAAAGGCCTGTGAAACGCAGTTTCTATGCAGGCCTGATCTGGCTTAAGTAGAACTTCTGCCCTGGGTGTGCCACATTGCCCTATAGCTGAAAGGCACAACGTGCAGGCATCTCAACAAAGGGCGAGTTGGGCCCCAGACCATCTTGCTTCCAGCTCTTTGGGAAGCTAAGAAACAACTCGCTCTGCACAGTGCTCTTACAGTCTACAGGGAACATATCTTACAAAGGCTTGTGAAACGCAGTTTCTTTGCAGACATTATCTGGCTGAAGTAGAACTTCTGCCCTGGGTGTGCCACATTGCCCTAGAGCTGAAAGGCACAACGTGCAGGCTTCTTAACAAAGGGCGTGTTGGGCCCCAGTGCATCTTGCTTCCAGCTCTTTTGGAAGCTAAGAAAGAACTCGCTCTGCACAGTGCTCTTACAGCCTACCGGGAACATCTCTTACAAAGGCCTGTGAAACGTAGTTTCTTTGCAGGCCTGATCTGGCTGAAGTCGAACTTCTGCTTTGGGTGTGCCACATTGCCCTAGAGCTGAAAGCTACAATGCGCTGTCTCCTTTCCAAAGGGCGAGTTGGGCCCCAGAGCATCTTGCTTCCAGCTGTTTGGGAAGCTAAGAAACAACTCGCTCTGCACAGTGCTCTTACAGCCTACCAGGAACATCTCTTACAAAGGCCTGTGAAACGCAGTTGCTTTGCAGGCCTGATCTGGCTGAAGTAGAACTTCTGCTATGGGTGTGCTACATTGCTCAGAGCTGAAAGGCACAACGTGCAGGCTTCTTAACAAAGGGCGAGTTGGGCCCCAGAGCATCTTGCTTCCAGCTCTCTGGGAAGCTAAGAAACAACTCGCTCTGCGCAGTGCTCTTGCAGCCTACAGGGAACATCTCTTACAAAGGCCTGTGAAACGCAGTTTCTATGCAGGCCTGATCTGGCTGAAGTAGAACTTCTTCCCTGGGTGTGCCACATTGCCCTAGAGCTGAAAGGCACAACGTGCAGGCTTCTTAACAAAGGGCGACTTGGGCCCCAGAGCATCTTGCTTCCAGCTCTTTGGGAAGCTAAGAAACAACTCGCTCTGCACAGTGCTCTTACAGCCTACAGGGAACATCTCTTACAAAGGCCTGTGAAACGCAGTTTCTTTGCAGGCCTGATCTGCCTGAAGTAGAACTTCTGCCCTGGATGTGCCACATTGCCCTAGAGCTGAAAGGCACAACGTGCAGGCTTCTTAACAAAGGGCGAGTTGGGCGCCAGAGCATCTTGCTTCCAGCTCTTTGGGAAGCTAAGAAACAACTCGCTCTGCACAGTGCTCTTACAGCCTACCGGGAACATCTCTTACAAAGGCCTGTGAAGCGCAGTTTCTTGGCAGGCCTGATATGGCTGAAGTAGAAGTTCTGCTCTGGGTGTGCCACATTGACCTAGAGCTGAAAGCTACAACGTGGTGTCTCCTTTCCAAAGGGCGAGTTGGGCCCCAGAGCATCTTGCTTCCAGCTCTTTGGGAAGCTAAGAAGCAACTCGCTCTGCACAGTGCTCTTACAGCCTACCGGGAACATATCTTACAAAGGCCTGTGAAACGCAGTTTCTTTGCAGACATTATCGGGCTGAAGTAGAACTTCTGCCCTGGGTGTGCAACATTGCCCTAGAGCTGAAAGGCACAACATGCAGGCTTCTTAACAAAGGGCGAGTTGGGCCCCAGAGCATCTTGCTTCCAGCTCTTTGGGAAGCTAAGAAACAACTCGCTCTGCACAGTGCTCTTACAGCCTACCGGGAACATCTCTTACAAAGGCCTGTGAAACGCAGTTTCTCGGCAGGCCTGATCTGGCTGAAGTAGAACTTCTGCCCTGGGTGTGCCACATTGCCCTAGAGCTGAAAGGCACAACGTGCAGGCTTCTTAACAAAGGGCGAGTTGGGCCCCAGACCATCTTGCTTCCAGCTCTTTGGGAAGCTAAGACGCAACTCGCTCTGCACAGTGCTCTTACAGCCTACCAGGAACATCTCTTACAAAGGCCTGTGAAACACAGTTTCTTTGCAGACATTATCTGGCTGAAGTAGAACTTCTGCCCTGGGTGTGCAACATTGCCCTAGAGCTGAAAGGCACAACGTGCAGGCTTCTTAAGGACGGGCGAGTTGGGCCCCAGAGCATCTTGCTTCCAGCTCTTTGGGAAGCTATGAAACAACTCGCTCTGCGCAGTGCTCTTACAGCCTACAGGGAACATCTCTTACAAAGGCCTGTGAAACGCAGTTTCTATGCAGGCCTGATCTGGCTGAAGTAGAACTTCTGCCCTGGTGTGCCACATTGCCCTACAGCTGAAAGGCACAACGTGCAGGCTTCTTAACGACGGGCGAGTTGGGCCCCAGAGCATCTTGCTTCCAGGTCTTTGAGAAGCTAAAAAACAACTCGCTCAGCACAGTGCTCTTACAGCCTACCGGGAACATCTCTTAGAAAGGACTGTGAACCGCAGTTTCTTGGCAGGCCTGATCTGGCTGAAGTAGAACTTCTGCCCTGGGTGTGCCACATTGCCCTAGAGCTGAAAGGCACAACGTGCAGGCTTCTGAACAAAGGGCGAGTTGGGCCCCACAGCATCTTGCTTCCAGCTCTTTGGGAAGCTAAGAAACAACTCGCTCTGCACAGTGCTCTTACAGCCTACCGGAAACATCTCTTACAAAGGCCTGTGAAACGCAGCTTTTTTGCAAGCCTGATCTGGCTGAAGTAGAACTTCTGCCCTGGGTGTGCCACATTGCCCTAGAGCTGAAAGGCACAACGTGCAGGCTTCTTAACAAAGGGCGACTTGGGCCCCAGATCATCTTGCTTCCAGCTCTTTGGGAAGCTAAGAAGCAACTCGCTCTACACAGTGCTCTTACAGCCTACAGGGAACATCTGTTACAAAGGCCTGTGAAACGCAGTTTCTTTGCAGGCCTGATCTGAATGAAGTAGAACTTCTGCCCTGGGTGTGCCACATTGCCCTAGAGCTGAAAGGCACAACGTGCAGGCTTCTTAACAAAGGGCGAGTTGGGCGCCAGAGCATCTTGCTTCCAGCTCTTTGGGAAGCTAAGAAACAACTCGCTCTGCACAGTGCTCTTACAGCCTACCGGGAACATCTCTTACAAAGGCCTGTGAAGCGCAGTTTCTTGGCAGGCCTGATATGGCTGAAGTAGAAGTTCTGCTCTGGGTGTGCCACATTGACCTAGAGCTGAAAGCTACAAAGTGCTGTCTCCTTTCCAAAGGGCGAGTTGGGCCCCAGAGCATCTTGCTTCCAGCTCTTTGGGAAGCAAAGAAGCAACTCGGTCTGCACATTGCTCTTACAGCCTACCGGGAACATGTCTTACAAAGGCCTGTGAAACGCAGTTTCTTTGCAGACATTATCGGGCTGAAGTAGAACTTCTGCCCTGGGTGTGCAACATTGCCCTAGAGCTGAAAGGCACAACGTGCAGGGTTCTTAACAAAGGGCGAGTTGGGCCCCAGAGCATCTTGCTTCCAGCTCTTTGGGAAGCTAAGAAACAACTCGCTCTGCACAGTGCTCTTACAGTCTACCGGGAACATCTCTTACAAAGGCCTGTGAAACACAGTTTCTATGCAGGCCTGATCTGGCTGAAGTAGATCTTCTGCCCTGGGTGTGCCACATTGCCCTACAGCTGAAAGGCACAACGTGCAGGCTTCTTAACAAAGGGCGAGTTGGGCCCGAGAGCATCTTGCTTCCAGCTCTTTGGGAAGCTAAGAAACAACTCGCTCTGCACAGTGCTCTTACAGCCTACCGGGAACATCTCTTACAAAGGCCTGTGAACCGCAGTTTCTTGGCAGGCCTGATCTGGCTGAAGTAGAACTTCTGCCCTGGGTGTGCCACATTGCCCTAGAGCTGAAAGGCACAACGTGCAGGCTTCTTAACAAAGGGCGAGTTGGGCCCCAGATCATCTTGCTTCCAGCTCTTTGGGAAGCTAAGAAACAACTCGCTCTGCACAGTGCTCTTACAGCCTACCGGGAACATCTCTTACAAAGGCCTGTGAAACGCAGCTTCTTTGCAGGCCTGATCTGGCTGATGTAGAACTTCTGCTCTGTGTGTGGCACATTGTCCTAGAGCTGAAAGGCACAACGTGCAGGCTTCTTAACAAAGGGCGAGTTGGGCCACAGAGCATCCTGCTTCCAGCTCTTTGGGAAGTTATGAAGAAACTCGCTCAGCACAGTGCTCTTACAGCCTACCGGTAACATCACTTACAAAGGCCTGTGAAACGCAGTTTCTTTGCAGGCGTGATCTGACTGAAGTAGAACTTCTGCTCTGGGTGTGCTACATCGCTCAGAGCTGAAAGGCACAACGTGCAGGCTTCTTAACAAAGGGCGAGTTGGGCCCCAGAGCATCTTGCTTCCAGCTCTCTGGGAAGCTAAGAAACAACTCGCTCTGCGCAGTGCTCTTGCAGCCTACAGGGAACATCTCTTACAAAGGCCTGTGAAACGCAGTTTCTATGCAGGCCTGATCTGGCTGAAGTAGAACTTCTTCCCTGGGTGTGCCACATTGCCCTAGAGCTGAAAGGCACAACGTGCAGGCTTCTTAACAAAGGGCGAGTTGGGCGCCAGAGCATCTTGCTTCCAGCTCTTTGGGAAGCTAAGAAACAACTCGCTCTGCACAGTGCTCTTACAGCCTACCGGGAACATCTCTTACAAAGGCCTGTGAAGCGCAGTTTCTTGGCAGGCCTGATATGGCTGAAGTAGAACTTCTGCTCTGGGTGTGCCACATTGACCTAGAGCTGAAAGGCACAACGTGCTGTCTCCTTTCCAAAGGGCGAGTTGGGCCCCAGAGCATCTTGCTTCCAGCTCTTTGGGAAGCTAAGAAGCAACTCGCTCTGCACAGTGCTCTTACAGCCTACCGGGAACATCTCTTACAAAGGCCTGTGAAACGCTGTTTCTTTGCAGGCCTGATCTGGCTGAAGTAGAAGTTCTGCTCTGGGTGTGCCACATTGCCCTAGAGCTGAAAGGCACAACGTGCAGGCTTGTTAGCAAAGGGCGAGTTGGGCCCCAGAGCATCTTGCTTCCAGCTCTTTGGGAAGCTAAGAAACAACTCGCTCTGCACAGTGCTCTTAAAGCCTACCGGGAACATCTCTTACAAAGGCATGTGAAACGCAGTTTCTTGGCAGGCCTGATATGGCTGAAGTAGAACTTCTGCCCTGGGTGTGCCACATTGCCCTAGAGCTGAAAGGCACAACGTGCAGGCTTCTTAACAAAGGGCGAGTTGGGCCCCAGAGCATCTTGCTTCCAGCTCTTTGGGAAGCTAAGAAACAACTCGCTCTGTGCAGTGCTCTTACAGCCTACAGGGAACATCTCTTACAAAGGCCTGTGAAACGCAGTTTCTATGCAGGCCTGATCTGGCTGAAGTAGAACTTCTGCCCTGGGTGTGCCACATTGCCCTAGAGCTGAAAGGAACAACGTGCAGGCTTCTTAACAAAGGGCGAGTTGGGTCCCAGAGAAAATTTCTTACAGCTCTTTGGGAAGCTAAGAAACAACTCGCTCTGCACAGTGCTCTTACAGCCTACCGGGAACATCTCTTACAAAGGCCTGTGAAACGCTCTTTCTTTGCAGGCCTGATCTGGCTGAAGTAGAACTTCTGCTCTGGGTGTGACACATTGCCCTGGAGCTGAAAGGCACAACGTGCAGGCTTCTTAACAAAGGGCGAGTTGGGCGCCAGAGCATCTTGCCTCCAGCTCTTTGGGAAGCTAAGAAGAAACTCTCTCTGCACAGTTCTCTTACAGCCTACCAGGAACATCTCCTAGAGAGGCCTGTGAAACGCAGTTTCTTTGCAGACATTATCTGGCTGAAGTAGAACTTCTGCCCTGGGTGTGCAACATTGACCTAGAGCTGAAAGGCACAACGTGCAGGCTTCTTAACAAAGGGCAAGTTGGGACCCAGAGCATCTTGCTTCCAGCTCTTTGGGAAGCTAAGAAACAACTCGCTCTGCGCAGTGCTCTTAGAGCCTACAGGGAACATCTCTTACAAAGGCCTGTGAAATGTAGTTTCTATGCACGCCTTATCTGGCTGAAGTAGAACTTCTGCCCTGGGTGTGCCACATTGTCCTACAGTGGAAAGGCACAACGTGCAGGCTTCTTAACAAAGGCTGAGTTGGGCCCCAGAGCATCTTGCTTCCAGCTCTTTGGGAAGCTAAGAAACAACTCGCTCTGCACAGTGCTCTTACAGCCTACCGGGAACATCTCTTACAAAGGCCTGTGAAACGCAGTTTCTTTGCAGGCCTGATCTGGCTGAAGTAGAACTTCTGCTTTGGGTGTGCCACATTGCCCTAGAGCTGAAAGCTACAACGCGCTGTCTCCTTTCAAAAGGGCGAGTTGGGCCCCAGATAATCTTGCTTCCAGCTCTTTGGGAAGCTAAGAAGCAACTCGCTTTGCACAGTGCTCTTACAGCCTACCGGGAACATCTCTTACAAAGGCCTGTGAAACGCAGTTTCTTTGCAGACATTATCGGGCTGAAGTAGAACTTCTGCCCTGGGTGTGCAACATTGCCCTAGAGCTGAAAGGCACAACGTGCAGGCTTCTTAACAAAGGGCGAGTTGGGCCCCAGAGCATCTTGCTTCCAGCTCTTTGGGAAGCTAGGAAACAACTCGCTCTGCACAGTGCTCTTACAGCCTACCGGGAACATCTTTTACTAAGGCCTGTGAAACACAGTTTCTATGCAGGCCTGATCTGGCTGAAGTAGATCTTCTGCCCTGGGTGTGCCACATTGCCCTAGAGCTGAAAGGCACAACGTGCAGGCTTCTTAACAAAGGGCGAGTTGGGCCCCACAGCATCCTGCTTCCAGCTCTTTGGGAAGCTAAGAAACAACTCGCTCTGCACAGTGCTCTTACAGCCTACCGGGAACATCTCTTACAACGGCCTGTGAAACGCAGTTTCTTTGCACTCTTGATCTGGCTGACGTAGAACTTCTGCCCTGCGTGTACCTCATTGGCTTAGAGCTGAAAGGCACAATGTCCAGGCATCTTAACAAAGGGCGAGTTGGGCCCGAGAGCATCTTGCTTCCAGCTCTTTGAGAAGCTAAGAAACAACTCGCTCTGCACAGTGCTCTTACAGCCTACCGGGTACATCTCTTACAAAGGCCTGTGAAACGCAGTTTCTATGCAGGCCTGATCTGGCTTAAGTAGAACTTCTGCCCTGGGTGTGCCACATTGCCCTATAGCTGAAAGGCACAACGTGCAGGCATCTCAACAAAGGGCGAGTTGGGCCCCAGACCATCTTGCTTCCAGCTCTTTGGGAAGCTAAGAAACAACTCGCTCTGCACAGTGCTCTTACAGTCTACAGGGAACATATCTTACAAAGGCTTGTGAAACGCAGTTTCTTTGCAGACATTATCTGGCTGAAGTAGAACTTCTGCCCTGGGTGTGCCACATTGCCCTAGAGCTGAAAGGCACAACGTGCAGGCTTCTTAACAAAGGGCGTGTTGGGCCCCAGTGCATCTTGCTTCCAGCTCTTTTGGAAGCTAAGAAAGAACTCGCTCTGCACAGTGCTCTTACAGCCTACCGGGAACATCTCTTACAAAGGCCTGTGAAACGTAGTTTCTTTGCAGGCCTGATCTGGCTGAAGTCGAACTTCTGCTTTGGGTGTGCCACATTGCCCTAGAGCTGAAAGCTACAATGCGCTGTCTCCTTTCCAAAGGGCGAGTTGGGCCCCAGAGCATCTTGCTTCCAGCTGTTTGGGAAGCTAAGAAACAACTCGCTCTGCACAGTGCTCTTACAGCCTACCAGGAACATCTCTTACAAAGGCCTGTGAAACGCAGTTTCTTTGCAGGCCTGATCTGGCTGAAGTAGAACTTCTGCCCTGGGTGTGCCACATTGCCCTAGAGCTGAAAGGCACAACGTGCAGGCTTCTTAACAAAGGGTGAGTCGGGCCCCACAGCATCATGCTTCCAGGTCTTTGGGAAGCTAAGAAACAACTCGCTCTGCACAGTGCTCTTACAGCCTACAGGGAACATCTCTTACAAAGGCCTGTGAAACGCAGTTTCTTTGCAGGCCTGATCTGGCTGAAGTAGAACTTCTGCCCTGGGTGTGCCACATTGCCCTAGAGCTGAAAGGCACAACGTGCAGGCTTCTTAACAAAGGGCGAGTTGGGCCCCAGAGCATCTTGCTTCCAGCTCTTTGGGAAGCTAAGAAACAACTCGCTCTGCACAGTGCTCTTACAGCCTACCGGGAACATCTCTTACAAAGGCCTGTGAAACGCAGTTTCTTTGCAGGCCTGATCTGGCTGAAGTAGAACTTCTTCCCTGGGTGTGCCACAGTGCCCTAGAGCTGAAAGGCACAACGTGCAGGCTTCTTAACAAAGGCTGAGTTGGGCCACAGAGCATCCTGCTTCCAGCTCTTTGGGAAGTTAAGAAGAAACTCGCTCTGCACAGTGCTCTTACAGCCTACCGGGAACATCACTTACAAAGGCCTGTGAAACGCAGTTTCTTTGCAGGCGTGATCTGACTGAAGTAGAACTTCTGCTCTGGGTGTGCTACATTGCCCAGAGCTGAAAGGCACAACGTGCAGGCTTCTTAACAAAGGGCGAGTTGGGCCCCAGAGCATCTTGCTTCCAGCTCTCTGGGAAGCTAAGAAACAACTCGCTCTGCGCAGTGCTCTTGCAGCCTACAGGGAACATCTCTTACAAAGGCCTGTGAAACGCAGTTTCTATGCAGGCCTGATCTGGCTGAAGTAGAACTTCTTCCCTGGGTGTGCCACATTGCCCTAGAGCTGAAAGGCACAACGTGCAGGCTTCTTAACAAAGGGCGACTTGGGCCCCAGAGCATCTTGCTTCCAGCTCTTTGGGAAGCTAAGAAACAACTCGCTCTGCACAGTGCTCTTACAGCCTACAGGGAACATCTCTTACAAAGGCCTGTGAAACGCAGTTTCTTTGCATGCCTGATCTGCCTGAAGTAGAACTTCTGCCCTGGATGTGCCACATTGCCCTAGAGCTGAAAGGCACAACGTGCAGGCTTCTTAACAAAGGGCGAGTTGGGCGCCAGAGCATCTTGCTTCCAGCTCTTTGGGAAGCTAAGAAACAACTCGCTCTGCACAGTGCTCTTACAGCCTACCGGGAACATCTCTTACAAAGGCCTGTGAAGCGCAGTTTCTTGGCAGGCCTGATATGGCTGAAGTAGAAGTTCTGCTCTGGGTGTGCCACATTGACCTAGAGCTGAAAGCTACAACGTGGTGTCTCCTTTCCAAAGGGCGAGTTGGGCCCCAGAGCATCTTGCTTCCAGCTCTTTGGGAAGCTAAGAAGCAACTCGCTCTGCACAGTGCTCTTACAGCCTACCAGGAACATATCTTACAAAGGCCTGTGAAACGCAGTTTCTTTGCAGACATTATCGGGCTGAAGTAGAACTTCTGCCCTGGGTGTGCAACATTGCCCTAGAGCTGAAAGGCACAACATGCAGGCTTCTTAACAAAGGGCGAGTTGGGCCCCAGAGCATCTTGCTTCCAGCTCTTTGGGAAGCTAAGAAACAACTCGCTCTGCACAGTGCTCTTACAGCCTACCGGGAACATCTCTTACAAAGGCCTGTGAAACGCAGTTTCTCGGCAGGCCTGATCTGGCTGAAGTAGAACTTCTGCCCTGGGTGTGCCACATTGCCCTAGAGCTGAAAGGCACAACGTGCAGGCTTCTTAACAAAGGGCGACTTGGGCCCCAGATCATCTTGCTTCCAGCTCTTTGGGAAGCTAAGAAGCAACTCGCTCTACACAGTGCTCTTACAGCCTACAGGGAACATCTGTTACAAAGGCCTGTGAAACGCAGTTTCTTTGCAGGCCTGATCTGAATGAAGTAGAACTTCTGCCCTGGGTGTGCCACATTGCCCTAGAGCTGAAAGGCACAACGTGCAGGCTTCTTAACAAAGGGCGAGTTGGGCGCCAGAGCATCTTGCTTCCAGCTTTTGGGAAGCTAAGAAACAACTCGCTCTGCACAGTGCTCTTACAGCCTACCGGGAACATCTCTTACAAAGGCCTGTGAAGCGCAGTTTCTTGGCAGGCCTGATATGGCTGAAGTAGAAGTTCTGCTCTGGGTGTGCCACATTGACCTAGAGCTGAAAGCTACAAAGTGCTGTCTCCTTTCCAAAGGGCGAGTTGGGCCCCAGAGCATCTTGCTTCCAGCTCTTTGGGAAGCAAAGAAGCAACTCGGTCTGCACAGTGCTCTTACAGCCTACCGGGAACATATCTTACAAAGGCCTGTGAAACGCAGTTTCTTTGCAGACATTATCGGGCTGAAGTAGAACTTCTGCCCTGGGTGTGCAACATTGCCCTAGAGCTGAAAGGCACAACGTGCAGGGTTCTTAACAAAGGGCGAGTTGGGCCCCAGAGCATCTTGCTTCCAGCTCTTTGGGAAGCTAAGAAACAACTCGCTCTGCACAGTGCTCTTACAGTCTACCGGGAACATCTCTTACAAAGGCCTGTGAAACACAGTTTCTATGCAGGCCTGATCTGGCTGAAGTAGATCTTCTGCCCT
Source organism: Equus caballus (assembly GCF_041296265.1). NCBI lineage: Eukaryota > Metazoa > Chordata > Mammalia > Perissodactyla > Equidae > Equus > Equus caballus. Next base: position 49,140,839 of record NC_091692.1, read on the forward strand.
GGGTGTGCCACATTGCCCTACAGCTGAAAGGCACAACGTGCAGGCTTCTTAACAAAGGGCGAGTTGGGCCCGAGAGCATCTTGCTTCCAGCTCTTTGGGAAGCTAAGAAACAACTCGCTCTGCACAGTGCTCTTACAGCCTACCGGGAACATCTCTTACAAAGGCCTGTGAACCGCAGTTTCTTGGCAGGCCTGATCTGGCTGAAGTAGAACTTCTGCCCTGGGTGTGCCACATTGCCCTAGAGCTGAAAGGCACAACGTGCAGGCTTCTTAACAAAGGGCGAGTTGGGCCCCAGAGCATCTTGCTTCCAGCTCTTTGGGAAGCTAAGAAACAACTCGCTCTGCACAGTGCTCTTACAGCCTACCGGGAACATCTCTTACAAAGGCCTGTGAAACGCAGCTTCTTTGCAGGCCTGATCTGGCTGAAGTAGAACTTCTGCTCTGTGTGTGGCACATTGTCCTAGAGCTGAAAGGCACAACGTGCAGGCTTCTTAACAAAGGGCGAGTTGGGCCACAGAGCATCCTGCTTCCAGCTCTTTGGGAAGTTATGAAGAAACTCGCTCAGCACAGTGCTCTTACAGCCTACCGGTAACATCACTTACAAAGGCCTGTGAAACGCAGTTTCTTTGCAGGCGTGATCTGACTGAAGTAGAACTTCTGCTCTGGGTGTGCTACATCGCTCAGAGCTGAAAGGCACAACGTGCAGGCTTCTTAACAAAGGGCGAGTTGGGCCCCAGAGCATCTTGCTTCCAGCTCTCTGGGAAGCTAAGAAACAACTCGCTCTGCGCAGTGCTCTTGCAGCCTACAGGGAACATCTCTTACAAAGGCCTGTGAAACGCAGTTTCTATGCAGGCCTGATCTGGCTGAAGTAGAACTTCTTCCCTGGGTGTGCCACATTGCCCTAGAGCTGAAAGGCACAACGTGCAGGCTTCTTAACAAAGGGCGAGCTGGGCGCCAGAGCATCTTGCTTCCAGCTCTTTGGGAAGCTAAGAAACAACTCGCTCTGCACAGTGCTCTTACAGCCTACCGGGAACATCTCTTACAAAGGCCTGTGAAGCGCAGTTTCTTGGCAGGCCTGATATGGCTGAAGTAGAACTTCTGCCCTGGGTGTGCCACATTGACCTAGAGCTGAAAGGCACAACGTGCTGTCTCCTTTCCAAAGGGCGAGTTGGGCCCCAGAGCATCTTGCTTCCAGCTCTTTGGGAAGCTAAGAAGCAACTCGCTCTGCACAGTGCTCTTACAGCCTACCGGGAACATCTCTTACAAAGGCCTGTGAAACGCTGTTTCTTTGCAGGCCTGATCTGGCTGAAGTAGAAGTTCTGCTCTGGGTGTGCCACATTGCCCTAGAGCTGAAAGGCACAACGTGCAGGCTTGTTAGCAAAGGGCGAGTTGGGCCCCAGAGCATCTTGCTTCCAGCTCTTTGGGAAGCTAAGAAGCAACTCGCTCTGCACAGTGCTCTTAAAGCCTACCGGGAACATCTCTTACAAAGGCATGTGAAACGCAGTTTCTTGGCAGGCCTGATATGGCTGAAGTAGAACTTCTGCCCTGGGTGTGCCACATTGCCCTAGAGCTGAAAGGCACAACGTGCAGGCTTCTTAACAAAGGGCGAGTTGGGCCCCAGAGCATCTTGCTTCCAGCTCTTTGGGAAGCTAAGAAACAACTCGCTCTGTGCAGTGCTCTTACAGCCTACAGGGAACATCTCTTACAAAGGCCTGTGAAACGCAGTTTCTATGCAGGCCTGATCTGGCTGAAGTAGAACTTCTGCCCTGGGTGTGCCACATTGCCCTAGAGCTGAAAGGAACAACGTGCAGGCTTCTTAACAAAGGGCGAGTTGGGTCCCAGAGAAAATTTCTTACAGCTCTTTGGGAAGCTAAGAAACAACTCGCTCTGCACAGTGCTCTTACAGCCTACCGGGAACATCTCTTACAAAGGCCTGTGAAACGCTCTTTCTTTGCAGGCCTGATCTGGCTGAAGTAGAACTTCTGCTCTGGGTGTGACACATTGCCCTGGAGCTGAAAGGCACAACGTGCAGGCTTCTTAACAAAGGGCGAGTTGGGCGCCAGAGCATCTTGCCTCCAGCTCTTTGGGAAGCTAAGAAGAAACTCTCTCTGCACAGTTCTCTTACAGCCTACCAGGAACATCTCCTAGAGAGGCCTGTGAAACGCAGTTTCTTTGCAGACATTATCTGGCTGAAGTAGAACTTCTGCCCTGGGTGTGCAACATTGACCTAGAGCTGAAAGGCACAACGTGCAGGCTTCTTAACAAAGGGCAAGTTGGGACCCAGAGCATCTTGCTTCCAGCTCTTTGGGAAGCTAAGAAACAACTCGCTCTGCGCAGTGCTCTTAGAGCCTACAGGGAACATCTCTTACAAAGGCCTGTGAAATGTAGTTTCTATGCACGCCTTATCTGGCTGAAGTAGAACTTCTGCCCTGGGTGTGCCACATTGTCCTACAGTGGAAAGGCACAACGTGCAGGCTTCTTAACAAAGGCTGAGTTGGGCCCCAGAGCATCTTGCTTCCAGCTCTTTGGGAAGCTAAGAAACAACTCGCTCTGCACAGTGCTCTTACAGCCTACCGGGAACATCTCTTACAAAGGCCTGTGAAACGCAGTTTCTTTGCAGGCCTGATCTGGCTGAAGTAGAACTTCTGCTTTGGGTGTGCCACATTGCCCTAGAGCTGAAAGCTACAACGCGCTGTCTCCTTTCAAAAGGGCGAGTTGGGCCCCAGATAATCTTGCTTCCAGCTCTTTGGGAAGCTAAGAAGCAACTCGCTCTGCACAGTGCTCTTACAGCCTACCGGGAACATATCTTACAAAGGCCTGTGAAACGCAGTTTCTTTGCAGACATTATCGGGCTGAAGTAGAACTTCTGCCCTGGGTGTGCAACATTGCCCTAGAGCTGAAAGGCACAACGTGCAGGCTTCTTAACAAAGGGCGAGTTGGGCCCCAGAGCATCTTGCTTCCAGCTCTTTGGGAAGCTAGGAAACAACTCGCTCTGCACAGTGCTCTTACAGCCTACCGGGAACATCTCTTACTAAGGCCTGTGAAACACAGTTTCTATGCAGGCCTGATCTGGCTGAAGTAGATCTTCTGCCCTGGGTGTGCCACATTGCCCTAGAGCTGAAAGGCACAACGTGCAGGCTTCTTAACAAAGGGCGAGTTGGGCCCCTCAGCATCCTGCTTCCAGCTCTTTGGGAAGCTAAGAAACAACTCGCTCTGCACAGTGCTCTTACAGCCTACCGGGAACATCTCTTACAACGGCCTGTGAAACGCAGTTTCTTTGCACTCTTGATCTGGCTGACGTAGAACTTCTGCCCTGGGTGTACCTCATTGGCTTAGAGCTGAAAGGCACAATGTCCAGGCATCTTAACAAAGGGCGAGTTGGGCCCCAGAGCATCTTGCTTCCAGCTCTTTGGGAAGCTAAGAAACAACTCGCTCTGCACAAGCTCTTACAGCCTACCGGGTACATCTCTTACAAAGGCCTGTGAAACGCAGTTTCTATGCAGGCCTGATCTGGCTGAAGTAGAACTTCTGCTCTGGGTGTGGCACATTGTCCTAGAGCTGAAAGGCACAACGTGCAGGCTTCTTAACAAAGGGCGAGTTGGGCCACAGAGCATCCTGCTTCCAGCTCTTTGGGAAGTTATGAAGAAACTCGCTCAGCACAGTGCTCTTACAGCCTACCGGTAACATCACTTACAAAGGCCTGTGAAACGCAGTTTCTTTGCAGGCGTGATCTGACTGAAGTAGAACTTCTGCTCTGGGTGTGCTACATCGCTCAGAGCTGAAAGGCACAACGTGCAGGCTTCTTAACAAAGGGCGAGTTGGGCCCCAGAGCATCTTGCTTCCAGCTCTCTGGGAAGCTAAGAAACAACTCGCTCTGCGCAGTGCTCTTGCAGCCTACAGGGAACATCTCTTACAAAGGCCTGTGAAACGCAGTTTCTATGCAGGCCTGATCTGGCTGAAGTAGAACTTCTTCCCTGGGTGTGCCACATTGCCCTAGAGCTGAAAGGCACAACGTGCAGGCTTCTTAACAAAGGGCGAGCTGGGCGCCAGAGCATCTTGCTTCCAGCTCTTTGGGAAGCTAAGAAACAACTCGCTCTGCACAGTGCTCTTACAGCCTACCGGGAACATCTCTTACAAAGGCCTGTGAAGCGCAGTTTCTTGGCAGGCCTGATATGGCTGAAGTAGAACTTCTGCCCTGGGTGTGCCACATTGACCTAGAGCTGAAAGGCACAACGTGCTGTCTCCTTTCCAAAGGGCGAGTTGGGCCCCAGAGCATCTTGCTTCCAGCTCTTTGGGAAGCTAAGAAGCAACTCGCTCTGCACAGTGCTCTTACAGCCTACCGGGAACATCTCTTACAAAGGCCTGTGAAACGCTGTTTCTTTGCAGGCCTGATCTGGCTGAAGTAGAAGTTCTGCTCTGGGTGTGCCACATTGCCCTAGAGCTGAAAGGCACAACGTGCAGGCTTGTTAGCAAAGGGCGAGTTGGGCCCCAGAGCATCTTGCTTCCAGCTCTTTGGGAAGCTAAGAAGCAACTCGCTCTGCACAGTGCTCTTAAAGCCTACCGGGAACATCTCTTACAAAGGCATGTGAAACGCAGTTTCTTGGCAGGCCTGATATGGCTGAAGTAGAACTTCTGCCCTGGGTGTGCCACATTGCCCTAGAGCTGAAAGGCACAACGTGCAGGCTTCTTAACAAAGGGCGAGTTGGGCCCCAGAGCATCTTGCTTCCAGCTCTTTGGGAAGCTAAGAAACAACTCGCTCTGTGCAGTGCTCTTACAGCCTACAGGGAACATCTCTTACAAAGGCCTGTGAAACGCAGTTTCTATGCAGGCCTGATCTGGCTGAAGTAGAACTTCTGCCCTGGGTGTGCCACATTGCCCTAGAGCTGAAAGGAACAACGTGCAGGCTTCTTAACAAAGGGCGAGTTGGGTCCCAGAGAAAATTTCTTACAGCTCTTTGGGAAGCTAAGAAACAACTCGCTCTGCACAGTGCTCTTACAGCCTACCGGGAACATCTCTTACAAAGGCCTGTGAAACGCTCTTTCTTTGCAGGCCTGATCTGGCTGAAGTAGAACTTCTGCTCTGGGTGTGACACATTGCCCTGGAGCTGAAAGGCACAACGTGCAGGCTTCTTAACAAAGGGCGAGTTGGGCGCCAGAGCATCTTGCCTCCAGCTCTTTGGGAAGCTAAGAAGAAACTCTCTCTGCACAGTTCTCTTACAGCCTACCAGGAACATCTCCTAGAGAGGCCTGTGAAACGCAGTTTCTTTGCAGACATTATCTGGCTGAAGTAGAACTTCTGCCCTGGGTGTGCAACATTGACCTAGAGCTGAAAGGCACAACGTGCAGGCTTCTTAACAAAGGGCAAGTTGGGACCCAGAGCATCTTGCTTCCAGCTCTTTGGGAAGCTAAGAAACAACTCGCTCTGCGCAGTGCTCTTAGAGCCTACAGGGAACATCTCTTACAAAGGCCTGTGAAATGTAGTTTCTATGCACGCCTTATCTGGCTGAAGTAGAACTTCTGCCCTGGGTGTGCCACATTGTCCTACAGTGGAAAGGCACAACGTGCAGGCTTCTTAACAAAGGCTGAGTTGGGCCCCAGAGCATCTTGCTTCCAGCTCTTTGGGAAGCTAAGAAACAACTCGCTCTGCACAGTGCTCTTACAGCCTACCGGGAACATCTCTTACAAAGGCCTGTGAAACGCAGTTTCTTTGCAGGCCTGATCTGGCTGAAGTAGAACTTCTGCTTTGGGTGTGCCACATTGCCCTAGAGCTGAAAGCTACAACGCGCTGTCTCCTTTCAAAAGGGCGAGTTGGGCCCCAGATAATCTTGCTTCCAGCTCTTTGGGAAGCTAAGAAGCAACTCGCTCTGCACAGTGCTCTTACAGCCTACCGGGAACATATCTTACAAAGGCCTGTGAAACGCAGTTTCTTTGCAGACATTATCGGGCTGAAGTAGAACTTCTGCCCTGGGTGTGCAACATTGCCCTAGAGCTGAAAGGCACAACGTGCAGGCTTCTTAACAAAGGGCGAGTTGGGCCCCAGAGCATCTTGCTTCCAGCTCTTTGGGAAGCTAGGAAACAACTCGCTCTGCACAGTGCTCTTACAGCCTACCGGGAACATCTCTTACTAAGGCCTGTGAAACACAGTTTCTATGCAGGCCTGATCTGGCTGAAGTAGATCTTCTGCCCTGGGTGTGCCACATTGCCCTAGAGCTGAAAGGCACAACGTGCAGGCTTCTTAACAAAGGGCGAGTTGGGCCCCTCAGCATCCTGCTTCCAGCTCTTTGGGAAGCTAAGAAACAACTCGCTCTGCACAGTGCTCTTACAGCCTACCGGGAACATCTCTTACAACGGCCTGTGAAACGCAGTTTCTTTGCACTCTTGATCTGGCTGACGTAGAACTTCTGCCCTGGGTGTACCTCATTGGCTTAGAGCTGAAAGGCACAATGTCCAGGCATCTTAACAAAGGGCGAGTTGGGCCCCAGAGCATCTTGCTTCCAGCTCTTTGGGAAGCTAAGAAACAACTCGCTCTGCACAAGCTCTTACAGCCTACCGGGTACATCTCTTACAAAGGCCTGTGAAACGCAGTTTCTATGCAGGCCTGATCTGGCTTAAGTAGAACTTCTGCCCTGGGTGTGCCACATTGCCCTATAGCTGAAAGGCACAACGTGCAGGCATCTCAACAAAGGGCGAGTTGGGCCCCAGACCATCTTGCTTCCAGCTCTTTGGGAAGCTAAGAAACAACTCGCTCTGCACAGTGCTCTTACAGTCTACAGGGAACATATCTTACAAAGGCTTGTGAAACGCAGTTTCTTTGCAGACATTATCTGGCTGAAGTAGAACTTCTGCCCTGGGTGTGCCACATTGCCCTAGAGCTGAAAGGCACAACGTGCAGGCTTCTTAACAAAGGGCGTGTTGGGCCCCAGTGCATCTTGCTTCCAGCTCTTTTGGAAGCTAAGAAAGAACTCGCTCTGCACAGTGCTCTTACAGCCTACCGGGAACATCTCTTACAAAGGCCTGTGAAACGTAGTTTCTTTGCAGGCCTGATCTGGCTGAAGTCGAACTTCTGCTTTGGGTGTGCCACATTGCCCTAGAGCTGAAAGCTACAATGCGCTGTCTCCTTTCCAAAGGGCGAGTTGGGCCCCAGAGCATCTTGCTTCCAGCTGTTTGGGAAGCTAAGAAACAACTCGCTCTGCACAGTGCTCTTACAGCCTACCAGGAACATCTCTTACAAAGGCCTGTGAAACGCAGTTTCTTTGCAGGCCTGATCTGGCTGAAGTAGAACTTCTGCTCTGGGTGTGCTACATTGCTCAGAGCTGAAAGGCACAACGTGCAGGCTTCTTAACAAAGGGCGAGTTGGGCCCCAGAGCATCTTGCTTCCAGCTCTCTGGGAAGCTAAGAAACAACTCGCTCTGCGCAGTGCTCTTGCAGCCTACAGGGAACATCTCTTACAAAGGCCTGTGAAACGCAGTTTCTATGCAGGCCTGATCTGGCTGAAGTAGAACTTCTTCCCTGGGTGTGCCACATTGCCCTAGAGCTGAAAGGCACAACGTGCAGGCTTCTTAACAAAGGGCGACTTGGGCCCCAGAGCATCTTGCTTCCAGCTCTTTGGGAAGCTAAGAAACAACTCGCTCTGCACAGTGCTCTTACAGCCTACAGGGAACATCTCTTACAAAGGCCTGTGAAACGCAGTTTCTTTGCAGGCCTGATCTGCCTGAAGTAGAACTTCTGCCCTGGATGTGCCACATTGCCCTAGAGCTGAAAGGCACAACGTGCAGGCTTCTTAACAAAGGGCGAGTTGGGCGCCAGAGCATCTTGCTTCCAGCTCTTTGGGAAGCTAAGAAACAACTCGCTCTGCACAGTGCTCTTACAGCCTACCGGGAACATCTCTTACAAAGGCCTGTGAAGCGCAGTTTCTTGGCAGGCCTGATATGGCTGAAGTAGAAGTTCTGCTCTGGGTGTGCCACATTGACCTAGAGCTGAAAGCTACAACGTGGTGTCTCCTTTCCAAAGGGCGAGTTGGGCCCCAGAGCATCTTGCTTCCAGCTCTTTGGGAAGCTAAGAAGCAACTCGCTCTGCACAGTGCTCTTACAGCCTACCGGGAACATATCTTACAAAGGCCTGTGAAACGCAGTTTCTTTGCAGACATTATCGGGCTGAAGTAGAACTTCTGCCCTGGGTGTGCAACATTGCCCTAGAGCTGAAAGGCACAACATGCAGGCTTCTTAACAAAGGGCGAGTTGGGCCCCAGAGCATCTTGCTTCCAGCTCTTTGGGAAGCTAAGAAACAACTCGCTCTGCACAGTGCTCTTACAGCCTACCGGGAACATCTCTTACAAAGGCCTGTGAAACGCAGTTTCTCGGCAGGCCTGATCTGGCTGAAGTAGAACTTCTGCCCTGGGTGTGCCACATTGCCCTAGAGCTGAAAGGCACAACGTGCAGGCTTCTTAACAAAGGGCGAGTTGGGCCCCAGACCATCTTGCTTCCAGCTCTTTGGGAAGCTAAGAAGCAACTCGCTCTGCACAGTGCTCTTACAGCCTACCAGGAACATCTCTTACAAAGGCCTGTGAAACACAATTTCTTTGCAGACATTATCTGGCTGAAGTAGAACTTCTGCCCTGGGTGTGCAACATTGCCCTAGAGCTGAAAGGCACAACGTGCAGGCTTCTTAAGGACGGGCGAGTTGGGCCCCAGAGCATCTTGCTTCCAGCTCTTTGGGAAGCTATGAAACAACTCGCTCTGCGCAGTGCTCTTACAGCCTACAGGGAACATCTCTTACAAAGGCCTGTGAAACGCAGTTTCTATGCAGGCCTGATCTGGCTGAAGTAGAACTTCTGCCCTGGTGTGCCACATTGCCCTACAGCTGAAAGGCACAACGTGCAGGCTTCTTAACGACGGGCGAGTTGGGCCCCAGAGCATCTTGCTTCCAGGTCTTTGAGAAGCTAAAAAACAACTCGCTCAGCACAGTGCTCTTACAGCCTACCGGGAACATCTCTTAGAAAGGACTGTGAACCGCAGTTTCTTGGCAGGCCTGATCTGGCTGAAGTAGAACTTCTGCCCTGGGTGTGCCACATTGCCCTAGAGCTGAAAGGCACAACGTGCAGGCTTCTTAACAAAGGGCGAGTTGGGCCCCAGATCATCTTGCTTCCAGCTCTTTGGGAAGCTAAGAAACAACTCGCTCTGCACAGTGCTCTTACAGCCTACCGGGAACATCTCTTACAAAGGCCTGTGAAACGCAGTTTCTTTGCAGACATTATCTGGCTGAAGTAGAACTTCTGCCCTGGGTGTGCCACATTGCCCTAGAGCTGAAAGGCACAACGTGCAGGCTTCTTGACAAAGGGCGAGTTGGGCCCCACAGCATCTTGCTTCCAGCTCTTTGGGAAGCTAAGAAGCAACTCGCTCTACACAGTGCTCTTACAGCCTACCGGGAACATCTCTTACAAAGGCCTTGAAACGCAGTTTCTTTGCAGGCCTGATCTGGCTGAAGTAGAACTTCTTCCCTGGGTGTGCCACATTGCCCTAGAGCTGAAAGTCACAACGTGCAGGTTTCTTAACAAAGGGCGTGTTGGGCCCCAGTGCATCTTGCTTCCAGCTCTTTGGGAGGCTAAGAAAGAACTCGCTCTGCACAGAGCTCTTACAGCCTACCGGGAACATCTCTTACAAAGGCCTGTGAAACGCAGTTTCTTTGCAGGCCTGATCTGGCTGAAGTAGAACTTCTGCTTTGGGTGTGCCACATTGCCCTAGAGCTGAGAGCTACAATGCGCTGTCTCCTTTCCAAAGGGCGAGTTGGGCCCCAGAGCATCTTGCTTCCAGCTCTTTGGGAAGCTAAGAAGCAACTCGCTCTACACAGTGCTCTTACAGCCTACCGGGAACATCTCTTACAAAGGCCTTGAAACGCAGTTTCTTTGCAGGCCTGATCTGGCTGAAGTAGAACTTCTTCCCTGGGTGTGCCACATTGCCCTAGAGCTGAAAGGCACAACGTGCAGGCTTCTTAACAAAGGGCGAGTTGGGCCCCAGAGCATCTTGCTTCCAGCTCTCTGGGAAGCTAAGAAACAACTCGCTCTGCGCAGTGCTCTTGCAGCCTACAGGGAACATCTCTTACAAAGGCCTGTGAAACGCAGTTTCTTTGCAGGCCTGATCTGGCTGAAGTAGAACTTCTTCCCTGGGTGTGCCACATTGCCCTAGAGCTGAAAGGCGCAACGTGCAGGCTTCTTAACAAAGGGCGACTTGGGCCCCAGAGGATCTTGCTTCCAGCTCTTTGGGAAGCTAAGAAACAACTCGCTCTGCACAGTGCTCTTACAGCCTACCGGGAACATCTCTTACAAAGGCCTGTGAAACGCAGTTTCTTTGCAGGCCTGATCTGGCTGAAGTAGAACTTTTGCTTTGGGTGTGCCACATTGCCCTAGAGCTGAAAGCTACAATGCGCTGTCTCCTTTCCAAAGGGCGAGTTGGGCCCCAGAGCATCTTGCTTCCAGCTGTTTGGGAAGCTAAGAAGCAACTCGCTCTGCACAGTGCTCTTACAGCCTAGCGGGAACATATCTTACAAAGGCCTGTGAAACGCAGTTTCTTTGCAGACATTATCGGGCTGAAGTAGAACTTCTGCCCTGGGTGTGCAACATTGCCCTAGAGCTGAAAGGCACAACGTGCAGGCTTCTTGACAAAGGGCGAGTTGGGCCCCAGAGCATCTTGCTTCCAGCTCTTTGGGAAGCTAAGAAGCAACTCGCTCTGCACAGTGCTCTTACAGCCTACCGGGAACATCTCTTACAAAGGCCTTGAAACGCAGTTTCTTTGCAGGCCTGATCTGGCTGAAGTAGAACTTCTTCCCTGGGTGTGCCACATTGCCCTAGATCTGAAAGGCACAACGTGCAGGCTTCTTAACAAAGGGCGAGTTGGGCCCCAGTGCATCTTGCTTCCAGCTCTTTGGGAAGCTAAGAAAGAACTCGCTCTGCACAGTGCTCTTACAGCCTACCGGGAACATCTCTTACAAAGGCCTGTGAAACGCAGTTTCTTTGCAGGCCTGATCTGGCTGAAGTAGAACTTCTGCTTTGGGTGTGCCACATTGCCCTAGAGCTGAAAGCTACAATGCGCTGTCTCCTTTCCAAAGGGCGAGTTGGGCCCCAGAGCATCTTGCTTCCAGCTGTTTGGGAAGCTAAGAAACAACTCGCTCTGCACAGTGCTCTTACAGCCTACCAGGAACATCTCTTACAAAGGCCTGTGAAACGCAGTTTCTTTGCAGGCCTGATCTGGCTGAAGTAGAACTTCTGCCCTGGGTGTGCCACATTGCCCTAGAGCTGAAAGGCACAACGTGCAGGCTTCTTAACAAAGGGCGAGTTGGGCCCCAGAGCATCTTGCTTCCAGCTCTCTGGGAAGCTAAGAAACAACTCGCTCTGCGCAGTGCTCTTGCAGCCTACAGGGAACATCTCTTACAAAGGCCTGTGAAACGCAGTTTCTATGCAGGCCTGATCTGGCTGAAGTAGAACTTCTGCCCTGGGTGTGCCACATTGGCCTAGAGCTGAAAGGCACAACGTGCAGGCTTCTTAACAAAGGGCGAGTTGGGCCCCAGAGCATCTTGCTTCCAGCTCTTTGGCAAGCTAAGAAACAACTCGCTCTGCACAGTGCTCTTACAGCCTACCGGGAACATCTCTTACAAAGGCCTGTGAAACGCAGTTTCTTTGCAGGCCTGATCTGGCTGAAGTAGAACTTCTGCTCTGGGTGTGGCACATTGTCCTAGAGCTGAAAGGCACAACGTGCAGGCTTCTTAACAAAGGGCGAGTTGGGCCACAGAGCATCCTGCTTCCAGCTCTTTGGAAAGTTAAGAAGAAACTCGCTCTGCACAGTTCTCTTACAGCCTACCGGTAACATCACTTACAAAGGCCTGTGAAACGCAGTTTCTTTGCAGGCGTGATCTGACTGAAGTAGAACTTCTGCTCTGGGTGTGCTACATTGCTCAGAGCTGAAAGGCACAACGTGCAGGCTTCTTAACAAAGGGCGAGTTGGGCCCCAGAGCATCTTGCTTCCAGCTCTCTGGGAAGCTAAGAAACAACTCGCTCTGCGCAGTGCTCTTGCAGCCTACAGGGAACATCTCTTACAAAGGCCTGTGAAACGCAGTTTCTATGCAGGCCTGATCTGGCTGAAGTAGAACTTCTTCCCTGGGTGTGCCACATTGCCCTAGAGCTGAAAGGCACAACGTGCAGGCTTCTTAACAAAGGGCGAGTTGGGCCCCAGAGCATCTTGCTTCCAGCTCTTTGGGAAGCTAAGAAGCAACTCGCTCTACACAGTGCTCTTACAGCCTACAGGGAACATCTCTTACAAAGGCCTGTGAAACGCAGTTTCTTTGCAGGCCTGATCTGAATGAAGTAGAACTTCTGCCCTGGGTGTGCCACATTGCCCTAGAGCTGAAAGGCACAACGTGCAGGCTTCTTAACAAAGGGCGAGTTGGGCGCCAGAGCATCTTGCTTCCAGCTCTTTGGGAAGCTAAGAAACAACTCGCTCTGCACAGTGCTCTTACAGCCTACCGGGAACATCTCTTACAAAGGCCTGTGAAGCGCAGTTTCTTGGCAGGCCTGATATGGCTGAAGTAGAAGTTCTGCTCTGGGTGTGCCACATTGACCTAGAGCTGAAAGCTACAACGTGCTCTCTCCTTTAAAGGGCGAGTTGGGCCCCAGAGCATCTTGCTTGGAGCTCTTTGGGAAGCTAAGAAGCAACTCGCTCTGCACAGTGCTCTTACAGCCTAGCGGGAACATGTCTTACAAAGGCCTGTGAAACGCAGTTTCTTTGCAGACGTTATCGGGCTGAAGTAGAACTTCTGCCCTGGGTGTGCAACATTGCCCTAGAGCTGAAAGGCACAACGTGCAGGCTTCTTAACAAAGGGCGAGTTGGGCCCCAGAGCATCTTGCTTCCAGCTCTTTGGGAAGCTAAGAAAGAACTCGCTCTGCACAGTGCTCTTACAGCCTACCGGGAACATCTCTTACAAAGGCCTGTGAAACGCAGTTTCGTTGCAGGCCTGATCTGGCTGAAGTAGATCTTCTGCCCTGGGTGTGCCACATTGCCCTACAGCTGAAAGGCACAACGTGCAGGCTTCTTAACAAAGGGCGAGTTGGGCCCCAGAGCATCTTGCTTCCAGCTCTTTGGGAAGCTAAGAAACAACTCGCTCTGCACAGTGCTCTTACAGCCTACCGGGAACATCTCTTACAAAGGCCTGTGAAACGCAGTTTCGTTGCAGGCCTGATCTGGCTCAAGTTGATCTTCTGCCCTGGGTGTGCCACATTGCCCTAGAGCTGAAAGGCACAACGTGCAGGCTTCTTAACAAAGGGCGAGTTGGGCCCCAGAGCATCTTGCTTCCAGCTCTTTGGCAAGCTAAGAAACAACTCGCTCTGCACAGTGCTCTTACAGCCTACAGGGAAAATCTCTTATAAAGGCCTGTGAAACGCAGTTTCCATGCAGGCCTGATCTGGCTGAAGCAGAACTTCTGCCCTGGGTGTGCCACATTGCCCTAGAGCTGAAAGGAACAACGTGCAGGCTTCTTGACAAAGGGCGAGTTGGGCCCCAGAACATCTTGCTTCCAGCTCTTTGGGAAGCTAAGAAGCAACTCGCTCTACACAGTGCTCTTACAGCCTACCGGAAACATCTCTTACAAAGGCCTTGAAACGCAGTTTCTTTGCAGGCCTGATCTGGCTGAAGTAGAAATTCTTCCCTGGGTGTGCCACATTGCCCTAGAGCTGAAAGGCACAACGTGCAGGCTTCTTAACAAAGGGCGAGTTGGGCCCCAGTGCATCTTGCTTCCAGCTCTTTGGGAAGCTAAGAAAGAACTCGCTCTGCACAGTGCTCTTACAGCCTACCGGGAACATCTCTTACAAAGGCCTGTGAAACGCAGTTTCTTTGCAGGCCTTATCTGGCTGAAGTAGAACTTCTGCTTTGGGTGTGCCAAATTGCCCTAGAGCTGAAAGCTACAATGCGCTGTCTCCTTTCCAAAGGGCGAGTTGGGCCCCAGAGCATCTTGCTTCCAGCTGTTTGGGAAGCTAAGAAACAACTCGCTCTGCACAGTGCTCTTACAGCCTACCAGGAACATCTCTTACAAAGGCCTGTGAAACGCAGTTTCTTTGCAGGCCTGATCTGGCTGAAGTAGAACTTCTGCCCTGGGTGTGCCACATTGCCCTAGAGCTGAAAGGCACAACGTGCAGGCTTCTTAACAAAGGGCGAGTCGGGCCCCACAGCATCTTGCTTCCAGCTCTTTGGGAAGCTAAGAAAAAACTCGCTCTGCACAGTGCTCTTACAGCCTACAGGGAACATCTCTTACAAAGGCCTGTGAAACGCAGTTTCTTTGCAGGCCTGATCTGGCTGAAGTAGAACTTCTGCCCTGGGTGTGCAACATTGCCCTAGAGCTGAAAGGCACAACGTGCAGGCTTCTTAACAAAGGGCGAGTTGGGCCCCAGAGCATCTTGCTTCCAGCTCTTTGGGAAGCTAAGAAAGAACTCGCTCTGCACAGTGCTCTTACAGCCTACCCGGAACATCTCTTACAAAGGCCTGTGAAACGCAGTTTCTTGGCAGGCCTGATCTGGCTGAAGTAGAACTTCTGCTCTGGGTGTGGCACATTGTCCTAGAGCTGAAAGGCACAACGTGCAGGCTTCTTAACAAAGGGCGAGTTGGGCCACAGAGCATCCTGCTTCCAGCTCTTTGGGAAATTAAGAAGAAACTCGCTCTGCACAGTGCTCTTACAGCTTACCGGTAACATCACTTACAAAGGCCTGTGAAACGCAGTTTCTTTGCAGGCCTGATCTGACTGAAGTAGAACTTCTGCTCTGGGTGTTCTACATTGCTCAGAGCTGAAAGGCACAACGTGCAGGCTTCTTAACAAAGGGCGAGTTGGGCCCCAGAGCATCTTGCTTCCAGCTCTCTGGGAAGCTAAGAAACAACTCGCTCTGCGCAGTGCTCTTGCAGCCTACAGGGAACATCTCTTACAAAGGCCTGTGAAACGCAGTTTCTATGCAGGCCTGATCTGGCTGAGGTAGAACTTCTTCCCTGGGTGTGCCACATTGCCCTAGAGCTGAAAGGCACAACGTGCAGGCTTCTTAACAAAGGGCGACTTGGGCCCCAGAGCATCTTGCTTCCAGCTCTTTGGGAAGCTAAGAAGCAACTCGCTCTACACAGTGCTCTTACAGCCTACAGGGAACATCTCTTACAAAGCCTTGTGAAACGCAGTTTCTTCGCAGGCCTGATCTGCCTGAAGTAGAACTTCTGCCCTGGGTGTGCCACATTGCCCTAGAGCTGAAAGGCACAACGTGCAGGCTTCTTAACAAAGGGCGAGTTGGGCACCAGAGCATCTTGCTTCCAGCTCTTTGGGAAGCTAAGAAACAACTCGCTCTGCACAGTGCTCTTACAGCCTACAGGGAACATCTCTTACAAAGGCCTGTGAAACGCAGTTTCTATGCAGGCCTGATCTGGCTGAAGCAGAACTTCTGCCCTGGGTGTGCCACATTGCCCTAGAGCTGAAAGGCACAACGTGCAGGCTTCTTGACAAAGGGCGAGTTGGGCCCCAGAGCATCTTGCTTCCAGCTCTTTGGGAAGCTAAGAAGCAACTCGCTCTACACAGTGCTCTTACAGCCTACCGGGAACATCTGTTACAAAGGCCTTGAAACGCAGTTTCTTTGCAGGCCTGATCTGGCTGAAGTAGAACTTCTCCCCTGGGTGTGCCACATTGCCCTAGAGCTGAAAGGCACAACGTGCAGGCTCCTTAACAAAGGGCGTGTTGGGCCCCAGTGCATCTTGCTTCCAGCTCTTTGGGAAGCTAAGAAACAACTCGCTCTGCACAGTGCTCTTACAGCCTACCGGGAACATCTCTTACAAAGGCCTGTGAAACGCAGTTTCTTTGCAGGCCTGATCTGGCTGAAGTAGAACTTTTGCTTTGGGTGTGCCACATTGCCCTAGAGCTGAAAGCTACAATGCGCTGTCTCCTTTGCAAAGGGCGAGTTGGGCCCCAGAGCATCTTGCTTCCAGCTCTTTGGGAAGCTAAGAAACAACTCGCTCTGCACAGTGCTCTTACAGCCTACCAGGAACATCTCTTACAAAGGCCTGTGAAACGCAGTTTCTTTGCAGGCCTGATTTGGCTGAAGTAGAACTTCTGCCCTGGGTGTGCCACATTGCCCTAGAGCTGAAAGGCACAACGTGCAGGCTTCTTAACAAAGGGCGAGTCGGGCCCCACAGCATCTTGCTTCCAGCTCTTTGGGAAGCTAAGAAAAAACTCGCTCTGCACAGTGCTCTTACAGCCTACAGGGAACATCTCTTACAAAGGCCTGTGAAACGCAGTTTCTTTGCAGGCCTGATCTGGCTGAAGTAGAACTTCTGCCCTGGGTGTGCCACATTGCCCTAGAGCTGAAAGGCACAACGTGCAGGCTTCTTAACAAAGGGCGAGTTGGGCCCCAGAGCATCTTGCTTCCAGCTCTTTGGCAAGCTAAGAAACAACTCGCTCTGCACAGTGCTCTTACAGCCTACCGGGAACATCTCTTACAAAGGCCTGTGAAACGCAGTTTCTTTGCAGGCCTGATCTGGCTGAAGTAGAACTTCTGCTCTGGGTGTGGCACATTGTCCTAGAGCTGAAAGGCACAACGTGCAGGCTTCTTAACAAAGGGTGAGTTGGGCCACAGAGCATCCTGCTTCCAGCTCTTTGGGAAGTTAAGAAGAAACTCGCTCTGCACAGTGCTCTTACAGCCTACCGGCAACATCACTTACAAAGGCCTGTGAAACGCAGTTTCTTTGCAGGCGTGATCTGACTGAATTAGAACTTCTGCTCTGGGTGTGCTACATTGCTCAGAGCTGAAAGGCACAACGTGCAGGTCTTAACAAAGGGCGAGTTGGGCCCCAGAGCATCTTACTTCCAGCTCTCTGGGAAGCTAAGAAACAACTCGCTCTGCGCAGTGCTCTTGCAGCCTACAGGGAACATCTCTTACAAAGGCCTGTGAAACGCAGTTTCTATGCAGGCCTGATCTGGCTGAAGTAGATCTTCTTCCCTGGGTGTGCCACATTGCCCTAGAGCTGAAAGGCACAACGTGCAGGCATCTTAACAAAGGGCGACTTGGGCCCCAGAGCATCTTGCTTCCAGCTCTTTGGGAAGCTAAGAAGCAACTCGCTCTACACAGTGCTCTTACAGCCTACAGGGAACATCTCTTACAAAGGCCTGTGAAACGCAGTTTCTCTGCAGGCCTGATCTGCCTGAAGTAGAACTTCTGCCCTGGGTGTGCCACATTGCCCTAGAGCTGAAAGGCACAACGTGCAGGCTTCTTAACAAAGGGCGAGTTGGGCGCCAGAGCATCTTGCTTCCAGCTCTTTGGGAAGCTAAGAAACAACTCGCTCTGCACAGTGCTCTTACAGCCTACCGGGAACATCTCTTACAAAGGCCTGTGAAGCGCAGTTTCTTGGCAGGCCTGATATGGCTGAAGTAGAAGTTCTGCTCTGGGTGTGCCACATTGACCTAGGGCTGAAAGCTACAACGTGCTCTCTCCTTTCCAAAGGGCGAGTTGGGCCCCAGAGCATCTTGCTTCCAGCTCTTTGGGAAGCTAAGAAGCAACTCGCTCTGCACAGTGCTCTTACAGCCTAGCGGGAACATATCTTACAAAGGCCTGTGAAACGCAGTTTCTTTGCAGACATTATCGGGCTGAAGTAGAACTTCTGCCCTGGGTGTGCAACATTGCCCTAGAGCTGAAAGGCACAACGTGCAGGCATCTTAACAAAGGGCGAGTTGGGCCCCAGAGCATCTTGCTTCCAGCTCTTTGGGAAGCTAAGAAACAACTCGCTCTGCGCAGTGCTCTTACAGCCTACCGGGAACATCTCTTACAAAGGCCTGTGAAACACAGTTTCTATGCAGGCCTGATCTGGCTGAAGTAGATCTTCTGCCCTGGGTGTGCCACATTGCCCTACAGCTGAAAGGCACAACGTGCAGGCTTCTTAACAAAGGGCGAGTTGGGCCCCAGAGCATCTTGCTTCCAGCTCTTTGGGAAGCTAAGAAAGAACTCGCTCTGCACAGTGCTCTTACAGCCTACCGGGAACATCTCTTACAAAGGCCTGTGAAACGCAGTTTCGTTGCAGGCCTGATCTGGCTCAAGTAGATCTTCTGCCCTGGGTGTGCCACATTGCCCTATAGCTGAAAGGCGCAACGTGCAGGCTTCTTAACAAACGGCGAGTTGGGCGCCAGAGCATCTTGCTTCCAGCTCTTTGGGAAGCTAAGAAACAACTCGCTCTGCACAGTGCTCTTACAGCCTACCGGGAACATCTCTTACAAAGGCCTGTGAAGCGCAGTTTCTTGGCAGGCCTGATATGGCTGAAGTAGAAGTTGTGCTCTGGGTGTGCCACATTGACCTAGAGCTGAAAGCTACAACGTGCTCTCTCCTTTCCAAAGGGCGAGTTGGGCCCCAGAGCATCTTGCTTCCAGCTCTTTGGGAAGCTAAGAAGCAACTCGCTCTACACAGTGCTCTTACAGCCTACCAGGAACATCTCTTATAAAGGCCTGTGAAACGCAGTTTCTTTGCAGGCCTGATTTGGCTGAAGTAGAACTTCTGCCCTGGGTGTGCCACATTGCCCTAGAGCTGAAAGGCACAACGTGCAGGCTTCTTAACAAAGGGCGAGTCGGGCCCCACAGCATCTTGCTTCCAGCTCTTTGGGAAGCTAAGAAAAAACTCGCTCTGCACAGTGCTCTTACAGCCTACCGGGAACATCTCTTACAAAGGCCTGTGAAACGCAGTTTCTTTGCAGGCCTGATCTGGCTGAAGTAGAACTTCTGCCCTGGGTGTGCCACATTGCCCTAGAGCTGAAAGGCACAACGTGCAGGCTTCTTAACAAAGGGCGAGTTGGGCCCCAGAGCATCTTGCTTCCAGCTCTTTGGCAAGCTAAGAAACAACTCGCTCTGCACAGTGCTCTTACAGCCTACCGGGAACATCTCTTACAAAGGCCTGTGAAACGCAGTTTCTTTGCAGGCCTGATCTGGCTGAAGTAGAACTTCTGCTCTGGGTGTGGCACATTGTCCTAGAGCTGAAAGGCACAACGTGCAGGCTTCTTAACAAAGGGCGAGTTGGGCCACAGAGCATCCTGCTTCCAGCTCTTTGGGAAGTTAAGAAGAAACTCGCTCTGCACAGTGCTCTTACAGCCTACCGGTAACATCACTTACAAAGGCCTGTGAAACGCAGTTTCTTTGCAGGCGTGATCTGACTGAAGTAGAACTTCTGCTCTGGGTGTGCTACATTGCTCAGAGCTGAAAGGCACAACGTGCAGGTCTTAACAAAGGGCGAGTTGGGCCCCAGAGCATCTTACTTCCAGCTCTCTGGGAAGCTAAGAAACAACTCGCTCTGCGCAGTGCTCTTGCAGCCTACAGGGAACATCTCTTACAAAGGCCTGTGAAACGCAGTTTCTATGCAGGCCTGATCTGGCTGAAGTAGATCTTCTTCCCTGGGTGTGCCACATTGCCCTAGAGCTGAAAGGCACAACGTGCAGGCATCTTAACAAAGGGCGACTTGGGCCCCAGAGCATCTTGCTTCCAGCTCTTTGGGAAGCTAAGAAGCAACTCGCTCTACACAGTGCTCTTACAGCCTACAGGGAACATCTCTTACAAAGGCCTGTGAAACGCAGTTTCTCTGCAGGCCTGATCTGCCTGAAGTAGAACTTCTGCCCTGGGTGTGCCACATTGCCCTAGAGCTGAAAGGCACAACGTGCAGGCTTCTTAACAAAGGGCGAGTTGGGCCACAGAGCATCCTGCTTCCAGCTCTTTGGGAAGTTAAGAAGAAACTCGCTCTGCACAGTGCTCTTACAGCCTACCGGTAACATCACTTACAAAGGCCTGTGAAACGCAGTTTCTTTGCAGGCGTGATCTGACTGAAGTAGAACTTCTGCTCTGGGTGTGCTACATTGCTCAGAGCTGAAAGGCACAACGTGCAGGTCTTAACAAAGGGCGAGTTGGGCCCCAGAGCATCTTACTTCCAGCTCTCTGGGAAGCTAAGAAACAACTCGCTCTGCGCCGTGCTCTTGCAGCCTACAGGGAACATCTCTTACAAAGGCCTGTGAAACGCAGTTTCTATGCAGGCCTGATCTGGCTGAAGTAGATCTTCTTCCCTGGGTGTGCCACATTGCCCTAGAGCTGAAAGGCACAACGTGCAGGCATCTTAACAAAGGGCGACTTGGGCCCCAGAGCATCTTGCTTCCAGCTCTTTGGGAAGCTAAGAAGCAACTCGCTCTACACAGTGCTCTTACAGCCTACAGGGAACATCTCTTACAAAGGCCTGTGAAACGCAGTTTCTCTGCAGGCCTGATCTGCCTGAAGTAGAACTTCTGCCCTGGGTGTGCCACATTGCCCTAGAGCTGAAAGGCACAACGTGCAGGCTTCTTAACAAAGGGCGAGTTGGGCGCCAGAGCATCTTGCTTCCAGCTCTTTGGGAAGCTAAGAAACAACTCGCTCTGCACAGTGCTCTTACAGCCTACCGGGAACATCTCTTACAAAGGCCTGTGAAGCGCAGTTTCTTGGCAGGCCTGATATGGCTGAAGTAGAAGTTCTGCTCTGGGTGTGCCACATTGACCTAGGGCTGAAAGCTACAACGTGCTCTCTCCTTTCCAAAGGGCGAGTTGGGCCCCAGAGCATCTTGCTTCCAGCTCTTTGGGAAGCTAAGAAGCAACTCGCTCTGCACAGTGCTCTTACAGCCTAGCGGGAACATATCTTACAAAGGCCTGTGAAACGCAGTTTCTTTGCAGACATTATCGGGCTGAAGTAGAACTTCTGCCCTGGGTGTGCAACATTGCCCTAGAGCTGAAAGGCACAACGTGCAGGCATCTTAACAAAGGGCGAGTTGGGCCCCAGAGCATCTTGCTTCCAGCTCTTTGGGAAGCTAAGAAACAACTCGCTCTGCGCAGTGCTCTTACAGCCTACCGGGAACATCTCTTACAAAGGCCTGTGAAACACAGTTTCTATGCAGGCCTGATCTGGCTGAAGTAGATCTTCTGCCCTGGGTGTGCCACATTGCCCTACAGCTGAAAGGCACAACGTGCAGGCTTCTTAACAAAGGGCGAGTTGGGCCCCAGAGCATCTTGCTTCCAGCTCTTTGGGAAGCTAAGAAAGAACTCGCTCTGCACAGTGCTCTTACAGCCTACCGGGAACATCTCTTACAAAGGCCTGTGAAACGCAGTTTCGTTGCAGGCCTGATCTGGCTCAAGTAGATCTTCTGCCCTGGGTGTGCCACATTGCCCTATAGCTGAAAGGCACAACGTGCAGGCTTCTTAACAAACGGCGAGTTGGGCGCCAGAGCATCTTGCTTCCAGCTCTTTGGGAAGATAAGAAACAACTCGCTCTGCACAGTGCTCTTACAGCCTAACGGGAACATCTCTTACAAAGGCCTGTGAAGCGCAGTTTCTTGGCAGGCCTGATATGGCTGAAGTAGAAGTTCTGCTCTGGGTGTGCCACATTGACCTAGAGCTGAAAGCTACAACGTGCTCTCTCCTTTCCAAAGGGCGAGTTGGGCCCCAGAGCATCTTGCTTCCAGCTCTTTCGGAAGCTAAGAAGCAACTCGCTCTGCACAGTGCTCTTACAACTTCGCGGGAACATCTCTTACAAAGGCCTGTGAAACGCAGTTTCTATGCAGGCCTGATCTGGCTGAAGCAGAACTTCTGCCCTGGGTGTGCCACATTGCCCTAGAGCTGAAAGGAACAACGTGCAGGCTTCTTGACAAAGGGCGAGTTGGGCCCCAGAGCATCTTGCTTCCAGCTCTTTGGGAAGCTAAGAAGCAACTCGCTCTACACAGTGCTCTTACAGCCTACCGGGAACATCTCTTACAAAGGCCTTGAAACGCAGTTTCTTTGCAGGCCTGATCTGGCTGAAGTAGAACTTCTGAGCTGGGTGTGCCACATTGCCCTAGAGCTGAAAGGCACAACGTGCAGGCTTCTTAACAAAGGGCGTGTTGGGCCCCAGTGCATCTTGCTTCCAGCTCTTTTGGAAGCTAAGAAAGAACTCGCTCTGCACAGTGCTCTTACAGCCTACCGGGAACATCTCTTACAAAGGCCTGCGAAACGTAGTTTCTTTGCAGGCCTGATCTGGCTGAAGTAGAACTTCTGCTTTGGGTGTGCCACATTGCCCTAGAGCTGAAAGCTACAATGCGCTGTCTCCTTTCCAAAGGGCGAGTTGGGCCCCAGAGCATCTTGCTTCCAGCTTTTTGGGAAGCTAAGAAACAACTCGCTCTGCACAGTGCTCTTACAGCCTACCAGGAACATCTCTTACAAAGGCCTGTGAAACGCAGTTTCTTTGCAGGCCTGATCTGGCTGAAGTTGAAATTCTGCCCTGGGTGTGCCACATTGCCCTAGAGCTGAAAGGCACAACGTGCAGGCTTCTTAACCAAGGGCGAGTCGGGCCCCACAGCATCATGCTTCCAGCTCTTTGGGAAGCTAAGAAACAACTCGCTCTGCACAGTGCTCTTACAGCCTACAGGGAACATCTCTTACAAAGGCCTGTGAAACGCAGTTTCTTTGCAGGCCTGATCTGGCTGAAGTAGAACTTCTGCCCTGGGTGTGCCACATTGCCCTAGAGCTGAAAGGCACAACGTGCAGGCTTCTTAACAAAGGGCGAGTTGGGCCCCAGAGCATCTTGCTTCCAGCTCTTTGGGAAGCTAAGAAGCAACTCGCTCTGCACAGTGCTCTTACAGCCTACCGGGAACATATCTTACAAAGGCCTGTGAAACGCAGTTTCTTTGCAGACATTATCGGGCTGAAGTAGATCTTCTGCCCTGGGTGTGCAACATTGCCCTAGAGCTGAAAGGCACAACGTGCAGGCTTCTTAACAAAGGGCGAGTTGGGCCCCAGAGCATCTTGCTTCCAGCTCTTTCGGAAGCTAAGAAACAACTCGCTCTGCACAGTGCTCTTACAGCCTACCGGGAACATCTCTTAGAAAGGCCTGTGAAACGCAGTTTCTCGGCAGGCCTGATCTGGCTGAAGTAGAACTTCTGCCCTGGGTGTGCCACATTGCCCTAGAGCTGAAAGGCACAACGTGCAGGCTTCTTAACAAAGGGCGAGTTGGGCCCCAGACCATCTTGCTTCCAGCTCTTTGGGAAGCTAAGAAACAACTCGCTCTGCACAGTGCTCTTACAGCCTACAGGGAACATCTCTTACAAAGGCCTGTGAAACGCAGTTTCTTTGCAGACATTATCTGGCTGAAGTAGAACTTCTGCCCTGGGTGTGCAACATTGCCCTAGAGCTGAAAGGCACAATGTGCAGGCTTCTTAAGGACGGGCGAGTTGGGCCCCAGAGCATCTTGCTTCCAGCTCTTTGGGAAGCTATGAAACAACTCGCTCTGCGCAGTGCTCTTACAGCCTACAGGGAACATCTCTTACAAAGGCCTGTGAAACGCAGTTTCTATGCAGGCCTGATCTGGCTGAAGTAGAACTTCTGCCCTGGTGTGCCACATTGCCCTACAGCTGAAAGGCACAACATGCAGGCTTCTTAACAAAGGGCGAGTTGGGCCCCAGAGCATCTTGCTTCCAGGTCTTTGAGAAGCTAAGAAACAACTCGCTCTGCACAGTGCTCTTACAGCCTACCGGGAACATCTCTTACAAAGGACTGTGAACCGCAGTTTCTTGGCAGGCCTGATCTGGCTGAAGTAGAACTTCTGCCCTGGGTGTGCCACATTGCCCTAGAGCTGAAAGGCACAACGTGCAGGCTTCTTAACAAAGGGCGAGTTGGGCCCCAGAGCATCTTGCTTCCAGCTCTTTGGGAAGCTAAGAAAGAACTCGCTCTGCACAGTGCTCTTACAGCCTACCGGGAACATCTCTTACAAAGGCCTGTGAAACGCAGTTTCTTTGCAGACATTATCTGGCTGAAGTAGAACTTCTGCCCTGGGTGTGCAAGATTGCCCTAGAGCTGAAAGGCACAACGTGCAGGCTTCTTAACAAAGGGCGAGTTGGGCCCCAGAGCATCTTGCTTCCAGCTCTTTGGGAAGCTAAGAAACAACTCGCTCTGCACAGTGCTCTTACAGCCTACCGGGAACATCTCTTACAAAGGCCTGTGAAACGCAGTTTCTTGGCAGGCCTGATCTGGCTGAAGTAGAACTTCTGCCCTGGGTGTGCCACATTGCCCTAGAGCTGAAAGGCACAACGTGCAGGCTTCTTAACAAAGAGCGAGTTGGGCCCCAGAGCATCTTGCTTCCAGCTCTTTGCGAAGCTAAGAAGCAACTCGCTCTGTGCAGTGCTCTTACAGCCTACAGGGAACATCTCCTACAAAGGCCTGTGAATCGCAGTTTCTATGCAGGCCTGATCTGGCTGAAGTAGAACTTCTGCCCTGGGTGTGCCACATTGCCCTAGAGCTGAAAGGCACAACGTGCAGGCTTCTTGACAAAGGGCGAGTTGGGCCCCACAGCATCTTGCTTCCAGCTCTTTGGGAAGCTAAGAAGCAACTCGCTCTACACAGTGCTCTTACAGCCTACCGGGAACATCTCTTACAAAGGCCTTGAAACGCAGTTTCTTTGCAGGCCTGATCTGGCTGAAGTAGAACTTCTTCCCTGGGTGTGCCACATTGCCCTAGAGCTGAAAGTCACAACGTGCAGGTTTCTTAACAAAGGGCGTGTTGGGCCCCAGTGCATCTTGCTTCCAGCTCTTTGGGAGGCTAAGAAAGAACTCGCTCTGCACAGTGCTCTTACAGCCTACCGGGAACATCTCTTACAAAGGCCTGTGAAACGCAGTTTCTTTGCAGGCCTGATCTGGCTGAAGTAGAACTTCTGCTTTGGGTGTGCCACATTGCCCTAGAGCTGAGAGCTACAATGCGCTGTCTCCTTTCCAAAGGGCGAGTTGGGCCCCAGAGCATCTTGCTTCCAGCTCTTTGGGAAGCTAAGAAACAACTCGCTCTGCACAGTGCTCTTACAGCCTACCAGGAACATCTCTTACAAAGGCCTGTGAAACGCAGTTTCTTTGCAGGCCTGATTTGGCTGAAGTAGAACTTCTGCCCTGGGTGTGCCACATTGCCCTAGAGCTGAAAGGCACAACGTGCAGGCTTCTTAACAAAGGGCGAGTCGGGCCCCACAGCATCTTGCTTCCAGCTCTTTGGGAAGCTAAGAAAAAACTCGCTCTGCACAGTGCTCTTACAGCCTACAGGGAACATCTCTTACAAAGGCCTGTGAAACGCAGTTTCTTTGCAGGCCTGATCTGGCTGAAGTAGAACTTCTGCCCTGGGTGTGCCACATTGCCCTAGAGCTGAAAGGCACAACGTGCAGGCTTCTTAACAAAGGGCGAGTTGGGCCCCAGAGCATCTTGCTTCCAGCTCTTTGGGAAGCTAAGAAACAACTCGCTCTGCACAGTGCTCTTACAGCCTACCGGGAACATCTCTTACAAAGGCCTGTGAAACGCAGTTTCTTTGCAGGCCTGATCTGGCTGAAGTAGAACTTCTGCTCTGGGTGTGGCACATTGTCCTAGAGCTGAAAGGCACAACGTGCAGGCTTCTTAACAAAGGGCGAGTTGGGCCACAGAGCATCCTGCTTCCAGCTCTTTGGGAAGTTAAGAAGAAACTCGCTCTGCACAGTGCTCTTACAGCCTACCGGTAACATCACTTACAAAGGCCTGGGAAACGCAGTTTCTTTTCAGGCGTGATCTGACTGAAGTAGAACTTCTGCTCTGGGTGTGCTACATTGCTCAGAGCTGAAAGGCACAACGTGCAGGCTTCTTAACAAAGGGCGAGTTGGGCCCCAGAGCATCTTGCTTCCAGCTCTCTGGGAAGCTAAGAAACAACTCGCTCTGCGCAGTGCTCTTGCAGCCTACAGGGAACATCTCTTACAAAGGCCTGTGAAACGCAGTTTCTATGCAGGCCTGATCTGGCTGAAGTAGAACTTCTTCACTGGTGTGCCACATTGCCCTAGAGCTGAAAGGCACAACATGCAGGCTTCTTAACAAAGGGCGACTTGGGCCCCAGAGCATCTTGCTTCCAGCTCTTTGGGAAGCTAAGAAGCAACTCGCTCTACACAGTGCTCTTACAGCCTACAGGGAACATCTCTTACAAAGGCCTGTGAAACGCAGTTTCTCTGCAGGCCTGATCTGCCTGAAGTAGAACTTCTGCCCTGGGTGTGCCACGTTGCCCTAGAGCTGAAAGGCGCAACGTGCAGGCTTCTTAACAAAGGGCGAGTTGGGCCCCAGAGCATCTTGCTTCCAGCTCTTTGGGAAGCTAAGAAACAACTCGCTCTGCACAGTGCTCTTACAGCCTACCGGGAACATCTCTTACAAAGGCCTGTGAAGCGCAGTTTCTTGGCAGGCCTGATATGGCTGAAGTAGAAGTTCTTGTCTGGGTGTGCCACATTGACCTAGAGCTGAAAGCTACAACGTGCTCTCTCCTTTCCAAAGGGCGAGTTGGGCCCCAGAGCATCTTGCTTGGAGCTCTTTGGGAAGCTAAGAAGCAACTCGCTCTGCACAGTGCTCTTACAGCCTAGCGGGAACATATCTTACAAAGGCCTGTGAAACGCAGTTTCTTTGAAGACATTATCGGGCTGAAGTAGAACTTCTGCCCTGGGTGTGCAACATTGCCCTAGAGCTGAAAGGCACAACGTGCAGGCTTCTTAACAAAGGGCGAGTTGGGCCCCACAGCATCTTGCTTCCAGCTCTTTGGGAAGCTAAGAAACAACTCGCTCTGCACAGTGCTCTTACAGCCTACCGGGAACATCTCTTACAAAGGCCTGTGAAACACAGTTTCTATGCAGGCCTGATCTGGCTGAAGTAGATCTTCTGCCCTGGGTGTGCCACATGCCCTACAGCTGAAAGGCACAACGTGCAGGCTTCTTAACAAAGGGCGAGTTGGGCCCCAGAGCATCTTGCTTCCAGCTCTTTGGGAAGCTAAGAAAGAACTCGCTCTTCACAGTGCTCTTACAGCCTACCGGGAACATCTCTTACAAAGGCCTGTGAAACGCAGTTTCGTTTCAGGCGTGATCTGGCTCAAGTAGATCTTCTGCCCTGTGTGTGCCACATTGCCCTATAGCTGAAAGGCACAACGTGCAGGCTTCTTAACAAAGGGCGAGTTGGGCCCCAGAGCATCTTGCTTCCAGCTCTTTGGGAAGCTAAGAAACAACTCGCTCTGCACAGTGCTCTTACAGCCTACAGGGAACATCTCTTACAAAGGCCTGTGAAACGCAGTTTCTATGCAGGCCTGATCTGGCTGAAGCAGAACTTCTGCCCTGGGTGTGCCACATTGCCCTACAGCTGAAAGGCACAACGTGCAGGCTTCTTGACAAAGGGCGAGTTGGGCCCCAGAGCATCTTGCTTCCAGCTCTTTGGGAAGCTAAGAAGCAACTCGCTCTGCACAGTGCTCTTACAGCCTAGCGGGAACATATCTTACAAAGGCCTGTGAAACGCAGTTTCTTTGCAGACATTATCGGGCTGAAGTAGAACTTCTGCCCTGGGTGTGCAACATTGCCCTAGAGCTGAAAGGCACAACGTGCAGGCTTCTTGACAAAGGGCGAGTTGGGCCCCAGAGCATCTTGCTTCCAGCTCTTTGGGAAGCTAAGAAGCAACTCGCTCTGCACAGTGCTCTTACAGCCTACCGGGAACATCTCTTACAAAGGCCTTGAAACGCAGTTTCTTTGCAGGCCTGATCTGGCTGAAGTAGAACTTCTTCCCTGGGTGTGCCACATTGCCCTAGAGCTGAAAGGCACAACGTGCAGGCTTCTTAACAAAGGGCGAGTTGGGCCCCAGTGCATCTTGCTTCCAGCTCTTTGGGAAGCTAAGAAAGAACTCGCTCTGCACAGTGCTCTTACAGCCTACAGGGAACATCTCTTACAAAGGCCTGTGAAACGCAGTTTCTTTGCAGGCCTGATCTGGCTGAAGTAGAACTTTTGCTTTGGGTGTGCCACATTGCCCTAGAGCTGAAAGCTACAATGCGCTGTCTCCTTTCCAAAGGGCGAGTTGGGCCCCAGAGCATCTTGCTTCCAGCTCTTTGGGAAGCTATGAAACAACTCGCTCTGCGCAGTGCTCTTACAGCCTACAGGGAACATCTCTTACAAAGGCCTGTGAAACGCAGTTTCTATGCAGGCCTGATCTGGCTGAAGTAGAACTTCTGCCCTGGTGTGCCACATTGCCCTACAGCTGAAAGGCACAACGTGCAGGCTTCTTAACAAAGGGCGTGTTGGGCCCCACAGCATCTTGCTTCCAGCTCTTTGGGAAGCTAAGAAACAACTCGCTCAGCACAGTGCTCTTACAGCCTACCGGGAACATCTCTTACAAAGGACTGTGAACCGCAGTTTCTTGGCAGGCCTGATCTGGCTGAAGTAGAACTTCTGCCCTGAGTGTGCCACATTGCCCTAGAGCTGAAAGGCACAACGTGCAGGCTTCTTAACAAAGGGCGAGTTGGGCCCCAGATCATCTTGCTTCCAGCTCTTTGGGAAGCTAAGAAAGAACTCGCTCTGCACAGTGCTCTTACAGCCTACCGGGAACATCTCTTACAAAGGCCTGTGAAACGCAGTTTCTTTGCAGACATTATCTGGCTGAAGTAGAACTTCTGCCCTGGGTGTGCAAGATTGCGCTAGAGCTGAAAGGCACAACGTGCAGGGTTCTTAACAAAGGGCGAGTTGGGCCCCAGAGCATCTTGCTTCCAGCTCTTTGGGAAGCTAAGAAACAACTCGCTCTGCACAGTGCTCTTACAGCCTACCGGTAACATCTCTTACAAAGGCCTGTGAAACGCAGTTTCTTGGCAGGCCTGATCTGGCTGAAGTAGAACTTTGGCCCTGGGTGTGCCACATTGCCCTAGAGCTGAAAGGCACAACGTGCAGGCTTCTTAACAAAGAGCGAGTTGGGCCCCAGAGCATCTTGCTTCCAGCTCTTTGCGAAGCTAAGAAACAACTCGCTCTGTGCAGTGCTCTTACAGCCTACAGGGAACATCTCTTACAAAGGCCTGTGAATGGCAGTTTCTATGCAGGCCTGATCTGGCTGAAGTAGAACTTCTGCCCTGGGTGTGCCACATTGCCCTAGAGCTGAAAGGCACAACGTGCAGGCTTCTTGACAAAGGGCGAGTTGGGCCCCACAGCATCTTGCTTCCAGCTCTTTGGGAAGCTAAGAAGCAACTCGCTCTACACAGTGCTCTTACAGCCTACCGGGAACATCTCTTACAAAGGCCTTGAAATGCAGTTTCTTTGCAGGCCTGATCTGGCTGAAGTAGAACTTCTTCCCTGGGTGTGCCACATTGCCCTAGAGCTGAAAGTCACAACGTGCAGGTTTCTTAACAAAGGGCGTGTTGGGCCCCAGTGCATCTTGCTTCCAGCTCTTTGGGAGGCTAAGAAAGAACTCGCTCTGCACAGTGCTCTTACAGCCTACCGGGAACATCTCTTACAAAGGCCTGTGAAACGCAGTTTCTTTGCAGGCCTGATCTGGCTGAAGTAGAACTTCTGCTTTGGGTGTGCCACATTGCCCTAGAGCTGAGAGCTACAATGCGCTGTCTCATTTCCAAAGGGCGAGTTGGGCCCCAGAGCATCTTGCTTCCAGCTCTTTGGGAAGCTAAGAAGCAACTCGCTCTACACAGTGCTCTTACAGCCTACCGGGAACATCTCTTACAAAGGCCTTGAAATGCAGTTTCTTTGCAGGCCTGATCTGGCTGAAGTAGAACTTCTTCCCTGGGTGTGCCACATTGCCCTAGAGCTGAAAGGCACAACGTGCAGGCTTCTTAACAAAGGGCGAGTTGGGCCCCAGAGCATCTTGCTTCCAGCTCTCTGGGAAGCTAAGAAACAACTCGCTCTGCGCAGTGCTCTTGCAGCCTACAGGGAACATCTCTTACAAAGGCCTGTGAAACGCAGTTTCTTTGCAGGCCTGATCTGGCTGAAGTAGAACTTCTTCCCTGGGTGTGCCACATTGCCCTAGAGCTGAAAGGCGCAACGTGCAGGCTTCTTAACAAAGGGCGACTTGGGCCCCAGAGCATCTTGCTTCCAGCTCTTTGGGAAGCTAAGAAACAACTCGCTCTGCACAGTGCTCTTACAGCCTACCAGGAACATCTCTTACAAAGGCCTGTGAAACGCAGTTTCTTTGCAGGCCTGATTTGGCTGAAGTAGAACTTCTGCCCTGGGTGTGCCACATTACCCTAGAGCTGAAAGGCACAACGTGCAGGCTTCTTAACAAAGGGCGAGTCGGGCCCCACAGCATCTTGCTTCCAGCTCTTTGGGAAGCTAAGAAAAAACTCGCTCTGCACAGTGCTCTTACAGCCTACCGGGAACATCTCTTACAAAGGCCTGTGAAACGCAGTTTCTTTGCAGGCCTGATCTGGCTGAAGTAGAACTTCTGCCCTGGGTGTGCCACATTGCCCTAGAGCTGAAAGGCACAACGTGCAGGCTTCTTAACAAAGGGCGAGTTGGGCCCCAGAGCATCTTGCTTCCAGCTCTTTGGGAAGCTAAGAAACAACTCGCTCTGCACAGTGCTCTTACAGCCTACCGGGAACATCTCTTACAAAGGCCTGTGAAATGCAGTTTCTTTGCAGGCCTGATCTGGCTGAAGTAGAACTTCTGCTCTGGGTGTGGCACATTGTCCTAGAGCTGAAAGGCACAACGTGCAGGCTTCTTAACAAAGGGCGAGTTGGGCCACAGAGCATCCTGCTTCCAGCTCTTTGGGAATTTAAGAAGAAACTCGCTCTGCACAGTGCTCTTACAGCCTACCGGTAACATCACTTACAAAGGCCTGGGAAACGCAGTTTCTTTGCAGGCGTGATCTGACTGAAGTAGAACTTCTGCTCTGGGTGTGCTACATTGCTCAGAGCTGAAAGGCACAACGTGCAGGCTTCTTAACAAAGGGCGAGTTGGGCCCCAGAGCATCTTGCTTCCAGCTCTCTGGGAAGCTAAGAAACAACTCGCTCTGCGCAGTGCTCTTGCAGCCTACAGGGAACATCTCTTACAAAGGCCTGTGAAACGCAGTTTCTATGCAGGCCTGATCTGGCTGAAGTAGAACTTCTTCCCTGGGTGTGCCACATTGCCCTAGAGCTGAAAGGCACAACATGCAGGCTTCTTAACAAAGGGCGACTTGGGCCGCAGAGCATCTTGCTTCCAGCTCTTTGGGAAGCTAAGAAGCAACTCGCTCTACACAGTGCTCTTACAGCCTACAGGGAACATCTCTTACAAAGGCCTGTGAAACGCAGTTTCTCTGCAGGCCTGATCTGCCTGAAGTAGAACTTCTGCCCTGGGTGTGCCACGTTGCCCTAGAGCTGAAAGGCGCAACGTGCAGGCTTCTTAACAAAGGGCGAGTTGGGCCCCAGAGCATCTTGCTTCCAGCTCTTTGGGAAGCTAAGAAACAACTCGCTCTGCACAGTGCTCTTACAGCCTACCGGGAACATCTCTTACAAAGGCCTGTGAAGCGCAGTTTCTTGGCAGGCCTGATATGGCTGAAGTAGAAGTTCTGGTCTGGGTGTGCCACATTGACCTAGAGCTGAAAGCTACAACGTGCTCTCTCCTTTCCAAAGGGCGAGTTGGGCCCCAGAGCATCTTGCTTGGAGCTCTTTGGGAAGCTAAGAAGCAACTCGCTCTGCACAGTGCTCTTATAGCCTAGCGGGAACATATCTTACAAAGGCCTGTGAAACGCAGTTTCTTTGAAGACATTATCGGGCTGAAGTAGAACTTCTGCCCTGGGTGTGCAACATTGCCCTAGAGCTGAAAGGCACAACGTGCAGGCTTCTTAACAAAGGGCGAGTTGGGCCACACAGCATCTTGCTTCCAGCTCTTTGGGAAGCTAAGAAACAACTCGCTCTGCACAGTGCTCTTACAGCCTACCGGGAACATCTCTTACAAAGGCCTGTGAAACACAGTTTCTATGCAGGCCTGATCTGGCTGAAGTAGATCTTCTGCCCTGGGTGTGCCACATTGCCCTACAGCTGAAAGGCACAACGTGCAGGCTTCTTAACAAAGGGCGAGTTGGGCCCCAGAGCATCTTGCTTCCAGCTCTTTGGGAAGCTAAGAAAGAACTCGCTCTTCACAGTGCTCTTACAGCCTACCGGGAACATCTCTTACACAGGCCTGTGAAACGCAGTTTCGTTTCAGGCCGTGATCTGGCTCAAGTAGATCTTCTGCCCTGTGTGTGCCACATTGCCCTATAGCTGAAAGGCACAACGTGCAGGCTTCTTAACAAAGGGCGAGTTGGGCCCCAGAGCATCTTGCTTCCAGCTCTTTGGGAAGCTAAGAAACAACTCGCTCTGCACAGTGCTCTTACAGCCTACAGGGAACATCTCTTACAAAGGCCTGTGAAACGCAGTTTCTATGCAGGCCTGATCTGGCTGAAGCAGAACTTCTGCCCTGGGTGTGCCACATTGCCCTACAGCTGAAAGGCACAACGTGCAGGCTTCTTGACAAAGGGCGAGTTGGGCCCCAGAGCATCTTGCTTCCAGCTCTTTGGGAAGCTAAGAAGCAACTCGCTCTGCACAGTGCTCTTACAGCCTAGAGGGAACATATCTTACAAAGGCCTGTGAAACGCAGTTTCTTTGCAGACATTATCGGGCTGAAGTAGAACTTCTGCCCTGGGTGTGCAACATTGCCCTAGAGCTGAAAGGCACAACGTGCAGGCTTCTTGACAAAGGGCGAGTTGGGCCCCAGAGCATCTTGCTTCCAGCTCTTTGGGAAGCTAAGAAACAACTCGCTCTGCACAGTGATCTTACAGCCTACCGGGAACATCTCTTACAAAGGCCTTGAAACGCAGTTTCTTTGCAGGCCTGATCTGGCTGAAGTAGAACTTCTTCCCTGGGTGTGCCACATTGCCCTAGAGCTGAAAGGCACAACGTGCAGGCTTCTTAACAAAGGGCGAGTTGGGCCCCAGTGCATCTTGCTTCCAGCTCTTTGGGAAGCTAAGAAAGAACTCGCTCTGCACAGTGCTCTTACAGCCTACAGGGAACATCTCTTACAAAGGCCTGTGAAACGCAGTTTCTTTGCAGGCCTGTTCTGGCTGAAGTAGAACTTCTGCTTTGGGTGTGCCACATTGCCCTAGAGCTGAAAGCTACAATGCGCTGTCTCCTTTCCAAAGGGCGAGTTGGGCCCCACAGCATCTTGCTTCCAGCTCTTTGGGAAGCTAAGAAGCAACTCGCTCTGCACAGTGCTCTTACAGCCTACCGGGAACATATCTTACAAAGGCCTGTGAAACGCAGTTTCTTTGCAGGCCTGATCTGACTGAAGTAGAACTTCTGCTCTGGGTGTGCTACATTGCTCAGAGCTGAAAGGCAGAACGTGCAGGCTTCTTAACAAAGGGCGAGTCGGGCCCCACAGCATCTTGCTTCCAGCTCTTTGGGAAGCTAAGAAAAAACTCGCTCTGCACAGTGCTCTTACAGCCTACCGGGAACATCTCTTACAAAGGCCTGTGAAACGCAGTTTCTTTGCAGGCCTGATCTGGCTGAAGTAGAACTTCTGCTCTGGGTGTGGCACATTGTCCTAGAGCTGAAAGGCACAACGTGCAGGCTTCTTAACAAAGGGCGAGTTGGGCCACAGAGCATCCTGCTTCCAGCTCTTTGGGAAGTTAAGAAGAAACTCGCTCTGCACAGTGCTCTTACAGCCTACCGGTAACATCACTTACAAAGGCCTGTGAAACGCAGTTTCTTTGCAGGCGTGATCTGAGTGAAGTAGAACTTCTGCTCTGGGTGTGCTACATTGCTCAGAGCTGAAAGGCACAACGTGCAGGCTTCTTAACAAAGGGCGAGTTGTGCCCCAGAGCATCTTGCTTCCAGCTCTCTGGGAAGCTAAGAAACAAATCGCTCTGTGCAGTGCTCTTGCAGCCTACAGGGAACATCTATTACAAAGGCCTGTGAAACGCAGTTTCTATGCAGGCCTGATCTGGCTGAAGCAGAACTTCTGCCCTGGGTGTGCCACATTGCCCTACAGCTGAAAGGCACAACGTGCAGGCTTCTTGACAAAGGGCGAGTTGGGCCCCAGAACATCTTGCTTCCAGCTCTTTGGGAAGCTAAGAAGCAACTCGCTCTACACAGTGCTCTTACAGCCTACCGGGAACATCTCTTACAAAGGCCTTGAAACGCAGTTTCTTTGCAGGCCTGATCTGGCTGAAGTAGAACTTCTTCCCTGAGTGTGCCACATTGCCCTAGAGCTGAAAGGCACAACGTGCAGGCTTCTTAACAAAGGGCGAGTTGGGCCCCAGTGCATCTTGCTTCCAGCTCTTTGGGAAGCTAAGAAACAACTCGCTCTGCACAGTGCTCTTACAGCCTACCGGGAACATCTCTTACAAAGGCCTGTGAAACGCAGTTTCTTTGCAGGCCTGATCTGGCTGAAGTAGAACTTCTGCTTTGGGTGTGCCACATTGCCCTAGAGCTGAAAGCTACAATGCGCTGTCTCCTTTCCAAAGGGCGAGTTGGGCCCCAGAGCATCTTGCTTCCAGCTGTTTGGGAAGCTAAGAAACAACTCGCTCTGCACAGTGCTCTTACAGCCTACCAGGAACATCTCTTACAAAGGCCTGTGAAACGCAGTTTCTTTGCAGGCCTGATCTGGCTGAAGTAGAACTTCTGCCCTGGGTGTGCCACATTGCCCTAGAGCTGAAAGGCACAACGTGCAGGCTTCTTAACAAAGGGCGAGTCGGGCCCCACAGCATCTTGCTTCCAGCTCTTTGGGAAGCTAAGAAAAAACTCGCTCTGCACAGTGCTCTTACAGCCTACAGGGAACATCTCTTACAAAGGCCTGTGAAACGCAGTTTCTTTGCAGGCCTGATCTGGCTGAAGTAGAACTTCTGCCCTGGGTGTGCAACATTGCCCTAGAGCTGAAAGGCACAACGTGCAGGCTTCTTAACAAAGGGCGAGTTGGGCCCCAGAGCATCTTGCTTCCAGCTCTTTGGGAAGCTAAGAAACAACTCGCTCCGCACAGTGCTCTTACAGCCTCCCGGGAACATCTCTTACAAAGGCCTGTGAAACGCAGTTTCTTGGCAGGCCTGATCTGGCTGAAGTAGAACTTCTGCTCTGGGTGTGGCACATTGTCCTAGAGCTGAAAGGCACAACGTGCAGGCTTCTTAACAAAGGGCGAGTTGGGCTACAGAGCATCCTGCTTCCAGCTCTTTGGGAAGTTAAGAAGAAACTCGCTCTGCACAGTGCTCTTACAGCCTACCGGGAACATCTCTTACAAAGGCCTGTGAAACGCAGTTTCTTAGCAGGTGTGATCTGAGTGAAGTAGAACTTCTGCTCTGGGTGTGCTACATTGCTCAGAGCTGAAAGGCACAACGTGCAGGCTTCTTAACAAAGGGCGAGTTGGGCCCCAGAGCATCTTGCTTCCAGCTCTCTGGGAAGCTAAGAAACAACTCGCTCTGCGCAGTGCTCTTGCAGCCTACAGGGAACATCTCTTACAAAGGCCTGTGAAACGCAGTTTCTATGCAGGCCTGATCTGGCTGAAGTAGAACTTCTGCCCTGGGTGTGCCACATTGCCCTAGAGCTGAAAGGCACAACGTGCAGGCTTCTTAACAAAGGGCGAGTTGGGCCCCAGAGCATCTTGCTTCCAGCTCTTTGGCAAGCTAAGAAACAACTCGCTCTGCACAGTGCTCTTACAGCCTACCGGGAACATCTCTTACAAAGGCCTGTGAAACGCAGTTTCTTTGCAGGCCTGATCTGGCTGAAGTAGAACTTCTGCTCTGGGTGTGGCACATTGTCCTAGAGCTGAAAGGCACAACGTGCAGGCTTCTTAACAAAGGGCGAGTTGGGCCACAGAGCATCCTGCTTCCAGCTCTTTGGGAAGTTAAGAAGAAACTCGCTCTGCACAGTGCTCTTACAGCCTACCGGTAACATCTCTTACAAAGGCCTGTGAAACGCAGTTTCTTTGCAGGCCTGATCTGCCTGAAGTAGAACTTCTGCCCTGGGTGTGCCACATTGCCCTAGAGCTGAAAGGCACAACGTGCAGGCTTCTTAACAAAGGGCGAGTTCGGCCCCAGAGCATCTTGCTTCCAGCTCTTTGGGAAGCTAAGAAACAACTCGCTCTGCACAGTGCTCTTACAGCCTACCGGGAACATCTCTTACAAAGGCCTGTGAAGCGCAGTTTCTTGGCAGGCCTGATATGGCTGAAGTAGAAGTTCTGCTCTGGGTGTGCCACATTGACCTAGAGCTGAAAGCTACAACGTGCTCTCTCCTTTAAAGGGCGAGTTGGGCCCCAGAGCATCTTGCTTGGAGCTCTTTGGGAAGCTAAGAAGCAACTCGCTCAGCACAGTGCTCTTACAGCCTAGCGGGAACATGTCTTACAAAGGCCTGTGAAACGCAGTTTCTTTGCAGACATTATCGGGCTGAAGTAGAACTTCTGCCCTGGGTGTGCAAAATTGCCCTAGAGCTGAAAGGCACAACGTGCAGGCTTCTTAACAAAGGGCGAGTTGGGCCCCAGAGCATCTTGCTTCCAGCTCTTTGGGAAGCTAAGAAACAACTCGCTCTGCACAGTGCTCTTACAGCCTACCGGGAACATCTCTTACAAAGGCCTGTGAAACACAGTTTCTATGCAGGCCTGATCTGGCTGAAGTAGATCTTCTGCCCTGGGTGTGCCACATTGCCCTACAGCTGAAAGGCACAACGTGCAGGCTTCTTAACAAAGGGCGAGTTGGGCCCCAGAGCATCTTGCTTCCAGCTCTTTGGGAAGCTAAGAAACAACTCGCTCTGCACAGTGCTCTTACAGCCTACCGGGAACATCTCTTACAAAGGCCTGTGAAACGCAGTTTCGTTGCAGGCCTGATCTGGCTCAAGTAGATCTTCTGCCCTGGGTGTGCCACATTGCCCTATAGCTGAAAGGCACAACGTGCAGGCTTCTTAACAAAGGGCGAGTTGGGCCCCAGAGCATCTTGCTTCCAGCTCTTTGGGAAGCTAAGAAACAACTCGCTCTGCACAGTGCTCTTACAGCCTACAGGGAACATCTCTTATAAAGGCCTGTGAAACGCAGTTTCTATGCAGGCCTGATCTGACTGAAGCAGAACTTCTGCCCTGGGTGTGCCACATTGCCCTACAGCTGAAAGGCACAACGTGCAGGCTACTTGACAAAGGGCGAGTTGGGCCCCAGAACATCTTGCTTCCAGCTCTTTGGGAAGCTAAGAAACAACTCGCTCTGCACAGTGCTCTTACAGCCTACCAGGAACATCTCTTACAAAGGCCTGTGAAACGCAGTTTCTTTGCAGGCCTGATCTGGTTGAAGTAGAACTTCTGCCCTGGGTGTGCCACATTGCCCTAGAGCTGAAAGGCACAACGTGCAGGCTTCTTAACAAAGGGCGAGTCGGGCCCCACAGCATCTTGCTTCCAGCTCTTTGGGAAGCTAAGAAAAAACTCGCTCTGCACAGTGCTCTTACAGCCTACAGGGAACATCTCTTACAAAGGCCTGTGAAACGCAGTTTCTTTGCAGGCCTGATCTGGCTGAAGTAGAACTTCTGCCCTGGGTGTGCCACATTGCCCTAGAGCTGAAAGGCACAACGTGCAGGCTTCTTAACAAAGGGCGAGTTGGGCCCCAGAGCATCTTGCTTCCAGCTCTTTGGGAAGCTAAGAAACAACTCGCTCTGCACAGTGCTCTTACAGCCTCCCGGGAACATCTCTTACAAAGGCCTGTGAAACGCAGTTTCTTGGCAGGCCTGATGTGGCTGAAGTAGAACTTCTGCTCTGGGTGTGGCACATTGTCCTAGAGCTGAAAGGCACAACGTGCAGGCTTCTTAACAAAGGGCGAGTTGGGCCACAGAGCATCCTGCTTCCAGCTCTTTGGGAAATTAAGAAGAAACTCGCTCTGCACAGTGCTCTTACAGCTTACCGGTAACATCACTTACAAAGGCCTGTGAAACGCAGTTTCTTTGCAGGCCTGATCTGACTGAAGTAGAACTTCTGCTCTGGGTGTTCTACATTGCTCAGAGCTGAAAGGCACAACGTGCAGGCTCTTAACAAAGGGCGAGTTGGGCCCCAGAGCATCTTGCTTCCAGCTCTCTGGGAAGCTAAGAAGCAACTCGCTCTGCGCAGTGCTCTTGCAGCCTACAGGGAACATCTCTTACAAAGGCCTGTGAAACGCAGTTTCTATGCAGGCCTTATCTGGCTGAGGTAGAACTTCTTCCCTGGGTGTGCCACATTGCCCTAGAGCTGAAAGGCACAACGTGCAGGCTTCTTAACAAAGGGCGACTTGGGCCCCAGAGCATCTTGCTTCCAGCTCTTTGGGAAGCTAAGAAGCAACTCGCTCTACACAGTGCTCTTACAGCCTACAGGGAACATCTCTTACAAAGGCCTGTGAAACGCAGTTTCTTTGCAGGCCTGATCTGCCTGAAGTAGAACTTCTGCCCTGGGTGTGCCACATTGCCCTAGAGCTGAAAGGCAAAACGTGCAGGCTTCTTAACAAAGGGCGAGTTGGGCGCCAGAGCATTTTGCTTCCAGTTCTTTGGGAAGCTAAGAAACAACTCGCTCTGCACAGTGCTCTTACAGCCTACCAGGAACATCTCTTACAAAGGCCTGTGAAGCGCAGTTTCTTGGCAGGCCTGATATGGCTGAAGTAGAAGTTCTGCTCTGGGTGTGCCACATTGACCTACAGCTGAAAGCTACAATGTGGTGTCTCCTTTAAAAAGGGCGATTTGGGCCCCAGAGCATCTTGCTTCCA
Source organism: Equus caballus (assembly GCF_041296265.1). Lineage (NCBI taxonomy): Eukaryota > Metazoa > Chordata > Mammalia > Perissodactyla > Equidae > Equus > Equus caballus. The sequence goes on from NC_091692.1 coordinate 49,179,339, forward strand.
GCTCTTTGGGAAGCTAAGAAGCAACTCGCTCTGCACAGTGCTCTTACAGCCTACCGGGAACATATCTTACAAAGGCCTGTGAAACGCAGTTTCTTTGCAGACATTATCGGGCTGAAGTAGAACTTCTGCCCTGGGTGTGCAACATTGCCCTAGAGCTGAAAGGCACAACGTGCAGGCTTCTTAACAAAGGGCGTGTTGGGCCCCAGTGCATCTTGCTTCCAGCTCTTTGGGAGGCTAAGAAAGAACTCGCTCTGCACAGTGCTCTTACAGCCTACCGGGAACATATCTTACAAAGGCCTGTGAAACGCAGTTTCTTTGCAGGCCTGATCTGGCTGAAGTAGAACTTCTGCTTTGGGTGTGCCACATTGCCCTAGAGCTGAAAGCTACAATGCGCTGTCTCCTTTCCAAAGGGCGAGTTGGGCCCCAGAGCATCTTGCTTCCAGCTCTTTGGGAAGCTAAGAAGCAACTCGCTCTACACAGTGCTCTTACAGCCTACCGGGAACATCTCTTACAAAGGCCTTGAAACGCAGTTTCTTTGCAGGCCTGATCTGGCTGAAGTAGAACTTCTTCCCTGGGTGTGCCACATTGCCCTAGAGCTGAAAGGCACAACGTGCAGGCTTCTTAACAAAGGGCGAGTTGGGCCCCAGAGCATCTTGCTTCCAGCTCTCTGGGAAGCTAAGAAACAACTCGCTCTGCGCAGTGCTCTTGCAGCCTACAGGGAACATCTCTTACAAAGGCCTGTGAAACGCAGTTTCTATGCAGGCCTGATCTGGTTGAAGTAGAACTTCTGCCCTGGGTGTGCCACATTGCCCTAGAGCTGAAAGGCACAACGTGCAGGCTTCTTAACAAAGGGCGAGTTGGGCCCCAGAGCATCTTGCTTCCAGCTCTTTGGCAAGCTAAGAAACAACTCGCTCTGCACAGTGCTCTTACAGCCTACCGGGAACATCTCTTACAAAGGCCTGTGAAACGCAGTTTCTTTGCAGGCCTGATCTGGCTGAAGTAGAACTTCTGCTCTGGGTGTGGCACATTGTCCTAGAGCTGAAAGGCACAACGTGCAGGCTTCTTAACAAAGGGCGAGTTGGGCCACAGAGCATCCTGCTTCCAGCTCTTTGGGAAGTTAAGAAGAAACTCGCTCTGCACAGTGCTCTTACAGCCTACCGGTAACATCACTTACAAAGGCCTGTGAAACGCAGTTTCTTTGCAGGCGTGATCTGACTGAAGTAGAACTTCTGCTCTGGGTGTGCTACATTGCTCAGAGCTGAAAGGCACAACGTGCAGGCTTCTTAACAAAGGGCGAGTTGGGCCCCAGAGCATCTTGCTTCCAGCTCTCTGGGAAGCTAAGGAACAACTCGCTCTGCGCAGTGCTCTTGCAGCCTACAGGGAACATCTCTTACAAAGGCCTGTGAAACGCAGTTTCTATGCAGGCCTGATCTGGCTGAAGTAGAACTTCTTCCCTGGGTGTGCCACATTGCCCTAGAGCTGAAAGGCACAACGTGCAGGCTTCTTAACAAAGGGCGTGTTGGGCCCCAGAGCATCTTGCTTCCAGCTCTTTGGGAAGCTAAGAAGCAACTCGCTCTACACAGTGCTCTTACAGCCTACAGTGAACATCTCTTACAAAGGCCTGTGAAACGCAGTTTCTTTGCAGGCCTGATCTGCCTGAAGTAGAACTTCTGCCCTGGGTGTGCCACATTGCCCTAGAGCTGAAAGGCACAACGTGCAGGCTTCTTAACAAAGGGCGAGTTGGGCCCCAGAGCATCTTGCTTCCAGCTCTTTGGGAAGCTAAGAAACAACTCGCTCTGCACAGTGCTCTTACAGCCTACCGGGAACATCTCTTACAAAGGCCTGTGAAGCGCAGTTTCTTGGCAGGCCTGATATGGCTGAAGTAGAAGTTCTGCTCTGGGTGTGCCACATTGACCTAGAGCTGAAAGCTACAACGTGCTCTCTCCTTTAAAGGGCGAGTTGGGTCCCAGAGCATCTTGCTTGGAGCTCTTTGGGAAGCTAAGGAGCAACTCGCTCTGCACAGTGCTCTTACAGCCTAGCGGGAACATGTCTTACAAAGGCCTGTGAAACGCAGTTTCTTTGCAGACATTATCGGGCTGAAGTAGAACTTCTGCCCTGGGTGTGCAACATTGCCCTAGAGCTGAAAGGCACAACGTGCAGGCTTCTTAACAAAGGGCGAGTTGGGCCCCAGAGCATCTTGCTTCCAGCTCTTTGGGAAGCTAAGAAACAACTCGCTCTGCACAGTGCTCTTACAGCCTACCGGGAACATCTCTTACAAAGGCCTGTGAAACACAGTTTCTATGCAGGCCTGATCTGGCTGAAGTAGATCTTCTGCCCTGGGTGTGCCACATTGCCCTACAGCTGAAAGGCACAACGTGCAGGCTTCTTAACAAAGGGCGAGTTGGGCCCCAGAGCATCTTGCTTCCAGCTCTTTGGGAAGCTAAGAAACAACTCGCTCTGCACAGTGCTCTTACAGCCTACCGGGAACATCTCTTACAAAGGCCTGTGAAACGCAGTTTCGTTGCAGGCCTGATCTGGCTCAAGTAGATCTTCTGCCCTGGGTGTGCCACATTGCCCTATAGCTGAAAGGCACAACGTGCAGGCTTCTTAACAAAGGGCGAGTTGGGCCCCAGAGCATCTTGCTTCCAGCTCTTTGGGAAGCTAAGAAACAACTCGCTCTGCACAGTGCTCTTACAGCCTACAGGGAACATCTCTTATAAAGGCCTGTGAAACGCAGTTTCTATGCAGGCCTGATCTGGCTGAAGCAGAACTTCTGCCCTGGGTGTGCCACATTGCCCTACAGCTGAAAGGCACAACGTGCAGGCTACTTGACAAAGGGCGAGTTGGGCCCCAGAACATCTTGCTTCCAGCTCTTTGGGAAGCTAAGAAGCAACTCGCTCTACACAGTGCTCTTACAGCCTACCGGGAACATCTCTTACAAAGGCCTTGAAACGCAGTTTCTATGCAGGCCTGATCTGGCTGAAGTAGAACTTCTTCCCTGGGTGTGCCACATTGCCCTAGAGCTGAAAGGCACAACGTGCAGGCTTCTTAACAAAGGGCGAGTTGGGCCCCAGTGCATCTTGCTTCCAGCTCTTTGGGAAGCTAAGAAAGAACTCGCTCTGCACAGTGCTCTTACAGCCTACCGGGAACATCTCTTACAAAGGCCTGTGAAACGCAGTTTCTTTGCAGGCCTGATCTGGCTGAAGTAGAACTTCTGCTTTGGGTGTGCCAAATTGCCCTAGAGCTGAAAGCTACAATGCGCTGTCTCCTTTCCAAAGGGCGAGTTGGGCCCCAGAGCATCTTGCTTCCAGCTGTTTGGGAAGCTAAGAAACAACTCGCTCTGCACAGTGCTCTTACAGCCTACCAGGAACATCTCTTACAAAGGCCTGTGAAACGCAGTTTCTTTGCAGGCCTGATCTGGTTGAAGTAGAACTTCTGCCCTGGGAGTGCCACATTGCCCTAGAGCTGAAAGGCACAACGTGCAGGCTTCTTAACAAAGGGCGAGTCGGGCCCCACAGCATCTTGCTTCCAGCTCTTTGGGAAGCTAAGAAAAAACTCGCTCTGCAAAGTGCTCTTACAGCCTACAGGGAACATCTCTTACAAAGTCCTGTGAAACGCAGTTTCTTTGCAGGCCTGATCTGGCTGAATTAGAACTTCTGCCCTGGGTGTGCCACATTGCCCTAGAGCTGAAAGGCACAACGTGCAGGCTTCTTAACAAAGGGCGAGTTGGGCCCCAGAGCATCTTGCTTCCAGCTCTTTGGGAAGCTAAGAAACAACTCGCTCTGCACAGTGCTCTTACAGCCTCCCGGGAACATCTCTTACAAAGGCCTGTGAAACGCAGTTTCTTGGCAGGCCTGATCTGGCTGAAGTAGAACTTCTGCTCTGGGTGTGGCACATTGTCCTAGAGCTGAAAGGCACAACGTGCAGGCTTCTTAACAAAGGGCGAGTTGGGCCACAGAGCATCCTGCTTCCAGCTCTTTGGGAAATTAAGAAGAAACTCGCTCTGCACAGTGCTCTTACAGCTTACCGGTAACATCACTTACAAAGGCCTGTGCAACGCAGTTTCTTTGCAGGCCTGATCTGACTGAAGTAGAACTTCTGCTCTGGGTGTTCTACATTGCTCAGAGCTGAAAGGCACAACGTGCAGGCTCTTAACAAAGGGCGAGTTGGGCCCCAGAGCATCTTGCTTCCAGTTCTTTGGGAAGCTAAGAAACAACTCGCTCTGCACAGTGCTCTTACAGCCTACCGGGAACATCTCTTACAAAGGCCTGTGAAGCGCAGTTTCTTGGCAGGCCTGATATGGCTGAAGTAGAAGTTCTGCTCTGGGTGTGCCACATTGAGCTAGAGCTGAAAGCTACAATGTGGTGTCTCCTTTAAAAAGGGCGATTTGGGCCCCAGAGCATCTTGCTTCCAGCTCTTTGGGAAGCTAAGAAGCAACTCGCTCTGCACAGTGCTCTTACAGCCTACCGGGAACATATCTTACAAAGGCCTGTGAAACGCAGTTTCTTTGCAGACATTATCGGGCTGAAGTAGAACTTCTGCCCTGGGTGTGCCACATTGCCCTAGAGCTGAAAGGCACAACGTGCAGGCTTCTTAACAAAGGGCGTGTTGGGCCCCAGTGCATCTTGCTTCCAGCTCTTTGGGAGGCTAAGAAAGAACTCGCTCTGCACAGTGCTCTTACAGCCTACCGGGAACATATCTTACAAAGGCCTGTGAAACGCAGTTTCTTTGCAGGCCTGATCTGGCTGAAGTAGAACTTCTGCTTTGGGTGTGCCACATTGCCCTAGAGCTGAAAGCTACAATGCGCTGTCTCCTTTCCAAAGGGCGAGTTGGGCCCCAGAGCATCTTGCTTCCAGCTCTTTGGGAAGCTAAGAAGCAACTCGCTCTACACAGTGCTCTTACAGCCTACCGGGAACATCTCTTACAAAGGCCTTGAAACGCAGTTTCTTTGCAGGCCTGATCTGGCTGAAGTAGAACTTCTTCCCTGGGTGTGCCACATTGCCCTAGAGCTGAAAGGCACAACGTGCAGGCTTCTTAACAAAGGGCGAGTTGGGCCCCAGAGCATCTTGCTTCCAGCTCTCTGGGAAGCTAAGAAACAACTCGCTCTGCGCAGTGCTCTTGCAGCCTACAGGGAACATCTCTTACAAAGGCCTGTGAAACGCAGTTTCTTTGCAGGCCTGATCTGGCTGAAGTAGAACTTCTTCCCTGGGTGTGCCACATTGCCCTAGAGCTGAAAGGCACAACGTGCAGGCTTCTTAACAAAGGGCGACTTGGGCCCCAGAGCATCTTGCTTCCAGCTCTTTGGTAAGCTAAGAAGCAACTCGCTCTACACAGTGCTCTTACAGCCTACAGGGAACATCTCTTACAAAGGCCTGTGAAACGCAGTTTCTTTGCAGGCCTGATCTGCCTGAAGTAGAACTTCTGCCCTGGGTGTGCCACATTGCCCTAGAGCTGAAAGGCACAACGTGCAGGCTTCTTAACAAAGGGCGAGTTGGGCGCCAGAGCATCTTGCTTCCAGCTCTTTGGGAAGCTAAGAAAAAACTCGCTCTGCAGAGTGCTCTTACAGCCTACAGGGAACATCTCTTACAAAGGCCTGTGAAACGCAGTTTCTATGCAGGCCTGATCTGGCTGAAGCAGAACTTCTGCCCTGGGTGTGCCACATTGCCCTAGAGCTGAAAGGCACAACGTGCAGGCTTCTTGACAAAGGGCGAGTTGGGCCCCAGAGCATCTTGCTTCCAGCTCTTTGGGAAGCTAAGAAGCAACTCGCTCTACACAGTGCTCTTACAGCCTACCGGGAACATCTCTTACAAAGGCCTTGAAACGCAGTTTCTTTGCAGGCCTGATCTGGCTGAAGTAGAACTTCTTCCCTGGGTGTGCCACATTGCCCTAGAGCTGAAAGGCACAACGTGCAGGCTTCTTCACAAAGGGCGTGTTGGGCCCCAGTGCATCTTGCTTCCAGCTCTTTGGGAAGCTAAGAAAGAACTCACTCTGCACAGTGCTCTTACAGCCTACCGGGAACATCTCTTACAAAGGCCTGTGAAACACAGTTTCTTTGCAGGCCTGATCTGGCTGAAGTAGAACTTTTGCTTTGGGTGTGCCACATTGCCCTAGAGCTGAAAGCTACAATGCGCTGTCTCCTTTCCAAAGGGCGAGTTGGGCCCCAGAGCATCTTGCTTCCAGCTCTTTGGGAAGCTAAGAAACAACTCGCTCTGCACAGTGCTCTTACAGCCTACCAGGAACATCTCTTACAAAGGCCTGTGAAACGCAGTTTCTTTGCAGGCCTGATTTGGCTGAAGTAGAACTTCTGCCCTGGGTGTGCCACATTGCCCTAGAGCTGAAAGGCACAACGTGCAGGCTTCTTAACAAAGGGCGAGTCGGGCCCCACAGCATCTTGCTTCCAGCTCTTTGGGAAGCTAAGAAAAAACTCGCTCTGCACAGTGCTCTTACAGCCTACAGGGAACATCTCTTACAAAGGCCTGTGAAACGCAGTTTCTTTGCAGGCCTGATCTGGCTGAAGTAGAACTTCTGCCCTGGGTGTGCCACATTGCCCTAGAGCTGAAAGGCACAACGTGCAGGCTTCTTAACAAAGGGCGAGTTGGGCCCCAGAGCATCTTGCTTCCAGCTCTTTGGCAAGCTAAGAAACAACTCGCTCTGCACAGTGCTCTTACAGCCTACCGGGAACATCTGTTACAAAGGCCTGTGAAACGCAGTTTCTTTGCAGGCCTGATCTGGCTGAAGTAGAACTTCTGCTCTGGGTGTGGCACATTGTCCTAGAGCTGAAAGGCACAACGTGCAGGCTTCTTAACAAAGGGTGAGTTGGGCCACAGAGCATCCTGCTTCCAGCTCTTTGGGAAGTTAAGAAGAAACTCGCTCTGCACAGTGCTCTTACAGCCTACCGGTAACATCACTTACAAAGGCCTGTGAAACGCAGTTTCTTTGCAGGCGTGATCTGACTGGAGTAGAACTTCTGCTCTGGGTGTGCTACATTGCTCAGAGCTGAAAGGCACAACGTGCAGGTCTTAGCAAAGGGCGAGTTGGGCCCCAGAGCATCTTGCTTCCAGCTCTCTGGGAAGCTAAGAAACAACTCGCTCTGCGCAGTGCTCTTGCAGCCTACAGGGAACATCTCTTACAAAGGCCTGTGAAACGCAGTTTCTATGCAGGCCTGATCTGGCTGAAGTAGAACTTCTTCCCTGGGTGTGCCACATTGCCCTAGAGCTGAAAGGCACAACGTGCAGGCATCTTAACAAAGGGCGACTTGGGCCCCAGAGCATCTTGCTTCCAGCTCTTTGGGAAGCTAAGAAGCAACTCGCTCTACACAGTGCTCTTACAGCCTACAGGGAACATCTCTTACAAAGGCCTGTGAAACGCAGTTTCTCTGCAGGCCTGATCTGACTGAAGTAGAACTTCTGCCCTGGGTGTGCCACATTGCCCTAGGGCTGAAAGGCACAACGTGCAGGCTTCTTAACAAAGGGCGAGTTGGGCGCCAGAGCATCTTGCTTCCAGCTCTTTGGGAAGCTAAGAAACAACTCGCTCTGCACAGTGCTCTTACAGCCTACCGGGAACATCTCTTACAAAGGCCTGTGAAGCGCAGTTTCTTGGCAGGCCTGATATGGCTGAAGTAGAAGTTCTGCTCTGGGTGTGCCACATTGACCTAGGGCTGAAAGCTACAACGTGCTCTCTCCTTTCCAAAGGGCGAGTTGGGCCCCAGAGCATCTTGCTTCCAGCTCTTTGGGAAGCTAAGAAGCAACTCGCTCTGCACAGTGCTCTTACAGCCTACCAGGAACATCTCTTACAAAGGCCTGTGAAACGCAGTTTCTTTGCAGACATTATGGGCTGAAGTAGAACTTCTGCCCTGGGTGTGCAACATTGCCCTAGAGCTGAAAGGCACAACGTGCAGGCATCTTAACAAAGGGCGAGTTGGGCCCCAGAGCATCTTGCTTCCAGCTCTTTGGGAAGCTAAGAAACAACTCGCTCTGCACAGTGCTCTTACAGCCTACCGGGAACATCTCTTACAAAGGCCTGTGAAACACAGTTTCTATGCAGGCCTGATCTGGCTGAAGTAGATCTTCTGCCCTGGGTGTGCCACATTGCCCTACAGCTGAAAGGCACAACGTGCAGGCTTCTTAACAAAGGGCGAGTTGGGCCCCAGAGCATCTTGCTTCCAGCTCTTTGGGAAGCTAAGAAACAACTCGCTCTGCACAGTGCTCTTACAGCCTACCGGGAACATCTCTTACAAAGGCCTGTGAAACGCAGTTTCGTTGCAGGCCTGATCTGGCTCAAGTAGATCTTCTGCCCTGGGTGTGCCACATTGCCCTATAGCTGAAAGGCACAACGTGCAGGCTTCTTAACAAACGGCGAGTTGGGCCCCAGAGCATCTTGCTTCCAGCTCTTTGGGAAGCTAAGAAACAACTCGCTCTGCACAGTGCTCTTACAGCCTACCAGGAACATCACTTACAAAGGCCTGTGAAACGCAGTTTCTATGCAGGCCTGATCTGGCTGAAGCAGAACTTCTGCCCTGGGTGTGCCACATTGCCCTACAGCTGAAAGGCACAACGTGCAGGCTTCTTGACAAAGGGCGAGTTGGGCCCCAGAGCATCTTGCTTCCAGCTCTTTGGGAAGCTAAGAAGCAACTCGCTCTACACAGTGCTCTTACAGCCTACCGGGAACATCTCTTACAAAGGCCTTGAAACGCAGTTTCTTTGCAGGCCTGATCTGGCTGAAGTAGAACTTCTTCCCTGGGTGTGCCACATTGCCCTAGAGCTGAAAGGCACAACGTGCAGGCTTCTTAACAAAGGGCGAGTTGGGCCCCAGTGCATCTTGCTTCCAGCTCTTTGGGAAGCTAAGAAACAACTCGCTCTGCACAGTGCTCTTACAGCCTACCGGGAACATCTCTTACAAAGGCCTGTGAAACGCAGTTTCTTTGAAGGCCTGATCTGGCTGAAGTAGAACTTCTGCTTTGGGTGTGCCACATTGCCCTAGAGCTGAAAGCTAAAATGCGCTGTCTCCATTCCAAAGGGCGTGTTGGTCCCCAGAGCATCTTGCTTCCAGCTGTTTGGGAAGCTAAGAAACAACTCGCTCTGCACAGTGCTCTTACAGCCTGCCAGGAACATCTCTTACAAAGGCCTGTGAAACGCAGTTTCTTTGCAGGCCTGATCTGGCTGAGTTGGAACTTCTTCCCTGGGTGTGCCACATTGCCCTAGAGCTGAAAGGCACAACGTGCAGGCTTCTTAACAAAGGGCGACTTGGGCCCCAGATCATCTTGCTTCCAGCTCTTTGGGAAGCTAAGAAGCAACTCGCTCTACACAGTGCTCTTACAGCCTACAGGGAACATCTCTTACAAAGGCCTGTGAAACGCAGTTTCTTTGCAGGCCTGATCTTCCTGAAGTAGAACTTCTGCCCTGGGTGTGCCACATTGCCCTAGAGCTGAAAGGCACAACGTGCAGGCTTCTTAACAAAGGGCGAGTTGGGCGCCAGAGCATCTTGCTTCCAGCTCTTTGGGAAGCTAAGAAACAACTCGCTCTGCACAGTGCTCTTACAGCCTACCGGGAACATCTCTTACAAAGGCCTGTGAAGCGCAGTTTCTTGGCAGACCTGATATGGCTGAAGTAGAAGTTCTGCTCTGGGTGTGCCACATTGACCTAGAGCTGAAAGCTACAACGTGCTGTCTCCTTTCCAATGGGCGAGTTGGGCCCCAGAGCATCTTGCTTCCATCTCTTTGGGAAGCTAAGAAGCAACTCGCTCTGCACAGTGCTCTTACAGCCTACCGGGAACATATCTTACAAAGGCCTGTGAAACGCAGTTTCTTTGCAGACATTATCGGGCTGAAGTAGAACTTCTGCCCTGGGTGTGCCACATTGCCCTAGAGCTGAAAGGCACAACGTGCAGGCTTCTTAACAAAGGGCGGGTTGGGACCCAGAGCATCTTGCTTCCAGCTCTTTGGGAAGCTAAGAAACAACTCGCTCTGCACAGTGCTCTTACAGCCTACCGGGAACATCTCTTACAAAGGCCTGTGAAACACAGTTTCTATACAGGCCTGATCTGGCTGAAATAGATCTTCTGCCCTGGGTGTGCCACATTGCCCTACAGCTGAAAGGCACAACGTGCAGGCTTCTTAACAAAGGGCGAGTTGGGCCACTGAGCATCCTGCTTCCAGCTCTTTGGGAAATTAAGAAGAAACTCCCTCTGCACAGTGCTCTTACAGCTTACCGGTAACATCACATACAAAGGCCTGTGAAACGCAGTTTCTTTGCAGGCCTGATCTGAATGAAGTAGAACTTCTGCTCTGGGTGTTCTACATTGCTCAGAGCTGAAAGGGACAACGTGCAGGCTTCTTAACAAAGGGCGAGTTGGGCCCCAGAGCATCTTGCTTCCAGCTCTCTGGGAAGCTAAGAAACAACTCGCTCTGCGCAGTGCTCTTGCAGCCTACAGGGAACATCTGTTACAAAGGCCTGTGAAACGCAGTTTCTATGCAGGCCTGATCTGGCTGAAGCAGAACTTCTGCCCTGGGTGTGCCACATTGCCCTACAGCTGAAAGGCACAACGTGCAGGCTTCTTGACAAAGGGCGATTTGGGCCCCAGAGCATCTTGCTTCCAGCTCTTTGGGAAGCTAAGAAGCAACTCGCTCTACACAGTGCTCTTACAGCCTACCGGGAACATCACTTACAAAGGCCTTGAAACGCAGTTTCTTTGCAGGCCTGATCTGGCTGAAGTAGAAGTTCTTCCCTGGGTGTGCCACATTGCCCTAGAGCTGAAAGGCACAACGTGCAGGCTTCTTAACCAAGGGCGAGTTGGGCCCCAGTGCATCTTGCTTCCAGCTCTTTGGGAAGCTAAGAAACAACTCGCTCTGCACAGTGCTCTTACAGCCTACCGGGAACATCTCTTACAAAGGCCTGTGAAACGCAGTTTCTATGCAGGCCTGATCTGGCTGAAGCAGAACTTCTGCCCTGGGTGTGCCACATTGCCCTACAGCTGAAAGGCACAACGTGCAGGCTTCTTGACAAAGGGCGAGTTGGGCCCCACAGCATCTTGCTTCCAGCTCTTTGGGAAGCTAAGAAGCAACTCGCTCTACACAGTGCTCTTACAGCCTACCGGGAACATCTCTTACAAAGGCCTTGAAACGCAGTTTCTTTGCAGGCCTGATCTGGCTGAAGTAGAACTTCTGCCCTGGGTGTGCCACATTGCCCTAGAGCTGAAAGGCACAACGTGCAGGCTTCTTAACAAAGGGCAAGTTGGGCCCCAGTGCATCTTGCTTCCAGCTCTTTGGGAAGCTAAGAAACAACTCGCTCTGCACAGTGCTCTTACAGCCTACCGGGAACATCTCTTACAAAGGCCTGTGAAACGCAGTTTCTTTGAAGGCCTGATCTGGCTGAAGTAGAACTTCTGCTTTGGGTGTGCCACATTGCCCTAGAGCTGAAAGCTACAATGCGCTGTCTCCATTCCAAAGGGCGTGTTGGTCCCCAGAGCATCTTGCTTCCAGCTGTTTGGGAAGCTAAGAAACAACTCGCTCTGCACAGTGCTCTTACAGCCTACCAGGAACATCTCTTACAAAGGCCTGTGAAACGCAGTTTCTTTGCAGGCCTGATCTGGCTGAGTTGGAACTTCTTCCCTGGGTGTGCCACATTGCCCTAGAGCTGAAAGGCACAACGTGCAGGCTTCTTAACAAAGGGCGACTTGGGCCCCAGAGCATCTTGCTTCCAGCTCTTTGGGAAGCTAAGAAGCAACTCGCTCTACACAGTGCTCTTACAGCCTCCCGGGAACATCACTTACAAAGGCCTGTGAAACGCAGTTTCTTTGCAGGCCTGATCTGCCTGAAGTAGAACTTCTGCCCTGGGTGTGCCACATTGCCCTAGAGCTGAAAGGCACAACGTGCAGGCTTCTTAACAAAGGGCGAGTTGGGCGCCAGAGCATCTTGCTTCCAGCTCTTTGGGAAGCTAAGAAACAACTCGCTCTGCACAGTGCTCTTACAGCTTACCGGTAACATCACATACAAAGGCCTGTGAAACGCAGTTTCTTTGCAGGCCTGATCTGAATGAAGTAGAACTTCTGCTCTGGGTGTTCTACATTGCTCAGAGCTGAAAGGGACAACGTGCAGGCTTCTTAACAAAGGGCGAGTTGGGCCCCAGAGCATCTTGCTTCCAGCTCTCTGGGAAGCTAAGAAACAACTCGCTCTGCGCAGTGCTCTTGCAGCCTACAGGGAACATCTGTTACAAAGGCCTGTGAAACGCAGTTTCTATGCAGGCCTGATCTGGCTGAAGCAGAACTTCTGCCCTGGGTGTGCCACATTGCCCTACAGCTGAAAGGCACAACGTGCAGGCTTCTTGACAAAGGGCGATTTGGGCCCCAGAGCATCTTGCTTCCAGCTCTTTGGGAAGCTAAGAAGCAACTCGCTCTACACAGTGCTCTTACAGCCTACCGGGAACATCACTTACAAAGGCCTTGAAACGCAGTTTCTTTGCAGGCCTGATCTGGCTGAAGTAGAACTTCTTCCCTGGGTGTGCCACATTGCCCTAGAGCTGAAAGGCACAACGTGCAGGCTTCTTAACCAAGGGCGAGTTGGGCCCCAGTGCATCTTGCTTCCAGCTCTTTGGGAAGCTAAGAAACAACTCGCTCTGCACAGTGCTCTTACAGCCTACCGGGAACATCTCTTACAAAGGCCTGTGAAACGCAGTTTCTATGCAGGCCTGATCTGGCTGAAGCAGAACTTCTGCCCTGGGTGTGCCACATTGCCCTACAGCTGAAAGGCACAACGTGCAGGCTTCTTGACAAAGGGCGAGTTGGGCCCCACAGCATCTTGCTTCCAGCTCTTTGGGAAGCTAAGAAGCAACTCGCTCTACACAGTGCTCTTACAGCCTACCGGGAACATCTCTTACAAAGGCCTTGAAACGCAGTTTCTTTGCAGGCCTGATCTGGCTGAAGTAGAACTTCTTCCCTGGGTGTGCCACATTGCCCTAGAGCTGAAAGGCACAACGTGCAGGCTTCATAACAAAGGGCAAGTTGGGCCCCAGTGCATCTTGCTTCCAGCTCTTTGGGAAGCTAAGAAACAACTCGCTCTGCACAGTGCTCTTACAGCCTACCGGGAACATCTCTTACAAAGGCCTGTGAAACGCAGTTTCTTTGAAGGCCTGATCTGGCTGAAGTAGAACTTCTGCTTTGGGTGTGCCACATTGCCCTAGAGCTGAAAGCTACAATGCGCTGTCTCCATTCCAAAGGGCGTGTTGGTCCCCAGAGCATCTTGCTTCCAGCTGTTTGGGAAGCTAAGAAACAACTCGCTCTGCACAGTGCTCTTACAGCCTACCAGGAACATCTCTTACAAAGGCCTGTGAAACGCAGTTTCTTTGCAGGCCTGATCTGGCTGAGGTGGAACTTCTTCCCTGGGTGTGCCACATTGCCCTAGAGCTGAAAGGCACAACGTGCAGGCTTCTTAACAAAGGGCGACTTGGGCCCCAGAGCATCTTGCTTCCAGCTCTTTGGGAAGCTAAGAAGCAACTCGCTCTACACAGTGCTCTTACAGCCTCCCGGGAACATCACTTACAAAGGCCTGTGAAACGCAGTTTCTTTGCAGGCCTGATCTGCCTGAAGTAGAACTTCTGCCCTGGGTGTGCCACATTGCCCTAGAGCTGAAAGGCACAACGTGCAGGCTTCTTAACAAAGGGCGAGTTGGGCGCCAGAGCATCTTGCTTCCAGCTCTTTGGGAAGCTAAGAAACAACTCGCTCTGCACAGTGCTCTTACAGCTTACCGGTAACATCTCTTACAAAGGCCTGTGAAACGCAGTTTCTTTGCAGGCCTGATCTGAATGAAGTAGAACTTCTGCTCTGGGTGTTCTACATTGCTCAGAGCTGAAAGGGACAACGTGCAGGCTTCTTAACAAAGGGCGAGTTGGGCCCCAGAGCATCTTGCTTCCAGCTCTCTGGGAAGCTAAGGAACAACTCGCTCTGCGCAGTGCTCTTGCAGCCTACAGGGAACATGTGTTAGAAAGGCCTGTGAAACGCAGTTTCTATGCAGGCCTGATCTGGCTGAAGCAGAACTTCTGCCCTGGGTGTGCCACATTGCCCTACAGCTGAAAGGCACAACGTGCAGGCTTCTTGACAAAGGGCGAGTTGGGCCCCACAGCATCTTGCTTCCAGCTCTTTGGGAAGCTAAGAAGCAACTCGCTCTACACAGTGCTCTTACAGCCTACCGGGAACATCTCTTACAAAGGCCTTGAAACGCAGTTTCTTTGCAGGCCTGATCTGGCTGAAGTAGAACTTCTTCCCTGGGTGTGCCACATTGCCCTAGAGCTGAAAGGCACAACGTGCAGGCTTCTTAACAAAGGGCAAGTTGGGCCCCAGTGCATCTTGCTTCCAGCTCTTTGGGAAGCTAAGAAACAACTCGCTCTGCACAGTGCTCTTACAGCCTACCGGGAACATCTCTTACAAAGGCCTGTGAAACGCAGTTTCTTTGAAGGCCTGATCTGGCTGAAGTAGAACTTCTGCTTTGGGTGTGCCACATTGCCCTAGAGCTGAAAGCTACAATGCGCTGTCTCCATTCCAAAGGGCGTGTTGGTCCCCAGAGCATCTTGCTTCCAGCTGTTTGGGAAGCTAAGAAACAACTCGCTCTGCACAGTGCTCTTACAGCCTACCAGGAACATCTCTTACAAAGGCCTGTGAAACGCAGTTTCTTTGCAGGCCTGATCTGGCTGAGGTGGAACTTCTTCCCTGGGTGTGCCACATTGCCCTAGAGCTGAAAGGCACAACGTGCAGGCTTCTTAACAAAGGGCGACTTGGGCCCCAGAGCATCTTGCTTCCAGCTCTTTGGGAAGCTAAGAAGCAACTCGCTCTACACAGTGCTCTTACAGCCTCCCGGGAACATCACTTACAAGGGCCTGTGAAACGCAGTTTCTTTGCAGGCCTGATCTGCCTGAAGTAGAACTTCTGCCCTGGGTGTGCCACATTGCCCTAGAGCTGAAAGGCACAACGTGCAGGCTTCTTAACAAAGGGCGAGTTGGGCGCCAGAGCATCTTGCTTCCAGCTCTTTGGGAAGCTAAGAAACAACTCGCTCTGCACAGTGCTCTTACAGCCTACCGGGAACATCTCTTACAAAGGCCTGTGAAGCGCAGTTTCTTGGCAGACCTGATATGGCTGAAGTAGAAGTTCTGCTCTGGGTGTGCCACATTGACCTAGAGCTGAAAGCTACAACGTGCTGTCTCCTTTCCAATGGGCGAGTTGGGCCCCAGAGCATCTTGCTTCCAGCTCTTTGGGAAGCTAAGAAGCAACTCGCTCTGCACAGTGCTCTTACAGCCTACCGGGAACATATCTTACAAAGGCCTTGAAACGCAGTTTCTTTGCAGACATTATCGGGCTGAAGTAGAACTTCTGCCCTGGGTGTGCCACATTGCCCTAGAGCTGAAAGGCACAACGTGCAGGCTTCTTAACAAAGGGCGGTTTGGGACCCAGAGCATCTTGCTTCCAGCTCTTTGGGAAGCTAAGAAACAACTCGCTCTGCACAGTGCTCTTACAGCCTACCGGGAACATCTCTTACAAAGGCCTGTGAAACACAGTTTCTATGCAGGCCTGATCTGGCTGAAATAGATCTTCTGCCCTGGGTGTGCCACATTGCCCTACAGCTGAAAGGCACAACGTGCAGGCTTCTTAACAAAGGGCGAGTTGGGCCACAGAGCATCCTGCTTCCAGCTCTTTGGGAAATTAAGAAGAAACTCCCTCTGCACAGTGCTCTTACAGCTTACCGGTAACATCACATACAAAGGCCTGTGAAACGCAGTTTCTTTGCAGGCCTGATCTGACTGAAGTAGAACTTCTGCTCTGGGTGTTCTACATTGCTCAGAGCTGAAAGGGACAACGTGCAGGCTTCTTAACAAAGGGCGAGTTGGGCCCCAGAGCATCTTGCTTCCAGCTCTCTGGGAAGCTAAGAAACAACTCGCTCTGCGCAGTGCTCTTGCAGCCTACAGGGAACATCTGTTACAAAGGCCTGTGAAACGCAGTTTCTATGCAGGCCTGATCTGGCTGAAGTAGAACTTCTTCCCTGGGTGTGCCACATTGCCCTACAGCTGAAAGGCACAACGTGCAGGCTTCTTAACAAAGGGCGAGTTGGGCCCCAGAGCATCTTGCTTCCAGCTCTTTGGGAAGCTAAGAAACAACTCGCTCTGCACAGTGCTCTTACAGCCTACCGGGAACATCTCTTACAAAGGCCTGTGAAACGCAGTTTCGTTGCAGGCCTGATCTGGCTCAAGTAGATCTTCTGCCCTGGGTGTGCCACATTGCCCTATAGCTGAAAGGCACAACGTGCAGGCTTCTTAACAAACGGCGAGTTGGGCCCCAGAGCATCTTGCTTCCAGCTCTTTGGGAAGCTAAGAAACAACTCGCTCTGCACAGTGCTCTTACAGCCTACCGGGAACATCTCTTACAAAGGCCTGTGAAACGCAGTTTCTATGCAGGCCTGATCTGGCTGAAGCAGAACTTCTGCCCTGGGTGTGCCACATTGCCCTACAGCTGAAAGGCACAACGTGCAGGCTTCTTGACAAAGGGCGAGTTGGGCCCCAGAGCATCTTGCTTCCAGCTCTTTGGGAAGCTAAGAAGCAACTCGCTCTACACAGTGCTCTTACAGCCTACCGGGAACATCACTTACAAAGGCCTTGAAACGCAGTTTCTTTGCAGGCCTGATCTGGCTGAAGTAGAACTTCTTCCCTGGGTGTGCCACATTGCCCTAGAGCTGAAAGGCACAACGTGCAGGCTTCTTAACCAAGGGCGAGTTGGGCCCCAGTGCATCTTGCTTCCAGCTCTTTGGGAAGCTAAGAAACAACTCGCTCTGCACAGTGCTCTTACAGCCTACCGGGAACATCTCTTACAAAGGCCTGTGAAACGCAGTTTCTTTGAAGGCCTGATCTGGCTGAAGTAGAACTTCTGCTTTGGGTGTGCCACATTGCCCTAGAGCTGAAAGCTACAATGCGCTGTCTCCTTTCCAAAGGGCGTGTTGGGCCCCAGAGCATCTTGCTTCCAGCTGTTTGGGAAGCTAAGAAACAACTCGCTCTGCACAGTGCTCTTACAGCCTACCAGGAACATCTCTTACAAAGGCCTGTGAAACGCAGTTTCTATGCAGGCCTGATCTGGCTGAGGTAGAACTTCTTCCCTGGGTGTGCCACATTGCCCTAGAGCTGAAAGGCACAACGTGCAGGCTTCTTAACAAAGGGCGACTTGGGACCCAGAGCATCTTGCTTCCAGCTCTTTGGGAAGCTAAGAAGCAACTCGCTCTACACAGTGCTCTTACAGCCTACAGGGAACATCTCTTACAAAGGCCTGTGAAACGCAGTTTCTTTGCAGGCCTGATCTGCCTGAAGTAGAACTTCTGCCCTGGGTGTGCCACATTGCCCTAGAGCTGAAAGGCACAACGTGCAGGCTTCTTAACAAAGGGCGAGTTGGGCGCCAGAGCATCTTGCTTCCAGCTCTTTGGGAAGCTAAGAAACAACTCGCTCTGCACAGTGCTCTTACAGCCTACCGGGAACATCTCTTACAAAGGCCTGTGAAGCGCAGTTTCTTGGCAGACCTGATATGGCTGAAGTAGAAGTTCTGCTCTGGGTGTGCCACATTGACCTAGAGCTGAAAGCTACAACGTGCTGTCTCCTTTCCAATGGGCGAGTTGGGCCCCAGAGCATCTTGCTTCCAGCTCTTTGGGAAGCTAAGAAGCAACTCGCTCTGCACAGTGCTCTTACAGCCTACCGGGAACATATCTTACAAAGGCCTGTGAAACGCAGTTTCTTTGCAGACATTATCGGGCTGAAGTAGAACTTCTGCCCTGGGTGTGCCACATTGCCCTAGAGCTGAAAGGCACAACGTGCAGGCTTCTTAACAAAGGGCGGGTTGGGACCCAGAGCATCTTGCGTCCAGCTCTTTGGGAAGCTAAGAAACAACTCGCTCTGCACAGTGCTCTTACAGCCTACCGGGAACATCTCTTACAAAGGCCTGTGAAACACAGTTTCTATGCAGGCCTGATCTGGCTGAAATAGATCTTCTGCCCTGGGTGTGCCACATTGCCCTACAGCTGAAAGGCACAACGTGCAGGCTTCTTAACAAAGGGCGAGTTGGGCCACAGAGCATCCTGCTTCCAGCTCTTTGGGAAATTAAGAAGAAACTCGCTCTGCACAGTGCTCTTACAGCTTACCGGTAACATCACATACAAAGGCCTGTGAAACGCAGTTTCTTTGCAGGCCTGATCTGACTGAAGTAGAACTTCTGCTCTGGGTGTTCTACATTGCTCAGAGCTGAAAGGCACAACGTGCACGCTTCTTAACAAAGGGCGAGTTGGGCCCCAGAGCATCTTGCTTCCAGCTCTCTGGGAAGCTAAGAAACAACTCGCTCTGCGCAGTGCTCTTGCAGCCCACAGGGAACATCTCTTACAAAGGCCTGTGAAACGCAGTTTCTATGCAGGCCTGATCTGGCTGAAGTAGAACTTCTTCCCTGGGTGTGCCACATTGCCCTAGAGCTGAAAGGCACAACGTGCAGGCTTCTTAACAAAGGGCGACTTGGGCCCCAGAGCATCTTGCTTCCAGCTCTTTGGGAAGCTAAGAAGCAACTCGCTCTACACAGTGCTCTTACAGCCCACAGGGAACATCTCTTACAAAGGCCTGTGAAACGCAGTTTCTTTGCAGGCCTGATCTGCCTGAAGTAGAACTTCTTCCCTGGGTGTGCCACATTGCCCTAGAGCTGAAAGGCACAACGTGCAGGCTTCCTAACAAAGGGCGAGTTGGGCGCCGGAGCATCTTGCTTCCAGCTCTTTGGGAAGCTAAGAAACAACTCGCTCTGCACAGTGCTCTTACAGCCTACCGGGAACATCTCTTACAAAGGCCTGTGAAGCGCAGTTTCTTGGCAGACCTGATATGGCTGAAGTAGAAGTTCTGCTCTGGGTGTGCCACATTGACCTAGAGCTGAAAGCTACAACGTGCTGTCTCCTTTCCAAAGGGCGAGTTGGGCCCCAGAGCATCTTGCTTCCAGCTCTTTGGGAAGCAAAGAAGCAACTCGCTCTGCACAGTGCTCTTATAGCCTACCGGGAACATATCTTACAAAGGCCTGTGAAACGCAGTTTCTTTGCAGACATTATCGGGCTGAAGTAGAACTTCAGCCCTGGGTGTGCCACATTGCCCTAGAGCTGAAAGGCACAACGTGCAGGCTTCTTAACAAAGGGCGAGTTGGGCCCCAGAGCATCTTGCTTCCAGCTCTTTGGGAAGCTAAGAAACAACTCGCTCTGCACAGAGCTCTTAAAGCCTACCGGGAACATCTCTTACAAAGGCCTGTGAAACGCAGTTTCTTGGCAGGCCTGATCTGGCTGAAGTAGAACTTCTGCCCTGGGTGTGCCACATTGCCCTAGAGCTGAAAGGCACAACGTGCAGGCTTCTTAACAAAGGGCGAGTTGGGCCCCAGACCATCTTGCTTCCAGCTCTTTGGGAAGCTAAGAAACAACTCGCTCTGCACAGTGCTCTTACAGCCTACCAGGAACATCTCTTACAAAGGCCTGTGAAACGCAGTTTCTTTGCAGACATTATCTGGCTGAAGTAGAACTTCTGCCCTGGGTGTGCAACATTGCCCTAGAGCTGAAAGGCACAACGTGCAGGCTTCTTAAGGACGGGCGAGTTGGGCACCAGAGCATCTTGCTTCCAGCTCTTTGGGAAGCTATGAAACAACTCGCTCTGCACAGTGCTCTTACAGCCTACAGGGAACATCTCTTACAAAGGCCTGTGAAACGCAGTTTCTATGCAGGCCTGATCTGGCTGAGGTAGAACTTCTTCCCTGGGTGTGCCACATTGCCCTAGAGCTGAAAGGCACAACGTGCAGGCTTCTTAACAAAGGGCGACTTGGGCCCCAGAGCATCTTGCTTCCAGCTCTTTGGGATGCTAAGAAGCAACTCGCTCTACACAGTGCTCTTACAGCCTACAGGGAACATCTCTTACAAAGGCCTGTGAAACGCAGTTTCTTTGCAGGCCTGATCTGCCTGAAGTAGAACTTCTGCCCTGGGTGTGCCACATTGCCCTAGAGCTGAAAGGCACAATGTGCAGGCTTCTTAACAAAGGGCGAGTTGGGCCCCAGAGCATCTTGCTTCCAGCTCTTTGGGAAGCTAAGAAACAACTCGCTCTGCACAGAGCTCTTACAGCCTACCGGGAACATCTCTTACAAAGGCCTGTGATACGCAGTTTCTTGGCAGGCCTGATCTGGCTGAAGTAGAAGTTCTGCCCTGGGTGTGCCACATTGCCCTAGAGCTGAAAGGCACAACGTGCAGGCTTCTTAACAAAGGGCGAGTTGGGCCCCAGACCATCTTGCTTCCAGCTCTTTGGGAAGCTAAGAAACAACTCGCTCTGCACAGTGCTCTTACAGCCTACCAGGAACATCTCTTACAAAGGCCTGTGAAACGCAGTTTCTTTGCAGACATTATCTGGCTGAAGTAGAACTTCTGCCCTGGGTGTGCAACATTGCCCTAGAGCTGAAAGGCACAACGTGCAGGCTTCTTAAGGACGGGCGAGTTGGGCCCCAGAGCATCTTGCTTCCAGCTCTTTGGGAAGCTATGAAACAACTCGCTCTGCGCAGTGCTCTTACAGCCTACAGGGAACATCTCTTACAAAGGCCTGTGAAACGCAGTTTCTATGCAGGCCTCATCTGGCTGAAGTAGAACTTCTGCCCTGGTGTGCCACATTGCCCTACAGCTGAAAGGCACAACGTGCAGGCTTCTTAACGACGGGCGAGTTGGGCCCCAGAGCATCTTGCTTCCAGGTCTTTGGGAAGCTAAGAAACAACTCGCTCAGCACAGTGCTCTTACAGCCTACCGGGAACATCTCTTACAAAGGCCTGTGAAACGCAGTTTCTTGGCAGGCCTGATCTGGCTGAAGTAGAACTTCTGCCCTGGGTGTGCCACATTGCCCTAGAGCTGAAAGGCACAACGTGCAGGCTTCTTAACAAAGGGCGAGTTGGGAGCCAGAGCATCTTGCTTCCAGCTCTTTGGGAAGCTAAGAAACAACTCGCTCTGCACAGTGCTCTTACAGCCTACCGGGAACATCTCTTACAAAGGCCTGTGAAACGCAGTTTCTTTGCAGACATTATCTGGCTGAATGAGAACTTCTGCCCTGGGTGGGCAAGATTGCCCTAGAGCTGAAAGGCACAACGTGCAGGGTTCTTAACAAAGGGCGAGTTGGGCCCCAGAGCATCTTGCTTCCAGCTCTTTGGGAAGCTAAGAAACAACTCGCTCTGCACAGTGCTCTTACAGCCTACCGGGAACTTCTCTTACAAAGGACTGTGAAACGCAGTTTCTTTGCAGGCCTGATCTGCCTGAAGTAGAACTTCTGCCCTGGGTGTGCCACATTGCCCTAGAGCTGAAAGGCACAACGTGCAGGCTTCTTAACAAAGGGCGAGTTGGGCCCCACAGCATCTTGCTTCCAGCTCTTTGGGAAGCTAAGAAACAACTCGCTCTGCACAGTGCTCTTACAGCCTACCGGGAACATCTCTTACAAAGGCCTGTGAACCGCAGTTTCTTTGCAGGCCTGATCTGGCTGAAGTAGAAGTTCTGCTCTGGGTGTGCCACATTGCCCTAGAGCTGAAAGGCACAACGTGCAGGCTTCTTAACAAAGGGCGAGTTGGGAGCCAGAGCATCTTGCTTCCAGCTCTTTGGGAAGCTAAGAAACAACTCGCTCTGCACAGTGCTCTTACAGCCTACCGGGAACATCTCTTACAAAGGCCTGTGAAACGCAGTTTCTTTGCAGACATTATCTGGCTGAAGTAGAACTTCTGCCCTGGGTGTGCAAGATTGCCCTAGAGCTGAAAGGCACAACGTGCAGGGTTCTTAACAAAGGGCGAGTTGGGCCCCAGAGCATCTTGCTTCCAGCTCTTTGGGAAGCTAAGAAACAACTCGCTCTGCACAGTGCTCTTACAGCCTAAAGGGAACATCTCTTACAAAGGCATGTGAAACGCAGTTTCTATGCAGGCCTTATCTGGCTGAAGTAGAACTTCTGCCCAGGGTGTGCCACATTGCCCTATAGCTGAAAGGCACAACGTGCAGGCTTCTTAACAAAGGGCGAGTTAGGCCCCAGAGCATCTTGCTTCCAGCTCTTTGGGAAGCTAAGAAACAACTCGCTCTGCACAGTGCTCTTACAGCCTACCGGGAACTTCTCTTACAAAGGACTGTGAAACGCAGTTTCTTTGCAGGCCTGATCTGCCTGAAGTAGAACTTCTGCCCTGGGTGTGCCACATTGCCCTAGAGCTGAAAGGCACAACGTGCAGGCTTCTTAACAAAGGGCGAGTTGGGCCCCACAGCATCTTGCTTCCAGCTCTTTGGGAAGCTAAGAAAGAACTCGCTCTGCACAGTGCTCTTACAGCCTACCGGGAACATCTCTTACAAAGGCCTGTGAAACGCTGTTTCTTTGCAGTCCTGATCTGGCTGAAGTAGAAGTTCTGCTCTGGGTGTGCCACATTGCCCTAGAGCTGAAAGCTACAACGTGCTCTCTCCTTTCCAAAGGGCGAGTTGGGCCCCAGAGCATCTTGCTTCCAGCTCTTTGGGAAGCTAAGAAGCAACTCCCTCTGCACAGTGCTCTTACAGCCTAGCGGGAACATATCTTACAAAGGCCTGTGAAACGCAGTTTCTTTGCAGACATTATCGGGCTGAAGTAGAACTTCTGCCCTGGGTGTGCAACATTGCCCTAGAGCTGAAAGGCACAACGTGCAGGCTTCTTAACAAAGGGCGAGTTGGGCCCCAGAGCATCTTGCTTCCAGCTCTTTGGGAAGCTAAGAAACAACTCGCTCTGCACAGTGCTCTTACAGCCTACCGGGAACATCTCTTACAAAGGCCTGTGAAACACAGTTTCTATGCAGGCCTGATCTGGCTGAAGTAGATCTTCTGCCCTGGGTGTGCCACATTGCCCTACAGCTGAAAGGCACAACGTGCAGGCTTCTTAACAAAGGGCGAGTTGGGCCCCAGAGCATCTTGCTTCCAGCTCTTTGGGAAGCTAAGAAACAACTCGCTCTGCACAGTGCTCTTACAGCCTACCGGGAACATCTCTTACAAAGGCCTGTGAAACGCAGTTTCGTTGCAGGCCTGATCTGGCTCAAGTAGATCTTCTGCCCTGGGTGTGCCACATTGCCCTATAGCTGAAAGGCACAACGTGCAGGCTTCTTAACAAAGGGCGAGTTAGGCCCCAGAGCATCTTGCTTCCAGCTCTTTGGGAAGCTAAGAAACAACTCGCTCTGCACAGTGCTCTTACAGCCTACCGGGAACATCTCTTACAAAGGCCTGTGAAACGCAGTTTCTATGCAGGCCTGATCTGGCTGAAGCAGAACTTCTGCCCTGGGTGTGCCACATTGCCCTACAGCTGAAAGGCACAACGTGCAGGCTTCTTGACAAAGGGCAAGTTGGGCCCCAGAGCAGCTTGCTTCCAGCTCTTTGGGAAGCTAAGAAGCAACTCGCTCTACACAGTGCTCTTACAGCCTACCGGGAACATCTCTTACAAAGGCCTTGAAACGCAGTTTCTTTGCAGGCCTGATCTGGCTGAAGTAGAACTTCTTCCCTGGGTGTGCCACTTTGCCCTAGAGCTGAAAGGCACAACGTGCAGGCTTCTTAACAAAGGGCGAGTTGGGCCCCAGTGCATCTTGCTTCCAGCTCTTTGGGAAGCTAAGAAAGAACTCGCTCTGCACAGTGCTCTTACAGCCTACCGGGAACATCTCTTACAAAGGCCTGTGAAACGCAGTTTCTTTGAAGGCCTGATCTGGCTGAAGTAGAACTTCTGCTTTAGGTGTGCCACATTGCCCTAGAGCTGAAAGCTACAATGCGCTGTCTCCTTTCCAAAGGGCGAGTTGGGCCCCAGAGCATCTTGCTTCCAGCTGTTTGGGAAGCTAAGAAACAACTCGCTCTGCACAGTGCTCTTACAGCCTACCAGGAACATCTCTTACAAAGGCCTGTGAAACGCAGTTTCTTTGCAGGCCTGATATGGCTGAAGTAGAACTTCTGCCCTGGGTGTGCCACATTGCCCTAGAGCTGAAAGGCACAACGTGCATGCTTCTTAACAAAGGGCGAGTCGGGCCCCACAGCATCTTGCTTCCAGCTCTTTGGGAAGCTAAGAAAAAACTCGCTCTGCACAGTGCTCTTACAGCCTACAGGGAACATCTCTTACAAAGGCCTGTGAAACGCAGTTTCTTTGCAGGCCTGATCTGGCTGAAGTAGAACTTCTGCCCTGGGTGTGCCACATTGCCCTAGAGCTGAAAGGCACAACGTGCAGGCTTCTTAACAAAGGGCGAGTTGGGCCCCAGAGCATCTTGCTTCCAGCTCTTTGGGAAGCTAAGAAACAACTCGCTCTGCACAGTGCTCTTACAGCCTCCCGGGAACATCTCTTACAAAGGCCTGTGAAACGCAGTTTCTTGGCAGGCCTGATCTGGCTGAAGTAGAACTTCTGCTCTGGGTGTGGCACATTGCCCTAGAGCTGAAAGGCACAACGTGCAGGCTTCTTAACAAAGGGCGAGTTGGGCCACAGAGCATCCTGCTTCCAGCTCTTTGGGAAATTAAGAAGAAACTCGCTCTGCACAGTGCTCGTACAGCTTACCGGTAACATCACTTACAAAGGCCTGTGAAACGCAGTTTCTTTGCAGGCCTGATCTGACTGAAGTAGAACTTCTGCTCTGGGTGTTCTACATTGCTCAGAGCTGAAAGCTACAACGTGCTGTCTCCTTTCCAATGGGAGAGTTGGGCCCCAGAGCATCTTGCTTCCAGCTCTTTGGGAAGCTAAGAAGCAACTCGCTCTGCACAGTGCTCTTACAGCCTACCGGGAACATATCTTACAAAGGCCTGTGAAACGCAGTTTCTTTGCAGACATTATCGGGCTGAAGTAGAACTTCTGCCCTGGGTGTGCCACATTGCCCTAGAGCTGAAAGGCACAACGTGCAGGCTTCTTAACAAAGGGCGGGTTGGGACCCAGAGCATCTTGCTTCCAGCTCTTTGGGAAGCTAAGAAACAACTCGCTCTGCACAGTGCTCTTACAGCCTACCGGGAACATCTCTTACAAAGGCCTGTGAAACACAGTTTCTATGCAGGCCTGATCTGGCTGAAATAGATCTTCTGCCCTGGGTGTGCCACATTGCCCTACAGCTGAAAGGCACAACGTGCAGGCTTCTTAACAAAGGGCGAGTTGGGCCACAGAGCATCCTGCTTCCAGCTCTTTGGGAAATTAAGAAGAAACTCGCTCTGCACAGTGCTCTTACAGCTTACCGGTAACATCACATAAAAAGGCCTGTGAAACGCAGTTTCTTTGCAGGCCTGATCTGACTGAAGTAGAACTTCTGCTCTGGGTGTTCTACATTGCTCAGAGCTGAAAGGCACAACGTGCAGGCTTCTTAACAAAGGGCGAGTTGGGCCCCAGAGCATCTTGCTTCCAGCTCTCTGGGAAGCTAAGAAACAACTTGCTCTGCGCAGTGCTCTTGCAGCCTACAGGGAACATCTCTTACAAAGGCCTGTGAAACGCAGTTTCTTTGCAGACATTATCTGGCTGAAGTAGAACTTCTGCCCTGGGTGTGCAACATTGCCCTAGAGCTGAAAGGCACAACGTCCAGGCTTCTTAAGGACGGGCGAGTTGGGCCCCAGAGCATCTTGCTTCCAGCTCTTTGGGAAGCTATGAAACAACTCGCTCTGCGCAGTGCTCTTACAGCCTACAGGGAACATCTCTTACAAAGGCCTGTGAAACGCAGTTTCTATGCAGGCCTGATCTGGCTGAGGTAGAACTTCTGCCCTGGTGTGCCACATTGCCCTAGAGCTGAAAGGCACAACGTGCAGGCTTCTTAACGACGGGCGAGTTGGGCCCCAGAGCATCTTGCTTCCAGGTCTTTGGGAAGCTAAGAAACAACTCGCTCAGCACAGTGCTCTTACAGCCTACCGGGAACATCTCTTACAAAGGCCTGTGAACCGCAGTTTCTTGGCAGGCCTGATCTGGCTGAAGTAGAACTTCTGCCCTGGGTGTGCCACATTGCCCTAGAGCTGAAAGGCACAACGTGCAGGCTTCTTAACAAAGGGCGAGTTGGGAGCCAGAGCATCTTGCTTCCAGCTCTTTGGGAAGCTAAGAAACAACTCGCTCTGCACAGTGCTCTTACAGCCTACCGGGAACATCTCTTACAAAGGCCTGTGAAACGCAGTTTCTTTGCAGACATTATCTGGCTGAAGTAGAACTTCTGCCCTGGGTGTGCAAGATTGCCCTAGAGCTGAAAGGCACAACGTGCAGGGTTCTTAACAAAGGGCGAGTTGGGCCCCAGAGCATCTTGCTTCCAGCTCTTTGGGAAGCTAAGAAACAACTCGCTCTGCACAGTGCTCTTACAGCCTACAGGGAACATCTCTTACAAAGGCCTGTGAAACGCTGTTTCTTTGAAGGCCTGATCTGGCTGAAGTAGAACTTCTGCTTTAGGTGTGCCACATTGCCCTAGAGCTGAAAGCTACAATGCGCTGTCTCCTTTCCAAAGGGTGAGTTGGGCCCCAGAGCATCTTGCTTCCAGCTGTTTGGGAAGCTAAGAAACAACTCGCTCTGCACAGTGCTCTTACAGCCTACCAGGAACATCTCTTACAAAGGCCTGTGAAACGCAGTTTCTTTGCAGGCCTGATATGGCTGAAGTAGAACTTCTGCCCTGGGTGTGCCACATTGCCCTAGAGCTGAAAGGCACAACGTGCAGGCTTCTTAACAAAGGGCGAGTCGGGCCCCACAGCATCTTGCTTCCAGCTCTTTGGGAAGCTAAGAAAAAACTCGCTCTGCACAGTGCTCTTGCAGCCTACAGGGAACATCTCTTACAAAGGCCTGTGAAACGCAGTTTCTTTGCAGACATTATCGGGCTGAAGTAGAACTTCTGCCCTGGGTGTGCCACATTGCCCTAGAGCTGAAAGGCACAACGTGCAGGCTTCTTAACAAAGGGCGGGTTGGGACCCAGAGCATCTTGCTTCCAGCTCTTTGGGAAGCTAAGAAACAACTCGCTCTGCACAGTTCTCTTACAGCCTACCGGGAACATCTCTTACAAAGGCCTGTGAAACACAGTTTCTATGCAGGCCTGATCTGGCTGAAATATATCTTCTGCCCTGGGTGTGCCACATTGCCCTACAGCTGAAAGGCACAACGTGCAGGCTTCTTAACAAAGGGCGAGTTGGGCCCCAGAGCATCTTGCTTCCAGCTCTTTGGGAAGCTAAGAAACAACTCGCTCTGCACAGTGCTCTTACAGCCTCCCGGGAACATCTCTTACAAAGGCCTGTGAAACGCAGTTTCTTGGCAGGCCTGATCTGGCTGAAGTAGAACTTCTGCTCTGGGTGTGGCATATTGTCCTAGAGCTGAAAGGCACAACGTGCAGGCTTCTTAACAAAGGGCGAGTTGGGCCACAGAGCATCCTGCTTCCAGCTCTTTGGGAAATTAAGAAGAAACTCGCTCTGCACAGTGCTCGTACAGCTTACCGGTAACATCACTTACAAAGGCCTGTGAAACGCAGTTTCTTTGCAGGCCTGATCTGACTGAAGTAGAACTTCTGCTCTGGGTGTTCTACATTGCTCAGAGCTGAAAGGCACAACGTGCAGGCTTCTTAACAAAGGGCGAGTTGGGCCCCAGAGCATCTTGCTTCCAGCTCTCTGGGAAGCTAAGAAACAACTCGCTCTGCGCAGTGCTCTTGCAGCCTACAGGGAACATCTCTTACAAAGGCCTGTGAAACGCAGTTTCTATGCAGGCCTGATCTGGCTGAGGTAGAACTTCTTCCCTGGGTGTGCCACATTGCCCTGGAGCTGAAAGGCACAACGTGCAGGCTTCTTAACAAAGGGCGACTTGGGCCCCAGAGCATCTTGCTTCCAGCTCTTTGGGAAGCTAAGAAGCAACTCGCTCTACACAGTGCTCTTACAGCCTACAGGGAACATCTCTTACAAAGGCCTGTGAAACGCAGTTTCTTTGCAGGCCTGATCTGCCTGAAGTAGAACTTCTGCCCTGGGTGTGCCACATTGCCCTAGAGCTGAAAGGCACAACGTGCAGGCTTCTTAACAAAGGGCGAGTTGGGCGCCAGAGCATCTTGCTTCCAGCTCTTTGGGAAGCTAAGAAACAACTCGCTCTGCACAGTGCTCTTACAGCCTACCGGGAACATCTCTTACAAAGGCCTGTGAAGCGCAGTTTCTTGGCAGACCTGATATGGCTGAAGTAGAAGTTCTGCTCTGGGTGTGCCACATTGACCTAGAGCTGAAAGCTACAACGTGCTGTCTCCTTTCCAATGGGAGAGTTGGGCCCCAGAGCATCTTGCTTCCAGCTCTTTGGGAAGCTAAGAAGCAACTCGCTCTGCACAGTGCTCTTACAGCCTACCGGGAACATATCTTACAAAGGCCTGTGAAACGCAGTTTCTTTGCAGACATTATCGGGCTGAAGTAGAACTTCTGCCCTGGGTGTGCCACATTGCCCTAGAGCTGAAAGGCACAACGTGCAGGCTTCTTAACAAAGGGCGGGTTGGGACCCAGAGCATCTTGCTTCCAGCTCTTTGGGAAGCTAAGAAACAACTAGCTCTGCACAGTGCTCTTACAGCCTACCGGGAACATCTCTTACAAAGGCCTGTGAAACACAGTTTCTATGCAGGCCTGATCTGGCTGAAATAGATCTTCTGCCCTGGGTGTGCCACATTGCCCTACAGCTGAAAGGCACAACGTGCAGGCTTCTTAACAAAGGGCGAGTTGGGCCACAGAGCATCCTGCTTCCAGCTCTTTGGGAAATTAAGAAGAAACTCGCTCTGCACAGTGCTCTTACAGCTTACCGGTAACATCACATACAAAGGCCTGTGAAACGCAGTTTCTTTGCAGGCCTGATCTGACTGAAGTAGAACTTCTGCTCTGGGTGTTCTACATTGCTCAGAGCTGAAAGGCACAACGTGCAGGCTTCTTAACAAAGGGCGAGTTGGGCCCCAGAGCATCTTGCTTCCAGCTCTCTGGGAAGCTAAGAAACAACTCGCTCTGCGCAGTGCTCTTGCAGCCTACAGGGAACATCTCTTACAAAGGCCTGTGAAACGCAGTTTCTATGCAGGCCTGATCTGGCTGAAGTAGAACTTCTTCCCTGGGTGTGCCACATTGCCCTAGAGCTGAAAGGCACAACGTGCAGGCTTCTTAACAAAGGGCGACTTGGGCCCCAGAGGCTCTTGCTTCCAGCTCTTTGGGAAGCTAAGAAGCAACTCGCTCTACACAGTGCTCTTACAGCCCACAGGGAACATCTCTTACAAAGGCCTGTGAAACGCAGTTTCTTTGCAGGCCTGATCTGCCTGAAGTAGAACTTCTGCCCTGGGTGTGCCACATTGCCCTAGAGCTGAAAGGCACAACGTGCAGGCTTCCTAACAAAGGGCGAGTTGGGCGCCGGAGCATCTTGCTTCCAGCTCTTTGGGAAGCTAAGAAACAACTCGCTCTGCACAGTGCTCTTACAGCCTACCGGGAACATCTCTTACAAAGGCCTGTGAAGCGCAGTTTCTTGGCAGACCTGATATGGCTGAAGTAGAAGTTCTGCTCTGGGTGTGCCACATTGACCTAGAGCTGAAAGCTACAACGTGCTGTCTCCTTTCCAAAGGGCGAGTTGGGCCCCAGAGCATCTTGCTTCCAGCTCTTTGGGAAGCAAAGAAGCAACTCGCTCTGCACAGTGCTCTTACAGCCTACCGGGAACATATCTTACAAAGGCCTGTGAAACGCAGTTTCTTTGCAGACATTATCGGGCTGAAGTAGAACTTCTGCCCTGGGTGTGCCACATTGCCCTAGAGCTGAAAGGCACAACGTGCAGGCTTCTTAACAAAGGGCGAGTTGGGCCCCAGAGCATCTTGCTTCCAGCTCTTTGGGAAGCTAAGAAACAACTCGCTCTGCACAGAGCTCTTACAGCCTACCGGGAACATCTCTCACAAAGGCCTGTGAAACGCAGTTTCTTGGCAGGCCTGATCTGGCTGAAGTAGAACTTCTGCCCTGGGTGTGCCACATTGCCCTAGAGCTGAAAGGCGCAACGTGCAGGCTTCTTAACAAAGGGCGAGTTGGGCCCCAGACCATCTTGCTTCCAGCTCTTTGGGAAGCTAAGAAAGAACTCGCTCTGCACAGTGCTCTTACAGCGTACCGGGAACTTCTCTTACAAAGGCCTGTGAAACGCTGTTTCTTTGCAGGCCTGATCTGGCTGAAGTAGAAGTTCTGCTCTGGGTGTGCCACATTGCCCTAGAGCTGAAAGGCACAACGTGCAGGCTTGTTAGCAAAGGGCGAGTTGGGCCCCAGAGCATCTTGCTTCCAGCTCTTTGGGAAGCTAAGAAACAACTCGCTCTGCACAGTGCTCTTACAGCCTACCGGGAACATCTCTTACAAAGGCCTGTGAAACGCAGTTTCTTGGCAGGCCTGATATGGCTGAAGTAGAAGTTCTGCTCTGGGTGTGCCACATTGACCTAGAGCTGAAAGCTACAACGTGCTCTCTCCTTTCCAAAGGGCGAGTTGGGCCCCAGAGCATCTTGCTTCCAGCTCTTTGGGAAGCTAAGAAGCAACTCGCTCTGCACAGTGCTCTTACAGCCTAGCGGGAACATATCTTACAAAGGCCTGTGAAACGCAGTTTCTTTGCAGACATTATCGGGCTGAAGTAGAACTTCTGCCCTGGGTGTGCAACATTGCCCTAGAGCTGAAAGGCACAACGTGCAGGCTTCTTAACAAAGGGCGAGTTGGGCCCCAGAGCATCTTGCTTCCAGCTCTTTGGGAAGCTAAGAAACAACTCGCTCTGCACAGTGCTCTTACAGCCTACCGGGAACATCTCTTACAAAGGCCTGTGAAACACAGTTTCTATGCAGGCCTGATCTGGCTGAAGTAGATCTTCTGCCCTGGGTGTGCCACATTGCCCTACAGCTGAAAGTCACAACGTGCGGGCTTCTTAACAAAGGGCGAGTTGGGCCCCAGAGCATCTTGCTTCCAGCTCTTTGGGAAGCTAAGAAACAACTCGCTCTGCACAGTGCTCTTACAGCCTACCGGGAACATCTCTTACAAAGGCCTGTGAAACGCAGTTTCGTTGCAGGCCTGATCTGGCTCAAGTAGAACTTCTGCCCTGGGTGTGCCACATTGCCCTATAGCTGAAAGGCACAACGTGCAGGCTTCCTAACAAAGGGCGAGTTGGGCCCCAGAGCATCTTGCTTCCAGCTCTTTGGGAAGCTAAGAAACAACTCGCTCTGCACAGTGCTCTTACAGCCTACAGGGAACATCTCTTACAAAGGCCTGTGAAACGCAGTTTCTATGCAGGCCTGATCTGGCTGAAGCAGAACTTCTGCCCTGGGTGTGCCACATTGCCCTACAGCTGAAAGGCACAACGTGCAGGCTACTTGACAAAGGGCGAGTTGGGCCCCAGAGCGTCTTGCTTCCAGCTCTTTGGGAAGCTAAGAAGCAACTCGCTCTACACAGTGCTCTTACAGCCTACCGGGAACATATCTTACAAAGGCCTTGAAACGCAGTTTCTTTGCAGGCCTGATCTGGCTGAAGTAGAACTTCTTCCCTGGGTGTGCCACTTTGCCCTAGAGCTGAAAGGCACAACGTGCAGTCTTCTTAACAAAGGGCGAGTTGGGCCCCAGTGCATCTTGCTTCCAGCTCTTTGGGAAGCTAAGAAAGAACTCGCTCTGCACAGTGCTCTTACAGCCTACCGGGAACATCTCTTACAAAGGCCTGTGAAACGCAGTTTCTTTGAAGGCCTGATCTGGCTGAAGTAGAACTTCTGCTTTAGGTGTGCCACATTGCCCTAGAGCTGAAAGCTACAATGCGCTGTCTCCTTTCCAAGGGCGAGTTGGGCGCCAGAGCATCTTGCTTCCAGCTGTTTGGGAAGCTAAGAAACAACTCGCTCTGCACAGTGCTCTTACAGCCTACCAGGAACATCTCTTACAAAGGCCTGTGAAACGCAGTTTCTTTGCAGGCCTGATATGGCTGAAGTAGAACTTCTGCCCTGGGTGTGCCACATTGCCCTAGAGCTGAAAGGCACAACGTGCAGGCTTCTTAACAAAGGGCGAGTCGGGCCCCACAGAATCTTGCTTCCAGCTCTTTGGGAAGCTAAGAAAAAACTCGCTCTGCACAGTGCTCTTACAGCCTACAGGGAACATCTCTTACAAAGGCCTGTGAAACGCAGTTTCTTTGCAGGCCTGATCTGGCTGAGGTAGAACTTCTTCCCTGGGTGTGCCACATTGCCCTGGAGCTGAAAGGCACAACGTGCAGGCTTCTTAACAAAGGGCGACTTGGGCCCCAGAGCATCTTGCTTCCAGCTCTTTGGGAAGCTAAGAAGCAACTCGCTCTACACAGTGCTCTTACAGCCTACAGGGAACATCTCTTACAAAGGCCTGTGAAACGCAGTTTCTTTGCAGGCCTGATCTGCCTGAAGTAGAACTTCTGCCCTGGGTGTGCCACATTGCCCTAGAGCTGAAAGGCACAACGTGCAGGCTTCTTAACAAAGGGTGAGTTCGGCGCCAGAGCATCTTGCTTCCAGCTCTTTGGGAAGCTAAGAAACAACTCGCTCTGCACAGTGCTCTTACAGCCTACCGGGAACATCTCTTACAAAGGCCTGTGAAGCGCAGTTTCTTGGCACAACTGATATGGCTGAAGTAGAAGTTCTGCTCTGGGTGTGCCACATTGACCTAGAGCTGAAAGCTACAACGTGCTGTCTCCTTTCCAATGGGAGAGTTGGGCCCCAGAGCATCTTGCTTCCAGCTCTTTGGGAAGCTAAGAAGCAACTCGCTCTGCACAGTGCTCTTACAGCCTACCGGGAACATATCTTACAAAGGCCTGTGAAACGCAGTTTCTTTGCAGACATTATCGGGCTGAAGTAGAACTTCTGCCCTGGGTGTGCCACATTGCCCTAGAGCTGAAAGGCACAACGTGCAGGCTTCTTAACAAAGGGCGGGTTGGGACCCAGAGCATCTTGCTTCCAGCTCTTTGGGAAGCTAAGAAACAATTCGCTCTGCACAGTGCTCTTACAGCCTACCGGGAACATCTCTTACATAGGCCTGTGAAACACAGTTTCTATGCAGGCCTGATCTGGCTGAAATAGATCTTCTGCCCTGGGTGTGCCACATTGCCCTACAGCTGAAAGGCACAACGTGCAGGCTTCTTAACAAAGGGCGAGTTGGGCCACAGAGCATCCTGCTTCCAGCTCTTTGGGAAATTAAGAAGAAACTCGCTCTGAACAGTGCTCTTACAGCTTACCGGTAACATCACATACAAAGGCCTGTGAAACGCAGTTTCTTTGCAGACATTATCGGGCTGAAGTAGAACTTCTGCCCTGGGTGTGCCACATTGCCCTAGAGCTGAAAGGCACAACGTGCAGGCTTCTTAACAAAGGGCGAGTTGGGCCCCAGAGCATCTTGCTTCCAGCTCTTTGGGAAGCTAAGAAACAACTCGCTCTGCACAGAGCTCTTACAGCCTACCGGGAACATCTCTCACAAAGGCCTGTGAAACGCAGTTTCTTGGCAGGCCTGATCTGGCTGAAGTAGAACTTCTGCCCTGGGTGTGCCACATTGCCCTAGAGCTGAAAGGCGCAACGTGCAGGCTTCTTAACAAAGGGCGAGTTGGGCCCCAGACCATCTTGCTTCCAGCTCTTTGGGAAGCTAAGAAAGAACTCGCTCTGCACAGTGCTCTTACAGCGTACCGGGAACTTCTCTTACAAAGGCCTGTGAAACGCTGTTTCTTTGCAGGCCTGATCTGGCTGAAGTAGAAGTTCTGCTCTGGGTGTGCCACATTGCCCTAGAGCTGAAAGGCACAACGTGCAGGCTTGTTAGCAAAGGGCGAGTTGGGCCCCAGAGCATCTTGCTTCCAGCTCTTTGGGAAGCTAAGAAACAACTCGCTCTGCACAGTGCTCTTACAGCCTACCGGGAACATCTCTTACAAAGGCCTGTGAAACGCAGTTTCTTGGCAGGCCTGATATGGCTGAAGTAGAAGTTCTGCTCTGGGTGTGCCACATTGACCTAGAGCTGAAAGCTACAACGTGCTCTCTCCTTTACAAAGGGCGAGTTGGGCCCCAGAGCATCTTGCTTCCAGCTCTTTGGGAAGCTAAGAAGCAACTCGCTCTGCACAGTGCTCTTACAGCCTAGCGGGAACATATCTTACAAAGGCCTGTGAAACGCAGTTTCTTTGCAGACATTATCGGGCTGAAGTAGAACTTCTGCCCTGGGTGTGCAACATTGCCCTAGAGCTGAAAGGCACAACGTGCAGGCTTCTTAACAAAGGGCGAGTTGGGCCCCAGAGCATCTTGCTTCCAGCTCTTTGGGAAGCTAAGAAACAACTCGCTCTGCACAGTGCTCTTACAGCCTACCGGGAACATCTCTTACAAAGGCCTGTGAAACACAGTTTCTATGCAGGCCTGATCTGGCTGAAGTAGATCTTCTGCCCTGGGTGTGCCACATTGCCCTAAAGCTGAAAGTCACAACGTGCGGGCTTCTTAACAAAGGGCGAGTTGGGCCCCAGAGCATCTTGCTTCCAGCTCTTTGGGAAGCTAAGAAACAACTCGCTCTGCACAGTGCTCTTACAGCCTACCGGGAACATCTCTTACAAAGGCCTGTGAAACGCAGTTTCGTTGCAGGCCTGATCTGGCTCAAGTAGAACTTCTGCCCTGGGTGTGCCACATTGCCCTATAGCTGAAAGGCACAACGTGCAGGCTTCCTAACAAAGGGCGAGTTGGGCCCCAGAGCATCTTGCTTCCAGCTCTTTGGGAAGCTAAGAAACAACTCGCTCTGCACAGTGCTCTTACAGCCTACAGGGAACATCTCTTACAAAGGCCTGTGAAACGCAGTTTCTATGCAGGCCTGATCTGGCTGAAGCAGAACTTCTGCCCTGGGTGTGCCACATTGCCCTACAGCTGAAAGGCACAACGTGCAGGCTACTTGACAAAGGGCGAGTTGGGCCCCAGAGCGTCTTGCTTCCAGCTCTTTGGGAAGCTAAGAAGCAACTCGCTCTACACAGTGCTCTTACAGCCTACCGGGAACATATCTTACAAAGGCCTTGAAACGCAGTTTCTTTGCAGGCCTGATCTGGCTGAAGTAGAACTTCTTCCCTGGGTGTGCCACTTTGCCCTAGAGCTGAAAGGCACAACGTGCAGTCTTCTTAACAAAGGGCGAGTTGGGCCCCAGTGCATCTTGCTTCCAGCTCTTTGGGAAGCTAAGAAAGAACTCGCTCTGCACAGTGCTCTTACAGCCTACCGGGAACATCTCTTACAAAGGCCTGTGAAACGCAGTTTCTTTGAAGGCCTGATCTGGCTGAAGTAGAACTTCTGCTTTAGGTGTGCCACATTGCCCTAGAGCTGAAAGCTACAATGCGCTGTCTCCTTTCCAAGGGCGAGTTGGGCGCCAGAGCATCTTGCTTCCAGCTGTTTGGGAAGCTAAGAAACAACTCGCTCTGCACAGTGCTCTTACAGCCTACCAGGAACATCTCTTACAAAGGCCTGTGAAACGCAGTTTCTTTGCAGGCCTGATATGGCTGAAGTAGAACTTCTGCCCTGGGTGTGCCACATTGCCCTAGAGCTGAAAGGCACAACGTGCAGGCTTCTTAACAAAGGGCGAGTCGGGCCCCACAGAATCTTGCTTCCAGCTCTTTGGGAAGCTAAGAAAAAACTCGCTCTGCACAGTGCTCTTACAGCCTACAGGGAACATCTCTTACAAAGGCCTGTGAAACGCAGTTTCTTTGCAGGCCTGATCTGGCTGAGGTAGAACTTCTTCCCTGGGTGTGCCACATTGCCCTGGAGCTGAAAGGCACAACGTGCAGGCTTCTTAACAAAGGGCGACTTGGGCCCCAGAGCATCTTGCTTCCAGCTCTTTGGGAAGCTAAGAAGCAACTCGCTCTACACAGTGCTCTTACAGCCTACAGGGAACATCTCTTACAAAGGCCTGTGAAACGCAGTTTCTTTGCAGGCCTGATCTGCCTGAAGTAGAACTTCTGCCCTGGGTGTGCCACATTGCCCTAGAGCTGAAAGGCACAACGTGCAGGCTTCTTAACAAAGGGTGAGTTCGGCGCCAGAGCATCTTGCTTCCAGCTCTTTGGGAAGCTAAGAAACAACTCGCTCTGCACAGTGCTCTTACAGCCTACCGGGAACATCTCTTACAAAGGCCTGTGAAGCGCAGTTTCTTGGCACACCTGATATGGCTGAAGTAGAAGTTCTGCTCTGGGTGTGCCACATTGACCTAGAGCTGAAAGCTACAACGTGCTGTCTCCTTTCCAATGGGAGAGTTGGGCCCCAGAGCATCTTGCTTCCAGCTCTTTGGGAAGCTAAGAAGCAACTCGCTCTGCACAGTGCTCTTACAGCCTACCGGGAACATATCTTACAAAGGCCTGTGAAACGCAGTTTCTTTGCAGACATTATCGGGCTGAAGTAGAACTTCTGCCCTGGGTGTGCCACATTGCCCTAGAGCTGAAAGGCACAACGTGCAGGCTTCTTAACAAAGGGCGGGTTGGGACCCAGAGCATCTTGCTTCCAGCTCTTTGGGAAGCTAAGAAACAATTCGCTCTGCACAGTGCTCTTACAGCCTACCGGGAACATCTCTTACATAGGCCTGTGAAACACAGTTTCTATGCAGGCCTGATCTGGCTGAAATAGATCTTCTGCCCTGGGTGTGCCACATTGCCCTACAGCTGAAAGGCACAACGTGCAGGCTTCTTAACAAAGGGCGAGTTGGGCCACAGAGCATCCTGCTTCCAGCTCTTTGGGAAATTAAGAAGAAACTCGCTCTGAACAGTGCTCTTACAGCTTACCGGTAACATCACATACAAAGGCCTGTGAAACGCAGTTTCTTTGCAGGCCTGATCTGACTGAAGTAGAACTTCTGCTCTGGGTGTTCTACATTGCTCAGAGCTGAAAGGCACAACGTGCAGGCTTCTTAACAAAGGGCGAGTTGGGCCCCAGAGCATCTTGCTTCCAGCTCTCTGGGAAGCTAAGAAACAACTCGCTCTGCGCAGTGCTCTTGCAGCCTACAGGGAACATCTCTTACAAAGGCCTGTGAAACGCAGTTTCTATGCAGGCCTGATCTGGCTGAAGTAGAACTTCTTCCCTGGGTGTGCCACATTGCCCTAGAGCTGAAAGGCACAACGTGCAGGCTTCTTAACAAAGGGCGACTTGGGGCCCAGAGCATCTTGCTTCCAGCTCTTTGGGAAGCTAAGAAGCAACTCGCTCTACACAGTGCTCTTACAGCCTACAGGGAACATCTCTTACAAAGGCCTGTGAAACGCAGTTTCTATGCAGGCCTGATCTGGCTGAAGTAGAACTTCTGCCCTGGGTGTGCCACATTGCCCTAGAGCTGAAAGGCACAACGTGCAGGCTTCTTAACAAAGGGCGAGTTGGGCGCCAGAGCATCTTGCTTCCAGCTCTTTGGGAAGCTAAGAAACAACTCGCTCTGCACAGTGCTCTTACAGCCTACCGGGAACATCTCTTACAAAGGCCTGTGAAGCGCAGTTTCTTGGCAGACCTGATATGGCTGAAGTAGAAGTTCTGCTCTGGGTGTGCCACATTGACCTAGAGCTGAAAGCTACAACGTGCTGTCTCCTTTCCAAAGGGCGAGTTGGGCCCCAGAGCATCTTGCTTCCAGCTCTTTGGGAAGCAAAGAAGCAACTCGCTCTGCACAGTGCTCTTACAGCCTACCGGGAACATATCTTACAAAGGCCTGTGAAACGCAGTTTCTTTGCAGGCCTGATCTGACTGAAGTAGAACTTCTGCTCTGGGTGTTCTACATTGCTCAGAGCTGAAAGCTACAACGTGCTGTCTCCTTTCCAATGGGAGAGTTGGGCCCCAGAGCATCTTGCTTCCAGCTCTTTGGGAAGCTAAGAAGCAACTCGCTCTGCACAGTGCTCTTACAGCCTACCGGGAACATATCTTACAAAGGCCTGTGAAACGCAGTTTCTTTGCAGACATTATCGGGCTGAAGTAGAACTTCTGCCCTGGGTGTGCCACATTGCCCTAGAGCTGAAAGGCACAACGTGCAGGCTTCTTAACAAAGGGCGGGTTGGGACCCAGAGCATCTTGCTTCCAGCTCTTTGGGAAGCTAAGAAACAACTCGCTCTGCACAGTGCTCTTACAGCCTACCGGGAACATCTCTTACAAAGGCCTGTGAAACACAGTTTCTATGCAGGCCTGATCTGGCTGAAATATATCTTCTGCCCTGGGTGTGCCACATTGCCCTACAGCTGAAAGGCACAACGTGCAGGCTTCTTAACAAAGGGCGAGTTGGGCCACAGAGCATCCTGCTTCCAGCTCTTTGGGAAATTAAGAAGAAACTCGCTCTGAACAGTGCTCTTACAGCTTACCGGTAACATCACATACAAAGGCCTGTGAAACGCAGTTTCTTTGCAGGCCTGATCTGACTGAAGTAGAACTTCTGCTCTGGGTGTTCTACATTGCTCAGAGCTGAAAGGCACAACGTGCTGGCTTCTTAACAAAGGGCGAGTTGGGCCCCAGAGCATCTTGCTTCCAGCTCTCTGGGAAGCTAAGAAACAACTTGCTCTGCGCAGTGCTCTTGCAGCCTACAGGGAACATCTCTTACAAAGGCCTGTGAAACGCAGTTTCTTTGCAGACATTATCTGGCTGAAGTAGAACTTCTGCCCTGGGTGTGCCACATTGCCCTAGAGCTGAAAGGCACAACGTCCAGGCTTCTTAAGGACGGGCGAGTTGGGCCCCAGAGCATCTTGCTTCCAGCTCTTTGGGAAGCTATGAAACAACTCGCTCTGCGCAGTGCTCTTACAGCCTACAGGGAACATCTCTTACAAAGGCCTGTGAAACGCAGTTTCTATGCAGGCCTGATCTGGCTGAGGTAGAACTTCTGCCCTGGTGTGCCACATTGCCCTAGAGCTGAAAGGCACAACGTGCAGGTTTCTTAACGACGGGCGAGTTGGACCCCAGAGCATCTTGCTTCCAGGTCTTTGGGAAGCTAAGAAACAACTCGCTCAGCACAGTGCTCTTACAGCCTACCGGGAACATCTCTTACAAAGGCCTGTGAACCGCAGTTTCTTGGCAGGCCTGATCTGGCTGAAGTAGAACTTCTGCCCTGGGTGTGCCACATTGCCCTAGAGCTGAAAGGCACAACGTGCAGGCTTCTTAACAAAGGGCGAGTTGGGAGCCAGAGCATCTTGCTTCCAGCTCTTTGGGAAGCTAAGAAACAACTCGCTCTGCACAGTGCTCTTACAGCCTACCGGGAACATCTCTTACAAAGGCCTGTGAAACGCAGTTTCTTTGCAGACATTATCTGGCTGAAGTAGAACTTCTGCCCTGGGTGTGCAAGATTGCCCTAGAGCTGAAAGGCACAACGTGCAGGGTTCTTAACAAAGGGCGAGTTGTGCCCCAGAGCATCTTGCTTCCAGCTCTTTGGGAAGCTAAGAAACAACTCGCTCTGCACAGTGCTCTTACAGCCTACAGGGAACATCTCTTACAAAGGCCTGTGAAACGCTGTTTCTTTGAAGGCCTGATCTGGCTGAAGTAGAACTTCTGCTTTAGGTGTGCCACATTGCCCTAGAGCTGAAAGCTACAATGCGCTGTCTCCTTTCCAAAGGGCGAGTTGGGCCCCAGAGCATCTTGCTTCCAGCTGTTTGGGAAGCTAAGAAACAACTCGCTCTGCACAGTGCTCTTACAGCCTACCAGGAACATCTCTTACAAAGGCCTGTGAAACGCAGTTTCTTTGCAGGCCTGATATGGCTGAAGTAGAACTTCTGCCCTGGGTGTGCCACATTGCCCTAGAGCTGAAAGGCACAACGTGCAGGCTTCTTAACAAAGGGCGAGTCGGGCCCCACAGCATCTTGCTTCCAGCTCTTTGGGAAGCTAAGAAAAAACTCGCTCTGCACAGTGCTCTTGCAGCCTACAGGGAACATCTCTTACAAAGGCCTGTGAAACGCAGTTTCTTTGCAGACATTATCGGGCTGAAGTAGAACTTCTGCCCTGGGTGTGCCACATTGCCCTAGAGCTGAAAGGCACAACGTGCAGGCTTCTTAACAAAGGGCGGGTTGGGACCCAGAGCATCTTGCTTCCAGCTCTTTGGGAAGCTAAGAAACAACTCGCTCTGCACAGTGCTCTTACAGCCTACCGGGAACATCTCTTACAAAGGCCTGTGAAACACAGTTTCTATGCAGGCCTGATCTGGCTGAAATATATCTTCTGCCCTGGGTGTGCCACATTGCCCTACAGCTGAAAGGCACAACGTGCAGGCTTCTTAACAAAGGGCGAGTTGGGCCACAGAGCATCCTGCTTCCAGCTCTTTGGGAAATTAAGAAGAAACTCGCTCTGCACAGTGCTCTTACAGCTTACCGGTAACATCACATACAAAGGCCTGTGAAACGCAGTTTCTTTGCAGGCCTGATCTGACTGAAGTAGAACTTCTGCTCTGGGTGTTCTACATTGCTCAGAGCTGAAAGGCACAACGTGCACGCTTCTTAACAAAGGGCGAGTTGGGCCCCAGAGCATCTTGCTTCCAGCTCTCTGGGAAGCTAAGAAACAACTCGCTCTGCGCAGTGCTCTTGCAGCCTACAGGGAACATCTCTTACAAAGGCCTGTGAAACGCAGTTTCTATGCAGGCCTGATCTGGCTGAAGTAGAACTTCTTCCCTGGGTGTGCCACATTGCCCTAGAGCTGAAAGGCACAACGTGCAGGCTTCTTAACAAAGGGCGACTTGGGCCCCAGAGCATCTTGCTTCCAGCTCTTTGGGAAGCTAAGAAGCAACTCGCTCTACACAGTGCTCTTACAGCCCACAGGGAACATCTCTTACAAAGGCCTGTGAAACGCAGTTTCTTTGCAGGCCTGATCTGCCTGAAGTAGAACTTCTGCCCTGGGTGTGCCACATTGCCCTAGAGCTGAAAGGCACAACGTGCAGGCTTCCTAACAAAGGGCGAGTTGGGCGCCGGAGCATCTTGCTTCCAGCTCTTTGGGAAGCTAAGAAACAACTCGCTCTGCACAGTGCTCTTACAGCCTACCGGGAACATCTCTTACAAAGGCCTGTGAAGCGCAGTTTCTTGGCAGACCTGATATGGCTGAAGTAGAAGTTCTGCTCTGGGTGTGCCACATTGACCTAGAGCTGAAAGCTACAACGTGCTGTCTCCATTCCAAAGGGCGAGTTGGGCCCCAGAGCATCTTGCTTCCAGCTCTTTGGGAAGCAAAGAAGCAACTCGCTCTGCACAGTGCTCTTACAGCCTACCGGGAACATATCTTACAAAGGCCTGTGAAACGCAGTTTCTTTGCAGACATTATCGGGCTGAAGTAGAACTTCTGCCCTGGGTGTGCCACATTGCCCTAGAGCTGAAAGGCACAACGTGCAGGCTTCTTAACAAAGGGCGAGTTGGGCCCCAGAGCATCTTGCTTCCAGCTCTTTGGGAAGCTAAGAAACAACTCGCTCTGCACAGAGCTCTTACAGCCTACCGGGAACATCTCTTACAAAGGCCTGTGAAACGCAGTTTCTTGGCAGGCCTGATCTGGCTGAAGTAGAACTTCTGCCCTGGGTGTGCCACATTGCCCTAGAGCTGAAAGGCACAACGTGCAGGCTTCTTAACAAAGGGCGAGTTGGGCCCCAGACCATCTTGCTTCCAGCTCTTTGGGAAGCTAAGAAACAACTCGCTCTGCACAGTGCTCTTACAGCCTACCAGGAACATCTCTTACAAAGGCCTGTGAAACGCAGTTTCTTTGCAGACATTATCTGGCTGAAGTAGAACTTCTGCCCTGGGTGTGCAACATTGCCCTAGAGCTGAAAGGCACAACGTGCAGGCTTCTTAAGGACGGGCGAGTTGGGCCCCAGAGCATCTTGCTTCCAGCTCTTTGGGAAGCTATGAAACAACTCGCTCTGCGCAGTGCTCTTACAGCCTACAGGGAACATCTCTTACAAAGGCCTGTGAAACGCAGTTTCTATGCAGGCCTGATCTGGCTGAGGTAGAACTTCTGCCCTGGTGTGCCACATTGCCCTAGAGCTGAAAGGCACAACGTGCAGGCTTCTTAACGACGGGCGACTTGGGCCCCAGAGCATCTTGCTTCCAGGTCTTTGGGAAGCTAAGAAACAACTCGCTCAGCACAGTGCTCTTACAGCCTACCGGGAACATCTCTTACAAAGGCCTGTGAAACGCAGTTTCTTTGCAGACATTATCTGGCTGAAGTAGAACTTCTGCTTTAGGTGTGCCACATTGCCCTAGAGCTGAAAGCTACAATGCGCTGTCTCCTTTCCAAAGGGCGAGTTGGGCGCCAGAGCATCTTGCTTCCAGCTGTTTGGGAAGCTAAGAAACAACTCACTCTGCACAGTGCTCTTACAGCCTACCAGGAACATCTCTTACAAGGGCCTGTGAAACGCAGTTTCTTTGCAGGCCTGATATGGCTGAAGTAGAACTTCTGCCCTGGGTGTGCCACATTGCCCTAGAGCTGAAAGGCACAACGTGCAGGCTTCTTAACAAAGGGCGAGTCGGGCCCCACAGCATCTTGCTTCCAGCTCTTTGGGAAGCTAAGAAAAAACTCGCTCTGCACAGTGCTCTTACAGCCTACAGGGAACATCTCTTACAAAGGCCTGTGAAACGCAGTTTCTTTGCAGGCCTGATCTGGCTGAGGTAGAACTTCTTCCCTGGGTGTGCCACATTGCCCTGGAGCTGAAAGGCACAACGTGCAGGCTTCTTAACAAAGGGCGACTTGGGCCCCAGAGCATCTTGCTTCCAGCTCTTTGGGAAGCTAAGAAGCAACTCGCTCTACACAGTGCTCTTACAGCCTACAGGGAACATCTCTTACAAAGGCCTGTGAAACGCAGTTTCTTTGCAGGCCTGATCTGCCTGAAGTAGAACTTCTGCCCTGGGTGTGCCACATTGCCCTAGAGCTGAAAGGCACAACGTGCAGGCTTCTTAACAAAGGGTGAGTTCGGCGCCAGAGCATCTTGCTTCCAGCTCTTTGGGAAGCTAAGAAACAACTCGCTCTGCACAGTGCTCTTACAGCCTACCGGGAACATCTCTTACAAAGGCCTGTGAAGCGCAGTTTCTTGGCAGACCTGATATGGCTGAAGTAGAAGTTCTGCTCTGGGTGTGCCACATTGACCTAGAGCTGAAAGCTACAACGTGCTGTCTCCTTTCCAATGGGAGAGTTGGGCCCCAGAGCATCTTGCTTCCAGCTCTTTGGGAAGCTAAGAAGCAACTCGCTCTGCACAGTGCTCTTACAGCCTACCGGGAACATATCTTACAAAGGCCTGTGAAACGCAGTTTCTTTGCAGACATTATCGGGCTGAAGTAGAACTTCTGCCCTGGGTGTGCCACATTGCCCTAGAGCTGAAAGGCACAACGTGCAGGCTTCTTAACAAAGGGCGGGTTGGGACCCAGAGCATCTTGCTTCCAGCTCTTTGGGAAGCTAAGAAACAATTCGCTCTGCACAGTGCTCTTACAGCCTACCGGGAACATCTCTTACATAGGCCTGTGAAACACAGTTTCTATGCAGGCCTGATCTGGCTGAAATAGATCTTCTGCCCTGGGTGTGCCACATTGCCCTACAGCTGAAAGGCACAACGTGCAGGCTTCTTAACAAAGGGCGAGTTGGGCCACAGAGCATCCTGCTTCCAGCTCTTTGGGAAATTAAGAAGAAACTCGCTCTGAACAGTGCTCTTACAGCTTACCGGTAACATCACATACAAAGGCCTGTGAAACGCAGTTTCTTTGCAGGCCTGATCTGACTGAAGTAGATCTTCTGCTCTGGGTGTTCTACATTGCTCAGAGCTGAAAGGCACAACGTGCACGCTTCTTAACAAAGGGCGAGTTGGGCCCCAGAGCATCTTGCTTCCAGCTCTCTGGGAAGCTAAGAAACAACTCGCTCTGCGCAGTGCTCTTGCAGCCTACAGGGAACATCTCTTACAAAGGCCTGTGAAACGCAGTTTCTATGCAGGCCTGATCTGGCTGAAGTAGAACTTCTTCCCTGGGTGTGCCACATTGCCCTAGAGCTGAAAGGCACAACGTGCAGGCTTCTTAACAAAGGGCGAGTTGGGCGCCAGAGCATCTTGCTTCCAGCTCTTTGGGAAGCTAAGAAACAACTCGCTCTGCACAGTGCTCTTACAGCCTACCGGGAACATCTCTTACAAAGGCCTGTGATGCGCAGTTTCTTGGCAGACCTGATATGGCTGAAGTAGAAGTTCTGCTCTGGGTGTGCCACATTGACCTAGAGCTGAAAGCTACAACGTGCTGTCTCCTTTCCAAAGGGCGAGTTGGGCCCCAGAGCATCTTGCTTCCAGCTCTTTGGGAAGCAAAGAAGCAACTCGCTCTGCACACTGCTCTTACAGCCTACCGGGAACATATCTTACAAAGGCCTGTGAAACGCAGTTTCTTTGCAGGCCTGATCTGACTGAAGTAGAACTTCGGCTCTGGGTGTTCTACATTGCTCAGAGCTGAAAGCTACAACGTGCTGTCTCCTTTCCAATGGGAGAGTTGGGCCCCAGAGCATCTTGCTTCCAGCTCTTTGGGAAGCTAAGAAGCAACTCGCTCTGCACAGTGCTCTTACAGCCTACCGGGAACATATCTTACAAAGGCCTGTGAAACGCAGTTTCTTTGCAGACATTATCGGGCTGAAGTAGAACTTCTGCCCTGGGTGTGCCACATTGCCCTAGAGCTGAAAGGCACAACGTGCAGGCTTCTTAACAAAGGGCGGGTTGGGACCCAGAGCATCTTGCTTCCAGCTCTTTGGGAAGCTAAGAAACAACTCGCTCTGCACAGTGCTCTTACAGCCTACCGGGAACATCTCTTACAAAGGCCTGTGAAACACAGTTTCTATGCAGGCCTGATCTGGCTGAAATATATCTTCTGCCCTGGGTGTGCCACATTGCCCTACAGCTGAAAGGCACAACGTGCAGGCTTCTTAACAAAGGGCGAGTTGGGCCACAGAGCATCCTGCCTCCAGCTCTTTGGGAAATTAAGAAGAAACTCGCTCTGCACAGTGCTCTTACAGCTTACCGGTAACATCACATACAAAGGCCTGTGAAACGCAGTTTCTTTGCAGGCCTGATCTGACTGAAGTAGAACTTCTGCTCTGGGT
This sequence comes from Equus caballus, assembly GCF_041296265.1. Classification (NCBI taxonomy): domain Eukaryota; kingdom Metazoa; phylum Chordata; class Mammalia; order Perissodactyla; family Equidae; genus Equus; species Equus caballus. Next base: position 49,224,293 of record NC_091692.1, read on the forward strand.
GTTCTACATTGCTCAGAGCTGAAAGGCACAACGTGCTGGCTTCTTAACAAAGGGCGAGTTGGGCCCCAGAGCATCTTGCTTCCAGCTCTCTGGGAAGCTAAGAAACAACTTGCTCTGCGCAGTGCTCTTGCAGCCTACAGGGAACATCTCTTACAAAGGCCTGTGAAACGCAGTTTCTTTGCAGACATTATCTGGCTGAAGTAGAACTTCTGCCCTGGGTGTGCCACATTGCCCTAGAGCTGAAAGGCACAACGTCCAGGCTTCTTAAGGACGGGCGAGTTGGGCCCCAGAGCATCTTGCTTCCAGCTCTTTGGGAAGCTATGAAACAACTCGCTCTGCGCAGTGCTCTTACAGCCTACAGGGAACATCTCTTACAAAGGCCTGTGAAACGCAGTTTCTATGCAGGCCTGATCTGGCTGAGGTAGAACTTCTGCCCTGGTGTGCCACATTGCCCTAGAGCTGAAAGGCACAACGTGCAGGTTTCTTAACGACGGGCGAGTTGGACCCCAGAGCATCTTGCTTCCAGGTCTTTGGGAAGCTAAGAAACAACTCGCTCAGCACAGTGCTCTTACAGCCTACCGGGAACATCTCTTACAAAGGCCTGTGAACCGCAGTTTCTTGGCAGGCCTGATCTGGCTGAAGTAGAACTTCTGCCCTGGGTGTGCCACATTGCCCTAGAGCTGAAAGGCACAACGTGCAGGCTTCTTAACAAAGGGCGAGTTGGGAGCCAGAGCATCTTGCTTCCAGCTCTTTGGGAAGCTAAGAAACAACTCGCTCTGCACAGTGCTCTTACAGCCTACCGGGAACATCTCTTACAAAGGCCTGTGAAACGCAGTTTCTTTGCAGACATTATCTGCCTGAAGTAGAACTTCTGCCCTGGGTGTGCAAGATTGCCCTAGAGCTGAAAGGCACAACGTGCAGGGTTCTTAACAAAGGGCGAGTTGGGCCCCAGAGCATCTTGCTTCCAGCTCTTTGGGAAGCTAAGAAACAACTCGCTCTGCACAGTGCTCTTACAGCCTACAGGGAACATCTCTTACAAAGGCCTGTGAAACGCTGTTTCTTTGAAGGCCTGATCTGGCTGAAGTAGAACTTCTGCTTTAGGTGTGCCACATTGCCCTAGAGCTGAAAGCTACAATGCGCTGTCTCCTTTCCAAAGGGCGAGTTGGGCCCCAGAGCATCTTGCTTCCAGCTGTTTGGGAAGCTAAGAAACAACTCGCTCTGCACAGTGCTCTTACAGCCTACCAGGAACATCTCTTACAAAGGCCTGTGAAACGCAGTTTCTTTGCAGGCCTGATATGGCTGAAGTAGAACTTCTGCCCTGGGTGTGCCACATTGCCCTAGAGCTGAAAGGCACAACGTGCAGGCTTCTTAACAAAGGGCGAGTCGGGCCCCACAGCATCTTGCTTCCAGCTCTTTGGGAAGCTAAGAAAAAACTCGCTCTGCACAGTGCTCTTGCAGCCTACAGGGAACATCTCTTACAAAGGCCTGTGAAACGCAGTTTCTTTGCAGACATTATCGGGCTGAAGTAGAACTTCTGCCCTGGGTGTGCCACATTGCCCTAGAGCTGAAAGGCACAACGTGCAGGCTTCTTAACAAAGGGCGGGTTGGGACCCAGAGCATCTTGCTTCCAGCTCTTTGGGAAGCTAAGAAACAACTCGCTCTGCACAGTGCTCTTACAGCCTACCGGGAACATCTCTTACAAAGGCCTGTGAAACACAGTTTCTATGCAGGCCTGATCTGGCTGAAATATATCTTCTGCCCTGGGTGTGCCACATTGCCCTACAGCTGAAAGACACAACGTGCAGGCTTCTTAACAAAGGGCGAGTTGGGCCACAGAGCATCCTGCTTCCAGCTCTTTGGGAAATTAAGAAGAAACTCGCTCTGCACAGTGCTCTTACAGCTTACCGGTAACATCACATACAAAGGCCTGTGAAACGCAGTTTCTTTGCAGGCCTGATCTGACTGAAGTAGAACTTCTGCTCTGGGTGTTCTACATTGCTCAGAGCTGAAAGGCACAACGTGCACGCTTCTTAACAAAGGGTGAGTTGGGCCCCAGAGCATCTTGCTTCCAGCTCTCTGGGAAGCTAAGAAACAACTCGCTCTGCGCAGTGCTCTTGCAGCCTACAGGGAACATCTCTTACAAAGGCCTGTGAAACGCAGTTTCTATGCAGGCCTGATCTGGCTGAAGTAGAACTTCTTCCCTGGGTGTGCCACATTGCCCTAGAGCTGAAAGGCACAACGTGCAGGCTTCTTAACAAAGGGCAACTTGGGCCCCAGAGGCTCTTGCTTCCAGCTCTTTGGGAAGCTAAGAAGCAACTCGCTCTACACAGTGCTCTTACAGCCCACAGGGAACATCTCTTACAAAGGCCTGTGAAACGCAGTTTCTTTGCAGGCCTGATCTGCCTGAAGTAGAACTTCTGCCCTGGGTGTGCCACATTGCCCTAGAGCTGAAAGGCACAACGTGCAGGCTTCCTAACAAAGGGCGAGTTGGGCGCCGGAGCATCTTGCTTCCAGCTCTTTGGGAAGCTAAGAAACAACTCGCTCTGCACAGTGCTCTTACAGCCTACCGGGAACATCTCTTACAAAGGCCTGTGAAGCGCAGTTTCTTGGCAGACCTGATATGGCTGAAGTAGAAGTTCTGCTCTGGGTGTGCCACATTGACCTAGAGCTGAAAGCTACAACGTGCTGTCTCCTTTCCAAAGGGCGAGTTGGGCCCCAGAGCATCTTGCTTCCAGCTCTTTGGGAAGCAAAGAAGCAACTCGCTCTGCACAGTGCTCTTACAGCCTACCGGGAACATATCTTACAAAGGCCTGTGAAACGCAGTTTCTTTGCAGACATTATCGGGCTGAAGTAGAACTTCTGCCCTGGGTGTGCCACATTGCCCTAGAGCTGAAAGGCACAACGTGCAGGCTTCTTAACAAAGGGCGAGTTGGGCCCCAGAGCATCTTGCTTCCAGCTCTTTGGGAAGCTAAGAAACAACTCGCTCTGCACAGAGCTCTTACAGCCTACCGGGAACATCTCTTACAAAGGCCTGTGAAACGCAGTTTCTTGGCAGGCCTGATCTGGCTGAAGTAGAACTTCTGCCCTGGGTGTGCCACATTGCCCTAGAGCTGAAAGGCACAACGTGCAGGCTTCTTAACAAAGGGCGAGTTGGGCCCCAGACCATCTTGCTTCCAGCTCTTTGGGAAGCTAAGAAACAACTCGCTCTGCACAGTGCTCTTACAGCCTACCAGGAACATCTCTTACAAAGGCCTGTGAAACGCAGTTTCTTTGCAGACATTATCTGGCTGAAGTAGAACTTCTGCCCTGGGTGTGCAACATTGCCCTAGAGCTGAAAGGCACAACGTGCAGGCTTCTTAAGGACGGGCGAGTTGGGCCCCAGAGCATCTTGCTTCCAGCTCTTTGGGAAGCTATGAAACAACTCGCTCTGCGCAGTGCTCTTACAGCCTACAGGGAACATCTCTTACAAAGGCCTGTGAAACGCAGTTTCTATGCAGGCCTGATCTGGCTGAGGTAGAACTTCTGCCCTGGTGTGCCACTTGCCCTAGAGCTGAAAGGCACAACGTGCAGGCTTCTTAACGACGGGCGAGTTGGGCCCCAGAGCATCTTGCTTCCAGGTCTTTGGGAAGCTAAGAAACAACTCGCTCAGCACAGTGCTCTTACAGCCTACCGGGAACATCTCTTACAAAGGCCTGTGAACCGCAGTTTCTTGGCAGGCCTGATCTGGCTGAAGTAGAACTTCTGCCCTGGGTGTGCCACATTGCCCTAGAGCTGAAAGGCACAACGTGCAGGCTTCTTAACAAAGGGCGAGTTGGGAGCCAGAGCATCTTGCTTCCAGCTCTTTGGGAAGCTAAGAAACAACTCGCTCTGCACAGTGCTCTTACAGCCTACCGGGAACATCTCTTATAAAGGCCTGTGAAACGCAGTTTCTTTGCAGACATTATCTGGCTGAAGTAGAACTTCTGCCCTGGGTGTGCAAGATTGCCCTAGAGCTGAAAGGCACAACGTGCAGGGTTCTTAACAAAGGCGAGTTGGGCCCCAGAGCATCTTGCTTCCAGCTCTTTGGGAAGCTAAGAAACAACTCGCTCTGCACAGTGCTCTTACAGCCTACAGGGAACATCTCTTACAAAGGCCTGTGAAACGCTGTTTCTTTGAAGGCCTGATCTGGCTGAAGTAGAACTTCTGCTTTAGGTGTGCCACATTGCCCTAGAGCTGAAAGCTACAATGCGCTGTCTCCTTTCCAAAGGGCGAGTTGGGCCCCAGAGCATCTTGCTTCCAGCTGTTTGGGAAGCTAAGAAACAACTCGCTCTGCACAGTGCTCTTACAGCCTACCAGGAACATCTCTTACAAAGGCCTGTGAAACGCAGTTTCTTTGCAGGCCTGATATGGCTGAAGTAGAACTTCTGCCCTGGGTGTGCCACATTGCCCTAGAGCTGAAAGGCACAACGTGCAGGCTTCTTAACAAAGGGCGAGTCGGGCCCCACAGCATCTTGCTTCCAGCTCTTTGGGAAGCTAAGAAAAAACTCGCTGTGCACAGTGCTCTTACAGCCTACAGGGAACATCTCTTACAAAGGCCTGTGAAACGCAGTTTCTTTGCAGGCCTGATCTGGCTGAAGTAGAACTTCTGCCCTGGGTGTGCCACATTGCCCTAGAGCTGAAAGGCACAACGTGCAGGCTTCTTAACAAAGGGCGAGTTGGGCCCCAGAGCATCTTGCTTCCAGCTCTTTGGGAAGCTAAGAAACAACTCGCTCTGCACAGTGCTCTTACAGCCTCCCGGGAACATCTCTTACAAAGGCCTGTGAAACGCAGTTTCTATGCAGGCCTGATCTGGCTGAAGTAGAACTTCTGCTCTGGGTGTGGCACATTGTCCTAGAGCTGAAAGGCACAACGTGCAGGCTTCTTAACAAAGGGCGAGTTGGGCCACAGAGCATCCTGCTTCCAGCTCTTTGGGAAATTAAGAAGAAACTCGCTCTGCACAGTGCTCTTACAGCTTACCGGTAACATCACTTACAAAGGCCTGTGAAACGCAGTTTCTTTGCAGGCCTGATCTGACTGAAGTAGAACTTCTGCTCTGGGTGTTCTACATTGCTCAGAGCTGAAAGGCACAACGTGCAGGCTTCTTAACAAAGGGCGAGTTGGGCCCCAGAGCATCTTGCTTCCAGCTCTCTGGGAAGCTAAGAAACAACTCGCTCTGCGCAGTGCTCTTGCAGCCTACAGGGAACATCTCTTACAAAGGCCTGTGAAACGCAGTTTCTATGCAGGCCTGATCTGGCTGAGGTAGAACTTCTTCCCTGGGTGTGCCACATTGCCCTGGAGCTGAAAGGCACAACGTGCAGGCTTCTTAACAAAGGGCGACTTGGGCCCCAGAGCATCTTGCTTCCAGCTCTTTGGGAAGCTAAGAAGCAACTCGCTCTACACAGTGCTCTTACAGCCTACAGGGAACATCTCTTACAAAGGCCTGTGAAACGCAGTTTCTTTGCAGGCCTGATCTGCCCGAAGTAGAACTTCTGCCCTGGGTGTGCCACATTGCCCTAGAGCTGAAAGGCACAACGTGCAGGCTTCTTAACAAAGGGCGAGTTGGGCGCCAGAGCATCTTGCTTCCAGCTCTTTGGGAAGCTAAGAAACAACTCGCTCTGCACAGTGCTCTTACAGCCTACCGGGAACATCTCTTACAAAGGCCTGTGAAGCGCAGTTTCTTGGCAGACCTGATATGGCTGAAGTAGAAGTTCTGCTCTGGGTGTGCCACATTGACCTAGAGCTGAAAGCTACAACGTGCTGTCTCCTTTCCAATGGGAGAGTTGGGCCCCAGAGCATCTTGCTTCCAGCTCTTTGGGAAGCTAAGAAGCAACTCGCTCTGCACAGTGCTCTTACAGCCTACCGGGAACATATCTTACAAAGGCCTGTGAAACGCAGTTTCTTTGCAGACATTATCGGGCTGAAGTAGAACTTCTGCCCTGGGTGTGCCACATTGCCCTAGAGCTGAAAGGCACAACGTGCAGACTTCTTAACAAAGGGCGGGTTGGGACCCAGAACATCTTGCTTCCAGCTCTTTGGGAAGCTAAGAAACAACTAGCTCTGCACAGTGCTCTTACAGCCTACCGGGAACATCTCTTACAAAGGCCTGTGAAACACAGTTTCTATGCAGGCCTGATCTGGCTGAAATAGATCTTCTGCCCTGGGTGTGCCACATTGTCCTACAGCTGAAAGGCACAACGTGCAGGCTTCTTAACAAAGGGCGAGTTGGGCCACAGAGCATCCTGCTTCCAGCTCTTTGGGAAATTAAGAAGAAACTCGCTCTGCACAGTGCTCTTACAGCTTACCGGTAACATCACATACAAAGGCCTGTGAAACGCAGTTTCTTTGCAGGCCTGATCTGACTGAAGTAGAACTTCTGCTCTGGGTGTTCTACATTGCTCAGAGCTGAAAGGCACAACGTGCAGGCTTCTTAACAAAGGGCGAGTTGGGCCCCAGAGCATCTTGCTTCCAGCTCTTTGGGAAGCTAAGAAGCAACTCGCTCTACACAGTGCTCTTACAGCCCACAGGGAACATCTCTTACAAAGGCCTGTGAAACGCAGTTTCTTTGCAGGCCTGATCTGCCTGAAGTAGAACTTCTGCCCTGGGTGTGCCACATTGCCCTAGAGCTGAAAGGCACAACGTGCAGGCTTCCTAACAAAGGGCGAGTTGGGCGCCGGAGCATCTTGCTTCCAGCTCTTTGGGAAGCTAAGAAACAACTCGCTCTGCACAGTGCTCTTACAGCCTACCGGAAACATCTCTTACAAAGGCCTGTGAAGCGCAGTTTCTTGGCAGACCTGATATGGCTGAAGTAGAAGTTCTGCTCTGGGTGTGCCACATTGACCTAGAGCTGAAAGCTACAACGTGCTGTCTCCTTTCCAAAGGGCGAGTTGGGCCCCAGAGCATCTTGCTTCCAGCTCTTTGGGAAGCAAAGAAGCAACTCGCTCTGCACAGTGCTCTTACAGCCTACCGGGAACATATCTTACAAAGGCCTGTGAAACGCAGTTTCTTTGCAGACATTATCGGGCTGAAGTAGAACTTCTGCCCTGGGTGTGCCACATTGCCCTAGAGCTGAAAGGCACAACGTGCAGGCTTCTTAACAAAGGGCGAGTTGGGCCCCAGAGCATCTTGCTTCCAGCTCTTTGGGAAGCTAAGAAACAACTCGCTCTGCACAGAGCTCTTACAGCCTACCGGGAACATCTCTCACAAAGGCCTGTGAAACGCAGTTTCTTGGCAGGCCTGATCTGGCTGAAGAAGAACTTCTGCCCTGGGTGTGCCACATTGCCCTAGAGCTGAAAGGCACAACGTGCAGGCTTCTTAACAAAGGGCGAGTTGGGCCCCAGACCATCTTGCTTCCAGCTCTTTGGGAAGCTAAGAAACAACTCGCTCTGCACAGTGCTCTTACAGCCTACCAGGAACATCTCTTACAAAGGCCTGTGAAACGCAGTTTCTTTGCAGACATTATCTGGCTGAAGTAGAACTTCTGCCCTGGGTGTGCAACATTGCCCTAGAGCTGAAAGGCACAACGTGCAGGCTTCTTAAGGACGGGCGAGTTGGGCCCCAGAGCATCTTGCTTCCAGCTCTTTGGGAAGCTATGAAACAACTCGCTCTGCGCAGTGCTCTTACAGCCTACAGGGAACATCTCTTACAAAGGCCTGTGAAACGCAGTTTCTATGCAGGCCTCATCTGGCTGAAGTAGAACTTCTGCCCTGGGTGTGCCACATTGCCCTACAGCTGAAAGGCACAACGTGCAGGCTTCTTAACGACGGGCGAGTTGGGCCCCAGAGCATCTTGCTTCCAGGTCTTTGGGAAGCTAAGAAACAACTCGCTCAGCACAGTGCTCTTACAGCCTACCGGGAACATCTCTTACAAAGGCCTGTGAACCGCAGTTTCTTGGCAGGCCTGATCTGGCTGAAGTAGAACTTCTGCCCTGGGTGTGCCACATTGCCCTAGAGCTGAAAGGCACAACGTGCAGGCTTCTTAACAAAGGGCGAGTTGGGAGCCAGAGCATCTTGCTTCCAGCTCTTTGGGAAGCTAAGAAACAACTCGCTCTGCACAGTGCTCTTACAGCCTACCGGGAACATCTCTTACAAAGGCCTGTGAAACGCAGTTTCTTTGCAGACATTATCTGGCTGAAGTAGAACTTCTGCCCTGGGTGTGCAAGATTGCCCTAGAGCTGAAAGGCACAACGTGCAGGGTTCTTAACAAAGGGCGAGTTGGGCCCCAGAGCATCTTGCTTCCAGCTCTTTGGGAAGCTAAGAAACAACTCGCTCTGCACAGTGCTCTTACAGCCTACAGGGAACATCACTTACAAAGGCCTGTGAAACGCAGTTTCTATGCAGGCCTTATCTGGCTGTAGTAGAACTTCAGCCCAGGGTGTGCCACATTGCCCTAGAGCTGAAAGGCACAACGTGCAGGCTTCTTAACAAAGGGCGAGTTGGGCCCCAGAGCATCTTGCTTCCAGCTCTTTGGGAAGCTAAGAAACAACTCGCTCTGCACAGTGCTCTTACAGCCTACCGGGAACTTCTCTTACAAAGGACTGTGAAACGCAGTTTCTTTGCAGGCCTGGTCTGCCTGAAGTAGAACTTCTGCCCTGGGTGTGCCACATTGCCCTAGAGCTGAAAGGCACAACGTGCAGGCTTCTTAACAAAGGGCGAGTTGGGCCCCAGAGCATCTTGCTTCCAGCTCTTTGGGAAGCTAAGAAAGAACTCGCTCTGCACAGTGCTCTTACAGCGTACCGGGAACATCTCTTACAAAGGCATGTGAAACGCTGTTTCTTTGCAGGCCTGATCTGGCTGAAGTAGAAGTTCTGCTCTGGGTGTGCCACATTGCCCTAGAGCTGAAAGGCACAACGTGCAGGCTTGTTAGCAAAGGGCGAGTTGGGCCCCAGAGCATCTTGCTTCCAGCTCTTTGGGAAGCTAAGAAACAACTCGCTCTGCACAGTGCTCTTACAGCCTACCAGGAACATCTCTTACAAAGGCCTGTGAAACGCAGTTTCTTTGCAGACATTATCTGGCTGAAGTAGAACTTCTGCCCTGGGTGTGCAACATTGCCCTAGAGCTGAAAGGCACAACGTGCAGGCTTCTTAAGGACGGGCGAGTTGGGCCCCAGAGCATCTTGCTTCCAGCTCTTTGGGAAGCTATGAAACAACTCGCTCTGCGCAGTGCTCTTACAGCCTACAGGGAACATCTCTTACAAAGGCCTGTGAAACGCAGTTTCTATGCAGGCCTGATCTGGCTGAAGTAGAACTTCTGCCCTGGTGTGCCACATTGCCCTACAGCTGAAAGGCACAACGTGCAGGCTTCTGACCAAAAGGCGAGTTGGGCCCCACAGCATCTTGCTTCCAGGTCTTTGGGAAGCTAAGAAACAACTCGCTCAGCACAGTGCTCTTACAGCCTACCAGGAACATCTCTTACAAAGGCCTGTGAACCGCAGTTTCTTGGCAGGCCTGATCTGGCTGAAGTAGAACTTCTGCCCTGGGTGTGCCACATTGCCCTAGAGCTGAAAGGCACAACGTGCAGGCTTCTTAACAAAGGGCGAGTTGGGAGCCAGAGCATCTTGCTTCCAGCTCTTTGGGAAGCTAAGAAAGAACTCGCTCTGCACAGTGCTCTTACAGCCTACCGGGAACATCTCTTACAAAGGCCTGTGAAACGCAGTTTCTTTGCAGACATTATCTGGCTGAAGTAGAACTTCTGCCCTGGGTGTGCAAGATTGCCCTAGAGCTGAAAGGCACAACGTGCAGGGTTCTTAACAAAGGGCGAGTTGGGCCCCAGAGCATCTTGCTTCCAGCTCTTTGGGAAATTAAGAAGAAACTCGCTCTGCACAGTGCTCTTACAGCTTACCGGTAACATAACTTACAAAGGCCTGTGAAACGCAGTTTCTTTGCAGGCCTGATGTGACTGAAGTAGAACTTCTGCTCTGGGTGTTCTACATTGCTCAGAGCTGAAAGGCACAACGTGCAGGCTTCTTAACAAAGGGCGAGTTGGGCCCCAGAGCATCTTGCTTCCAGCTCTCTGGGAAGCTAAGAAACAACTCGCTCTGCGCAGTGCTCTTGCAGCCTACAGGGAACATCTCTTACAAAGGCCTGTGAAACGCAGTTTCTATGCAGGCCTGATCTGGCTGAGGTAGAACTTCTTCCCTGGGTGTGCCACATTGCCCTGGAGCTGAAAGGCACAACGTGCAGGCTTCTTAACAAAGGGCGACTTGGGCCCCAGAGAATCTTGCTTCCAGCTCTTTGGGAAGCTAAGAAGCAACTCGCTCTACACAGTGCTCTTACAGCCTACAGGGAACATCTCTTACAAAGGCCTGTGAAACGCAGTTTCTTTGCAGGCCTGATCTGCCTGAAGTAGAACTTCTGCCCTGGGTGTGCCACATTGCCCTAGAGCTGAAAGGCACAACGTGCAGGCTTCTTAACAAAGGGTGAGTTCGGCGCCAGAGCATCTTGCTTCCAGCTCTTTGGGAAGCTAAGAAACAACTCGCTCTGCACAGTGCTCTTACAGCCTACCGGGAACATCTCTTACAAAGGCCTGTGAAGCGCAGTTTCTTGGCAGACCTGATATGGCTGAAGTAGAAGTTCTGCTCTGGGTGTGCCACATTGACCTAGAGCTGAAAGCTACAACGTGCTGTCTCCTTTCCAATGGGAGAGTTGGGCCCCAGAGCATCTTGCTTCCAGCTCTTTGGGAAGCTAAGAAGCAACTCGCTCTGCACAGTGCTCTTACAGCCTACCGGGAACATATCTTACAAAGGCCTGTGAAACGCAGTTTCTTTGCAGACATTATCGGGCTGAAGTAGAACTTCTGCCCTGGGTGTGCCACATTGCCCTAGAGCTGAAAGGCACAACGTGCAGGCTTCTTAACAAAGGGCGGGTTGGGACCCAGAGCATCTTGCTTCCAGCTCTTTGGGAAGCTAAGAAACAATTCGCTCTGCACAGTGCTCTTACAGCCTACCGGGAACATCTCTTACATAGGCCTGTGAAACACAGTTTCTATGCAGGCCTGATCTGGCTGAAATAGATCTTCTGCCCTGGGTGTGCCACATTGCCCTACAGCTGAAAGGCACAACGTGCAGGCTTCTTAACAAAGGGCGAGTTGGGCCACAGAGCATCCTGCTTCCAGCTCTTTGGGAAATTAAGAAGAAACTCGCTCTGAACAGTGCTCTTACAGCTTACCGGTAACATCACATACAAAGGCCTGTGAAACGCAGTTTCTTTGCAGGCCTGATCTGACTGAAGTAGAACTTCTGCTCTGGGTGTTCTACATTGCTCAGAGCTGAAAGGCACAACGTGCAGGCTTCTTAACAAAGGGCGAGTTGGGCCCCAGAGCATCTTGCTTCCAGCTCTCTGGGAAGCTAAGAAACAACTCGCTCTGCGCAGTGCTCTTGCAGCCTACAGGGAACATCTCTTACAAAGGCCTGTGAAACGCAGTTTCTATGCAGGCCTGATCTGGCTGAAGTAGAACTTCTTCCCTGGGTGTGCCACATTGCCCTAGAGCTGAAAGGCACAACGTGCAGGCTTCTTAACAAAGGGCGACTTGGGGCCCAGAGCATCTTGCTTCCAGCTCTTTGGGAAGCTAAGAAGCAACTCGCTCTACACAGTGCTCTTACAGCCCACAGGGAACATCTCTTACAAAGGCCTGTGAAACGCAGTTTCTTTGAAGGCCTGATCTGCCTGAAGTAGAACTTCTGCCCTGGGTGTGCCACATTGCCCTAGAGCTGAAAGGCACAACGTGCAGGCTTCTTAACAAAGGGCGAGTTGGGCGCCAGAGCATCTTGCTTCCAGCTCTTTGGGAAGCTAAGAAACAACTCGCTCTGCACAGTGCTCTTACAGCCTACCGGGAACATCTCTTACAAAGGCCTGTGAAGCGCAGTTTCTTGGCAGACCTGATATGGCTGAAGTAGAAGTTCTGCTCTGGGTGTGCCACATTGACCTAGAGCTGAAAGCTACAACGTGCTCTCTCCTTTGCAAAGGGCGAGTTGGGCCCCAGAGCATCTTGCTTCCAGCTCTTTGGGAAGCAAAGAAGCAACTCGCTCTGCACAGTGCTCTTACAGCCTACCGGGAACATATCTTACAAAGGCCTGTGAAACGCAGTTTCTTTGCAGGCCTGATCTGACTGAAGTAGAACTTCTGCTCTGGGTGTTCTACATTGCTCAGAGCTGAAAGCTACAACGTGCTGTCTCCTTTCCAATGGGAGAGTTGGGCCCCAGAGCATCTTGCTTCCAGCTCTTTGGGAAGCTAAGAAGCAACTCGCTCTGCACAGTGCTCTTACAGCCTACCGGGAACATATCTTACAAAGGCCTGTGAAACGCAGTTTCTTTGCAGACATTATCGGGCTGAAGTAGAACTTCTGCCCTGGGTGTGCCACATTGCCCTAGAGCTGAAAGGCACAACGTGCAGGCTTCTTAACAAAGGGCGGGTTGGGACCCAGAGCATCTTGCTTCCAGCTCTTTGGGAAGCTAAGAAACAACTCGCTCTGCACAGTGCTCTTACAGCCTACCGGGAACATCTCTTACAAAGGCCTGTGAAACACAGTTTCTATGCAGGCCCGATCTGGCTGAAATATATCTTCTGCCCTTGGTGTGCCACATTGCCCTACAGCTGAAAGGCACAACGTGCAGGCTTCTTAACAAAGGGCGAGTTGGGCCACAGAGCATCCTGCTTCCAGCTCTTTGGGAAATTAAGAAGAAACTCGCTCTGCACAGTGCTCTTACAGCTTACCGGTAACATCACATACAAAGGCCTGTGAAACGCAGTTTCTTTGCAGGCCTGATCTGACTGAAGTAGAACTTCTGCTCTGGGTGTTCTACATTGCTCAGAGCTGAAAGGCACAACGTGCAGGCTTCTTAACAAAGGGCGAGTTGGGCCCCAGAGCATCTTGCTTCCAGCTCTCTGGGAAGCTAAGAAACAACTTGCTCTGCGCAGTGCTCTTGCAGCCTACAGGGAACATCTCTTACAAAGGCCTGTGAAACGCAGTTTCTTTGCAGACATTATCTGTCTGAAGTAGAACTTCTGCCCTGGGTGTGCAACATTGCCCTAGAGCTGAAAGGCACAACGTCCAGGCTTCTTAAGCACGGGCGAGTTGGGCCCCAGAGCATCTTGCTTCCAGCTCTTTGGGAAGCTATGAAACAACTCGCTCTGCGCAGTGCTCTTACAGCCTACAGGGAACATCTCTTACAAAGGCCTGTGAAACGCAGTTTCTATGCAGGCCTGATCTGGCTGAGGTAGAACTTCTGCCCTGGTGTGCCACATTGCCCTAGAGCTGAAAGGCACAACGTGCAGGTTTCTTAACGACGGGCGAGTTGGACCCCAGAGCATCTTGCTTCCAGGTCTTTGGGAAGCTAAGAAACAACTCGCTCAGCACAGTGCTCTTACAGCCTACCGGGAACATCTCTTACAAAGGCCTGTGAACCGCAGTTTCTTGGCAGGCCTGATCTGGCTGAAGTAGAACTTCTGCCCTGGGTGTGCCACATTGCCCTAGAGCTGAAAGGCACAACGTGCAGGCTTCTTAACAAAGGGCGAGTTGGGAGCCAGAGCATCTTGCTTCCAGCTCTTTGGGAAGCTAAGAAACAACTCGCTCTGCACAGTGCTCTTACAGCCTACCGGGAACATCTCTTACAAAGGCCTGTGAAACGCAGTTTCTTTGCAGACATTATCTGGCTGAAGTAGAACTTCTGCCCTGGGTGTGCAAGATTGCCCTAGAGCTGAAAGGCACAACGTGCAGGGTTCTTAACAAAGGGCGAGTTGGGCCCCAGAGCATCTTGCTTCCAGCTCTTTGGGAAGCTAAGAAACAACTCGCTCTGCACAGTGCTCTTACAGCCTACAGGGAACATCTCTTACAAAGGCCTGTGAAACGCTGTTTCTCTGAAGGCCTGATCTGGCTGAAGTAGAACTTCTGCTTTAGGTGTGCCACATTGCCCTAGAGCTGAAAGCTACAATGCGCTGTCTCCTTTCCAAAGGGCGAGTTGGGCTCCAGAGCATCTTGCTTCCAGCTGTTTGGGAAGCTAAGAAACAACTCGCTCTGCACAGTGCTCTTACAGCCTACCAGGAACATCTCTTACAAAGGCCTGTGAAACGCAGTTTCTTTGCAGGCCTGATATGGCTGAAGTAGAACTTCTGCCCTGGGTGTGCCACATTGCCCTAGAGCTGAAAGGCACAACGTGCAGGCTTCTTAACAAAGGGCGAGTTGGGCCCCAGAGCATCTTGCTTCCAGCTCTCTGGGAAGCTAAGAAACAACTCGCTCTGCGCAGTGCTCTTGCAGCCTACAGGGAACATCTCTTACAAAGGCCTGTGAAACGCAGTTTCTATGCAGGCCTGATCTGGCTGAAGTAGAACTTCTTCCCTGGGTGTGCCACATTGCCCTAGAGCTGAAAGGCACAACGTGCAGGCTTCTTAACAAAGGGCGACTTGGGGCCCAGAGCATCTTGCTTCCAGCTCTTTGGGAAGCTAAGAAGCAACTCGCTCTACACAGTGCTCTTACAGCCCACAGGGAACATCTCTTACAAAGGCCTGTGAAACGCAGTTTCTTTGAAGGCCTGATCTGCCTGAAGTAGAACTTCTGCCCTGGGTGTGCCACATTGCCCTAGAGCTGAAAGGCACAACGTGCAGGCTTCTTAACAAAGGGCGAGTTGGGCGCCAGAGCATCTTGCTTCCAGCTCTTTGGGAAGCTAAGAAACAACTCGCTCTGCACAGTGCTCTTACAGCCTACCGGGAACATCTCTTACAAAGGCCTGTGATGCGCAGTTTCTTGGCAGACCTGATATGGCTGAAGTAGAAGTTCTGCTCTGGGTGTGCCACATTGACCTAGAGCTGAAAGCTACAACGTGCTCTCTCCTTTCCAAAGGGCGAGTTGGGCCCCAGAGCATCTTGCTTCCAGCTCTTTGGGAAGCAAAGAAGCAACTCGCTCTGCACAGTGCTCTTACAGCCTACCGGGAACATATCTTACAAAGGCCTGTGAAACGCAGTTTCTTTGCAGGCCTGATCTGACTGAAGTAGAACTTCTGCTCTGGGTGTTCTACATTGCTCAGAGCTGAAAGCTACAACGTGCTGTCTCCTTTCCAATGGGAGAGTTGGGCCCCAGAGCATCTTGCTTCCAGCTCTTTGGGAAGCTAAGAAGCAACTCGCTCTGCACAGTGCTCTTACAGCCTACCGGGAACATATCTTACAAAGGCCTGTGAAACGCAGTTTCTTTGCAGACATTATCGGGCTGAAGTAGAACTTCTGCCCTGGGTGTGCCACATTGCCCTAGAGCTGAAAGGCACAACGTGCAGGCTTCTTAACAAAGGGCGGGTTGGGACCCAGAGCATCTTGCTTCCAGCTCTTTGGGAAGCTAAGAAACAACTCGCTCTGCACAGTGCTCTTACAGCCTACCGGGAACATCTCTTACAAAGGCCTGTGAAACACAGTTTCTATGCAGGCCCGATCTGGCTGAAATATATCTTCTGCCCTTGGTGTGCCACATTGCCCTACAGCTGAAAGGCACAACGTGCAGGCTTCTTAACAAAGGGCGAGTTGGGCCCCAGAGCATCTTGCTTCCAGCTCTCTGGGAAGCTAAGAAACAACTTGCTCTGCGCAGTGCTCTTGCAGCCTACAGGGAACATCTCTTACAAAGGCCTGTGAAACGCAGTTTCTTTGCAGACATTATCTGTCTGAAGTAGAACTTCTGCCCTGGGTGTGCAACATTGCCCTAGAGCTGAAAGGCACAACGTCCAGGCTTCTTAAGGACGGGCGAGTTGGGCCCCAGAGCATCTTGCTTCCAGCTCTTTGGGAAGCTATGAAACAACTCGCTCTGCGCAGTGCTCTTACAGCCTACAGGGAACATCTCTTACAAAGGCCTGTGAAACGCAGTTTCTATGCAGGCCTGATCTGGCTGAGGTAGAACTTCTGCCCTGGTGTGCCACATTGCCCTAGAGCTGAAAGGCACAACGTGCAGGTTTCTTAACGACGGGCGAGTTGGACCCCAGAGCATCTTGCTTCCAGGTCTTTGGGAAGCTAAGAAACAACTCGCTCAGCACAGTGCTCTTACAGCCTACCGGGAACATCTCTTACAAAGGCCTGTGAACCGCAGTTTCTTGGCAGGCCTGATCTGGCTGAAGTAGAACTTCTGCCCTGGGTGTGCCACATTGCCCTAGAGCTGAAAGGCACAACGTGCAGGCTTCTTAACAAAGGGCGAGTTGGGAGCCAGAGCATCTTGCTTCCAGCTCTTTGGGAAGCTAAGAAACAACTCGCTCTGCACAGTGCTCTTACAGCCTACCGGGAACATCTCTTACAAAGGCCTGTGAAACGCAGTTTCTTTGCAGACATTATCTGGCTGAAGTAGAACTTCTGCCCTGGGTGTGCAAGATTGCCCTAGAGCTGAAAGGCACAACGTGCAGGGTTCTTAACAAAGGGCGAGTTGGGCCCCAGAGCATCTTGCTTCCAGCTCTTTGGGAAGCTAAGAAACAACTCGCTCTGCACAGTGCTCTTACAGCCTACAGGGAACATCTCTTACAAAGGCCTGTGAAACGCTGTTTCTCTGAAGGCCTGATCTGGCTGAAGTAGAACTTCTGCTTTAGGTGTGCCACATTGCCCTAGAGCTGAAAGCTACAATGCGCTGTCTCCTTTCCAAAGGGCGAGTTGGGCTCCAGAGCATCTTGCTTCCAGCTCTTTGGGAAGCTAAGAAACAACTCGCTCTGCACAGTGCTCTTACAGCCTACCAGGAACATCTCTTACAAAGGCCTGTGAAACGCAGTTTCTTTGCAGGCCTGATATGGCTGAAGTAGAACTTCTGCCCTGGGTGTGCCACATTGCCCTAGAGCTGAAAGGCACAACGTGCAGGCTTCTTAACAAAGGGCGAGTTGGGCCCCAGAGCATCTTGCTTCCAGCTCTCTGGGAAGCTAAGAAACAACTCGCTCTGCGCAGTGCTCTTGCAGCCTACAGGGAACATCTCTTACAAAGGCCTGTGAAACGCAGTTTCTATGCAGGCCTGATCTGGCTGAAGTAGAACTTCTTCCCTGGGTGTGCCACATTGCCCTAGAGCTGAAAGGCACAACGTGCAGGCTTCTTAACAAAGGGCGACTTGGGGCCCAGAGCATCTTGCTTCCAGCTCTTTGGGAAGCTAAGAAGCAACTCGCTCTACACAGTGCTCTTACAGCCCACAGGGAACATCTCTTACAAAGGCCTGTGAAACGCAGTTTCTTTGAAGGCCTGATCTGCCTGAAGTAGAACTTCTGCCCTGGGTGTGCCACATTGCCCTAGAGCTGAAAGGCACAACGTGCAGGCTTCTTAACAAAGGGCGAGTTGGGCGCCAGAGCATCTTGCTTCCAGCTCTTTGGGAAGCTAAGAAACAACTCGCTCTGCACAGTGCTCTTACAGCCTACCGGGAACATCTCTTACAAAGGCCTGTGAAGCGCAGTTTCTTGGCAGACCTGATATGGCTGAAGTAGAAGTTCTGCTCTGGGTGTGCCACATTGACCTAGAGCTGAAAGCTACAACGTGCTCTCTCCTTTCCAAAGGGCGAGTTGGGCCCCAGAGCATCTTGCTTCCAGCTCTTTGGGAAGCAAAGAAGCAACTCGCTCTGCACAGTGCTCTTACAGCCTACCGGGAACATATCTTACAAAGGCCTGTGAAACGCAGTTTCTTTGCAGGCCTGATCTGACTGAAGTAGAACTTCTGCTCTGGGTGTTCTACATTGCTCAGAGCTGAAAGCTACAACGTGCTGTCTCCTTTCCAATGGGAGAGTTGGGCCCCAGAGCATCTTGCTTCCAGCTCTTTGGGAAGCTAAGAAGCAACTCGCTCTGCACAGTGCTCTTACAGCCTACCGGGAACATATCTTACAAAGGCCTGTGAAACGCAGTTTCTTTGCAGACATTATCGGGCTGAAGTAGAACTTCTGCCCTGGGTGTGCCACATTGCCCTAGAGCTGAAAGGCACAACGTGCAGGCTTCTTAACAAAGGGCGGGTTGGGACCCAGAGCATCTTGCTTCCAGCTCTTTGGGAAGCTAAGAAACAACTCGCTCTGCACAGTGCTCTTACAGCCTACCGGGAACATCTCTTACAAAGGCCTGTGAAACACAGTTTCTATGCAGGCCCGATCTGGCTGAAATATATCTTCTGCCCTTGGTGTGCCACATTGCCCTACAGCTGAAAGGCACAACGTGCAGGCTTCTTAACAAAGGGCGAGTTGGGCCACAGAGCATCCTGCTTCCAGCTCTTTGGGAAATTAAGAAGAAACTCGCTCTGCACAGTGCTCTTACAGCTTACCGGTAACATCACATACAAAGGCCTGTGAAACGCAGTTTCTTTGCAGGCCTGATCTGACTGAAGTAGAACTTCTGCTCTGGGTGTTCTACATTGCTCAGAGCTGAAAGGCACAACGTGCAGGCTTCTTAACAAAGGGCGAGTTGGGCCCCAGAGCATCTTGCTTCCAGCTCTCTGGGAAGCTAAGAAACAACTTGCTCTGCGCAGTGCTCTTGCAGCCTACAGGGAACATCTCTTACAAAGGCCTGTGAAACGCAGTTTCTTTGCAGACATTATCTGTCTGAAGTAGAACTTCTGCCCTGGGTGTGCAACATTGCCCTAGAGCTGAAAGGCACAACGTCCAGGCTTCTTAAGGACGGGCGAGTTGGGCCCCAGAGCATCTTGCTTCCAGCTCTTTGGGAAGCTATGAAACAACTCGCTCTGCGCAGTGCTCTTACAGCCTACAGGGAACATCTCTTACAAAGGCCTGTGAAACGCAGTTTCTATGCAGGCCTGATCTGGCTGAGGTAGAACTTCTGCCCTGGTGTGCCACATTGCCCTAGAGCTGAAAGGCACAACGTGCAGGTTTCTTAACGACGGGCGAGTTGGACCCCAGAGCATCTTGCTTCCAGGTCTTTGGGAAGCTAAGAAACAACTCGCTCAGCACAGTGCTCTTACAGCCTACCGGGAACATCTCTTACAAAGGCCTGTGAACCGCAGTTTCTTGGCAGGCCTGATCTGGCTGAAGTAGAACTTCTGCCCTGGGTGTGCCACATTGCCCTAGAGCTGAAAGGCACAACGTGCAGGCTTCTTAACAAAGGGCGAGTTGGGAGCCAGAGCATCTTGCTTCCAGCTCTTTGGGAAGCTAAGAAACAACTCGCTCTGCACAGTGCTCTTACAGCCTACCGGGAACATCTCTTACAAAGGCCTGTGAAACGCAGTTTCTTTGCAGACATTATCTGGCTGAAGTAGAACTTCTGCCCTGGGTGTGCAAGATTGCCCTAGAGCTGAAAGGCACAACGTGCAGGGTTCTTAACAAAGGGCGAGTTGGGCCCCAGAGCATCTTGCTTCCAGCTCTTTGGGAAGCTAAGAAACAACTCGCTCTGCACAGTGCTCTTACAGCCTACAGGGAACATCTCTTACAAAGGCCTGTGAAACGCTGTTTCTCTGAAGGCCTGATCTGGCTGAAGTAGAACTTCTGCTTTAGGTGTGCCACATTGCCCTAGAGCTGAAAGCTACAATGCGCTGTCTCCTTTCCAAAGGGCGAGTTGGGCCCCAGAGCATCTTGCTTCCAGCTGTTTGGGAAGCTAAGAAACAACTCGCTCTGCACAGTGCTCTTACAGCCTACCAGGAACATCTCTTACAAAGGCCTGTGAAACGCAGTTTCTTTGCAGGCCTGATATGGCTGAAGTAGAACTTCTGCCCTGGGTGTGCCACATTGCCCTAGAGCTGAAAGGCACAACGTGCAGGCTTCTTAACAAAGGGCGAGTCGGGCCCCACAGCATCTTGCTTCCAGCTCTTTGGGAAGCTAAGAAAAAACTCGCTCTGCACAGTGCTCTTGCAGCCTACAGGGAACATCTCTTACAAAGGCCTGTGAAACGCAGTTTCTTTGCAGACATTATCGGGCTGAAGTAGAACTTCTGCCCTGGGTGTGCCACATTGCCCTAGAGCTGAAAGGCACAACGTGCAGGCTTCTTAACAAAGGGCGGGTTGGGACCCAGAGCATCTTGCTTCCAGCTCTTTGGGAAGCTAAGAAACAACTCGCTCTGCACAGTGCTCTTACAGCCTACCGGGAACATCTCTTACAAAGGCCTGTGAAACACAGTTTCTATGCAGGCCTGATCTGGCTGAAATATATCTTCTGCCCTGGGTGTGCCACATTGCCCTACAGCTGAAAGGCACAACGTGCAGGCTTCTTAACAAAGGGCGAGTTGGGCCACAGAGCATCCTGCTTCCAGCTCTTTGGGAAATTAAGAAGAAACTCGCTCTGCACAGTGCTCTTACAGCTTACCGGTAACATCACATACAAAGGCCTGTGAAACGCAGTTTCTTTGCAGGCCTGATCTGACTGAAGTAGAACTTCTGCTCTGGGTGTTCTACATTGCTCAGAGCTGAAAGGCACAACGTGCACGCTTCTTAACAAAGGGCGAGTTGGGCCCCAGAGCATCTTGCTTCCAGCTCTCTGGGAAGCTAAGAAACAACTCGCTCTGCGCAGTGCTCTTGCAGCCTACAGGGAACATCTCTTACAAAGGCCTGTGAAACGCAGTTTCTATGCAGGCCTGATCTGGCTGAAGTAGAACTTCTTCCCTGGGTGTGCCACATTGCCCTAGAGCTGAAAGGCACAACGTGCAGGCTTCTTAACAAAGGGCGACTTGGGCCCCAGAGCATCTTGCTTCCAGCTCTTTGGGAAGCTAAGAAGCAACTCGCTCTACACAGTGCTCTTACAGCCCACAGGGAACATCTCTTACAAAGGCCTGTGAAACGCAGTTTCTTTGCAGGCCTGATCTGCCTGAAGTAGAACTTCTGCCCTGGGTGTGCCACATTGCCCTAGAGCTGAAAGGCACAACGTGCAGGCTTCCTAACAAAGGGCGAGTTGGGCGCCGGAGCATCTTGCTTCCAGCTCTTTGGGAAGCTAAGAAACAACTCGCTCTGCACAGTGCTCTTACAGCCTACCGGGAACATCTCTTACAAAGGCCTGTGAAGCGCAGTTTCTTGGCAGACCTGATATGGCTGAAGTAGAAGTTCTGCTCTGGGTGTGCCACATTGACCTAGAGCTGAAAGCTACAACGTGCTGTCTCCTTTCCAAGGGGCGAGTTGGTCCCCAGAGCATCTTGCTTCCAGCTCTTTGGGAAGCAAAGAAGCAACTCGCTCTGCACAGTGCTCTTACAGCCTACCGGGAACATATCTTACAAAGGCCTGTGAAACGCAGTTTCTTTGCAGACATTATCGGGCTGAAGTAGAACTTCTGCCCTGGGTGTGCCACATTGCCCTAGAGCTGAAAGGCACAACGTGCAGGCTTCTTAACAAAGGGCGAGTTGGGCCCCAGAGCATCTTGCTTCCAGCTCTTTGGGAAGCTAAGAAACAACTCGCTCTGCACAGAGCTCTTACAGCCAACCGGGAACATCTCTTACAAAGGCCTGTGAAACGCAGTTTCTTGGCAGGCCTGATCTGGCTGAAGTAGAACTTCTGCCCTGGGTGTGCCACATTGCCCTAGAGCTGAAAGGCACAACGTGCAGGCTTCTTAACAAAGGGCGAGTTGGGCCCCAGACCATCTTGCTTCCAGCTCTTTGGGAAGCTAAGAAACAACTCGCTCTGCACAGTGCTCTTACAGCCTACCAGGAACATCTCTTACAAAGGCCTGTGAAACGCAGTTTCTTTGCAGACATTATCTGGCTGAAGTAGAACTTCTGCCCTGGGTGTGCAACATTGCCCTAGAGCTGAAAGGCACAACGTCCAGGCTTCTTAAGGACGGGCGAGTTGGGCCCCAGAGCATCTTGCTTCCAGCTCTTTGGGAAGCTATGAAACAACTCGCTCTGCGCAGTGCTCTTACAGCCTACAGGGAACATCTCTTACAAAGGCCTGTGAAACGCAGTTTCTATGCAGGCCTGATCTGGCTGAGGTAGAACTTCTGCCCTGGTGTGCCACATTGCCCTAGAGCTGAAAGGCACAACGTGCAGGCTTCTTAACGACGGGCGAGTTGGGCCCCAGAGCATCTTGCTTCCAGGTCTTTGGGAAGCTAAGAAACAACTCGCTCAGCACAGTGCTCTTACAGCCTACCGGGAACATCTCTTACAAAGGCCTGTGAACCGCAGTTTCTTGGCAGGCCTGATCTGGCTGAAGTAGAACTTCTGCCCTGGGTGTGCCACATTGCCCTAGAGCTGAAAGGCACAACGTGCAGGCTTCTTAACAAAGGGCGAGTTGGGAGCCAGAGCATCTTGCTTCCAGCTCTTTGGGAAGCTAAGAAACAACTCGCTCTGCACAGTGCTCTTACAGCCTACCGGGAACATCTCTTACAAAGGCCTGTGAAACGCAGTTTCTTTGCAGACATTATCTGGCTGAAGTAGAACTTCTGCCCTGGGTGTGCAAGATTGCCCTAGAGCTGAAAGGCACAACGTGCAGGGTTCTTAACAAAGGGCGAGTTGGGCCCCAGAGCATCTTGCTTCCAGCTCTTTGGGAAGCTAAGAAACAACTCGCTCTGCACAGTGCTCTTACAGCCTACAGGGAACATCTCTTACAAAGGCCTGTGAAACGCTGTTTCTTTGAAGGCCTGATCTGGCTGAAGTAGAACTTCTGCTTTAGGTGTGCCACATTGCCCTAGAGCTGAAAGCTACAATGCGCTGTCTCCTTTCCAAAGGGCGAGTTGGGCCCCAGAGCATCTTGCTTCCAGCTGTTTGGGAAGCTAAGAAACAACTCGCTCTGCACAGTGCTCTTACAGCCTACCAGGAACATCTCTTACAAAGGCCTGTGAAACGCAGTTTCTTTGCAGGCCTGATATGGCTGAAGTAGAACTTCTGCCCTGGGTGTGCCACATTGCCCTAGAGCTGAAAGGCACAACGTGCAGGCTTCTTAACAAAGGGCGAGTTGGGCCCCACAGCATCTTGCTTCCAGCTCTTTGGGAAGCTAAGAAAAAACTCGCTCTGCACAGTGCTCTTACAGCCTACAGGGAACATCTCTTACAAAGGCCTGTGAAACGCAGTTTCTTTGCAGGCCTGATCTGGCTGAAGTAGAACTTCTGCCCTGGGTGTGCCACATTGCCCTAGAGCTGAAAGGCACAACGTGCAGGCTTCTTAACAAAGGGCGAGTTGGGCCCCAGAGCATCTTGCTTCCAGCTCTTTGGGAAGCTAAGAAACAACTCGCTCTGCACAGTGCTCTTACAGCCTCCCGGGAACATCTCTTACAAAGGCCTGTGAAACGCAGTTTCTTGGCAGGCCTGATCTGGCTGAAGTAGAACTTCTGCTCTGGGTGTGGCACATTGTCCTAGAGCTGAAAGGCACAACGTGCAGGCTTCTTAACAAAGGGCGAGTTGGGCCACAGAGCATCCTGCTTCCAGCTCTTTGGGAAATTAAGAAGAAACTCGCTCTGCACAGTGCTCTTACAGCTTACCGGTAACATCACTTACAAAGGCCTGTGAAACGCAGTTTCTTTGCAGGCCTGATCTGACTGAAGTAGAACTTCTGCTCTGGGTGTTCTACATTGCTCAGAGCTGAAAGGCACAACGTGCAGGCTTCTTAACAAAGGGCGAGTTGGGCCCCAGAGCATCTTGCTTCCAGCTCTCTGGGAAGCTAAGAAACAACTCGCTCTGCGCAGTGCTCTTGCAGCCTACAGGGAACATCTCTTACAAAGGCCTGTGAAACGCAGTTTCTATGCAGGCCTGATCTGGCTGAGGTAGAACTTCTTCCCTGGGTGTGCCACATTGCCCTGGAGCTGAAAGGCACAACGTGCAGGCTTCTTAACAAAGGGCGACTTGGGCCCCAGAGCATCTTGCTTCCAGCTCTTTGGGAAGCTAAGAAGCAACTCGCTCTACACAGTGCTCTTACAGCCTACAGGGAACATCTCTTACAAAGGCCTGTGAAACGCAGTTTCTTTGCAGGCCTGATCTGCCTGAAGTAGAACTTCTGCCCTGGGTGTGCCACATTGCCCTAGAGCTGAAAGGCACAACGTGCAGGCTTCTTAACAAAGGGCGAGTTGGGCGCCAGAGCATCTTGCTTCCAGCTCTTTGGGAAGCTAAGAAACAACTCGCTCTGCACAGTGCTCTTACAGCCTACCGGGAACATCTCTTACAAAGGCCTGTGAAGCGCAGTTTCTTGGCAGACCTGATATGGCTGAAGTAGAAGTTCTGCTCTGGGTGTGCCACATTGACCTAGAGCTGAAAGCTACAACGTGCTGTCTCCTTTCCAATGGGAGAGTTGGGCCCCAGAGCATCTTGCTTCCAGCTCTTTGGGAAGCTAAGAAGCAACTCGCTCTGCACAGTGCTCTTACAGCCTACCGGGAACATATCTTACAAAAGCCTGTGAAACGCAGTTTCTTTGCAGACATTATCGGGCTGAAGTAGAACTTCTGCCCTGGGTGTGCCACATTGCCCTAGAGCTGAAAGGCACAACGTGCAGGCTTCTTAACAAAGGGCGGGTTGGGACCCAGAGCATCTTGCTTCCAGCTCTTTGGGAAGCTAAGAAACAACTAGCTCTGCACAGTGCTCTTACAGCCTACCGGGAACATCTCTTACAAAGGCCTGTGAAACACAGTTTCTATGCAGGCCTGATCTGGCTGAAATAGATCTTCTGCCCTGGGTGTGCCACATTGCCCTACAGCTGAAAGGCACAACGTGCAGGCTTCTTAACAAAGGGCGAGTTGGGCCACAGAGCATCCTGCTTCCAGCTCTTTGGGAAATTAAGAAGAAACTCGCTCTGCACAGTGCTCTTACAGCTTACCGGTAACATCACATACAAAGGCCTGTGAAACGCAGTTTCTTTGCAGGCCTGATCTGACTGAAGTAGAACTTCTGCTCTGGGTGTTCTACATTGCTCAGAGCTGAAAGGCACAACGTGCAGGCTTCTTAACAAAGGGCGAGTTGGGCCCCAGAGCATCTTGCTTCCAGCTCTCTGGGAAGCTAAGAAACAACTCGCTCTGCGCAGTGCTCTTGCAGCCTACAGGGAACATCTCTTACAAAGGCCTGTGAAACGCAGTTTCTATGCAGGCCTGATCTGGCTGAAGTAGAACTTCTTCCCTGGGTGTGCCACATTGCCCTAGAGCTGAAAGGCACAACGTGCAGGCTTCTTAACAAAGGGCGACTTGGGCCCTAGAGCATCTTGCTTCCAGCTCTTTGGGAAGCTAAGAAGCAACTCGCTCTACACAGTGCTCTTACAGCCCACAGGGAACATCTCTTACAAAGGCCTGTGAAACGCAGTTTCTTTGCAGGCCTGATCTGCCTGAAGTAGAACTTCTGCCCTGGGTGTGCCACATTGCCCTAGAGCTGAAAGGCACAACGTGCAGGCTTCCTAACAAAGGGCGAGTTGGGCGCCGGAGCATCTTGCTTCCAGCTCTTTGGGAAGCTAAGAAACAACTCGCTCTGCACAGTGCTCTTACAGCCTACCGGGAACATCTCTTACAAAGGCCTGTGAAGCGCAGTTTCTTGGCAGACCTGATATGGCTGAAGTAGAAATTCTGCTCTGGGTGTGCCACATTGACCTAGAGCTGAAAGCTACAACGTGCTGTCTCCTTTCCAAAGGGCGAGTTGGGCCCCAGAGCATCTTGCTTCCAGCTCTTTGGGAAGCAAAGAAGCAACTCGCTCTGCACAGTGCTCTTACAGCCTACCGGGAACATATCTTACAAAGGCCTGTGAAACGCAGTTTCTTTGCAGACATTATCGGGCTGAAGTAGAACTTCTGCCCTGGGTGTGCCACATTGCCCTAGAGCTGAAAGGCACAACGTGCAGGCTTCTTAACAAAGGGCGAGTTGGGCCCCAGAGCATCTTGCTTCCAGCTCTTTGGGAAGCTAAGAAACAACTCGCTCAGCACAGTGCTCTTACAGCCTACCGGGAACATCTCTTACAAAGGCCTGTGAACCGCAGTTTCTTGGCAGGCCTGATCTGGCTGAAGTAGAACTTCTGCCCTGGGTGTGCCACATTGCCCTAGAGCTGAAAGGCACAACGTGCAGGCTTCTTAACAAAGGGCGAGTTGGGAGCCAGAGCATCTTGCTTCCAGCTCTTTGGGAAGCTAAGAAACAACTCGCTCTGCACAGTGCTCTTACAGCCTACCGGGAACATCTCTTACAAAGGCCTGTGAAACGCAGTTTCTTTGCAGACATTATCTGGCTGAAGTAGAACTTCTGCCCTGGGTGTGCAAGATTGCCCTAGAGCTGAAAGGCACAACGTGCAGGGTTCTTAACAAAGGGCGAGTTGGGCCCCAGAGCATCTTGCTTCCAGCTCTTTGGGAAGCTAAGAAACAACTCGCTCTGCACAGTGCTCTTACAGCCTACAGGGAACATCTCTTACAAAGGCCTGTGAAACGCAGTTTCTATGCAGGCCTTATCTGGCTGAAGTAGAACTTCTGCCCATGGTGTGCCACATTGCCCTAGAGCTGAAAGGCACAACGTGCAGGCTTCTTAACAAAGGGCGAGTTGGGCCCCAGAGCATCTTGCTTCCAGGTCTTTGGGAAGCTAAGAAACAACTCGCTCAGCACAGTGCTCTTACAGCCTACCGGGAACATCTCTTACAAAGGCCTGTGAACCGCAGTTTCTTGGCAGGCCTGATCTGGCTGAAGTAGAACTTCTGCCCTGGGTGTGCCACATTGCCCTAGAGCTGAAAGGCACAACGTGCAGGCTTCTTAACAAAGGGCGAGTTGGGAGCCAGAGCATCTTGCTTCCAGCTCTTTGGGAAGCTAAGAAACAACTCGCTCTGCACAGTGCTCTTACAGCCTACCGGGAACATCTCTTACAAAGGCCTGTGAAACGCAGTTTCTTTGCAGACATTATCTGGCTGAAGTAGAACTTCTGCCCTGGGTGTGCAAGATTGCCCTAGAGCTGAAAGGCACAACGTGCAGGGTTCTTAACAAAGGGCGAGTTGGGCCCCAGAGCATCTTGCTTCCAGCTCTTTGGGAAGCTAAGAAACAACTCGCTCTGCACAGTGCTCTTACAGCCTACAGGGAAAATCTCTTACAAAGGCCTGTGAAACGCAGTTTCTATGCAGGCCTTATCTGGCTGAAGTAGAACTTCTGCCCATGGTGTGCCACATTGCCCTAGAGCTGAAAGGCACAACGTGCAGGCTTCTTAACAAAGGGCGAGTTGGGCCCCAGAGCATCTTGCTTCCAGCTCTTTGGGAAGCTAAGAAACAACTCGCTCTGCACACTGCTCTTACAGCCTACCGGGAACTTCTCTTACAAAGGACTGTGAAACGCAGTTTCTTTGCAGGCCTGATCTGCCTGAAGTAGAACTTCTGCCCTCGGTGTGCCACATTGCCCTAGAGCTGAAAGGCACAACGTGCAGGCTTCTTAACAAAGGGCGAGTTGGGCCCCACAGCATCTTGCTTCCAGCTCTTTGGGAAGCTAAGAAAGAACTCGCTCTGCACAGTGCTCTTACAGCGTACCGGGAACGTCTCTTACAAAGGCATGTGAAACGCTGTTTCTTTGCAGGCCTGATCTGGCTGAAGTAGAAGTTCTGCTCCTGGTGTGCCACATTGCCCTAGAGCTGAAAGGCACAACGTGCAGGCTTGTTAGCAAAGGGCGAGTTGGGCCCCAGAGCATCTTGCTTCCAGCTCTTTGGGAAGCTAAGAAACAACTCGCTCTGCACAGTGCTCTTACAGCCTACCGGGAACATCTCTTACAAAGGCCTGTGAAACGCAGTTTCTATGCAGGCCTGATCTGGCTGAAGTAGAACTTCTGTCCTGGGTGTGCCACATTGCCCTAGAGCTGAAAGGCACAACGTGCAGGCTTCTTAACAAAGGGCGACTTGGGCCCCAGAGCATCTTGTTTCCAGCTCTTTGGGAAGCTAAGAAGCAACTCGCTCTACACAGTGCTCTTACAGCCTACAGGGAACATCTCTTACAAAGGCCTGTGAAACGCAGTTTCTTTGCAGGCCTGATCTGCCTGATGTAGAACTTCTGCCCTGGGTGTGCCACATTGCCCTAGAGCTGAAAGGCACAACGTGCAGGCTTCTTAACAAAGGGCGAGTTGGGCGCCAGAGCATCTTGCTTCCAGCTCTTTGGGAAGCTAAGAAACAACTCGCTCTGCACAGTACTCTTACAGCCTACCGGGAACATGTCTTACAAAGGCCTGTGAAGCGCAGTTTCTTGGCAGGCCTGATATGGCTGAAGTAGAAGTTCTGCTCTGGGTGTGCCACGTTGACCTAGAGCTGAAAGCTACAACGTGCTCTCTCCTTTCCAAAGGGCGAGTTGGGCCCCAGAGCATCTTGCTTCCAGCTCTTTGGGAAGCTAAGAAACAACTCGCTCTGCACAGTGCTCTTACAGCCTACCGGGAACATCTCTTACAAAGGCCTGTGAAACACAGTTTCTATGCAGGCCTGATCTGGCTGAAGTAGATCTTCTGCCCTGGGTGTGCCACATTGCCCTACAGCTGAAAGGCACAACGTGCAGGCTTCTTAACAAAGGGCGAGTTGGGCCCCAGAGCATCTTGCTTCCAGCTCTTTGGGAAGCTAAGAAACAACTCGCTCTGCACAGTGCTCTTACAGCATACCGGGAACATCTCTTACAAAGGCCTGTGAAACGCAGTTTCGTTGCAGGCCTGATCTGGCTCAAGTAGAACTTCTGCCCTGGGTGTGCCACATTGCCCTATAGCTGAAAGGCACAACGTGCAGGCTTCTTAACAAAGGGCGAGTTGGGCCCCAGAGCATCTTGCTTCCAGCTCTTTGGGAAGCTAAGAAACAACTCGCTCTGCACAGTGCTCTTACAGCCTACAGGGAACATCTCTTACAAAGGCCTGTGAAACGCAGTTTCTATGCAGGCCTGATCTGGCTGAAGCAGAACTTCTGCCCTGGGTGTGCCACATTGCCCTACAGCTTAAAGGCACAACGTGCAGGCTACTTGACAAAGGGCGAGTTGGGCCCCAGAGCGTCTTGCTTCCAGCTCTTTGGGACGCTAAGAAGCAACTCGCTCTACACAGTGCTCTTACAGCCTACCGGGAACATCTCTTACAAAGGCCTTGAAACGCAGTTTCTTTGCAGGCCTGATCTGGCTGAAGTAGAACTTCTTCCCTGGGTGTGCCACTTTGCCCTAGAGCTGAAAGGCACAACGTGCAGGCTTCTTAACAAAGGGCGAGTTGGGCCCCAGTGCATCTTGCTTCCAGCTCTTTGGGAAGCTAAGAAAGAACTCGCTCTGCACAGTGCTCTTACAGCCTACCGGGAACATCTCTTACAAAGGCCTGTGAAACGCAGTTTCTTTGAAGGCCTGATCTGGCTGAAGTAGAACTTCTGCTTTAGGTGTGCCACATTGCCCTAGAGCTGAAAGCTACAATGCGCTGTCTCCTTTCCAAAGGGCGAGTTGGGCGCCAGAGCATCTTGCTTCCAGCTCTTTGGGAAGCTAAGAAACAACTCGCTCTGCACAGTGCTCTTACAGCCTACCGGGAACATCTCTTACAAAGGCCTGTGAAGCGCAGTTTCTTGGCAGACCTGACATGGCTGAAGTAGAAGTTCTGCTCTGGGTGTGCCACATTGCCCTAGAGCTGAAAGCTACAACGTGCTGTCTCCTTTCCAATGGGAGAGTTGGGCCCCAGAGCATCTTGCTTCCAGCTCTTTGGGAAGCTAAGAAGCAACTCGCTCTGCACAGTGCTCTTACAGCCTACCGGGAACATATCTTACAAAGGCCTGTGAAACGCAGTTTCTTTGCAGACATTATCGGGCTGAGGTAGAACTTCTGTCCTGGGTGTGCCACATTGCCCTAGAGCTGAAAGGCACAACGTGCAGGCTTCTTAAGGACGGGCGAGTTGGGCCCCAAAGCATCTTGCTTCCAGCTCTTTGGGAAGCTATGAAACAACTCGCTCTGCGCAGTGCTCTTACAGCCTACAGGGAACATCTCTTACAAAGGCCTGTGAAACGCAGTTTCTATGCAGGCCTGATCTGGCTGAAGTAGAACTTCTGCCCTGGTGTGCCACATTGCCCTACAGCTGAAAGGCACAACGTGCAGGCTTCTTAACGACGGGCGAGTTGGGCCCCAGAGCATCTTGCTTCCAGGTCTTTGGGAAGCTAAGAAACAACTCGCTCAGCACAGTGCTCTTACAGCCTACCGGGAACATCTCTTACAAAGGCCTGTGAAACGCAGTTTCTTGGCAGGCCTGATCTGGCTGAAGTAGAACTTCTGCCCTGGGTGTGCCACATTGCCCTAGAGCTGAAAGGCACAACGTGCAGGCTTCTTAACAAAGGGCGAGTTGGGAGCCAGAGCATCTTGCTTCCAGCTCTTTGGGAAGCTAAGAAACAACTCGCTCTGCACAGTGCTCTTACAGCCTACCGGGAACATCTCTTACAAAGGCCTGTGAAACGCAGTTTCTTTGCAGACATTATCTGGCTGAAGTAGAACTTCTGCCCTGGGTGTGCAAGATTGCCCTAGAGCTGAAAGGCACAACGTGCAGGGTTCTTAACAAAGGGCGAGTTGGGCCCCAGAGCATCTTGCTTCCAGCTCTTTGGGAAGCTAAGAAACAACTCGCTCTGCGCAGTGCTCTTACAGCCTACAGGGAACATCTCTTACAAAGGCCTGTGAAACGCAGTTTCTATGCAGGCCTTATCTGGCTGAAGTAGAACTTCTGCCCATGGTGTGCCACATTGCCCTAGAGCTGAAAGGCACAACGTGCAGGCTTCTTAACAAAGGGCGAGTTGGGCCCCAGAGCATCTTGCTTCCAGCTCTTTGGGAAGCTAAGAAACAACTCGCTCTGCACAGTGCTCTTACAGCCTACCGGGAACTTCTCTTACAAAGGACTGTGAAACGCAGTTTCTTTGCAGGCTTGATCTGCCTGAAGTAGAACTTCTGCCCTGGGTGTGCCACATTGCCCTAGAGCTGAAAGGCACAACGTGCAGGCTTCTTAACAAAGGGCGTGTTGGGCCCCACAGCATCTTGCTTCCAGCTCTTTGGGAAGCTAAGAAAGAACTCGCTCTGCACAGTGCTCTTACAGCCTACCGGGAACATCTCTTACAAAGGCCTGTGAAGCGCAGTTTCTTGGCAGGCCTGATATGGCTGAAGTAGAAGTTCTGCTCTTGGTGTGCCACATTGACCTAGAGCTGAAAGCTACAACGTGCTCTCTCCTTTCCAAAGGGCGAGTTGGGCCCCAGAGCATCTTGCTTCCAGCTCTTTGGGAAGCTAAGAAGCAACTCGCTCTGCACAGTGCTCTTACAGCCTAGCAGGAACATATCTTACAAAGGCCTGTGAAACGCAGTTTCTTTGCAGACATTATCGGGCTGAAGTAGAACTTCTGCCCTGGGTGTGCAACATTGCCCTAGAGCTGAAAGGCACAACGTGCAGGCTTCTTAACAAAGGGCGAGTTGGGCCCCAGAGCATCTTGCTTCCAGCACTTTGGGAAGCTAAGAAACAACTCGCTCTGCACAGTGCTCTTACAGCCTACCGGGAACATCTCTTACAAAGGCCTGTGAAACACAGTTTCTATGCAGGCCTGATCTGGCTGAAGTAGATCTTCTGCCCTGGGTGTGCCACATTGCCCTACAGCTGAAAGGCACAACGTGCAGGCTTCTTAACAAAGGGCGAGTTGGGCCCCAGAGCATCTTGCTTCCAGCTCTTTGGGAAGCTAAGAAACAACTCGCTCTGCACAGTGCTCTTACAGCCTACCGGGAACATCTCTTACAAAGGCCTGTGAAGCGCAGTTTCTTGGCAGACCTGATATGGCTGAAGTAGAAGTTCTGCTCTGGGTGTGCCACATTGACCTAGAGCTGAAAGCTACAACGTGCTGTCTCCTTTCCAATGGGAGAGTTGGGCCCCAGAGCATCTTGCTTCCAGCTCTTTGGGAAGCTAAGAAGCAACTCGCTCTGCACAGTGCTCTTACAGCCTACCGGGAACATATCTTACAAAGGCCTGTGAAACGCAGTTTCTTTGCAGACATTATCGGGCTGAGGTAGAACTTCTGTCCTGGGTGTGCCACATTGCCCTAGAGCTGAAAGGCACAACGTGCAGGCTTCTTAACAAAGGGCGGGTTGGGACCCAGAGCATCTTGCTTCCAGCTCTTTGGGAAGCTAAGAAACAACTCGCTCTGCACAGTGCTCTTACAGCCTACCGGAAACATCTCTTACATAGGCCTGTGAAACACAGTTTCTATGCAGGCCTGATCTGGCTGAAATAGATCTTCTTCCCTGGGTGTGCCACATTGCCCTACAGCTGAAAGGCACAACGTGCAGGCTTCTTAACAAAGGGCGAGTTGGGCCACAGAGCATCCTGCTTCCAGCTCTTTGGGAAATTAAGAAGAAACTCGCTCTGAACAGTGCTCTTACAGCTTACCGGTAACATCACATACAAAGGCCTGTGAAACGCAGTTTCTTTGCAGGCCTGATCTGACTGAAGTAGAACTTCTGCTCTGGGTGTTCTACATTGCTCAGAGCTGAAAGGCACAACGTGCAGGCTTCTTAACAAAGGGCGAGTTGGGCCCCAGAGCATCTTGCTTCCAGCTCTCTGGGAAGCTAAGAAACAACTCGCTCTGCGCAGTGCTCTTGCAGCCTACAGGGAACATCTCTTACAAAGGCCTGTGAAACGCAGTTTCTATGCAGGCCTGATCTGGCTGAAGTAGAACTTCTTCCCTGGGTGTGCCACATTGCCCTAGAGCTGAAAGGCACAACGTGCAGGCTTCTTAACAAAGGGCGACTTGGGGCCCAGAGCATCTTGCTTCCAGCTCTTTGGGAAGCTAAGAAGCAACTCGCTCTACACAGTGCTCTTACAGCCCACAGGGAACATCTCTTACAAAGGCCTGTGAAACGCAGTTTCTTTGAAGGCCTGATCTGCCTGAAGTAGAACTTCTGCCCTGGGTGTGCCACATTGCCCTAGAGCTGAAAGGCACAACGTGCAGGCTTCCTAACAAAGGGCGAGTTGGGCGCCAGAGCATCTTGCTTCCAGCTCTTTGGGAAGCTAAGAAACAACTCGCTCTGCACACTGCTCTTACAGCCTACCGGGAACATCTCTTACAAAGGCATGTGAAGCGCAGTTTCTTGGCAGACCTGATATGGCTGAAGTAGAAGTTCTGTTCTGGGTGTGCCACATTGACCTAGAGCTGAAAGCTACAACGTGCTGTCTCCTTTCCAAAGGGCGAGTTGGGCCCCAGAGCATCTTGCTTCCAGCTCTTTGGGAAGCAAAGAAGCAACTCGCTCTGCAAAGTGCTCTTACAGCCTACCGGGAACATATCTTACAAAGGCCTGTGAAACGCAGTTTCTTTGCAGACATTAACGGGCTGAAGTAGAACTTCTGCCCTGGGTGTGCCACATTGCCCTAGAGCTGAAAGGCACAACGTGCAGGCTTCTTAACAAAGGGCGAGTTGGGCCCCAGAGCATCTTGCTTCCAGCTCTTTGGGAAGCTAAGAAACAACTCGCTCTGCACAGAGCTCTTACAGCCTACCGGGAACATCTCTTACAAAGGCCTGTGAAACGCAGTTTCTTGGCAGGCCTGATCTGGCTGAAGTAGAACTTCTGCCCTGGGTGTGCCACATTGCCCTAGAGCTGAAAGGCACAACGTGCATGCTTCTTAACAAAGGGCGAGTTGGGCCCCAGACCATCTTGCTTCCAGCTCTTTGGGAAGCTAAGAAACAACTCGCTCTGCACAGTGCTCTTACAGCCTACCAGGAACATCTCTTACAAAGGCATGTGAAACGCAGTTTCTTTGCAGACATTATCTGGCTGAAGTAGAACTTCTGCCCTGGGTGTGCAACATTGCCCTAGAGCTGAAAGGCACAACGTGCAGGCTTCTTAAGGACGGGCGAGTTGGGCCCCAGAGCATCTTGCTTCCAGCTCTTTGGGAAGCTATGAAACAACTCGCTCTGCGCAGTGCTCTTACAGCCTACAGGGAACATCTCTTACAAAGGCCTGTGAAACGCAGTTTCTATGCAGGCCTGATCTGGCTGAAGTAGAACTTCTGCCCTGGTGTGCCACATTGCCCTACAGCTGAAAGGCACAACGTGCAGGCTTCTGACCAAAAGGCGAGTTGGGCCCCACAGCATCTTGCTTCCAGGTCTTTGGGAAGCTAAGAAACAACTCGCTCAGCACAGTGCTCTTACAGCCTACCAGGAACATCTCTTACAAAGGCCTGTGAACCGCAGTTTCTTGGCAGGCCTGATCTGGCTGAAGTAGAACTTCTGCCCTGGGTGTGCCACATTGCCCTAGAGCTGAAAGGCACAACGTGCAGGCTTCTTAACAAAGGGCGAGTTGGGAGCCAGAGCATCTTGCTTCCAGCTCTTTGGGAAGCTAAGAAACAACTCGCTCTGCACAGTGCTCTTACAGCCTACCGGGAACATCTCTTACAAAGGCCTGTGAAACGCAATTTCTTTGCAGACATTATCTGGCTGAAGTAGAACTTCTGCCCTGGGTGTGCAAGATTGCCCTAGAGCTGAAAGGCACAACGTGCAGGGTTCTTAACAAAGGGCGAGTTGGGCCCCAGAGCATCTTGCTTCCAGCTCTTTGGGAAATTAAGAAGAAACTCGCTCTGCACAGTGCTCTTACAGCTTACCGGTAACATCACTTACAAAGGCCTGTGAAACGCAGTTTCTTTGCAGGCCTGATCTGACTGAAGTAGAACTTCTGCTCTGGGTGTTCTACATTGCTCAGAGCTGAAAGGCACAACGTGCAGGCTTCTTAACAAAGGGCGAGTTGGGCCCCAGAGCATCTTGCTTCCAGCTCTCTGGGAAGCTAAGAAACAACTCGCTCTGCGCAGTGCTCTTGCAGCCTACAGGGAACATCTCTTACAAAGGCCTGTGAAACGCAGTTTCTATGCAGGCCTGATCTGGCTGAGGTAGAACTTCTTCCCTGGGTGTGCCACATTGCCCTGGAGCTGAAAGGCACAACGTGCAGGCTTCTTAACAAAGGGCGACTTGGACCCCAGAGCATCTTGCTTCCAGCTCTTTGGGAAGCTAAGAAGCAACTCGCTCTACACAGTGCTCTTACAGCCTACAGGGAACATCTCTTACAAAGGCCTGTGAAACGCAGTTTCTTTGCAGGCCTGATCTGCCTGAAGTAGAACTTCTGCCCTGGGTGTGCCACATTGCCCTACAGCTGAAAGGCACAACGTGCAGGCTTCTTGACAAAGGGCGAGTTGGGCCCCAGAGCATATTGCTTCCAGCTCTTTGGGAAGCTAAGAAGCAACTCGCTCTGCACAGTGCTCTTACAGCCTACCGGGAACATCTCTTACAAAGGCCTTGAAACGCAGTTTCTTTGCAGGCCTGATCTGGCTGAAGTAGAACTTCTTCCCTGGGTGTGCCACATTGCCCTAGAGCTGAAAGGCACAACGTGCAGGCTTCTTAACAAAGGGCGTGTTGGGCCCCAGTGCATCTTGCTTCCAGCTCTTTGGGAAGCTAAGAAAGAACTCGCTCTGCACAGTGCTCTTACAGCCTACCGGGAACATCTCTTACAAAGGCCTGTGAAACGCAGTTTCTTTGCAGGCCTGATCTGGCTGAAGTAGAACTTCTGCCCTGGTTGTGCCACATTGCCCTAGAGCTGAAAGGCAGAACGTGCAGGCTTCTTAACAAAGGGCGAGTTGGGCCACAGAGCATCTTGCTTCCAGCTCTTTGGGAAGCAAAGAAGCAACTCGCTCTGCAAAGTGCTCTTACAGCCTAGCGGGAACATATCTTACAAAGGCCTGTGAATCGCAGTTTCTTTGCAGACATTATCGGGCTGAAGTAGAACTTCTTCCCTGGGTGTGCCACATTGCCCTAGAGCTGAAAGGCACAACGTGCAGGCTTCTTAACAAAGGGCAAGTTGGGACCCAGAGCATGTTGCTTCCAGCTCTTTGGGAAGCTAATAAACAACTCGCTCTGCACAGTGCTCTTACAGCCTACCGGGAACATCTCTTACAAAGGCCTGTGAAACGCAGTTTCTTTGCAGGCCTGATTTGGCTGAAGTAGAACTTCTGCCCTGGGTGTGCCACATTGCCCTAGAGCTGAAAGGCACAACGTGCAGGCTTCTTAACAAAGGGCGAGTTGGGCCCCAGACCATCTTGCTTCCAGCTCTTTGGGAAGCTAAGAAACAACTCGCTCTGCACAGTGCTCTTACAGCCTACCAGGAACATCTCTTACAAAGGCCTGTGAAACGCAGTTTCTTTGCAGACATTATCTGGCTGAAGTAGAACTTCTGCCCTGGGTGTGCAACATTGCCCTAGAGCTGAAAGGCACAACGTGCAGGCTTCTTAAGGACGGGCGAGTTGGGCCCCAGAGCATCTTGCTTCCAGCTCTTTGGGAAGCTATGAAACAACTTGCTCTGCGCAGTGCTCTTACAGCCTACAGGGAACATCTCTTACAAAGGCCTGTGAAACGCAGTTTCTATGCAGGCCTGATCTGGCTGAAGTAGAACTTCTGCCCTGGTGGGTCACATTGCCCTACAGCTGAAAGGCACAACGTGCAGGCTCTTAACGACGGGCGAGTTGGGCCCCAGAGCATCTTGCTTCCAGGTCTTTGGGAAGCTAAGAAACAACTCGCTCAGCACAGTGCTC
Source organism: Equus caballus (assembly GCF_041296265.1). Classification (NCBI taxonomy): domain Eukaryota; kingdom Metazoa; phylum Chordata; class Mammalia; order Perissodactyla; family Equidae; genus Equus; species Equus caballus. Next base: position 49,260,634 of record NC_091692.1, read on the forward strand.
TTACAGCCTACCGGGAACATCTCTTACAAAGGCCTGTGAAACGCAGTTTCTTTGCAGGCCTGATCTGGCTGAAGTAGAACTTCTGCCTTGGGTGTGACACATTGCCCTAGAGCTGAAAGGCACAACGTGCAGGCTTCTTAACATAGGGCGGGTTGGGCCCCACAGCAAGTTGCCTCCAGCTCTTTGGGAAGCTAAGAAACAACTCGCTCTGCACAGTGCTCTTACAGCCTACCGGGAACATATCTTACAAAGGCATGTGAAACGCAGTTTCTTTGCAGGCCTGATCTGGCTGAAGTAGAACTTCTGCTCTGGGTGTGCCACATTGCCCTAAGGCTGAAAGCTACAACATGCTGTCTCCTTTCAAAAGGGCGAGTTGGGACCAAGAGCATCTTGCTTCCAGCTCTTTGGGAAGCTAAGAAGCAACTCGCTCTGCACAGTGCTCTTACAGCCTACCGGGAACATCTCTTACAAAGGCCTGTGAAACGCAGTTTCTTGGCAGGCCTGATCTGGCTGAACTAGAACTTCTGCCCTGGGTGTGCCACATTGCCCTAGAGCTGAAAGGCACAACGTGCAGGCTTCTTAACAAAGGGCGAGTTGGGAGCCAGAGCATCTTCCTTCCAGCTCTTTGGGAAGCTAAGAAACAACTCGCTCTGCACAGTGCTCTTACAGCCTACCGGGAACATCTCTTACAAAGGCCTGTGAAACGCAGTTTCTTTGCAGACATTATCTGGCTGAAGTAGAACTTCTGCCCTGGGTGTGCAAGATTGCCCTAGAGCTGAAAGGCACAACGTGCAGGGTTCTTAACAAAGGGCGAGTTGGGCCCCAGAGCATCTTGCTTCCAGCTCTTTGGGAAGCTAAGAAACAACTCGCTCTGCGCAGTGCTCTTACAGCCTACAGGGAACATCTCTTACAAAGGCCTGTGAAACGCAGTTTCTATGCAGGCCTGATCTGGCTGAAGTAGAACTTCTGCCCTGGGTGTGCCACATTGCCCTAGAGCTGAAAGGCACAACGTGCAGGCTTCTTAACAAAGGGCGAGTTGGGCCCCACAGCATCTTGCTTCCAGCTCTTTGGGAAGCTAAGAAACAACTCGCTCTGCACAGTGCTCTTACAGCCTACCGGGAACATCTCTTACAAAGGCCTGTGAAACGCTGTTTCTTTGCATGCCTGATCTGGCTGAAGTAGAAGTTCTGCTCTGGGTGTGCCACATTGCCCAAGAGCTGAAAGGCACAACGTGCAGGCTTGTTAGCAAAGGGCGAGTTGGGCCCCAGAGCATCTTGCTTCCAGCTCTTTGATAAGCTATGAAACAACTCGCTCTGCGCAGTGCTCTTACAGCCTACCGGGAACATCTCCTAGAGAGGCCTGTGAAACGCAGTTTCTTTGCAGACATTATCTGGCTGAAGTAGAACTTCTGCCCTGGGTGTGCAACATTGACGTAGAGCTGAAAGGCACAACGTGCAGGCTTCTTAATGACGGGCGTGTTGGGCCCCAGAGCATCTTGCTTCCAGGTCTTTGGGAAGCTAAGAAACAACTCGCTCTGCGCAGTGCTCTTACAGCCTACAGGGAACATCTCTTACAAAGGCCGGTGAAACGCAGTTTCTATGCAGGCCTGATCTGGCTGAAGTAGAACTTCTGCCCTGGTGTGCCACATTGCCCTACAGCTGAAAGGCACAACGTGCAGGCTTCTTAACGACGGGGGAGTTGGGCCCCAGAGCATCTTGCTTCCAGCTCTTTGGGAAGCTAAGAAACAACTCGCTCTGCACAGTGCTCTTACAGCCTACCGGGAACATCTCTTACAAAGGCCTGTGAAACGCTGTTTCTTTGCAGGCCTGATCTGGCTGAAGTAGAAGTTCTGCTCTGGGTGTGCCACATTGCCCTAGAGCTGAAAGGCACAACGTGGAGGCTTCTTAACAAAGGGCGAGTTGGGCCCCAGAGCATCTTGCTTCCAGCTCTTTGCGAAGCTAAGAAACAACTCGCTCTGTGCAGTGCTCTTACAGCCTACAGGGAACATCTCTTACAAAGGCCTGTGAAACGCAGTTTCTATGCAGGCCTGATCTGGCTGAAGTAGAACTTCTGCCCTGGGTGTGCCACATTGCCCTAGAGCTGAAAGGCAGAACGTGCAGGCTTCTTAACAAAGGGCGAGTTGGGCCCCACAGCATCTTGCTTCCAGCTCTTTGGGAAGCTATGAAACAACTCGCTCTGCACAGTGCTCTTACAGCCTACCGGGAACATCTCTTACAAAGGCCAATGAAACGCAATTTCTTTGCAGGCCTGATCTGGCTGAAGTAGAACTTCTGCCCTGGGTGTGCCACATTGCCCTAGAGCTGAAAGGCACAACGTGCAGGCTTCTTAACAAAGGGCGAGTTGGGTGCCAGAGCATCTTGCTTCCAGCTCTTTGGGAAGCTAAGAAACAACTCGCTCTGCACAGTGCTCTTACAGCCTACCGGGAACATCTCTTACAAAGGCCTGTGAAACGCAGTTTCTTGGCAGGCCTGATCTGGCTGAAGTAGAACTTCTGCCCTGGGTGTGCCACATTGCCCTAGAGCTGAAAGGCACAACGTGCAGGCTTCTTAACAAAGGGCGAGTTGGGCCCCAGACCAACTTGCTTCCAGCTCTTTGGGAAGCTAAGAAACAACTCGCTCTGCACAGTGCTCTTACAGCCTACCAGGAACATCTCTTACAAAGGCCTGTGAAACGCAGTTTCTTTGCAGACATTATCTGGCTGAAGTAGAACTTCTGCCCTGGGTGTGCAACATTGCCCTAGAGCTGATAGGCACAACGTGCAGGCTTCTTAACAAAGGGCGAGTTGGGCCCCAGAGCATCTTGCTTCCAGCTCTTTGGGAAGCTATGAAACAACTCGCTCTGCGCAGTGCTCTTACAGCCTACAGGGAACATCTCTTACAAAGGCCTGTGAAACGCAGTTTCTATGCAGGCCTGATCTGGCTGAAGTAGAACTTCTGCCCTGGTGGGCCACATTGCCCTACAGCTGAAAGGCACAACGTGCAGGCTTCTTAACGACGGAAGAGTTGGGCCCAAGAGCATCTTGCTTCCAGGTCTTGGGGAAGCTAAGAAACAACTCGCTCAGCACAGTGCTCTTACAGCCTACCGGGAACATCTCTTACAAAGGCCTGTGAACCGCAGTTTCTTGGCCGGCCTGATCTGGCTGAAGTAGAACTTCTGCCCTGGGTGTGCCACATTGCCCTAGAGCTGAAAGGCACAACGTGCAGGCTTCTTAACAAAGGGCGAGTTGGGCCCCAGATCATCTTGCTTCCAGCTCTTTGGGAAGCTAAGAAAGAACTCGCTCTGCACAGTGCTCTTACAGCCTACCGGGAACATCTCTTACAAAGGCCTGTGAAACGCAGTTTCTTTGCAGACATTATCTGGCTGAAGTAGAACTTCTCCCCTGGGTGTGCAAGATTGCCCTAGAGCTGAAAGGCACAACGTGCAGGGTTCTTAACAAAGGGCGAGGTGGGCCCCAGAGCATCTTGCTTCCAGCTCTTTGGGAAGCTAAGAAACAACTCGCTCTGCGCAGTGCTCTAACAGCCTACAGGGAACATCTCTTACAAAGGCCTGTGAAACGCAGTTTCTATGCAGGCCTTATCTGGCTGAAGTAGAACTTCTGCCCAGGGTGTGCCACATTGCCCTAGAGCTGAAAGGCACAACGTGCAGGCTTCTTAACGACGGGGGAGTTGGGCCCCAGAGCATCTTGCTTCCAGCTCTTTGGGAAGCTAAGAAACAACTCGCTCTGCACAGTGCTCTTACAGCCTACCGGGAACATCTCTTACAAAGGCCTGTGAACCGCAGTTTCTTGGCAGGCCTGATCTGGCTGAAGTAGATCTTCTGCCCTGGGTGTGCCACATTGCCCTAGAGCTGAAAGGCACAACGTGCAGGCTTCTTAACAAAGGGCGAGTTGGGAGCCAGAGCATCTTGCTTCCAGCTCTTTGGGAAGCTAAGAAACAATTCTCTCTGCACAGTGCTCTTACAGCCTACCGGGAACATCTCTTACAAAGGCCTGTGAAACGCAGTTTCTTTGCACTCTTGATCTGGCTGAAGTAGAACTTCTGCCCTGGGTCTGCCACATTGCCTTAGAGCTGAAAGGCACAACGTGCAGGCATGTTAACAAAGGGCGAGTTGGGCCCCAGACCATCTTGCTTCCAGCTCTTTGGGAAGCTAAGAAACAACTCGCTCTGCACAGTGCTCTTACAGACTATAGGGGTCATCTCTTACAAAGGCTTGTGAAACTCAGTTTCTTTGCAGACATTATCTGGCTGAAGTAGAACTTCTGCCCTGGGTGTGCAACATTGCCCTAGAGCTGAAAGGCACAACGTGCAGGGTTCTTAACAAAGGGCGAGTTGGGCCCCAGAGCATCTTGCTTCCAGCTCTTTGGGAAGCTAAGAAACTACTCGCTCTGCACAGTGATCTTACAGCCTACCAGGAACATCTCCTAGAGAGGCCTTTGAAACGCAGTTTCTTTGCAGACATTATCTGGCTGAAGTAGAACTTCTGCCCTGGGTGTGCAACATTGCCCTAGAGCTGAAAGGCACAACGTGCAGGCTTCTTAACGACGGGCGAGTTGGGCCCCAGAGCATCTTGCTTCCAGATCTTTGGGAAGCTAAGAAACAACTCGCTCTGCGCATTGCTCTTACAGCCTACAGGGAACATCTCTTACAAAGGCCTGTGAAACGCAGTTTCTATGCAGGCCTGATCTGGCTGAAGTAGAACTTCTGCCCTGGGTGTGCCACATTGCCCTGGAGCTGAAAGGCACAACGTGCAGGCTTCTTAACAAACGGCGAGTTGGGCCCCAGAGCATCTTGCTTCCAGCTCTTTGGGAAGCTAAGAAACAACTCGCTCTGCACAGTGCTCTTACAGCCTACCGGGAACATCTCTTACAAAGGCCTGTGAAACGCAGTTGTTTTGCAGGCCTGATCTGGATGAAGTTGAACTTCTGCCCTGGGTGTGCCACATTGCCCTAGAGCTGCAAGGCACAACGTGCAGGCTTCTTAACAAAGGGCGAGTTGGGTGCCAGAGCATCTTGCTTCCAGCTCTTTGGGAAGCTAAGAAACAACTCGCTCTGCACAGTGCTCTTACAGCCTACCGGGAACATCTCTTAAAAAGGCCTGTGAAACGCAGTTTCTATGCAGGCCTGATCTGGCTGAAGTAGAAATTCTGCCCTGGGTGTGCCACATTGCCCTACAGCTGAAAGGCACAACGTGCAGGCTTCTTAACAAAGGGCGAGTTGAGCCCCAGATCATCTTGCTTCCAGCTCTTTGGGAAGCTAAGAAACAACTCGCTCCGCACAGTGCTCTTACAGCCTACCGGGAACTTCTCTTACAAAGGCCTGTGAAATGCAGTTTGTTAGCAGGCCTGATCTGGCTGAAGTAGAACTTCTGCCCTGGGTGTGTCACATTGCCCTGGAGCTGAAATCTGCAATGTGCAGTCTCCTTTCCAAAGGGCGAGTTTGGCCCCAGAGAATCTTGCTTCCAGCTCTTTGGGAAGCTAAGAAGCCACTCGCTCTGCACAGTGCTCTTACAGCCTACCGGGAACGTCTCTTACAAAGTCCTGTGAAACGCAGTTTCTTTGAAGACATTATCTGGCTGAAGTAGAACTTCTGCCCTGGGTGTGCCACATTGCCCTAGAGCTGAAAGACACAAGGTGTAGGCTTCTTAACTAAGGGCGAGTTGGGCCCCAGAGCATCTTGCCTCCAGCTCTTTGGGAAGCTAGGAAACAACTCGCTCTGTGCAGTGCTCTTACAGGCTACAGTTAACACCTCTTACAAAGGCCTGTGAAACGCAGTTTCTATGCAGGCCTGACCTGGCTGAAGTAGAACTTCTGCCCTGGGTGTGCCACATTGCCCTTGAGCTGAAAGGCACAACGTGCAGGCTTCTTAACAAAGGGCGAGTTGGGCCCCAGAGCATCTTGCTTCCAGCTCTTTGGGAAGCTAAGAAACAACTCGCTCTGCACAGTGCTCTTACAGCCTACAGGGAACATCTCTTACAAAGGCCTGTGAAACGCAGTTTCTTTGCATGCCTGATCTGGCTGAAGTAGAACTTCTGCCCTGGGTGTGCCACATTGCCCAAGAGCTGAAAGGCACAACGTGCAGGCTTCTTAAAAGGGCGAGTTGAGCCCACAGCATCTTGCTTCCAGCTCTTTGGGAAGCTAAGAAACAACTCGCTCTGCACAGTGCTCTTACAGCCTACGGGGAACATCTCTTACAAAGGCCTGTGAAACGCAGTTTCTTGGCATTCCTGATCAGGCTGAAGTAGAAGTTCTGCTCTGGGTGTGCCACATTGCCCTAGAGCTGAAAGGCACAACGTGCAGGCTTCTTAACAAAGGGCGAGTTGGGCCCCAGAGCATCTTGCTTCTAGCTCTTTGGGAAGCTAAGAAACAACTCGCTCTGCACAGTGCTCTTACAGCCTACAGGGAACATCTCTTACAAAGGCCTGTGAAACGCAGTTTCTTTGAAGACATTATCTGGCTGAAGTAGAACTTCTGCCCTGGGTGTGCCACATTGCCCTAGAGCTGAAAGGCACAAGGTGTAGGCTTCTTAACTAAGGGCGAGTTGGGCCCCAGAGCATCTTGCCTCCAGCTCTTTGGGAAGCTAAGAAACAACTCGCTCTGTGCAGTGCTCTTACAGGCTACAGTTAACACCTCTTACAAAGGCCTGTGAAACGCAGTTTCTATGCAGGCCTGATCTGGCTGAAGTAGAACTTCTGCCCTGGTTGTCCCACATTGCCCTAGAGCTGAAAGGCACAACGTGCAGGCTTCTTAACAAAGGGCGAGTTGGGCCCCAGAGCATCTTGCCTCTAGCTCTTTGGGAAGCTAAGAAACAACTCGCTCTGCACAGTGCTCTTACAGCCTACGGGGAACATCTCTTACAAAGGCCTGTGAAACGCAGTTTCTTGGCATTCCTGATCTGGCTGAAGTATAAGTTCTGCTCTGGGTGTGCCACATTGCCCTAGAGCTGAAAGGCACAACGTGCAGGCTTCTTAACAAAGGGCGAGTTGGGCCCCACAGCATCTTGCTTCCAGCTCTTTGGGAAGCTAAGAAACAACTCGCTCTGCACACTGCTCTTACAGCCTACCGGGAACATCTCTTACAAAGGCCTGTGAAACGCAGTTTCTTTGAAGACATTATCTGGCTGAAGTAGAACTTCTGCCCTGGGTGTGCCACATTGCCCTAGAGCTGAAAGGCACAACGTGCAGGCTTCTTAACAAAGGGCGAGTTGGGCCCCAGAGCATCTTGCTTCAAGCTCTTTGGGAAGCTAAGAAACAACTCGCTCTGCACAGTGCTCTTACAGCCTACCGGGAACATCTCTTACAAAGGCCTGTGAAACGCAGTTTCTTTGAAGACATTATCTGGCTGAAGTAGAACTTCTGCCCTGGGTGTGCCACATTGCCCTAGAGCTGAAAGGCACAAGGTGTAGGCTTCTTAACAAAGGGCGAGTTGGGCCCCAGAGCATCTTGCCTCCAGCTCTTTCGGAAGCGAAGAAACAACTCGCTCTGCGCAGTGCACTTACAGCCTACAGGGAACATCTCTTACAAAGGCCTGTGAAACGCAGTTTCTTTGCAGGTCTGATCTGGCTGAAGTAGAACTTCTGCCCTGGGTGTGCCACATTGCCCTAGAGCTGAAAGGCACAACGTGCAGGCTTCTTAAAAGAGCGAGTTGAGGCCACAGCATCTTGCTTCCAGCTCTTTGGGAAGCTAAGAAACAACTCGCTCTGCACAGTGCTCTTACAGCCTGCGGGGAACATCTCTTACAAAGGCCTGTGAAACGCAGTTTCTTTGCAGGCCTGATCTGGCTGAAGTTGAACTTTTGCTCTGGGTGTGCCACATTTCCCAGAACTGAAAGGCACAACGTGCAGGCTTCTTAACAAAGGGCCATGTGGGCCCCAGATCATCTTGCTTCAAGCTCTTTGGGAAGCTAGGAAACATCTCGCTCTGCACAGTGCTCTTACAGACTACCGGGAACGTCTCCTACAAAGGCCTGTGAAATGCACTTTGTTAGCAGGCCTGATCTGGCTGAAGTAGAACTTCTGCCCTGGGTGTGTCACATTGCCCTGGAGCTGAAATCTACAATGTGCAGTCTCCTTTCCAAAGGGCGAGTTGGGCCCCAGAGAATCTTGCTTCCAGGTCTTTGGGAAGCTAAGAAGCCACTTTCTCTGCACAGTGCTCTTACAGCCTACCGGGAACATCTCTTACAAAGTCCTGTGAGACGCAGTTTCTATGCAGGCCTGATCTGGCTGAAGTAGAACTTCTGCTCTGGGTGTGCCACATTGCCCTAGAGCTGAAAGGCACAGCGTGCAGGCTTCTTAACAAAGGGCGCGTTGGGCCCCAGAGCATGTTGCTTCCAGCTCTTTGGGAAGCTAAGAAACAACTCGCTCTGCACAGTGCTCTTACAGCCTACCGGGAACATCTCTTACAAAGGCCTGTGAAACGCAGTTTCTTTGCAGGCCTGATCTGGCTGAAGTAGAACTTCTGCCCTGGGTGTGCCACATTGCCCTAGAGCTGAAAGGCACAACGTGCAGGCTTGTTCACAAAGGGCGAGTTGGGCGCCAGAGCATCTTGCTTCCAGCTCTTTGGGAAGCTAAGAAGCAGCTCGCTCTGCACAGTGCTCTTACAGCCTACCGGGAACATCTCTTACAAAGGCCTGTGAAACGCACTTTCTTTGCAGGCCTGATCAGGCTGAAGTAGAACTTCTGCTCTGGGTGTGCCACATTGCAATACAGCTGAAAGGCACAACGTGCAGGTTTCTTAACAAAGGGCGAGTTGGGCCCCAGAGCATCTTGCTTCCAGCTCTTTGGGAAGCTAACAAACAACTCGCTCTGCACAGTGCTCTTACAGACTACCGGGAACATCTCTTACAAAGGCCTGTGTAATGCAGTTTGTTTGCAAGCCTGATCTGGCCGAAGTAGAACTTCTGATCTGGGTGTGCCTCAATGCCCTAGAGCTGAAAGCTACACCGTGCAGTCTCCTTTCCAAAGGGCGAGTTGAGCCCCAGAGCATCTCGCTTCCAGCTCTTTGGGAAGCTAAGAAACACCTCGTTCTGCACAGTGCTCTTACAGCCTACCGGGAACGTCTCTTACAAAGGCCTGTGAAACGCAGTTTGTTTGCATGCCTGATCTGGCTGAAGTACAGCTTCTGCTCTGGGTGTGGCACATTGTCCTAGAGCTGAGAGGCACAACGTGCAGTCTCCTTTCCAAAGGGCGCGTTTGGCCCCATAGCATCTTGCATCCAGCTCTTTGGGAAGCTAAGAAGCAACTGGTTCTGCACAGCGCTCTTAGAGCCTACCGGGAACATCTCTTACAAAGGCCTCTGAAACGCAGTTTCTTTGCAGGCCTGATCTGGCTGAAGTAGAACTTCTGCTCTGGGTGTGCCACATTGCCCTAGAGCTGAAAGCTACACCGTGCAGTCTCCTTTCCACAGGGTGCGTTGGGCCCCAGAGCATCTTGCTTCCAGCTCTTTGGGAAGCTAAGAAACAACTCGCTCTGCAGAGTGCTCTTACAGTCTACCGGGAACATCTTTTACAAAGGCCTGTGAAACGCAGTTTCTTTGCAGGCCTGATCTGGCTGAAGTATAACTTCTGCTCTGGCTGTGCCACATTGCCCTAGAGCTGAAAGGCACAACGTGCAGTATCCTTAAAACAGGGCGACTTCGTCCCCAGAGCATCTTGCTTCCAGCTCTTTGGGAAGCTAAGAAACAACTCGCTCTGCGCAGTGCACTTACAGCCCAGCGGGATCGTCTCTTACAAAGTCCTGTGAGACGGAGTTTCTTTGCAGGCCTGATCTGGCTGAAGTAGAACTTCTGCTCTGGGTGTGCCACATTGCCCTAGAGCTGAAAGGCACAGCGTGCAGGCTTCTTAACAAAGGGCGAGTTGGGCCACAGAGCATGTTGCTTCCAGCTCTCTGGGAAGCTAAGAAACAACTCGCTCTGCACAGTGCTCTTACAGCCTACCGGGAACATGTCTTACAAAGGCCTGTGAAACGCAGTTTCTTTGCAGACCTGATCTGGCTGAAGTAGAACTTCTGCTCTCGGTGTGCCACATTGCCCTAGAGCTGAAAGGCACAGCGTGCAGGCTTCTTAACAAAGGGCGAGTTGGGCCCCAGAGCATGTTGCTTCCAGCCCTTTGGGAAGCTAAGAAACAACTCGCTCTGCACAGTGCTCTTACAGCCTACCGGGAACATCTCTTACAAAGGCCTGTGAAACGCAGTTTCTTTGCAGGCCTGATCTGGCTGAAGTAGAACTTCTGCCCTGGGTGTGCCACATTGCCCTAGAGCTGAAAGGAACAACGTGCAGGCTTCTTAACAAAGGGCGTGTTGGGCCCCAGTGCATCTTGCTTCCAGCTCTCTGGCAATCTAAGAAAGAACTCGCTCTGCACAGTGCTCTTACAGCCTACCGGGAACATCTCTTACAAAGGCCTGTGAAACGCAGTTTCTTTGCAGGCCTGATCTGGCTGAAGTAGAAATTCTGCTCTGGGTGTGCCACATTGCCCTAGAGCTGAATCTAAAACGTGCTGTCTCCTTTCCAAAGGGCGAGTTGGGCCCCAGAGCATCTTGCTTACAGCTCTTTGGGAATCTAAGAAGCAACTCGCTCTGCACAGTGCTCTTACAGCCTACCGGGAACATCTCTTACAAAGGCCTGTGAAACGGAGTTTCTTTGCAGGCCTGATCTGCCTGAAGTAGAACTTCTGCCCTCTGTGTGCCACATTGCCCTAGAGCTGAAAGGCACAACGTGCAGGCTTCTTAACAAAGGGCGAGTTGGGCGCCAGAGCATCTTGCTTCCAGCTCTTTGGGAAGCTAAGTAACAACTCGCTCTGCACAGTGCTCTTACAGCCTACCGGGAACATCTCTTACAAAGGCCTGTGAAACGCAGTTTCTTTGGAGGCCTGATCTGGCTGAAGTAGAACTTCTGCCCTGGGTGTGCCACATTGCCCTAGAGCTGAAAGGAACAACGTGCAGGCTTCTTAACAAAGGTCGAGTTGGGCCCCAGAGCATCTTGCTTCCAGCTCTTTGGGAAGCTAAGAAACAACTCGCTCTGCACAGTGCTCTTACAGCCTACCGGGAACATCTCTTACAAAGGCCTGTGAAACGCAGTTTCTTTGCAGGCCTGATCTGGCTGAAGTAGAAGTTCTGCCTTCGGTGTGCCACATTGCGCTAGAGCTGAAGGAACAACGTGCAGGCTTCTTAACAAAGGGCGAGTTGGGCCCCAGAGCATCTTGCTTCCAGCTCTTTGGGAAGCTAAGAAACAACTCGCTCTGCACAGTGCTATTACAGCCTACCGGGAACATCTCTTACAAAGGCCTGTGAAACGCAGTTTCTTTGCAGGTCTGATTTGGCTGAAGTAGAACTTCTGCCCTGGGTGTGCCACATTGCCCTAGAGGTGTAAGGCACAACGTGCAGGCTTCTTAACAAAGGGCAAGTTGGGCCCCAGAGCATCTTGCTTCCAGCTCTTTGGGAAGCTAAGAAACAACTCGCTCTGCACAGTGTTCTTACAGCCTACCGGGAACATCTCTTACAAAGGCCTGTGAAACGCTGTTTCTTTGCAGGCCTGATCTGGCTGAAGTAGAACTTCTGCCCTGGGTGTGCCCCATTGCCCTAGAGCTGAAAGGCACAACGTGCACTCTTCTTAACAAAGGGCGAGTTGGGCCCCAGAGCATCTTGCTTCCAGCTCTTTGGGAAGCTAAGAAAGAACTCGCTCTGCACAGTGCTCTTACAGCCTACCGGGAACATCTCTTACAAAGGCCTGTGAAACGCAGTTTCTTTGCAGGCATGGTCTGCCTGAAGTAGAACTTCTGCTCTGGGTGTGCCACATTGCCCTAGAGCTGAAAGCTACAACGTGCTGTCTCCTTTCCAAAGGGCGAGTTGGGCCCCAGAGCATCATGCTTTCAGCTCTTTGGGAAGCTAAGAAGCAATTCGCTCTGCACAGTGCTCTTACAGCCTACCGGGAACATCTCTTACAAAGGCCTGTGAAACGCAGTTACTTTGCAGGCCTGATCTGGCTGAAGTAGAACTTCTGCCCTGGGTGTGCCACATTGCCCTAGAGTTGAAAGGCACAACGTGCAGGCTTCTTAACATAGGGCGAGTTGGGCCCCAGAGCATCTTGCTTCCAGCTCTTTGGGAAGCTAAGAAACAACTCGCTCTGCACAGTGCTCTTACAGCCTACCGGGAACATCTCTTACAAAACCATGTGAAACGCAGTTTCTTTGCAGACCTGATCTGGCTGAAGTAGAACTTCTGCTCTGGTGTGCCACATTGCCCTAAGGTTGAAAGCTACAACGTGCTGTCTCCTTTCAAAAGGGCGAGTTGGGCCCCAGAGCATCTTGCTTCCAGCTCTTTGGGAAGCTAAGAAGCAGCTCGCTCTGCACAGTGCTCTTACAGCCTCCCGGAACATCTCTTACAAAGGCCTGTGAAACGCAGTTTCTTTGGAGGCCTGATCTGGCTGAAGTAGAACTTCTGCCCTGGGTGTGCCACATTGCCCTAGAGCTGAAAGGCACAACGTGCAGGCTTCCTAACAAAGCACGAGGTGGGCCCCACAGCATCTTGCTTCCAACTCTTTGGGAAGCTAAGAAAAAACTCGCTCTGCACAGTGCTCTTACAGCCTACCGGGAACATCTCTTACAAAGGCCTGTGAAACGCAGTTTCTTTGTAGGCCTGATCTGGCTGAAGTAGAATTTCTGCCCTGGGTGTGCCACATTGCCCTAGAGCTGAAAGGCACAACGTGCAGGCTTCTTAACAAAGGGCGTGTTGGGCCCCAGAGCATCTTGCTTCCAGCTCTTTGGGAAGCTAAGAAACAACTCGCTCTGCACAGTGCTCTTACAGCCTACCGGGAACATCTTTTACAAAGGCCTGTGAAACGCAGTTTCTTTGCAGGCCTGATCTGGCTGAAGTAGAACTTCTGCCCTGGGTGTGGCACATTGCCCTAGAGCTGAAAGACACAACGTGCAGGCTTCGTAACAAAGGGCGAGTTGGGCCCCAGAGCATCTTGCTTCCAGCTCTTTGGGAAGCTAAGAAAGAACTCGCTCTGCACCATGTTCTTACAGCCTACCGGGAACATCTCTTACAAAGGCCTGTGAAACGCAGTTTCTTTGCAGGCATGATCTGCCTGAAGTAGAACTTCTGCTCTGGGTGTGCCACATTGCCCTAGAGCTGAATCTAAAACGTGCTGTCTCCTTTCCAAAGGGCGAGTTGGGCCCCAGAGCATCTTGCTTTCAGCTCTTTGGGAAGCTAAGAAGCAACTCGCTCTGCACAGTGCTCTTACAGCCTACCGGGAACATCTCTTACAAAGGCCTGTGAAACGCAGTTTCTTTGCAGGCCTGATCTGGCTGAAGTAGAACATCTACCCTCGGTGTGCCACATTGCCCTAGAGCTGAAAGGCACAACGTGCAGGCTTCTTAACATAGGGCGAGTTGGGCCCCAGAGCATCTTGCTTCCAGCTCTTTGGGAAGCTAAGAAACAACTCGCTCTGCACAGTGCTCTTACAGCCTACCGGGAACATCTCTTACAAAACCATGTGAAACGCAGTTTCTTTGCAGACCTGATCTGGCTGAAGTAGAACTTCTGCTCAGTGTGCCACATTGCCCTAAGGCTGAAAGCTACAACGTGCTGTCTCCTTTCAAAAGGGCGAGTTGGGCCCCAGAGCATCTTGCTTCCAGCACTTTGGGAAGCTAAGAAGCAGCTCGCTCTGCACAGTGCTCTTACAGCCTCCCGGAACATCTCTTACAAAGGCCTGTGACACGCAGTTTCTTTGGAGGCCTGATCTGGCTGAAGTAGAACTTCTGCCCTGGCTGTGCCACATTGCCCTAGAGCTGAAAGGCACAACGTGCAGGCTTCCTAACAAAGCGCGAGGTGGGCCCCACAGCATCTTGCTTCCAGCTCTTTGGCAAGCTAAGAAACAACTCGCTCTGCACAGTGCTCTTACAGCCTACCGGGAACATCTCTTACAAAGGCCTGTGAAACGCAGTTTCTTTGCAGGCCTGATCTGGGTGAAGTAGAACTTCTGCCCTGGGTGTGCCACATTGCCCTAGAGCTGAAAGGCACAACGTGCAGGCTTCTTAACAAAGGGCGTGTTGGGCCCCAGAGCATCTTGCTTCCAGCTCTTTGGGAAGCTAAGAAACAACTCGCTCTGCACAGTGCTCTTACAGCCTACTGGGAACATCTTTTACAAAGGCCTGTGAAACGCAGTTTCTTTGCAGGCCTGATCTGGCTGAAGTAGAACTTCTGCCCTGGGTGTGCCACATTGCCCTAGAGCTGAAAGGAACAACGTGCAGGCTTCTTAACAAAGGGCGAGTTGGGCCCCAGAGCATCTTGCTTCCAGCTCTTTGGGAAGCTAAGAAACAACTCGCTCTGCACAGTGCTCTTACAGCCTACCGGGAACATCTCTTACAAAGGCCTGTGAAACGCAGTTTCTTTGCAGGCCTGATCTGGCTGAAGTAGAAGTTCTGCCTTCGGTGTGCCACATTGCCCTAGAGCTGAAGGAACAACGTGCAGGCTTCTTAACAAAGGTCGAGTTGGGCCCCACAGCATCTTGCTTCCAGCTCTTTGGGAAGCTAAGAAACAACTCGCTCTGCACAGTGCTATTACAGCCTACCGGGAACATCTCTTACAAAGGCCTGTGAAACGCAGTTTCTTTGCAGGCCTGATCTGGCTGAAGCAGAACTTCTGCCCTGGGTGTGCCACATTGACCTAGAGCTGAAAGGCACAACGTGCAGGCTTCTTAACAAAGGGCGTGTTGGGCCCCAGAGCATCTTGCTTCCAGCTCTTTGGGAAGCTAAGAAACAACTCGCTCTGCACAGTGCTCTTACAGCCTACCGGGAACATCTTTTACAAAGGCCTGTGAAACGCAGTTTCTTTGCAGGCCTGATCTGGCTCAAGTAGAACTTCTGCCCTGGGTGTGCCACATTGCCCTAGAGCTGAAAACCACAACGTGCAGGCTTCTTAACAAAGGGCGTGTTGGGCCCCAGTGCATCTTGCTTCCAGCTCTTTGGGAATCTAAGAAAGAACTCGCTCTGCACAGTGCTCTTACAGCCTACCGGGAACATCTCTTACAAAGGCCTGTGAAATGCAGTTTCTTTGCAGGCCTGATCTGGCTGAAGTAGAAATTCTGCTCTGGGTGTGCCACATTGCCCTAGAGCTGAAAGCTAAAACGTGCTGTCTCCTTTCCAAAGGGCGAGTTGGGCCCCAGAGCATCTTGCTTACAGCTCTTTGGGAATCTAAGAAGCAACTCGCTCTGCACAGTGCTCTTACAGCCTACCGGGAACATCTCTTACAAAGGCCTGTGAAACGCAGTTTCTTTGCAGGCCTGATCTGCCTGAAGTAGAACTTCTGCCCTCTGTGTGCCACATTGCCCTAGAGCTGAAAGGCACAACGTGCAGGCTTCTTAACAAAGGGCGAGTTGGGCGCCAGAGCATCTTGCTTCCAGCTCTTTGGGAAGCTAAGAAACAACTCGCTCTGCACAGTGCTCTTACAGCCTACCGGGAACATCTCTTACAAAGGCCTGTGAAACGCAGTTTCTTTGCAGGCCTGATCTGGCTGAAATAGAACTTCTGCCCTGGGTGTGCCACATTGCCCTAGAGCTGAAAGGAACAACGTGCAGGCTGCTTAACAAAGGGCGAGTTGGGCCCCAGAGCATCTTGCTTCCAGCTCTTTGGGAAGGTAAGAAACAACTCGCTCTGCACAGTGCTCTTACAGCCTAACGGGAACATCTCTTACAAAGGCCTGTGAAACGCAGTTTCTTTGCAGGCCTGATCTGGCTGAAGTAGAAGTTCTGCCTTCGGTGTGCCACATTGCCCTAGAGCTGAAGGAACAACGTGCAGGCTTCTTAACAAAGGGCGAGTTGGGCCCCACAGCATCTTGCTTCCAGCTCTTTGGGAAGCTAAGAAACAACTCGCTCTGCACAGTGCTATTACAGCCTACCGGGAACATCTCTTACAAAGGCCTGTGAAACGCAGTTTCTTTGCAGGCCTGATTTGGCTGAAGTAGAACTTCTGCCCAGGGTGTGCCACAATGCCCTAGAGGTGTAGGGCACAACGTGCAGGCTTCTTAACAAAGGGCAAGTTGGGCCCCAGAGCATCTTGCTTCCAGCTCTTTGGGAAGCTAAGAAACAACTCGCTCTGCACAAGGTTCTTACAGCCTACGGGAACATCTCTTACAAAGGCCTGTGAAACGCTGTTTCTTTGCAGGCCTGATCTTGCTGAAGTAGAACTTCTGCCCTGGGTGTGGCACATTGCCCTAGAGCTGAAAGGCACAACGTGCAGGCTTCGTAACAAAGGGCGAGTTGGGCCCCAGAGCATCTTGCTTCCAGCTCTTTGGGAAGCTAAGAAAGAACTCGCTCTGCACAGTGCTCTTACAGCCTACCGGGAACATCTCTTACAAAGGCCTGTGAAACGCAGTTTCTTTGCAGGCATGATCTGCCTGAAGTAGAACTTCTGCTCTGGGTGTGCCACATTGCCCTAGAGCTGAAAGCTACAACGTGCTGTCTCCTTTCCAAAGGGCGAGTTGGGCCCCAGAGCATCTTGCTTTCAGCTCTTTGGGAAGCTAAGAAGCAACTCGCTCTGCACAGTGCTCTTACAGCCTACCGGGAACATCTCTTACAAAGGCCTGTGAAACGCAGTTTCTTTGCAGGCCTGATCTGGCTGAAGTAGAACTTCTGCCCTGGGTGTGCCACATTGCCCTAGAGCTGAAAGGCCCAACGTGCAGGCTTCTTAACATAGGGCGAGTTGGGCCCCAGAGCATCTTGCTTCCAGCTCTTTGGGAAGCTAAGAAACAACTCGCTCTGCACAGTGCTCTTACAGCCTACCGGGAACATCTCTTACAAAACCCTGTGAAACGCAGTTTCTTTGCAGACCTGATCTGGCTGAAGTAGAACTTCTGCTCTGGGTGTGCCACATTGCCCTAAGGCTGAAAGCTACAACGTGCTGTCTCCTTTCAAAAGGGCGAGTTGGGCACCAGAGCATCTTGCTTCCAGCTCTTTGGGAAGCTAAGAAGCAGCTCGCTCTGCACAGTGCTCTTACAGCCTCCCGGAACATCTCTTACAAAGGCCTGTGAAACGCAGTTTCTTTGGAGGCCTGATCTGGCTGAAGTAGAACTTCAGCCCTGGGTGTGCCACATTGCCCTAGAGCTGAAAGGCACAACGTGCAGGCTTCCTAACAAAGCGCAAGGTGGGCCCAACAGCATCTTGCTTCCAGCTCTTTGGCAAGCTAAGAAACAACTCGCTCTGCACAGTGCTCTTACAGCCTACCGGGAACATCTCTTACAAAGGCCTGTGAAACGCAGTTTCTTTGCAGGCCTGATCTGCCTGAAGTAGAACTTCTGCCCTGGGTGTGCCACATTGCCCTAGAGCTGAAAGGCACAACGTGCAGGCTTCTTAACAAAGGGCGTGTTGGGCCCCAGAGCATCTTGCTTCCAGCTCTTTGGGAAGCTAAGAAACAACTCGCTCTGCACAGTGCTCTTACAGCATACCGGGAACATCTTTTACAAAGGCCTGTGAAACGCAGTTTCTTTGCAGGCCTGTTCTGGCTGAAGTAGAACTTCTGCCCTGGGTGTGCCACATTGCCCTAGAGCTGAAAGGCACAACGTGCAGGCTTCTTAACAAAGGGCGTGTTGGGCCCCAGTGCATCTTGCTTCCAGCTCTTTGGGAATCTAAGAAAGAACTCGCTCTGCACTGTGCTCTTATAGCCTACCGGGAACATCTCTTACAAAGGCCTGTGAAACGCAGTTTCTTTGCAGGCCTGATTTGGCTGAAGTAGAAATTCTGCTCTGGGTGTGCCACATTGCCCTAGAGCTGAAAGCTAAAACGTGCTGTCTCCTTTCCAAAGGGCGAGTTGGGCCACAGAGCATCTTGCTTACAGCTCTTTGGGAATCTAAGAAGCAACTCGCTCTGCACAGTGCTCTTACAGCCTACCGGGAACATCTCTTACAAAGGCCTGTGAAACGCAGTTTCTTTGCAGGCCTGATCTGCCTGAAGTAGAACTTCTGCCCTCTGTGTGCCACATTGCCCTAGAGCTGAAAGGCACAACGTGCAGGCTTCTTAACAAAGGGCAAGTTGGGCGCCAGAGCATCTTGCTTCCAGCTCTTTGGGAAGCTAAGAAACAACTCGCTCTGCACAGTGCTCTTACAGCCTACCGGGAACATCTCTTCCAAAGGCCTGTGAAACGCAGTTTCTTTGCAGGCCTGATCTGGCTGAAGTAGAACTTCTGCCCTGGGTGTGCCACATTGCCCTAGAGCTGAAGGAACAACGTGCAGGCTTCTTAACAAAGGGCGAGTTGGGCCCCACAGCATCTTGCTTCCAGCTCTTTGGGAAGCTAAGAAACAACTCGCTCTGCACAGTGCTATTACAGCCTACCAGGAACATCTCTTACAAAGGCCTGTGAAACGCAGTTTCTTTGCAGGCCTGATTTGGCTGAAGTAGAACTTCTGCCCTGGGTGTGCCACATTGCCCTAGAGGTGTAAGGCACAACGTGCAGGCTTCTTAACAAAGGGCAAGTTGGGCCCCAGAGCATCTTGCTTCCAGCTCTTTGGGAAGCTAAGAAACAACTCGCTCTGCACAGAGTTCTTACAGCCTACCGGGAACATCTCTTACAAAGGCCTGTGAAACGCTGCTTCTTTGCAGGCCTGATCTGGCTGAAGTAGAACTTCTGCCCTGGGTGTGGCACATTGCCCTAGAGCTAGAGAAAGGCACAACGTGCAGGCTTCGTAACAAAGGGCGAGTTGGGCCACAGAGCATCCTGCTTCCAGCTCTTTGGGAAGCTAAGAAGAAACTCTCTCTGCACAGTGCTCTTACGGCCTACCGTGAACATCTCTTACAAAGGCCTGCGAAACGCAGTTTCTTTGCAGGCCTGATCTGGCTGAAGTGGAAATTCTGCCCTGGGTGTGCCACATTGCCCTAGAGCTGAAAGGCACAACGTGCAGGCTTCTTAACAAAGGGCGTGTTGGGCTCCAGTGCATCTTGCTTCCAGCTCTTTGGGAAGCTAAGAAACAACTCGCTCTGCACAGTGCTCTTACAGCCTACCGGGAACATCTCTTACAAAGGCCTGTGAAGCGCAGCTTCTTTGAAGGCCTGATCTGGCTGAAGTAGAACTTCTGCCCTGGGTTTGCCACATTGCCCTAGAGCTGAAAGGCACAACGTGCAGGCTTCTTAACAAAGGGCGATTTGGGCCCCAGAGCATCTTGCTTCCAGCTCTTGGGACGCTAAGAAACAACTCGCTCTGCACAGTGCTCTTACAGCCTACCGGGAACATCTCTTACAAAGGCCTGTGAAACGCAGTTTCTTTGCAGGCCTGATCTGGCTGAAGTAGAACTTCTGCCCTGGGTGTGCCACATTGCCCTAGAGCTGAAAGGCACAACGTGCAGGCTTCTTAACAAAGGGCGTGTTGGGCCCCAGAGCATCTTGCTTCCAGCTCTTTGGGAAGCTAAGAAACAACTCGCTCTGCACAGTGCTCTTACAGCCTACCGGGAACATCTTTTACAAAGGCCTGTGAAACGCAGTTTCTTTGCAGGCCTGATCTGGCTGAAGTAGAACTTCTGCCCTGCGTGTGCCACATTGCCCTAGAGCTGAAAACCACAACGTGCAGGCTTCTTAACAAAGGGCGTGTTGGGCCCCAGTGCATCTTGCTTCCAGCTCTTTGGGAATCTAAGAAAGAGCTCGCTCTGCACAGTGCTCTTACAGCCTACCGGGAACATCTCTTACAAAGGCCTGTGAAACGAGTTTCTTTGCAGGCCTGATCTGGCTGAAGTAGAAATTCTGCTCTGGGTGTGCCACATTGCCCTAGAGCTGAAAGCTAAAACGTGCTGTCTCCTTTCCAAAGGGCGAGTTGGGCCCCAGATCATCTTGCTTACAGCTTTTGGGAATCTAAGAAGCAACTCGCTCTGCACAGTGCTCTTACAGCCTACCGGGAACATCTCTTACAAAGGCCTGTGAAATGCAGTTTCTTTGCAGACCTGATCTGGCTGAAGTAGAACTTCTGCTCTGGGTGTGCCACATTGCCCTAAGGCTGAAAGCTACAACGTGCTGTCTCCTTTCAAAAGGGTGAGTTGGGCCCCAGAGCATCTTGCTTCCAGCTCTTTGGGAAGCTAAGAAGCAGCTCGCTCTGCACAGTGCTCTTACAGCCTCCCGGAACATCTCTTACAAAGGCCTGTGAAACCCAGTTTCTTTGCAGGCCTGATCTGGCTGAAGTAGAACTTCTGCCCTGGGTGTGCCACATTGCCCTAGAGCTGAAAACCACAACGTGCAGGCTTCTTAACAAAGGGCGTGTTGGGCCCCAGTGCATCTTGCTTCCAGCTCTTTGGGAATCTAAGAAAGAACTCGCTCTGCACAGTGCTCTTACAGCCTACCGGGAACATCTCTTACAAAGGCCTGTGAAACGAGTTTCTTTGCAGGCCTTATCTGGCTGAAGTAGAAATTCTGCTCTGGGTGTGCCATATTGCCCTAGAGCTGAAAGATAAAAAGTGCTCTCTCCTTTCCAAAGGGCGAGTTGGGCCCCAGAGCATCTTGCTTCCAGCTCTTTGGGAAGCTAAGAAACAACTCGCTCTGCACAGTGCTCTTACAGCCTACCGGGAACATCTCTTACAAAGGCCTGTGAAACGCAGTTTCTTTGCAGGCCTGATCTGGCTGAAGCAGAAGTTCTGCCTTCGTTGTGCCACATTGCCCTAGAGCTGAAGGCACAACGTGCAGGCTTCTTAACAAAGGGCGAGTTGGGCCCCACAGCATCTTGCTTCCAGCTCTTTGGGAAGCTAAGAAACAACTCGCTCTGCACAGTGCTCTTACAGCCTACCGGGAACATCTCTTACAAAGGCCTGTGAAGCGCAGTTTCATTGAAGCCCTGATCTGGCTGAAGTAGAACTTCTGCCCTGGGTGTGCCACATTGCCCTAGAGCTGAAAGGCACAACGTGCAGGCTTCTTAACAAAGGGCGTGTTGGGCCCCAGAGCATCTTGCTTCCAGCTCTTGGGAAGCTAAGAAACAACTCGCTCTGCACAGTGCTCTTACAGCCTACCGGGAACATCTCTTACAAAGGCCTGTGAAACGCAGTTTCTTTGCAGGCCTGATCTGTCTGGAGTAGAACTTCTGCCCTGGGTGTGCCACATTGCCCTAGAGATGAAAGGCACAACGTGCACTCTTCTTAACAAAGGGCGAGTTGGGCCCCAGAGCATCTTGCTTCCAGCTCTTTGGGAAGCCATGAAAGAACTCGCTCTGCACAGTGCTCTTACAGCCTACCGGGAACATCTCTTACAAAGGCCTGTGAAACGCAGTTTCTTTGCAAGCATGATCTGCCTGAAGTAGAACTTCTGCTCTTGGTGTGCCACATTGCCCTAGAGCTGAAAGCTACAACCTGCTGTCTCCTTTCCAAAGGGCGAGTTGGGCCCCAGAGCATCTTGCTTTCAGCTCTTTGGGAAGCTAAGAAGCAACTCACTCTGCACAGTGCTCTTACAGCCTACCGGGAATATCTATTACAAAGGCCTGTGAAACGCCGTTTCTTTGCAGGCCTGATCTGGCTGAAGTAGAACTTCTGCCCTGGGTGTGCCACATTGCCCTAGAGCTGAAAGGCACAACGTGCAGGCTTCTTAACATAGGGCGAGTTGGGCCCCAGAGCATCTTGCTTCCAGCTCTTTGGGAAGCCAAGAAACAACTCGCTCTGCACAGTGCTCTTACAGCCTACCGGGAACATCTCTTACAAAACCCTGTGAAACGCAGTTTCTTTCCAGACCTGATCTGGCTGAAGTAGAACTTCTGCTCTGGGTGTGCCACATTGCCCTAAGGCTGAAAGCTACAACGTGCTGTCTCCTTTCAAAAGGGCGAGTTGGGCCCCAGAGCATCTTGCTTCCAGCTATTTGGGAAGCTAAGAAACAACTCGCTCTGCACAGTGCTCTTAGAGCCTACCGAACACATCTCTTACAAAGGCCTGTGAAACGCAGCTTTTTTGCAGGCCAGATCTGGATGAAGTAGAACTTCTGCCCTGGGTGTGCCACATTGCCCTAGAGCTGAAAGGCACAACGTGCAGGCTTCTTAAAAGTGCGAGTTGGGCCCACAGCATCTTGCTTCTAGCTCTTTGGGAAGCTAAGAAACAACTCGCTCTGCATAGTGCTCTTACAGCCTACCAGGAAGATCTCTTACAAAGGCCTGTGAAACGTAGTTTGTATGCAGGCCTGATCTGGCTGAAGTAGAACTTCTGCTCTGGGTGTGCCACATTGCCCTTAGGCTGAAAGCTACAACGTGCTGTCTCCTTTCAAAAGGGCGAGTTGGGCCCCAGAGCATCTTGCTTCCAGCTCTTTGGGAAGCTAAGAAGCAGCTCGCTCTGCACAGTGCTCTTACAGCCTCCCGGAACATCTCTTACAAAGGCCTGTGAAACGCAGTTTCTTTGGAGGCCTGATCTGGCTGAAGAAGAACTTCTGCCCTGGGTGTGCCACATTGCCCTAGAGCTGAAAGGCACAACGTGCAGGCTTCCTAACAAAGCGCGAGGTGGGCCCCACAGCATCTTGCTTCCAGCTCTTTGGGAAGCTAAGAAACAACTCGCTCTGCACAGTGCTCTTACAGCCTACCGGGAACATCTCTTACAAAGGCCTGTGAAACGCAGTTTCTTTGCAGGCCTGATCTGGCTGAAGTAGAACTTCTGCCCTGGGTGTGAGACATTGCCCTAGAGCTGAAAGGCACAACGTGCAGGCTTCTTAACAAAGGGCGTGTTGGGCCCAAGAGCATCTTGCTTCCAGCTCTTTGGGAAGCTAAGAAACAGCTCGCTCTGCACAGTGCTCTTACAGCCTACCGGGAACATCTTTTACAAAGGCCTGTGAAACGCAGTTTCTTTGCAGGCCTGATCTGGCTGAAGTAGAACTTCTGCCCTGGGTGTGCCACATTGCCCTAGAGCTGAAAACCACAACGTGCAGGCCTCTTAACATAGGGCGTGTTGGGCCCCAGTGCAGCTTGCTTCCAGCTCTTTGGGAATCTAAGAAGCAACTCGCTCTGCACAGTGCTCTTACAGCCTACCGGGAACATCTCTTACAAAGGCGTGTGAAACGCAGTTTCTTTGCAGGCCTGACCTGGCTGAAGTAGAACTTCTGCCCTGGGTGTGCCACATTGCCCTAGAGCTGAAAGGAACAACGAGCAGGCTTCTTAACAAAGGGTGAGTTGGGCCCCAGAGCATCTTGCTTCCAGCTCTTTGGGAAGCTAAGAAACAACTCGCTCTGCACAGTGCTCTTACAGCCTACCGGGAACATCTCTTACAAAGGCCTGTGAAACGCAGTTTCTTTGCAGGCCTGATCTGGCTGAAGTAGAAGTTCTGCCTTCGTTGTGCCGCATTGCCCTAGAGCTGAAGGCACAACGTGCAGGCTTCTTAACAAAGGGCGAGTTGGGCCCCACAGCATCTTGCTTCCAGCTCTTTGGGAAGCTAAGAAACAACTCGCTCTGCACAGTGCTATTACAGCCTACCGGGAACATCTTTTACAAAGGCCTGTGAAACGCAGTTTCTTTTCAGGCCTGATTTGGCTGAAGTAGAACTTCTGCCCTGGGTGTGCCACATTGCCCTAGAGCTGAAAGGCACAACGTGCAGGCTTCTTAACAAAGGGCGAGTTGGGCCCCAGAGCTTCTTGCTTCCAGCTCTTGGGAAGCTAAGAAACAACTCGCTCTGCACAGTGCTCTTACAGCCTACCGGGAACATCTCCTACAAAGGCCTGTGAAACGCAGTTTCTTAGCAGGCCTGATCTGGCTGAAGTAGAACTTCTGCCCTGGGTGTGCTACTTTGCCCTAGAGCTGAAAGGCACAACGTGCAGTCTTCCTAACAAAGGGCGAGTTGGGCCCCAGAGCATCTTGCATCCAGCTCTATGAGAAGCTAAGAAACAACTCGTTCTGCGCAGTGCTCTTACAGCCTACCGGGAACATCTCTTACAAAGGCCTGTGAAACGCAGTTTCTTTGCAGGCCTGATCTGGCTGAAGTAGAACTTCTGCCCTGGGTGTGCAACATTGCCCTAGAGCTGAAAGGCACAACGTGCAGGCTTCCTCACAAAGGGCGAGTTGGGCCCCAGAGCATCTTGCTTCCAGCTCTTTGGGAAGCTAAGAAACAAGTCGCTCTGCACAGTGCCCTTACAGCCTACCGGGAACATCTCTTACAAAGGCCTGTGAAACGCAGTTTCTTTGCAGGGCTGATCTGGCTGAAGTAGAACTTCTGCCCTGGGTGTGCCACATTGCCCGAGAGCTGAAAGGCACAACGTGCAGGCTTCTTAACAAAGGGTGAGTTGGGCCCCAAAGCATCTTGCTTCCAGCTCTTTGGGAAGGTAAGTAAGAACTCGCTCTGCACACTGCTCTTACAACCTACCGGGAACATCTCTTACAAAGACCTGTGAAACGCTGTTTCTTTGCAGGCCTGATCTGGCTGAAGTAGAACTTATGCCCTGGGTGTGCCACATTGCCCTAGAGCTGAAAGCTACAACGTGCTGTCTCCTTTCCAAAGGGCGAGTTGGGCCGCAGAGCATCTTGCTTGCAGCTCTTTGGGAAGCTAAGAAGCAACTCGCTCCGCACAGTGCTCTTACAGCCTACCGGGAACATATCTTACAAAGGCCTTTGAAACGCAGTTTCTTTGCAGACATTATCGGGCTGAAGTAGAACTTCTGACCTGGTGTGCCACATTGCCCTAGAGCTGAAAGGCACAACGTGCAGGCTTCTTAACAAAGGGCGAGTTGGGCGCCAGAGCATCTTGCTTCCAGCTCTTTGGGAAGCTAAGAACCAACTCGCTCTGCACAGTGCTCTAACAGCCTACCGGAAACATCTCTTACAAAGGCCTGTGAAACGCAGTTTCTTTGCAGGTCTGATCTGCCTGAAGTAGGACTTCTACCCTCGGTGTGCCACATTGCCCTAGAGCTGAAAGGCACAACGTGCAGGCTTCTTAACAAAGGGCGAATTGGCGCCACAGCATCTTGCTTCCAACTCTTTGGGAAGCAAAGAAACAACTCGCTCTGCACAGTGCTCTTACAGTCTACCGGGAACATCTCTTACAAAGGCGTGTGAAACGCAGTTTCTTTGCAGGCCTGATCTGGCTGAAGTAGAACTTCTGCCCTGGGTGTGCCACATTGCCCTAGAAATGAAAGGCACAATGTGCAGGCTTTTTAACAAAGGGCGAGTTGGGCCCCACAGCATCTTGCTTCCAACTCTTTGGGAAGCAAAGAAACAACTCGCTCTGCACAGTGCTCTTACAGTCTACCGGGAACATCTCTTAGAAAGGCGTGTGAAACGCAGTTTCTTTCCAGACCTGATCTGGCTGAAGTAGAACTTCTGCTCTGGGTGTGCCACATTGCCCTGAGGCTGAAAGCTACAACGTGCTGTCTCCTTTCAAAAGGGCGAGTTGGGCCCCAGAGCATCTTGCTTCCAGCTCTTTGGGAAGCTAAGAAACAACTCGCTCTGCACAGTGCTCTTAGAGCCTACCGAACACATCTCTTACAAAGGCCTGTGAAACGCAGCTTTTTTGCAGGCCAGATCTGGATGAAGTAGAACTTCTGCCCTGGTTGTGCCACATTGCCCTAGAGCTGAAAGGCACAACGTGCAGGCTTCTTAAAAGTGCGAGTTGGGCCCACAGCATCTTGCTTCTAGCTCTTTGGGAAGCTAAGAAACAACTCGCTCTGCATAGTGCTCTTACAGCCTACCGGGAAGATCTCTTACAAAGGCCTGTGAAACGTAGTTTCTATGCAGGCCTGATCTGGCTGAAGTAGAACTTCTGCCCTGGGTGTGACACATTGCCCTACAGCTGAAAGGCACAACGTGCAGGCTTCTTAACAAAGGGCGAGTTGGGCCCCAGAGCTTCTTGCTTCCAGCTCTTGGGAAGCTAAGAAACAACTCGCTCTGCACAGTGCTCTTACAGCCTACCGGGAACATCTCCTACAAAGGCCTGTGAAACGCAGTTTCTTAGCAGGCCTGATCTGGCTGAAGTAGAACTTCTGCCCTGGGTGTGCTACTTTGCCCTAGAGCTGAAAGGCACAACGTGCAGTCTTCCTAACAAAGGGCGAGTTGGGCCCCAGAGCATCTTGCATCCAGCTCTATGAGAAGCTAAGAAACAACTCGTTCTGCGCAGTGCTCTTACAGCCTACCGGGAACATCTCTTACAAAGGCCTGTGAAACGCAGTTTCTTTGCAGGCCTGATCTGGCTGAAGTAGAACTTCTGCCCTGGGTGTGCAACATTGCCCTAGAGCTGAAAGGCACAACGTGCAGGCTTCCTCACAAAGGGCGAGTTGGGCCCCAGAGCATCTTGCTTCCAGCTCTTTGGGAAGCTAAGAAACAACTCGCTCTGCACAGTGCCCTTACAGCCTACCGGGAACATCTCTTACAAAGGCCTGTGAAACGCAGTTTCTTTGCAGGGCTGATCTGGCTGAAGTAGAACTTCTGCCCTGGGTGTGCCACATTGCCCGAGAGCTGAAAGGCACAACGTGCAGGCTTCTTAACAAAGGGTGAGTTGGGCCCCAGAGCATCTTGCTTCCAGCTCTTTGGGAAGCTAAGTAAGAACTCGCTCTGCACACTGCTCTTACAACCTACCGGGAACATCTCTTACAAAGACCTGTGAAACGCTGTTTCTTTGCAGGCCTGATCTGGCTGAAGTAGAACTTATGCCCTAGGTGTGCCACATTGCCCTAGAGCTGAAAGCTACAACGTGCTGTCTCCTTTCCAAAGGGCGAGTTGGGCCGCAGAGCATCTTGCTTGCAGCTCTTTGGGAAGCTAAGAAGCAACTCGCTCCGCACAGTGCTCTTACAGCCTACCGGGAACATATCTTACAAAGGCCTTTGAAACGCAGTTTCTTTGCAGACATTATCGGGCTGAAGTAGAACTTCTGACCTGGTGTGCCACATTGCCCTAGAGCTGAAAGGCACAACGTGCAGGCTTCTTAACAAAGGGCGAGTTGGGCGCCAGAGCATCTTGCTTCCAGCTCTTTGGGAAGCTAAGAACCAACTCGCTCTGCACAGTGCTCTTACAGCCTACCGGAAACATCTCTTACAAAGGCCTGTGAAACGCAGTTTCTTTGCAGGTCTGATCTGCCTGAAGTAGGACTTCTACCCTCGGTGTGCCACATTGCCCTAGAGCTGAAAGGCACAACGTGCAGGCTTCTTAACAAAGGGCGAATTGGCGAAAACAGCATCTTGCTTCCAACTCTTTGGGAAGCAAAGAAACAACTCGCTCTGCACAGTGCTCTTACAGTCTACCGGGAACATCTCTTACAAAGGCGTGTGAAACGCAGTTTCTTTGCAGGCCTGATCTGGCTGAAGTAGAACTTCTGCCCTGGGTGTGCCACATTGCCCTAGAGCTGAAAGGCACAATGTGCAGGCTTCTTAACAAAGGGCGAGTTGGGCCCCACAGCATCTTGCTTCCAGCTCTTTTTGAAGCTAAGAAACAACTCGCTCTGCACAGCGCTCTTACAGCCTACCGGGAACATCTTTTACAAAGGCCTGTGAAACGCAGTTTCTTTGCAGGCCTGATCTGGCTGAAGTAGAACTTCTGCCCTGGGTGTGCCACATTGCCCTAGAGCTGAAAGGCACAACGTGCAGGCTTCTTAACAAAGGGCGATTTGGGCCCCAGTGCACCTTGCTTCCAGCTCTTGGGAAGCTAAGGAACAACTCGATCTGCACAGTGCTCTTACAGCCTACCGGGAACATCTCTTACAAAGACCTGTGAAATGCAGTTTCTGTGCAGGCCTAATCTGGCTGAAGTAGAACTTCTACCCTCGGTGTGCCACATTGCCCTAGAGCTGAAAGGAACAACGTGCAGGATTCTTAACAAAGGCTTAGTTGGGCCCCAGAGCATCTTGCTTCCAGCTCTTTGGGAAGCTAAGAAACAACTCGCTCTGCACAGTGCTCTTAGAGCCTACCGAACACATCTCTTACAAAGGCCTGTGAAACGCAGCTTTTTTGCAGGCCAGATCTGGATGAAGTAGAACTTCTGCCCTGGGTGTGCCACATTGCCCTAGAGCTGAAAGGCACAACGTGCAGGCTTCTTAAATGTGCGAGTTGGGCCCACAGCATCTTGCTTCCAGCTCTTTGGGAAGCTAAGAAACAACTCGCTTTGCACAGTGATCTTACAGCCTACGTGGAACATCTCTTACAAAGGCCTGTGAAACGCAGTTTCTATGCACGCCTTATCTGGCTGAAGTAGAACTTCTGCCCTGGGTGTGCCACATTGCCCTAGAGCTGAAAGGCACAACGTGCAGGCTTCTTAACAAAGGGCGAGTTGGGCCCCACAGCATCTTGCTTCCAGCTCTTTGGGAAGCTAAGAAACAACTCGCTCTTCATAGTGCTCTTACAGCCTACCGGGAACATCTCTTACAAAGGCCTGTGAAACGCAGTTTCTTTGCACGCCTTATCTGGCTGAAGTAGAACTTCTGCCCTGGGTGTGCCACATTGCCCTAGAGCTGAAAGGCACAACGTGCAGGCTTCTTAACAAAGGGCGAGTTGGGCCCCACAGCATCTTGCTTCCAGCTCTTTGGGAAGCTAAGAAACAACTCGCTCTGCATAGTGCTCTTACAGCCTACCGGGAAGATCTCTTACAAAGGCCAGTGAAACGTAGTTTCTATGCAGGCCTGATCTGGCTGAAGTAGAACTTCTGCCCTGGGTGTGCCACATTGCCCTACAGCTGAAAGGCACAACGTGCAGGCTTCTTAACAAAGGGCGAGTTGGGCCCCAGAGCTTCTTGCTTCCAGCTCTTGGGAAGCTAGGAAACAACTCGCTCTGCACTGTGCTCTTACAGCCTACCGGGAACATCTCTTACAAAGGCCTGTGAAACGCAGTTTCTATGCAGGCCTGATCTGGCTGAAGTAGAACTTCTGCCCTGGGTGTGCCACATTGCCCTAGAGCTGAAAGGCACAACGTGCAGTCTTCCTAACAAAGGGCGAGTTGGGCCCCAGAGCATCTTGCATCCAGCTCTTTGAGAAGCTAAGAAACAACTCGTTCTGCGCAGTGCTCTTACAGCCTACCGGGAACATCTCTTACAAAGGCCTGTGAAACGCAGTTTCTTTGCAGGCCTGATCTGGCTGAAGTAGAACTTCTGCCCTGGGTGTGCCACATTGCCCGAGAGCTGAAAGGCACAACGTGCAGGCTTCTTAACAAAGGGTGAGTTGGGCCCCAGAGCATCTTGCTTCCAGCTCTTTGGGAAGCTAAGGAAGAACTCGCTCTGCACACTGCTCTTACAACCTACCGGGAACATCTCTTACAAAGACATGTGAAACGCTGTTTCTTTGCAGGCCTGATCTGGCTGAAGTAGAACTTATGCCCTGGGTGTGCCACATTGCCCTAGAGCTGAAAGCTACAACGTGCTGTCTCCTTTCCAAAGGGCGAGTTGGGCCCCAGAGCATCTTGCTTCCAGCTCTTTGGGAAGCTAAGAAGCAACTCGCTCCGCACAGTGCTCTTACAGCCTACCGGGAACATATCTTACAAAGGCCTTTGAAACGCAGTTTCTTTGCAGACATTATCGGGCTGAAGTAGAACTTCTGCCCTGGTGTGCCACATTGCCCTAGAGCTGAAAGGCACAACGTGCAGGCTTCTTAACAAAGGGCGAGTTGGGCGCCAGAGCATCTTGCTTCCAGCTCTTTGGGAAGCTAAGAAACAACTCGCTCTGCACAGTGCTCTTACAGCCTACCGGAAACATCTCTTACAAAGGCCTGTGAAACGCAGCTTTTTTGCAGGCCAGATCTGGATGAAGTAGAACTTCTGCCCTGGGTGTGCCACATTGCCCTAGAGCTGAAAGGCACAACGTGCAGGCTTCTTAACAACGGGCGAATGCGCGCCACAGCATCTTGCTTCCAGCTCTTTGGGAAGCAAAGAAACAACTCGCTCTGCACAGTGCTCTTACAGCCTACCGGGAACATCTCTTACAAAGGCCTGTGAAACGCAGTTTCTTTGCAGGCCTGATCTGGCTGAAGTAGAACTTCTGCCCTGGGTGTGCCACATTGCCCTAGAGCTGAAAGGCACAACGTGCAGGCTTCTTAACAAAGGGCGAGTTGGGCCCCACAGCATCTTGCTTCCAGCTCTTTTTGAAGCTAAGAAACAACTCGCTCTGCACAGTGCTCTTACAGCCTACCGGGAACATCTTTTACAAAGGCCTGTGAAACGCAGTTTCTTTGCAGGCCTGATCTGGCTGAAGTAGAACTTCTGCCCTGGGTGTGCCACATTGCCCTAGAGCTGAAAGGCACAACGTGCAGGCTTCTTAACAAAGGGCGAGTTGGGCCCCAGTGCATCTTGCTTCCAGCTCTTTGGGAAGCTAAGAAACAACTCGCTCTGCACAGTGCTCTTACAGCCTACCAGTAACATCTCTTACAAAGACCTGTGAAACGCAGTTTCTTTGCAGACATTATCTGGTGGAAGTAGAACTTCTACCCTGGGTGTGCCACATTGCCCTAGAGCTGAAAGGCACAACGTGCAGGCTTCTTAACAAAGGGCGAGTTGGGCCCCAGAGCTTCTTGCTTCCAGCTCTTGGGAAGCTAAGAAACAACTCTATCTGCACAGTGCTCTTACAGCCTACCGGGAACATCTCTTACAAAGACCTGTGAAATGCAGTTTCTTTGCAGGCCTAATCTGGCTGAAGTAGAACTTCTACCCTCGGTGTGCCACATTGCCCTAGAGCTGAAAGGCACAACGTGCAGTCTTCCTAACAAAGGGCGAGTTGGGCCCCAGAGCATCTTGCATCCAGCTCTTTGAGAAGCTAAGAAACAACTCGTTCTGCGCAGTGCTCTTACAGCCTACCGGGAACATCTCTTACAAAGGCCTGTGAAACGCAGTTTCTTTGCAGGCCTGATCTGGCTGAAGTAGAACTTCTGCCCTGGGTGTGCAACATTGCCCTAGAGCTGAAAGGCACAACGTGCAGGCTTCCTCACAAAGGGCGAGTTGGGCCCCAGAGCATCTTGCTTCCAGCTCTTTGGGAAGCTAAGAAACAACTCGCTCTGCACAGTGCCCTTACAGCCTACCGGGAACATCTCTCACAAAGGCCTGTGAAACGCTGTTTCTTTGCAGGCCTGATCTGACTGAAGTAGAACTTCTGCCCTGGGTGTGCCACATTGCCCGAGAGCTGAAAGGCACAACGTGCAGGCTTCTTAACAAAGGGTGAGTTTGACCCCAGAGCATCTTGCTTCCAGCTCTTTGGGAAGCTAAGAAAGAACTCGCTCTGCACACTGCTCTTACAACCTACCGGGAACAACTCTTACAAAGACCTGTGAAACGCTGTTTCTTTGCAGGCCTGATCTGGCTGAAGTAGAACTTATGCCCTGGGTGTGCCACATTGTCTAGAGCTGAAAGCTACAACGTGCTGTCTCCTTTCCAAAGGGCGTGTTGGGCCCCAGAGCATCTTGCTTCCAGCTCTTTGGGAAGCTAAGAAGCAACTCGCTCCGCACAGTGCTCTTACAGCCTACCGGGAACATATCTTACAAAGGCCTTTGAAACGCAGTTTCTTTGCAGACATTATCGGGCTGAAGTAGAACTTCTGCCCTGGTGTGCCACATTGCCCTAGAGCTGAAAGGCACAACGTGCAGGCTTCTTAACAAAGGGCGAATGGGGGCCACAGCATCTTGCTTGAAGCTCTTTGGGAAGCAAAGAAACAATTCGCTCTGCACAGTGCTCTTACAGCCTACCGGGAACATCTCTTACAAAGGCGTGTGAAACGCAGTTTCTTTGCAGGCCTGATCTGGCTGAAGTAGAACTTCTGCCCTGGGTGTGCCACATTGCCCTAGAGCTGAAAGGCACAACGTGCAGGCTTCTTAACAAAGGGCGAGTTGGGCCCAACAGCATCTTGCTTCCAGCTCTTTTTGAAGCTAAGAAACAACTCGCTCTGCACAGTGCTCTTACAGCCTACCGGGAACATCTTTTACAAAGGCCTGTGAAACGCAGTTTCTTTGCAGGCCTGATCTGGCTGAAGTAGAACTTCTGCCCTGGGTGTGCCACATTGCCCTAGAGCTGAAAGGCACAACGTGCAGGCTTCTTAACAAAGGGCGAGTTGGGCCCCAGAGCTTCTTGCTTCCAGCTCTTGGGAAGCTAAGAAACAACTCGATCTGCACAGTGCTCTTACAGCCTACCGGGAACATCTCTTACAAAGACCTGTGAAATGCAGTTTCTGTGCAGGCCTAATCTGGCTGAAGTAGAACTTCTACCCTCGGTGTGCCACATTGCCCTAGAGCTGAAAGGAACAACGTGCAGGATTCTTAACAAAGGCTTAGTTGGGCCCCAGAGCAACTTGCTTCCAGCTCTTTGGGAAGCTAAGAAACAACTCGCTCTGCACAGTGCTCTTAGAGCCTACCGAACACATCTCTTACAAAGGCCTGTGAAACGCAGCTTTTTTGCAGGCCAGATCTGGATGAAGTAGAACTTCTGCCCTGGGTGTGCCACATTGCCCTAGAGCTGAAAGGCACAACGTGCAGGCTTCTTAAATGTGCGAGTTGGGCCCACAGCATCTTGCTTCCAGCTCTTTGGGAAGCTAAGAAACAACTCGCTTTGCACAGTGATCTTACAGCCTACGTGGAACATCTCTTACAAAGGCCTGTGAAACGCAGTTTCTATGCACGCCTTATCTGGCTGAAGTAGAACTTCTGCCCTGGGTGTGCCACATTGCCCTAGAGCTGAAAGGCACAACGTGCCGGCTTCTTAACAAAGGGCGAGTTGGGCCCCACAGCATCTTGCTTCCAGCTCTTTGGGAAGCTAAGAAACAACTCGCTCTTCATAGTGCTCTTACAGCCTACCGGGAACATCTCTTACAAAGGCCTGTGAAACGCAGTTTCTTTGCACGCCTTATCTGGCTGAAGTAGAACTTCTGCCCTGGGTGTGCCACATTGCCCTAGAGCTGAAAGGCACAACGTGCAGGCTTCTTAACAAAGGGCGAGTTGGGCCCCAGTGCATCTTGCTTCCAGCTCTTTGGGAAGCTAAGAAACAACTCGCTCTGCACAGTGCTCTTACAGCCTACCAGGAACATCTCTTACAAAGACCTGTGAAACGCAGTTTCTTTGCAGACATTATCTGGTGGAAGTAGAACTTCTACCCTGGGTGTGCCACATTGCCCTAGAGCTGAAAGGCACAACGTGCCGGCTTCTTAACAAAGGGCGAGTTGGGCCCCACAGCATCTTGCTTCCAGCTCTTTTTGAAGCTAAGAAACAACTCGCTCTGCACAGTGCTCTTACAGCCTACTGGGAACATCTTTTACAAAGGCCTGTGAAACGCAGTTTCTTTGCAGGCCTGATCGGGCTGAAGTAGAACTTCTGCCCTGGGTGTGCCACATTGCCCTAGAGCTGAAAGGCACAACGTGCAGGCTTCTTAACAAAGGGCGAGTTGGGCCCCAGTGCATCTTGCTTCCAGCTCTTTGGGAAGCTAAGAAACAACTCGCTCTGCACAGTGCTCTTACAGCCTACCAGGAACATCTCTTACAAAGACCTGTGAAACGCAGTTTCTTTGCAGACATTATCTGGTGGAAGTAGAACTTCTACCCTGGGTGTGCCACATTGCCCTAGAGCTGAAAGGCACAACGTGCCGGCTTCTTAACAAAGGGCGAGTTGGGCCCCAGAGCTTCTTGCTTCCAGCTCTTGGGAAGCTAAGAAACAACTCGATCTGCACAGTGCTCTTACAGCCTACCGGGAACATCTCTTGCAAAGACCTGTGAAATGCAGTTATTTTGCAGGCCTAATCTGGCTGAAGTAGAACTTCTACCCTCGGTGTGCCACATTGCCCTAGAGCTGAAAGGCACAACGTGCACTCTTCTTAACAAAGGGCGAGTAGGGCCCCAGAGCATCTTGCTTCCAGCTCTTTGGGAAGCTAAGAAACAACTCGCTCTGCACAGTGCTCTTACAGCCTACCGGGAACATCTCTTACAAAGGCCTGTGAAACGCAGTTTCTTTGCAGGCCTGATCTGGCTGAAGTAGAACTTCTGCCCTGGGTGTGCCACATTGCCCTAGAGCTGAAAGGCACAACGTGCAGGCTTCTTAACAAAGGGCGAGTTGGGCCCCAGAGCATCCTGCTTCCAGCTCTTTGGGAAGCTAAGAAGAAACTCGCTCTGCACAGTGCTCTTACAGCCTACCGGGAACATCTTTTACAAAGGCCTGTGAAACGCAGTTTCTCTGCAGTCCTGATCTGGCTGAAGTAGAACTTCTGCCCTGGGTGTGCCACATTGCCCTAGAGCTGAAAGCCACAACGTGCAGGCTTCTTAACAAAGGGCGTGTTGGGACCCAGTGCATCTTGCTTCCAGCTATTTGGGAAGCTAAGAAACAACTCGCTCTGCACAGTGCTCTTACAGCCTACCAGGAACATCTCTTACAAAGACCTGTGAAACACAGTTTCTTTGCAGACATTATCTGGTGGAAGTAGAACTTCTACCCTGGGTGTGCCACATTGCCCTAGAGCTGAAAGGCACAACGTGCAGGCTTCTTAACAAAGGGCGAGTTGGGCCCCAGAGCTTCTTGCTTCCAGCTCTTGGGAAGCTAAGAAACAACTCTATCTGCACAGTGCTCTTACAGCCTACCGGGAACATCTCTTACAAAGACCTGTGAAATGCAGTTTCTTTGCAGGCCTAATCTGGCTGAAGTAGAACTTCTACCCTCGGTGTGCCACATTGCCCTAGAGCTGAAAGGCACAACGTGCAGGCTTCCTCACAAAGGGCGAGTTGGGCCCCAGCGCATCTTGCTTCCAGCTCTTTGGGAAGCTAAGAAACAACTCGCTCTGCACAGTGCCCTTACAGCCTACCGGGAACATCTCTCACAAAGGCCTGTGAAACGCTGTTTCTTTGCAGGCCTGATCTGGCTGAAGTAGAACTTCTGCCCTGGGTGTGCCACATTGCCCGAGAGCTGAAAGGCACAACGTGCAGGCTTCTTAACAAAGGGTGAGTTTGGCCCCAGAGCATCTTGCTTCCAGCTCTTTGGGAAGCTAAGAAAGAACTCGCTCTGCACACTGCTCTTACAACCTACCGGGAACATCTCTTACAAAGACCTGTGAAACGCTGTTTCTTTGCAGGCCTGATCTGGCTGAAGTAGAACTTCTGCCCTGGGTGTGCCACATTGTCTAGAGCTGAAAGCTACAACGTGCTGTCTCCTTTCCAAAGGGCGTGTTGGGCCGCAGAGCATCTTGCTTCCAGCTCTTTGGGAAGCTAAGAAGCAACTCGCTCCGCACAGTGCTCTTACAGCCTACCGGGAACATATCTTACAAAGGCCTTTGAAACGCAGTTTCTTTGCAGACATTATCGGGCTGAAGTAGAACTTCTGCCCTGGTGTGCCACATTGCCCTAGAGCTGAAAGGCACAACGTGCAGGCTTCTTAACAAAGGGCGAGTTGGGCGCCAGAGCATCTTGCTTCCAGCTCTTTGGGAAGCTAAGAAACAACTCGCTCTGCACAGTGCTCTTACAGCCTACCGGAAACATCTCTTACAAAGGCCTGTGAAACGCAGTTTCTTTGCAGGCCTGATCTGCCTGAAGTAGAACTTCTACCCTCGGTGTGCCACATTGCCCTAGAGCTGAAAGGCACAACGTGCAGGCTTCTTAACAAAGGGCGAATGGGGGCCACAGCATCTTGCTTCCAGCTCTTTGGGAAGCAAAGAAACAATTCGCTCTGCACAGTGCTCTTACAGCCTACCGGGAACATCTCTTACAAAGGCGTGTGAAACGCAGTTTCTTTGCAGGCCTGATCTGGCTGAAGTAGAACTTCTGCCCTGGGTGTGCCACATTGCCCTAGAGCTGAAAGGCACAACGTGCAGGCTTCTTAACAAAGGGCGAGTTGGGCCCCACAGCATCTTGCTTCCAGCTCTTTTTGAAGCTAAGAAACAACTCGCTCTGCACAGTGCTCTTACAGCCTACCGGGAACATCTTTTACAAAGGCCTGTGAAACGCAGTTTCTCTGCAGTCCTGATCTGGCTGAAGTAGAACTTCTGCCCTGGGTGTGCCACATTGCCCTAGAGCTGAAAGCCACAACGTGCAGGCTTCTTAACAAAGGGCGTGTTGGGACCCAGTGCATCTTGCTTCCAGCTATTTGGGAAGCTAAGAAAGAACTCGCTCTGCACAATGCTCTTACAGCCTACCGGGAACATCTCTTACAAAGGCCTGTGAAACGCAGTTTCTTTGCAGGCCTGATCTGGCTGAAGTAGAACTTCTGCCCTGGGTGTGCCACATTGCCCTAGAGCTGAAAGGCACAACGTGCAGGCTTCTTAACAAAGGGCGAGTTGGGCCCCAGAGCATCCTGCTTCCAGCTCTTTGGGAAGCTAAGAAGAAACTCGCTCTGCACAGTGCTCTTACAGCCTACCGGGAACATCTTTTACAAAGGCCTGTGAAACGCAGTTTCTCTGCAGTCCTGATCTGGCTGAAGTAGAACTTCTGCCCTGGGTGTGCCACATTGCCCTAGAGCTGAAAGCCACAACGTGCAGGCTTCTTAACAAAGGGCGTGTTGGGACCCAGTGCATCTTGCTTCCAGCTATTTGGGAAGCTAAG
Source organism: Equus caballus (assembly GCF_041296265.1). Classification (NCBI taxonomy): domain Eukaryota; kingdom Metazoa; phylum Chordata; class Mammalia; order Perissodactyla; family Equidae; genus Equus; species Equus caballus. The sequence goes on from NC_091692.1 coordinate 49,297,015, forward strand.
AAAGAACTCGCTCTGCACAATGCTCTTACAGCCTACCGGGAACATCTCTTACAAAGGCCTGTGAAACGCAGTTTCTTTGCAGGCCTGATCTGGCTGAAGTAGAACTTCTGCTCTGGGTGTGCCACATTGCGCTAAGGCTGAAAGCTACAACGTGCTGTCTCCTTTCAAAAGGTCGTGTTGGGCCCAGAGCATCTTGCTTCCAGCTCTTTGGGAAGCTAAGAAGCAGCTCGCTCTGCACAGTGCTCTTACAGCCTACCGGGAACATCTCTTACAAAGGCCTGTGAAACGCAGTTTCTTTGCAGGCCTGATCTGGCTGAAGTAGAACTTCTGCCCTGGGTGTGCCACATTGCCCTAGAGCTGAAAGGCACAACGTTCAGGCTTCTTAACAAAGGGCGACTTGGACCCCAGAGCATCTTGCTTCCAGCTCTTTGGGAAGCTAAGAAACAACTCGCTCTGCACAGTGCTCTTACAGCCTACCGGGAACATCTCTTACAAAGGCCTGTGAAACGCAGTTTCTATGCAGGCCTGATGTGCTGACGTAGAACTTCTGCCCTGGGTGTGCCACATTGCCCTAGAGCTGAAAGGCACAACGTGCAGGCTTCTTAACAAAGGGCGAGTTGGGCCCCACAGCATCTTGATTCCAGCTCTTTGGGAAGCTAAGAAACCACTCGCTCTGCACAGTGCTCTTACAGCCTACCGGGAACATCTCTTGCAAAGGCCTGTGAAACGCAGTTTCTTTGCAGGCCTGATCTGGCTGAAGTAGAACTTCTGCCCTGGGTGTGCCACATTGCCCTAGAGCTGAAAGGAACAACGTGCAGGATTCTTAACAAAGGCTTAGTTGGACTCCAGAGCATCTTGCTTCCAGCTCTTTTTGAAGCTAAGAAACAACTCGCTCTGCACAGTGCTCTTACAGCCTACCTGGAACATCTTTTACAAAGGCCTGTGAAACGCAGTTTCTTTGCAGACATTATCTGGCTGAAGTAGAACTTCTGCCCTGGGTGTGCCACATTGCCCTAGAGCTGAAAGGCACAACGTGCAGGCTTCTTAACAAAGGGCGAGTTGGGCCCCAGTGCATCTTGCTTCCAGCTCTTTGGGAAGCTAAGAAACAACTCGCTCTGCACAGCGCTCTTACAGCCTACCAGGAACATCTCTTACAAAGACCTGTGAAACGCAGTTTCTTTGCAGACATTATCTGGTGGAAGTAGAACTTCTACCCTGGGTGTGCCACATTGCCCTAGAGCTGAAAGGCACAACGTGCAGGCTTCTTAACAAAGGGCGAGTTGGGCCGCAGAGCTTCTTGCTTCCAGCTCTTGGGAAGCTAAGCAACAACTCGATCTGCACAGTGCTCTTACAGCCTACCGGGAACATCTCTTACAAAGGCCTGTGAAATGCAGTTTCTTTGCAGGCCTAATCTGGCTGAAGTAGAACTTCTGCCCTCGGTGTGCCACATTGCCCTAGAGCTGAAAGGCACAACGTGCACTCTTCTTAACAAAGGGCGAGTAGGGCCCCAGAGCATCTTGCTTCCAGCTCTTTGGGAAGCTAAGAAACAACTCGCTCTGCACAATGCTCTTTCAGCCTACCGGGAACATCTCTTACAAAGGCCTGTGAAACGCAGTTTCTTTGCAGGCCTGATCTGTCTGAAGTAGAACTTCTGCCCTGGGTGTGACACATTGCCCTAGAGCTGAAAGGCACAACGTGCACTCTTCTTAACAAAGAGCGAGTTGGGCCCCAGAGCATCTTGCTTCCATGTCTTTGGGAAGCTAAGAAACAACTCGCTCTGCACAGTGCTCTTACAGCCTACCGGGAACATCTCTTACAAAGGCCTGTGAAACGCTGTTTCTTTGCAAGCCTGATCTGGCTGAAGTAGAACTTCTGCCCTGGGTGTGCCACATTGCCCTAGAGCTGAAAGCCACAACGTGCAGGCTTCTTAACAAAGGGCGTGTTGGAACCCAGTGCATCTTGCTTCCAGCTCTTTGGGAAGCTAAGAAAGAACTCGCTCTGCACAGTGCTCTTACAGCCTACCGGGAACATCTCTTACAAAGGCCTGTGAAACGCAGTTTCTTTGCAGGCCTTATCTGGCTGAAGTAGAACTTCTGCTCTGGGTGTGACACATTGCCCTAGAGCTGAAAGCTACGACGTGCTGTCTCATTTCCAAATGGCGTGTTGGGCCCCAGAGCATCTTGTTTTCAGCTCTTTGGGAAGCTAAGAAGCAACTCGCACTGCACAGTGCTCTTACAGCCTACCGGGAACATCTATTTCAAAGGCCTGTGAAACGCAGTTTCTTTGCAGGCCTGATCTGGCTGAAGTAGAACTTCTGCCCTGGGTGTGCCACATTGCCCTAGAGCTGAAAGGCACAACGTGCAGGCTTCTGAACATAGGGCGAGTTGGGCCCCACAGCATCTTGCTTCCAGCTCTTTGGGAAGCTAAGAAACAACTCGCTCTGCACAGTGCTCTTACAGCCTACCGGGAACATCTCTTACAAAGGCCTGTGAAACGCAGTTTCTTTGCAGGCCTGATCTGGCTGAAGTAGAACTTCTGCTCTGGGTGTGCCACATTGCCCTAAGGCTGAAAGCTACAACGTGCTGTCTCCTTTCAAAAGGTCGAGTTGGGCCCAGAGAATCTTGCTTCCAGCTCTTTGGGAAGCTAAGAAGCAGCTCGCTCTGCACAGTGCCCTTACAGCCTACCGGGAACATCTCTCACAAAGGCCTGTGAAACGCTGTTTCTTTGCAGGCCTGATCTGGCTGAAGTAGAACTTCTGCCCTGGGTGTGCCACATTGCCCGAGAGCTGAAAGGCACAACGTGCAGGCTTCTTAACAAAGGGTGAGTTTGGCCCCAGAGCATCTTGCTTCCAGCTCTTTGGGAAGCTAAGAAAGAACTCGCTCTGCACACTGCTCTTACAACCTACCGGGAACATCTCTTACAAAGACCTGTGAAACGCTGTTTCTTTGCAGGCCTGATCTGGCTGAAGTAGAACTTCTGCCCTGGGTGTGCCACATTGTCTAGAGCTGAAAGCTACAACGTGCTGTCTCCTTTCCAAAGGGCGTGTTGGGCCGCAGAGCATCTTGCTTCCAGCTCTTTGGGAAGCTAAGAAGCAACTCGCTCCGCACAGTGCTCTTACAGCCTACCGGGAACATATCTTACAAAGGCCTTTGAAACGCAGTTTCTTTGCAGACATTATCGGGCTGAAGTAGAACTTCTGCCCTGGTGTGCCACATTGCCCTAGAGCTGAAAGGCACAACGTGCAGGCTTCTTAACAAAGGGCGAGTTGGGCGCCAGAGCATCTTGCTTCCAGCTCTTTGGGAAGCTAAGAAACAACTCGCTCTGCACAGTGCTCTTACAGCCTACCGGAAACATCTCTTACAAAGGCCTGTGAAACGCAGTTTCTTTGCAGGCCTGATCTGCCTGAAGTAGAACTTCTACCCTCGGTGTGCCACATTGCCCTAGAGCTGAAAGGCACAACGTGCAGGCTTCTTAACAAAGGGCGAATGGGGGCCACAGCATCTTGCTTCCAGCTCTTTGGGAAGCAAAGAAACAATTCGCTCTGCACAGTGCTCTTACAGCCTACCGGGAACATCTCTTACAAAGGCGTGTGAAACGCAGTTTCTTTGCAGGCCTGATCTGGCTGAAGTAGAACTTCTGCCCTGGGTGTGCCACATTGCCCTAGAGCTGAAAGGCACAACGTGCAGGCTTCTTAACAAAGGGCGAGTTGGGCCCCACAGCATCTTGCTTCCAGCTCTTTTTGAAGCTAAGAAACAACTCGCTCTGCACAGTGCTCTTACAGCCTACCGGGAACATCTTTTACAAAGGCCTGTGAAACGCAGTTTCTCTGCAGTCCTGATCTGGCTGAAGTAGAACTTCTGCCCTGGGTGTGCCACATTGCCCTAGAGCTGAAAGCCACAACGTGCAGGCTTCTTAACAAAGGGCGTGTTGGGACCCAGTGCATCTTGCTTCCAGCTATTTGGGAAGCTAAGAAAGAACTCGCTCTGCACAATGCTCTTACAGCCTACCGGGAACATCTCTTACAAAGGCCTGTGAAACGCAGTTTCTTTGCAGGCCTGATCTGGCTGAAGTAGAACTTCTGCCCTGGGTGTGCCACATTGCCCTAGAGCTGAAAGGCACAACGTGCAGGCTTCTTAACAAAGGGCGAGTTGGGCCCCAGAGCATCCTGCTTCCAGCTCTTTGGGAAGCTAAGAAGAAACTCGCTCTGCACAGTGCTCTTACAGCCTACCGGGAACATCTTTTACAAAGGCCTGTGAAACGCAGTTTCTCTGCAGTCCTGATCTGGCTGAAGTAGAACTTCTGCCCTGGGTGTGCCACATTGCCCTAGAGCTGAAAGCCACAACGTGCAGGCTTCTTAACAAAGGGCGTGTTGGGACCCAGTGCATCTTGCTTCCAGCTATTTGGGAAGCTAAGAAAGAACTCGCTCTGCACAATGCTCTTACAGCCTACCGGGAACATCTCTTACAAAGGCCTGTGAAACGCAGTTTCTTTGCAGGCCTGATCTGGCTGAAGTAGAACTTCTGCTCTGGGTGTGCCACATTGCGCTAAGGCTGAAAGCTACAACGTGCTGTCTCCTTTCAAAAGGTCGTGTTGGGCCCAGAGCATCTTGCTTCCAGCTCTTTGGGAAGCTAAGAAGCAGCTCGCTCTGCACAGTGCTCTTACAGCCTACCGGGAACATCTCTTACAAAGGCCTGTGAAACGCAGTTTCTTTGCAGGCCTGATCTGGCTGAAGTAGAACTTCTGCCCTGGGTGTGCCACATTGCCCTAGAGCTGAAAGGCACAACGTTCAGGCTTCTTAACAAAGGGCGACTTGGACCCCAGAGCATCTTGCTTCCAGCTCTTTGGGAAGCTAAGAAACAACTCGCTCTGCACAGTGCTCTTACAGCCTACCGGGAACATCTCTTACAAAGGCCTGTGAAACGCAGTTTCTATGCAGGCCTGATGTGCTGAAGTAGAACTTCTGCCCTGGGTGTGCCACATTGCCCTAGAGCTGAAAGGCACAACGTGCAGGCTTCTTAACAAAGGGCGAGTTGGGCCCCACAGCATCTTGATTCCAGCTCTTTGGGAAGCTAAGAAACCACTCGCTCTGCACAGTGCTCTTACAGCCTACCGGGAACATCTCTTGCAAAGGCCTGTGAAACGCAGTTTCTTTGCAGGCCTGATCTGGCTGAAGTAGAACTTCTGCCCTGGGTGTGCCACATTGCCCTAGAGCTGAAAGGAACAACGTGCAGGATTCTTAACAAAGGCTTAGTTGGACTCCAGAGCATCTTGCTTCCAGCTCTTTTTGAAGCTAAGAAACAACTCGCTCTGCACAGTGCTCTTACAGCCTACCTGGAACATCTTTTACAAAGGCCTGTGAAACGCAGTTTCTTTGCAGACATTATCTGGCTGAAGTAGAACTTCTGCCCTGGGTGTGCCACATTGCCCTAGAGCTGAAAGGCACAACGTGCAGGCTTCTTAACAAAGGGCGAGTTGGGCCCCAGTGCATCTTGCTTCCAGCTCTTTGGGAAGCTAAGAAACAACTCGCTCTGCACAGCGCTCTTACAGCCTACCAGGAACATCTCTTACAAAGACCTGTGAAACGCAGTTTCTTTGCAGACATTATCTGGTGGAAGTAGAACTTCTACCCTGGGTGTGCCACATTGCCCTAGAGCTGAAAGGCACAACGTGCAGGCTTCTTAACAAAGGGCGAGTTGGGCCGCAGAGCTTCTTGCTTCCAGCTCTTGGGAAGCTAAGCAACAACTCGATCTGCACAGTGCTCTTACAGCCTACCGGGAACATCTCTTACAAAGGCCTGTGAAATGCAGTTTCTTTGCAGGCCTAATCTGGCTGAAGTAGAACTTCTGCCCTCGGTGTGCCACATTGCCCTAGAGCTGAAAGGCACAACGTGCACTCTTCTTAACAAAGGGCGAGTAGGGCCCCAGAGCATCTTGCTTCCAGCTCTTTGGGAAGCTAAGAAACAACTCGCTCTGCACAATGCTCTTTCAGCCTACCGGGAACATCTCTTACAAAGGCCTGTGAAACGCAGTTTCTTTGCAGGCCTGATCTGTCTGAAGTAGAACTTCTGCCCTGGGTGTGACACATTGCCCTAGAGCTGAAAGGCACAACGTGCACTCTTCTTAACAAAGAGCGAGTTGGGCCCCAGAGCATCTTGCTTCCATGTCTTTGGGAAGCTAAGAAACAACTCGCTCTGCACAGTGCTCTTACAGCCTACCGGGAACATCTCTTACAAAGGCCTGTGAAACGCTGTTTCTTTGCAAGCCTGATCTGGCTGAAGTAGAACTTCTGCCCTGGGTGTGCCACATTGCCCTAGAGCTGAAAGCCACAACGTGCAGGCTTCTTAACAAAGGGCGTGTTGGAACCCAGTGCATCTTGCTTCCAGCTCTTTGGGAAGCTAAGAAAGAACTCGCTCTGCACAGTGCTCTTACAGCCTACCGGGAACATCTCTTACAAAGGCCTGTGAAACGCAGTTTCTTTGCAGGCCTTATCTGGCTGAAGTAGAACTTCTGCTCTGGGTGTGACACATTGCCCTAGAGCTGAAAGCTACAACGTGCTGTCTCATTTCCAAATGGCGTGTTGGGCCCCAGAGCATCTTGTTTTCAGCTCTTTGGGAAGCTAAGAAGCAACTCGCACTGCACAGTGCTCTTACAGCCTACCGGGAACATCTATTTCAAAGGCCTGTGAAACGCAGTTTCTTTGCAGGCCTGATCTGGCTGAAGTAGAACTTCTGCCCTGGGTGTGCCACATTGCCCTAGAGCTGAAAGGCACAACGTGCAGGCTTCTGAACATAGGGCGAGTTGGGCCCCACAGCATCTTGCTTCCAGCTCTTTGGGAAGCTAAGAAACAACTCGCTCTGCACAGTGCTCTTACAGCCTACCGGGAACATCTCTTACAAAGGCCTGTGAAACGCAGTTTCTTTGCAGGCCTGATCTGGCTGAAGTAGAACTTCTGCTCTGGGTGTGCCACATTGCCCTAAGGCTGAAAGCTACAACGTGCTGTCTCCTTTCAAAAGGTCGAGTTGGGCCCAGAGAATCTTGCTTCCAGCTCTTTGGGAAGCTAAGAAGCAGCTCGCTCTGCACAGTGCTCTTAAAGCCTACCGTGAACATCTCTTACAAAGGCCTGTGAAACGCAGTTTCTTTGCAGGCCTGATCTGGCTGAAGTAGAACTTCTGCCCTGGGTGTGCCACATTGCCCTAGAGCTGAAAGGCACAACGTGCAGGCTTCTTAACAAAGGGCGAGTTGGGCCCCACAGCATCTTGATTCCAGCTCTTTGGGAAGCTAAGAAACCACTCGCTCTGCACAGTGCTCTTACAGCCTACCGGGAACATCTCTTACAAAGGACTGTGAAACGCAGTTTCTTTGCAGGCCTGATCTGGCTGAAGTAGAACTTCTGCCCTGGGTGTGCCACATTGCCCTAGAGCTGAAAGGCACATCGTGCAGGCTTTTAAAAGTGCGAGTTGGGCCCACAGCATCTTGCTTCCAGCTCTTTGGGAAGCTAAGAAACAACTCGCTTTGCACAGTGATCTTACAGCCTACCAGGAACATCTCTTACAAAGGCCTGTGAAACGTAGTTTCTATGCAGGCCTGATCTGGCTGAAGTAGAACTTCTGCCCTGGGTGTGCCACATTGCCCTACAGCTGAAAGGCACAACGTGCAGGCTTCTTAACAAAGGGCGAGTTGGGCCCAACAGCATCTTGATTCCAGCTCTTTGGGAAGCTAAGAAACCACTCGCTCTGCACAGTGCTCTTACAGCCTACCGGGAACATCTCTTTCAAAGGCCTGTGAAACGCAGTTTCTTTGCAGGCCTGATCTGGCTGAAGTAGAACTTCTGCCCTGGGTGTGCCACATTGCCCTAGAGCTGAAAGGAACAACGTGCAGGATTCTTAACAAAGGCTTAGTTGGGCCCAAGAGCATCTTGATTCCAGCTCTTTGGGAAGCTAAGAAACAACTCGCTCTGCACAGTGCTCTTAGAGCCTACCGAACACATCTCTTACAAAGGCCTGTGAAACGCAGCTTTTTTGCAGGCCAGATCTGGATGAAGTTGAACTTCTGCCCTGGGTGTGCCACATTGCCCTAGAGCTGAAAGGCACAACGTGCAGGCTTCCTAACAAAGGGCGAGTTGGGCCCCACAGCATCTTGCATCCAGCTCTTTGAGAAGCTAAGAAACAACTCCTTCTGCGCAGTGCTCTTACAGCCTACCGGGAACATCTCTTACAAAGGCCTGTGAAACGCAGTTTCTTTGCAGGCCTGATCTGGCTGAAGTAGAACTTCTGCCCTGGGTGTGCCACATTGCCCTAGAGCTGAAAGGCACAACGTGCAGGCTTCTTAACAAAGAGCGAGTTGGGCGCCAGAGCATCTTGCTTCCAGCTCTTTGTGAAGCTAAGAAACAACTCGCTCTGCACAGTGCTCTTACAGCCTACCGGGAACATCTCTTACAAAGGCCTGTGAAACACAGTTTCTTTGCAGGCCTGATCTGGCTGAAGTAGAACTTCTGCCCTGGGTGTGCCACAGTGCCCTAGAGCTGAAAGGCACAACGTGCAGGCTTCTTAAAAGTGCGAGTTGGGCCCACAGCATCTTGCTTCCAGCTCTTTGGGAAGCTAAGAAACAACTCGCTTTGCACAGTGATCTTACAGCCTACCGGGAACATCTCTTACAAAGGCCTGTGAAACGCAGTTTCTTTGCAGGCTTGATCTGGCTGAAGTAGAAATTCTGCCCTGGGTGTGCCACATTGCCCTAGAGCTGAAAGGCAAAACGTGCAGGCTTCTTAACAAAGGGCGAGTTGGGCCCCAGAGCATCTTGCTTCCAGCTCTTTGGGAATCTAAGAAACAACTCGCTCTGCACAGTGCTCTTACAGCCTACCGGGAACATCTCTTACCAAGGCCTGTGAAACGCAGTTTCTTTGCAGGCCTGATCTGGCTGAAGTAGAACTTCTGCCCTCGGTGTGCCACATTGCCCTAGAGCTGAAAGGCACAACGTGCAGGCTTCTTAACCAAGGGCGAGTTGGGTCCCACAGCATCTTGCTTCCAGCTCTTTGGGAAGCTAAGAAACAACTCGCTCTGCACAGTGCTCTTACAGCCTACCGGGAACATCTCTTACAAAGGCCTGTGAAACGCAGTTTCTTTGCAGGCCTGATCTGGCTGAAATAGAACTTCTGCCCTGGGTGTGCCATATTGCCCTAGAGCTGAAAGCTAAAACGTGCTGTCTCCTTTCAAAAGGGCGAGTTGGGCCCCAGAGCATCTTGCTTGCAGCTCTTTGGGAAGCTAAGAAGCAACTCGCTCTGCACAGTGCTCTTACAGCCTACCGGGAACATCTCTTACAAAGGCCTGTGAAACGCAGTTTCTTTGCAGGCCTGATCTGGCTGAAGTAGAAATTCTGCCCTGGGTGTGCCACATTGCCCTAGAGCTGAAAGGCACAACGTGCAGGCTTCTTAACAAAGGGCGAGTTCGGCCCCAGAGCATCTTGCTTCCAGCTCTTTGGGAATCTAAGAAACAACTCGCTCTGCACAGTGCTCTTACAGCCTACCGGGAACATCTCTTACCAAGGCCTGTGAAACGCAGTTTCTTTGCAGGCCTGATCTGGCTGAAGTAGAACTTCTGCCCTCGGTGTGCCACATTGCCCTAGAGCTGAAAGGCACAACGTGCAGGCTTCTTAACCAAGGGCGAGTTGGGCCCCACAGCATCTTGCTTCCAGCTCTTTGGGAAGCTAAGAAACAACTCGCTCTGCACAGTGCTCTTACAGCCTACCGGGAACATCTCTTACAAAGGCCTGTGAAACGCAGTTTCTTTGCAGACATTATCTGGCTGAAGTAGAACTTCTGCCCTGGGTGTGCAACATTGCCCTAGAGCTGAAAGGCACAACGTGCAGGCTTCTTAACAAAGGGCGAGTTGGGCGCCAGTGCATCTTGCTTTCAGCTCTTTGGGAAGCTAAGAAACAACTCGCTCTGCACAGTGCTCTTACAGCCTACCGGGAACATCTCTTACAAAGGCCTGTGAAACGCAGTTTCTTTGCAGGCCTGATCTGCCTGAAGTAGAACTTCTGCCCTCGGTGTGCCACAGTGCCCTAGAGCTGAAAGGCACAACGTGAAGGCTTCTTAATAAAGGGCGACTTGGGCGCCAGAGCATCTTGCTTCCAGCTCTTTTGGAAGCTAAGAAACAACTCGCTCTGCACAGTGCTCTTACAGCCTACCGGGAACATCTCTTACAAAGGCCTGTGAAACGCAGTTTCTTTGCAGGCCTGATCTGGCTGAAGTAGAACTTCTGCCCTGGGTGTGCCACATTGCCCTAGATCTGAAAGCCACAACCTGCAGGCTTCTTAACAAAGGGCGAGTTGGGCCCCAGAGCATCTTGATTCCAGCTCTTTGGGAAGCTAAGAAACAACTCGCTCTGCACAGTGCTCTTACAGCCTACCGGGAACATCTCTTACAAAGACCTGTGAAACGCAGTTTCTTTGCAGGCCTGATCTGGCTGAAGTAGAACTTCTGCTCTGAGTGTGGCACATTGCCCTAGAGCTGAAAGGCACAACGTGCAGGCTTCTTAACAAAGGGCGAGTTGGGCGCCAGAGCATCTTGCTTCCAGCTCTTTGGGAAGCTAAGAAACAACTCGCTCTGCACAGTGCTCTTACAGCCTACTGGGAACATCTCTTACAAAGGCCTGTGAAAGGCAGTTTCTTTGCAGGCCTGATCTGGCTGAAGTAGAACTTCTGCCCTGGGTGTGCCACATTGCCCTAGAGCTGAAAGCTAAAACGTGCTTTCTCCTTTCAAAAGGGCGAGTTGGGAGCCCAGAGCATCTTGCTTCCAGCTCTTTGGGAAGCTAAGAAGCAACTCGCTCTGCACAGTGCTCTTACAGCCTACCGGGAACATCTCTTACAAAGGCCTGTGAAACGCAGTTTCTTTGCAGGCCTGATCTGCCTAAAGTAGAACTTCTGCCCTCGGTGTGCCACATTGCCCTAGAGCTGAAAGGCACAACGTGAAGGCTTCTTAATAAAGGGCGACTTGGGCGCCAGAGCATCTTGCTTCCATCTCTTTGGGAAGCTAAGAAACAACTCGCTCTGCACAGTGCTCTTACAGCCTACCGGGAACATCTCTTACAAAGGCCTGTGAAACGCACTTTCTTTGAAGGCCTGATCTGGCTGAAGTAGAAATTCTGCCGTGGGTGTGCCACATTGCCCTGAAGCTGAAAGGCACAACGTGCAGGCTTCTTAAAAAAGGGCGAGTTGGGCCCCAGAGCATCTTGCTTCCAGCTCTTTGGGAAGCTAAGAAACAACTCGCTCTGCACAGTGCTCTTACAGCCTACCGGGAACATCTCTTACAAAGGCCTGTGAAACGCAGTTTCTTTGCAGGCCTGATCTGGCTGAAGTAGAACTTCTGCCCTCGGTGTGCCACATTGCCCTAGAGCTGAAAGGCACAACGTGCAGGCTTCTTATCAAAGGGCGTGTTGGGCCCCACAGCATCTTGCTTCCAGCTCTTTGGGAAGCTAAGAAACAACTCGCTCTGCACAGTGCTCTTACAGCCTACCGGGAACATCTCTTACAAAGGCCTGTGAAACGCAGTTTCTTTGCAGGCCTGATCTGGCTGAAGTAGAACTTCTGCCCTGGGTGTGCCACATTGCCCTAGAGCTGAAAGCTAAAACGTGCTGTCTCCTTTCCAAAGGTCGAGTTGGGCCCCAGAGCATCTTGCTTCCAGCTCTTTGGGAAGCTAAGAAGCAACTCGCTCTGCACAGTGCTCTTACAGCCTACCGGGAACATCTCTTACAAAGGCCTGTGAAACGCAGTTTCTTTGCAGACATTATCTGGCTGAAGCAGAACTTCTGCCCTGGGTGCGCAACATTTCCCTAGAGCTGAAAGGCACAACGTGCAGGCTTCTTAACAAAGGACGAGTTGGGCAACCGAGCATCTTGCTTCCAGCTCTTTGGGAAGCTAAGAAACAACTCGCTCTGCACAGTGCTCTTACAGCCTACCTGGAACATCTCTTACAAAGGACTGTGAAACGCAGTTTCTTTGCAGGCCTGACCTGCCTGAAGGAGAACTTCTGCCCTCGGTGTGCCACCTTGCCCTAGAGCTGAAAGGCACAACGTGCAGGCTTCTTAACAAAGGGCGAGTTGGGCCCCAGAGCATCTTGCTTCCAGCTCTTTGGGAAGCTAAGAAACAACTCGCTCTGCACAGTGCTCTTACAGCCTACCGGGAACATCTCTTACAAAGGCCTGTGAAACGTAGTTTCTATGCAGGCCTGATCTGGCTGAAGTAGAACTTCTGCCCTGGGTGTGCCACATTGCCCTAGAGCTACAAGGCACAACGTGCAGGCTTCTTATCAAAGGGCGAGTTGGGCCCCACAGCATCTTGCTTCCAGCTCTTAGGGAAGCTAAGAAAGAACTCGCTCTGCACAATGCTCTTACAGCCTACCGGGAACATCTCTTACAAAGTCCTGTGAAACGCAGTTTCTTTGCAGGCCTGATCTGGCTGAAGTAGAACTTCTGCTCTGTGTGTGCCACATTGCCCTGGAGCTGAAAGCTAAAACGTGCTGTCTCCTTTCCAAAGGGCGAGTTGGGCCCCAGAGCATCTTGCTTCCAGCTCTTTGGGAAGATAAGAAGCAACTCGCTCTGCACAGTGCTCTTACAGCCTACCGGGAACATCTCTTACTAAGTCCTTTGAAACGCAGTTTCTTTGCAGACATTATCTGGCTGAAGTAGAACTTCTGCCCTGGGTCTGCAACATTGCCCTAGAGCTGAAAGGCACAACATGCAGGCTTCTTAACAAAGGGCGAGTTGGGCGCCAGTGCATCCTGCTTCCAGCTCTTTGGGAAGCTAAGAAACAACTCGCTCTGCACAGTGCTCTTACAGCCTACCGGGAACATCTCTTACAAAGGCCTGTGAAACGCAGTTTCTTTGCAGGCCTGATCTGGCTGAAGTAGAACTTCTGCCCTCGGTGTGCCACATTGCCCTAGAGCTGAAAGGCACAACGTGCAGGCTTCTTAACCAAGGGCGAGTTGGGCCCCACAGCATCTTGCTTCCAGCTCTTTGGGAAGCTAAGAAACAACTCGCTCTGCACAGTGCTCTTACAGCCTACCGGGAACATCTCTTACAAAGGACTGTGAAACGTAGTTTCTATGCAGGCCTGATCTGGCTGAAGTAGAACTTCTGCACTGGGTGTGCCACATTGCCCGAGAGCTGAAAGGCACAACATGCAGGCTTCTTAACAAAGGGTGAGTTAGGCCCCAGAGCATCTTGCTTCCAGCTCTTTGGGAAGCTAAGAAAGAACTCGCTCTGCACACTGCTCTTACAACCTACCGGGAACATCTCTTACAAAGACCTGTGAAACGTTGTTTCTTTGCAGGCCTAATCTGGCTGAAGTAGAACTTATGCCCTGGGTGTGCCACATTGCCCTAGAGCTGAAAGCCACAACGTGCTGTCTCCTTTCCAAAGGGCGAGTTGGGCCCCAGAGCATCTTGCTTCCAGCTCTTTGGGAAGCTAAGAAGCAACTCGCTCCGCACAGTGCTCTTACAGCCTACCGGGAACATATCTTACAAAGGCCTTTGAAACGCAGTTTCTTTGCAGACATTATCGGGCTGAAGTAGAACTACTGCCCTGGTGTGCCACATTGCCCTAGAGCTGAAAGGCACAAAGTGAAGGCTTCTTAACAAAGGGCGAGTTGGGCGCCAGAGCATCTTGCTTCCAGCTCTTTGGGAAGCTAAGAAACAACTCGCTCTGCACAGTGCTCTTACAGCCTACCGGAAACATCTCTTACAAAGGCCTGTGAAACGCAGTTTCTTTGCAGTCCTGATCTGCCTGAAGTAGAACTTCTACCCTCGGTGTGCCACATTGCCCTAGAGCTGAAAGGCACAACGTGCAGGCTTCTTAACAAAGGGCGAATGGGCGCCACAGCATCTTGCTTCCAGCTCTTTGGGAAGCTAAGAAACAACTCGCTCTGCACAGTGCTCTTACAGCCTACCGGGAACATGTCTTACAAAGGCCTGTGAAACGCAGTTTCTTTGCAGGCCTGATCTGGCTGAAGTAGAACTTCTGCCCTGGGTGTGCCACATTGGCCTAGAGCTGAAAGGCACAACGTGCAGGCTTCTTAACAAAGGGTGAGTTGGGCCCCACAGCATCTTGCTTCCAGCTCTTTTTGAAGCTAAGAAACAACTCGCTCTGCACAGTGCTCTTACAGCCTACCTGGAACATCTTTTACAAAGGCCTGTGAAACGCAGTTTCTTTTCAGGCCTGATCTGGCTGAAGTAGAACTTCTGCCCTGGTTGTGCCACATTGCCCTTGAGCTGAAAGGCACAACGTGCAGGCTTCTTAACAAAGGGCGAGTTGGGCCCCAGTGCATCTTGCTTCCAGCTCTTTGGGAAGCTAAGAAACAACTCGCTCTGCACAGCGCTCTTACAGCCTACCAGGAACATCTCTTACAAAGACCTGTGAAACGCAGTTTCTTTGCAGACATTATCTGGTGGAAGTAGAACTTCTACCCTGGGTGTGCCACATTGCCCTAGAGCTGAAAGGCACAACGTGCAGGCTTCTTAACAAAGGGCGAGTTGGGCCGCAGAGCTTCTTGCTTCCAGCTCTTGGGAAGCTAAGCAACAACTCGATCTGCACAGTGCTCTTACAGCCTACCGGGAACATCTCTTACAAAGGCCTGTGAAATGCAGTTTCTTTGCAGGCCTAATCTGGCTGAAGTAGAACTTCTGCCCTCGGTGTGCCACATTGCCCTAGAGCTGAAAGGCACAACGTGCACTCTTCTTAACAAAGGGCGAGTAGGGCCCCAGAGCATCTTGCTTCCAGCTCTTTGGGAAGCTAAGAAACAACTCGCTCTGCACAATGCTCTTTCAGCCTACCGGGAACATCTCTTACAAAGGCCTGTGAAACGCAGTTTCTTTGCAGGCCTGATCTGTCTGAAGTAGAACTTCTGCCCTGGGTGTGACACATTGCCCTAGAGCTGAAAGGCACAACGTGCACTCTTCTTAACAAAGAGCGAGTTGGGCCCCAGAGCATCTTGCTTCCATGTCTTTGGGAAGCTAAGAAACAACTCGCTCTGCACAGTGCTCTTACAGCCTACCGGGAACATCTCTTACAAAGGCCTGTGAAACGCTGTTTCTTTGCAAGCCTGATCTGGCTGAAGTAGAACTTCTGCCCTGGGTGTGCCACATTGCCCTAGAGCTGAAAGCCACAACGTGCAGGCTTCTTAACAAAGGGCGTGTTGGAACCCAGTGCATCTTGCTTCCAGCTCTTTGGGAAGCTAAGAAAGAACTCGCTCTGCACAGTGCTCTTACAGCCTACCGGGAACATCTCTTACAAAGGCCTGTGAAACGCAGTTTCTTTGCAGGCCTTATCTGGCTGAAGTAGAACTTCTGCTCTGGGTGTGACACATTGCCCTAGAGCTGAAAGCTACAACGTGCTGTCTCATTTCCAAATGGCGTGTTGGGCCCCAGAGCATCTTGTTTTCAGCTCTTTGGGAAGCTAAGAAGCAACTCGCACTGCACAGTGCTCTTACAGCCTACCGGGAACATCTATTTCAAAGGCCTGTGAAACGCAGTTTCTTTGCAGGCCTGATCTGGCTGAAGTAGAACTTCTGCCCTGGGTGTGCCACATTGCCCTAGAGCTGAAAGGCACAACGTGCAGGCTTCTGAACATAGGGCGAGTTGGGCCCCACAGCATCTTGCTTCCAGCTCTTTGGGAAGCTAAGAAACAACTCGCTCTGCACAGTGCTCTTACAGCCTACCGGGAACATCTCTTACAAAGGCCTGTGAAACGCAGTTTCTTTGCAGGCCTGATCTGGCTGAAGTAGAACTTCTGCTCTGGGTGTGCCACATTGCCCTAAGGCTGAAAGCAACAACGTGCTGTCTCCTTTCAAAAGGTCGAGTTGGGCCCAGAGCATCTTGCTTCCAGCTCTTTGGGAAGCTAAGAAGCAGCTCGCTCTGCACAGTGCTCTTAAAGCCTACCGTGAACATCTCTTACAAAGGCCTGTGAAACGCAGTTTCTTTGCAGGCCTGATCTGGCTGAAGTAGAACTTCTGCCCTGGGTGTGCCACATTGCCCTAGAGCTGAAAGGCACAACGTGCAGGCTTCTTAACAAAGGGCGAGTTGGGCCCCACAGCATCTTGATTCCAGCTCTTTGGGAAGCTAAGAAACCACTCGCTCTGCACAGTGCTCTTACAGCCTACCGGGAACATCTCTTTCAAAGGCCTGTGAAACGCAGTTTCTTTGCAGGCCTGATCTGGCTGAAGTAGAACTTCTGCCCTGGGTGTGCCACATTGCCCTAGAGCTGAAAGGCACATCGTGCAGGCTTTTAAAAGTGCGAGTTGGGCCCACAGCATCTTGCTTCCAGCTCTTTGGGAAGCTAAGAAACAACTCGCTTTGCACAGTGATCTTACAGCCTACCAGGAACATCTCTTACAAAGGCATGTGAAACGTAGTTTCTATGCAGGCCTGATCTGGCTGAAGTAGAACTTCTGCCCTGGGTGTGCCACATTGCCCTACAGCTGAAAGGCACAACGTGCAGGCTTCTTAACAAAGGGCGAGTTGGGCCCAACAGCATCTTGATTCCAGCTCTTTGGGAAGCTAAGAAACCACTCGCTCTGCACAGTGCTCTTACAGCCTACCGGGAACATCTCTTTCAAAGGCCTGTGAAACGCAGTTTATTTGCAGGCCTGATCTGGCTGAAGTAGAACTTCTGCCCTGGGTGTGCCACATTGCCCTAGAGCTGAAAGGAACAACGTGCAGGATTCTTAACAAAGGCTTAGTTGGGCCCAAGACCATCTTGCTTCCAGCTCTTTGGGAAGCTAAGAAACAACTCGCTCTGCACAGTGCTCTTAGAGCCTACCGAACACATCTCTTACAAAGGCCTGTGAAACGCAGCTTTTTTGCAGGCCAGATCTGGATGAAGTTGAACTTCTGCCCTGGGTGTGCCACATTGCCCTAGAGCTGAAAGGCACAACGTGCAGGCTTCCTAACAAAGGGCGAGTTGGGCCCCAGAGCATCTTGCATCCAGCTCTTTGAGAAGCTAAGAAACAACTCCTTCTGCGCAGTGCTCTTACAGCCTACCGGGAACATCTCTTACAAAGGCCTGTGAAACGCAGTTTCTTTGCAGGCCTGATCTGGCTGAAGTAGAACTTCTGCCCTGGGTGTGCCACATTGCCCTAGAGCTGAAAGGCACAACGTGCAGGCTTCTTAACAAAGAGCGAGTTGGGCGCCAGAGCATCTTGCTTCCAGCTCTTTGTGAAGCTAAGAAACAACTCGCTCTGCACAGTGCTCTTACAGCCTACCGGGAACATCTCTTACAAAGGCCTGTGAAACACAGTTTCTTTGCAGGCCTGATCTGGCTGAAGTAGAACTTCTGCCCTGGGTGTCCCACAGTGCCCTAGAGCTGAAAGGCACAACGTGCAGGCTTCTTAAAAGTGCGAGTTGGGCCCACAGCATCTTGCTTCCAGCTCTTTGGGAAGCTAAGAAACAACTCGCTTTGCACAGTGATCTTACAGCCTACCGGGAACATCTCTTACAAAGGCCTGGGAAACGTAGTTTCTATGCAGGCCTGATCTGGCTGAAGTAGAACTTCTGCCCTGGGTGTGCCACATTGCCCTACAGCTGAAAGGCACAACGTGCAGGCTTCTTGACATAGGGCGACTTGGGCCCCAGAGCTTCTTGCTTCCAGCTCTTGGGAAGCTAAGAAACAACTCGCTGTGCACAGTGCTCTTACAGCCTACCGGGAACATCTCTTACAAAGGCCTGTGAAACGCAGTTTCTTTGCAGGCCTTATCTGGCTGAAGTAGAACTTCTTCTCTGGGTGTGACACATTGCCCTAGAGCTGAAAGCTACAACGTGCTGTCTCATTTCCAAATGGCGTGTTGGGCCCCAGAGCATCTTGTTTTCAGCTCTTTGGGAAGCTAAGAAGCAACTCGCACTGCACAGTGCTCTTACAGCCTACCGGGAACATCTATTTCAAAGGCCTGTGAAACGCAGTTTCTTTGCAGGCCTGATCTGGCTGAAGTAGAACTTCTGCCCTGGGTGTGCCACATTGCCCTAGAGCTGAAAGGCACAACGTGCAGGCTTCTGAACATAGGGCGAGTTGGGCCCCACAGCATCTTGCTTCCAGCTCTTTGGGAAGCTAAGAAACAACTCGCTCTGCACAGTGCTCTTACAGCCTACCGGGAACATCTCTTACAAAGGCCTGTGAAACGCAGTTTCTTTGCAGGCCTGATCTGGCTGAAGTAGAACTTCTGCTCTGGGTGTGCCACATTGCCCTAAGGCTGAAAGCTACAACGTGCTGTCTCCTTTCAAAAGGTCGAGTTGGGCCCAGAGCATCTTGCTTCCAGCTCTTTGGGAAGCTAAGAAACAACTCGCTTTGCACAGTGATCTTACAGCCTACCGGGAACATCTCTTACAAAGGCCTGGAAAACGTAGTTTCTATGCAGGCCTGATCTGGCTGAAGTAGAACTTCTGCCCTGGGTGTGCCACATTGCCCTACAGCTGAAAGGCACAACGTGCAGGCTTCTTGACATAGGGCGAGTTTGGCCCCAGAGCTTCTTGCTTCCAGCTCTTGGGAAGCTAAGAAACAACTGGCTGTGCACAGTGCTCTTACAGCCTACCGGGAACATCTCTTACAAAGGCCTGTGAAACGCAGTTTCTTAGCAGGCCTGATCTGGCTGAAGTAGAACTTCTGCCCTGGGTGTGCCACATTGCCCTAGAGCTGAAAGGAACAACGTGCAGGATTCTTAACAAAGGCTTAGTTGGGCCCAAGAGCATCTTGCTTCCAGCTCTTTGGGAAGCTAAGAAACAACTCGCTCTGCACAGTGCTCTTCGAGCCTACCGAACACATCTCTTACAAAGGCCTGTGAAACGCAGTTTCTTTGCAGGCCTGATCTGGCTGAAGTAGAACTTCTGCCCTGGGTGTGCCACATTGCCCTAGAGCTGAAAGGCACAACGTGCAGGATCCTGAACATAGGGCGAGTTGGGCCCCACAGCATCTTGCTTCCAGCTCTTTGGGAAGCTAAGAAACAACTCGCTCTGCACAGTGCTCTTACAGCCTACCGGGAACATCTCTTACAAAGGCCTGTGAAACGCAGTTTCTTTGCAGGCCTGATCTCGCTGAAGTAGAACTTCTGCTCTGGGTGTGCCACATTGCCCTAAGGCTGAAAGCTACAACGTGCTGTCTCCTTTCAAAAGGTCGAGTTGGGCCCAGAGCATCTTGCTTCCAGCTCTTTGGGAAGCTAATAAGCAGCTCGCTCTGCACAGTGCTCTTACAGCCTACCGGGAACATCTCTTACAAAGACCTGTGAAACGCAGTTTCTTTGCAGACATTATCTGGTGGAAGTAGAACTTCTACCCTGGGTGTGCCACATTGCCCTAGAGCTGAAAGGCACAACGTGCAGGCTTCTTAACAAAGGGCGAGTTGGGCCGCAGAGCTTCTTGCTTCCAGCTCTTGGGAAGCTAAGAAACAACTCGATCTGCACAGTGCTCTTACAGCCTACCGGGAAAATCTCTTACAAAGGCCTGTGAAATGCAGTTTCTTTGCAGGCCTAATCTGGCTGAAGTAGAACTTCTGCCCTGGGTGTGCCCCATTGCCCTAGAGCTGAAAGGCACAACGTGCAGGCTTCTTAACAAAGGGCGAGTTGGGCCCCAGAGCATCTTGCTTCCAGCTCTTTGGGAAGCTAAGAAACAACTCGCTCTGCACAGTGCTCTTACAGCCTACCGGGACCATCTCTTACAAAGGCCTGTGAATGCAGTTTCTTTGCAGGCCTGATCTGGCTGAAGTAGAACTTCTGCCCTGGGTGTGCCACATTGCCCTAGAGCTGAAAGGCACAACGTGCAGTCTTCCAAACAAAGGGCGAGTTTGGCCCCAGAGCATCTTGCATCCAGCTCTTTGAGAAGCTAAGAAACAACTCGTTCTGCACAGTTCTCTTACAGCCTACCGGGAACATCTCTTACAAAGGCCTGTGAAACGCAGTTTCTTTGCAGGCCTGATCTGGCTGAAGTAGAACTTCTACCCTCGGTGTGCCACATTGCCCTAGAGCTGAAAGGCACAACGTGCAGGCTTCTTAACAAAGGGCGAGTTGGGCCAAAGAGCATCTTGCTTCCAGCTCTTTGGGAAGCTAAGAAACATCTCGCTCTGCACAGTGCTCTTACAGCCTACTGGGAACATCTATTTCAAAGGCCTGTGAAACGCAGTTTCTTTGCAGGCCTGATCTGGGTGAAGTAGAACTTCTGCCCTGGGTGTGCCACAGTGCCCTAGAGCTGAAAAGCACAACGTGCAGGCTTCTTAACATAGGGCGAGTTGGGCCCCACAGCATCTTGCTTCCAGCTCTTTGGGAAGCTAAGAAGCAACTCGCTCCGCACAGTGCTCTTACAGCCTACCGGGAACATATCTTACAAAGGCCTTTGAAACGCAGTTTCTTTGCAGACATTATCGGGCTGAAGTAGAACTTCTGCCCTGGTGTGCCACATTGCCCTAGAGCTGAAAGGCACAACGTGCAGGGTCTTAACAAAGGGCGAGTTGGGCGCCAGAGCATCTTGCTTCCAGCTCTTTGGGAAGCTAAGAAACAGCTCGCTCTGCACAGTGCTCTTACAGCCTACCAGGAACATCTCTTACAAAGACCTGTGAAACGCAGTTTCTTTGCAGACATTATCTGGTGGAAGTAGAACATCTACCCTGGGTGTGCCACATTGCCCTAGAGCTGAAAGGCACAACGTGCAGGCTTCTTAACAAAGGGCGAGTTGGGCCCCACAGCTTCTTGCTTCCAGCTCTTGGGAAGCTAAGAAACAACTCGATCTGCACAGTGCTCTTACAGCTTAGCGGGAACATCTATTTCAAAGGCCTGTGAAACGCAGTTTCTTTGCAGACATTATCTGGCTGAAGTAGAACTTCTGCCCTGGGTCTGCAACATTGCCCTAGAGCTGAAAGGCACAACATGCAGGCTTCTTAACAAAGGGCGAGTTGGGCCCAACAGCATCTTGCTTCCAGCTCTTTTTGAAGCTAAGAAACAACTCGCTCTGCACAGTGCTCTTACAGCCTACCGGGAACATCTTTTACAAAGGCCTGTGAAACGCAGTTTATTTGCAGGCCTGATCTGGCTGAAGTAGAACTTCTGCCCTGGGTGTGCCACATTGCCCTAGAGCTGAAAGGCACAACGTGCAGGCTTCTTAACCAAGGGCGAGTTGGGCCCCAGTGCATCTTGTTTCCAGCTCTTTGGGAAGCTAAGAAACAACTCGCTCTGCACAGTGCTCTTACAGCCTATCAGGAACATCTCTTACAAAGACCTGTGAAACGCAGTTTCTTTGCAGACATTATCTGGTGGAAGTAGAACTTCTACCCTGGGTGTGCCACATTGCCCTAGAGTTGAAAGGCACAACGTGCAGGCTTCTTAACAAAGGGCGAGTTGGGCCCCAGAGCTTCTTGCTTCCAGCTCTTGGGAAGCTAAGAAACAACTCGCTCTGCACAGTGCTCTTACAGCTTACCGGGAACATCTCTTACAAAGGCCTGTGAAACGCAGTTTCTTAGCAGGCCTGATCTGGCTGAAGTAGAACTTCTGCCCTGGGTGTGCCACATTGCCCTAGAGCTGAAAGGCACAACGTGCAGGCTTCTTAACAAAGGGCGAGTTGGGCCCCAGAGCTTCTTGCTTCCAGCTCTTGGGAAGCTAAGAAACAACTCGATCTGCACAGTGCTCTTACAGCCTACCGGGAACATCTCTTACAAAGGCCTGTGAAATGCAGTTTCTTTGCAGGCCTGATCTGGCTGAAGTAGAACTTCTGCCCTCGGTGTGCCACATTGCCCTAGAGCTGAAAGGCACAACGTGCAGGCTTCTTAACAAAGGGCGATTTGGGCCCCAGAGCATCTTGCTTCCAGCTCTTTGGGAAGCTAAGAAACAACTCGCTCTGCACAGTGCTCTTACAGCCTACCGGGAACATCTCTTACAAAGGCCTGTGAAACGCAGTTTCTTAGCAGGCCTGATCTGGCTGAAGTAGAACTTCTGCCCAGGGTGTGCCACATTGCCCTAGAGCTGAAAGCTACAACGCGCTGTCTCCTTTCCAAAGGGCGAGTTGGGCCCCAGAGCATCTTGCTTCCAGCTCTTTGGGAAGCTAAGAAACAACTCGCTCTGCACAGTGCTCTTACAGCCTACCGGGAACATCTCTTACAAAGGCCTGTGAATGCAGTTTCTTTGCAGGCCTGATCTGGCTGAAGTAGCACTTCTGCCCTGGGTGTGCCACATTGCTCTAGAGCTGAAAGGCACAACGTGCAGGCTTCTTAACAAAGGGCGAGTTGGGCCCCGCAGCATCTTGCTTCCAGCTCTTTGGGAAGCTAAGAAACCACTCGCTCCGCACAGTGCTCTTACAGCCTACCGGAAACATCTCTTACAAAGGCCTGTGAAACGCAGCTTTTTTGCAGGCCAGATCTGGATGAAGTTGAACTTCTGCCCTGGGTGTGCCACATTGCCCTAGATCTGAAAGGCACAACGTGCAGTCTTCCTAACAAAGGGCGAGTTTGGCCCCAGAGCATCTTGCATCCAGCTCTTTGAAAAGCTAAGAAACAACTCGTTCTGCACAGTGCTCTTACAGCCTACCGGGAACATCTCTTACAAAGGCCTGTGAAACGCAGTTTCTTTGCAGGCCTGATCTGGCTGAAGTAGAACTTCTGCCCTGGGTGTGCCACATTGCCCTAGAGCTGAAAGGCACAACGTGCAGGCTTCTTAACAAAGGGCGAGTTGGGCCAAAGAGCGTCTTGCTTCCAGCTCTTTGGGAAGCTAAGAAAGAACTCGCTCTGCACAGTGCCCTTACAGCCTACCGGGAACATCTCTTACAAAGGCCTGTGAAACGCAGTTTCTTTGCAGGCCTGATCTGGCTGAAGTAGAACTTCTTCCCTGGGTGTGCCACATTGCCCTAGAGCTGAAAGGCACAACGTGCAGGCTTCTTAACAAAGGATGAGTTGGGCCCCAGAGCATCTTGCTTCCAGCTCTTTGTGAAGCTAAGAAAGAACTCGCTCTGCACAGTGCTCTTACAACCTACTGGGAACATCTCTTACAAAGACCTGTGAAACGCTGTTTCTTTGCAGGTCTGATCTGGCTGAAGTAGAACTTCTGCCCTGGGTGTGCGACATTGCCCTAGAGCTGAAAGCTACAACGTGCTGTCTCCTTTCCAAAGGGCGAGTTGGGCCCCAGAGCATCTTGCTTCCAGCTCTTTGGGAAGCTAAGAAGCAACTCGCTCTGCACAGTGCTCTTACAGCCTACCGGGAACATCTCTTACAAAGGCCTGTGAAACGCAGTTTCTTTGCAGACATTATCGGGCTGAAGTAGAACTTCTGCCCTGGTGTGCCACATTGCCCTAGAGCTGAAAGGCACAACGTGCAGGCTTCTTAAGAAAGGGCTAGTTGGGCGGCAGAGCATCTTGCTTCCAGCTCTTTGGGAAGCTAAGAAACAAGTCGCTCTGCACAGTGCTCTTACAGCCTACCGGAAACATCTCTTACAAAGGCCTGTGAAACGCAGTTTCTTTGCAGGCCTGATCTGCCTGAAGTAGAACTTCTACCCTCGGTGTGCCACATTGCCCTAGAGCTGAAGGGCACAACGTGCAGCCTTCTTAACAAAGGGCGAATGGGTGCCAGAGCATCTTGCTTCCAGCTCTTTGGGAAGCTAAGAAACAACTCGCTCTGCAAAGTGCTCTTACAGCCTACGGGGAACATCTCTTACAAAGGCCTGTGAAACGCAGTTTCTTTGCAGGCCTGATCTGGCTGAAGTAGAACTTCTGCCCTGGGTGTGCCACATTGCCCTAGAGCTGAAAGGAACAACGTGCAGGCTTCTTAACAAAGGGCGAGTTGGGCCCCACAGCATCTTGCTTCCAGCTCTTTTTGAAGCTAAGAAACAACTCGCTCTGCACAGTGCTCTTACAGCCTACCGGGAACATCTCTTACATAGGCCTGTGAAACGTAGTTTCTTTGCAGACATTATCGGGCTGAAGTAGAACTTCTGCCCTGGTGTGCCACATTGCCCTAGAGCTGAAAGGCACAACGTGCAGGCTTCTTAACAAAGGGCGAGTTGGGCGCCAGAGCATCTTGCTTCCAGCTCTTTGGGAAGCTATGAAACAGCTCGCTCTGCACAGTGCTCTTACAGCCTACCGGAAACATCTCTTACAAAGGCCTGTGAAACGCAGTTTCTTTGCAGGCCTGATCTGGCTGAAGTAGAACTTCTGCCCTGGGTGTGCCACATTGCCCTAGAGCTGAAAGCTACAACGTGCTCTCTCCTTTCCAAAGGGCGAGTTGGGCCCCAGAGCATCTTGCTTCCAGCTCTTTGGGAAGCTAAGAAGCAACTCGATCCGCAAAGTGCTCTTACAGCCTACCGGGTACATCTCTTACAAAGGCCTTTGAAACGCAGTTTCTTTGCAGACATTATCGGGCTGAAGTAGAACTTCTGCCCTGGGTGTGCCACATTGCCCTAGAGCTGAAAGGAACAACGTGCAGGCTTCTTAACAAAGGGCGAGTTGGGCCCCACAGCATCTTGCTTCCAGCTCTTTTTGAAGCTAAGAAACAACTCGCTCTGCACAGTGCTCTTACAGCCTACCGGGAACATCTCTTACAAAGGCCTGTGAAACGCAGTTTCTTTGCAGGCCTGATCTGGCTGAAGTAGAACTTCTGCTCTGGGTGTGCCACATTGCCCTAAGGCTGAAAGCTGCAACGTGCTGTCTCCTTTCAAAAGGTCGAGTTGGGCCCAGAGCATCTTGCTTCCAGCTCTTTGGGAAGCTAAGAAACAACTCGCTCTGCACAGTGCTCTTAGAGCCTACCGAACACATCTCTTACAAAGGCGTGTGAAATGCAGCTTTTTTGCAGGCCAGATCTGGATGAAGTTGAACTTCTGCCCTGGGTGTGCCACAATGCCCTAGAGCTGAAAGGCACAACGTGCAGGCTTCCTAACAAAGGGCGAGTTGGGCCCCAGAGCATCTTGCTTCCAGCTCTTTGAGAAGCTAAGAAACAACTCGTTCTGCGCAGTGCTCTTACAGCCTACCGGGAACATCTCTTACAAAGGCCTGTGAAACGCAGTTTCTTTGCAGGCCTGATGTGGCTGAAGTAGAACTTCTGCCCTGGGTGTGCCACATTGCCCTAGAGCTGAAAGGCACAACGTGCAGGCTTCTTAACAAAGGGCGAGTTGGGCGCAAGAGCATCTTGCTTCCAGCTCTTTGGGAAGCTAAGAAACAACTCGCTCTGCACAGTGCTCTTACAGCCTACCGGAAACATCTCTTACAAAGGCCTGTGAAACACAGTTTCTTTGGAGGCCTGATCTGGCTGAAGTAGAACTTCTGCCCTGGGTGTGCCACATTGCCCTAGAGCTGAAAGGCACAACGTGCAGGCTTCTTAAAAGTGCGAGTTGGGCCCACAGCATCTTGCTTCCAGCTCTTTGGGAAGCTAAGAAACAACTCGCTTTGCACAGTGATCTTACAGCCTACCGGGAATATCTCTTACAAAGGCCTGTGAAACGTAGTTTCTATGCAGGCCTGATCTGGCTGAAGTAGAACTTCTGCCCTGGGTGTGCCACATTGCCCTACAGCTGAAAGGCACAACGTGCAGGCTTCTTAACAAAGGGCGAGTTGGGCCCCAGAGCTTCTTGCTTCCAGCTCTTGGGAAGCTAAGAAACAACTCGCTCTGCACAGTGCTCTTACAGCCTACCGGGAACATCTCTTACAAAGGCCTGTGAAACGCAGTTTCTTAGCAGGCCTGATCTGGCTGAAGTAGAACTTCTGCTCTGTGTGTGCCACATTGCCCTAGAGCTGAAAGCTACAACGTGCTGTCTCCTTTCCAAAGGGCGAGTTGGGCCCCAGAGCATCTTGCTTCCAGCTCTTTGGGAAGCTAAGAAGCAACTGGCTCCGCACAGTGCTCTTACCGCCTACCGGGAACATATCTTACAAAGGCCTTTGAAACGCAGTTTCTTTGCAGACATTATCGGGCTGAAGTAGAACTTCTGCCCTGGTGTGCCACATTGCCCTAGAGCTGAAAGGCACAACGTGCAGGCTTCTTAACAAAGGGCGAGTTGGGCGCCAGAGCATCTTGCTTCCAGCTCTTTGGGAAGCTAAGAAACAACTCGCTCTGCACAGTGCTCTTACAGCCTACCGGAAACATCTCTTAGAAGGCCTGTGAAACGTAGTTTCTTTGCAGGCCTGATCTGCCTGAAGTAGAACTTCTACCCTCGGTGTGCCACATTGCCCTAGAGCTGAAAGGCACAACGTGCAGGCTTCTTAACAAAGGGCGAATGGGCGCCAGAGCATCTTGCTTCCAGCTCTTTGGGAAGCTAAGAAACAACTCGCTCTGCACAGTGCTCTTACAGTCTAACGGGAACATCTCTTACAGAGGCCTGTGAAACGCAGTTTCTTTGCAGGCCTTATCTGGCTGAAGTAGAACTTCTGCCCTGGGTGTGCCACATTGCCCTAGAGCTGAAAGGAACAACGTGCAGGCTTCTTAACAAAGGGCGAGTTGGGCCCCACAGCATCTTGCTTCCAGCTCTTTTTGAAGCTAAGAAACAACTCGCTCTGCACAGTGCTCTTACAGCCTACCGGGAACATCTCTTACAAAGGCCTGTGAAACGCAGTTTCTTAGCAGGCCTGATCTGGCCTAAGTAGAACTTCTGCCCTGGGTGTGCCACATTGCCCTAGAGCTGAAAGGCACAACGTGCAGGCTTCTTAACAAAGGGCGAGTTGGGCCCCAGAGAATCTTGCTTCAAGCTCTTTGGGAAGCTAAGAAACAACTCGCTCTGCACAGTGCTCTTACAGCCTACCAGGAACATCTCTTACAAAGACCTGTGAAACGCAGTTTCTTTGCAGACATTATCTGGTGGAAGTAGAACTTCTACCCTGGGTGTGCCACATTGCCCTAGAGCTGAAAGGCACAATGTGCAGGCTTCTTAACAAAGGGCGAGTTGGGCGCCAGAGCATCTTGCTTCCAGCTCTTTGGGAAGCTAAGAAACATCTCGCTCTGCACAGTGCTCTTACAGCCTACTGGGAACATCTATTTCAAAGGCCTGTGAAACGCAGTTTCTTTGCAGGCCTGATCTGGCTGAAGTAGAACTTCTGCCCTGGGTGTGCCACATTGCCCTAGAGCTGAAAAGCACAACGTGCAGGCTTCTTAACATAGGGCGAGTTGGGCCCCACAGCATCTTGCTTCCAGCTCTTTGGGAAGCTAAGAAGCAACTCGCACCGCACAGTGCTCTTACAGCCTACCGGGAACATATCTTACAAAGGCCTTTGAAACGCAGTTTCTTTGCAGACATTATCGGGCTGAAGTAGAACTTCTGCCCTGGTGTGCCACATTGCCCTAGAGCTGAAAGGCACAACGTGCAGGCTTCTTAACAAAGGGCGAGTTGGGCGCCAGAGCATCTTGCTTCCAGCTCTTTGGGAAGCTAAGAAACAGCTCGCTCTGCACAGTGCTCGTACAGCCTACCAGGAACATCTCTTACAAAGACCTGTGAAACGCAGTTTCTTTGCAGACATTATCTGGTGGAAGTAGAACATCTACCCTGGGTGTGCCACATTGCCCTAGAGCTGATAGGCACAACGTGCAGGCTTCTTAACAAAGGGCGAGTTGGGCCCCAGAGCTTCTTGCTTCCAGCTCTTGGGAAGCTAAGAAACAACTCGATCCGCACAGTGCTCTTACAGCTTAGCGGGAACATCTATTTCAAAGGCCTGTGAAACGCAGTTTCTTTGCAGGCCTGATCTGGCTGAAGTAGAACTTCTGCCCTGGGTGTGCCACATTGCCCTAGAGCTGAAAGGCACAACGTGCAGGCTTCTTAACAAAGGGCGAGTTGGGCCCAACAGCATCTTGCTTCCAGCTCTTTTTGAAGCTAAGAAACAACTCGCTCTGCACAGTGCTCTTACAGCCTACCGGGAACATCTCTTACAAAGGCCTGTGAAACGCAGTTTCTTTGCAGGCCTGATCTGGCTGAAGTAGAACTTCTGCTCTGGGTGTGCCACATTGCCCTAAGGCTGAAAGCTGCAACGTGCTGTCTCCTTTCAAAAGGTCGAGTTGGGCCCAGAGCATCTTGCTTCCAGCTCTTTGGAAAGCTAAGAAACAACTCGCTCTGCACAGTGCTCTTAGAGCCTACCGAACACATCTCTTACAAAGGACTGTGAAATGCAGCTTTTTTGCAGGCCAGATCTGGATGAAGTTGAACTTCTGCCCTGGGTGTGCCACAATGCCCTAGAGCTGAAAGGCACAACGTGCAGGCTTCCTAACAAAGGTCGAGTTGGGCCCAGAGCATCTTGCTTCCAGCTCTTTGGAAAGCTAAGAAACAACTCGCTCTGCACAGTGCTCTTACAGCCTACCGGAAACATCTCTTAGAAGGCCTGTGAAACGCAGTTTCTTTGCAGGCCTGATCTGCCTGAAGTAGAACTTCTACCCTCGGTGTGCCACATTGCCCTAGAGCTGAAAGGCACAACGTGCA
Source organism: Equus caballus (assembly GCF_041296265.1). NCBI lineage: Eukaryota > Metazoa > Chordata > Mammalia > Perissodactyla > Equidae > Equus > Equus caballus. Next base: position 49,325,403 of record NC_091692.1, read on the forward strand.
GGCTTCTTAACAAAGGGCGAATGGGCGCCAGAGCATCTTGCTTTCAGCTCTATGGGAAGCTAAGAAACAACTCGCTCTGCACAGTGCTCTTACAGTCTAACGGGAACATCTCTTACAGAGGCCTGTGAAACGCAGTTTCTTTGCAGGCCTTATCTGGCTGAAGTAGAACTTCTGCCCTGGGTGTGCCACAGTGCCCTAGAGCTGAAAGGAACAACGTGCAGGCTTCTTAACAAAGGGCGAGTTGGGCCCCACAGCATCTTGCTTCCAGCTCTTTTTGAAGCTAAGAAACAACTCGCTCTGCACAGTGCTCTTACAGCCTACCGGGAACATCTCTTACAAAGGCCTGTGAAACGCAGTTTCTTAGCAGGCCTGATCTGGCCTAAGTAGAACTTCTGCCCTGGGTGTGCCACATTGCCCTAGAGCTGAAAGGCACAACGTGCAGGCTTCTTAACAAAGGGCGAGTTGGGCCCCAGAGCATCTTGCTTCAAGCTCTTTGGGAAGCTAAGAAACAACTCGCTCTGCACAGTGCTCTTACAGCCTACCAGGAACATCTCTTACAAAGACCTGTGAAACGCAGTTTCTTTGCAGACATTATCTGGTGGAAGTAGAACTTCTACCCTGGGTGTGCCACATTGCCCTAGAGCTGAAAGGCACAATGTGCAGGCTTCTTAACAAAGGGCGAGTTGGGCGCCAGAGCATCTTGCTTCCAGCTCTTTGGGAAGCTAAGAAACATCTCGCTCTGCACAGTGCTCTTACAGCCTACTGGGAACATCTATTTCAAAGGCCTGTGAAACGCAGTTTCTTTGCAGGCCTGATCTGGCTGAAGTAGAACTTCTGCCCTGGGTGTGCCACAGTGCCCTAGAGCTGAAAAGCACAACGTGCAGGCTTCTTAACATAGGGCGAGTTGGGCCCCACAGCATCTTGCTTCCAGCTCTTTGGGAAGCTAAGAAGCAACTCGCTCCGCACAGTGCTCTTACAGCCTACCGGGAACATATCTTACAAAGGCCTTTGAAACGCAGTTTCTTTGCAGACATTATCGGGCTGAAGTAGAACTTCTGCCCTGGTGTGCCACATTGCCCTAGAGCTGAAAGGCACAACGTGCAGGCTTCTTAACAAAGGGCGAGTTGGGCGCCAGAGCATCTTGCTTCCAGCTCTTTGGGAAGCTAAGAAACAGCTCACTCTGCACAGTGCTCGTACAGCCTACCAGGAACATCTCTTACAAAGACCTGTGAAACGCAGTTTCTTTGCAGACATTATCTGGTGGAAGTAGAACATCTACCCTGGGTGTGCCACATTGCCCTAGAGCTGATAGGCACAACGTGCAGGCTTCTTAACAAAGGGCGAGTTGGGCCCCAGAGCTTCTTGCTTCCAGCTCTTGGGAAGCTAAGAAACAACTCGATCCGCACAGTGCTCTTACAGCTTAGCGGGAACATCTATTTCAAAGGCCTGTGAAACGCAGTTTCTTTGCAGGCCTGATCTGGCTGAAGTAGAACTTCTGCCCTGGGTGTGCCACATTGCCCTAGAGCTGAAAGGCACAACGTGCAGGCTTCTTAACAAAGGGCGAGTTGGGCCCAACAGCATCTTGCTTCCAGCTCTTTTTGAAGCTAAGAAACAACTCGCTCTGCACAGTGCTCTTACAGCCTACCGGGAACATCTTTTACAAAGGCCTGTGAAACGCAGTTTCTTTGCAGGCCTGATCTGGCTGAAGTAGAACTTCTGCCCTGGGTGTGCCACATTGCCCTAGAGCTGAAAGGCACAACGTGCAGGCTTCTTAACCAAGGGCGAGTTGTGCCCCAGTGCATCTTGCTTCCAGCTCTTTGGGAAGCTAAGAAACAACTCGCTCTGCACAGTGCTCTTACAGCCTATCAGGAACATCTCTTACAAAGACCTGTGAAACGCAGTTTCTTTGCAGACATTATCTGGTGGAAGTAGAACTTCTACCCTGGGTGTGCCACATTGCCCTAGAGTTGAAAGGCACAACGTGCAGGCTTCTTAACAAAGGGCGAGTTGGGCCCCAGAGCTTCTTGCTTCCAGCTCTTGGGAAGCTAAGAAACAACTCGCTCTGCACAGTGCTCTTACAGCTTACCGGGAACATCTCTTACAAAGGCCTGTGAAACGCAGTTTCTTAGCAGGCCTGATCTGGCTGAAGTAGAACTTCTGCCCTGGGTGTGCCACATTGCCCTAGAGCTGAAAGGCACAACGTGCAGGCTTCTTAACAAAGGGCGAGTTGGGCCCCAGAGCTTCTTGCTTCCAGCTCTTGGGAAGCTAAGAAACAACTCGATCTGCACAGTGCTCTTACAGCCTACCGGGAACATCTCTTACAAAGGCCTGTGAAATGCAGTTTCTTTGCAGGCCTAATCTGGCTGAAGTAGAACTTCTGCCCTCGGTGTGCCACATTGCCCTAGAGCTGAAAGGCACAACGTGCAGGCTTCTTAATAAAGGGCGAGTTGGGCCCCAGAGCTTCTTGCTTCCAGCTCTTGGGAAGCTAAGAAACAACTCGATCTGCACAGTGCTCTTACAGCTTAGCGGGAACATCTATTTCAAAGGCCTGTGAAACGCAGTTTCTTTGCAGGCCTGATCTGGCTGAAGTAGAACTTCTGCCCTGGGTGTGCCACATTGCCCTAGAGCTGAAAGGCACAATGTGCAGGCTTCTTAACAAAGGGCGAGTTGGGCCCCACAGCATCTTGCTTCCAGCTCTTTTTGAAGCTAAGAAACAACTCGCTCTGCACAGTGCTCTTACAGCCTACCGGGAACATCTTTTACAAAGGCCTGTGAAACGCAGTTTCTTTCCAGGCCTGATCTGGCTGAAGTAGAACTTCTGCCCTGGGTGTGCCACATTGCCCTAGAGCTGAAAGGCACAACGTGCAGGCTTCTTAACCAAGGGCGAGTTGGGCCCCAGAGCTTCTTGCTTCCAGCTCTTGGGAAGCTAAGAAACAACTCGATCTGCACAGTGCTCTTACAGCCTACCGGGAACATCTCTTACAAAGGCCTGTGAAATGCAGTTTCTTTGCAGGCCTAATCTGGCTGAAGTAGAACTTCTGCCCTCGGTGTGCCACATTGCCCTAGAGCTGAAAGGCACAACGTGCAGGCTTCTTAACAAAGGGCGATTTGGGCCCCAGAGCATCTTGCTTCCAGCTCTTTGGGAAGCTAAGAAACAACTCGCTCTGCACAGTGCTCTTACAGCCTACCGGGAACATCTCTTACAAAGGCCTGTGAAACGCAGTTTCTTAGCAGGCCTGATCTGGCTGAAGTAGAACTTCTGCCCTGGGTGTGCCACAGTGCCCTAGAGCTGAAAGGCACAACGTGAAGGCTTCTTAACATAGGGCGAGTTGGGCCCCACAGCATCTTGCTTCCAGCTCTTTGGGAAGCTAAGAAGCAACTCACTCCGCACAGTGCTCTTACAGCCTACCGGGAACATATCTTACAAAGGCCTTTGAAACGCAGTTTCTTTGCAGACATTATCGGGCTGAAGTAGAACTTCTGCCCTGGTGAGCCACATTGCCCTAGAGCTGAAAGGCACAACGTGCAGGCTTCTTAACAAAGGGCTAGTTGGGCGCCAGAGCATCTTGCTTCCAGCTCTTTGGGAAGCTAAGAAACAACTCGCTCTGCACAGTGCTCTTACAGCCTACCGGAAACATCTCTTACAAAGGCCTGTGAAACGCAGTTTCTTTGCAGGCCTGATCTGCCTGAAGTAGAACTTCTACCCTCGGTGTGCCACATTGCCCTAGAACTGAAAGGCACAACGTGCAGGCTTCTTAACAAAGGGTGAATGGGCGCCAGAGCATCTTGCTTCCAGCTCTTTGGGAAGCTAAGAAACAACTCGCTCTGCACAGTGCTCTTACAGCCTACCGGGAACATCTCTTACAAAGGCCTGTGAAACGCAGTTTCTTTGCAGGCCTGATCTGGCTGAAGTAGAACTTCTGCCCTGGGTGTGCCACATTGCAATAGAGGTCAAAGGCACAACGTGCAGTCTTCCTAACAAAGGGCGAGTTGGGCCCCAGAGCATCTTGCATCCAGCTCTTTGAGAAGCTAAGAAACAACTCGTTCTGCGCAGTGCTCTTACAGCCTACCGGGAACATCTCTTACAAAGGCCTGTGAAACGCAGTTTCTTTGCAGGCCTGATCTGGCTGAAGTAGAACTTCTGCCCTGGGTGTGCCACATTGCCCTAGAGCTGAAAGCTACAACGTGCTCTCTCCTTTCCAAAGGGCGAGTTGGGCCCCAGAGCATCTTGCTTCCAGCTCTTTGGGAAGCTAAGAAGCAACTCGATCCGCAAAGTGCTCTTACAGCCTACCGGGTACATCTCTTACAAAGGCCTTTGAAACGCAGTTTCTTTGCAGACATTATCGGGCTGAAGTAGAACTTCTGCCCTGGGTGTGCCACATTGCCCTAGAGCTGAAAGGAACAACGTGCAGGCTTCTTAACAAAGGGCGAGTTGGGCCCCACAGCATCTTGCTTCCAGCTCTTTTTGAAGCTAAGAAACAACTCGCTCTGCACAGTGCTCTTACAGCCTACCGGGAACATCTCTTACAAAGGCCTGTGAAACGCAGTTTCTTTGCAGGCCTGATCTGGCTGAAGTAGAACTTCTGCTCTGGGTGTGCCACATTGCCCTAAGGCTGAAAGCTACAACGTGCTGTCTCCTTTCAAAAGGTCGCGTTGGGCCCAGAGCATCTTGCTTCCAGCTCTTTGGGAAGCTAAGAAGCAGCTCGCTTTGCACAGTGCTCTTACAGCCTACCGGGAACATCTCTTACAAAGGCCTGTGAAACGCAGTTTCTTTGCAGGCCTGATCTGGCTGAAGTAGAACTTCTGCCCTGGGTGTGCCACATTACCCTAGAGCTGAAAGGCATAACGTGCAGGCTTCTTAACAAAGGGCGAGTTGGGCCCCAGAGCATCTTGCTTCCAGCTCTTTGGGAAGCTAAGAAACAACTCGCTCTGCACAGTGCTCTTACAGCCTACCGGGAACATCTCTTACAAAGGCCTGTGAAACGCAGTTTCTATGCAGGCCTGATCTGGCTGAAGTAGAACTTCTGCCCTGGGTGTGCCACATTGCCCTAGATCTGAAAGGCACAACGTGCAGGCTTCTTAACAAAGGGCGAGTTGGGCCCCACAGCATCTTGATTCCAGCTCTTTGGGAAGCTAAGAAACCACTCGCTCTGCACAGTGCTCTTACAGCCTACCGGGAACATCTCTTTCAAAGGCCTGTGAAACGCAGTTTCTTTGCAGGCCTGATCTGGCTGAAGTAGAACTTCTGCCCTGGGTGTGCCACATTGCCCTAGAGCTGAAAGGAACAACGTGCAGGATTCTTAACAAAGGCTTAGTTGGGCCCCAGAGCATCTTGCTTCCGGCTCTTTAGGAAGCTAAGAAACAACTCGCTCTGCACAGTGCTCTTAGAGCCTACCGAACACATCTCTTACAAAGGCCTGTGAAACGCAGCCTTTTTGCAGGCCAGATCTGGATGAAGTAGAACTTCTGCCCTGGTGTGCCACATTGCCCTAGAGCTGAAAGGCACAACGTGCAGGCTTCTTAACAAAGGGCTAGTTGGGCGCCAGAGCATCTTGCTTCCAGCTCTTTGGGAAGCTAAGAAACAACTCGCTCTGCACAGTGCTCTTACAGCCTACCGGAAACATCTCTTACAAAGGCCTGTGAAACGCAGTTTCTTTGCAGTCCTGATCTGCCTGAAGTAGAACTTCTACCCTCGGTGTGCCACATTGCCCTAGAGCTGAAAGGCACAACGTGCAGGCTTCTTAACAAAGGGCGAATGTGCTCCAGAGCATCTTGCTTCCAGCTCTTTGGGAAGCTAAGAAACAACTCGCTCTGCACAGTGCTCTTACAGCCTACCGGGAACATCTCTTACAAAGGCCTGTGAAACGCAGTTTCTTTCCAGGCCTGATCTGGCTGAAGTAGAACTTCTGCCCTGGGTGTGCCACATTGCCCTAGAGCTGAAAGGAACAACGTGCAGGCTTCTTAACAAAGGGCGAGTTGGGCCCCACAGCATCTTGCTTCCAGCTCTTTTTGAAGCTAAGAAACAACTTGCTCTGCACAGTGCTCTTACAGCCTACCGGGAACATCTCTTACAAAGGCCTGTGAAACGCAGTTTCTTTGCAGGCCTGATCTGGCTGAAGTAGAACTTCTGCTCTGGGTGTGCCACATTGCCCTAAGGCTGAAAGCTACAACGTGCTGTCTCCTTTCAAAAGGTCGAGTTGGGCCCAGAGCATCTTGCTTCCAGCTCTTTGGGAAGCTAAGAAGCAGCTCGCTGTGCACAGTGCTCTTACAGCCTACCGGGAACATCTCTTACAAAGGCCTGTGAAACGCAGTTTCTTTGCAGGCCTGATCTGGCTGAAGTAGAAATTCTGCCCTGGGTGTGCCACATTGCCCTAGAGCTGAAAGGCACAACGTGCAGGCTTCTTAACAAAGGGCGAGTTGGGCGCCAGAGCATCTTGCTTCCAGCTCTTTGGGAAGCTAAGAAACAACTCGCTCTGCACAGTGCTCTTACAGCCTACCGGAAACGTCTCTTACAAAGGCCTGTGAAACGCAGTTTCTTTGCAGGCCTCATCTGCCTGAAGTAGAACTTCTACTCTCGGTGTGCCACATTGCCCTAGAGCTGAAAGGCACAACGTGCAGGCTTCTTAACAAAGGGCGAATGGGCGCCACAGCATCTTGCTTCCAGCTCTTTGGGAAGCTAAGAAACAACTCGCTCTGCACAGTGCTCTTACAGCCTACCGGGAACATCTCTTACAAAGGCCTGTGAAACGCAGTTTCTTTGCAGGCCTGATCTGGCTGAAGTAGAACTTCTGCCCTGGGTGTGCCACATTGCCCTAGAGCTGAAAGGCACAACGTGCAGGCTTCTTAACAAAGGGCAAGTTGGGCCCCACAGCATCTTGCTTCCAGCTCTTTGGGAAGCTAAGAAACCACTCGCTCTGCACAGTGCTCTTACAGCCTACCGGAAGCATCTCTTACAAAGGCCTGTGAAACGCAGTTTCTTTGCAGGCCTGATCTGGCTGAAGTAGAACTTCTGCCCAGGGTGTGCCACATTGCCCTAGAGCTGAAAAGCACAACGTGCAGGCTTCTTAACAAAGGGCGAGTTTTGCCAAAGAGCATCTTGCTTGCAGCTCTTTCGGAAGCTAAGAAACAACTCGCTCTGCACAGTGCTCTTACAGCCTAAGGGAAACATCTCTTACAAAGGCCTGTGAAACGCAGTTTCTTTGCAGGCCTGATCTGCCTGAAGTAGAACTTCTACCCTCGGTGTGCCACATTGCCCTAGAGCTGAAAGGCACAACGTGCAGGCTTCTTAACAAAGGGCGAATGGGCGCCAGAGCATCTTGCTTCCAGCTCTTTGGGAAGCTAAGAAACAACTCGCTCTGCACAGTGCTCTTACAGTGTACCGGGAACATCTCTTACAAAGGCCAGTGAAACGCAGATTCTTTGCAGGCCATATGTGGCTGAAGTAGAACTTCTGCCCTGGGTGTGCCACATTGCCCTAGAGCTGAAAGGCACAACGTGCAGGCTTCTTAACAAAGGGCGAGGTGGGCCCCACAGCATCTTGCTTCCAGCTCTTTGGGAAGCTAAGAAGCAACTCGCTCCGCACAGTGCTCTTACAGCCTACCGGGAACATATCTTACAAAGGCCTTTGAAACGCAGTTTCTTTGCAGACATTATCGGGCTGAAGTAGAACTTCTGCCCTGGTGTGCCACATTCCCCTAGAGCTGAAAGGCACAACGTGCAGGCTTCTTAACAAAGGGCGAGTTGGGCGCCAGAGCATCTTGCTTCCAGCTCTTTGGGAAGCTAAGAAACAACTCGCTCTGCACAGTGCTCTTACAGCCTACCGGAAACATCTCTTACAAAGGCCTGTGAAACGCAGTTTCTTTGCAGGCCTGATCTGGCTGAAGTAGAACTTCTACCCTCGGTGTGTCACATTGCCCTAGAGCTGAAAGGCACAACGTGCAGGCTTCTTAAAAAAGGGCGAATGGGCGCCACAGCATCTTGCTTCCAGCTCTTTGGGAAGCTAAGAAACAACTCGCTCTGCACAGTGCTCTTACAGCCTACCGGGAACATCTCTTACAAAGGCCTGTGAAACGCAGTTTCTTTGCAGGCCTGATCGGGCTGAAGTAGAACTTCCGCCCTGGGTGTGCCACATTGCCCTAGAGCTGAAAGGCACAACGTGCAGGCTTCTTAACCAAGGGCGAGTTGGGCCCCAGTGCATCTTGCTTCCAGCTCTTTGGGAAGCTAAGACACAACTCGCTCTGCACAGTGCTCTTACAGCCTACCAGGAACATCTCTTACAAAGACCTCTGAAACGCAGTTTCTTTGCAGACATTATCTGGTGGAAGTAGAACTTCTACCCTGGGTGTGCCACATTGCCCTAGAGCTGAAAGGCACAACGTGCAGGCTTCTTAACAAAGGGCGAGTTGGGCCCCAGAGCTTCTTGCTTCCAGCTCTTGGGAAGCTAAGAAACAACTCGATCTGCACAGTGCTCTTACAGCCTACCGGGAACATCTCTTACAAATTCCTGTGAAATGCAGTTTCTTTGCAGGCCTAATCTGGCTGAAGTTGAACTTCTGCCCTCGGTGTGTCACATTGCCCTAGAGCTGAAAGGCACAACGTGCAGGCTTCTTAACAAAGGGCGAGTTGGGCCCCAGAGCTTCTTGCTTCCAGCTCTTGGGAAGCTAAGAAACAACTCGCTCTGCACAGTGCTCTTACAGCCTACCGGGAACATCTCTTACAAATTCCTGTGAAATGCAGTTTCTTTGCAGGCCTAATCTGGCTGAAGTTGAACTTCTGCCCTCGGTGTGCCACATTGCCCTAGAGCTGAAAGGCACAACGTGCAGGCTTCTTAACAAAGGGCGAGTTGGGCCCCAGAGCATCTTGCTTCCAGATCTTTGGGAAGCTAAGAAACCACTCGCTCTGCACAGTGCTCTTACAGCCTACCGGGAACATCTCTTACAAAGGCCTGTGAAACGCAGTTTCTTAGCAGGCCTGATCTGGCTGAAGTAGAACTTCTGCCCTGGGTGTGCCACATTGCCCTAGAGCTGAAAGCTACAACGCGCTTTCTCCTTTTCAAAGGGCGAGTTGGGCCCCAGAGCATCTTGCTTCCAGCTCTTTGGGAAGCTAAGAAACAACTCGCTCTGCACAGTGCTCTTACAGCCTACCGGGAACATCTCTTACAAAGGCCTGTGAATGCAGTTTCTTTGCAGGCCTGATCTGGCTGAAGTAGAACTTCTGCCCTGGGTGTGCCACATTGCCCTAGAGCTGAAAGGCACAACGTGCAGGCTTCTTAACAAAGGGCGAGTTGGGCCCCACAGCATCTTGCTTCCAGCTCTTTGGGAAGCTAAGAAACCACTCGCTCTGCACAGTGCTCTTACAGCCTTACGGGAACATCTCTTACAAAGGCCTGTGAAACGCAGTTTCTTTGCAGGCCTGATCTGGCTGAAGTAGAACTTCTGCCCTGGGTGTGCCACATTGCCCTAGAGCTGAAAGGCACAACGTGCAGGCTTCTTAACAAAGGGTGAGTTGGGCCCCAGAGCATCTTGCTTCCAGCTCTTTGGGAAGCTAAGAAAGAACTCGCTCTGCACAGTGCTCTTACAACCTACCGGGAACATCTCTTACAAAGACCTGTGAAACGCTGTTTCTTTGCAGGTCTGATCTGGCTGAAGTAGAACTTCTGCCCTGGGTGTGCCACATTGCCCTAGAGCTGAAAGCTACAACGTGCTGTCTCCTTTCCAAATGGCGAGTTGGGCCCCAGAGCATCTTGCTTCCAGCTCTTTGGGAAGCTAAGCAGCAACTCGCTCCGCACAGTGCTCTTACAGCCTACCGGGAACATATCTTACAAAGGCCTTTCAAACGCAGTTTCTTTGCAGACATTATCGGTCTGAAGTAGAACTTCTGCCCTGGTGTGCCACATTGCCCTACAGCTGAAAGGCACAACGTGCAGGCTTCTTAAGAAAGGGCTAGTTGGGCGCCAGAGCATCTTGCTTCCAGCTCTTTGGGAAGCTAAGAAACAAGTCGCTCTGCACAGTGCTCTTACAGCCTACCGGAAACATCTCTTACAAAGGCCTGTGAAACGCAGTTTCTTTGCAGGCCTGATCTGGCTGAAGTAGAACTTCTGCTCTGGGTGTGCCACATTGCCCTAAGGCTGAAAGCTACAACGTGCTGTCTCCTTTCAAAAGGTCGAGTTGGGCCCAGAGCATCTTGCTTCCAGCTCTTTGGGAAGCTAAGAAACAATTCGCTCTGCACAGTGCTCTTAGAGCCTACCGAACACATCTCTTACAAAGGCCTGTGAAACGCAGCTTTTTTGCAGGCCAGATCTGGATGAAGTTGAACTTCTGCCCTGGGTGTGCCACAATGCCCTAGAGCTGAAAGGCACAACGTGCAGGCTTCCTAACAAAGGGCGAGTTGGGCCCCAGAGCATCTTGCATCCAGCTCTTTGAGAAGCTAAGAAACAACTCGTTCTGCGCAGTGCTCTTACAGCCTACCGGGAACATCTCTTACAAAGGCCTGTGAAACGCAGTTTCTTTGCAGGCCTGATGTGGCTGAAGTAGAACTTCTGCCCTGGGTGTGCCACATTGCCCTAGAGCTGAAAGGCACAACGTGCAGGCTTCTTAACAAAGGGCGAGTTGGGCGCCAGAGCATCTTGCTTCCAGCTCTTTGGGAAGCTAAGAAACAACTCGCTCTGCACAGTGCTCTTACAGCCTACCGGGAACATCTCTTACAAAGGCCTGTGAAACACAGTTTCTTTGCAGGCCTGATCTGGCTGAAGTAGAACTTCTGCCCTGGGTGTGCCACATTGCCCTAGAGCTGAAAGGGACAACGTGCAGGCTTCTTAAAAGTGCGAGTTGGGCCCACAGCATCTTGCTTCCAGCTCTTTGGGAAGCTAAGAAACAACTCGCTTTGCACAGTGATCTTACAGCCTACCGGGAACATCTCTTACAAAGGCCTGTGAAACGTAGTTTCTATGCAGGCCTGATCTGGCTGAAGTAGAACTTCTGCCCTGGGTGTGCCACATTGCCCTACAGCTGAAAGGCACAACGTGCAGGCTTCTTAACAAAGGGCGAGTTGGGCCCCAGAGCTTCTTGCTTCCAGCTCTTGGGAAGCTAAGAAACAACTCGATCTGCACAGTGCTCTTACAGCTTAGCGGGAACATCTATTTCAAAGGCCTGTGAAACGCAGTTTCTTTGCAGGCCTGATCTGGCTGAAGTAGAACTTCTGAGCTGGGTGTGCCACAGTGCTCTAGAGCTGAAAGGCACAACGTGCAGGCTTCTTAGCATAGGGCGAGTTGGGCCCCACAGCATCTTGCTTCCAGCTCTTTGGGAAGCTAAGAAGCAACTCGCTCCGCACAGTGCTCTTACAGCCTACCGGGAACATATCTTACAAAGGCCTTTGAAACGCAGTTTCTTTGCAGACATTATAGGGCTGAAGTAGAACTTCTGCCCTGGTGTGCCACATTGCCCTAGAGCTGAAAGGCACAAAGTGAAGGCTTCTTAACAAAGGGCGAGTTGGGCGCCAGAGCATCTTGCTTCCAGCTCTTTGGGAAGCTAAGAAACAACTCGCTCTGCACAGTGCTCTTACAGCCTACCGGAAACATCTCTTACAAAGGCCTGTGAAACGCAGTTTCTTTGCAGGCCTGATCTGCCTGAAGTAGAACTTCTACCCTCGGTGTGTCACATTGCCCTAGAGCTGAAAGGCACAACGTGCAGGCTTCTTAACAAAGGGCGAATGGGCGCCACAGCATCTTGCTTCCAGCTCTTTGGGAAGCTAAGAAACAACTCGCTCTGCACAGTGCTCTTACAGCCTACCGGGAACATCTCTTACAAAGGCCTGTGAAACGCAGTTTCTTTGCAGGCCTGATCTGGCTGAAGTAGAACTTCTGCCCTGGGTGTGCCACATAGCCCTAGAGCTGAAAGGCACAACGTGCAGGCTTCTTAACCAAGGGCGAGTTGGGCCCCAGTGCATCTTGCTTCCAGCTCTTTGGGAAGCTAAGAAACAACTCGCTCTGCACAGTGCTCTTACAGCCTACCAGGAACATCTCTTACAAAGACCTGTGAAACGCAGTTTCTTTGCAGACATTATCTGGTGGAAGTAGAACTTCTACCATGGGTGTGCCACATTGCCCTAGAGCTGAAAGGCACAACGTACAGGCTTCTTAACAAAGGGCGAGTTGGGCCCCAGAGCTTCTTGCTTCCAGCTCTTGGGAAGCTAAGAAACAACTCGATCTGCACAGTGCTCTTACAGCCTACCGGGAACATCTCTTACAAATTCCTGTGAAATGCAGTTTCTTTGCAGGCCTAATCTGGCTGAAGTTGAACTTCCGCCCTCGGTGTGCCACATTGCCCTAGAGCTGAAAGGCACAACGTGCAGGCTTCTTAACAAAGGGCGAGTTGGGCCCCAGAGCATCTTGCTTCCAGCTCTTTGGGAAGCTAAGAAACCACTCGCTCTGCACAGTGCTCTTACAGCCTACCGGGAACATCTCTTACAAAGGCCTGTGAAACGCAGTTTCTTAGCAGGCCTAATCTGGCTGAAGTAGAACTTCTGCCCTGGGTGTGCCACATTGCCCTAGAGCTGAAAGCTACAACGCGCTTTCTCCTTTCCAAAGGGCGAGTTGGGCCCCAGAGCATCTTGCTTCCAGCTCTTTGGGAAGCTAAGAAACAACTCGCTCTGCACAGTGCTCTTACAGCCTACCGGAAACATCTCTTACAAAGGCCTGTGAAACGCAGCTTTTTTGCAGGCCAGATCTGGATGAAGTTGAACTTCTGCCCTGGGTGTGCCACATTGCCCTAGAGCTGAAAGGCACAACGTGCAGTCTTCCTAACAAAGGGCGTGTTTGGCCCCAGAGCATCTTGCATCCAGCTCTTTGAGAAGCTAAGAAACAACTCGTTCTGCACAGTGCTCTTACAGCCTACCGGGAACATCTCTTACAAAGGCCTGTGAAACGCAGTTTCTTTGCAGGCCTGATCTGGCTGAAGTAGAACTTCTACCCTCGGTGTGCCACATTGCCCTAGAGCTGAAAGGCACAACGTGCAGGCTTCTTAACAAAGGGCGAGTTGGGCCAAAGAGCATCTTGCTTCCAGCTCTTTGGGAAGCTAAGAAAGAACTTGCTCTGCACAGTGCCCTTACAGCCTACCGGGAACATCTCTTACAAAGGCCTGTGAAACGCAGTTTCTTTGCAGGCCTGATCTGGCTGAAGTAGAACTTCTGCCCTGGGTGTGCCACATTGCCCTAGAGCTGAAAGGCACAACGTGCAGGCTTCTTAACAATGGGTGAGTTGGGCCCCAGAGCATCTTGCTTCCACCTCTTTGGGAAGCTAAGAAAGAACTCGCTCTGCACAGTGCTCTTACAACCTACCGGGAACATCTCTTACAAAGACCTGTGAAACGCTGTTTCTTTGCAGGTCTGATCTGGCTGAAGTAGAACTTCTGCCCTGGGTGTGCCACATTGCCCTAGAGCTGAAAGCTACAACGTGCTGTCTCCTTTCCAAAGGGCGAGTTGCGCCCCAGAGCATTTTGCTTCCAGCTCTTTGGGAAGCTAAGAAGCAACTCGCTCCGCACAGTGCTCTTACAGCCTACCGGGAACATATCTTACAAAGGCCTTTCAAACGCAGTTTCTTTGCAGACATTATCGGGCTGAAGTAGAACTTCTGCCCTGGTGTGCCACATTGCCCTAGAGCTGAAAGGCACAACGTGCAGGCTTCTTAAGAAAGGGCTAGTTGGGCGCCAGAGCATCTTCCTTCCAGCTCTTTGGGAAGCTAAGAAACAACTCGCTCTGCACAGTGCTCTTACAGCCTACCGGAAACAGCTCTTACAAAGGCCTGTGAAACGCAGTTTCTTTGCAGGCCTGATCTGCCTGAAGTAGAACTTCTACCCTCGGTGTGCCACATTGCCCTAGAGCTGAAAGGCACAACGTGCAGGCTTCTTAACAAAGGGCGAATGGGCGCCAGAGCATCTTGCTTCCAGCTCTTTGGGAAGCTAAGAAACAACTCGCTCTGCACAGTGCTCTTACAGCCTACCGGGAACATCTCTTACAAAGGCCTCTGAAACGCAGTTTCTTTGCAGGCCTGATCTGGCTGAAGTAGAACTTCTGCCCTGGGTGTGCCACATTGCCCTAGAGCTGAAAGGAACAACGTGCAGGCTTCTTAACAAAGGGCGAGTTCGGCCCCACAGCATCTTGCTTCCAGCTCTTTTTGAAGCTAAGAAACAACTCGCTCTGCACAGTGCTCTTACAGCCTACCGGGAACAACTCTTACAAAGGCCTGTGAAACGCAGTTTCTTTGCAGTCCTGATCTGGCTGAAGTAGAACTTCTGCCCTGGGTGTGCCACATTGCCCTAGAGCTGAAAGGCACAACGTGCAGGCTTCTTAACAAAGGGCGAGTTGGGCCCCACAGCATCTTGCTTCCAGCTCTTTGGGAAGCTAAGAAACAACTCGCTCTGCACAGTGCTCTTACAGCCTACCAGGAACATCTCTTACAAAGACCTGTGAAACGCAGTTTCTTTGCAGACATTATCTGGTGGAAGTAGAACTTCTACCCAAGGTGTGCCACATTGCCCTAGAGCTGAAAGGCACAACGTGCAGGCTTCTTAACAAAGGGCGAGTTGGGCGCCAGAGCATCTTGCTTCCAGCTCTTTGGGAAGCTAAGAAACAACTCGCTCTGCACAGCGCTCTTACAGCTTACCGGGAACATCTATTTCAAGGGCCTGTGAAACGCAGTTTCTTTGCAGGCCTGATCTGGCTGAAGTAGAACTTCTGCCCTGGGTGTGCCACATTGCCCTAGAGCTGAAAGCTACAACGTGCTGTCTCCTTTCCAAATGGCGAGTTGGGCCCCAGAGCATCTTGCTTCCAGCTCTTTGGGAAGCTAAGCAGCAACTCGCTCCGCACAGTGCTCTTACAGCCTACCGGGAACATATCTTACAAAGGCCTTTCAAACGCAGTTTCTTTGCAGACATTATCGGTCTGAAGTAGAACTTCTGCCCTGGTGTGCCACATTGCCCTACAGCTGAAAGGCACAACGTGCAGGCTTCTTAAGAAAGGGCTAGTTGGGCGCCAGAGCATCTTGCTTCCAGCTCTTTGGGAAGCTAAGAAACAAGTCGCTCTGCACAGTGCTCTTACAGCCTACCGGAAACATCTCTTACAAAGGCCTGTGAAACGCAGTTTCTTTGCAGGCCTGATCTGGCTGAAGTAGAACTTCTGCTCTGGGTGTGCCACATTGCCCTAAGGCTGAAAGCTACAACGTGCTGTCTCCTTTCAAAAGGTCGAGTTGGGCCCAGAGCATCTTGCTTCCAGCTCTTTGGGAAGCTAAGAAACAATTCGCTCTGCACAGTGCTCTTAGAGCCTACCGAACACATCTCTTACAAAGGCCTGTGAAACGCAGCTTTTTTGCAGGCCAGATCTGGATGAAGTTGAACTTCTGCCCTGGGTGTGCCACAATGCCCTAGAGCTGAAAGGCACAACGTGCAGGCTTCCTAACAAAGGGCGAGTTGGGCCCCAGAGCATCTTGCATCCAGCTCTTTGAGAAGCTAAGAAACAACTCGTTCTGCGCAGTGCTCTTACAGCCTACCGGGAACATCTCTTACAAAGGCCTGTGAAACGCAGTTTCTTTGCAGGCCTGATGTGGCTGAAGTAGAACTTCTGCCCTGGGTGTGCCACATTGCCCTAGAGCTGAAAGGCACAACGTGCAGGCTTCTTAACAAAGGGCGAGTTGGGCGCCAGAGCATCTTGCTTCCAGCTCTTTGGGAAGCTAAGAAACAACTCGCTCTGCACAGTGCTCTTACAGCCTACCGGGAACATCTCTTACAAAGGCCTGTGAAACACAGTTTCTTTGCAGGCCTGATCTGGCTGAAGTAGAACTTCTGCCCTGGGTGTGCCACATTGCCCTAGAGCTGAAAGGGACAACGTGCAGGCTTCTTAAAAGTGCGAGTTGGGCCCACAGCATCTTGCTTCCAGCTCTTTGGGAAGCTAAGAAACAACTCGCTTTGCACAGTGATCTTACAGCCTACCGGGAACATCTCTTACAAAGGCCTGTGAAACGTAGTTTCTATGCAGGCCTGATCTGGCTGAAGTAGAACTTCTGCCCTGGGTGTGCCACATTGCCCTACAGCTGAAAGGCACAACGTGCAGGCTTCTTAACAAAGGGCGAGTTGGGCCCCAGAGCTTCTTGCTTCCAGCTCTTGGGAAGCTAAGAAACAACTCGATCTGCACAGTGCTCTTACAGCTTAGCGGGAACATCTATTTCAAAGGCCTGTGAAACGCAGTTTCTTTGCAGGCCTGATCTGGCTGAAGTAGAACTTCTGAGCTGGGTGTGCCACAGTGCTCTAGAGCTGAAAGGCACAACGTGCAGGCTTCTTAGCATAGGGCGAGTTGGGCCCCACAGCATCTTGCTTCCAGCTCTTTGGGAAGCTAAGAAGCAACTCGCTCCGCACAGTGCTCTTACAGCCTACCGGGAACATATCTTACAAAGGCCTTTGAAACGCAGTTTCTTTGCAGACATTATAGGGCTGAAGTAGAACTTCTGCCCTGGTGTGCCACATTGCCCTAGAGCTGAAAGGCACAAAGTGAAGGCTTCTTAACAAAGGGCGAGTTGGGCGCCAGAGCATCTTGCTTCCAGCTCTTTGGGAAGCTAAGAAACAACTCGCTCTGCACAGTGCTCTTACAGCCTACCGGAAACATCTCTTACAAAGGCCTGTGAAACGCAGTTTCTTTGCAGGCCTGATCTGCCTGAAGTAGAACTTCTACCCTCGGTGTGTCACATTGCCCTAGAGCTGAAAGGCACAACGTGCAGGCTTCTTAACAAAGGGCGAATGGGCGCCACAGCATCTTGCTTCCAGCTCTTTGGGAAGCTAAGAAACAACTCGCTCTGCACAGTGCTCTTACAGCCTACCGGGAACATCTCTTACAAAGGCCTGTGAAACGCAGTTTCTTTGCAGGCCTGATCTGGCTGAAGTAGAACTTCTGCCCTGGGTGTGCCACATAGCCCTAGAGCTGAAAGGCACAACGTGCAGGCTTCTTAACCAAGGGCGAGTTGGGCCCCAGTGCATCTTGCTTCCAGCTCTTTGGGAAGCTAAGAAACAACTCGCTCTGCACAGTGCTCTTACAGCCTACCAGGAACATCTCTTACAAAGACCTGTGAAACGCAGTTTCTTTGCAGACATTATCTGGTGGAAGTAGAACTTCTACCATGGGTGTGCCACATTGCCCTAGAGCTGAAAGGCACAACGTACAGGCTTCTTAACAAAGGGCGAGTTGGGCCCCAGAGCTTCTTGCTTCCAGCTCTTGGGAAGCTAAGAAACAACTCGATCTGCACAGTGCTCTTACAGCCTACCGGGAACATCTCTTACAAATTCCTGTGAAATGCAGTTTCTTTGCAGGCCTAATCTGGCTGAAGTTGAACTTCCGCCCTCGGTGTGCCACATTGCCCTAGAGCTGAAAGGCACAACGTGCAGGCTTCTTAACAAAGGGCGAGTTGGGCCCCAGAGCATCTTGCTTCCAGCTCTTTGGGAAGCTAAGAAACCACTCGCTCTGCACAGTGCTCTTACAGCCTACCGGGAACATCTCTTACAAAGGCCTGTGAAACGCAGTTTCTTAGCAGGCCTAATCTGGCTGAAGTAGAACTTCTGCCCTGGGTGTGCCACATTGCCCTAGAGCTGAAAGCTACAACGCGCTTTCTCCTTTCCAAAGGGCGAGTTGGGCCCCAGAGCATCTTGCTTCCAGCTCTTTGGGAAGCTAAGAAACAACTCGCTCTGCACAGTGCTCTTACAGCCTACCGGAAACATCTCTTACAAAGGCCTGTGAAACGCAGCTTTTTTGCAGGCCAGATCTGGATGAAGTTGAACTTCTGCCCTGGGTGTGCCACATTGCCCTAGAGCTGAAAGGCACAACGTGCAGTCTTCCTAACAAAGGGCGTGTTTGGCCCCAGAGCATCTTGCATCCAGCTCTTTGAGAAGCTAAGAAACAACTCGTTCTGCACAGTGCTCTTACAGCCTACCGGGAACATCTCTTACAAAGGCCTGTGAAACGCAGTTTCTTTGCAGGCCTGATCTGGCTGAAGTAGAACTTCTACCCTCGGTGTGCCACATTGCCCTAGAGCTGAAAGGCACAACGTGCAGGCTTCTTAACAAAGGGCGAGTTGGGCCAAAGAGCATCTTGCTTCCAGCTCTTTGGGAAGCTAAGAAAGAACTTGCTCTGCACAGTGCCCTTACAGCCTACCGGGAACATCTCTTACAAAGGCCTGTGAAACGCAGTTTCTTTGCAGGCCTGATCTGGCTGAAGTAGAACTTCTGCCCTGGGTGTGCCACATTGCCCTAGAGCTGAAAGGCACAACGTGCAGGCTTCTTAACAATGGGTGAGTTGGGCCCCAGAGCATCTTGCTTCCACCTCTTTGGGAAGCTAAGAAAGAACTCGCTCTGCACAGTGCTCTTACAACCTACCGGGAACATCTCTTACAAAGACCTGTGAAACGCTGTTTCTTTGCAGGTCTGATCTGGCTGAAGTAGAACTTCTGCCCTGGGTGTGCCACATTGCCCTAGAGCTGAAAGCTACAACGTGCTGTCTCCTTTCCAAAGGGCGAGTTGCGCCCCAGAGCATTTTGCTTCCAGCTCTTTGGGAAGCTAAGAAGCAACTCGCTCCGCACAGTGCTCTTACAGCCTACCGGGAACATATCTTACAAAGGCCTTTCAAACGCAGTTTCTTTGCAGACATTATCGGGCTGAAGTAGAACTTCTGCCCTGGTGTGCCACATTGCCCTAGAGCTGAAAGGCACAACGTGCAGGCTTCTTAAGAAAGGGCTAGTTGGGCGCCAGAGCATCTTCCTTCCAGCTCTTTGGGAAGCTAAGAAACAACTCGCTCTGCACAGTGCTCTTACAGCCTACCGGAAACAGCTCTTACAAAGGCCTGTGAAACGCAGTTTCTTTGCAGGCCTGATCTGCCTGAAGTAGAACTTCTACCCTCGGTGTGCCACATTGCCCTAGAGCTGAAAGGCACAACGTGCAGGCTTCTTAACAAAGGGCGAATGGGCGCCAGAGCATCTTGCTTCCAGCTCTTTGGGAAGCTAAGAAACAACTCGCTCTGCACAGTGCTCTTACAGCCTACCGGGAACATCTCTTACAAAGGCCTCTGAAACGCAGTTTCTTTGCAGGCCTGATCTGGCTGAAGTAGAACTTCTGCCCTGGGTGTGCCACATTGCCCTAGAGCTGAAAGGAACAACGTGCAGGCTTCTTAACAAAGGGCGAGTTCGGCCCCACAGCATCTTGCTTCCAGCTCTTTTTGAAGCTAAGAAACAACTCGCTCTGCACAGTGCTCTTACAGCCTACCGGGAACAACTCTTACAAAGGCCTGTGAAACGCAGTTTCTTTGCAGTCCTGATCTGGCTGAAGTAGAACTTCTGCCCTGGGTGTGCCACATTGCCCTAGAGCTGAAAGGCACAACGTGCAGGCTTCTTAACAAAGGGCGAGTTGGGCCCCACAGCATCTTGCTTCCAGCTCTTTGGGAAGCTAAGAAACAACTCGCTCTGCACAGTGCTCTTACAGCCTACCAGGAACATCTCTTACAAAGACCTGTGAAACGCAGTTTCTTTGCAGACATTATCTGGTGGAAGTAGAACTTCTACCCAAGGTGTGCCACATTGCCCTAGAGCTGAAAGGCACAACGTGCAGGCTTCTTAACAAAGGGCGAGTTGGGCGCCAGAGCATCTTGCTTCCAGCTCTTTGGGAAGCTAAGAAACAACTCGCTCTGCACAGCGCTCTTACAGCTTACCGGGAACATCTATTTCAAGGGCCTGTGAAACGCAGTTTCTTTGCAGGCCTGATCTGGCTGAAGTAGAACTTCTGCCCTGGGTGGGCCACAGTGCCCTAGAGCTGAAAGGCACAACGTGCAGGCTTCTTAACATAGGGCGAGTTGGGCCCCACAGCATCTTGCTTCCAGCTCTTTGGGAAGCTAAGAAGCAACTCGCTCCGCACAGTGCTCTTACAGCCTACCGGGAACATATCTTACAAAGGCCTTTGAAACGCAGTTTCTTTGCAGACATTATCGGGCTGAAGTAGAACTTCTGCCCTGGTGTGCCACATTGCCCTAGAGCTGAAAGGCACAACGTGCAGGCTTCTTAACAAAGGGCTAGTTGGGCGCCAGAGCATCTTGCTTCCCGCTCTTTGGGAAGCTAAGAAACAACTCGCTCTGCACAGTGCTCTTACAGCCTACCAGGAACATCTCTTAAAAAGACATGTGAAACGCAGTTTCTTTGCAGACATTATCTGGTGGAAGTAGAACTTCTACCCTCGGTGTGCCACATTGCCCTAGAGCTGACAGGCACAACGTGCAGGCTTCTTAACAAAGGGCGAGTTGGGCCCCAGAGCTTCTTGCTTCCAGCTCTTGGGAAGCTAAGAAACAACTCGATCTTCACAGTGCTCTTACAGCCTACCGGGAACATCTCTTACAAAGGCCTGTGAAATGCAATTTCTTTGCAGGCCTAATCTGGGTGAAGTAGAACTTCTGCCCTCGGTATGCCACATTGCCCTAGAGTTGAAAGGCACAACGTGCAGGCTTCTTAACAAAGGGCGAGTTGGGCGCCAGAGCATCTTGCTTCCAGCTCTTTGGGAAGCTAAGAAAGAACTCTCTCTGCACAGTGCTCTTACAGCCTACCGGGAACATCTCTTACAAAGGCCTGTGAAACGCAGTTTCTTTGCAGGCCTGATCTGACTGAAGTAGAACTTCTGCCCTGGGTGTGCCACATTGCCCTAGAGCTGAAAGCTACAACGCGCTGTCTCCTTCCCAAAGGGCGAGTTGGGCCCCAGAGCATCTTGCTTCCAGCTCTTTGGGAAGCTAAGAAACAACTCGCTCTGCACAGTGCTCTTACAGCCTACCGGGAACATCTCTTACAAAGGCCTGTGAAACGCAGTTTATTTGCAGGCCTGATCTGGCTGAAGTAGAACTTCTGCCCTGGGTGTGCCACATTGCCCTAGAGCTGAAAGGCACAATGTGCAGGCTTCTTAACAAAGGGCAAGTTGGGCCCCACAGCATCATGCTTCCAGCTCTTTGGGAAGCTAAGAAACAACTCGCTCTGCACAGTGCTCTTACAGCCTACGGAAACATCTCTTACAAAGGCCTGTGAAACGCAGTTTCTTTGCAGGCCTGATCTGCCTGAAGTAGATCTTCTACCCTCGGTGTGCCACATTGCCCTAGAGGTGAAAGGCACAACCTGCAGGCTTCTTAACAAAGGGCGAATGGGCGCCAGAGCATCTTGCTTCCAGCTGTTTGGGAAGCTAAGAAACAACTCGATCCGCAAAGTGCTCTTACAGCCTACCGGGAACATCTCTTACAAAGGCCTGTGAAACGCAGTTTCTTTGCAGGCCTGATCTGGCTGAAGTAGAACTTCTGCCCTGGGTGTGCCACATTGCCCTAGAGCTGAAAGGAACAACGTGCAGGCTTCTTAACAAAGGGCGAGTTGGGCCCCACAGCATCTTGCTTTCAGCTCTTTGGGAAGCTAAGAAACAACTCGCTCTGCACAGTGCTCTTACAGCCTACCGGGAACATCTCTTACAAAGGCCTGTGAAACGCAGTTTCTTTGCAGGCCTGATCTGGCTTAAGTAGAACTTCTGCTCTGGGTGTGCCACATTGCCCTAAGGCTGAAAGCTGCAACGTGCTGTCTCCTTTCAAAAGGTCGAGTTGGGCCCAGAGCATCTTGCTTCCAGCTCTTTGGGAAGCTAAGAAACAACTCGCTCTGCACAGTGCTCTTAGAGCCTACCGAACACATCTCTTACAAAGGCGTGTGAAATGCAGCTTTTTTGCAGGCCAGATCTGGATGAAGTTGAACTTCTGCCGTGGGTGTGCCACAATGCCCTAGAGCTGAAAGGCACAACGTGCAGGCTTCCTAACAAAGGGCGAGTTGGGCCCCAGAGCATCTTGCATCCAGCTCTTTGAGAAGCTAAGAAACAACTCGTTCTGCGCAGTGCTCTTACAGCCTACCGGGAACATCTCTTACAAAGGCCTGTGAAACGCAGTTTCTTTGCAGGCCTGATGTGGCTGAAGTAGAACTTCTGCCCTGGGTGTGCCACATTGCCCTAGAGCTGAAAGGCACAACGTGTAGGCTTCTTAACAAAGGGCGAGTTGGGCCCCAGAGCATCTTGCTTCCAGCTCTTTGGGAAGCTAAGAAACAACTCGCTCTGCACAGTGCTCTTACAGCCTACCGGGAACATCTCTTACAAAGGCCTGTGAAACGCAGTTTCTTTGCAGTCCTGATCTGGCTGAAGTAGAACTTCTGCTCTGTGTGTGCCACATTGCCCTAGAGCTGAAAGCTACAACGTGCTGTCTCCTTTCCAAAGGGCGAGTTGGGCCCCAGAGCATCTTGCTTCCAGCTCTTTGGGAAGCTAAGAAGCAACTGGCTCCGCACAGTGCTCTTACCGCCTACCGGGAACATATCTTAAAAAGGCCTTTGAAATGCAGTTTCTTTGCAGGCCTGATCTGGCTGAAGTAGAACTTCTGCCCTGGGTGTGCCACATTGCCCTAGAGCTGTAAGGAACAACGTGCAGGCTTCTTAACAAAGGGCGAGTTGGGCCCCACAGCATCTTGCTTCCAGCTCTTTTTGAAGCTAAGAAACAACTCGCTCTGCACAGTGCTCTTACAGCCTACCGGCAACATCTCTTACAAAGACCTGTGAAACGCAGTTTCTTAGCAGGCCTGATCTGGCCTAAGTAGAACTTCTGCCCTGGGTGTGCCACATTGCCCTAGAGCTGAAAGGCACAACGTGCAGGCTTCTTAACAAAGGGCGAGTTGGGCCCCAGAGCATCTTGCTTCAAGCTCTTTGGGAAGCTAAGAAACAACTCGCTCTGCACAGTGCTCTAACTGCCTACCAGGAACATCTCTTACAAAGAACTGTGAAACGCAGTTTCTTTGCAGACATTATCTGGTGGAAGTAGAACTTCTACCCTGGGTGTGCCACATTGCCCTAGAGCTGAAAGGCACAATGTGCAGGCTTCTTAACAAAGGGCGAGTTGGGCGCCAGAGCATCTTGCTTCCAGCTCTTTGGGAAGCTAAGAAACAACTCGCTCTGCACAGTGCTCTTACAGCCTACTCTGAACATCTATTTCAAAGGCCTGTGAAACGCAGTTTCTTTGCAGGCCTGATCTGGCTGAAGTAGAACTTCTGCCCTGGGTGTGCCACAGTGCCCTAGAGCTGAAAGGCACAACGTGCAGGCTTCTTAACATAGGGCGAGTTGGGCCCCACAGCATCTTGCTTCCAGCTCTTTGGGAAGCTAAGAAGCAACTCGCTCCGCACAGTGCTCTTACAGCCTACCGGGAACATATCTTACAAAGGCCTTTGAAACGCAGTTTCTTTGCAGACATTATCGGGCTGAAGTAGAACTTCTGCCCTGGTGTGCCACATTGCCCTAGAGCTGAAAGGCACAACGTGCAGGCTTCTTAACAAAGGGCGAGTTGGGCGCCAGAGCATCTTGCTTCCAGCTCTTTGGGAAGCTAAGAAACAGCTCGCTCTGCACAGTGCTCTTACAGCCTACCAGGAACATCTCTTACAAAGACCTGTGAAACGCAGTTTCTTTGCAGACATTATCTGGTGGAAGTAGAACTTCTACCCTGGGTGTGCCACATTGCCCTAGAGCTGAAAGGCACAACGTGCAGGCTTCTTAACAAAGGGCGAGTTGGGCCCCAGAGCTTCTTGCTTCCAGCTCTTGGGAAGCTAAGAAACAACTCGATCTGCACAGTGCTCTTACAGCCTACCGGGAACATCTCTTACAAAGGCCTGTGAAATGCAGTTTCTTTGCAGGCCTGATCTGGCTGAAGTAGAACTTCTGCCCTCGGTGTGCCACATTGCCCTAGAGCTGAAAGGCACAACGTGCAGGCTTCTTAACAAAGGGCGATTTGGGCCCCAGAGCATCTTGCTTCCAGCTCTTTGGGAAGCTAAGAAACAACTCGCTCTGCACAGTGCTCTTACAGCCTACCGGGAACATCTCTTACAAAGGCCTGTGAAACGCAGTTTCTTAGCAGGCCTGATCTGGCTGAAGTAGAACTTCTGCCCTGGGTGTGCCACATAGCCCTAGAGCTGAAAGCTACAACGCGCTGTCTACTTTCCAAAGGGCGAGTTGGGCCCCAGAGCATCTTGCTTCCAGCTCTTTGGGAAGCTAAGAAACAACTCGCTCTGCACAGTGCTCTCACAGCCTACCGGGAACATCTCTTACAAAGGCCTGTGAATGCAGTTTCTTTGCAGGCCTGATCTGGCTGAAGTAGAACTTCTGCCCTGGGTGTGCCACATTGCCCTAGAGCTGAAAGGCACAACGTGCAGGCTTCTTAACAAAGGGCGAGTTGGGCCCCACAGCATCTTGCTTCCAGCTCTTTGGGAAGCTAAGAAACCACTCGCTCTGCACAGTGCTCTTACAGCCTACCGGAAACATCTCTTACAAAGGCCTGTGAAACGCTGCTTTTTTGCAGGCCAGATCTGGATGAAGTTGAACTTCTGCCCTGGGTGTGCCACATTGCCCTAGAGCTGAAAGGCACAACGTGCAGGCTTCCTAACAAAGGGCGAGTTGGGCCCCAGAGCATCTTGCATCCAGCTCTTTGAGAAGCTAAGAAACAACTCGTTCTGCACAGTGCTCTTACAGCCTACCGGGAACATCTCTTACAAAGGCCTGTGAAACGCAGTTTCTTTGCAGGCCTGATCTGGCTGAAGTAGAACTTCTACCCTCGGTGTGCCACATTGCCCTAGAGCTGAAAGGCACAACGTGCAGGCTTCTTAACAAAGGGCGAGTTGGGCCAAAGAGCATCTTGCTTCCAGCTCTTTGGGAAGCTAAGAAAGAACTCGCTCTGCACAGTGCTCTTACAACCTACCGGGAACATCTCTTACAAAGACCTGTGAAACGCTGTTTCTTTGCAGGTCTGATCTGGCTGAAGTAGAACTTCTGCCCTGGGTGTGCCACATTGCCCTAGAGCTGAAAGCTGCAACGTGCTGTCTCCTTTCCAAAGGGCGAGTTGGGCCCCAGAGCATCTTGCTTCCAGCTCTTTGGGAAGCTAAGAAGCAACTCGCTCCGCACAGTGCTCTTACAGCCTACCGGGAACATATCTTACAAAGGCCTGTGAAACGCAGTTTCTTTGCAGACATTATCGGGCTGAAGTAGAACTTCTGCCCTGGTGTGCCACATTGCCCTAGAGCTGAAAGGCACAACGTGCAGGCTTCTTAAGAAAGGGCTAGTTGGGCGCCAGAGCATCTTGCTTCCAGCTCTTTGGGAAGCTAAGAAGCAACTCGCTCTGCACAGTGCTCTTACAGCCTACTGGAAGCATCTCTTACAAAGGCCTGTGAAACGCAGTTTCTTTGCAGGCCTGATCTGCCTGAAGTAGAACTTCTACCCTCGGTGTGCCACATTGCCCTAGAGCTGAAAGGCACAACGTGCAGGCTTCTTAACAAAGGGCGAATGGGCGCCAGAGCATCTTGCTTCCAGCTCTTTGGGAAGCTAAGAAACAACTCGGTCTGCACAGTGCTGTTACAGCCTACCGGGAACATCTCTTACAAAGGCCTGTGAAACGCAGTTTCTTTGCAGGCCTGATCTGGCTGAAGTAGAACTTCTGCCCTGGGTGTGCCACATTGCCCTAGAGCTGAAAGGAACAACGTGCAGGCTTCTTAACAAAGGCGAGTTGGGCCCCACAGCATCTTGCTTCCAGCTCTTTTTGAAGCTAAGAAACAACTCGCTCTGCACAGTGCTCTCACAGCCTACTGGGAACATCTCTTACAAAGGCCTGTGAAACGCAGTTTCTTTGCAGGCCTGATGTGGCTGAAGTAGAACTTCTGCCCTGGGTGTGCCACATTGCCCTAGAGCTGAAAGGCACAACGTGCAGGCTTCTTAACAAAGGGCGAGTTGGGCCCCAGTGCATCTTGCTTCCAGCTCTTTGGGAAGCTAAGAAACAACTCGCTCTGCACAGTGCTCTTACAGCCTACCGGGAACATCTCTTACAAAGGCCTGTGAAACGCAGTTTCTTTGCAGGCCTGATCTGGCTGAAGTAGAACTTCTGCCCTGGGTGTGCCACATTGCCCTAGAGCTGAAAGGAACAACGTGCAGGCTTCTTAACAAAGGGCGAGTTGGGCCCCACAGCATCTTGCTTCCAGCTCTTTTTGAAGCTAAGAAACAACTCGCTCTGCACAGTGCTCTTACAGCCTACCGGGAACATCTCTTACAAAGGCCTGTGAAACGCAGTTTCTTTGCAGGTCTGATCTGGCTGAAGTAGAACTTCTGCCGTGGGTGTGCCACATTGCCCTAGAGCTGAAAGGCACAACGTGCAGGCTGCTTAACAAAGGGCGAGTTGGGCCCCAGAGCATCTTGCTTCCAGCTCTTTGGGAAGCTAAGAAGCAACTGGCTCCGCAAGTGATCTTACAGCCTACCGGGAACATATCTTACAATGGCCTTTGAAACGCAGTTTCTTTGCAGACATTATCGGGCTGAAGTAGAACTTCTGCCATGGTGTGCCACATTGCCCTAGAGCTGAAAGGCACAACGTGCAGGCTTCTTAACAAAGGGCTAGTTGGGCGCCAGAGCATCTTGCTTCCAGCTCTTTGGGAAGCTAAGAAACAACTCGCTCTGCACAGTGCTCTTACAGCCTACCGGAAACATCTCTTACAAAGGCCTGTGAAACGCAGTTTCTTTGCAGGCCTGATCTGCCTGAAGTAGAACTTCTACCCTCGGTGTGCCACATTGCCCTAGAGCTGAAAGGCACAACGTGCAGGCTTCTTAACAAAGGGCGAATGGGCGCCAGAGCATCTTGCTTCCAGCTCTTTGGGAAGCTAAGAAACAACTCGCTCTGCACAGTGCTCTTACAGCCTACCGGGAACATATCTTACAAAGGCCTTTGAAACGCAGTTTCTTTGCAGACATTATCGGGCTGAAGTAGAACTTCAGCCCTGGTGTGCCACATTGCCCTAGAGCTGAAAGGCACAACGTGCAGGCTTCTTAACAAAGGGCTAGCTGGGCGCCAGAGCATCTTGCTTCCAGCTCTTTGGGAAGCTAAGAAACAAGTCGCTCTGCACAGTGCTCTTACAGCCTACCGGAAACATCTCTTACAAAGGCCTGTGAAACGCAGTTTCTTTGCAGGCCTGATCTGCCTGAAGTAGAAATTCTACCCTCGGTGTGCCACATTGCCCTAGAGCTGAAAGGCACAACGTGCAGGCTTCTTAACAAAGGGCGAATGGGCGCCAGAGCATCTTGCTTCCAGCTCTTTGGGAAGCTAAGAAACAACTCGCTCTGCACAGTGCTCTTACAGCCTACCGGGAACATCTATTTCAAAGGCCTGTGAAACGCAGTTTCTTAGCAGGCCTGATCTGGCTGAAGTAGAACTTCTGCCCTGGGTGTGCCACATTGCCCTAGAGCGGAATGGCACAACGTGCAGGCTTCTTAACAAAGGGCGAGTTGGGCCCCACAGCATCTTGCTTCCAGCTCTTTTTGAAGCTAAGAAACAACTCGCTCTGCACAGTGCTCTTACAGCCTACCGGGAACATCTCTTACAAAGACCTGTGAAACGCTGTTTCTTTGCAGGACTGATCTGGCTGAAGTAGAACTTCTGCCCTGGGTGTGCCACATTGCCCTAGAGCTGAAAGCTACAACGTGCTGTCTCCTTTCCAAAGGGCGAGTTGGGCCCCAGAGCATCTTGCTTCCAGCTCTTTGGGAAGCTAAGAAGCAACTGGCTCCGCAAGTGATCTTACAGCCTACCGGGAACATATCTTACAAAGGCCTGTGAAATGCAGTTTCTTTGCAGGCCTGATCTGCCTGAAGTAGAACTTCTACCCTCGGTGTGCCACATTGCCCTAGAGCTGAAAGGCACAACGTGCAGGGTTCTTAACAAAGGGCGAATGGGCGCCAGAGCATCTTGCTTCCAGCTCTTTGGGAAGCTAAGAAACAACTCGCTCTGCACAGTGCTCTTACAGCCTACCGGGAACATGTCTTACCAAGGCCTGTGAAACGCAGTTTCTTTGCAGGCCTGATCTGGCTGAAGTAGAACTTCTGCCCTGGGTGTGCCACAGTGCCCTAGAGCTGAAAGGCACAACGTGCAGGCTTCTTAAAATAGGGCGAATTGGGCCCCACAGCATCTTGCTTCCAGCTCTTTGGGAAGCTAAGAAGCAACTCGCTCCACACAGTGCTCTTACAGCCTACCGGGAACATATCTTACAAAGGCCTTTGAAACGCAGTTTCTTTGCAGACATTATCGGGCTGAAGTAGAACTTCTGCGCTGGTGTGCCACATTGCCCTAGAGCTGAAAGGCACAACGTGCAGGGTTCTTAACAAAGGGCGAGTTGGGCGCCAGAGCATCTTGCTTCCAGCTCCTGGGGAAGCTAAGAAACAACTCGCTCTGCAGAGTGCTCTTACAGCCTACCGGGAACATCTATTTCAATGGCCTGTGAAACGCAGTTTCTTTGCAGGCCTGATCTGCCTGAAGTAGAACTTCTACTCTCGGTGTGCCACATTGCCCTAGAGCTGAAAGGCACAACGTGCAGTCTTCTTAACAAAGGGCGAATGTGCGCCACAGCATCTTGCTTCCAGGTCTTTGGGAAGCTAAGAAACAACTCGGTCTGCACAGTGCTCTTACAGCCTACCGGGAACATCTCTTACAAAGGCCTGTGAAACGCAGTTTCTTTGCAGGCCTAATCTGGCTGAACTAGAACTTCTGCCCTCGGTGTGCCACATTGCCCTAGAGCTGAAAGGCACAACGTGCAGGCTTCTTAACAAAGGGCGAGTTGGGCCCCAGAGCATCTTGCTTCCAGCTCTTTGGGAAGCTAAGAAAGAACTCGCTCTGCACAGTGATCTTACAACCTACCGGGAACATCTCTTACAAAGACCTGTGAAACGCAGTTTCTTTGCAGGCCTGATCTGGCTGAAGTAGAACTTCTGCCCTGGGTGTGCCACATTGCCCTAGAGCTGAAAGGAACAACGTGCAGGCTTCTTAACAAAGGGCGAGTTGGGCCCCACAGCATCTTGCTTCCAGCTCTTTTTGAAGCTAAGAAACAACTCGCTCTGCACAGTGCTCTTACAGCCTACCGGGAACATCTCTTACAAAGGCCTGTGAAACGCAGTTTCTTTGCAGGCCTGATCTGGCTGAAGTAGAACTTCTGCCGTGGGTGTGCCACATTGCCCTAGAGCTGAAAGGCACAACGTGCAGGCTGCTTAAAAAAGGGCGAGTTGGGCCCCAGAGCATCTTGCTTCCAGCTCTTTGGGAAGCTAAGAAGCAACTCGCTCCGCAAGTGATCTTACAGCCTACCGGGAACATATCTTACAATGGCCTTTGAAACGCAGTTTCTTGGCAGACATTATCGGGCTGAAGTAGAACTTCTGCCATGGTGTGCCACATTGCCCTAGAGCTGAAAGGCACAACGTGCAGGCTTCTTAACAAAGGGCTAGTTGGGCGCCAGAGCATCTTGCTTCCAGCTCTTTGGGAAGCTAAGAAACAACTCGCTCTGCACAGTGCTCTTACAGCCTACCGGAAACATCTCTTACAAAGGCCTGTGAAACGCAGTTTCTTTGCAGGCCTGATCTGCCTGAAGTAGAAATTCTGCCCTGGGTGTGCCACATTGCCCTAGAGCTGAAAGGCACAACGTGCAGGCTTCTTAACAAAGGGCGAGTTGGGCCCCAGTGCATCTTGCTTCCAGCTCTTTGGGAAGCTAAGAAACAACTCGCTCTGCACAGTGCTCTTACAGCCTACCAGGAACATCTCTTACAAAGACCTGTGAAAAGCAGTTTCTTTGCAGACATTATCTGGTGGAAGTAGAACTTCTACCCTGAGTGTGCCACATTGCCCTAGAGCTGAAAGGCACAACGTGCAGGCTTCTTAACAAAGGGCGAGTTGGGCCCCAGAGCTTCTTGCTTCCAGCTCTTGGGAAGCTAAGAAACAACTCGATCTTCACAGTGCTCTTACAGCCTACCGGGAACATCTCTTACAAAGGCCTGTGAAATGCAGTTTCTTTGCAGGCCTAATCTGGCTGAAGTAGAACTTCTGCCCTCGGTGTGCGACATTGCCCTAGAGCTGAAAGGCACAACGTGCCGGCTTCTTAACAAAGGCGAGTTGGGCCCCACAGCATCTTGCTTCCAGCTCTTTGGGAAGCTAAGAAAGAACTCGCTCTGCACAGTGCTCTTACAACCTACTGGGAACATCTCTTACAAAGACCTGTGAAACGCTGTTTCTTTGCAGGAC
Source organism: Equus caballus (assembly GCF_041296265.1). Lineage (NCBI taxonomy): Eukaryota > Metazoa > Chordata > Mammalia > Perissodactyla > Equidae > Equus > Equus caballus. Next base: position 49,355,543 of record NC_091692.1, read on the forward strand.
TGATCTGGCTGAAGTAGAACTTCTGCCCTGGGTGTGCCACATTGCCCTAGAGCTGAAAGCTACAACGTGCTGTCTCCTTTCCAAAGGGCGAGTTGGGCCCCAGAGCATCTTGCTTCCAGCTCTTTGGGAAGCTAAGAAGCAACTGGCTCCGCAAGTGATCTTACAGCCTACCGGGAACATATCTTACAAAGGCCTGTGAAACGCAGTTTCTTTGCAGGCCTGATCTGCCTGAAGTAGAACTTCTACCCTCGGTGTGCCACATTGCCCTAGAGCTGAAAGGCACAACGTGCAGGGTTCTTAACAAAGGGCGAATGGGCGCCAGAGCATCTTGCTTCCAGCTCTTTGGGAAGCTAAGAAACAACTCGCTCTGCACAGTGCTCTTACAGCCTACCGGGAACATCTATTTCAAAGGCCTGTGAAACGCAGTTTCTTTGCAGGCCTGATCTGGCTGAAGTAGAACTTCTGCCCTGGGTGTGCCACAGTGCCCTAGAGCTGAAAGGCACAACGTGCAGGCTTCTTAAAATAGGGCGAATTGGGCCCCACAGCATCTTGCTTCCAGCTCTTTGGGAAGCTAAGAAGCAACTCGCTCCGCACAGTGCTCTTACAGCCTACCGGGAACATATCTTACAAAGGCCTTTGAAACGCAGTTTCTTTGCAGACATTATCGGGCTGAAGTAGAACTTCTGCGCTGGTGTGCCACATTGCCCTAGAGCTGAAAGGCACAACGTGCAGGGTTCTTAACAAAGGGCGAGTTGGGCGCCAGAGCATCTTGCTTCCAGCTCCTGGGGAAGCTAAGAAACAACTCGCTCTGCACAGTGCTCTTACAGCCTACCGGGAACATCTATTTCAATGGCCTGTGAAACGCAGTTTCTTTGCAGGCCTGATCTGCCTGAAGTAGAACTTCTACTCTCGGTGTGCCACATTGCCCTAGAGCTGAAAGGCACAACGTGCAGTCTTCTTAACAAAGGGCGAATGTGCGCCACAGCATCTTGCTTCCTGGTCTTTGGGAAGCTAAGAAACAACTCGGTCTGCACAGTGCTCTTACAGCCTACCGGGAACATCTCTTACAAAGGCCTGTGAAACGCAGTTTCTTTGCAGGCCTAATCTGGCTGAAGTAGAACTTCTGCTCTCGGTGTGCCACATTGCCCTAGAGCTGAAAGGCACAACGTGCAGGCTTCTTAACAAAGGGCGAGTTGGGCCCCAGAGCATCTTGCTTCCAGCTCTTTGGGAAGCTAAGAAAGAACTCGCTCTGCACAGTGATCTTACAACCTACCGGGAACATCTCTTACAAAGACCTGTGAAACGCTGTTTCTTTGCAGGACTGATCTGGCTGAAGTAGAACTTCTGCCCTGGGTGTGCCACATTGCCCTAGAGCTGAAAGCTACAACGTGCTGTTTCCTTTCCAAAGGGCGAGTTGGGCCCCAGAGCATCTTGCTTCCAGCTCTTTGGGAAGCTAAGAAGCAACTGGCTCCGCAAGTGATCTTACAGCCTACCGGGAACATATCTTACAAAGGCCTTTGAAACGCAGTTTCTTTGCAGACATTATCGGGCTGAAGTAGAACTTCTGCCCTGGTGTGCCACATTGCCCTAGAGCTGAAAGGCACAACGTGCAGGCTTCTTTACAAAGGGCTAGTTGGGCGCCAGAGCATCTTGCTTCCAGCTCTTTGGGAAGCTAAGAAACAACTCGCTCTGCACAGTGCTCTTACAGCCTACCGGAAACATCTCTTACAAAGGCCTGTGAAACGCAGTTTCTTTGCAGGCCTGATCTGCCTGAAGTAGAACTTCTACCCTCGGTGTGCCACATTGCCCTAGAGCTGAAAGGCACAACGTGCAGGCTTCTTAACAAAGGGCGAATGGGCGCCAGAGCATCTTGCTTCCAGCTCTTTGGGAAGCAAAGAAACAACTCGCTCTGCACAGTGCTCTTACAGCCTACCGGGAACATCTCTTACAAAGGCCTGTGAAACGCTGTTTCTTTGCAGGCCTTATCTGGCTGAAGTAGAACTTCTGCGCTGGGTGTGCCACATTACCCTAGAGCTGAAAGGAACAACGTGCAGGCTTCTTGACAAAGGGCGAGTTGGGCCCCACAGCATCTTGCTTCCAGCTCTTTTTGAAGCTAAGAAACAACTCGCTCTGTACAGTGCTCTTACAGCCTACCGGGAACATCTCTTACAAAGGCCTGTGAAACGCAGTTTCTTAGCAAGCCTGATCTGGCTGAAGTAGAACTTCTGCCCTGGGTGTGCCACATTGCCCTAGAGCTGAAAGGCACAACGTGCAGGCTTCTTAACAAAGGGCGAGTTGGGCCCCAGAGCATCTTGCTTCCAGCTCTTTGGGAAGCTAAGAAACAACTCGCTCTGCACAGTGCTCTTACAGCCTACCAGGAACATCTCTTACAAAGACCTGTGAAACGCAGTTTCTTTGCAGACATTATCTGGTGGAAGTAGAACTTCTACCCTGGGTGTGCCACATTGCCCTAGAGCTGAAAACCACAACGTGCAGGCTTCTTAACAAAGGGCGAGTTGGTCGCCAGAGCATCTTGCTTCCAGCTCTTTGGGAAGCTAAGAAACAACTCGCTCTGCACAGTGCTCTTACAGCCTACCGGGAACATCTATTTCAAAGGCCTGTGAAACGCAGTTTCTTTGCAGGCCTGATCTGGCTGAAGTAGAACTTCTGCCCTGGGTGTGCCACAGTGCCCTAGAGCTGAAAGGCACAACGTGCAGGCTTCTTAACATACGGCGAGTTGGGCCCCACAGCATCTTGCTTCCAGCTCTTTGGGAAGGTAAGAAGCAACTCGCTCCGCACAGTGCTCTTACAGCCTACCGGGAACATATCATACAAAGGCCTTTGAAACGCAGTTTCTTTGCAGACATTATCGGGCTGAAGTAGAACTTCTGCCCTGGTGTGCCACATTGCCCTAGAGCTGAAAGGCACAACGTGCAGGCTTCTTAACAAAGGGCTAGTTGGGCGCCAGAGCATCTTGCTTCCAGCTCTTTGGGAAGCTAAGAAACAACTCGCTCTGCACAGTGCTCTTACAGCCTACCGGGAACATCTCTTACAAAGGCCTGTGAAACGCAGTTTCTTTGCAGGCCTGATCTGCCTGAAGTAGAACATCTACCCTCGGTGTGCCACATTGCCCTAGAGCTGAAAGGCACAACGTGCAGGCTTCTTAACAAAGGGCGAATGGGCGCCAGAGCATCTTGCTTCCAGCTCTTTGGGAAGCTAAGAAACAACTCGCTCTGCACAGTCCTCTTACAGCCTACCGGGAACATCTATTACAAAGGCCTGTGAAACGCAGTTTCTTTGCAGGCCTGATCTGGCTGAAGTAGAACTTCTGCCCTGGGTGTGCCACATTGCCCTAGAGCTGAAAGGAACAACGTGCAGGCTTCTCAACAAAGGGCGAGTTGGGCCCCACAGCATCTTGCTTCCAGCTCTTTTTGAAGCTAAGAAACAACTCGCTCTGCACAGTGCTCTTACAGCCTACCGGGAACATCTCTTACAAAGGCCTGTGAAACGCAGTTTCTTTGCAGGCCTGATCTGGCTGAAGTAGAACTTCTGCCCTGGGTGTGCCACATTGCCCTAGAGCTGAAAGGCACAACGCGCAGGCTTCTTAACAAAGGGCGAGTTGGGCGCCAGAGCATCTTGCTTCCAGCTCTTTGGGAAGCTAAGAAATAACTCGCTCTGCAGAGTGCTCTTACAGCCTACCGGGAACATCTATTTCAAAGGCCTGTGAAACGCAGTTTCTTTGCAGGCCTGATATGGCTGAAGTAGAACTTCTGCCCTGGGTGTGCCACAGTGCCCTAGAGCTGAGAGGCACAACGTGCAGGCTTCTTAAAATAGGGCGAATTGGGCCCCACAGCATCTTGCTTCCAGCTCTTTGGGAAGCTAAGAAGCAACTCGCTCCGCACAGTGCTCTTACAGCCTACCGGGAACGTATCTTACAAAGGCCTTTGAAACGCAGTTTCTTTGCAGACATTATCGGGCTGAAGTAGAACTTCTGCGCTGGTGTGCCACATTGCCCTAGAGCTGAAAGGCACAACGTGCAGGCTTCTTAACAAAGGGCTAGTTGGGCGCCAGAGCATCTTGCTTCCAGCTCCTGGGGAAGCTAAGAAACAACTCGCTCTGCAGAGTGCTCTTACAGCCTACCGGGAACATCTATTTCAATGGCCTGTGAAACGCAGTTTCTTTGCAGGCCTGATCTGCCTGAAGTAGAACTTCTACCCTCGGTGTGCCACAATGCCGTAGAGGTGAAAGGCACAACGTGCAGGCTTCTTAACAAAGGGCGAATGGGCGCCAGAGCATCTTGCTTCCAGCTCTTTGGGAAGCTAAGAAACAACTCGGTCTGCACAGTGCTCTTACAGCCTACCGGGAACATCTCTTACAAAGGCCTGTGAAACGCAGTTTCTTTGCAGGCCTGATCTGGCTGAAGTAGAACTTCTGCCCTGGGTGTGCCACATTGCCCTAGAGCTGAATGGCACAACGTGCAGGCTTCTTAACAAAGGGCGAGTTGGGCCCCAGTAGATCTTGCTTCCAGCTCTTTGGGAAGCTAAGAAACAACTCGCTCTGCACAGTGCTCTTACAGCCTACCAGGAATATCTCTTACAAAGACCTGTGAAACGCAGTTTCTTTGCAGACATTATCTGGTGGAAGTAGAACTTCTACCCTGAGTGTGCCACATTGCCCTAGAGCTGAAAGGCACAACGTGCAGGCTTCTTAACAAAGAGCGAGTTGGGCCCCAGAGCTTCTTGCTTCCAGCTCTTGGGAAGCTAAGAAACAACTCGCTCTGCACAGTGCTCTTACAGCCTACCGGGAACATCTCTTACAAAGGCCTGTGAAACGCAGTTTCTTTGCAGGCCTGATCTGGCTGAAGTAGAACTTCTGCCCTGGGTGTGCCACATTGCCCTAGAGCTGAAAGGAACAACGTGCAGGCTTCTCACCAAAGGGCGAGTTGGGCCCCACAGCATCTTGCTTCCAGCTCTTTTTGAAGCTAAGAAACAACTCGCTCTGCACAGTGCTCTTACAGCCTACCGGGAACATCTCTTACAAAGGCCTGTGAAACGCAGTTTCTTTGCAGGCCTGATCTGGCTGAAGTAGAACTTCTGCCCTGGGTGTGCCACATTGCCCTAGAGCTGAAAGGCACAACGCGCAGGCTTCTTAACAAAGGGCGAATGGGCGCCAGAGCATCTTGCTTCCAGCTCCTGGGGAAGCTAAGAAATAACTCGCTCTGCAGAGTGCTCTTACAGCCTACCGGGAACATCTATTTCAAAGGCCTGTGAAACGCAGTTTCTTTGCAGGCCTGATCTGGCTGAAGTAGAACTTCTGCCCTGGGTGTGCCACAGTGCCCTAGAGCTGAAAGGCACAACGTGCAGGCTTCTTAAAATAGGGCGAATTGGGCCCCACAGCATCTTGCTTCCAGCTCTTTGGGAAGCTAAGAAGCAACTCGCTCCGCACAGTGCTCTTACAGCCTACCGGGAACATATCTTACAAAGGCCTTTGAAACGCAGTTTCTTTGCAGACATTATCGGGCTGAAGTAGAACTTCTGCGCTGGTGTGCCACATTGCCCTAGAGCTGAAAGGCACAACGTGCAGGCTTCTTAACAAAGGGCTAGTTGGGCGCCAGAGCATCTTGCTTCCAGCTCTTTGGGAAGCTAAGAAACAACTCGCTCTGCACAGTGCTCTTACAGCCTACGGAAACATCTCTTACAAAGGCCTGTGAAACGCAGTTTCTTTGCAGGCCTGATCTGCCTGAAGTAGAACTTCTACCCTCGGTGTGCCACATTGCCGTAGAGGTGAAAGGCACAACGTGCAGGCTTCCTAACAAAGGGCGAATGGGCGCCAGAGCATCTTGCTTCCAGCTCTTTGGGAAGCTAAGAAACAACTTGGTCTGCACAGTGCTCTTACAGCCTACCGGGAACATCTCTTACAAAGGCCTGTGAAACGCAGTTTCTTTGCAGGCCTGATCTGGCTGAAGTAGAACTTCTGCCCTGGGTGTGCCACATTGCCCTAGAGCTGAAAGGAACAACGTGCAGGCTTCTTAACAAAGGGCGAGTTATGCCCCAGTGCATCTTGCTTCCAGCTCTTTGGGAAGCTAAGAAACAACTCGCTCTGCACAGTGCTCTTACAGCCTACCAGGAATATCTCTTACAAAGACCTGTGAAACGCAGTTTCTTTGCAGACATTATCTGGTGGAAGTAGAACTTCTACCCTGAGTGTGCCACATTGCCCTAGAGCTGAAAGGCACAACGTGCAGGCTTCTTAACAAAGAGCGAGTTGGGCCCCAGAGCTTCTTGCTTCCAGCTCTTGGGAAGCTAAGAAACAACTCGATCTTCACAGTGCTCTTACAGCCTACCGGGAACATCTCTTACAAAGGCCTGTGAAATGCAGTTTCTTTGCAGGCCTAATCTGGCTGAAGTAGAACTTCTGCCCTCGGTGTGCCACATTGCCCTAGAGCTGAAAGGCACAACTTGCAGGCTTCTTAACAAAGGGCGAGTTGGGCCCCAGAGCATCTTGCTTCCAGCTCTTTGGGAAGCTAAGAAAGAACTCGCTCTGCACAGTGCTCTTACAACCTACCGGGAACATCTCTTACAAAGACCTGTGAAACGCTGTTTCTTTGCAGGACTGATCTGGCTGAAGTAGAACTTCTGCCCTGGGTGTGCCACATTGCCCTAGAGCTGAAAGCTACAACGTGCTGTCTCCTTTCCAAAGGGCGAGTTGGGCCCCAGAGCATCTTGCTTCCAGCTCTTTGGGAAGCTAAGAAGCATCTGGCTCCGCAAGTGTTCTTACAGCCTACCGGGAACATATCTTACAATGGCCTTTGAAACGCAGTTTCTTTGCAGACATTATCGGGCTGAAGTAGAACTTCTGCCATGGTGTGCCACATTGCCCTAGAGCTGAAAGGCACAACGTGCAGGCTTCTTAACAAAGGGCTAGTTGGGCGCCAGAGCATCTTGCTTCCAGCTCTTTGGGAAGCTAAGAAACAACTCGCTCTGCACAGTGCTCTTACAGCCTACTGGAAACATCTCTTACAAAGGCCTGTGAAACGCAGTTTCTTTGCAGGCCTGATCTGCCTGAAGTAGAACTTCTACCCTCGGTGTGCCACATTGCCCTAGAGCTGAAAGGCACAACGTGCAGGCTTCTTAACAAAGGGCGAATGGGCGCCAGAGCATCTTGCTTCCAGCTCTTTGGGAAGCTAAGAAACAACTCGCTCTGCACAATGCTCTTATAGACTACCAGGAACATCTCTTACAAAGACCTGTGAAACGCAGTTTCTTTGCAGACATTATCTGGTGGAAGTAGAACTTCTACCCTGGGTGTGCCACATTGCCCTAGAGCTGAAAGGCACAACGTGCAGGCTTCTTAACAAAGGGCGAGTTGGGCGCCAGAGCATCTTGCATCCAGCTCTTTGGGAAGCTAAGAAACAACTCGCTCTGCACAGTGCTCTTACAGCCTACCGGGAACATCTATTTCAAAGGCCTGTGAAACGCAGTTTCTTTGCAGGCCTGATCTGGCTGAAGTAGAACTTCTGCCCTGGGTGTGCCACAGTGCCCTAGAGCTGAAAGGCACAACGTGCAGGCTTCTTAACATAGGGCGAGTTGGGCCCCACAGCATCTTGCTTCCAGCTCTTTGGGAAGCTAAGAAGCAACTGGCTCCGCACAGTGCTCTTACAGCCTACCGGGAACATATCTTACAAAGGCCTTTGAAACGCAGTTTCTTTGCAGACATTATCGGGCTGAAGTAGAACTTCTGCCCTGGTGTGCCACATTGCCCTAGAGCTGAAAGGCACAACGTGCAGGCTTCTTAACAAAGGGCGAGTTGGGCGCCAGAGCATCTTGCTTCCAGCTCTTTGGGAAGCTAAGAAACAAGTCGCTCTGCACAGTGCTCTTACAGCCTACCAGGAACATCTCTTACAAAGACCTGTGAAACGCAGTTTCTTTGCAGGCCTGATCTGACTGAAGTAGAACTTCTACCCTCGGTGTGCCACATTGCCCTAGAGCTGAAAGGCACAACGTGCAGGCTTCATAACAAAGGGCGAATGGGCGCCAGAGCATCTTGCTTCCAGCTCTTTGGGAAGCTAAGAAACAACTCGCTCTGCACAGTGCTCTTACAGCCTACCGGGAACATATCTTACAAAGGCCTTTGAAACGCAGTTTCTTTGCAGACATTATCGGGCTGAAGTAGAACTTCTGCCCTGGTGTGCCACATTGCCCTAGAGCTGAAAGGCACAACGTGCAGGCTTCTTAACAAAGGGCTAGCTGGGCGCCAGAGCATCTTGCTTCCAGCTCTTTGGGAAGCTAAGAAACAAGTCGCTCTGCACAGTGCTCTTACAGCCTACCGGAAACATCTCTTACAAAGGCCTGTGAAACGCAGTTTCTTTGCAGGCCTGAGCTGCCTGAAGTAGAAATTCTACCCTCGGTGTGCCACATTGCCCTAGAGCTGAAAGGCACAACGTGCAGGCTTCTTAACAAAGGGCGAATGGGCGCCAGAGCATCTTGCTTCCAGCTCTTTGGAAAGCTAAGAAACAACTCGCTCTACACAGTGCTCTTACAGCCTACCGGGAACATCTCTTACAAAGGCCTGTGAAACGCAGTTTCTTTGCAGGCCTGATCTGGCTGAAGTAGAACTTCTGCCCTGGGTGTGCCACATTGCCCTAGAGCTGAAAGGAACAACGTGCAGGCTTCTTAACAAAGGGCGAGTTGGGCCCCACAGCATCTTGCTTCCAGCTCTTTGGGAAGCTAAGAAACAACTCGCTCTGCACAGTGCTCTTACAGCCTACCGGGAACATCTCTTACAAAGGCCTGTGAAACGCAGTTTCTTTGCAGGCCTGATCTGGCTGAAGTAGAACTTCTGCCGTGGGTGTGCCACATTGCCCTAGAGCTGAAAGGCACAACGTGCAGGCTGCTTAACAAAGGGCGAGTTGGGCCCCAGAGCATCTTGCTTCCAGCTGTTTGGGAAGCTAAGAAGCAACTGGCTCCGCAAGTGATCTTACAGCCTACCGGGAACATATCTTACAATGGCCTTTGAAACGCAGTTTCTTTGCAGACATTATCGGGCTGAAGTAGAACTTCTGCCATGGTGTGCCACATTGCCCTAGAGCTGAAAGGCACAACGTGCAGGCTTCTTAACAAAGGGCTAGTTGGGCGCCAGAGCATCTTGCTTCCAGCTCTTTGGGAAGCTAAGAAACAACTCGCTCTGCACAGTGCTCTTACAGCCTACCGGAAACATCTCTTACAAAGGCCTGTGAAACGCAGTTTCTTTGCAGGCCTGATCTGCCTGAAGTAGAACTTCTACCCTCGGTGTGCCACATTGCCCTAGAGCTGAAAGGCACAACGTGCAGGCTTCTTAACAAAGGGCGAATGGGCGCCAGAGCATCTTGCTTCCAGCTCTTTGGGAAGCTAAGAAACAACTCGCTCTGCACAGTGCTTTTACAGCCTACCGGGAACATCTCTTACAAAGGCCTTTGAAACGCAGTTTCTTTGCAGACATTATCGGGCTGAAGTAGAACTTCTGCCCTGGTGTGCCACATTGCCCTAGAGCTGAAAGGCACAACGTGCAGGCTTCTTAACAAAGGGCTAGCTGGGCGCCAGAGCATCTTGCTTCCAGCTCTTTGGGAAGCTAAGAAACAAGTCGCTCTGCACAGTGCTCTTACAGCCTACCGGAAACATCTCTTACAAAGGCCTGTGAAACGCAGTTTCTTTGCAGGCCTGATCTGCCTGAAGTAGAAATTCTACCCTCGGTGTGCCACATTGCCCTAGAGCTGAAAGGCACAACGTGCAGGCTTCTTAACAAAGGGCGAATGGGCGCCAGAGCATCTTGCTTCCAGCTCTTTGGGAAGCTAAGAAACAACTCGCTCTGCACAGTGCTCTTACAGCCTACCGGGAACATCTCTTACAAAGGCCTGTGAAACGCAGTTTCTTTGCAGACATTATCTGGTGGAAGTAGAACTTCTACCCTGGGTGTGCCACATTGCCCTAGAGCTGAATGGAACAACGTGCAGGCTTCTTAACAAAGGGCGAGTTGGGCGCCAGAGCATCTTGCTTCCAGCTCCTGGGGAAGCTAAGAAACAACTCGCTCTGCACAGTGCTCTTACAGCCTACCGGGAACATGTATTTCAAAGGCCTGTGAAACGCAGTTTCTTTGCAGGCCTGATCTGCCTGAAGTAGAACTTCTACTCTCGGTGTGCCACATTGCCCTAGAGCTGAAATCACAACGTGCAGGCTTCTTAACAAAGGGTGAATGGGCGCCACAGCATCTTGCTTCCAGGTCTTTGGGAAGCTAAGAAACAACTCGGTCTGCACAGTGCTCTTACAGCCTACCGGGAACATCTCTTACAAAGGCCTGTTAAACGCAGTTTCTTTGCAGGCCTGGTCTGGCTGAAGAAGAACTTCTGCCCTGGGTGTGCCACATTGCCCTAGAGCTGAATGGCACAACGTGCAGGCTTCTTAACAAAGGGCGAGTTGGGCCCCAGAGCTTCTTGCTTCCAGCTCTTGGGAAGCTAAGAAACAACTCGCTCTGCACAGTGCTCTTACAGCCTACCGGGAACATCTCTTACAAAGGCCTGTGAAATGCAGTTTCTTTGCAGGCCTAATCTGGCTGAAGTAGAACTTCTGCCCTCGGTGTGCCACATTGCCCTAGAGCTGAAAGGCACAACGTGCCGGCTTCTTAACAAAGGCGAGTTGGGCCCCACAGCATCTTGCTTCCAGCTCTTTGGGAAGCTAAGAAAGAACTCGCTCTGCACAGTGCTCTTACAACCTACTGGGAACATCTCTTACAAAGACCTGTGAAACGCTGTTTCTTTGCAGGACTGATCTGGCTGAAGTAGAACTTCTGCCCTGGGTGTGCCACATTGCCCTAGAGCTGAAAGCTACAACGTGCTGTCTCCTTTCCAAAGGGCGAGTTGGGCCCCAGAGCATCTTGCTTCCAGCTCTTTGGGAAGCTAAGAAGCAACTGGCTCCGCAAGTGATCTTACAGCCTACCGGGAACATATCTTACAAAGGCCTGTGAAACGCAGTTTCTTTGCAGGCCTGATCTGCCTGAAGTAGAACTTCTACCCTCGGTGTGCCACATTGCCCTAGAGCTGAAAGGCACAACGTGCAGGGTTCTTAACAAAGGGCGAATGGGCGCCAGAGCATCTTGCTTCCAGCTCTTTGGGAAGCTAAGAAACAACTCGCTCTGCACAGTGCTCTTACAGCCTACCGGGAACATCTATTTCAAAGGCCTGTGAAACGCAGTTTCTTTGCAGGCCTGATCTGGCTGAAGTAGAACTTCTGCCCTGGGTGTGCCACAGTGCCCTAGAGCTGAAAGGCACAACGTGCAGGCTTCTTAAAATAGGGCGAATTGGGCCCCACAGCATCTTGCTTCCAGCTCTTTGGGAAGCTAAGAAGCAACTCGCTCCGCACAGTGCTCTTACAGCCTACCGGGAACATATCTTACAAAGGCCTTTGAAACGCAGTTTCTTTGCAGACATTATCGGGCTGAAGTAGAACTTCTGCGCTGGTGTGCCACATTGCCCTAGAGCTGAAAGGCACAACGTGCAGGGTTCTTAACAAAGGGCGAGTTGGGCGCCAGAGCATCTTGCTTACAGCTCTTTGGGAAGCTAAGAAACAACTCGCTCTGCACAGTGCTCTTACAGCCTACCGGGAACATCTATTTCAAAGGCCTGTGAAACGCAGTTTCTTTGCAGGCCTGATCGGGCTGAAGTAGAACTTCTGCCCTGGGTGTGCCACAGTGCCCTAGAGCTGAAAGGCACAACGTGCAGGCTTCTTAACATAGGGCGAGTTGGGCCCCACAGCATCTTGCTTCCAGCTCTTTGGGAAGCTAAGAAACAACTCGCTCTGCACAGTGCTCTTATAGCCTACCAGGAACATCTCTTACAAAGACCTGTGAAACGCAATTTCTTTGCAGACATTATCTGGTGGAAGTAGAACTTCTACCCTGGGTGTGCCACATTGCCCTAGAGCTGAAAGGCACAACGTGCAGGCTTCTTAACAAAGGGCGAGTTGGGCGCCAGAGCATCTTGCTTCCAGCTCCTGGGGAAGCTAAGAAACAACTCGCTCTGCACAGTGCTCTTACAGCCTACCGGGAACATCTATTTCAATGGCCTGTGAAACGCAGTTTCTTTGCAGGCCTGATCTGCCTGAAGTAGAACTTCTACTCTCGGTGTGCCACATTGCCCTAGAGCTGAAAGGCACAACGTGCAGTCTTCTTAACAAAGGGCGAATGTGCGCCACAGCATCTTGCTTCCAGGTCTTTGGGAAGCTAAGAAACAACTCGGTCTGCACAGTGCTCTTACAGCCTACCGGGAACATCTCTTACAAAGGCCTGTGAAACGCAGTTTCTTTGCAGGCCTAATCTGGCTGAAGTAGAACTTCTGCCCTCGGTGTGCCACATTGCCCTAGAGCTGAAAGGCACAACGTGCAGGCTTCTTAACAAAGGGCGAGTTGGGCCCCAGAGCATCTTGCTTCCAGCTCTTTGGGAAGCTAAGAAAGAACTCGCTCTGCACAGTGATCTTACAACCTACCGGGAACATCTCTTACAAAGACCTGTGAAACGCTGTTTCTTTGCAGGACTGATCTGGCTGAAGTAGAACTTCTGCCCTGGGTGTGCCACATTGCCCTAGAGCTGAAAGCTACAACGTGCTGTTTCCTTTCCAAAGGGCGAGTTGGGCCCCAGAGCATCTTGCTTCCAGCTCTTTGGGAAGCTAAGAAGCAACTGGCTCCGCAAGTGATCTTACAGCCTACCGGGAACATATCTTACAAAGGCCTTTGAAACGCAGTTTCTTTGCAGACATTATCGGGCTGAAGTAGAACTTCTGCCCTGGTGTGCCACATTGCCCTAGAGCTGAAAGGCACAACGTGCAGGCTTCTTTACAAAGGGCTAGTTGGGCGCCAGAGCATCTTGCTTCCAGCTCTTTGGGAAGCTAAGAAACAACTCGCTCTGCACAGTGCTCTTACAGCCTACCGGAAACATCTCTTACAAAGGCCTGTGAAACGCAGTTTCTTTGCAGGCCTGATCTGCCTGAAGTAGAACTTCTACCCTCGGTGTGCCACATTGCCCTAGAGCTGAAAGGCACAACGTGCAGGCTTCTTAACAAAGGGCGAATGGGCGCCAGAGCATCTTGCTTCCAGCTCTTTGGGAAGCAAAGAAACAACTCGCTCTGCACAGTGCTCTTACAGCCTACCGGGAACATCTCTTACAAAGGCCTGTGAAACGCAGTTTCTTTGCAGGCCTTATCTGGCTGAAGTAGAACTTCTGCGCTGGGTGTGCCACATTACCCTAGAGCTGAAAGGAACAACGTGCAGGCTTCTTGACAAAGGGCGAGTTGGGCCCCACAGCATCTTGCTTCCAGCTCTTTTTGAAGCTAAGAAACAACTCGCTCTGTACAGTGCTCTTACAGCCTACCGGGAACATCTCTTACAAAGGCCTGTGAAACGCAGTTTCTTTGCAGGCCTGATCTGCCTGAAGTAGAACATCTACCCTCGGTGTGCCACATTGCCCTAGAGCTGAAAGGCACAACGTGCATTCTTCTTAACAAAGGGCGAATGGGCGCCAGAGCATCTTGCTTCCAGCTCTTTGGGAAGCTAAGAAACAACTCGCTCTGCACAGTGCTCTTACAGCCTACCGGGAACATCTCTTACAAAGGCCTGTGAAACGCAGTTTCTTTGCAGGCCTGATCTGGCTGAAGTAGAACTTCTGCCCTGGGTGTGCCACATTGCCCTAGAGCTGAAAGGAACAACGTGCAGGCTTCTCAACAAAGGGCGAGTTGGGCCCCACAGCATCTTGCTTCCAGCTCTTTGGGAAGCTAAGAAACAACTCGCTCTGCACAGTGCTCTTACAGCCTACCGGGAACATCTCTTACAAAGGCCTGTGAAACGCAGTTTCTTTGCAGGCCTGATCTGGCTGAAGTAGAACTTCTGCCCTGGGTGTGCCACATTGCCCTAGAGCTGAAAGGCACAACGCGCAGGCTTCTTAACAAAGGGCGAGTTGGGCGCCAGAGCATCTTGCTTCCAGCTCCTGGGGAAGCTAAGAAATAACTCGCTCTGCAGAGTGCTCTTACAGCCTACCGGGAACATCTATTTCAAAGGCCTGTGAAACGCAGTTTCTTTGCAGGCCTGATCTGGCTGAAGTAGAACTTCTGCCCTGGGTGTGCCACAGTGCCCTAGAGCTGAGAGGCACAACGTGCAGGCTTCTTAAAATAGGGCGAATTGGGCCCCACAGCATCTTGCTTCCAGCTCTTTGGGAAGCTAAGAAGCAACTCGCTCCGCACAGTGCTCTTACAGCCTACCGGGAACATATCTTACAAAGGCCTTTGAAACGCAGTTTCTTTGCAGACATTATCGGGCTGAAGTAGAACTTCTGCGCTGGTGTGCCACATTGCCCTAGAGCTGAAAGGCACAACGTGCAGGCTTCTTAACAAAGGGCTAGTTGGGCGCCAGAGCATCTTGCTTCCAGCTCTTTGGGAAGCTAAGAAACAACTCGCTCTGCACAGTGCTCTTACAGCCTACGGAAACATCTCTTACAAAGGCCTGTGAAACGCAGTTTCTTTGCAGGCCTGATCTGCCTGAAGTAGAACTTCTACCCTCGGTGTGCCACAATGCCGTAGAGGTGAAAGGCACAACGTGCAGGCTTCTTAACAAAGGGCGAATGGGCGCCAGAGCATCTTGCTTCCAGCTCTTTGGGAAGCTAAGAAACAACTCGGTCTGCACAGTGCTCTTACAGCCTACCGGGAACATCTCTTACAAAGGCCTGTGAAACGCAGTTTCTTTGCAGGCCTGATCTGGCTGAAGTAGAACTTCTGCCCTGGGTGTGCCACATTGCCCTAGAGCTGAATGGCACAACGTGCAGGCTTCTTAACAAAGGGCGAGTTGGGCCCCACAGCATCTTGCTTCCAGCTCTTTTTGAAGCTAAGAAACAACTCGCTCTGCACAGTGCTCTTACAGCCTACCGGGAACATCTTTTACAAAGGCCTGTGAAACGCAGTTTCTTTGCAGGCCTGATCTGGCTGAAGTAGAACTTCTGCCCTGGGTGTGCCACATTGCCCTAGAGCTGAAAGGAACAACGTGCAGGCTTCTTAACAAAGGGCGAGTTGGGCCCCAGTGCATCTTGCTTCCAGCTCTTTGGGAAGCTAAGAAACAACTCGCTCTGCACAGTGCTCTTACAGCCTACCAGGAATATCTCTTACAAAGACCTGTGAAACGCAGTTTCTTTGCAGACATTATCTGGTGGAAGTAGAACTTCTACCCTGAGTGTGCCACATTGCCCTAGAGCTGAAAGGCACAACGTGCAGGCTTCTTAACAAAGAGCGAGTTGGGCCCCAGAGCTTCTTGCTTCCAGCTCTTGGGAAGCTAAGAAACAACTCGCTCTGCACAGTGCTCTTACAGCCTACCGGGAACATCTCTTACAAAGGCCTGTGAAACGCAGTTTCTTTGCAGGCCTGATCTGGCTGAAGTAGAACTTCTGCCCTGGGTGTGCCACATTGCCCTAGAGCTGAAAGGAACAACGTGCAGGCTTCTCAACAAAGGGCGAGTTGGGCCCCACAGCATCTTTCTTCCATCTCTTTTTGAAGCTAAAAACAACTCGCTCTGCACAGTGCTCTTACAGCCTACCGGGAACATCTCTTACAAAGGCCTGTGAAACGCAGTTTCTTTGCAGGCCTGATCTGGCTGAAGTAGAACTTCTGCCCTGGGTGTGCCACATTGCCCTAGAGCTGAAAGGCACAACGCGCAGGCTTCTTAACAAAGGGCGAGTTGGGCGCCAGAGCATCTTGCTTCCAGCTCCTTGGGAAGCTAAGAAATAACTCGCTCTGCAGAGTGCTCTTACAGCCTACCGGGAACATCTATTTCAAAGGCCTGTGAAACGCAGTTTCTTTGCAGGCCTGATCTGGCTGAAGTAGAACTTCTGCCCTGGGTGTGCCACAGTGCCCTAGAGCTGAAAGGCACAACGTGCAGGCTTCTTAAAATAGGGCGAATTGGGCCCCACAGCATCTTGCTTCCAGCTCTTTGGGAAGCTAAGAAGCAACTCGCTCCGCACAGTGCTCTTACAGCCTACCGGGAACATATCTTACAAAGGCCTTTGAAACGCAGTTTCTTTGCAGAAATTATCGGGCTGAAGTAGAACTTCTGCGCTGGTGTGCCACATTGCCCTAGAGCTGAAAGGCACAACGTGCAGGCTTCTTAACAAAGGGCTAGTTGGGCGCCAGAGCATCTTGCTTCCAGCTCTTTGGGAAGCTAAGAAACAACTCGCTCTGCACAGTGCTCTTACAGCCTACGGAAACATCTCTTACAAAGTCCTGTGAAACGCAGTTTCTTTGCAGGCCTGATCTGCCTGAAGTAGAACTTCTACCCTCGGTGTGCCACATTGCCGTAGAGGTGAAAGGCACAACGTGCAGGCTTCCTAACAAAGGGCGAATGGGCGCCAGAGCATCTTGCTTCCAGCTCTTTGGGAAGCTAAGAAACAACTCGGTCTGCACAGTGCTCTTACAGCCTACCGGGAACATCTCTTACAAAGGCCTGTGAAACGCAGTTTCTTTGCAGGCCTGATCTGGCTGAAGTAGAACTTCTGCCCTGGGTGTGCCACATTGCCCTAGAGCTGAAAGGAACAACGTGCAGGCTTCTTAACAAAGGGCGAGTTGGGCCCCAGTGCATCTTGCTTCCAGCTCTTTGGGAAGCTAAGAAACAACTCGCTCTGCACAGTGCTCTTACAGCCTACCAGGAATATCTCTTACAAAGACCTGTGAAACGCAGTTTCTTTGCAGACATTATCTGGTGGAAGTAGAACTTCTACCCTGAGTGTGCCACATTGCCCTAGAGCTGAAAGGCACAACGTGCAGGCTTCTTAACAAAGAGCGAGTTGGGCCCCAGAGCTTCTTGCTTCCAGCTCTTGGGAAGCTAAGAAACAACTCGATCTTCACAGTGCTCTTACAGCCTACCGGGAACATCTCTTACAAAGGCCTGTGAAATGCAGTTTCTTTGCAGGCCTAATCTGGCTGAAGTAGAACTTCTGCCCTCGGTGTGCCACATTGCCCTAGAGCTGAAAGGCACAACTTGCAGGCTTCTTAACAAAGGGCGAGTTGGGCCCCAGAGCATCTTGCTTCCAGCTCTTTGGGAAGCTAAGAAAGAACTCGCTCTGCACAGTGCTCTTACAACCTACCGGGAACATCTCTTACAAAGACCTGTGAAACGCTGTTTCTTTGCAGGACTGATCTGGCTGAAGTAGAACTTCTGCCCTGGGTGTGCCACATTGCCCTAGAGCAGAAAGCTACAACGTGCTGTCTCCTTTCCAAAGGGCGAGTTGGGCCCCAGAGCATCTTGCTTCCAGCTCTTTGGGAAGCTAAGAAGCAACTGGCTCCGCAAGTGTTCTTACAGCCTACCGGGAACATATCTTACAATGGCCTTTGAAACGCAGTTTCTTTGCAGACATTATCGGGCTGAAGTAGAACTTCTGCCATGGTGTGCCACATTGCCCTAGAGCTGAAAGGCACAACGTGCAGGCTTCTTAACAAAGGGCTAGTTGGGCGCCAGAGCATCTTGCTTCCAGCTCTTTGGGAAGCTAAGAAACAACTCGCTCTGCACAGTGCTCTTACAGCCTACCGGAAACATCTCTTACAAAGGCCTGTGAAACGCAGTTTCTTTGCAGGCCTGATCTGCCTGAAGTAGAACTTCTACCCTCGGTGTGCCACATTGCCCTAGAGCTGAAAGGCACAACGTGCAGGCTTCTTAACAAAGGGCGAATGGGCGCCAGAGCATCTTGCTTCCAGCTCTTTGGGAAGCTAAGAAACAACTCGCTCTGCACAATGCTCTTATAGACTACCAGGAACATCTCTTACAAAGACCTGTGAAACGCAGTTTCTTTGCAGACATTATCTGGTGGAAGTAGAACTTCTACCCTGGGTGTGCCACATTGCCCTAGAGCTGAAAGGCACAACGTGCAGGCTTCTTAACAAAGGGCGAGTTGGGCGCCAGAGCATCTTGCATCCAGCTCTTTGGGAAGCTAAGAAACAACTCGCTCTGCACAGTGCTCTTACAGCCTACCGGGAACATCTCTTTCAAAGGCCTGTGAAACGCAGTTTCTTTGCAGGCCTGATCTGGCTGAAGTAGAACTTCTGCCCTGGGTGTGCCACAGTGCCCTAGAGCTGAAAGGCACAACGTGCAGGCTTCTTAACATAGGGCGAGTTGGGCCCCACAGCATCTTGCTTCCAGCTCTTTGGGAAGCTAAGAAGCAACTGGCTCCGCACAGTGCTCTTACAGCCTACCGGGAACATATCTTACAAAGGCCTTTGAAACGCAGTTTCTTTGCAGACATTATCGGGCTGAAGTAGAACTTCTGCCCTGGTGTGCCACATTGCCCTAGAGCTGAAAGGCACAACGTGCAGGCTTCTTAACAAAGGGCGAATGGGCGCCAGAGCATCTTGCTTCCAGCTCTTTGGGAAGCTAAGAAACAACTCGCTCTGCACAGTGCTCTTACAGCCTACCGGGAACATCTCTTACAAAGGCCTGTGAAACGCAGTTTCTTTGCAGGCCTGATCTGGCTGAAGTAGAACTTCTGCCCTGGGTGTGCCACATTGCCCTAGAGCTGAAAGGAACAACGTGCAGGCTTCTTAACAAAGGGCGAGTTGGGCCCCACAGCATCTTGCTTCCAGCTCTTTTTGAAGCTAAGAAACAACTCGCTCTGCACAGTGCTCTTACAGCCTACCGGGAACATCTCTTACAAAGGCCTGTGAAACGCAGTTTCTTTGCAGGCCTGATCTGGCTGAAGTAGAACTTCTGCCGTGGGTGTGCCTCATTGCCCTAGAGCTGAAAGGCACAACGTGCAGGCTGCTTAACAAAGGGCGAGTTGGGCCCCAGAGCATCTTGCTTCCAGCTCTTTGGGAAGCTAAGAAGCAACTGGCTCCGCAAGTGATCTTACAGCCTACCGGGAACATATCTTACAATGGCCTTTGAAACGCAGTTTCTTTGCAGACATTATCGGGCTGAAGTAGAACTTCTGCCCTGGTGTGCCACATTGCCCTAGAGCTGAAAGGCACAACGTGCAGGCTTCTTAACAAAGGGCTAGTTGGGCGCCAGAGCATCTTGCTTCCAGCTCTTTGGGAAGCTAAGAAACAACTCGCTCTGCACAGTGCTCTTACAGCCTACCGGAAACATCTCTTACAAAGGCCTGTGAAACGCAGTTTCTTTGCAGGCCTGATCTGCCTGAAGTAGAACTTCTACCCTCGGTGTGCCACATTGCCCTAGAGCTGAAAGGCACAACGTGCAGGCTTCTTAACAAAGGGCGAATGGGCGCCAGAGCATCTTGCTTCCAGCTCTTTGGGAAGCTAAGAAACAACTCGCTCTGCACAGTGCTCTTACAGCCTACCGGGAACATATCTTACAAAGGCTTTTGAAACGCAGTTTCTTTGCAGACATTATCGGGCTGAAGTAGAACTTCTGCCCTGGTGTGCCACATTGCCCTAGAGCTGAAAGGCACAACGTGCAGGCTTCTTAACAAAGGGCTAGCTGGGCGCCAGAGCATCTTGCTTCCAGCTCTTTGGGAAGCTAAGAAACAAGTCGCTCTGCACAGTGCTCTTACAGCCTACCGGAAACATCTCTTACAAAGGCCTGTGAAACGCAGTTTCTTTGCAGGCCTGATCTGCCTGAAGTAGAAATTCTACCCTCGGTGTGCCACATTGCCCTAGAGCTGAAAGGCACAACCTGCAGGCTTCTTAACAAAGGGCGAATGGGCGCCAGAGCATCTTGCTTCCAGCTCTTTGGGAAGCTAAGAAACAACTCGCTCTACACAGTGCTCTTACAGCCTACCGGGAACATCTCTTACAAAGGCCTGTGAAACGCAGTTTCTTTGCAGGCCTGATCTGGCTGAAGTAGAACTTCTGCCCTGGGTGTGCCACATTGCCCTAGAGCTGAAAGGAACAACGTGCAGGCTTCTTAACAAAGGGCGAGTTGGGCCCCACAGCATCTTGCTTCCAGCTCTTTGGGAAGCTAAGAAACAACTCGCTCTGCACAGTGCTCTTACAGCCTACCGGGAACATCTCTTACAAAGGCCTGTGAAACGCAGTTTCTTTGCAGGCCTGATCTGGCTGAAGTAGAACTTCTGCCGTGGGTGTGCCACATTGCCCTAGAGCTGAAAGGCACAACGTGCAGGCTGCTTAACAAAGGGCGAGTTGGGCCCCAGAGCATCTTGCTTCCAGCTCTTTGGGAAGCTAAGAAGCAACTGGCTCCGCAAGTGATCTTACAGCCTACCGGGAACATATCTTACAATGGCCTTTGAAACGCAGTTTCTTTGCAGACATTATCGGGCTGAAGTAGAACTTCTGCCATGGTGTGCCACATTGCCCTAGAGCTGAAAGGCACAACGTGCAGGCTTCTTAAGAAAGGGCTAGTTGGGCGCCAGAGCATCTTGCTTCCAGCTCTTTGGGAAGCTAAGAAACAACTCGCTCTGCACAGTGCTCTTACAGCCTACCGGAAACATCTCTTACAAAGGCCTGTGAAACGCAGTTTCTTTGCAGGCCTGATCTGCCTGAAGTAGAACTTCTACCCTCGGTGTGCCACATTGCCCTAGAGCTGAAAGGCACAACGTGCAGGCTTCTTAACAAAGGGCGAATGGGCGCCAGAGCATCTTGCTTCCAGCTCTTTGGGAAGCTAAGAAACAACTCGCTCTGCACAGTGCTCTTACAGCCTACCGGGAACATCTCTTACAAAGGCCTTTGAAACGCAGTTTCTTTGCAGACATTATCGGGCTGAAGTAGAACTTCTGCCCTGGTGTGCCACATTGCCCTAGAGCTGAAAGGCACAACGTGCAGGCTTCTTAACAAAGGGCTAGCTGGGCGCCAGAGCATCTTGCTTCCAGCTCTTTGGGAAGCTAAGAAACAAGTCGCTCTGCACAGTGCTCTTACAGCCTACCGGAAACATCTCTTACAAAGGCCTGTGAAACGCAGTTTCTTTGCAGGCCTGATCTGCCTGAAGTAGAAATTCTACCCTCGGTGTGCCACATTGCCCTAGAGCTGAAAGGCACAACGTGCAGGCTTCTTAACAAAGGGCGAATGGGCGCCAGAGCATCTTGCTTCCAGCTCTTTGGGAAGCTAAGAAACAACTCGCTCTGCACAGTGCTCTTACAGCCTACCGGGAACATCTCTTACAAAGGCCTGTGAAACGCAGTTTCTTTGCAGACATTATCTGGTGGAAGTAGAACTTCTACCCTGGGTGTGCCACATTGCCCTAGAGCTGAATGGCACAACGTGCAGGCTTCTTAACAAAGGGCGAGTTGGGCGCCAGAGCATCTTGCTTCCAGCTCCTGGGGAAGCTAAGAAACAACTCGCTCTGCACAGTGCTCTTACAGCCTACCGGGAACATGTATTTCAAAGGCCTGTGAAACGCAGTTTCTTTGCAGGCCTGATCTGCCTGAAGTAGAACTTCTACTCTCGGTGTGCCACATTGCCCTAGAGCTGAAATCACAACGTGCAGGCTTCTTAACAAAGGGTGAATGGGCGCCACAGCATCTTGCTTCCAGGTCTTTGGGAAGCTAAGAAACAACTCGGTCTGCACAGTGCTCTTACAGCCTACCGGGAACATCTCTTACAAAGGCCTGTGAAACGCAGTTTCTTTGCAGGCCTGATCTGGCTGAAGTAGAACTTCTGCCCTGGGTGTGCCACATTGCCCTAGAGCTGAATGGCACAACGTGCAGGCTTCTTAACAAAGGGCGATTTGGGCCCCAGAGCTTCTTGCTTCCAGCTCTTGGGAAGCTAAGAAACAACTCGCTCTGCACAGTGCTCTTACAGCCTACCGGGAACATCTCTTACAAAGGCCTGTGAAACGCAGTTTCTTAGCAGGCCTGATCTGGCTGAAGTAGAACTTCTGCCCTGGGTGTGCCACATTGCCCTAGAGCTGAATGGCACAACGTGCAGGCTTCTTAACAAAGGGCGAGTTGGGCCCCACAGCATCTTGCTTACAGCTCTTTTTGAAGCTAAGAAACAACTCGCTCTGCACAGTGCTCTTACAGCCTACCGGGAACATCTTTTACAAAGGCCTGTGAAACGCAGTTTCTTTGCAGGCCTGATCTGGCTGAAGTAGAACTTCTGCCCTGGGTGTGCCACATTGCCCTAGAGCTGAAAGGCACAACGTGCAGGCTTGTTAACAAAGGGCGAGTTGGGCCCCAGAGCATCTTGCTTCCAGCTCTTTGGGAAGCTAAGAAACAACTCGCTCTGCACAGTGCTCTTACAGCCTACCAGGAACATCTCTTACAAAGACCTGTGAAAAGCAGTTTCTTTGCAGACATTATCTGGTGGAAGTAGAACTTCTACCCTGAGTGTGCCACATTGCCCTAGAGCTGAAAGGCACAACGTGCAGGCTTCTTAACAAAGGGCGAGTTGGGCCCCAGAGCTTCTTGCTTCCAGCTCTTGGGAAGCTAAGAAACAACTCGATCTTCACAGTGCTCTTACAGCCTACCGGGAACATCTCTTACAAAGGCCTGTGAAACGCAGTTTCTTTGCAGGCCTAATCTGGCTGAAGTAGAACTTCTGCCCTCGGTGTGCCACATTGCCCTAGAGCTGAAAGGCACAACGTGCCGGCTTCTTAACAAAGGCGAGTTGGGCCCCACAGCATCTTGCTTCCAGCTCTTTGGGAAGCTAAGAAAGAACTCTCTCTGCACAGTGCTCTTACAACCTACTGGGAACATCTCTTACAAAGACCTGTGAAACGCTGTTTCTTTGCAGGACTGATCTGGCTGAAGTAGAACTTCTGCCCTGGGTGTGCCACATTGCCCTAGAGCTGAAAGCTACAACGAGCTGTCTCCTTTCCAAAGGGCGAGTTGGGCCCCAGAGCATCTTGCTTCCAGGTCTTTGGGAAGCTAAGAAGCAACTGGCTCCGCAAGTGATCTTACAGCCTACCGGGAACATATCTTACAAAGGCCTGTGAAACGCAGTTTCTTTGCAGGCCTGATCTGCCTGAAGTAGAACTTCTACCCTCGGTGTGCCACATTGCCCTAGAGCTGAAAGGCACAACGTGAAGGGTTCTTAACAAAGGGCGAATGGGCGCCAGGGCATCTTGCTTCCAGCTCTTTGGGAAGCTAAGAAACAACTCGCTCTGCACAGTGCTCTTACAGCCTACCGGGAACATCTATTTCAAAGGCCTGTGAAACGCAGTTTCTTTGCAGGCCTGATCTGGCTGAAGTAGAACTTCTGCCCTGGGTGTGCCACAGTGCCCTAGAGCTGAAAGGCACAACGTGCAGGCTTCTTAAAATAGGGCGAATTGGGCCCCACAGCATCTTGCTTCCAGCTCTTTGGGAAGCTAAGAAGCAACTCGCTCCGCACAGTGCTCTTACAGCCTACCGGGAACATATCTTACAAAGGCCTTTGAAACGCAGTTTCTTTGCAGACATTATCGGGCTGAAGTAGAACTTCTGCGCTGGTGTGCCACATTGCCCTAGAGCTGAAAGGCACAACGTGCAGGCTTCTTAACAAAGGGCGAGTTGGGCGCCAGAGCATCTTGCTTCCAGCTCTTTGGGAAGCTAAGAAACAACTCGCTCTGCACAGTGCTCTTACAGCCTACCGGGAACATCTATTTCAAAGGCCTGTGAAACGCAGTTTCTTTGCAGGCCTGATCGGGCTGAAGTAGAACTTCTGCCCTGGGTGTGCCACAGTGCCCTAGAGCTGAAAGGCACAACGTGCAGACTTCTTAACATAGGGCGAGTTGGGCCCCACAGCATCTTGCTTCCAGCTCTTTGGGAAGCTAAGAAACAACTCGCTCTGCACAGTGCTCTTATAGCCTACCAGGAACATCTCTTACAAAGACCTGTGAAACGCAATTTCTTTGCAGACATTATCTGGTGGAAGTAGAACTTCTACCCTGGGTGTGCCACATTGCCCTAGAGCTGAAAGGCACAACGTGCAGTCTTCTTAACAAAGGGCGAGTTGGGCGCCAGAGCATCTTGCTTCCAGCTCCTGGGGAAGCTAAGAAACAACTCGCTCTGCACAGTGCTCTTACAGCCTACCGGGAACATCTATTTCAATGGCCTGTGAAACGCAGTTTCTTTGCAGGCCTGATCTGCCTGAAGTAGAACTTCTACTCTCGGTGTGCCACATTGCCCTAGAGCTGAAAGGCACAACGTGCAGTCTTCTTAACAAAGGGCGAATGTGCGCCACAGCATCTTGCTTCCAGGTCTTTGGGAAGCTAAGAAACAACTCGGTCTGCACAGTGCTCTTACAGCCTACCGGGAACATCTCTTACAAAGGCCTGTGAAACGCAGTTTCTTTGCAGGCCTAATCTGGCTGAAGTAGAACTTCTGCCCTCGGTGTGCCACATTGCCCTAGAGCTGAAAGGCACAACGTGCAGGCTTCTTAACAAAGGGCGAGTTGGGCCCCAGAGCATCTTGCTTCCAGCTCTTTGGGAAGCTAAGAAAGAACTCGCTCTGCACAGTGCTCTTACAACCTACTGGGAACATCTCTTACAAAGACCTGTGAAACGCTGTTTCTTTGCAGGACTGATCTGGCTGAAGTAGAACTTCTGCCCTGGGTGTGCCACATTGCCCTAGAGCTGAAAGCTACAACGTGCTGTTTCCTTTCCAAAGGGCGAGTTGGGCCCCAGAGCATCTTGCTTCCAGCTCTTTGGGAAGCTAAGAAGCAACTGGCTCCGCAAGTGATCTTACAGCCTACCGGGAACATATCTTACAAAGGCCTTTGAAACGCAGTTTCTTTGCAGACATTATCGGGCTGAAGTAGAACTTCTGCCCTGGTGTGCCACATTGCCCTAGAGCTGAAAGGCACAACGTGCAGGCTTCTTTACAAAGGGCTAGTTGGGCGCCAGAGCATCTTGCTTCCAGCTCTTTGGGAAGCTAAGAAACAACTCGCTCTGAACAGTGCTCTTACAGCCTACCGGAAACATCTCTTACAAAGGCCTGTGAAACGCAGTTTCTTTGCAGGCCTGATCTGCCTGAAGTAGAACTTCTACCTTCGGTGTGCCACATTGCCCTAGAGCTGAAAGGCACAACGTGCAGGCTTCTTAACAAAGGGCGAATGGGCGCCAGAGCATCTTGCTTCCAGCTCTTTGGGAAGCAAAGAAACAACTCGCTCTGCACAGTGCTCTTACAGCCTACCGGGAACATCTCTTACAAAGGCCTGTGAAACGCTGTTTCTTTGCAGGCCTTATCTGGCTGAAGTAGAACTTCTGCGCTGGGTGTGCCACATTACCCTAGAGCTGAAAGGAACAACGTGCAGGCTTCTTGACAAAGGGCGAGTTGGGCCCCACAGCATCTTGCTTCCAGCTCTTTTTGAAGCTAAGAAACAACTCGCTCTGTACAGTGCTCTTACAGCCTACCGGGAACATCTCTTACAAAGGCCTGTGAAACGCAGTTTCTTAGCAAGCCTGATCTGGCTGAAGTAGAACTTCTGCCCTGGGTGTGCCACATTGCCCTAGAGCTGAAAGGCACAACGTGCAGGCTTCTTAACAAAGGGCGAGTTGGGCCCCAGAGCATCTTGCTTCCAGGTCTTTGGGAAGCTAAGAAACAACTCGGTCTGCACAGTGCTCTTACAGCCTACCAGGAACATCTCTTACAAAGACCTGTGAAACGCAGTTTCTTTGCAGACATTATCTGGTGGAAGTAGAACTTCTACCCTGGGTGTGGCACATTGCCCTAGAGCTGAAAACCACAACGTGCAGGCTTCTTAACAAAGGGCGAGTTGGTCGCCAGAGCATCTTGCTTCCAGCTCTTTGGGAAGCTAAGAAACAACTCGCTCTGCACAGTGCTCTTACAGCCTACCGGGAACATCTATTTCAAAGGCATGTGAAACGCAGTTTCTTTGCAGGCCTGATCTGGCTGAAGTAGAACTTCTGCCCTGGGTGTGCCACAGTGCCCTAGAGCTGAAAGGCACAACGTGCAGGCTTCTTAACATACGGCGAGTTGGGCCCCACAGCATCTTGCTTCCAGCTCTTTGGGAAGGTAAGAAGCAACTCGCTCCGCACAGTGCTCTTACAGCCTACCGGGAACATATCATACAAAGGCCTTTGAAACGCAGTTTCTTTGCAGACATTATCGGGCTGAAGTAGAACTTCTGCCCTGGTGTGCCACATTGCCCTAGAGCTGAAAGGCACAACGTGCAGGCTTCTTAACAAAGGGCTAGTTGGGCGCCAGAGCATCTTGCTTCCAGCTCTTTGGGAAGCTAAGAAACAACTCGCTCTGCACAGTGCTCTTACAGCCTACCGGGAACATCTCTTACAAAGGCCTGTGAAACGCAGTTTCTTTGCAGGCCTGATCTGCCTGAAGTAGAACATCTACCCTCGGTGTGCCACATTGCCCTAGAGCTGAAAGGCACAACGTGCAGGCTTCTTAACAAAGGGCGAATGGGCGCCAGAGCATCTTGCTTCCAGCTCTTTGGGAAGCTAAGAAACAACTCGCTCTGCACAGTGCTCTTACAGCCTACCGGGAACATCTCTTACAAAGGCCTGTTAAACGCAGTTTCTTTGCAGGCCTGATCTGGCTGAAGTAGAACTTCTGCCCTGGGTGTGCCACATTGCCCTAGAGCTGAAAGGAACAACGTGCAGGCTTCTCAACAAAGGGCGAGTTGGGCCCCACAGCATCTTGCTTCCAGCTCTTTTTGAAGCTAAGAAACAACTCGCTCTGCACAGTGCTCTTACAGCCTACCGGGAACATCTCTTACAAAGGCCTGTGAAACGCAGTTTCTTTGCAGGCCTGATCTGGCTGAAGTAGAACTTCTGCCCTGGGTGTGCCACATTGCCCTAGAGCTGAAAGGCACAACGCGCAGGCTTCTTAACAAAGGGCGAGTTGGGCGCCAGAGCATCTTGCTTCCAGCTCCTGGGGAAGCTAAGAAATAACTCGCTCTGCAGAGTGCTCTTACAGCCTACCGGGAACATCTATTTCAAAGGCCTGTGAAAGGCAGTTTCTTTGCAGGCCTGATCTGGCTGAAGTAGAACTTCTGCCCTGGGTGTGCCACAGTGCCCTAGAGCTGAGAGGCACAACGTGCAGGCTTCTTAAAATAGGGCGAATTGGGCCCCACAGCATCTTGCTTCCAGCTCTTTGGGAAGCTAAGAAGCAACTCGCTCCGCACAGTGCTCTTACAGCCTACCGGGAACATATCTTACAAAGGCCTTTGAAACGCAGTTTCTTTGCAGACATTATCGGGCTGAAGTAGAACTTCTGCGCTGGTGTGCCACATTGCCCTAGAGCTGAAAGGCACAACGTGCAGGCTTCTTAACAAAGGGCTAGTTGGGCGCCAGAGCATCTTGCTTCCAGCTGTTTGGGAAGCTAAGAAACAACTCGCTCTGCACAGTGCTCTTACAGCCTACGGAAACATCTCTTACAAAGGCCTGTGAAACGCAGTTTCTTTGCA
This sequence comes from Equus caballus, assembly GCF_041296265.1. Taxonomy (NCBI): domain Eukaryota; kingdom Metazoa; phylum Chordata; class Mammalia; order Perissodactyla; family Equidae; genus Equus; species Equus caballus. The sequence goes on from NC_091692.1 coordinate 49,382,862, forward strand.
GGCCTGATCTGCCTGAAGTAGAACTTCTACCCTCGGTGTGCCACAATGCCGTAGAGGTGAAAGGCACAACGTGCAGGCTTCTTAACAAAGGGCGAATGGGCGCCAGAGCATCTTGCTTCCAGCTCTTTGGGAAGCTAAGAAACAACTCGGTCTGCACAGTGCTCTTACAGCCTACCGGGAACATCTCTTACAAAGGCCTGTGAAACGCAGTTTCTTTGCAGGCCTGATCTGGCTGAAGTAGAACTTCTGCCCTGGGTGTGCCACATTGCCCTAGAGCTGAATGGCACAACGTGCAGGCTTCTTAACAAAGGGCGAGTTGGGCCCCACAGCATCTTGCTTCCAGCTCTTTTTGAAGCTAAGAAACAACTCGCTCTGCACAGTGCTCTTACAGCCTACCGGGAACATCTTTTACAAAGGCCTGTGAAACGCAGTTTCTTTGCAGGCCTGATCTGGCTGAAGTAGAACTTCTGCCCTGGGTGTGCCACATTGCCCTAGAGCTGAAAGGAACAACGTGCAGGCTTCTTAACAAAGGGCGAGTTGGGCCCCAGTGCATCTTGCTTCCAGCTCTTTGGGAAGCTAAGAAACAACTCGCTCTGCACAGTGCTCTTACAGCCTACCAGGAATATCTCTTACAAAGACCTGTGAAACGCAGTTTCTTTGCAGACATTATCTGGTGGAAGTAGAACTTCTACCCTGAGTGTGCCACATTGCCCTAGAGCTGAAAGGCACAACGTGCAGGCTTCTTAACAAAGAGCGAGTTGGGCCCCAGAGCTTCTTGATTCCAGCTCTTGGGAAGCTAAGAAACAACTCGCTCTGCACAGTGCTCTTACAGCCTACCGGGAACATCTCTTACAAAGGCCTGTGAAACGCAGTTTCTTTGCAGGCCTGATCTGGCTGAAGTAGAACTTCTGCCCTGGGTGTGCCACATTGCCCTAGAGCTGAAAGGAACAACGTGCAGGCTTCTCAACAAAGGGCGAGTTGGGCCCCACAGCATCTTGCTTCCAGCTCTTTTTGAAGCTAAGAAACAACTCGCTCTGCACAGTGCTCTTACAGCCTACCGGGAACATCTCTTACAAAGGCCTGTGAAACGCAGTTTCTTTGCAGGCCTGATCTGGCTGAAGTAGAACTTCTGCCCTGGGTGTGCCACATTGCCCTAGAGCTGAAAGGCACAACGCGCAGGCTTCTTAACAAAGGGCGAGTTGGGCGCCAGAGCATCTTGCTTCCAGGTCTTTGGGAAGCTAAGAAACAACTCGGTCTGCACAGTGCTCTTACAGCCTACCGGGAACATCTCTTACAAAGGCCTGTGAAACGCAGTTTCTTTGCAGGCCTAATCTGGCTGAAGTAGAACTTCTGCCCTCGGTGTGCCACATTGCCCTAGAGCTGAAAGGCACAACGTGCAGGCTTCTTAACAAAGGGCGAGTTGGGCCCCAGAGCATCTTGCTTCCAGCTCTTTGGGAAGCTAAGAAAGAACTCGCTCTGCACAGTGCTCTTACAACCTACCGGGAACATCTCTTACAAAGACCTGTGAAACGCTGTTTCTTTGCAGGACTGATCTGGCTGAAGTAGAACTTCTGCCCTGGGTGTGCCACATTGCCCTAGAGCTGAAAGCTACAACGTGCTGTTTCCTTTCCAAAGGGCGAGTTGGGCCCCAGAGCATCTTGCTTCCAGCTCTTTGGGAAGCTAAGAAGCAACTGGCTCCGCAAGTGATCTTACAGCCTACCGGGAACATATCTTACAAAGGCCTTTGAAACGCAGTTTCTTTGCAGACATTATCGGGCTGAAGTAGAACTTCTGCCCTGGTGTGCCACATTGCCCTAGAGCTGAAAGGCACAACGTGCAGGCTTCTTTACAAAGGGCTAGTTGGGCGCCAGAGCATCTTGCTTCCAGCTCTTTGGGAAGCTAAGAAACAACTCGCTCTGCACAGTGCTCTTACAGCCTACCGGGAACATCTCTTACAAAGGCCTGTGAAACGCAGTTTCTTTGCAGGCCTGATCTGCCTGAAGTAGAACTTCTACCTTCGGTGTGCCACATTGCCCTAGAGCTGAAAGGCACAACGTGCAGGCTTCTTAACAAAGGGCGAATGGGCGCCAGAGCATCTTGCTTCCAGCTCTTTGGGAAGCAAAGAAACAACTCGCTCTGCACAGTGCTCTTACAGCCTACCGGGAACATCTCTTACAAAGGCCTGTGAAACGCTGTTTCTTTGCAGGCCTTATCTGGCTGAAGTAGAACTTCTGCGCTGGGTGTGCCACATTACCCTAGAGCTGAAAGGAACAACGTGCAGGCTTCTTGACAAAGGGCGAGTTGGGCCCCACAGCATCTTGCTTCCAGCTCTTTTTGAAGCTAAGAAACAACTCGCTCTGTACAGTGCTCTTACAGCCTACCGGGAACATCTCTTACAAAGGCCTGTGAAACGCAGTTTCTTAGCAAGCCTGATCTGGCTGAAGTAGAACTTCTGCCCTGGGTGTGCCACATTGCCCTAGAGCTGAAAGGCACAACGTGCAGGCTTCTTAACAAAGGGCGAGTTGGGCCCCAGAGCATCTTGCTTCCAGGTCTTTGGGAAGCTAAGAAACAACTCGGTCTGCACAGTGCTCTTACAGCCTACCAGGAACATCTCTTACAAAGACCTGTGAAACGCAGTTTCTTTGCAGACATTATCTGGTGGAAGTAGAACTTCTACCCTGGGTGTGGCACATTGCCCTAGAGCTGAAAACCACAACGTGCAGGCTTCTTAACAAAGGGCGAGTTGGTCGCCAGAGCATCTTGCTTCCAGCTCTTTGGGAAGCTAAGAAACAACTCGCTCTGCACAGTGCTCTTACAGCCTACCGGGAACATCTATTTCAAAGGCATGTGAAACGCAGTTTCTTTGCAGGCCTGATCTGGCTGAAGTAGAACTTCTGCCCTGGGTGTGCCACAGTGCCCTAGAGCTGAAAGGCACAACGTGCAGGCTTCTTAACATACGGCGAGTTGGGCCCCAGAGCATCTTGCTTCCAGCTCTTTGGGAAGCTAAGAAGCAACTGGCTCCGCAAGTGATCTTACAGCCTACCGGGAACATATCTTACAATGGCCTTTGAAACGCAGTTTCTTTGCAGACATTATCGGGCTGAAGTAGAACTTCTGCCCTGGTGTGCCACATTGCCCTAGAGCTGAAAGGCACAACGTGCAGGCTTCTTAACAAAGGGCTAGTTGGGCGCCAGAGCATCTTGCTTCCAGCTCTTTGGGAAGCTAAGAAACAACTCGCTCTGCACAGTGCTCTTACAGCCTACCGGAAACATCTCTTACAAAGGCCTGTGAAACGCAGTTTCTTTGCAGGCCTGATCTGCCTGAAGTAGAACTTCTACCCTCGGTGTGCCACATTGCCCTAGAGCTGAAAGGCACAACGTGCAGGCTTCTTAACAAAGGGCGAATGGGCGCCAGAGCATCTTGCTTCCAGCTCTTTGGGAAGCTAAGAAACAACTCGCTCTGCACAGTGCTCTTACAGCCTACCGGGAACATATCTTACAAAGGCTTTTGAAACGCAGTTTCTTTGCAGACATTATCGGGCTGAAGTAGAACTTCTGCCCTGGTGTGCCACATTGCCCTAGAGCTGAAAGGCACAACGTGCAGGCTTCTTAACAAAGGGCTAGCTGGGCGCCAGAGCATCTTGCTTCCAGCTCTTTGGGAAGCTAAGAAACAAGTCGCTCTGCACAGTGCTCTTACAGCCTACTGGAAACATCTCTTACAAAGGCCTGTGAAACGCAGTTTCTTTGCAGGCCTGATCTGCCTGAAGTAGAAATTCTACCCTCGGTGTGCCACATTGCCCTAGAGCTGAAAGGCACAACCTGCAGGCTTCTTAACAAAGGGCGAATGGGCGCCAGAGCATCTTGCTTCCAGCTCTTTGGGAAGCTAAGAAACAACTCGCTCTACACAGTGCTCTTACAGCCTACCGGGAACATCTCTTACAAAGGCCTGTGAAACGCAGTTTCTTTGCAGGCCTGATCTGGCTGAAGTAGAACTTCTGCCCTGGGTGTGCCACATTGCCCTAGAGCTGAAAGGAACAACGTGCAGGCTTCTTAACAAAGGGCGAGTTGGGCCCCACAGCATCTTGCTTCCAGCTCTTTGGGAAGCTAAGAAACAACTCGCTCTGCACAGTGCTCTTACAGCCTACCGGGAACATCTCTTACAAAGGCCTGTGAAACGCAGTTTCTTTGCAGGCCTGATCTGGCTGAAGTAGAACTTCTGCCGTGGGTGTGCCACATTGCCCTAGAGCTGAAAGGCACAACGTGCAGGCTGCTTAACAAAGGGCGAGTTGGGCCCCAGAGCATCTTGCTTCCAGCTCTTTGGGAAGCTAAGAAGCAACTGGCTCCGCAAGTGATCTTACAGCCTACCGGGAACATATCTTACAATGGCCTTTGAAACGCAGTTTCTTTGCAGACATTATCGGGCTGAAGTAGAACTTCTGCCATGGTGTGCCACATTGCCCTAGAGCTGAAAGGCACAACGTGCAGGCTTCTTAAGAAAGGGCTAGTTGGGCGCCAGAGCATCTTGCTTCCAGCTCTTTGGGAAGCTAAGAAACAACTCGCTCTGCACAGTGCTCTTACAGCCTACCGGAAACATCTCTTACAAAGGCCTGTGAAACGCAGTTTCTTTGCAGGCCTGATCTGCCTGAAGTAGAACTTCTACCCTCGGTGTGCCACATTGCCCTAGAGCTGAAAGGCACAACGTGCAGGCTTCTTAACAAAGGGCGAATGGGCGCCAGAGCATCTTGCTTCCAGCTCTTTGGGAAGCTAAGAAACAACTCGCTCTGCACAGTGCTCTTACAGCCTACCGGGAACATCTCTTACAAAGGCCTTTGAAACGCAGTTTCTTTGCAGACATTATCGGGCTGAAGTAGAACTTCTGCCCTGGTGTGCCACATTGCCCTAGAGCTGAAAGGCACAACGTGCAGGCTTCTTAACAAAGGGCTAGCTGGGCGCCAGAGCATCTTGCTTCCAGCTCTTTGGGAAGCTAAGAAACAAGTCGCTCTGCACAGTGCTCTTACAGCCTACCGGAAACATCTCTTACAAAGGCCTGTGAAACGCAGTTTCTTTGCAGGCCTGATCTGCCTGAAGTAGAAATTCTACCCTCGGTGTGCCACATTGCCCTAGAGCTGAAAGGCACAACGTGCAGGCTTCTTAACAAAGGGCGAATGGGCGCCAGAGCATCTTGCTTCCAGCTCTTTGGGAAGCTAAGAAACAACTCGCTCTGCACAGTGCTCTTACAGCCTACCGGGAACATCTCTTACAAAGGCCTGTGAAACGCAGTTTCTTTGCAGACATTATCTGGTGGAAGTAGAACTTCTACCCTGGGTGTGCCACATTGCCCTAGAGCTGAATGGCACAACGTGCAGGCTTCTTAACAAAGGGCGAGTTGGGCGCCAGAGCATCTTGCTTCCAGCTCCTGGGGAAGCTAAGAAACAACTCGCTCTGCACAGTGCTCTTACAGCCTACCGGGAACATGTATTTCAAAGGCCTGTGAAACGCAGTTTCTTTGCAGGCCTGATCTGCCTGAAGTAGAACTTCTACTCTCGGTGTGCCACATTGCCCTAGAGCTGAAATCACAACGTGCAGGCTTCTTAACAAAGGGTGAATGGGCGCCACAGCATCTTGCTTCCAGGTCTTTGGGAAGCTAAGAAACAACTCGGTCTGCACAGTGCTCTTACAGCCTACCGGGAACATCTCTTACAAAGGCCTGTGAAACGCAGTTTCTTTGCAGGCCTGATCTGGCTGAAGTAGAACTTCTGCCCTGGGTGTGCCACATTGCCCTAGAGCTGAATGGCACAACGTGCAGGCTTCTTAACAAAGGGCGAGTTGGGCCCCAGAGCTTCTTGCTTCCAGCTCTTGGGAAGCTAAGAAACAACTCGCTCTGCACAGTGCTCTTACAGCCTACCGGGAACATCTCTTACAAAGGCCTGTGAAACGCAGTTTCTTAGCAGGCCTGATCTGGCTGAAGTAGAACTTCTGCCCTGGGTGTGCCACATTGCCCTAGAGCTGAATGGCACAACGTGCAGGCTTCTTAACAAAGGGCGAGTTGGGCCCCACAGCATCTTGCTTACAGCTCTTTTTGAAGCTAAGAAACAACTCGCTCTGCACAGTGCTCTTACAGCCTACCGGGAACATCTTTTACAAAGGCCTGTGAAACGCAGTTTCTTTGCAGGCCTGATCTGGCTGAAGTAGAACTTCTGCCCTGGGTGTGCCACATTGCCCTAGAGCTGAAAGGCACAACGTGCAGGCTTGTTAACAAAGGGCGAGTTGGGCCCCAGAGCATCTTGCTTCCAGCTCTTTGGGAAGCTAAGAAACAACTCGCTCTGCACAGTGCTCTTACAGCCTACCAGGAACATCTCTTACAAAGACCTGTGAAAAGCAGTTTCTTTGCAGACATTATCTGGTGGAAGTAGAACTTCTACCCTGAGTGTGCCACATTGCCCTAGAGCTGAAAGGCACAACGTGCAGGCTTCTTAACAAAGGGCGAGTTGGGCCCCAGAGCTTCTTGCTTCCAGCTCTTGGGAAGCTAAGAAACAACTCGATCTTCACAGTGCTCTTACAGCCTACCGGGAACATCTCTTACAAAGGCCTGTGAAACGCAGTTTCTTTGCAGGCCTAATCTGGCTGAAGTAGAACTTCTGCCCTCGGTGTGCCACATTGCCCTAGAGCTGAAAGGCACAACGTGCCGGCTTCTTAACAAAGGCGAGTTGGGCCCCACAGCATCTTGCTTCCAGCTCTTTGGGAAGCTAAGAAAGAACTCTCTCTGCACAGTGCTCTTACAACCTACTGGGAACATCTCTTACAAAGACCTGTGAAACGCTGTTTCTTTGCAGGACTGATCTGGCTGAAGTAGAACTTCTGCCCTGGGTGTGCCACATTGCCCTAGAGCTGAAAGCTACAACGAGCTGTCTCCTTTCCAAAGGGCGAGTTGGGCCCCAGAGCATCTTGCTTCCAGGTCTTTGGGAAGCTAAGAAGCAACTGGCTCCGCAAGTGATCTTACAGCCTACCGGGAACATATCTTACAAAGGCCTGTGAAACGCAGTTTCTTTGCAGGCCTGATCTGCCTGAAGTAGAACTTCTACCCTCGGTGTGCCACATTGCCCTAGAGCTGAAAGGCACAACGTGAAGGGTTCTTAACAAAGGGCGAATGGGCGCCAGGGCATCTTGCTTCCAGCTCTTTGGGAAGCTAAGAAACAACTCGCTCTGCACAGTGCTCTTACAGCCTACCGGGAACATCTATTTCAAAGGCCTGTGAAACGCAGTTTCTTTGCAGGCCTGATCTGGCTGAAGTAGAACTTCTGCCCTGGGTGTGCCACAGTGCCCTAGAGCTGAAAGGCACAACGTGCAGGCTTCTTAAAATAGGGCGAATTGGGCCCCACAGCATCTTGCTTCCAGCTCTTTGGGAAGCTAAGAAGCAACTCGCTCCGCACAGTGCTCTTACAGCCTACCGGGAACATATCTTACAAAGGCCTTTGAAACGCAGTTTCTTTGCAGACATTATCGGGCTGAAGTAGAACTTCTGCGCTGGTGTGCCACATTGCCCTAGAGCTGAAAGGCACAACGTGCAGGCTTCTTAACAAAGGGCGAGTTGGGCGCCAGAGCATCTTGCTTCCAGCTCTTTGGGAAGCTAAGAAACAACTCGCTCTGCACAGTGCTCTTACAGCCTACCGGGAACATCTATTTCAAAGGCCTGTGAAACGCAGTTTCTTTGCAGGCCTGATCGGGCTGAAGTAGAACTTCTGCCCTGGGTGTGCCACAGTGCCCTAGAGCTGAAAGGCACAACGTGCAGACTTCTTAACATAGGGCGAGTTGGGCCCCACAGCATCTTGCTTCCAGCTCTTTGGGAAGCTAAGAAACAACTCGCTCTGCACAGTGCTCTTATAGCCTACCAGGAACATCTCTTACAAAGACCTGTGAAACGCAATTTCTTTGCAGACATTATCTGGTGGAAGTAGAACTTCTACCCTGGGTGTGCCACATTGCCCTAGAGCTGAAAGGCACAACGTGCAGTCTTCTTAACAAAGGGCGAGTTGGGCGCCAGAGCATCTTGCTTCCAGCTCCTGGGGAAGCTAAGAAACAACTCGCTCTGCACAGTGCTCTTACAGCCTACCGGGAACATCTATTTCAATGGCCTGTGAAACGCAGTTTCTTTGCAGGCCTGATCTGCCTGAAGTAGAACTTCTACTCTCGGTGTGCCACATTGCCCTAGAGCTGAAAGGCACAACGTGCAGTCTTCTTAACAAAGGGCGAATGTGCGCCACAGCATCTTGCTTCCAGGTCTTTGGGAAGCTAAGAAACAACTCGGTCTGCACAGTGCTCTTACAGCCTACCGGGAACATCTCTTACAAAGGCCTGTGAAACGCAGTTTCTTTGCAGGCCTAATCTGGCTGAAGTAGAACTTCTGCCCTCGGTGTGCCACATTGCCCTAGAGCTGAAAGGCACAACGTGCAGGCTTCTTAACAAAGGGCGAGTTGGGCCCCAGAGCATCTTGCTTCCAGCTCTTTGGGAAGCTAAGAAAGAACTCGCTCTGCACAGTGCTCTTACAACCTACTGGGAACATCTCTTACAAAGACCTGTGAAACGCTGTTTCTTTGCAGGACTGATCTGGCTGAAGTAGAACTTCTGCCCTGGGTGTGCCACATTGCCCTAGAGCTGAAAGCTACAACGTGCTGTTTCCTTTCCAAAGGGCGAGTTGGGCCCCAGAGCATCTTGCTTCCAGCTCTTTGGGAAGCTAAGAAGCAACTGGCTCCGCAAGTGATCTTACAGCCTACCGGGAACATATCTTACAAAGGCCTTTGAAACGCAGTTTCTTTGCAGACATTATCGGGCTGAAGTAGAACTTCTGCCCTGGTGTGCCACATTGCCCTAGAGCTGAAAGGCACAACGTGCAGGCTTCTTTACAAAGGGCTAGTTGGGCGCCAGAGCATCTTGCTTCCAGCTCTTTGGGAAGCTAAGAAACAACTCGCTCTGAACAGTGCTCTTACAGCCTACCGGAAACATCTCTTACAAAGGCCTGTGAAACGCAGTTTCTTTGCAGGCCTGATCTGCCTGAAGTAGAACTTCTACCTTCGGTGTGCCACATTGCCCTAGAGCTGAAAGGCACAACGTGCAGGCTTCTTAACAAAGGGCGAATGGGCGCCAGAGCATCTTGCTTCCAGCTCTTTGGGAAGCAAAGAAACAACTCGCTCTGCACAGTGCTCTTACAGCCTACCGGGAACATCTCTTACAAAGGCCTGTGAAACGCTGTTTCTTTGCAGGCCTTATCTGGCTGAAGTAGAACTTCTGCGCTGGGTGTGCCACATTACCCTAGAGCTGAAAGGAACAACGTGCAGGCTTCTTGACAAAGGGCGAGTTGGGCCCCACAGCATCTTGCTTCCAGCTCTTTTTGAAGCTAAGAAACAACTCGCTCTGTACAGTGCTCTTACAGCCTACCGGGAACATCTCTTACAAAGGCCTGTGAAACGCAGTTTCTTAGCAAGCCTGATCTGGCTGAAGTAGAACTTCTGCCCTGGGTGTGCCACATTGCCCTAGAGCTGAAAGGCACAACGTGCAGGCTTCTTAACAAAGGGCGAGTTGGGCCCCAGAGCATCTTGCTTCCAGGTCTTTGGGAAGCTAAGAAACAACTCGGTCTGCACAGTGCTCTTACAGCCTACCAGGAACATCTCTTACAAAGACCTGTGAAACGCAGTTTCTTTGCAGACATTATCTGGTGGAAGTAGAACTTCTACCCTGGGTGTGGCACATTGCCCTAGAGCTGAAAACCACAACGTGCAGGCTTCTTAACAAAGGGCGAGTTGGTCGCCAGAGCATCTTGCTTCCAGCTCTTTGGGAAGCTAAGAAACAACTCGCTCTGCACAGTGCTCTTACAGCCTACCGGGAACATCTATTTCAAAGGCATGTGAAACGCAGTTTCTTTGCAGGCCTGATCTGGCTGAAGTAGAACTTCTGCCCTGGGTGTGCCACAGTGCCCTAGAGCTGAAAGGCACAACGTGCAGGCTTCTTAACATACGGCGAGTTGGGCCCCACAGCATCTTGCTTCCAGCTCTTTGGGAAGGTAAGAAGCAACTCGCTCCGCACAGTGCTCTTACAGCCTACCGGGAACATATCATACAAAGGCCTTTGAAACGCAGTTTCTTTGCAGACATTATCGGGCTGAAGTAGAACTTCTGCCCTGGTGTGCCACATTGCCCTAGAGCTGAAAGGCACAACGTGCAGGCTTCTTAACAAAGGGCTAGTTGGGCGCCAGAGCATCTTGCTTCCAGCTCTTTGGGAAGCTAAGAAACAACTCGCTCTGCACAGTGCTCTTACAGCCTACCGGGAACATCTCTTACAAAGGCCTGTGAAACGCAGTTTCTTTGCAGGCCTGATCTGCCTGAAGTAGAACATCTACCCTCGGTGTGCCACATTGCCCTAGAGCTGAAAGGCACAACGTGCAGGCTTCTTAACAAAGGGCGAATGGGCGCCAGAGCATCTTGCTTCCAGCTCTTTGGGAAGCTAAGAAACAACTCGCTCTGCACAGTGCTCTTACAGCCTACCGGGAACATCTCTTACAAAGGCCTGTTAAACGCAGTTTCTTTGCAGGCCTGATCTGGCTGAAGTAGAACTTCTGCCCTGGGTGTGCCACATTGCCCTAGAGCTGAAAGGAACAACGTGCAGGCTTCTCAACAAAGGGCGAGTTGGGCCCCACAGCATCTTGCTTCCAGCTCTTTTTGAAGCTAAGAAACAACTCGCTCTGCACAGTGCTCTTACAGCCTACCGGGAACATCTCTTACAAAGGCCTGTGAAACGCAGTTTCTTTGCAGGCCTGATCTGGCTGAAGTAGAACTTCTGCCCTGGGTGTGCCACATTGCCCTAGAGCTGAAAGGCACAACGCGCAGGCTTCTTAACAAAGGGCGAGTTGGGCGCCAGAGCATCTTGCTTCCAGCTCCTGGGGAAGCTAAGAAATAACTCGCTCTGCAGAGTGCTCTTACAGCCTACCGGGAACATCTATTTCAAAGGCCTGTGAAAGGCAGTTTCTTTGCAGGCCTGATCTGGCTGAAGTAGAACTTCTGCCCTGGGTGTGCCACAGTGCCCTAGAGCTGAGAGGCACAACGTGCAGGCTTCTTAAAATAGGGCGAATTGGGCCCCACAGCATCTTGCTTCCAGCTCTTTGGGAAGCTAAGAAGCAACTCGCTCCGCACAGTGCTCTTACAGCCTACCGGGAACATATCTTACAAAGGCCTTTGAAACGCAGTTTCTTTGCAGACATTATCGGGCTGAAGTAGAACTTCTGCGCTGGTGTGCCACATTGCCCTAGAGCTGAAAGGCACAACGTGCAGGCTTCTTAACAAAGGGCTAGTTGGGCGCCAGAGCATCTTGCTTCCAGCTGTTTGGGAAGCTAAGAAACAACTCGCTCTGCACAGTGCTCTTACAGCCTACGGAAACATCTCTTACAAAGGCCTGTGAAACGCAGTTTCTTTGCAGGCCTGATCTGCCTGAAGTAGAACTTCTACCCTCGGTGTGCCACAATGCCGTAGAGGTGAAAGGCACAACGTGCAGGCTTCTTAACAAAGGGCGAATGGGCGCCAGAGCATCTTGCTTCCAGCTCTTTGGGAAGCTAAGAAACAACTCGGTCTGCACAGTGCTCTTACAGCCTACCGGGAACATCTCTTACAAAGGCCTGTGAAACGCAGTTTCTTTGCAGGCCTGATCTGGCTGAAGTAGAACTTCTGCCCTGGGTGTGCCACATTGCCCTAGAGCTGAATGGCACAACGTGCAGGCTTCTTAACAAAGGGCGAGTTGGGCCCCACAGCATCTTGCTTCCAGCTCTTTTTGAAGCTAAGAAACAACTCGCTCTGCACAGTGCTCTTACAGCCTACCGGGAACATCTTTTACAAAGGCCTGTGAAACGCAGTTTCTTTGCAGGCCTGATCTGGCTGAAGTAGAACTTCTGCCCTGGGTGTGCCACATTGCCCTAGAGCTGAAAGGAACAACGTGCAGGCTTCTTAACAAAGGGCGAGTTGGGCCCCAGTGCATCTTGCTTCCAGCTCTTTGGGAAGCTAAGAAACAACTCGCTCTGCACAGTGCTCTTACAGCCTACCAGGAATATCTCTTACAAAGACCTGTGAAACGCAGTTTCTTTGCAGACATTATCTGGTGGAAGTAGAACTTCTACCCTGAGTGTGCCACATTGCCCTAGAGCTGAAAGGCACAACGTGCAGGCTTCTTAACAAAGAGCGAGTTGGGCCCCAGAGCTTCTTGATTCCAGCTCTTGGGAAGCTAAGAAACAACTCGCTCTGCACAGTGCTCTTACAGCCTACCGGGAACATCTCTTACAAAGGCCTGTGAAACGCAGTTTCTTTGCAGGCCTGATCTGGCTGAAGTAGAACTTCTGCCCTGGGTGTGCCACATTGCCCTAGAGCTGAAAGGAACAACGTGCAGGCTTCTCAACAAAGGGCGAGTTGGGCCCCACAGCATCTTGCTTCCAGCTCTTTTTGAAGCTAAGAAACAACTCGCTCTGCACAGTGCTCTTACAGCCTACCGGGAACATCTCTTACAAAGGCCTGTGAAACGCAGTTTCTTTGCAGGCCTGATCTGGCTGAAGTAGAACTTCTGCCCTGGGTGTGCCACATTGCCCTAGAGCTGAAAGGCACAACGCGCAGGCTTCTTAACAAAGGGCGAGTTGGGCGCCAGAGCATCTTGCTTCCAGGTCTTTGGGAAGCTAAGAAACAACTCGGTCTGCACAGTGCTCTTACAGCCTACCGGGAACATCTCTTACAAAGGCCTGTGAAACGCAGTTTCTTTGCAGGCCTAATCTGGCTGAAGTAGAACTTCTGCCCTCGGTGTGCCACATTGCCCTAGAGCTGAAAGGCACAACGTGCAGGCTTCTTAACAAAGGGCGAGTTGGGCCCCAGAGCATCTTGCTTCCAGCTCTTTGGGAAGCTAAGAAAGAACTCGCTCTGCACAGTGCTCTTACAACCTACCGGGAACATCTCTTACAAAGACCTGTGAAACGCTGTTTCTTTGCAGGACTGATCTGGCTGAAGTAGAACTTCTGCCCTGGGTGTGCCACATTGCCCTAGAGCTGAAAGCTACAACGTGCTGTTTCCTTTCCAAAGGGCGAGTTGGGCCCCAGAGCATCTTGCTTCCAGCTCTTTGGGAAGCTAAGAAGCAACTGGCTCCGCAAGTGATCTTACAGCCTACCGGGAACATATCTTACAAAGGCCTTTGAAACGCAGTTTCTTTGCAGACATTATCGGGCTGAAGTAGAACTTCTGCCCTGGTGTGCCACATTGCCCTAGAGCTGAAAGGCACAACGTGCAGGCTTCTTTACAAAGGGCTAGTTGGGCGCCAGAGCATCTTGCTTCCAGCTCTTTGGGAAGCTAAGAAACAACTCGCTCTGCACAGTGCTCTTACAGCCTACCGGGAACATCTCTTACAAAGGCCTGTGAAACGCAGTTTCTTTGCAGGCCTGATCTGCCTGAAGTAGAACTTCTACCTTCGGTGTGCCACATTGCCCTAGAGCTGAAAGGCACAACGTGCAGGCTTCTTAACAAAGGGCGAATGGGCGCCAGAGCATCTTGCTTCCAGCTCTTTGGGAAGCAAAGAAACAACTCGCTCTGCACAGTGCTCTTACAGCCTACCGGGAACATCTCTTACAAAGGCCTGTGAAACGCTGTTTCTTTGCAGGCCTTATCTGGCTGAAGTAGAACTTCTGCGCTGGGTGTGCCACATTACCCTAGAGCTGAAAGGAACAACGTGCAGGCTTCTTGACAAAGGGCGAGTTGGGCCCCACAGCATCTTGCTTCCAGCTCTTTTTGAAGCTAAGAAACAACTCGCTCTGTACAGTGCTCTTACAGCCTACCGGGAACATCTCTTACAAAGGCCTGTGAAACGCAGTTTCTTAGCAAGCCTGATCTGGCTGAAGTAGAACTTCTGCCCTGGGTGTGCCACATTGCCCTAGAGCTGAAAGGCACAACGTGCAGGCTTCTTAACAAAGGGCGAGTTGGGCCCCAGAGCATCTTGCTTCCAGGTCTTTGGGAAGCTAAGAAACAACTCGGTCTGCACAGTGCTCTTACAGCCTACCAGGAACATCTCTTACAAAGACCTGTGAAACGCAGTTTCTTTGCAGACATTATCTGGTGGAAGTAGAACTTCTACCCTGGGTGTGGCACATTGCCCTAGAGCTGAAAACCACAACGTGCAGGCTTCTTAACAAAGGGCGAGTTGGTCGCCAGAGCATCTTGCTTCCAGCTCTTTGGGAAGCTAAGAAACAACTCGCTCTGCACAGTGCTCTTACAGCCTACCGGGAACATCTATTTCAAAGGCATGTGAAACGCAGTTTCTTTGCAGGCCTGATCTGGCTGAAGTAGAACTTCTGCCCTGGGTGTGCCACAGTGCCCTAGAGCTGAAAGGCACAACGTGCAGGCTTCTTAACATACGGCGAGTTGGGCCCCACAGCATCTTGCTTCCAGCTCTTTGGGAAGGTAAGAAGCAACTCGCTCCGCACAGTGCTCTTACAGCCTACCGGGAACATATCATACAAAGGCCTTTGAAACGCAGTTTCTTTGCAGACATTATCGGGCTGAAGTAGAACTTCTGCCCTGGTGTGCCACATTGCCCTAGAGCTGAAAGGCACAACGTGCAGGCTTCTTAACAAAGGGCTAGTTGGGCGCCAGAGCATCTTGCTTCCAGCTCTTTGGGAAGCTAAGAAACAACTCGCTCTGCACAGTGCTCTTACAGCCTACCGGGAACATCTCTTACAAAGGCCTGTGAAACGCAGTTTCTTTGCAGGCCTGATCTGCCTGAAGTAGAACATCTACCCTCGGTGTGCCACATTGCCCTAGAGCTGAAAGGCACAACGTGCAGGCTTCTTAACAAAGGGCGAATGGGCGCCAGAGCATCTTGCTTCCAGCTCTTTGGGAAGCTAAGAAACAACTCGCTCTGCACAGTGCTCTTACAGCCTACCGGGAACATCTCTTACAAAGGCCTGTTAAACGCAGTTTCTTTGCAGGCCTGATCTGGCTGAAGTAGAACTTCTGCCCTGGGTGTGCCACATTGCCCTAGAGCTGAAAGGAACAACGTGCAGGCTTCTCAACAAAGGGCGAGTTGGGCCCCACAGCATCTTGCTTCCAGCTCTTTTTGAAGCTAAGAAACAACTCGCTCTGCACAGTGCTCTTACAGCCTACCGGGAACATCTCTTACAAAGGCCTGTGAAACGCAGTTTCTTTGCAGGCCTGATCTGGCTGAAGTAGAACTTCTGCCCTGGGTGTGCCACATTGCCCTAGAGCTGAAAGGCACAACGCGCAGGCTTCTTAACAAAGGGCGAGTTGGGCGCCAGAGCATCTTGCTTCCAGCTCCTGGGGAAGCTAAGAAATAACTCGCTCTGCAGAGTGCTCTTACAGCCTACCGGGAACATCTATTTCAAAGGCCTGTGAAAGGCAGTTTCTTTGCAGGCCTGATCTGGCTGAAGTAGAACTTCTGCCCTGGGTGTGCCACAGTGCCCTAGAGCTGAGAGGCACAACGTGCAGGCTTCTTAAAATAGGGCGAATTGGGCCCCACAGCATCTTGCTTCCAGCTCTTTGGGAAGCTAAGAAGCAACTCGCTCCGCACAGTGCTCTTACAGCCTACCGGGAACATATCTTACAAAGGCCTTTGAAACGCAGTTTCTTTGCAGACATTATCGGGCTGAAGTAGAACTTCTGCGCTGGTGTGCCACATTGCCCTAGAGCTGAAAGGCACAACGTGCAGGCTTCTTAACAAAGGGCTAGTTGGGCGCCAGAGCATCTTGCTTCCAGCTGTTTGGGAAGCTAAGAAACAACTCGCTCTGCACAGTGCTCTTACAGCCTACGGAAACATCTCTTACAAAGGCCTGTGAAACGCAGTTTCTTTGCAGGCCTGATCTGCCTGAAGTAGAACTTCTACCCTCGGTGTGCCACAATGCCGTAGAGGTGAAAGGCACAACGTGCAGGCTTCTTAACAAAGGGCGAATGGGCGCCAGAGCATCTTGCTTCCAGCTCTTTGGGAAGCTAAGAAACAACTCGGTCTGCACAGTGCTCTTACAGCCTACCGGGAACATCTCTTACAAAGGCCTGTGAAACGCAGTTTCTTTGCAGGCCTGATCTGGCTGAAGTAGAACTTCTGCCCTGGGTGTGCCACATTGCCCTAGAGCTGAATGGCACAACGTGCAGGCTTCTTAACAAAGGGCGAGTTGGGCCCCACAGCATCTTGCTTCCAGCTCTTTTTGAAGCTAAGAAACAACTCGCTCTGCACAGTGCTCTTACAGCCTACCGGGAACATCTTTTACAAAGGCCTGTGAAACGCAGTTTCTTTGCAGGCCTGATCTGGCTGAAGTAGAACTTCTGCCCTGGGTGTGCCACATTGCCCTAGAGCTGAAAGGAACAACGTGCAGGCTTCTTAACAAAGGGCGAGTTGGGCCCCAGTGCATCTTGCTTCCAGCTCTTTGGGAAGCTAAGAAACAACTCGCTCTGCACAGTGCTCTTACAGCCTACCAGGAATATCTCTTACAAAGACCTGTGAAACGCAGTTTCTTTGCAGACATTATCTGGTGGAAGTAGAACTTCTACCCTGAGTGTGCCACATTGCCCTAGAGCTGAAAGGCACAACGTGCAGGCTTCTTAACAAAGAGCGAGTTGGGCCCCAGAGCTTCTTGCTTCCAGCTCTTGGGAAGCTAAGAAACAACTCGCTCTGCACAGTGCTCTTACAGCCTACCGGGAACATCTCTTACAAAGGCCTGTGAAACGCAGTTTCTTTGCAGGCCTGATCTGGCTGAAGTAGAACTTCTGCCCTGGGTGTGCCACATTGCCCTAGAGCTGAAAGGAACAACGTGCAGGCTTCTCAACAAAGGGCGAGTTGGGCCCCACAGCATCTTGCTTCCAGCTCTTTTTGAAGCTAAGAAACAACTCGCTCTGCACAGTGCTCTTACAGCCTACCGGGAACATCTCTTACAAAGGCCTGTGAAACGCAGTTTCTTTGCAGGCCTGATCTGGCTGAAGTAGAACTTCTGCCCTGGGTGTGCCACATTGCCCTAGAGCTGAAAGGCACAACGCGCAGGCTTCTTAACAAAGGGCGAGTTGGGCGCCAGAGCATCTTGCTTCCAGCTCCTGGGGAAGCTAAGAAATAACTCGCTCTGCAGAGTGCTCTTACAGCCTACCGGGAACATCTATTTCAAAGGCCTGTGAAACGCAGTTTCTTTGCAGGCCTGATCTGGCTGAAGTAGAACTTCTGCCCTGGGTGTGCCACAGTGCCCTAGAGCTGAAAGGCACAACGTGCAGGCTTCTTAAAATAGGGCGAATTGGGCCCCACAGCATCTTGCTTCCAGCTCTTTGGGAAGCTAAGAAGCAACTCGCTCCGCACAGTGCTCTTACAGCCTACCGGGAACATATCTTACAAAGGCCTTTGAAACGCAGTTTCTTTGCAGACATTATCGGGCTGAAGTAGAACTTCTGCGCTGGTGTGCCACATTGCCCTAGAGCTGAAAGGCACAACGTGCAGGCTTCTTAACAAAGGGCTAGTTGGGCGCCAGAGCATCTTGCTTCCAGCTCTTTGGGAAGCTAAGAAACAACTCGCTCTGCACAGTGCTCTTACAGCCTACGGAAACATCTCTTACAAAGGCCTGTGAAACGCAGTTTCTTGGCAGGCCTGATCTGCCTGAAGTAGAACTTCTACCCTCGGTGTGCCACATTGCCGTAGAGGTGAAAGGCACAACGTGCAGGCTTCCTAACAAAGGGCGAATGGGCGCCAGAGCATCTTGCTTCCAGCTCTTTGGGAAGCTAAGAAACAACTTGGTCTGCACAGTGCTCTTACAGCCTACCGGGAACATCACTTACAAAGGCCTGTGAAAGGCAGTTTCTTTGCAGGCCTGATCTGGCTGAAGTAGAACTTCTGCCCTGGGTGTGCCACATTGCCCTAGAGCTGAAAGGAACAACGTGCAGGCTTCTTAACAAAGGGCGAGTTGGGCCCCAGTGCATCTTGCTTCCAGCTCTTTGGGAAGCTAAGAAACAACTCGCTCTGCACAGTGCTCTTACAGCCTACCAGGAATATCTCTTACAAAGACCTGTGAAACGCAGTTTCTTTGCAGACATTATCTGGTGGAAGTAGAACTTCTACCCTGAGTGTGCCACATTGCCCTAGAGCTGAAAGGCACAACGTGCAGGCTTCTTAACAAAGAGCGAGTTGGGCCCCAGAGCTTCTTGCTTCCAGCTCTTGGGAAGCTAAGAAACAACTCGATCTTCACAGTGCTCTTACAGCCTACCGGGAACATCTCTTACAAAGGCCTGTGAAATGCAGTTTCTTTGCAGGCCTAATCTGGCTGAAGTAGAACTTCTGCCCTCGGTGTGCCACATTGCCCTAGAGCTGAAAGGCACAACTTGCAGGCTTCTTAACAAAGGGCGAGTTGGGCCCCAGAGCATCTTGCTTCCAGCTCTTTGGGAAGCTAAGAAAGAACTCGCTCTGCACAGTGCTCTTACAACCTACCGGGAACATCTCTTACAAAGACCTGTGAAACGCTGTTTCTTTGCAGGACTGATCTGGCTGAAGTAGAACTTCTGCCCTGGGTGTGCCACATTGCCCTAGAGCTGAAAGCTACAACGTGCTGTTTCCTTTCCAAAGGGCGAGTTGGGCCCCAGAGCATCTTGCTTCCAGCTCTTTGGGAAGCTAAGAAGCAACTGGCTCCGCAAGTGTTCTTACAGCCTACCGGGAACATATCTTACAATGGCCTTTGAAACGCAGTTTCTTTGCAGACATTATCGGGCTGAAGTAGAACTTCTGCCATGGTGTGCCACATTGCCCTAGAGCTGAAAGGCACAACGTGCAGGCTTCTTAACAAAGGGCTAGTTGGGCGCCAGAGCATCTTGCTTCCAGCTCTTTGGGAAGCTAAGAAACAACTCGCTCTGCACAGTGCTCTTACAGCCTACCGGAAACATCTCTTACAAAGGCCTGTGAAACGCAGTTTCTTTGCAGGCCTGATCTGCCTGAAGTAGAACTTCTACCCTCGGTGTGCCACATTGCCCTAGAGCTGAAAGGCACAACGTGCAGGCTTCTTAACAAAGGGCGAATGGGCGCCAGAGCATCTTGCTTCCAGCTCTTTGGGAAGCTAAGAAACAACTCGCTCTGCACAATGCTCTTATAGACTACCAGGAACATCTCTTACAAAGACCTGTGAAACGCAGTTTCTTTGCAGACATTATCTGGTGGAAGTAGAACTTCTACCCTGGGTGTGCCACATTGCCCTAGAGCTGAAAGGCACAACGTGCAGGCTTCTTAACAAAGGGCGAGTTGGGCGCCAGAGCATCTTGCATCCAGCTCTTTGGGAAGCTAAGAAACAACTCGCTCTGCACAGTGCTCTTACAGCCTACCGGGAACATCTATTTCAAAGGCCTGTGAAACGCAGTTTCTTTGCAGGCCTGATCTGGCTGAAGTAGAACTTCTGCCCTGGGTGTGCCACAGTGCCCTAGAGCTGAAAGACACAACGTGCAGGCTTCTTAACATAGGGCGAGTTGGGCCCCACAGCATCTTGCTTCCAGCTCTTTGGGAAGCTAAGAAGCAACTGGCTCCGCACAGTGCTCTTACAGCCTACCGGGAACATATCTTACAAAGGCCTTTGAAACGCAGTTTCTTTGCAGACATTATCGGGCTGAAGTAGAACTTCTGCCCTGGTGTGCCACATTGCCCTAGAGCTGAAAGGCACAACGTGCAGGCTTCTTAACAAAGGGCTAGCTGGGCGCCAGAGCATCTTGCTTCCAGCTCTTTGGGAAGCTAAGAAACAAGTCGCTCTGCACAGTGCTCTTACAGCCTACCGGAAACATCTCTTACAAAGGCCTGTGAAACGCAGTTTCTTTGCAGGCCTGATCTGCCTGAAGTAGAAATTCTACCCTCGGTGTGCCACATTGCCCTAGAGCTGAAAGGCACAACGTGCAGGCTTCTTAACAAAGGGCGAATGGGCGCCAGAGCATCTTGCTTCCAGCTCTTTGGGAAGCTAAGAAACAACTCGCTCTGCACAGTGCTCTTACAGCCTACCGGGAACATCTCTTACAAAGGCCTGTGAAACGCAGTTTCTTTGCAGGCCTGATCTGGCTGAAGTAGAACTTCTGCCCTGGGTGTGCCACATTGGCCTAGAGCTGAAGGGAACAACGTGCAGGCTTCTTAACAAAGGGCGAGTTGGGCCACACAGCATCTTGCTTCCAGCTCTTTTTGAAGCTAAGAAACAACTCGCTCTGCACAGTGCTCTTACAGCCTACCGGGAACATCTCTTACAAAGGCCTGTGAAACGCAGTTTCTTTGCAGGCCTGATCTGGCTGAAGTAGAACTTCTGCCGTGGGTGTGCCTCATTGCCCTAGAGCTGAAAGGCACAACGTGCAGGCTGCTTAACAAAGGGCGAGTTGGGCCCCAGAGCATCTTGCTTCCAGCTCTTTGGGAAGCTAAGAAGCAACTGGCTCCGCAAGTGATCTTACAGCCTACCGGGAACATATCTTACAATGGCCTTTGAAACGCAGTTTCTTTGCAGACATTATCGGGCTGAAGTAGAACTTCTGCCCTGGTGTGCCACATTGCCCTAGAGCTGAAAGGCACAACGTGCAGGCTTCTTAACAAAGGGCTAGTTGGGCGCCAGAGCATCTTGCTTCCAGCTCTTTGGGAAGCTAAGAAACAACTCGCTCTGCACAGTGCTCTTACAGCCTACCGGAAACATCTCTTACAAAGGCCTGTGAAACGCAGTTTCTTTGCAGGCCTGATCTGCCTGAAGTAGAACTTCTACCCTCGGTGTGCCACATTGCCCTAGAGCTGAAAGGCACAACGTGCAGGCTTCTTAACAAAGGGCGAATGGGCGCCAGAGCATCTTGCTTCCAGCTCTTTGGGAAGCTAAGAAACAACTCGCTCTGCACAGTGCTCTTACAGCCTACCGGGAACATATCTTACAAAGGCCTTTGAAACGCAGTTTCTTTGCAGACATTATCGGGCTGAAGTAGAACTTCTGCCCTGGTGTGCCACATTGCCCTAGAGCTGAAAGGCACAACGTGCAGGCTTCTTAACAAAGGGCTAGCTGGGCGCCAGAGCATCTTGCTTCCAGCTCTTTGGGAAGCTAAGAAACAAGTCGCTCTGCACAGTGCTCTTACAGCCTACCGGGAACATCTCTTACAAAGGCCTGTGAAACGCAGTTTCTTTGCAGGCCTGATCTGCCTGAAGTAGAAATTCTACCCTCGGTGTGCCACATTGCCCTAGAGCTGAAAGGCACAACGTGCAGGCTTCTTAACAAAGGGCGAATGGGCGCCAGAGCATCTTGCTTCCAGCTCTTTGGGAAGCTAAGAAACAACTCGCTCTACACAGTGCTCTTACAGCCTACCGGGAACATCTCTTACAAAGGCCTGTGAAACGCAGTTTCTTTGCAGGCCTGATCTGGCTGAAGTAGAACTTCTGCCCTGGGTGTGCCACATTGCCCTAGAGCTGAAAGGAACAACGTGCAGGCTTCTTAACAAAGGGCGAGTTGGGCCCCACAGCATCTTGCTTCCAGCTCTTTGGGAAGCTAAGAAACAACTCGCTCTGCACAGTGCTCTTACAGCCTACCGGGAACATCTCTTACAAAGGCCTGTGAAACGCAGTTTCTTTGCAGGCCTGATCTGGCTGAAGTAGAACTTCTGCCGTGGGTGTGCCACATTGCCCTAGAGCTGAAAGGCACAACGTGCAGGCTGCTTAACAAAGGGCGAGTTGGGCCCCAGAGCATCTTGCTTCCAGCTCTTTGGGAAGCTAAGAAGCAACTGGCTCCGCAAGTGATCTTACAGCCTACCGGGAACATATCTTACAATGGCCTTTGAAACGCAGTTTCTTTGCAGACATTATCGGGCTGAAGTAGAACTTCTGCCATGGTGTGCCACATTGCCCTAGAGCTGAAAGGCACAACGTGCAGGCTTCTTAACAAAGGGCTAGTTGGGCGCCAGAGCATCTTGCTTCCAGCTCTTTGGGAAGCTAAGAAACAACTCGCTCTGCACAGTGCTCTTACAGCCTACCGGAAACATCTCTTACAAAGGCCTGTGAAACGCAGTTTCTTTGCAGGCCTGATCTGCCTGAAGTAGAACTTCTACCCTCGGTGTGCCACATTGCCCTAGAGCTGAAAGGCACAACGTGCAGGCTTCTTAACAAAGGGCGAATGGGCGCCAGAGCATCTTGCTTCCAGCTCTTTGGGAAGCTAAGAAACAACTCGCTCTGCACAGTGCTCTTACAGCCTACCGGGAACATCTCTTACAAAGGCCTTTGAAACGCAGTTTCTTTACAGACATTATCGGGCTGAAGTAGAACTTCTGCCCTGGTGTGCCACATTGCCCTAGAGCTGAAAGGCACAACGTGCAGGCTTCTTAACAAAGGGCTAGCTGGGCGCCAGAGCATCTTGCTTCCAGCTCTTTGGGAAGCTAAGAAACAAGTCGCTCTGCACAGTGCTCTTACAGCCTACCGGAAACATCTCTTACAAAGGCCTGTGAAACGCAGTTTCTTTGCAGGCCTGATCTGCCTGAAGTAGAACTTCTACCCTCGGTGTGCCACATTGCCCTAGAGCTGAAAGGCACAACGTGCAGGCTTCTTAACATAGTGCGAGTTGGGCCCCACAGCATCTTGCTTCCAGCTCTTTGGGAAGCTAAGAAGCAACTCGCTCCGCACAGTGCTCTTACAGCCTACCGGGAACATATCATACAAAGGCCTTTGAAACGCAGTTTCTTTGCAGACATTATCGGGCTGAAGTAGAACTTCTGCCCTGGTGTGCCACATTGCCCTAGAGCTGAAAGGCACAACGTGCAGGCTTCTTAACAAAGAGCTAGTTGGGCGCCAGAGCATCTTGCTTCCAGCTCTTTGGGAAGCTAAGAAACAACTCGCTCTGCACAGTGCTCTTACAGCCTACCGGGAACATCTCTTACAAAGGCCTGTGAAACGCAGTTACTTTGCAGGCCTGATCTGCCTGAAGTAGAACTTCTACCCTCGGTGTGCCACATTGCCCTAGAGCTGAAAGGCACAACGTGCAGGGTTCTTAACAAAGGGCGATGGGCGCCAGAGCATCTTGCTTCCAGCTCTTTGGGAAGCTAAGAAACAACTCGCTCTGCACAGTGCTCTTACAGCCTACCGGGAACATCTCTTACAAAGGCCTGTGAAACGCAGTTTCTTTGCAGGCCTGATCTGGCTGAAGTAGAACTTCTGCCCTGGGTGTGCCACATTGCCCTAGAGCTGAAAGGAACAACGTGCAGGCTTCTCAACAAAGGGCGAGTTGGGCCCCACAGCATCTTGCTTCCAGCTCTTTTTGAAGCTAAGAAACAACTCGCTCTGCACAGTGCTCTTACAGCCTACCGGGAACATCTCTTACAAAGGCCTGTGAAACGCAGTTTCTTTGCAGGCCTGATCTGGCTGAAGTAGAACTTCTGCCCTGGGTGTGCCACATTGCCCTAGAGCTGAAAGGCACAACGCGCAGGCTTCTTAACAAAGGGCGAGTTGGGCGCCAGAGCATCTTGCTTCCAGCTCCTGGGGAAGCCAAGAAATAACTCGCTCTGCAGAGAGCTCTTACAGCCTACCGGGAACATCTATTTCAAAGGCCTGTGAAACGCAGTTTCTTTGCAGGCCTGATCTGGCTGAAGTAGAACTTCTGCCCTGGGTGTGCCACAGTGCCCTAGAGCTGAAAGGCACAACGTGCAGGCTTCTTAAAATAGGGCGAATTGGGCCCCACAGCATCTTGCTTCCAGCTCTTTGGGAAGCTAAGAAGCAACTGGCTCCGCAAGTAATCTTACAGCCTACCGGGAACATATCTTACAATGGCCTTTGAAACGCAGTTTCTTTGCAGACATTATCGGGCTGAAGTTGAACTTCTGCCCTGGTGTGCCACATTGCCCTAGAGCTGAAAGGCACAACGTGCAGGCTTCTTAACAAAGGGCTAGTTGGGCGCCAGAGCATCTTGCTTCCAGCTCTTTGGGAAGCTAAGAAACAACTCGCTCTGCACAGTGCTCTTACAGCCTACCGGAAACATCTCTTACAAAGGCCTGTGAAACGCAGTTTCTTTGCAGGCCTGATCTGCCTGAAGTAGAACTTCTACCCTCGGTGTGCCACATTGCCCTAGAGCTGAAAGGCACAACGTGCAGGCTTCTTAACAAAGGGCGAATGGGCGCCAGAGCATCTTGCTTCCAGCTCTTTGGGAAGCTAAGAAACAACTCGCTCTGCACAGTGCTCTTATAGCCTACCAGGAACATCTCTTACAAAGACCTGTGAAACGCAGTTTCTTTGCAGACATTATCTGGTGGAAGTAGAACTTCTACCCTGGGTGTGCCACATTGCCCTAGAGCTGAAAGGCACAACGTGCAGGGTTCTTAACAAAGGGCGAGTTGGGCACCAGAGCATCTTGCTTCCAGCTCTTTGGGAAGCTAAGAAACAACTCGCTCTGCACAGTGCTCTTACAGCCTACCGGGAACATCTATTTCAAAGGCCTGTGAAACGCAGTTTCTTTGCAGGCCTGATCTGGCTGAAGTAGAACTTCTGCCCTGGGTGTGCCACAGTGCCCTAGAGCTGAAAGGCACAACGTGCAGGCTTCTTAACATAGGGCGAGTTGGGCCCCACAGCATCTTGCTTCCAGCTCTGTGGGAAGCTAAGAAGCAACTCGCTCCGCACAGTGCTCTTACAGCCTACCGGGAACATATCTTACAAAGGCCTTTGAAACGCAGTTTCTTTGCAGACATTATCGGGCTGAAGTAGAACTTCTGCCCTGGTGTGCCACATTGCCCTAGAGCTGAAAGGCACAACGTGCAGGCTTCTTAACAAAGGGCTAGCTGGGCGCCAGAGCATCTTGCTTCCAGCTCTTTGGGAAGCTAAGAAACAAGTCGCTCTGCACAGTGCTCTTACAGCCTACCGGAAAGATCTCTTACAAAGGCCTGTGAAATGCAGTTTCTTTGCAGGCCTGATCTGCCTGAAGTAGAACTTCTACCCTCGGTGTGCCACATTGCCCTAGAGCTGAAACGCACAACGTGCAGGCTTCTTAACAAAGGGCCAATGGGCGCCAGAGCATCTTGCTTCCAGCTCTTTGGGAAGCTAAGAAAGAACTCGCTCTGCACAGTGCTCTTACAGCCTACCGGGAACATCTCTTACAAAGGCCTGTGAAACGCAGTTTATTTGCAGGCCTTATCTGGCTGAAGTAGAACTTCTGCCCTGGGTGTGCCACGTTACCCTAGAGCTGAAAGGAACAACGTGCAGGCTTCTTAACAAAGGGCGAGTTGGGCCCCACAGCATCTTGCTTCCAGCTCTTTTTGAAGCTAAGAAACAACTCGCTCTGCACCGTGCTCTTACAGCCTACCGGGAACATCTCTTACAAAGGCCTGTGAAACGCAGATTCTTAGCAGGCCTCATCTGGCTGAAGTAGAACTTCTGCCCTGGGTGTGCCAATTGCCCTAGAGCTGAAAGGCACAACGTGCAGGCTTCTTAACAAAGGGCGAGTTGGGTCCCAGAGCATCTTGCTTCCAGCTCTTTGGGAAGCTAAGAAACAACTCGCTCTGCACAGTGCTCTTATAGCCTACCAGGAACATCTCTTACAAAGACCTGTGAAACGCAATTTCTTTGCAGACATTATCTGGTGGAAGTAGAACTTCTACCCTGGGTGTGCCACATTGCCCTAGAGCTGAAAGGCACAACGTGCAGGCTTCTTAACAAAGGGCGAGTTGGGCCCCACAGCATCTTGCTTCCAGCTCTTTGGGAAGCTAAGAAAGAACTCGCTCTGCACAGTGCTCTTACAACCTACTGGGAACATCTCTTACAAAGACCTGTGAAACGCTGTTTCTTTGCAGGACTGATCTGGCTGAAGTAGAACTTCTGCCCTGGGTGTGCCACATTGCCCTAGAGCTGAAAGCTACAACGTGCTGTCTCCTTTCCAAAGGGCGAGTTGGGCCCCAGAGCATCTTGCTTCCAGCTCTTTGGGAAGCTAAGAAGCAACTGGCTCCGCAAGTGATCTTACAGCCTACCGGGAACATATCTTACAATGGCCTTTGAAACGCAGTTTCTTTGCAGACATTATCGGGCTGAAGTAGAACTTCTGCCATGGTGTGCCACATTGCCCTAGAGCTGAAAGGCACAACGTGCAGGCTTCTTAACAAAGGGCTAGTTGGGCGCCAGAGCATCTTGCTTCCAGCTCTTTGGGAAGCTAAGAAACAACTCGCTCTGCACAGTGCTCTTACAGCCTACCGGAAACATCTCTTACAAAGGCCTGTGAAACGCAGTTTCTTTGCAGGCCTGATCTGCCTGAAGTAGAACTTCTACCCTCGGTGTGCCACATTGCCCTAGAGCTGAAAGGCACAACGTGCAGGCTTCTTAACAAAGGGCGAATGGGCGCCAGAGCATCTTGCTTCCAGCTCTTTGGGAAGCTAAGAAACAACTCGCTCTGCACAGTGCTTTTACAGCCTACCGGGAACATCTCTTACAAAGGCCTGTGAAACGCAGTTTCTTTGCAGACATTATCGGGCTGAAGTAGAACTTCTGCCCTGGTGTGCCACATTGCCCTAGAGCTGAAAGGCACAACGTGCAGGCTTCTTAACAAAGGGCGAGTTGGGCCCCACAGCATCTTGCTTCCAGCTCTTTGGGAAGCTAAGAAAGAACTCGCTCTGCACAGTGCTCTTACAACCTACCGGGAACATCTCTTACAAAGACCTGTGAAACGCTGTTTCTTTGCAGGACTGATCTGGCTGAAGTAGAACTTCTGCCCTGGGTGTGCCACATTGCCCTAGAGCTGAAAGCTACAACGTGCTGTCTCCTTTCCAAAGGGCGAGTTGGGCCCCAGAGCATCTTGCTTCCAGCTCTTTGGGAAGCTAAGAAGCAACTGGCTCCGCAAGTGATCTTACAGCCTACCGGGAACATATCTTACAAAGGCCTGTGAAACGCAGTTTCTTTGCAGGCCTGATCTGCCTGAAGTAGAACTTCTACCCTCGGTGTGCCACATTGCCCTAGAGCTGAAAGGCACAACGTGCAGGGTTCTTAACAAAGGGCGAATGGGCGCCAGAGCATCTTGCTTCCAGCTCTTTGGGAAGCTAAGAAACAACTCGCTCTGCACAGTGCTCTTACAGCCTACCGGGAACATCTATTTCAAAGGCCTGTGAAACGCAGTTTCTTTGCAGGCCTGATCTGGCTGAAGTAGAACTTCTGCCCTGGGTGTGCCACAGTGCCCTAGAGCTGAAAGGCACAACGTGCAGGCTTCTTAAAATAGGGCGAATTGGGCCCCACAGCATCTTGCTTCCAGCTCTTTGGGAAGCTAAGAAGCAACTCGCTCCGCACAGTGCTCTTACAGCCTACCGGGAACATATCTTACAAAGGCCTTTGAAACGCAGTTTCTTTGCAGACATTATCGGGCTGAAGTAGAACTTCTGCCCTGGTGTGCCACATTGCCCTAGAGCTGAAAGGCACAACGTGCAGGGTTCTTAACAAAGGGCGAGTTGGGCGCCAGAGCATCTTGCTTCCAGCTCTTTGGGAAGCTAAGAAACAACTCGCTCTGCACAGTGCTCTTACAGCCTACCGGGAACATCTATTTCAAAGGCCTGTGAAACGCAGTTTCTTTGCAGGCCTGATCGGGCTGAAGTAGAACTTCTGCCCTGGGTGTGCCACAGTGCCCTAGAGCTGAAAGGCACAACGTGCAGGCTTCTTAACATAGGGCGAGTTGGGCCCCACAGCATCTTGCTTCCAGCTCTTTGGGAAGCTAAGAAACAACTCGCTCTGCACAGTGCTCTTATAGCCTACCAGGAACATCTCTTACAAAGACCTGTGAAACGCAATTTCTTTGCAGACATTATCTGGTGGAAGTAGAACTTCTACCCTGGGTGTGCCACATTGCCCTAGAGCTGAAAGGCACAACGTGCAGGCTTCTTAACAAAGGGCGAGTTGGGCGCCAGAGCATCTTGCTTCCAGCTCCTGGGGAAGCTAAGAAACAACTCGCTCTGCACAGTGCTCTTACAGCCTACCGGGAACATCTATTTCAATGGCCTGTGAAACGCAGTTTCTTTGCAGGCCTGATCTGCCTGAAGTAGAACTTCTACTCTCGGTGTGCCACATTGCCCTAGAGCTGAAAGGCACAACGTGCAGTCTTCTTAACAAAGGGCGAATGTGCGCCACAGCATCTTGCTTCCAGGTCTTTGGGAAGCTAAGAAACAACTCGGTCTGCACAGTGCTCTTACAGCCTACCGGGAACATCTCTTACAAAGGCCTGTGAAACGCAGTTTCTTTGCAGGCCTAATCTGGCTGAAGTAGAACTTCTGCCCTCGGTGTGCCACATTGCCCTAGAGCTGAAAGGCACAACGTGCAGGCTTCTTAACAAAGGGCGAGTTGGGCCCCAGAGCATCTTGCTTCCAGCTCTTTGGGAAGCTAAGAAAGAACTCGCTCTGCACAGTGATCTTACAACCTACCGGGAACATCTCTTACAAAGACCTGTGAAACGCTGTTTCTTTGCAGGACTGATCTGGCTGAAGTAGAACTTCTGCCCTGGGTGTGCCACATTGCCCTAGAGCTGAAAGCTACAACGTGCTGTTTCCTTTCCAAAGGGCGAGTTGGGCCCCAGAGCATCTTGCTTCCAGCTCTTTGGGAAGCTAAGAAGCAACTGGCTCCGCAAGTGATCTTACAGCCTACCGGGAACATATCTTACAAAGGCCTTTGAAACGCAGTTTCTTTGCAGACATTATCGGGCTGAAGTAGAACTTCTACCCTGGTGTGCCACATTGCCCTAGAGCTGAAAGGCACAACGTGCAGGCTTCTTTACAAAGGGCTAGTTGGGCGCCAGAGCATCTTGCTTCCAGCTCTTTGGGAAGCTAAGAAACAACTCGCTCTGCACAGTGCTCTTACAGCCTACCGGAAACATCTCTTACAAAGGCCTGTGAAACGCAGTTTCTTTGCAGGCCTGATCTGCCTGAAGTAGAACTTCTACCCTCGGTGTGCCACATTGCCCTAGAGCTGAAAGGCACAACGTGCAGGCTTCTTAACAAAGGGCGAATGGGCGCCAGAGCATCTTGCTTCCAGCTCTTTGGGAAGCAAAGAAACAACTCGCTCTGCACAGTGCTCTTACAGCCTACCGGGAACATCTCTTACAAAGGCCTGTGAAACGCTGTTTCTTTGCAGGCCTCATCTGGCTGAAGTAGAACTTCTGCGCTGGGTGTGCCACATTACCCTAGAGCTGAAAGGAACAACGTGCAGGCTTCTTGACAAAGGGCGAGTTGGGCCCCACAGCATCTTGCTTCCAGCTCTTTTTGAAGCTAAGAAACAACTCGCTCTGTACAGTGCTCTTACAGCCTACCGGGAACATCTCTTACAAAGGCCTGTGAAACGCAGTTTCTTAGCAAGCCTGATCTGGCTGAAGTAGAACTTCTGCCCTGGGTGTGCCACATTGCCCTAGAGCTGAAAGGCACAACGTGCAGGCTTCTTAACAAAGGGCGAGTTGGGCGCCAGAGCATCTTGCTTCCAGCTCTTTGGGAAGCTAAGAAACAACTCGCTCTGCACAGTGCTCTTACAGCCTACCGGGAACATCTCTTACAAAGGCCTGTGAAACGCAGTTTCTTTGCAGGCCTGATCTGCCTGAAGTAGAACATCTACCCTCGGTGTGCCACATTGCCCTAGAGCTGAAAGGCACAACGTGCATTCTTCTTAACAAAGGGCGAATGGGCGCCAGAGCATCTTGCTTCCAGCTCTTTGGGAAGCTAAGAAACAACTCGCTCTGCACAGTGCTCTTACAGCCTACCGGGAACATCTCTTACAAAGGCCTGTGAAACGCAGTTTCTTTGCAGGCCTGATCTGGCTGAAGTAGAACTTCTGCCCTGGGTGTGCCACATTGCCCTAGAGCTGAAAGGAACAACGTGCAGGCTTCTCAACAAAGGGCGAGTTGGGCCCCACAGCATCTTGCTTCCAGCTCTTTTTGAAGCTAAGAAACAACTCGCTCTGCACAGTGCTCTTACAGCCTACCGGGAACATCTCTTACAAAGGCCTGTGAAACGCAGTTTCTTTGCAGGCCTGATCTGGCTGAAGTAGAACTTCTGCCCTGGGTGTGCCACATTGCCCTAGAGCTGAAAGGCACAACGCGCAGGCTTCTTAACAAAGGGCGAGTTGGGCGCCAGAGCATCTTGCTTTCAGCTCCTGGGGAAGCTAAGAAATAACTCGCTCTGCAGAGTGCTCTTACAGCCTACCGGGAACATCTATTTCAAAGGCCTGTGAAACGCAGTTTCTTTGCAGGCCTGATCTGGCTGAAGTAGAACTTCTGCCCTGGGTGTGCCACAGTGCCCTAGAGCTGAGAGGCACAACGTGCAGGCTTCTTAAAATAGGGCGAATTGGGCCCCACAGCATCTTGCTTCCAGCTCTTTGGGAAGCTAAGAAGCAACTCGCTCCGCACAGTGCTCTTACAGCCTACCGGGAACATATCTTACAAAGGCCTTTGAAACGCAGTTTCTTTGCAGACATTATCGGGCTGAAGTAGAACTTCTGCGCTGGTGTGCCACATTGCCCTAGAGCTGAAAGGCACAACGTGCAGGCTTCTTAACAAAGGGCGAGTTGGGCCCCACAGCATCTTGCTTCCAGCTCTTTTTGAAGCTAAGAAACAACTCGCTCTGCACAGTGCTCTTACAGCCTACCGGGAACATCTTTTACAAAGGCCTGTGAAACGCAGTTTCTTTGCAGGCCTGATCTGGCTGAAGTAGAACTTCTGCCCTGGGTGTGCCACATTGCCCTAGAGCTGAAAGGAACAACGTGCAGGCTTCTTAACAAAGGGCGAGTTGGGCCCCAGTGCATCTTGCTTCCAGCTCTTTGGGAAGCTAAGAAACAACTCGCTCTGCACAGTGCTCTTACAGCCTACCAGGAATATCTCTTACAAAGACCTGTGAAACGCAGTTTCTTTGCAGACATTATCTGGTGGAAGTAGAACTTCTACCCTGAGTGTGCCACATTGCCCTAGAGCTGAAAGGCACAACGTGCAGGCTTCTTAACAAAGAGCGAGTTGGGCCCCAGAGCTTCTTGCTTCCAGCTCTTGGGAAGCTAAGAAACAACTCGATCTTCACAGTGCTCTTACAGCCTACCGGGAACATCTCTTACAAAGGCCTGTGAAATGCAGTTTCTTTGCAGGCCTAATCTGGCTGAAGTAGAACTTCTGCCCTCGGTGTGCCACATTGCCCTAGAGCTGAAAGGCACAACTTGCAGGCTTCTTAACAAAGGGCGAGTTGGGCCCCAGAGCATCTTGCTTCCAGCTCTTTGGGAAGCTAAGAAAGAACTCGCTCTGCACAGTGCTCTTACAACCTACCGGGAACATCTCTTACAAAGACCTGTGAAACGCTGTTTCTTTGCAGGACTGATCTGGCTGAAGTAGAACTTCTGCCCTGGGTGTGCCACATTGCCCTAGAGCAGAAAGCTACAACGTGCTGTCTCCTTTCCAAAGGGCGAGTTGGGCCCCAGAGCATCTTGCTTCCAGCTCTTTGGGAAGCTAAGAAGCAACTGGCTCCGCAAGTGTTCTTACAGCCTACCGGGAACATATCTTACAATGGCCTTTGAAACGCAGTTTCTTTGCAGACATTATCGGGCTGAAGTAGAACTTCTGCCATGGTGTGCCACATTGCCCTAGAGCTGAAAGGCACAACGTGCAGGCTTCTTAACAAAGGGCTAGTTGGGCGCCAGAGCATCTTGCTTCCAGCTCTTTGGGAAGCTAAGAAACAACTCGCTCTGCACAGTGCTCTTACAGCCTACCGGAAACATCTCTTACAAAGGCCTGTGAAACGCAGTTTCTTTGCAGGCCTGATCTGCCTGAAGTAGAACTTCTACCCTCGGTGTGCCACATTGCCCTAGAGCTGAAAGGCACAACGTGCAGGCTTCTTAACAAAGGGCGAATGGGCGCCAGAGCATCTTGCTTCCAGCTCTTTGGGAAGCTAAGAAACAACTCGCTCTGCACAATGCTCTTATAGACTACCAGGAACATCTCTTACAAAGACCTGTGAAACGCAGTTTCTTTGCAGACATTATCTGGTGGAAGTAGAACTTCTACCCTGGGTGTGCCACATTGCCCTAGAGCTGAAAGGCACAACGTGCAGGCTTCTTAACAAAGGGCGAGTTGGGCGCAAGAGCATCTTGCATCCAGCTCTTTGGGAAGCTAAGAAACAACTCGCTCTGCACAGTGCTCTTACAGCCTACCGGGAACATCTATTTCAAAGGCCTGTGAAACGCAGTTTCTTTGCAGGCCTGATCTGGCTGAAGTAGAACTTCTGCCCTGGGTGTGCCACAGTGCCCTAGAGCTGAAAGGCACAACGTGCAGGCTTCTTAACATAGGGCGAGTTGGGCCCCACAGCATCTTGCTTCCAGCTCTTTGGGAAGCTAAGAAGCAACTGGCTCCGCACAGTGCTCTTACAGCCTACCGGGAACATATCTTACAAAGGCCTTTGAAACGCAGTTTCTTTGCAGACATTATCGGGCTGAAGTAGAACTTCTGCCCTGGTGTGCCACATTGCCCTAGAGCTGAAAGGCACAACGTGCAGGCTTCTTAACAAAGGGCTAGCTGGGCGCCAGAGCATCTTGCTTCCAGCTCTTTGGGAAGCTAAGAAACAAGTCGCTCTGCACAGTGCTCTTACAGCCTACCGGAAACATCTCTTACAAAGGCCTGTGAAACGCAGTTTCTTTGCAGGCCTGATCTGCCTGAAGTAGAAATTCTACCCTCGGTGTGCCACATTGCCCTAGAGCTGAAAGGCACAACGTGCAGGCTTCTTAACAAAGGGCGAATGGGCGCCAGAGCATCTTGCTTCCAGCTCTTTGGGAAGCTAAGAAACAACTCGGTCTGCACAGTGCTCTTACAGCCTACCGGGAACATCTCTTACAAAGGCCTGTGAAACGCAGTTTCTTTGCAGGCCTGATCTGGCTGAAGTAGAACTTCTGCCCTGGGTGTGCCACATTGCCCTAGAGCTGAATGGCACAACGTGCAGGCTTCTTAACAAAGGGCGAGTTGGGCCCCACAGCATCTTGCTTCCAGCTCTTTTTGAAGCTAAGAAACAACTCGCTCTGCACAGTGCTCTTACAGCCTACCGGGAACATCTTTTACAAAGGCTTGTGAAACGCAGTTTCTTTGCAGGCCTGATCTGGCTGAAGTAGAACTTCTGCCCTGGGTGTGCCACATTGCCCTAGAGCTGAAAGGAACAACGTGCAGGCTTCTTAACAAAGGGCGAGTTGGGCCCCAGTGCATCTTGCTTCCAGCTCTTTGGGAAGCTAAGAAACAACTCGCTCTGCACAGTGCTCTTACAGCCTACCAGGAATATCTCTTACAAAGACCTGTGAAACGCAGTTTCTTTGCAGACATTATCTGGTGGAAGTAGAACTTCTACCCTGAGTGTGCCACATTGCCCTAGAGCTGAAAGGCACAACGTGCAGGCTTCTTAACAAAGAGCGAGTTGGGCCCCAGAGCTTCTTGCTTCCAGCTCTTGGGAAGCTAAGAAACAACTCGATCTTCACAGTGCTCTTACAGCCTACCGGGAACATCTCTTACAAAGGCCTGTGAAATGCAGTTTCTTTGCAGGCCTAATCTGGCTGAAGTAGAACTTCTGCCCTCGGTGTGCCACATTGCCCTAGAGCTGAAAGGCACAACTTGCAGGCTTCTTAACAAAGGGCGAGTTGGGCCCCAGAGCATCTTGCTTCCAGCTCTTTGGGAAGCTAAGAAAGAACTCGCTCTGCACAGTGCTCTTACAACCTACCGGGAACATCTCTTACAAAGACCTGTGAAACGCTGTTTCTTTGCAGGACTGATCTGGCTGAAGTAGAACTTCTGCCCTGGGTGTGCCACATTGCCCTAGAGCAGAAAGCTACAACGTGCTGTCTCCTTTCCAAAGGGCGAGTTGGGCCCCAGAGCATCTTGCTTCCAGCTCTTTGGGAAGCTAAGAAGCAACTGGCTCCGCAAGTGTTCTTACAGCCTACCGGGAACATATCTTACAATGGCCTTTGAAACGCAGTTTCTTTGCAGACATTATCGGGCTGAAGTAGAACTTCTGCCATGGTGTGCCACATTGCCCTAGAGCTGAAAGGCACAACGTGCAGGCTTCTTAACAAAGGGCTAGTTGGGCGCCAGAGCATCTTGCTTCCAGCTCTTTGGGAAGCTAAGAAACAACTCGCTCTGCACAGTGCTCTTACAGCCTACCGGAAACATCTCTTACAAAGGCCTGTGAAACGCAGTTTCTTTGCAGGCCTGATCTGCCTGAAGTAGAACTTCTACCCTCGGTGTGCCACATTGCCCTAGAGCTGAAAGGCACAACGTGCAGGCTTCTTAACAAAGGGCGAATGGGCGCCAGAGCATCTTGCTTCCAGCTCTTTGGGAAGCTAAGAAACAACTCGCTCTGCACAATGCTCTTATAGACTACCAGGAACATCTCTTACAAAGACCTGTGAAACGCAGTTTCTTTGCAGACATTATCTGGTGGAAGTAGAACTTCTACCCTGGGTGTGCCACATTGCCCTAGAGCTGAAAGGCACAACGTGCAGGCTTCTTAACAAAGGGCGAGTTGGGCGCAAGAGCATCTTGCATCCAGCTCTTTGGGAAGCTAAGAAACAACTCGCTCTGCACAGTGCTCTTACAGCCTACCGGGAACATCTATTTCAAAGGCCTGTGAAACGCAGTTTCTTTGCAGGCCTGATCTGGCTGAAGTAGAACTTCTGCCCTGGGTGTGCCACAGTGCCCTAGAGCTGAAAGGCACAACGTGCAGGCTTCTTAACATAGGGCGAGTTGGGCCCCACAGCATCTTGCTTCCAGCTCTTTGGGAAGCTAAGAAGCAACTGGCTCCGCACAGTGCTCTTACAGCCTACCGGGAACATATCTTACAAAGGCCTTTGAAACGCAGTTTCTTTGCAGACATTATCGGGCTGAAGTAGAACTTCTGCCCTGGTGTGCCACATTGCCCTAGAGCTGAAAGGCACAACGTGCAGGCTTCTTAACAAAGGGCTAGCTGGGCGCCAGAGCATCTTGCTTCCAGCTCTTTGGGAAGCTAAGAAACAAGTCGCTCTGCACAGTGCTCTTACAGCCTACCGGAAACATCTCTTACAAAGGCCTGTGAAACGCAGTTTCTTTGCAGGCCTGATCTGCCTGAAGTAGAAATTCTACCCTCGGTGTGCCACATTGCCCTAGAGCTGAAAGGCACAACGTGCAGGCTTCTTAACAAAGGGCGAATGGGCGCCAGAGCATCTTGCTTCCAGCTCTTTGGGAAGCTAAGAAACAACTCGCTCTGCACAGTGCTCTTACAGCCTACCGGGAACATCTCTTACAAAGGCCTGTGAAACGCAGTTTCTTTGCAGGCCTGATCTGGCTGAAGTAGAACTTCTGCCCTGGGTGTGCCACATTGCCCTAGAGCTGAAAGGAACAACGTGCAGGCTTCTTAACAAAGGGCGAGTTGGGCCCCACAGCATCTTGCTTCCAGCTCTTTTTGAAGCTAAGAAACAACTCGCTCTGCACAGTGCTCTTACAGCCTACCGGGAACATCTCTTACAAAGGCCTGTGAAACGCAGTTTCTTTGCAGGCCTGATCTGGCTGAAGTAGAACTTCTGCCCTAGGTGTGCCTCATTGCCCTAGAGCTGAAAGGCACAACGTGCAGGCTGCTTAACAAAGGGCGAGTTGGGCCCCAGAGCATCTTGCTTCCAGCTCTTTGGGAAGCTAAGAAGCAACTGGCTCCGCAAGTGATCTTACAGCCTACCGGGAACATATCTTACAATGGCCTTTGAAACGCAGTTTCTTTGCAGACATTATCGGGCTGAAGTAGAACTTCTGCCCTGGTGTGCCACATTGCCCTAGAGCTGAAAGGCACAACGTGCAGGCTTCTTAACAAAGGGCTAGTTGGGCGCCAGAGCATCTTGCTTCCAGCTCTTTGGGAAGCTAAGAAACAACTCGCTCTGCACAGTGCTCTTACAGCCTACCGGAAACATCTCTTACAAAGGCCTGTGAAACGCAGTTTCTTTGCAGGCCTGATCTGCCTGAAGTAGAACTTCTACCCTCGGTGTGCCACATTGCCCTAGAGCTGAAAGGCACAACGTGCAGGCTTCTTAACAAAGGGCGAATGGGCGCCAGAGCATCTTGCTTCCAGCTCTTTGGGAAGCTAAGAAACAACTCGCTCTGCACAGTGCTCTTACAGCCTACCGGGAACATATCTTACAAAGGCTTTTGAAACGCAGTTTCT
The DNA here is from genome assembly GCF_041296265.1 of Equus caballus. NCBI lineage: Eukaryota > Metazoa > Chordata > Mammalia > Perissodactyla > Equidae > Equus > Equus caballus. The sequence continues at coordinate 49,419,004 of NC_091692.1, forward strand.
TTGCAGACATTATCGGGCTGAAGTAGAACTTCTGCCCTGGTGTGCCACATTGCCCTAGAGCTGAAAGGCACAACGTGCAGGCTTCTTAACAAAGGGCTAGCTGGGCGCCAGAGCATCTTGCTTCCAGCTCTTTGGGAAGCTAAGAAACAAGTCGCTCTGCACAGTGCTCTTACAGCCTACCGGAAACATCTCTTACAAAGGCCTGTGAAACGCAGTTTCTTTGCAGGCCTGATCTGCCTGAAGTAGAAATTCTACCCTCGGTGTGCCACATTGCCCTAGAGCTGAAAGGCACAACCTGCAGGCTTCTTAACAAAGGGCGAATGGGCGCCAGAGCATCTTGCTTCCAGCTCTTTGGGAAGCTAAGAAACAACTCGCTCTACACAGTGCTCTTACAGCCTACCGGGAACATCTCTTACAAAGGCCTGTGAAACGCAGTTTCTTTGCAGGCCTGATCTGGCTGAAGTAGAACTTCTGCCCTGGGTGTGCCACATTGCCCTAGAGCTGAAAGGAACAACGTGCAGGCTTCTTAACAAAGGGCGAGTTGGGCCCCACAGCATCTTGCTTCCAGCTCTTTGGGAAGCTAAGAAACAACTCGCTCTGCACAGTGCTCTTACAGCCTACCGGGAACATCTCTTACAAAGGCCTGTGAAACGCAGTTTCTTTGCAGGCCTGATCTGGCTGAAGTAGAACTTCTGCCGTGGGTGTGCCACATTGCCCTAGAGCTGAAAGGCACAACGTGCAGGCTGCTTAACAAAGGGCGAGTTGGGCCCCAGAGCATCTTCCTTCCAGCTCTTTGGGAAGCTAAGAAGCAACTGGCTCCGCAAGTGATCTTACAGCCTACCGGGAACATATCTTACAATGGCCTTTGAAACGCAGTTTCTTTGCAGACATTATCGGGCTGAAGTAGAACTTCTGCCATGGTGTGCCACATTGCCCTAGAGCTGAAAGGCACAACGTGCAGGCTTCTTAAGAAAGGGCTAGTTGGGCGCCAGAGCATCTTGCTTCCAGCTCTTTGGGAAGCTAAGAAACAACTCGCTCTGCACAGTGCTCTTACAGCCTACCGGAAACATCTCTTACAAAGGCCTGTGAAACGCAGTTTCTTTGCAGGCCTGATCTGCCTGAAGTAGAACTTCTACCCTCGGTGTGCCACATTGCCCTAGAGCTGAAAGGCACAACGTGCAGGCTTCTTAACAAAGGGCGAATGGGTGCCAGAGCATCTTGCTTCCAGCTCTTTGGGAAGCTAAGAAACAACTCGCTCTGCACAGTGCTCTTACAGCCTACCGGGAACATCTCTTACAAAGGCCTTTGAAACGCAGTTTCTTTGCAGACATTATCGGGCTGAAGTAGAACTTCTGCCCTGGTGTGCCACATTGCCCTAGAGCTGAAAGGCACAACGTGCAGGCTTCTTAACAAAGGGCTAGCTGGGCGCCAGAGCATCTTGCTTCCAGCTCTTTGGGAAGCTAAGAAACAAGTCGCTCTGCACAGTGCTCTTACAGCCTACCGGAAACATCTCTTACAAAGGCCTGTGAAACGCAGTTTCTTTGCAGGCCTGATCTGCCTGAAGTAGAAATTCTACCCTCGGTGTGCCACATTGCCCTAGAGCTGAAAGGCACAACGTGCAGGCTTCTTAACAAAGGGCGAATGGGCGCCAGAGCATCTTGCTTCCAGCTCTTTGGGAATCTAAGAAACAACTCGCTCTGCACAGTGCTCTTACAGCCTACCGGGAACATCTCTTACAAAGGCCTGTGAAACGCAGTTTCTTTGCAGACATTATCTGGTGGAAGTAGAACTTCTACCCTGGGTGTGCCACATTGCCCTAGAGCTGAATGGCACAACGTGCAGGCTTCTTAACAAAGGGCGAGTTGGGCGCCAGAGCATCTTGCTTCCAGCTCCTGGGGAAGCTAAGAAACAACTCGCTCTGCACAGTGCTCTTACAGCCTACCGGGAACATGTATTTCAAAGGCCTGTGAAACGCAGTTTCTTTGCAGGCCTGATCTTCCTGAAGTAGAACTTCTACTCTCGGTGTGCCACATTGCCCTAGAGCTGAAATCACAACGTGCAGGCTTCTTAACAAAGGGTGAATGGGCGCCACAGCATCTTGCTTCCAGGTCTTTGGGAAGCTAAGAAACAACTCGGTCTGCACAGTGCTCTTACAGCCTACCGGGAACATCTCTTACAAAGGCCTGTGAAACGCAGTTTCTTTGCAGGCCTGATCTGGCTGAAGTAGAACTTCTGCCCTGGGTGTGCCACAGTGCCCTAGAGCTGAATGGCACAACGTGCAGGCTTCTTAACAAAGGGCGAGTTGGGCCCCAGAGCTTCTTGCTTCCAGCTCTTGGGAAGCTAAGAAACAACTCGCTCTGCACAGTGCTCTTACAGCCTACCGGGAACATCTCTTACAAAGGCCTGTGAAACGCAGTTTCTTAGCAGGCCTGATCTGGCTGAAGTAGAACTTCTGCCCTGGGTGTGCCACATTGCCCTAGAGCTGAATGGCACAACGTGCAGGCTTCTTAACAAAGGGCGAGTTGGGCCCCACAGCATCTTGCTTACAGCTCTTTTTGAAGCTAAGAAACAACTCGCTCTGCACAGTGCTCTTACATCCTACCGGGAACATCTTTTACAAAGGCCTGTGAAACGCAGTTTCTTTGCAGGCCTGATCTGGCTGAAGTAGAACTTCTGCCCTGGGTGTGCCACATTGCCCTAGAGCTGAAAGGCACAACGTGCAGGCTTCTTAACAAAGGGCGAGTTGGGCCCCAGTGCATCTTGCTTCCAGCTCTTTGGGAAGCTAAGAAACAACTCGCTCTGCACAGTGCTCTTACAGCCTACCAGGAACATCTCTTACAAAGACCTGTGAAAAGCAGTTTCTTTGCAGACATTATCTGGTGGAAGTAGAACTTCTACCCTGAGTGTGCCACATTGCCCTAGAGCTGAAAGGCACAACGTGCAGGCTTCTTAACAAAGGGCGAGTTGGGCCCCAGAGCTTCTTGCTTCCAGCTCTTGGGAAGCTAAGAAACAACTCGATCTTCACAGTGCTCTTACAGCCTACCGGGAACATCTCTTACAAAGGCCTGTGAAATGCAGTTTCTTTGCAGGCCTAATCTGGCTGAAGTAGAACTTCTGCCCTCGGTGTGCCACATTGCCCTAGAGCTGAAAGGCACAACGTGCCGGCTTCTTAACAAAGGCGAGTTGGGCCCCACAGCATCTTGCTTCCAGCTCTTTGGGAAGCTAAGAAAGAACTCGCTCTGCACAGTGCTCTTACAACCTACTGGGAACATCTCTTACAAAGACCTGTGAAACGCTGTTTCTTTGCAGGACTGATCTGGCTGAAGTAGAACTTCTGCCCTGGGTGTGCCACATTGCCCTAGAGCTGAAAGGAACAACGTGCAGGCTTCTCAACAAAATGCGAGTTGGGCCCCACAGCATCTTGCTTCCAGCTCTTTGGGAAGCTAAGAACCAACTGGCTCCGCAAGTGATCTTACAGCCTACCGGGAACATATCTTACAAAGGCCTGTGAAACGCAGTTTCTTTGCAGGCCTGATCTGCCTGAAGTAGAACTTCTACCCTCGGTGTGCCACATTGCCCTAGAGCTGAAAGGCACAACGTGCAGGGTTCTTAACAAAGGGCGAATGGGCGCCAGAGCATCTTGCTTCCAGCTCTTTGGGAAGCTAAGAAACAACTCGCTCTGCACAGTGCTCTTACAGCCTACCGGGAACATCTATTTCAAAGGCCTGTGAAACGCAGTTTCTTTGCAGGCCTGATCTGGCTGAAGTAGAACTTCTGCCCTGGGTGTGCCACAGTGCCCTAGAGCTGAAAGGCACAACGTGCAGGCTTCTTAAAATAGGGCGAATTGGGCCCCACAGCATCTTGCTTCCAGCTCTTTGGGAAGCTAAGAAGCAACTCGCTCCGCACAGTGCTCTTACAGCCTACCGGGAACATATCTTACAAAGGCCTTTGAAACGCAGTTTCTTTGCAGACATTATCGGGCTGAAGTAGAACTTCTGCGCTGGTGTGCCACATTGCCCTAGAGCTGAAAGGCACAACGTGCAGGGTTCTTAACAAAGGGCGAGTTGGGCGCCAGAGCATCTTGCTTCCAGCTTTTTGGGAAGCTAAGAAACAACTCGCTCTGCACAGTGCTCTTACAGCCTACCGGGAACATCTATTTCAAAGGCCTGTGAAACGCAGTTTCTTTGCAGGCCTGATCGGGCTGAAGTAGAACTTCTGCCCTGGGTGTGCCACAGTGCCCTAGAGCTGAAAGGCACAACGTGCAGGCTTCTTAACATAGGGCGAGTTGGGCCCCACAGCATCTTGCTTCCAGCTCTTTGGGAAGCTAAGAAACAACTCGCTCTGCACAGTGCTCTTATAGCCTACCAGGAACATCTCTTACAAAGACCTGTGAAACGCAATTTCTTTGCAGACATTATCTGGTGGAAGTAGAACTTCTACCCTGGGTGTGCCACATTGCCCTAGAGCTGAAAGGCACAACGTGCAGTCTTCTTAACAAAGGGCGAGTTGGGCGCCAGAGCATCTTGCTTCCAGCTCCTGGGGAAGCTAAGAAACAACTCGCTCTGCACAGTGCTCTTACAGCCTACCGGGAACATCTATTTCAATGGCCTGTGAAACGCAGTTTCTTTGCAGGCCTGATCTGCCTGAAGTAGAACTTCTACTCTCGGTGTGCCACATTGCCCTAGAGCTGAAAGGCACAACGTGCAGTCTTCTTAACAAAGGGCGAATGTGCGCCACAGCATCTTGCTTCCAGGTCTTTGGGAAGCTAAGAAACAACTCGGTCTGCACAGTGCTCTTACAGCCTACCGGGAACATCTCTTACAAAGGCCTGTGAAACGCAGTTTCTTTGCAGGCCTAATCTGGCTGAAGTAGAACTTCTGCCCTCGGTGTGCCACATTGCCCTAGAGCTGAAAGGCACAACGTGCAGGCTTCTTAACAAAGGGCGAGTTGGGCCCCAGAGCATCTTGCTTCCAGCTCTTTGGGAAGCTAAGAAAGAACTCGCTCTGCACAGTGCTCTTACAACCTACCGGGAACATCTCTTACAAAGACCTGTGAAACGCTGTTTCTTTGCAGGACTGATCTGGCTGAAGTAGAACTTCTGCCCTGGGTGTGCCACATTGCCCTAGAGCTGAAAGCTACAACGTGCTGTTTCCTTTCCAAAGGGCGAGTTGGGCCCCAGAGCATCTTGCTTCCAGCTCTTTGGGAAGCTAAGAAGCAACTGGCTCCGCAAGTGATCTTACAGCCTACCGGGAACATATCTTACAAAGGCCTTTGAAACGCAGTTTCTTTGCAGACATTATCGGGCTGAAGTAGAACTTCTGCCCTGGTGTGCCACATTGCCCTAGAGCTGAAAGGCACAACGTGCAGGCTTCTTTACAAAGGGCTAGTTGGGCGACAGAGCATCTTGCTTCCAGCTCTTTGGGAAGCTAAGAAACAACTCGCTCTGCACAGTGCTCTTACAGCCTACCGGAAACATCTCTTACAAAGGCCTGTGAAACGCAGTTTCTTTGCAGGCCTGATCTGCCTGAAGTAGAACTTCTACCCTCGGTGTGCCACATTGCCCTAGAGCTGAAAGGCACAACGTGCAGGCTTCTTAACAAAGGGCGAATGGGCGCCAGAGCATCTTGCTTCCAGCTCTTTGGGAAGCAAAGAAACAACTCGCTCTGCACAGTGCTCTTACAGCCTACCGGGAACATCTCTTACAAAGGCCTGTGAAACGCTGTTTCTTTGCAGGCCTTATCTGGCTGAAGTAGAACTTCTGCGCTGGGTGTGCCACATTACCCTAGAGCTGAAAGGAACAACGTGCAGGCTTCTTGACAAAGGGCGAGTTGGGCCCCACAGCATCTTGCTTCCAGCTCTTTTTGAAGCTAAGAAACAACTCGCTCTGTACAGTGCTCTTACAGCCTACCGGGAACATCTCTTACAAAGGCCTGTGAAACGCAGTTTCTTAGCAAGCCTGATCTGGCTGAAGTAGAACTTCTGCCCTGGGTGTGCCACATTGCCCTAGAGCTGAAAGGCACAACGTGCAGGCTTCTTAACAAAGGGCGAGTTGGGCCCCAGAGCATCTTGCTTCCAGCTCTTTGGGAAGCTAAGAAACAACTCGCTCTGCACAGTGCTCTTACAGCCTACCAGGAACATCTCTTACAAAGACCTGTGAAACGCAGTTTCTTTGCAGACATTATCTGGTGGAAGTAGAACTTCTACCCTGGGTGTGCCACATTGCCCTAGAGCTGAAAACCACAACGTGCAGGCTTCTTAACAAAGGGCGAGTTGGTCGCCAGAGCATCTTGCTTCCAGCTCTTTGGGAAGCTAAGAAACAACTCGCTCTGCACAGTGCTCTTACAGCCTACCGGGAACATCTATTTCAAAGGCCTGTGAAACGCAGTTTCTTTGCAGGCCTGATCTGGCTGAAGTAGAACTTCTGCCCTGGGTGTGCCACAGTGCCCTAGAGCTGAAAGGCACAACGTGCAGGCTTCTTAACATACGGCGAGTTGGGCCCCACAGCATCTTGCTTCCAGCTCTTTGGGAAGGTAAGAAGCAACTCGCTCCGCACAGTGCTCTTACAGCCTACCGGGAACATATCATACAAAGGCCTTTGAAACGCAGTTTCTTTGCAGACATTATCGGGCTGAAGTAGAACTTCTGCCCTGGTGTGCCACATTGCCCTAGAGCTGAAAGGCACAACGTGCAGGCTTCTTAACAAAGGGCTAGTTGGGCGCCAGAGCATCTTGCTTCCAGCTCTTTGGGAAGCTAAGAAACAACTCGCTCTGCACAGTGCTCTTACAGCCTACCGGGAACATCTCTTACAAAGGCCTGTGAAACGCAGTTTCTTTGCAGGCCTGATCTGCCTGAAGTAGAACATCTACCCTCGGTGTGCCACATTGCCCTAGAGCTGAAAGGCACAACGTGCAGGCTTCTTAACAAAGGGCGAATGGGCGCCAGAGCATCTTGCTTCCAGCTCTTTGGGAAGCTAAGAAACAACTCGCTCTGCACAGTGCTCTTACAGCCTACCGGGAACATCTCTTACAAAGGCCTGTGAAACGCAGTTTCTTTGCAGGCCTGATCTGGCTGAAGTAGAACTACTGCCCTGGGTGTGCCACATTGCCCTAGAGCTGAAAGGAACAACGTGCAGGCTTCTCAACAAAGGGCGAGTTGGGCCCCACAGCATCTTGCTTCCAGCTCTTTTTGAAGCTAAGAAACAACTCGCTCTGCACAGTGCTCTTACAGCCTACCGGGAACATCTCTTACAAAGGCCTGTGAAACGCAGTTTCTTTGCAGGCCTGATCTGGCTGAAGTAGAACTTCTGCCCTGGGTGTGCCACATTGCCCTAGAGCTGAAAGGCACAACGCGCAGGCTTCTTAACAAAGGGCGAGTTGGGCGCCAGAGCATCTTGCTTCCAGCTCCTGGGGAAGCTAAGAAATAACTCGCTCTGCAGAGTGCTCTTACAGCCTACCGGGAACATCTATTTCAAAGGCCTGTGAAAGGCAGTTTCTTTGCAGGCCTGATCTGGCTGAAGTAGAACTTCTGCCCTGGGTGTGCCACAGTGCCCTAGAGCTGAGAGGCACAACGTGCAGGCTTCTTAAAATAGGGCGAATTGGGCCCCACAGCATCTTGCTTCCAGCTCTTTGGGAAGCTAAGAAGCAACTCGCTCCGCACAGTGCTCTTACAGCCTACCGGGAACATATCTTACAAAGGCCTTTGAAACGCAGTTTCTTTGCAGACATTATCGGGCTGAAGTAGAACTTCTGCGGTGGTGTGCCACATTGCCCTAGAGCTGAAAGGCACAACGTGCAGGCTTCTTAACAAAGGGCTAGTTGGGCGCCAGAGCATCTTGCTTCCAGCTCTTTGGGAAGCTAAGAAACAACTCGCTCTGCACAGTGCTCTTACAGCCTACGGAAACATCTCTTACAAAGGCCTGTGAAACGCAGTTTCTTTGCAGGCCTGATCTGCCTGAAGTAGAACTTCTACCCTCGGTGTGCCACAATGCCGTAGAGGTGAAAGGCACAACGTGCAGGCTTCTTAACAAAGGGCGAATGGGCGCCAGAGCATCTTGCTTCCAGCTCTTTGGGAAGCTAAGGAACAACTCGGTCTGCACAGTGCTCTTACAGCCTACCGGGAACATCTCTTACAAAGGCCTGTGAAACGCAGTTTCTTTGCAGGCCTGATCTGGCTGAAGTAGAACTTCTGCCCTGGGTGTGCCACATTGCCCTAGAGCTGAATGGCACAACGTGCAGGCTTCTTAACAAAGGGCGAGTTGGGCCCCACAGCATCTTGCTTCCAGCTCTTTTTGAAGCTAAGAAACAACTCGCTCTGCACAGTGCTCTTACAGCCTACCGGGAACATCTTTTACAAAGGCCTGTGAAACGCAGTTTCTTTGCAGGCCTGATCTGGCTGAAGTAGAACTTCTGCCCTGGGTGTGCCACATTGCCCTAGAGCTGAAAGGAACAACGTGCAGGATTCTTAACAAAGGGCGAGTTGGGCCCCAGTGCATCTTGCTTCCAGCTCTTTGGGAAGCTAAGAAACAACTCGCTCTGCACAGTGCTCTTACAGCCTACCAGGAATATCTCTTACAAAGACCTGTGAAACGCAGTTTCTTTGCAGACATTATCTGGTGGAAGTAGAACTTCTACCCTGAGTGTGCCACATTGCCCTAGAGCTGAAAGGCACAACGTGCAGGCTTCTTAACAAAGAGCGAGTTGGGCCCCAGAGCTTCTTGCTTCCAGCTCTTGGGAAGCTAAGAAACAACTCGCTCTGCACAGTGCTCTTACAGCCTACCGGGAACATCTCTTACAAAGGCCTGTGAAACGCAGTTTCTTTGCAGGCCTGATCTGGCTGAAGTAGAACTTCTGCACTGGGTGTGCCACATTGCCCTAGAGCTGAAAGGAACAACGTGCAGGCTTCTCAACAAAGGGCGAGTTGGGCCCCACAGCATCTTGCTTCCAGCTCTTTTTGAAGCTAAGAAACAACTCGCTCTGCACAGTGCTCTTACAGCCTACCGGGAACATCTCTTACAAAGGCCTGTGAAACGCAGTTTCTTTGCAGGCCTGATCTGGCTGAAGTAGAACTTCTGCCCTGGGTGTGCCACATTGCCCTAGAGCTGAAAGGCACAACGCCCAGGCATCTTAACAAAGGGCGAGTTGGGCGCCAGAGCATCTTGCTTCCAGCTCCTGGGGAAGCTAAGAAATAACTCGCTCTGCAGAGTGCTCTTACAGCCTACCGGGAACATCTATTTAAAAGGCCTGTGAAACGCAGTTTCTTTGCAGGCCTGATCTGGCTGAAGTAGAACTTCTGCCCTGGGTGTGCCACAGTGCCCTAGAGCTGAAAGGCACAACGTGCTGTCTCCTTTCCAAAGGGCGAGTTGGGCCCCAGAGCATCTTGCTTCCAGCTCTTTGGGAAGCTAAGAAGCAACTGGCTCCGCAAGTGTTCTTACAGCCTACCGGGAACATATCTTACAATGGCCTTTGAAACGCAGTTTCTTTGCAGACATTATTGGGCTGAAGTAGAACTTCTGCCATGGTGTGCCACATTGCCCTAGAGCTGAAAGGCACAACGTGCAGGCTTCTTAACAAAGGGCTAGTTGGGCGCCAGAGCATCTTGCTTCCAGCTCTTTGGGAAGCTAAGAAACAACTCGCTCTGCACAATGCTCTTATAGACTACCAGGAACATCTCTTACAAAGACCTGTGAAACGCAGTTTCTTTGCAGACATTATCTGGTGGAAGTAGAACTTCTACCCTGGGTGTGCCACATTGCCCTAGAGCTGAAAGGCACAACGTGCAGGCTTCTTAACAAAGGGCGAGTTGGGCGCCAGAGCATCTTGCATCCAGCTCTTTGGGAAGCTAAGAAACAACTCGCTCTGCACAGTGCTCTTACAGCCTACCGGGAACATCTATTTCAAAGGCCTGTGAAACGCAGTTTCTTTGCAGGCCTGATCTGGCTGAAGTAGAACTTCTGCCCTGGGTGTGCCACAGTGCCCTAGAGCTGAAAGGCACAACGTGCAGGCTTCTTAACATAGGGCGAGTTGGGCCCCACAGCATCTTGCTTCCAGCTCTTTGGGAAGCTAAGAAGCAACTGGCTCCGCACAGTGCTCTTACAGCCTACCGGGAACATATCTTACAAAGGCCTTTGAAACGCAGTTTCTTTGCAGACATTATCGGGCTGAAGTAGAACTTCTGCCCTGGTGTGCCACATTGCCCTAGAGCTGAAAGGCACAACGTGCAGGCTTCTTAACAAAGGGCTAGCTGGGCGCCAGAGCATCTTGCTTCCAGCTCTTTGGGAAGCTAAGAAACAAGTCGCTCTGCACAGTGCTCTTACAGCCTACCGGAAACATCTCTTACAAAGGCCTGTGAAATGCAGTTTCTTTGCAGGCCTGATCTGCCTGAAGTAGAAATTCTACCCTCGGTGTGCCACATTGCCCTAGAGCTGAAAGGCACAACGTGCAGGCTTCTTAACAAAGGGCGAATGGGCGCCAGAGCATCTTGCTTCCAGCTCTTTGGGAAGCTAAGAAACAACTCGCTCTGCACAGTGCTCTTACAGCCTACCGGGAACATCTCTTACAAAGGCCTGTGAAACGCAGTTTCTTTGCAGGCCTGATCTGGCTGAAGTAGAACTTCTGCCCTGGGTGTGCCACATTGGCCTAGAGCTGAAAGGAACAACGTGCAGGCTTCTTAACAAAGGGCGAGTTGGGCCCCACAGCATCTTGCTTCCAGCTCTTTTTGAAACTAAGAAACAACTCGCTCTGCACAGTGCTCTTACAGCCTACCGGGAACATCTCTTACAAAGGCCTGTGAAACGCAGTTTCTTTGCAGGCCTGATCTGGCTGAAGTAGAACTTCTGCCGTGGGTGTGCCTCATTGCCCTAGAGCTGAAAGGCACAACGTGCAGGCTGCTTAACAAAGGGCGAGTTGGGCCCCAGAGCATCTTGCTTCCAGCTCTTTGGGAAGCTAAGAAGCAAATGGCTCCGCAAGTGATCTTACAGCCTACCGGGAACATATCTTACAATGGCCTTTGAAACGCAGTTTCTTTGCAGACATTATCGGGCTGAAGTAGAACTTCTGCCCTGGTGTGCCACATTGCCCTAGAGCTGAAAGGCACAACGTGCAGGCTTCTTAACAAAGGGCTAGTTGGGCGCCAGAGCATCTTGCTTCCAGCTCTTTGGGAAGCTAAGAAACAACTCGCTCTGCACAGTGCTCTTACAGCCTACCGGAAACATCTCTTACAAAGGCCTGTGAAACGCAGTTTCTTTGCAGGCCTGATCTGCCTGAAGTAGAACTTCTACCCTCGGTGTGCCACATTGCCCTAGAGCTGAAAGGCACAACGTGCAGGCTTCTTAACAAAGGGCGAATGGGCGCCAGAGCATCTTGCTTCCAGCTCTTTGGGAAGCTAAGAAACAACTCGCTCTGCACAGTGCTCTTACAGCCTACCGGGAACATATCTTACAAAGGCCTTTGAAACGCAGTTTCTTTGCAGACATTATCGGGCTGAAGTAGAACTTCTGCCCTGGTGTGCCACATTGCCCTAGAGCTGAAAGGCACAACGTGCAGGCTTCTTAACAAAGGGCTAGCTGGGCGCCAGAGCATCTTGCTTCCAGCTCTTTGGGAAGCTAAGAAACAAGTCGCTCTGCACAGTGCTCTTACAGCCTACCGGAAACATCTCTTACAAAGGCCTGTGAAACGCAGTTTCTTTGCAGGCCTGATCTGCCTGAAGTAGAAATTCTACCCTCGGTGTGCCACATTGCCCTAGAGCTGAAAGGCACAACGTGCAGGCTTCTTAACAAAGGGCGAATGGGCGCCAGAGCATCTTGCTTCCAGCTCTTTGGGAAGCTAAGAAACAACTCGCTCTACACAGTGCTCTTACAGCCTACCGGGAACATCTCTTACAAAGGCCTGTGAAACGCAGTTTCTTTGCAGGCCTGATCTGGCTGAAGTAGAACTTCTGCCCTGGGTGTGCCACATTGCCCTAGAGCTGAAAGGAACAACGTGCAGGCTTCTTAACAAAGGGCGAGTTGGGCCCCACAGCATCTTGCTTCCAGCTCTTTGGGAAGCTAAGAAACAACTCGCTCTGCACAGTGCTCTTACAGCCTACCGGGAACATCTCTTACAAAGGCCTGTGAAACGCAGTTTCTTTGCAGGCCTGATCTGGCTGAAGTAGAACTTCTGCCGTGGGTGTGCCACATTGCCCTAGAGCTGAAAGGCACAACGTGCAGGCTGCTTAACAAAGGGCGAGTTGGGCCCCAGAGCATCTTGCTTCCAGTTCTTTGGGAAGCTAAGAAGCAACTGGCTCCGCAAGTGATCTTACAGCCTACCGGGAACATATCTTACAATGGCCTTTGAAACGCAGTTTCTTTGCAGACATTATCGGGCTGAAGTAGAACTTCTGCCATGGTGTGCCACATTGCCCTAGAGCTGAAAGGCACAACGTGCAGGCTTCTTAACAAAGGGCTAGTTGGGCGCCAGAGCATCTTGCTTCCAGCTCTTTGGGAAGCTAAGAAACAACTCGCTCTGCACAGTGCTCTTACAGCCTACCGGAAACATCTCTTACAAAGGCCTGTGAAACGCAGTTTCTTTGCAGGCCTGATCTGTCTGAAGTAGAACTTCTACCCTCGGTGTGCCACATTGCCCTAGAGCTGAAAGGCACAACGTGCAGGCTTCTTAACAAAGGGCGAATGGGCGCCAGAGCATCTTGCTTCCAGCTCTTTGGGAAGCTAAGAAGCAACTCGCTCCGCACAGTGCTCTTACAGCCTACCGGGAACATCTCTTACAAAGGCCTTTGAAACGCAGTTTCTTTGCAGACATTATCGGGCTGAAGTAGAACTTCTGCCCTGGTGTGCCACATTGCCCTAGAGCTGAAAGGCACAACGTGCAGGCTTCTTAACAAAGGGCTAGCTGGGCGCCAGAGCATCTTGCTTCCAGCTCTTTGGGAAGCTAAGAAACAAGTCGCTCTGCACAGTGCTCTTACAGCCTACCGGAAACATCTCTTACAAAGGCCTGTGAAACGCAGTTTCTTTGCAGGCCTGATCTGCCTGAAGTAGAACTTCTACCCTCGGTGTGCCACATTGCCCTAGAGCTGAAAGGCACAACGTGCAGGCTTCTTAACAAAGGGCGAGTTGGGCCCCACAGCATCTTGCTTCCAGCTCTTTTTGAAGCTAAGAAACAACTCGCTCTGCACAGTGCTCTTACAGCCTACCGGGAACATCTTTTACAAAGGCCTGTGAAACGCAGTTTCTTTGCAGGCCTGATCTGGCTGAAGTAGACCTTCTGCCCTCTGTGTGCCACATTGCCCTAGAGCTGAAAGGCACAACGTGCAGGCTTCTTAACAAAGGGCGAGTTGGGCCCAAGTGCATCTTGCTTCCAGCTCTTTGGGAAGCTAAGAAACAACTCGCTCTGCACAGTGCTCTTACAGCCTACCAGGAACATGTCTTACAAAGACCTGTGAAACGCAGTTTCTTTGCAGACATTATCTGGTGGAAGTATAACTTCTACCCTGAGTGTGCCACATTGCCCTAGAGATGAAAGGCACAACGTGCAGGCTTCTTAACAAAGGGCGAGTTGGGCCCCAGAGCTTCTTGCTTCCAGCTCTTGGGAAGCTAAGAAACAACTCGATCTTCACAGTGCTCTTACAGCCTACCGGGAACATCTCTTACAAAGGCCTCTGAAATGCAGTTTCTTTGCAGGCCTAATCTGGCTGAAGTAGAACTTCTGCCCTCGGTTTGCCACATTGCCCTAGAGCTGAAAGGCACAACGTGCCGGCTTCTTAACAAAGGGCGAGTTGGGCCCCAGAGCTTCTTGCTTCCAGCTCTTGGGAAGCTAAGAAACAACTCGATCTGCACAGTGCTCTTACAGCCTACCGGGAACATCTATTACAAAGGCCTGTGAAACGCAGTTTCTTTGCAGGCCTGATCTGACTGAAGTAGAACTTCTGCCCTGGGTGTGCCACATTGCCCTAGAGCTGAAAGCTACAACGCGCTGTCTCCTTTCCAAAGGGCGAGTTGGGCCCCAGCGCATCTTGCTTCCAGCTCTTTGGGAAGCTAAGAAGCAACTGGCTCCGCACAGTGATCTTACAGCCTACCGGGAACATATCTTACAAAGGCCTTTGAAACGCAGTTTCTTTGCAGACATTATCGGGCTGAAGTAGAACTTCTGCCCTGGTGTTCCACATTGCCCTAGAGCTGAAAGGCACAACGTGCAGGCTTCTTAACAAAGGGCTAGTTGGGCGCCAGAGCATCTTGCTTCGAGCTCTTTGGGAAGCTAAGAAACAACTCGCTCTGCACAGTGCTCTTACAGCCTACCGGAAACATCTCTTACAAAGGCCTGTGAAACGCAGTTTCTTTGCAGGCCTGATCTGCCTGAAGTAGAACTTCTACCCTCGGTGTGCCACATTGCCCTAGAGCTGAAAGGCACAACATGCAGGCTTCTTAACAAAGGGCGAATGGGCGCCAGAGCATCTTGCTTCCAGCTCTTTGGGAAGCAAAGAAACAACTCGCTCTGCACAGTGCTCTTACAGCCTACTGGGAACATCTCTTACAAAGGCCTGTGAAACGCTGTTTCTTTGCAGGCCTTATCTGGCTGAAGTAGAACTTCTGCGCTGGGTGTGCCACATTACCCTAGAGCTGAAAGGAACAACGTGCAGGCTTCTTGACAAAGGGCGAGTTGGGCCCCACAGCATCTTGCTTCCAGCTCTTTTTGAAGCTAAGAAACAACTCGCTCTGTACAGTGCTCTTACAGCCTACCGGGAACATCTCTTACAAAGGCCTGTGAAACGCAGTTTCTTAGCAGGCCTGATCTGGCTGAAGTAGATCTTCTGCCCTGGGTGTGCCACATTGCCCTAGAGCTGAAAGGCACAACGTGCAGGCTTCTTAACAAAGGGCGAGTTGGGCCCCAGAGCATCTTGCTTCCAGCTCTTTGGAAAGCTAAGAAACAACTCGCTCTGCACAGTGCTCTTACAGCCTACCAGGAACATCTCTTACAAAGACCTGTGAAACGCAGTTTCTTTGCAGACATTATCTGGTGGAAGTAGAACTTCTACCCTGGGTGTGCCACATTGCCCTAGAGCTGAAAACCACAACGTGCAGGCTTCTTAACAAAGGGCGAGTTGGTCGCCAGAGCATCTTGCTTCCAGCTCTTTGGGAAGCTAAGAAACAACTCGCTCTGCACAGTGCTCTTACAGCCTACCGGGAACATCTATTTCAAAGGCCTGTGAAACGCAGTTTGTTTGCAGGCCTGATCTGGCTGAAGTAGAACTTCTGCCCTGGGTGTTCCACAGTGCCCTAGAGCTGAAAGGCACAACGTGCAGGCTTCTTAACATAGGGCGAGTTGGGCCCCACAGCATCTTGCTTCCAGCTCTTTGGGAAGCTAAGAAGCAACTCGCTCCGCACAGTGCTCTTACAGCCTACCGGGAACATATCATACAAAGGCCTTTGAAACGCAGTTTCTTTGCAGACATTATCGGGCTGAAGTAGAACTTCTGCCCTGGTGTGCCACATTGCCCTAGAGCTGAAAGGCACAACGTGCAGGCTTCTTAACAAAGGGCTAGTTGGGCGCCAGAGCATCTTGCTTCCAGCTCTTTGGGAAGCTAAGAAACAACTCGCTCTGCACAGTGCTCTTACAGCCTACGGAAACATCTCTTACAAAGGCCTGTGAAACGCAGTTTCTTTGCAGGCCTGATCTGCCTGAAGTAGAACTTCTACCCTCGGTGTGCCACATTGCCCTAGAGCTGAAAGGCACAACGTGCAGGGTTCTTAACAAAGGGCGAATGGGCGCCAGAGCATCTTGCTTCCAGCTCTTTGGGAAGCTAAGAAACAACTCGCTCCGCACAGTGCTCTTACAGCCTACCGGGAACATCTCTTACAAAGGCCTGTGAAACGCAGTTTCTTTGCAGGCCTGATCTGGCTGAAGTAGAACTTCTGCCCTGGGTGTGCCACATTGCCCTAGAGCTGAAAGGAACAACGTGCAGGCTTCTCAAAAAAGGGCGAGTTGGGCCCCACAGCATCTTGCTTCCAGCTCTTTTTGAAGCTAAGAAACAACTCGCTCTGCACAGTGCTCTTACAGCCTACCAGGAACATCTCTTACAAAGACCTGTGAAACGCAGTTTCTTTGCAGACATTATCTGGTGGAAGTAGAACTTCTACCCTGGGTGTGCCACATTGCCCTAGAGCTGAAAGGCACAACGTGCAGGGTTCTTAACAAAGGGCGAGTTGGGCACCAGAGCATCTTGCTTCCAGCTCTTTGGGAAGCTAAGAAACAACTCGCTCCGCACAGTGCTCTTACAGCCTACCGGGAACATATATTACAAAGGCCTTTGAAACGCAGTTTCTTTGCAGACATTATCGGGCTGAAGTAGAACTTCTGCCCTGGTGTGCCACATTGCCCTAGAGCTGAAAGGCACAACGTGCAGGCTTCTTAACAAAGGGCTAGCTGGGCGCCAGAGCATCTTGCTTCCAGCTCTTTGGGAAGCTAAGAAACAAGTCGCTCTGCACAGTGCTCTTACAGCCTACCGGAAACATCTCTTACAAAGGCCTGTGAAACGCAGTTTCTTTGCAGGCCTGATCTGCCTGAAGTAGAACTTCTACCCTCGGTGTGCCACATTGCCCTAGAGCTGAAACGCACAACGTGCAGGCTTCTTAACAAAGGGCCAATGGGCGCCAGAGCATCTTGCTTCCAGCTCTTTGGGAAGCTAAGAAAGAACTCGCTCTGCACAGTGCTCTTACAGCCTACCGGGAACATCTCTTACAAAGGCCTGTGAAACGCAGTTTATTTGCAGGCCTTATCTGGCTGAAGTAGAACTTCTGCCCTGGGTGTTCCAATTGCCCTAGAGCTGAAAGGCACAACGTGCAGGCTTCTTAACAAAGGGCGAGTTGGGCCCCACAGCATCTTGCTTCCAGCTCTTTGGGAAGCTAAGAAAGAACTCGCTCTGCACAGTGCTCTTACAACCTACTGGGAACATCTCTTACAAAGACCTGTGAAACGCTGTTTCTTTGCAGGACTGATCTGGCTGAAGTAGAACTTCTGCCCTGGGTGTGCCACATTGCCCTAGAGCTGAAAGCTACAACGTGCTGTCTCCTTTCCAAAGGGCGAGTTGGGCCCCAGAGCATCTTGCTTCCAGCTCTTTGGGAAGCTAAGAAGCAACTGGCTCCGCAAGTGTTCTTACAGCCTACCGGGAACATATCTTACAAAGGCCTTTGAAACGCAGTTTCTTTGCAGACATTATCGGGCTGAAGTAGAACTTCTGCCCTGGTGTGCCACATTGCCCTAGAGATGAAAGGCACAACGTGCAGGCTTCTTAACAAAGGGCGAGTTGGGCCCCAGAGCTTCTTGCTTCCAGCTCTTGGGAAGCTAGGAAACAACTCGATCTGCACAGTGCTCTTACAGCCTACCGGGAACATCTATTAAAAAGGCCTGTGAAACGCAGTTTCTTTGCAGGCCTGATCTGACTGAAGTAGAACTTCTGCCCTGGGTGTGCCACATTGCCCTAGAGCTGAAAGCTACAACGCGCTGTCTCCTTTCCAAAGGGCGAGTTGGGCCCCAGCGCATCTTGCTTCCAGCTCTTTGGGAAGCTAAGAAGCAACTGGCTCCGCACAGTGATCTTACAGCCTACCGGGAACATATCTTACAAAGGCCTTTGTAACGCAGTTTCTTTGCAGACATTATCGGGCTGAAGTAGAACTTCTGCCCTGGTGTTCCACATTGCCATAGAGCTGAAAGGCACAACGTGCAGGCTTCTTAACAAAGGGCTACTTGGGTGCCAGAGCATCTTGCTTCCAGCTCTTTGGGAAGCTAAGAAACAACTCGCTCTGCACAGTGCTCTTACAGCCTACCGGAAACATCTCTTACAAAGGCCTGTGAAACGCAGTTTCTTTGCAGGCCTGATCTGCCTGAAGTAGAACTTCTACCCTCGGTGTGCCACATTGCCCTAGAGGTGAAAGGCACAACGTGCAGGCTTCTTAACAAAGGGCGAATGGGCGCCAGAGCATCTTGCTTCCAGCTCTTTGGGAAGCAAAGAAACAACTCGCTCTGCACAGTGCTCTTACAGCCTACCGGGAACATCTCTTACAAAGGCCTGTGAAACGCTGTTTCTTTGCAGGCCTTATCTGGCTGAAGCAGAACCTCTGCGCTGGGTGTGCCACATTACCCTAGAGCTGAAAGGAACAACGTGCAGGCTTCTTGACAAAGGGCGAGTTGGGCCCCACAGCATCTTGCTTCCAGCTCTTTTTGAAGCTAAGAAACAACTCGCTCTGTACAGTGCTCTTACAGCCTACCGGGAACATCTCTTACAAAGGCCTGTGAAACGCAGTTTCTTAGCAGGCCTGATCTGGCTGAAGTAGATCTTCTGCCCTGGGTGTGCCACATTGCCCTAGAGCTGAAAGGCACACCGTGCAGGCTTCTTAACAAAGGGCGAGTTGGGCCCCCGAGCATCTTGCTTCCAGCTCTTTGGGAAGCTAAGAAACAACTCGCTCTGCACAGTGCTCTTACAGCCTACCAGGAACATCTCTTACAAATACCTGTGAAACGCAGTTTCTTTGCAGACATTATCTGGTGGAAGTAGAACTTCTACCCTGGGTGTGCCACATTGCCCTAGAGCTGAAAGGCACAACGTGCAGGCTTCTTAACAAAGGGCGAGTTGGTCGCCAGAGCATCTTGCTTCCAGCTCTTTGGGAAGCTAAGAAACAACTCGCTCTGCACAGTGCTCTTACAGCCTACCGGGAACATCTATTTCAAAGGCCTGTGAAACGCAGTTTCTTTGCAGGCCTGATCTGGCTGAAGTAGAACTTCTGCCCTGGGTGTGCCACAGTGCCCTAGAGCTGAAAGGCACAACGTGCAGGCTTCTTAACATAGGGCGAGTTGGGCCCCACAGCATCTTGCTTCCAGCTCTTTGGGAAGCTAAGAAGCAACTCGATCCGCACAGTGCTCTTACAGCCTACCGGGAACATATCATACAAAGGCCTTTGAAACGCAGTTTCTTTGCAGACATTATCGGGCTGAAGTAGAACTTCTGCCATGGTGTGCCACATTGCCCTAGAGCTGAAAGGCGCAACGTGCAGGCTTCTTAACAAAGGGCTAGTTGGGCGCCAGAGCATCTTGCTTCCAGCTCTTTGGGAAGCTAAGAAACAACTCGCTCTGCACAGTGCTCTTACAGCCTACCGGGAACATCTCTTACAAAGGCCTGTGAAACGCAGTTTCTTTGCAGGCCTGATCTGCCTGAAGTAGAACTTCTACCCTCGGTGTGAAACATTGCCCTAGAGCTGAAAGGCACAACGTGCAGGGTTCTTAACAAAGGGCGAATGGGCGCCAGAGCATCTTGCTTCCAGCTCTTTGGGAAGCTAAGAAACAACTCGCTCTGCACAGTGCTCTTACAGCCTACCGGGAACATCTCTTACAAAGGCCTGTGAAACGCAGTTTCTTTGCAGGCCTGATCTGGCTGAAGTAGAACTTCTGCCCTGGGTGTGCCACATTGCCCTAGAGCTGAAAGGAACAACGTGCTGGCTTCTCAAAAAAGGGCGAGTTGGGCCCCACAGCATCTTGCTTCCAGCTCTTTTTGAAGCTAAGAAACAACTCGCTCTGCACAGTGCTCTTACAGCCTACCGGGAACATCTCTTACAAAGGCCTGTGAAACGCAGTTTCTTTGCAGGCCTGATCTGGCTGAAGTAGAACTTCTGCCCTGGGTGTGCCACATTGCCCTAGAGCTGAAAGGCACAACGCGCAGGCTTCTTAACAAAGGGCGAGTTGGGCGCCGGAGCATCTTGCTTCCAGCTCCTGGGGAAGCCAAGAAATAACTCGCTCTGCAGAGAGCTCTTACAGCATACCGGGAACATCTATTTCAAAGGCCTGTGAAACGCAGTTTCTTTGCAGGCCTGATCTCGCTGAAGTAGTACTTCTGCCCTGGGTGTGCCACAGTGCCCTAGAGCTGAAAGGCACAACGTGCAGGCTTCTTAAAATAGGGCGAATTGGGCCCCACAGCATCTTGCTTCCAGCTCTTTGGGAAGCTAAGAAGCAACTCGCTCCGCACAGTGCTCTTACAGGCTACCGGGAACATATCTTACAAAGGCCTTTGAAACGCAGTTTCTTTGCAGACATTATCGGGCTGAAGTAGACTTCTGCGCTGGTGTGCCACATTGCCCTAGAGCTGAAAGGCACAACGTGCAGGCTTCTTAACAAAGGTCTAGTTGGGCGCCAGAGCATCTTGCTTCCAGCTCTTGGGAAGCTAAGAAACAACTCGATCTTCACAGTGCTCTTACAGCCTACCGGGAACATCTCTTACAAAGGCCTGTGAAATGCAGTTTCTTTGCATGCCTAATCTGGCTGAAGTAGAACTTCTGCCCTCGGTGTGCCACATTGCCCTAGAGCTGAAAGGCACAACTTGCAGGCTTCTTAACAAAGGGCGAGTTGGGCCCCAGAGCATCTTGCTTCCAGCACTTTGGGAAGCTAAGAAAGAACTCGCTCTGCACAGTGCTCTTACAACCTACCGGGAACATCTCTTACAAAGACCTGTGAAACGCTGTTTCCTTGCAGGACTGATCTGGCTGAAGTAGAACTTCTGCCCTGGGTGTGCCAATTGCCCTAGAGCTGAAAGCTACAACGTGCTGTCTCCTTTCCAAAGGGCGAGTTGGGCCCCAGAGCATCTTGCTTCCAGCTCTTTGGGAAGCTAAGAAGCAACTGGCTCCGCAAGTGATCTTACAGCCTACCGGGAACATATCTTACAATGGCCTTTGAAACGCAGTTTCTTTGCAGACATTATCGGGCTGAAGTAGAACTTCTGCCCTGGTGTGCCACATTGCCCTAGAGCTGAAAGGCACAACGTGCAGGCTTCTTAACAAAGGGCTAGTTGGGCGCCAGAGCATCTTGCTTCCAGCTCTTTGGGTAGCTAAGAAACAAGTCGCTCTGCACAGTGCTCTTACAGCTTACCGGAAACATCTCTTACAAAGGCCTGTGAAACGCAGTTTCTTTGCAGGCCTGATCTGCCTGAAGTAGAACTTCTACCCTCGGTGTGCCACATTGCCCTAGAGCTGAAAGACACAACGTGCAGGCTTCTTAACAAAGGGCGAATGGGTGCCAGAGCATCTTGCTTCCAGCTCTTTGGGAAGCTAAGAAACAACTCGCTCTGCACAGTGCTCTTATAGCCTACCAGGAACATCTCTTACAAAGACCTGTGAAACGCAGTTTCTTTGCAGACATTATCTGGTGGAAGTAGAACTTCTACCCTGGGTGTGCCACATTGCCCTAGAGCTGAAAGGCACAACGTGCAGGCTTCTTAACAAAGGGCTAGCTGGGCAAGAGAGCATCTTGCTTCCAGCTCTTTGGGAAGCTAAGAAACAAGTCGCTCTGCACAGTGCTCTTACAGCCTACCGGAAACATCTCTTACAAAGGCCTGTGAAACGCAGTTTCTTTGCAGGCCTGATCTGCCTGAAGTAGAACTTCTACCCTCGGTGTGCCACATTGCCCTAGAGCTGAAAGGCACAACGTGCAGGCTTCTTAACAAAGGGCCAATGGGCGCCAGAGCATCTTGCTTCCAGCTCTTTGGGAAGCTAAGAAAGAACTCGCTCTGCACAGTGCTCTTACAACCTACCGGGAACATCTCTTACAAAGGCCTGTGAAACGCAGTTTATTTGCAGGCCTTATCTGGCTGAAGTAGAACTTCTGCCCTGGGTGTGCCACGTTACCCTAGAGCTGAAAGGAACAACGTGCAGGCTTCTTAACAAAGGGCGAGTTGGGCCCCACAGCATCTTGCTTCCAGCTCTTTTCGAAGCTAAAAAACAACTCGCTCTGCACCGTGCTCTTACAGCCTACCGGGAAGATCTCTTACAAAGGCCTGTGAAACGCAGATTCTTAGCAGGCCTCATCTGGCTGAAGTAGAACTTCTGCCCTGGGTGTGCCAATTGCCCTAGAGCTGAAAGGCACAACGTGCAGGCTTCTTAACAAAGGGCGAGTTGGGTCCCAGAGCATCTTGCTTCCAGCTCTTTGGGAAGCTAAGAAATAACTCGCTCGGCACAGTGCTCTTATAGCCTACCAGGAACATCTCTTACAAAGACCTGTGAAACGCAATTTCTTTGCAAACATTATCTGGTGGAAGTAGAACTTCTACCCTGGGTGTGCCACATTGCCCTAGAGCTGAAAGGCACAACGTGCAGGCTTCTTAACAAAGGGCGTGTTGGGCGCCAGAGCATCTTGCTTCCAGCTCCTGGGGAAGCTAAGAAACAACTCGCTCTGCACAGTGCTCTTACAGCCTACCGGGAACATCTATTTCAAAGGCCTGTGAAACGCAGTTTCTTTGCAGGCCTGATCTGCCTGAAGTAGAACTTCTACTCTCGGTGTGCCACATTGCCCTAGAGCTGAAAGGCACAACGTGCAGGCTTCTTAACAAAGGGCGAATGTGCGCCACAGCATCTTGCTTCCAGGTCTTTGGGAAGCTAAGAAACAACTCGGTCTGCACAGTGCTCTTACAGCCTACCGGGAACATCTCTTACAAAGGCCTGTGAAACGCAGTTTCTTTGCAGGCCTAATCTGGCTGAAGTAGAACTTCTGCCCTCGGTGTGCCACATTGCCCTAGAGCTGAAAGGCACAACGTGCAGGCTTCTTAACAAAGGGCGAGTTGGGCCCCAGAGCATCTTGCTTCCAGCTCTTTGGGAAGCTAAGAAAGAACTCGCTCTGCACAGTGCTCTTACAACCTACCGGGAACATCTCTTACAAAGACCTGTGAAACGCTGTTTCTTTGCAGGACTGATCTGGCTGAAGTAGAACTTCTGCCCTGGGTGTGCCACATTGCCCTAGAGCTGAAAGCTACAACGTGCTGTTTCCTTTCCAAAGGGCGAGTTGGGCCCCAGAGCATCTTGCTTCCAGCTCTTTGGGAAGCTAAGAAGCAACTGGCTCCGCAAGTGATCTTACAGCCTACCGGGAACATATCTTACAAAGGCCTTTGAAACGCAGTTTCTTTGCAGACATTATCGGGCTGAAGTAGAACTTCTGCCCTGGTGTGCCACATTGCCCTAGAGCTGAAAGGCACAACGTGCAGGCTTCTTAACAAAGGGCGAGTTGGGCGCCAGAGCATCTTGCTTCCAGCTCTTTGGGAAGCTAAGAAACAACTCGCTCTGCACAGTGCTCTTACAGCCTACCGGGAACATCTATTTCAAAGGTCTGTGAAACGCAGTTTCTTTGCAGGCCTGATCTGGCTGAAGTAGAACTTCTGCCCTGGGTGTGCCACAGTGCCCTAGAGCTGAAAGGCACAACGTGCAGGCTTCTTAACATAGGGCGAGTTGGGCCCCACAGCATCTTGCTTCCAGCTCTTTGGGAAGCTAAGAATCAACTCGCTCTGCACAGTGCTCTTACAGCCTACCGGGAACATATCTTACAAAGGCCTTTGAAACGCAGTTTCTTTGCAGACATTATCGGGCTGAAGTAGAACTTCTGCCCAGGGTGTGGCATATTGCCCTAGAGCTGAAAGGCACAACGTGCAGGCTTCTTATCAAAGGGCGAGTTGGGACCCAGAGCATCCTTCTTCCAGCTCTTTGGGAAGCTAAGAAACAACTCGCTCTGTGCAGTGCTCTTAAAGCCTACAGGGAACATCTCTTACAAAGGCCTGTGAAACTCAGTTTCTATGCAGGCCTGATCTGGCTGAAGTAGAACTTCTGCCCTGGGTGTGCCACATTGCCCTAGAGCTAAAAGGCACAACGTGCAGGCTTCTTAACAAAATGCGAGTTGGGCGCCAGAGCATCTTGCTTCCAGCTCTTTGGGAAGCTAAGAAACAACTCGCTCTGCACAGTGCTCTTACAGCCTACCGAGAACATCTCTTACAAAGGCCTGTGAAACGCTGTTTCTTGGCAGGCCTGATCTGGCTGAAGTAGAACTTCTGCCCTGGTGTGCCACATTGCCCTAGAGCTGAAAGGCACAACGTGCAGGCTTCTTAACAAAGGGCGAGTTGGGCCCCAGAGCATCTTGCTTCCAGCTCTTTGGGAAGCAAAGAAACAACTCGCTCTGCACAGTGCTCTTACAGCCTACAGGGAACATCTCTTACAAAGGCCTGTGAAACACAGTTTCTTTGCAGGCCTGATCTGGCTGAAGTAGAACTTCTGCCCTGGCTGTGCCACATTTCCCTAGAGCCGAAAGGCACAACGTGCAGGCTTCTTAACAAAGGGCGAGTTGGGCCCCAGAGCATCTTGCTTCCAGCTCTTTGGGAAGCTAAGAAACAACTCGCTCTGCACAGTGCTCTTACAGCCTACCGGGAACATCTCTTACAAAGGCCTGTGAAACACAGTTTCTTTGCAGGCCTGATCTGCCTGAAGTAGAAATTCTGCCCTGGGTGTGCCACATTGCCCTAGAGCTGAAAGCTACAACGTGCAGGCTTCTTAACACAGGGCGAGTTGGGCACCAGAGCATCTTGCTTCCAGCTCTTTGGGAAGCTAAGAAACAACTCGCTCTGTACAGTGCTCTTACAGCCTACCGGGAACATCTCTTACAAAGGCCTGTGAAACGCAGTTTCTTTGCAGGCCTGCTCTGGCTGCAGTAGAACTTCTGCCCTGGGTGTGCCACATTGCCCTGGAGCTGAAAGGAACAACGTGCAGGCTTCTTAACAAAGGGCGAGTTGGGCCCCAGAGCATCTTTCTTCCAGCTCTTTGGGAAGCTAAGAAACAACTCGCTCTGCACAGTGCTCTTACAGCCTACCGGGAACATCTCTTACAAAGGCCTGTGAAACGCAGTTTCTTTGCAGGCCTGATCTGGCTGAAGTAGAACTTCTGCTCTGGGTGTGGCACATTGTCCTAGAGCTGAAAGGCACAACGTGCAGGCTTCTTAACAAAGGGCGAGTTGGGCCACAGAGCATCCTGCTTCCAGCTCTTTGGGAACCTAAGAAGAAACTCGCTCTGCACAGTGCTCTTACAGCCTACCGGTAGCATCACTTACAAAGGCCTGTGAAACGCAGTTTCTTTGCAGGCCTGATCTGACTGAAGTAGAACTTCTGCTCTGGGTGTGCTACATTGCTCAGAGCTGAAAGGCACAACGTGCAGGCTTCTTAACAAAGGGCGAGCTGGGCCCCAGAGCATCTTGCTTCCAGCTCTCTGGGAAGTAAGAAACAACTCGCTCTGCGCAGTGCTCTTGCAGCCTACAGGGAACATCTCTTACAAAGGCCTGTGAAATGCAGTTTCTTGGCAGGCCTGATCTGGCTGAAGTATAACTTCTGCCCTGGGTGTGCCTCATTGCCCTACAGCTGAAAGGCACAACGTGCAGGCTTCTTAACAAAGGGCGAGTTGGGCCCCGCAGCATCTTGCTTGCAGCTCTTTGGGAAGCTAAGAAACAACTCGCTCTGCACAGTGCTCTTACAGCCTACCGGGAACATCTCTTACAAATGCCTGTGAAACGCTGTTTCTTTGCCGGCCTGATCTGGCTGAAGTTGAAGTTCTGCTCTGGGTGTGCCACATTGCCCTAGAGCTGAAACGCACAACGTGCAGGCTTGTTAACAAAGGGCGAGTTGGGCCCCAGAGCATCTTGCTTCCAGCTCTTTGGGAAGCTAAGAAACAACTCGCTGTGCACAGTGCTCTTACAGCCTACCGGGAACATCTCTTACAAAGGCCTGTGAAACGCAGTTTCTTGGCAGGCCTGATCTGGCTGAAGTAGAACTTCTGCCCAGGGTGTGCCATATTGCCCTAGAGCTGAAAGGCACAACGTGCAGGCTTCTTATCAAAGGGCGAGTTGGGACCCAGAGCATCTTGCTTCCAGCTCTTTGGGAAGCTAAGAAACAACTCGCTCTGTGCAGTGCTCTTAAAGCCTACAGGGAACATCTCTTACAAAGGCCTGTGAAACGCAGTTTCTATGCAGGCCTGATCTGGCTGAAGTAGAACTTCTGCCCTGGGTGTGCCACATTGCCCTAGAGCTGAAAGGCACAACGTGCAGGCTTCTTAACGAAGGGCGAGTTGGGCCCCACAGCATCCTGCTTCCAGCTCTTTGGGAAGCTAAGAAACAACTCGCTCTGCACAGTGCTCTTACAGCCTACCGAGAACATCTCTTACAAAGGCCTGTGAAACGCTGTTTCTTGGCAGGCCTGATCTGGCTGAAGTAGAACTTCTGCCCTGGTGTGCCACATTGCCCTAGAGCTGAAAGGCACAACGTGCAGGCTTCTTAACAAAGGGCGAGTTCGGTGCCAGAGCATCTGGCTTCCAGCTCTTTGGGAAGCTAAGAAACAACTCGCTCTGCACAGTGCTCTTACAGCTTACCGGGAACATCTCTTAAAAAGGCCTGTGAAACGCAGTTTCTATGCAGGCCTGATCTGGCTGAAGTAGAAATTCTGCCCTGGGTGTGCAACATTGCCCTACAGCTGAAAGGCACAACGTGCAAGCTTCTTAACAAAGGGCGAGTTGGGCCCCAGAGAATCTTGCTTCCAGCTCTTTGGGAAGCTAAGAAACAACTCGCTCTGCACAGTGCTCTTACAGCCTACCGTGAACATCTCTTACAAAGTCCTGTGAAACGAAGTTTCTTTGCAGGCTTGATCTGGATGAAGTAGAACTTCTGCCCTGGGTGTGCCACATTGCCCTAGAGCTGAAAGGCACAACGTGCAGGCATCTTAACAAAGGGCGAGTTGGGCCCCAGACCATCTTGCTTCCAGCTCTTTGGGAAGCTAAGAAACAACTCGCTCTGCACTGTGCTCTTACAGACTACCGGGAACGTCTCTTACAAAGGCTTCTGAAACGCAGTTTCTTTGCAGACATTATCTGGCTGAAGTAGAACTTCTGCCCTGGGTGTGCAACATTGCACTAGAGCTGAAAGGCACAATGTGCAGGCTTCTTAACAAAGGGCGAGTTGGGCCCCAGAGCATCTTGCTTCCAGCTCTTTGGGAAGCTAAGAAACAACTCGCTCTGCACAGTGCTCTTACAGCCTACAGGGAACATCTCTTACAAAGGCCTGTGAAACACAGTTTCTTTGCAGGCCTGATCTGGCTGAAGTAGAACTTCTGCCCTGGGTGTGCCACATTGCCCTAGAGCCGAAAGGCACAACGTGCAGGCTTCTTAACAAAGGGCGAGTTGGGCCCCAGAGCATCTTGCTTCCAGCTCTTTGGGAAGCTAAGAAACAACTCGCTCTGCACAGTGCTCTTACAGCCTACCGGGAACATCTCTTACAAAGGCCTGTGAAACGCAGTTTCTTTGCAGGCCTGCTCTGGCTGCAGTAGAACTTCTGCCCTGGGTGTGCCACATTGCCCTAGAGCTGAAAGGAACAACGTGCAGGCTTCTTAACAAAGGGCGAGTTGGGCACCAGAGCATCTTGCTTCCAGCTCTTTGGGAAGCTAAGAAACAACTCGCTCTGCACAGTGCTCTTACAGCCTACCGGGAACATCTCTTACAAAGGCCTGTGAAACGCAGTTTCTTGGCAGGCCTGATCTGGCTGAAGTAGAACTTCTGCCCTGGGTGTGGCACATTGCCCTAGAGCTGAAAGGCACAACGTGCAGGCTTATTAACAAAGGGCGAGTTGGGCCCCAGGGCATCTTGCTTCCAGCTCTTTGGGAATCTAAGAAAGAACTCGCTCTGCACAGTGCTCTTACAGCCTACCGGGAACATCTCTTACAAAGGCCTGTGAAACGCTGTTTCTTTGCAGGCCTGATCTGGCTGAAGTAGAACTTCTGCCCTGGGTGTGGCACATTGCCCTAGAGCTGAAAGGAACAACGTGCAGGCTTCTTAACAAAGGGCGAGTTGGGCCCCAGAGCATCTTGCTTCCAGCTCTTTGGGAAGCTAAGAAGAAACTCGCTCTGCGCAGTGCTCTTACAGCCTACCGGGAACTTCTCTTACAAAGGCCTGTGAAACGCAGTTTCTTAGCATGCCTGATCTGGCTGAAGTAGAACTTCTGCCCTGGGTGTGCCACATTGCCCTAGAGCTGAAAGGAACAACGTGCAGGCTTCTTAACAAAGGGCGAGTTGGGCACCAGAGCATCTTGCTTCCAGCTCTTTGGGAAGCTAAGAAACAACTCGCTCTGCACAGTGCTCTTACAGCCTACCGGGAACATCTCTTACAAAGGCCTGTGAAACGCAGTTTCTTGGCAGGCCTGATCTGGCTGAAGTAGAACTTCTGCCCTGGGTGTGCCACATTGCCCTAGAGCTGAAAGGCACAACGTGCAGGCTTATTAACAAAGGGCGAGTTGGGCCCCAGGGCATCTTGCTTCCAGCTCTTTGGGAATCTAAGAAAGAACTCGCTCTGCACAGTGCTCTTACAGCCTACCGGGAACATCTCTTACAAAGGCCTGTGAAACGCTGTTTCTTTGCAGGCCTGATCTGGCTGAAGTAGAACTTCTGCCCTGGGTGTGGCACATTGCCCTAGAGCTGAAAGAAACAACGTGCAGGCTTCTTAACAAAGGGCGAGTTGGGCCCCAGAGCATCTTGCTTCCAGCTCTTTGGGAAGCTAAGAAGAAACTCGCTCTGCGCAGTGCTCTTACAGCCTACCGGGAACTTCTCTTACAAAGGCCTGTGAAACGCAGTTTCTTAGCATGCCTGATCTGGCTGAAGTAGAACTTCTGCCCTGGGTGTGCCACATTGACCTAGAGCTGAAAGCTACAACGTGCTGTCTCCTTTCCAAAGGGCGAGTTGGACCCCAGAGCATCTTGCTTTCAGCTCTTTGGGAAGCTAAGAAGCAACTCGCTCTGCACAGTGCTCTTACAGCCTACCGGGAACATCTCTTACAAAGGCCTGTGAAATGCAGTTTCTTGGCAGGCCTCATCTGGCTGAAGTAGAACTTCTTCCCTGGGTGTGCCACATTGCCCTAGAGCTGAAAGGCACAACGTGCAGGCTTCTTAACAAAGGGCGAGCTCGGTGCCAGAGCATCTTGCTTCCAGCTCTTTGGGAAGCTAAGAAACAACTCGCTCTGCACAGTGCTCTTACAGCTTACCGGGAATATCTCTTAAAAAAGCCTGTGAAACGCAGTTTCTATGCAGGCCTGGTCTGGCTGAAGTAGAAATTCTGCCCTGGGTGTGCAACATTGCCCTACAGCTGAAAGGCACAACGTGCAAGCTTCTTAACAAAGGGCGAGTTGGGCCCCAGAGCATCTTGCTTCCAGCTCTTTGGGAAGCTAAGAAACAACTCGCTCTGCACAGTGCTCTTACAGCCTACCGTGAACATCTCTTACAAAGGCCTGTGAAACGAAGTTTCTTTGCAGGCTTGATCTGGCTGAAGTAGAACTTCTGCCCTGGGTGTGCCACATTGCCCTAGAGCTGAAAGGCACAACGTGCAGGCATCTTAACAAAGGGCGAGTTGGGCCCCAGAGCATCTTGCTTCCAGCTCTTTGTGAAGCTAAGAAACAACTCGCTCTGCACTGTGCTCTTACAGACTACCGGGAACATCTCTTACAAAGGCTTGTGAAAGGCAGTTTCTTTGCAGACATTATCTGTCTGAAGTAGAACTTCTGCCCTGGGTGTGCAACATTGCCCTAGAGCTGAAAGGCACAACGTGCAGGCTTCTTAACAAAGGGCGAGTTGGGCCCCAGAGCATCTTGCTTCCAGCTCTTTGGGAAGCTAAGAAACAACTCACTCTGCGCAGTGCTCTTACAGCCTACAGGGAACATCTCTTACAAAGGCCTGTGAAACACAGTTTCTTTGCAGGCCTGATCTGGCTGAAGTAGAACTTCTGCCCTGGGTGTGCCACATTGCCCTAGAGCCGAAAGGCACAACGTGCAGGCTTCTTAACAAAGGGCGAGTTGGGCCCCAGAGCATCTTGCTTCCAGCTCTTTGGGAAGCTAAGAAACAACTCGCTCTGCACAGTGCTCTTACAGCCTACCGGGAACATCTCTTACAAAGGACTGTGAAACGCAGTTTCTTGGCAGGCCTGATCTGGCTGAAGTAGAACTTCTGCCCTGGGTGTGCCACATTGCCCTAGAGCTGAAAGGCACAACGTGCAGGCTTCTTAACAAAGGGCGAGTTGGGCACCAGAGCATCTTGCTTCCAGCTCTTTGGGAAGCTAAGAAACAACTCGCTCTGCACAGTGCTCTTACAGCCTACCGGGAACATCTCTTACAAAGGCCTGTGAAACGCAGTTTCTTGGCAGGCCTGATCTGGCTGAAGTAGAACTTCTGCTCTGGGTGTGGCACATTGTCCTAGAGCTGAAAGGCACAACGTGCAGGCTTCTTAACAAAGGGCGAGTTGGGCCACAGAGCATCCTGCTTCCAGCTCTTTGGGAACCTAAGAAGAAACTCGCTCTGCACAGTGCTCTTACAGCCTACCGGTAACATCACTTACAAAGGCCTGTGAAACGCAGTTTCTTTGCAGGCCTGATCTGACTGAAGTAGAACTTCTGCTCTGGGTGTGCTACATTGCTCAGAGCTGAAAGGCACAACGTGCAGGCTTCTTAACAAAGGGCGAGCTGGGCCCCAGAGCATCTTGCTTCCAGCTCTCTGGGAAGCTAAGAAACAACTCGCTCTGCGCAGTGCTCTTGCAGCCTACAGGGAACATCTCTTACAAGGGCCTTTGAAATGCAGTTTCTTGGCAGGCCTGATCTGGCTGAAGTAGAACTTCTGCCCTGGGTGTGCCTCATTGCCCTACAGATGAAAGGCACAACGTGCAGGCTTCTTAACAAAGGGCGAGTTGGGCCCCACAGCATCTTGCTTGCAGCTCTTTGGGAAGCTAAGAAACAACTCGCTCTGCACAGTGCTCTTACAGCCTACCGGGAACATCTCTTACAAATGCCTGTGGAACGCTGTTTCTTTGCAGGCCTGATCTGGCTGAAGTAGAAGTTCTGCTCTGGGTGTGCCACATTGCCCTAGAGCTGAAAGGCACAACGTGCAGGCTTGTTAACAAAGGGCGAGTTGGGCCCCAGAGCATCTTGCTTCCAGCTCTTTGGGAAGCTAAGAAACAACTCGCTGTGCACAGTGCTCTTACAGCCTACCGGGAACATCTCTTACAAAGGCCTGTGAAACGCAGTTTCTTGGCAGGCCTGATCTGGCTGAAGTAGAACTTCTGCCCTGGGTGTGCCATATTGCCCTAGAGCTGAAAGGCACAACGTGCAGGCTTCTTAACAAAGGGCGAGTTGGGACCCAGAGCATCTTGCTTCCAGCTCTTTGGGAAGCTAAGAAACAACTCGCTCTGTGCAGTGCTCTTAAAGCCTACAGGGAACATCTCTTACAAAGGCCTGTGAAACGCAGTTTCTATGCAGGCCTGATCTGGCTGAAGTAGAACTTCTGCCCTGGGTGTGCCACATTGCCCTAGAGCTGAAAGGCACAACGTGCAGGCTTCTTAACAAAGGGCGAGTTGGGCCCCACAGCATCTTGCTTCCAGCTCTTTGGGAAGCTAAGAAACAACTCGCTCTGCACAGTGCTCTTACAGCCTACCGAGAACATCTCTTACAAAGGCCTGTGAAACGCTGTTTCTTTGCAGGCCTGATCTGGCTGAAGTAGAACTTCTGCCCTGGGTGTGCCACATTGCCCTAGAGCTGAAAGGCACAACGTGCAGGCTTCTTAACAAAGGGCGAGTTCGGTGCCAGAGCATCTTGCTTCCAGCTCTTTGGGAAGCTAAGAAACAACTCGCTCTGCACAGTGCTCTTACAGCTTACCGGGAACATCTCTTAAAAAGGCCTGTGAAACGCAGTTTCTATGCAGGCCTGATCTGGCTGAAGTAGAAATTCTGCCCTGGGTCTGCAACATTGCCCTACAGCTGAAAGGCACAACGTGCAAGCTTCTTAACATAGGGCGAGTTGGGCCCCAGAGCATCTTGCTTCCAGCTCTTTGGGAAGCTAGGAAACAACTCGCTCTGCACAGTGCTCTTACAGCCTACCGTGAACATCTCTTACAAAGGCCTGTGAAACGAAGTTTCTTTGCAGGCTTGATCTGGCTGAAGTAGAACTCCTGCCCTGGGTGTGCCACATTGCCCTAGAGCTGAAAGGCACAACGTGCAGGCTTCTTAACAAAGGGCGAGTTGGGCCCCAGACCATCTTGCTTCCAGCTCTTTGGGAAGCTAAGAAACAACTCGCTCTGCACTGTGCTCTTACAGACTACCGGGAACATCTCTTACAAAGGCTTGTGAAACGCAGTTTCTTTGCAGACATTATCTGGCTGAAGTAGAACTTCTGCCCTGGGTGTGCAACATTGCCCTAGAGCTGAAAGGCACAACGTGCAGGCTTCTTAACAAAGGGCGAGTTGGGCCCCAGAGCATCTTGCTTCCAGCTCTTTGGGAAGCTAAGAAACAACTCGCTCTGCGCAGTGCTCTTACAGCCTACCGGGAACATCTCTTACAAAGGCCTGTGAAACGCTGTTTCTTGGCAGGCCTGATCTGGCTGAAGTAGAACTTCTGCCCTGGGTGTGCCACATTGGCCTAGAGCTGAAAGCTACAACGTGCTGTCTCCTTTCCAAAGGGCGAGTTGGACCCCAGAGCATCTTGCTTTCAGCTCTTTGGGAAGCTAAGAAGCAACTCGCTCTGCACAGTGCTCTTACAGCCTACCGGGAACATCTCTTACAAAGGCCTGTGAAATGCAGTTTCTTTGCAGGCCTGCTCTGGCTGCAGTAGAACTTCTGCCCTGGGTGTGCCACATTGCCCTAGAGCTGAAAGGAACAACGTGCAGGCTTCTTAACAAAGGGCGAGTTGGGCCCCAGAGCATCTTGCTTCCAGCTCTTTGGGAATCTAAGAAACAACTCGCTCTGCACAGTGCTCTTACAGCCTACCGGGAACATCTCTTACAAAGGCCTGTGAAACGCTGTTTCTTGGCAGGCCTGATCTGGCTGAAGTAGAACTTCTGCCCTGGGTGTGGCACATTGCCCTAGAGCTGAAAGGCACAACGTGCAGGCTTCTTAACAAAGGGCGAGTTGGGCCACAGAGCATCCTGCTTCCAGCTCTTTGGGAAGCTAAGAAGAAACTCGCTCTGCGCAGTTCTCTTACAGCCTACCGGGAACATCTCTTACAAAGGCCTGTGAAACGCAGTTTCTTAGCATGCCTGATCTGGCTGAAGTAGAACTTCTGCTCTGGGTGTGCCACATTGGCCTAGAGCTGAAAGCTACAACGTGCTGTCTCCTTTCCAAAGGGCGAGTTGGACCCCAGAGCATCTTGCTTTCAGCTCTTTGGGAAGCTAAGAAGCAACTCGCTCTGCACAGTGCTCTTACAGCCTACCGGGAACATCTCTTACAAAGGCCTGTGAAATGCAGTTTCTTGGCAGGCCTGATCTGGCTGAAGTAGAACTTCTGCCCTGGGTGTGCCACATTGCCCTAGAGCTGAAAGGCACAACGTGCAGGCTTCTTAACAAAGGGCGAGTTCGGTGCCAGAGCATCTTGCTTCCAGCTCTTTGGGAAGCTAAGAAACAACTCGCTCTGCACAGTGCTCTTACAGCTTACCGGGAACATCTCTTAAAAAGGCCTGTGAAACGCAGTTTCTATGCAGGCCTGATCTGGCTGAAGTAGAAATTCTGCCCTGGGTGTGCAACATTGCCCTACAGCTGAAAGGCACAACGTGCAAGCTTCTTAACAAAGGGCGAGTTGGGCACCAGAGCATCTTGCTTCCAGCTCTTTGGGAAGCTAAGAAACAACTCGCTCTGCACAGTGCTCTTACAGCCTACCGTGAACATCTCTTACAAAGGCCTGTGAAACGAAGTTTCTTTGCAGGCTTGATCTGGCTGAAGTAGAACTTCTGCCCTGGGTGTGCCACATTGCCCTAGAGCTGAAAGGCACAACGTGCAGGCATCTTAACAAAGGTCGAGTTGGGCCCCAGACAATCTTGCTTCCAGCTCTTTGGGAAGCTAAGAAACAACTCGCTCTGCACAGTGCTCTTACAGCCTACCGGGAACATCTCTTACAAAGGCCTGTGAAACGCAGTTTCTTGGCAGGCCTGATCTGGCTGAAGTAGAACTTCTGCTCTGGGTGTGGCACATTGTCCTAGAGCTGAAAGGCACAACGTGCAGGCTTCTTAACAAAGGGCGAGTTGGGCCACAGAGCATCCTGCTTCCAGCTCTTTGGGAACCTAAGAAGAAACTCGCTCTGCACAGTGCTCTTACAGCCTACCGGTAACATCACTTACAAAGGCCTGTGAAACTCAGTTTCTTTGCAGGCCTGATCTGACTGAAGTAGAACTTCTGCTCTGGGTGTGCTACATTGCTCAGAGCTGAAAGGCACAACGTGCAGGCTTCTTAACAAAGGGCGAGTTGGGCCCCAGAGCATCTTGCTTCCAGCTCTCTGGGAAGCTAAGAAACAACTCGCTCTGCGCAGTGCTCTTGCAGCCTACAGGGAACATCTCTTACAAGGGCCTGTGAAATGCAGTTTCTTGGCAGGCCTGATCTGGCTGAAGTAGAACTTCTGCCCTGGGTGTGCCTCATTGCCCTACAGATGAAAGGCACAACGTGCAGGCTCTTAACAAAGGGCGAGTTGGGCCCCACAGCATCTTGCTTGCAGCTCTTTGGGAAGCTAAGAAACAACTCGCTCTGCACAGTGCTCTTACAGCCTACCGGGAACATCTCTTACAAATGCCTGTGAAACGCTGTTTCTTTGCAGGCCTGATCTGGCTGAAGTAGAAGTTCTGCTCTGGGTGTGCCAGATTGCCCTAGAGCTGAAAGGCACAACGTGCAGGCTTGTTAACAAAGGGCGAGTTGGGCCCCAGAGCATCTTGCTTCCAGCTCTTTGGGAAGCTAAGAAACAACTCGCTGTGCTCAGTGCTCTTACAGCCTACCGGGAACATCTCTTACAAAGGCCTGTGAAAAGCAGTTTCTTGGCAGGCCTGATCTGGCTGAAGTAGAACTTCTGCCCTGGGTGTGGCACATTGCCCTAGAGCTGAAAGGCACAACGTGCAGGCTTCTTAACAAAGGGCGAGTTGGGACCCAGAGCATCTTGCTTCCAGCTCTTTGGGAAGCTAAGAAACAACTCGCTCTGTGCAGTGCTCTTAAAGCCTACAGGGAACATCTCTTACAAAGGCCTGTGAAACGCAGTTTCTATGCAGGCCTGATCTGGCTGAAGTAGAACTTCTGCCCTGGGTGTGCCACATTGCCCTAGAGCTGAAAGGAACAACGTGCAGGCTTCTTAACAAAGGGCGAGTTGGGCCACAGAGCATCTTGCTTCCAGCTCTTTGGGAATCTAAGAAACAACTCGCTCTGCACAGTGCTCTTACAGCCTACCGGGAACATCTCTTACAAAGGCCTGTGAAACACTGTTTCTTGGCAGGCCTGATCTGGCTGAAGTAGAACTTCTGCCCTGGGTGTGGCACATTGCCCTAGAGCTGAAATGCACAACGTGCAGGCTTCTTAACAAAGGGCGAGTTGGGCCACAGAGCATCTTGCTTCCAGCTCTTTGGGAAGCTAAGAAGCAACTCGCTCTGCACAGTGCTCTTACAGCCTACCGGGAACATCTCTTACAAAGGCCTGTGAAATGCAGTTTCTTGGCAGGCCTGATCTGGCTGAAGTAGAACTTCTGCCCTGGGTGTGCCACATTGCCCTAGAGCTGAAAGGCACAACGTGCAGGCTTCTTAACAAAGGGCGAGTTCGGTGCCAGAGCATCTTGCTTCCAGCTCTTTGGGAAGCTAAGAAACAACTCGCTCTGCACAGTGCTCTTACAGCTTACCGGGAACATCTCTTAAAAAGGCCTGTGAAACGCAGTTTCTATGCAGGCCTGATCTGGCTGAAGTAGAAATTCTGCCCTGGGTGTGCAACATTGCCCTACAGCTGGAAGGCACAACGTGCAAGCTTCTTAACAAAGGGCGAGTTGGGCCCCAGAGCATCTTGCTTCCAGCTCTTTGGGAAGCTAAGAAACAACTCGCTCTGCACAGTGCTCTTACAGCCTACCGTGAACATCTCTTACAAAGGCCTGTGAAACGAAGTTTCTTTGCAGGCCTGATCTGGCTGAAGTAGAACTTCTGCCCTGGGTGTGCCACATTGCCCTAGAGCCGAAAGGCACAACGTGCAGGCATCTTAACAAAGGGCGAGTTGGGCCCCAGACCATCTTGCTTCCAGCTCTTTGGGAAGCTAAGAAACAACTCGCTCTGCACTGTGCTCTTACAGACTACCGGGAACATCTCTTACAAAGGCTTGTGAAAGGCAGTTTCTTTGCAGACATTATCTGTCTGAAGTAGAACTTCTGCCCTGGGTGTGCAACATTGCCCTAGAGCTGAAAGGCACAACGTGCAGGCTTCTTAACAAAGGGCGAGTTGGGCCCCAGAGCATCTTGCTTCCAGCTCTTTGGGAAGCTAAGAAACAACTCGCTCTGCGCAGTGCTCTTACAGCCTACAGGGAACATCTCTTACAAAGGTCTGTGAAACACAGTTTCTTTGCAGGCCTGATCTGGCTGAAGTAGAACTTCTGCCCTGGGTGTGCCACATTGCCCTAGAGCCGAAAGGCACAACGTGCAGGCTTCTTAACAAAGGGCGAGTTGGGTCCCAGAGCATCTTGCTTCCAGCTCTTTGGGAAGCTAAGAAACAACTCGCTCTGCACTGTGCTCTTACAGACTACCGGGAACATCTCTTACAAAGGCTTGTGAAACGCAGTTTCTTTGCAGACATTATCTGTCTGAAGTAGAACTTCTGCCCTGGGTGTGCAACATTGCCCTAGAGCTGAAAGGCACAACGTGCAGGCTTCTTAACAAAGGGCGAGTTGGGCCCCAGAGCATCTTGCTTCCAGCTCTTTGGGAAGCTAAGAAACAACTCGCTCTGCGCAGTGCTCTTACAGCCTACAGGGAACATCTCTTACAAAGGCCTGTGAAACACAGTTTCTTTGCAGGCCTGATCTGGCTGAAGTAGAACTTCTGCCCTGGGTGTGCCACATTGCCCTAGAGCCGAAAGGCACAACGTGCAGGCTTCTTAACAAAGGGCGAGTTGGGCCCCAGAGCATCTTGCTTCCAGCTCTTTGGGAAGCTAAGAAACAACTCGCTCTGCACAGTGCTCTTACAGCCTACCGGGAACGTCTCTTACAAAGGACTGTGAAACGCAGTTTCTTTGCAGGCCTGATCTGCCTGAAGTAGAACTTCTGCCCTCGGTGTGCCACATTGCCCTAGAGCTGAAAGCTACAACGTGCAGGCTTCTTAACAAAGGGCGAGTTGGGCACCAGAGCATCTTGCTTCCAGCTCTTTGGGAAGCTAAGAAACAACTCGCTCTCCACAGTGCTCTTACAGCCTACCGGGAACATCTCTTACAAAGGCCTGTGAAACGCAGTTTCTTTGCAGGCCTGATCTGGCTGAAGTAGAACTTCTGCCCTGGGTGTGCCGCATTGCCCTAGACCTGAAAGGCACAACGTGCAGGCGTCTTAACAAAGGGCGAGTTGGGCGCCAGACCATCATGCTTCCAGCTCTTTGGGAAGCTAAGAAACAACTCGCTCTGCACAGTGCTCTTACAGCCTACCGGGAACATCTCTTACAAAGGCCTGTGAAACGCAGTTTCTTAGCATGCCTGATCTGGCTGAAGTAGAACTTCTCCTCTGGGTGTGCCACATTGGCCTAGAGCTGGAAGCTACAACGTGCTGTCTCCTTTCCAAAGGGCGAGTTGGGCCCCAGAGCATCTTGCTACCAGCTCTTTGGGAAGCTAAGAAACACCTCGCTCCACAAAGTGCACTTACAGCCTACCGGGAACATCTCTTACAAAGGCCTGTGAAACGCAGTTTCTTTGCAGGCCTGATCTGCTGAAGTTGAACTTTTGCTCTGGGTGTGCCACATTGCCCAGAACTGAAAGGCACAACGTGCAGGCTTCTTAACAAAGGGCGAGTTGGGCCCCACAGCATCTTGCTTCCAGCTCTTTGGGAAGGTAAGAAACAACTCGCTCTTCACAGTGCTCTTACAGCCTACCGGGAACATCTCTTACAAAGGCCTGCGAAACGCAGTTTCTTTGCAGGCCTGATCTGGCTGAAGTAGAACTTCTGCCCTGGGTGTGCCTCCTTGCCCTAGAGCTGAAAGGCACAACGTGCAGGCTTCTTAACAAAGGGCGAGTTGGGCCTCACAGCATCTTGCTTCCAGCTCTTTGGGAAGCTATGAAACAACTCGCTCTGCACAGTGCTCTTACAGCCTACCGGGAACATCTCTTACAAAGGCCTGTGAAACGCAGTTGTTTTGCAGGCCTGATCTGGATGAAGTTCAACTTCTGCCCTGGGTGTGCCACATTGCCCTAGAGCTGAAAGGCACAACGTGCAGGCTTGTTAACAAAGGGCGAGTTGGGCCCCAGAGCATCTTGCTTCCAGCTCTTTGGGAAGCTAAGAAACAACTCGCTCTGCACAGTGCTCTTACAGCCTACCGGGAACATCTTTTACAAAGGCCTGTGAAACGCAGTTTCTTTGCAGGCCTGATCTGGCTGAAGTAGAACTTCTGCCCTGGGTGTGCAACATTGCACTAGAGCTGAAAGGCACAACGTGCAGGCTTCTTAACAAAGGGCGAGTTGGGCCCCAGAGCATCTTGCTTCCAGCTCTTTGGGAAGCTAAGAAACAACTCGCTCTGCACAGTGCTCTTACAACGTACAGGGAACATCTCTTACAAAGGCCTGTGAAACACAGTTTCTTTGCAGGCCTGATCTGGCTGAAGTAGAACTTCTGCCCTGGGTGTGCCACATTGCCCTAGAGCCGAAAGGCACAACGTGCAGGCTTCTTAACAAAGGGCGAGTTGGGCCCCAGAGCATCTTGCTTCCAGCTCTTTGGGAAGCTAAGAAACAACTCGCTCTGCACAGTGCTCTTACAGCCTACCAGGAACATCTCTTACAAAGGCCTGTGAAACGCAGTTTCTTTGCAGTCCTGATCTGCCTGAAGTAGAACTTCTGCCCTCTGTGTGCCACATTGCCCTAGAGCTGAAAGCTACAACGTGCAGGCTTCTTAACAAAGGGTGAGTTGGGCACCAGAGCATCTTGCTTCCAGCTCTTTGGGAAGCTAAGAAACAACTCGCTCTGCACAGTGCTCTTACAGCCTACCGGGAACATCTCTTACAATTGCCTGTGAAACGCAGTTTGTTTGCAAGCCTGATATGTCCGAAGTAGAACTTCTGCTCTGGGTGTGCCACATTGCCCTAGAGCTGAAAGCTACACCGTGCAGTCTCCTTTCCAAAGGGCGAGTCGAGCCCCAGAGCATCTTGCTTCCAGCTCTTTGGGAAGCTAAGAAACACCTCGTTCTGCACAGTGCTCTTACAACCTACCGGGAACGTCTCTTACAAAGGCCTGTGAAACGCAGTTTGTTTGCAGGCCTGATCTGGCTGAAGTAGAACTTCTGCTTTGGGTGTGCCACATTGCCCTAGAGCTGAAAGCTACAACGCGCTGTCTCCTTTCCAAACGGCGAGTTGGGCCCCACAGCATCTTGCTTCCAGCTCTTTGGGAAGCTAAGAAACAACTCGCTCTGCACAGTGCTCTTACAGCCTACCGGGAACATCTCTTACAAAGGCCTGTGAAACGCAGTTTCTTTGCAGGCCTGATCTGGCTGAAGTAGAACTTCTGCCTGGGTGTGCCACATTGCCCTAGAGGTGAAAGGCACAACGTGCAGGCTTCTTAACAAAGGGCGAGTTCGGCCCCACAGCATCTTGCTTCCAGCTCTTTGGGAAGCTAAGAAACAACTCGCTCTGCACAGTGCTCTTACAACCTACCCGAAACATCTTTTACAAAGGCCTGTGAAACGCAGCTTTTTTGCAGGCCAGATCTGGATGAAGTTGAACTTCTGCCCTGGGTGTGCCACATTGCCCTAGAGCTGAAAGGCACAACGTGCAGTCTTCCTAACAAAGGGCAAGTTGGGTCCCAGAGCATCTTGCATCCAGCTCTTTGAGAAGCTAAGAAACAACTCGTTCTGCGCAGTGCTCTTACAGCCTACCGGGAACATCTCTTACAAAGGCCTGTGAAACGCAGTTTCTTGGCAGGCCTGATCTGGCTGAAGTAGAACTTCTGCCCTGGGTGTGCCACATTGCCCTAGAGCTGAAAGGCACAACGTGCAGGCTTCTTAAAAAAAGGTGAGTTGGGCCCAAGAGCATCTTGCTTCCAGCTCTTTGGGAAGCTAAGAAACAACTCGCTCTGCACAGTGCTCTTACAGCCTACCGGGAACATCTCTTACAAAGGCCTGTGAAACGCAGTTTCTTTGCAGGCCTGATCTGGCTGAAGTAGAACTTCTGCCCTGGGTGTGCCACATTGCCCTAGAGCTGAAAGGCACAACGTGCAGGCTTCTTAAAACGGCGAGTTGGGCCCACAGCATCTTGCTTCCAGCTATTTGGGAAGCTAAGAAGCAACTCGCTCTGCACAGTGCTCTTACAGCCTACCGGGAACATCTCTTACAAAGGCCTGTGAAACGCAGTTTCTTGGCAGGCCTGATCTGGCTGAAGTAGAACTTCTGCCCTGGGTGTGCCACATTGCCCTAGAGCTGAAAGGCACAACGTGCAGGCTTCTTAACAAAGGGCGAGTTGGGCCCCAGGGCATCTTGCCTCCAGCTCTTTGGGAAGCTAAGAAACAACTCGCTCTGCGCAGTGCTCTTACAGGCTACAGTTAACATCTCTTACAAAGGCCCGTGAAACGCAGTTTCTATGCAGGCCTGATCTGGCTGAAGTAGAACTTCTGCCCTGGGTGTGCCACATTGCCCTAGAGCTGAAAGGCACAACGTGCAGGCTTCTTAACAAAGGGCGAGTTGGGCCCCAAAGCATCTTGCTTCCAGCACTTTGGGAAGCTAAGAAAGAACTCGCTCTGCACAGTGCTCTTACAGCCTACCGGGAACATCTCTTACAAAGGACTGTGAAACGCAGTTTCTTTGCAGGCCTGATCTGGCTGAAGTAGAACTTCTGCCCTGGGTGTGCCTCATTGCCCTACAGCTGAAAGGCACAACGTGCAGGCTTCTTAACATAGGGCGAGTTGGGCCTCACAGCATCTTGCTTCCAGCTCTTTGGGAAGCTAAGAAACAACTCGCTCTGCACAGTGCTCTTACAGCCTACCGGGAACATCTCTTACAAAGGCCTGTGAAACGCAGTTTGTTTGCAGGCCTGATCTGGCTGAAGTAGAACTTCTGTCCTGGGTGTGACACATTGCCCTAGAGCTGAAAGGCACAACGTGCAGGCTTCTTAACAAAGGGCCAGTTGGGCCCCAGAGCATCTTGCTTCCAGCTCTTTGGGAAGCTAAGAAACAACTCGCTCTGCACAGTGCTCTTACAGCCTACCGGGAACATCTCTTACAAAGGCCTGTGAAACGCAGTTTCTTGGCAGGCCTGATCTGGCTGAAGTAGATCTTCTGCCCTGGGTGTGCCACATTGCCCTAGAGCTGAAAGGCACAACGTGCAGGCTTCTTAACAAAGGGCGAGTTGGGCCCCCGAGCATCTTGCTTCCAGCTCTTTGCGAAGCTAAGAAACAACTCGCTCTGCACAGTGCTCTTACAGCCTACCGGGAACATCTCTTACAAAGGCCTGTGAAACGCAGTTTCTTTGCAGGCCTGATCTGGCTGAAGTAGAACTTCTGCCCTGGGTGTGCCACATTGCCCTAGAGCTGAAAGGCACAACGTACAGGGCTTCTTAACAAAGGGCGAGTTGGGAGCCAGAGCATCTTGCTTCCAGCTCTTTGGGAAGCTAAGAAACAACTCGCTCTGCACAGTGCTCTTACAGCCTACCGGGAACGTCTCTTACAAAGGACTGTGAAACGCAGTTTCTTTGCAGGCCTGATCTGCCTGAAGTAGAACTTCTGCCCTCGGTGTGCCACATTGCCCTAGAGCTGAAAGCTACAACGTGCAGGCTTCTTAACAAAGGGCGAGTTGGGCACCAGAGCATCTTGCTTCCAGCTCTTTGGGAAGCTAAGAAACAACTCGCTCTCCACAGTGCTCTTACAGCCTACCGGGAACATCTCTTACAAAGGCCTGTGAAACGCAGTTTCTTTGCAGGCCTGATCTGGCTGAAGTAGAACTTCTGCCCTGGGTGTGCCACATTGCCCTAGACCTGAAAGGCACAACGTGCAGGCGTCTTAACAAAGGGCGAGCTGGGCGCCAGACCATCATGGTTCCAGCTCTTTGGGAAGCTAAGAAACAACTCGCTCTGCACAGTGCTCTTACAGCCTACAGGGAACATCTCTTACAAAGGCCTGTGAAACGCAGTTTCTTTGCAGACATTATCTGGCTGAAGTAGAACTTCTGCCCTGAGTGTGCAACATTGCCCTAGAGCTGAAAGGCACAAGGTGCAGGCTTCTTAACAAAGGGCGTGTTGGGCCCCAGCACATCTTGCTTCCAGCTCTTTGGGAAGCTAAGAAACAACTCGCTCTGCACAGTGCTCTTGCAGCCTACCGGGAACATCTCTTACAAAGGCCTGTGAAACGCAGTTTCTTAGCATGCCTGATCTTTCTGAAGTAGAACTTCTGCTCTGGGTGTGCCACATTGGCCT
The DNA here is from genome assembly GCF_041296265.1 of Equus caballus. Classification (NCBI taxonomy): domain Eukaryota; kingdom Metazoa; phylum Chordata; class Mammalia; order Perissodactyla; family Equidae; genus Equus; species Equus caballus. Next base: position 49,461,193 of record NC_091692.1, read on the forward strand.
AGAGCTGGAAGCTACAACGTGCTGTCTCCTTTCCAAAGGGCGAGTTGGGCCCCAGAGCATCTTGCTTCCAGCTCTTTGGGAAGCTAAGAAACACCTCGCTCCACAAAGTGCACTTACAGCCTACCGGGAACATCTCTTACAAAGGCCTGTGAAACGCAGTTTCTTGGCAGGCCTGATCTGCTGAAGTTGAACTTTTGCTCTGGGTGTGCCACATTGCCCAGAACTGAAAGGCACAACGTGCAGGCTTCTTAACAAAGGGCGAGTTGGGCCCCACAGCATCTTGCTTCCAGCTCTTTGGGAAGGTAAGAAACAACTCGCTCTTCACAGTGCTCTTACAGCCTACCGGGAACATCTCTTACAAAGGCCTGCGAAACGCAGTTTCTTTGCAGGCCTGATCTGGCTGAAGTAGAACTTCTGCCCTGGGTGTGCCTCCTTGCCCTAGAGCTGAAAGGCACAACGTGCAGGCTTCTTAACAAAGGGCGAGTTGGGCCTCACAGCATCTTGCTTCCAGCTCTTTGGGAAGCTATGAAACAACTCGCTCTGCACAGTGCTCTTACAGCCTACCGGGAACATCTCTTACAAAGGCCTGTGAAACGCAATTGTTTTGCAGGCCTGATCTGGATGAAGTTCAACTTCTGCCCTGGGTGTGCCACATTGCCCTAGAGCTGAAAGGCACAACGTGCAGGCTTGTTAACAAAGGGCGAGTTGGGCCCCAGAGCATCTTGCTTCCAGCTCTTTGGGAAGCTAAGAAACAACTCGCTCTGCACAGTGCTCTTACAGCCTACCGGGAACATCTTTTACAAAGGCCTGTGAAACGCAGTTTCTTTGCAGGCCTGATCTGGCTGAAGTAGAACTTCTGCCCTGGGTGTGCCGCATTGCCCTAGAGCTGAAAGCCACAAAGTGCAGGGTTCTTAACAAAGGGCGTGTTGGGTCCCAGTGCATCTTGCTTCCAGCTCTTTGGGAAGCTAAGAAACAACTCGCTCTGCACAGTGCTCTTACAGCCTACCGGGAACATCTCTTACAATTGCCTGTGAAACGCAGTTTGTTTGCAAGCCTGATATGTCCGAAGTAGAACTTCTGCTCTGGGTGTGCCACATTGCCCTAGAGCTGAAAGCTACACCGTGCAGTCTCCTTTCCAAAGGGCGAGTCGAGCCCCAGAGCATCTTGCTTCCAGCTCTTTGGGAAGCTAAGAAACACCTCGTTCTGCACAGTGCTCTTACAACCTACCGGGAACATCTCTTACAAAGGCCTGTGAAACGCAGTTTGTTTGCAGGCCTGATCTGGCTGAAGTAGAACTTCTGCTTTGGGTGTGCCACATTGCCCTAGAGCTGAAAGCTACAACGCGCTGTCTCCTTTCCAAACGGCGAGTTGGGCCCCAGAGCATCTTGCTTCCAGCTCTTTGGGAAGCTAAGAAACAACTCGCTCTGCACAGTGCTCTTACAGCCTACCGGGAACATCTCTTACAAAGGCCTGTGAAACGCAGTTTCTTTGCAGGCCTGATCTGGCTGAAGTAGAACTTCTGCCTGGGTGTGCCACATTGCCCTAGAGGTGAAAGGCACAACGTGCAGGCTTCTTAACAAAGGGCGAGTTGGGCCCCACAGCATCTTGCTTCCAGCACTTTGGGAAGCTAAGAAACAACTCGCTCTGCACAGTGCTCTTACAACCTACCCGAAACACCTTTTACAAAGGCCTGTGAAACGCAGCTTTTTTGCAGGCCAGATCTGGATGAAGTTGAACTTCTGCCCTGGGTGTGCCACATTGCCCTAGAGCTGAAAGGCACCACGTGCAGTCTTCCTAACAAAGGGCAAGTTGGGTCCCAGAGCATCTTGCATCCAGCTCTTTGAGAAGCTAAGAAACAACTCGTTCTGCACAGTGCTCTTACAACCTACCGGGAACATCTCTTACAAAGGACTGTGAAACGCAGTTTCTTTGCAGGCCTGATCTGGCTGAAGTAGAACTTCTGCCCTGGGTGTGCCTCATTGCCCTACAGCTGAAAGGCACAACGTGCAGGCTTCTTAACATAGGGCGAGTTGGGCCTCACAGCATCTTGCTTCCAGCTCTTTGGGAAGCTAAGAAACAACTCGCTCTGCACAGTGCTCTTACAGCCTACCGGGAACATCTCTTACAAAGGCCTGTGAAACGCAGTTTGTTTGCAGGCCTGATCTGGCTGAAGTAGAACTTCTGTCCTGGGTGTGACACATTGCCCTAGAGCTGAAAGGCACAACGTGCAGGCTTCTTAACAAAGGGCCAGTTGGTCCCCAGAGCATCTTGCTTCCAGCTCTTTGGGAAGCTAAGAAACAACTCGCTCTGCACAGTGCTCTTACAGCCTACCGGGAACATCTCTTACAAAGGCCTGTGAAACGCAGTTTCTTGGCAGGCCTGATCTTGCTGAAGTAGATCTTCTGCCCTGGGTGTGCCGCATTGCCCTAGAGCTGAAAGGAACAACGTGCAGGCTTCTTAACAAAGGGCGAGTTGTGCCCCCGAGCATCTTGCTTCCAGCTCTTTGCGAAGCTAAGAAACAACTCGCTCTGCACAGTGCTCTTACAGCCTACCGGGAACATCTCTTACAAAGGCCTGTGAAACGCAGTTTCTTTGCAGGCCTGATCTGGCTGAAGTAGAACTTCTGCCATGGGTGTGCCACATTGCCCTAGAGCTGAAAGGCACAACGTACAGGGCTTCTTAACAAAGGGCGAGTTGGGAGCCAGAGCATCTTGCTTCCAGCTCTTTGGGAAGCTAAGAAACAACTCGCTCTGCACAGTGCTCTTACTGCCTACCAGGGACATCACTTACAAAGGCCTGTGAAATGCAGTTTCTTTGCAGGCCTGATCTGACTGAGGTAGAACTTCTGCCCTGGGTGTGCCACATTGCCCTAGAGCGGAAAGGCACAACGTGCAGGCTTCTTAACAAAGGGAGAGTTGGGCCCAACAGCATCTTGCTTCCAGCTCTTTGGGAAGCTAAGAAACAACTTGCTCTGCACAGTGCTCTTACAGCCTACCGGCAACATCTCTTACCAAGGCCAGTGAAACGCAGTTTCTTGGCAGGCAAGATGTTGCTAAAGTAGAACTTCTGCCCTGGGTGTGCCACATTGCCCTAGAGCTGAAAGGCACAACGTGCAGGCTCCTTAACAAAGGGCGAGTTGGGACCCAGAGCATCTTGCTTCCAGCTCTTGGGAAGCTAAGAAACAACTCACTCTGCACAGTGCTCTTACAGCCTACCGGGAACATCTCTTACAAAGGCCTGTGAAATGTAGTGTCGTTGCAGGCCTGATCTGGCTGAAGTAGAACTTCTGCCCTGGGTGGCCCAGATTGCCCTAGACCTGAAAGATACAACGTGCAGGCTTCTTAACAAAGGGCCAGTTGGGCCCCAGAGCATCTTGCTTCCAGCTCTTTGGGAAGCTAAGAAACAACTCGCTCTGCACAGTGCTCTTACAGCCTACCGGTAGCATCTCTTACAAAGGCCTGTGAAACGCAGTTTCTTTGCAGGCCTGATCTGGCTGAAGTAGAACTTCTGCCCTGGGTGTGCCACATTGCCCTAGAGCTGAATGGCACAACGTGCAGGCTTCTTAACAAAGGGCGAGTTGGGCCCCAGAGCATCTTGCTTCCAGCTCTTTGGGAAGCTAAGAAACAACTCGCTCTGCACAGTGCTCTTACAGCCTACCGGGAACATCTCTTACAAAGGCCTGTTAAACGCAGTTTCTTTGCAGGGCTGATCTGGCTGAAGTAGAACTTCTGCTCTGGGTGTGCCACATTGCCCAGAACTGAAAGGCACAACGTCCAGGCTTCTTAACAAAGGGCCAAGTGGGACCCAGAGCATCTTGCTTCCAGCTCTTTGGGAAGCTAGGAAACATCTCGCTCTGCCCAGTTCTCTTACAGACTACCGGGAACGTCTCTTACAAAGGCCTGTGAAACCCAGTTTCTTGGCAGGCCACATCTTGCTGAAGTAGAACTTCTGCCCTGGGTGTGCCACATTGCCCTAGAGCTGAAAGGCACACGTGCAGGCTTCTTAACAAAGGGCGAGTTGTGCCCCAGAGCATCTTGCTTCCAGCTGTTTGGGAAGCTAAGAAACAACTCGCTCTGAACAGTGCTCTTACATCCTACCTTGAACTTCTCTTACAAAGGCCTGTGAAACGCAGTTTGTTTGCAGGCCTGATCTGGCTGAAGTAGAACTTCTGCTCTGGGTGTGCCACATTGCCCTATAGCTGAAAGCTGCAACGTGCAGTCTCCTTTCCAAAGGGCGAGTTGGGCCCCAGAGCATCTTGCTTCCAGCTCTTTGGGAAGCTAAGAAACAGGTCGCTCTGCACAGTGCTCTTACAGCCTACCGGGAACATCTCTTACAAACGACTGTGAAACGCAGTTTCTTTGCAGGCCTGATCTGGCTGAAGTAGCACTTTTGCTCTGGGTGTGCCACATTGACCTAGAGCTGAAAGGCACAACGTGCAGGCTTCTTAACAAAGGGCGAGATGGGCCCCAGAGCATCTTGCTTCCAGCTCTTTGGGAAGATAAGAAACAACTCGCTCTGCGCAGTGCTCTTACAGCCTCCAGGGAACATCTCTTACAAAGGCGTGTGAAACGCAGTTTCTTTGCAGGCCTGATCTGGCTGAAGTTGAACTTCTGCCCTGGGTGTGCAAATTTGCCCTAGAGCTGAAAGGCACAACGTGCAGGCTTCTTAACAAAGGGCGAGTTGGGTGCCAGAGCATCTTGCTTCCAGCTCTTTGGGAAGCTAAGAAACACCTCGCCCTGCACAGTGCTCTTACAGCCTACTGGTAACATCTCTTACAATGGCCTGTTAAACGCAGTTTCTTTGCAGGCCTGATCTGGCTGAAGTAGAACTTCTGCCCTGGGTGTGCCACATTGCCCTAGAGGTGAAATGCACAACGTGCTGGCTTCTTAACAAAGGGCGAGTTGGGCCCCAGAGCATCTTGCTTCCAGCTCTTTGGGAAGCTAAGAAAGACCTCGCTCTGCAGCGTGCTCTTACAGCCTACCGGGAACATCTCTTACAAAGGCCTGTGAAACGCAGTTTCTTTGCAGGGCTGATCTGGCTGAAGTTGAACTTCTGCTCTGGGTGTGCCACATTGCCCAGAACTGAAAGGCACACCGTGCAGGCTTCTTAACAAAGGGCCAAGTGGGACCCAGAGCATCTTGCTTCCAGCTATTTAGGAAGCTAGGAAACATCTCGCTCTGCCCAGTGCTCTTACAGACTACCGGGAACGTCTCTTACAAAGGCCTGTGAAACCCAGTTTCTTGGCAGGCCAGATCTTGCTGAAGTAGAACTTCTGCCCTGGGTGTGCCACATTGCCCTAGAGCTGAAAGGCACAACGTGCAGTCTTCTTAACAAAGGGCGATTTGAGCCCGAGAGCATCTTGCTACCAGTTCTTTGGGAAGCTAAGACACAACTCGCTCTGCACAGTCCTCTTAGAGCCTACCGGGAACATCTCTTACAAAGGACTGTGAAACGCAGTTTCTTTGCAGGCCTGATGTGGCTGAAGTAGCACTTTTGCTCTGGGTGTGCCACATTGCCCTAGAGCTGAAAGGCACAACAAGCAGTCTCCTTAACAAAGGGCGAGTTGGGCCCCAGAGCATCTTGCTTCCAGCTGTTTGGGAAGCTAAGAAACAAATCGCTCTGCACAGTGCTCTTACAGCCTACCGGGAACATCTCTTACAAAGGCCTGTGAAACGCAGTTTCTTTGCAGGCCTGATCTGGCTGAAGTAGAACTTCTGCCCTGGGTGTGCCACATTGTCCTAGAGCCGAAAGGCACAACGTGCAGGCTTCTTAACGACGGGCGAGTTTGGCCCCAGAGCATCTTCATTCCAGCTCTTTAGGAAGCTAAGAACCAACTCGCTCTGCGCAGTGCTCTTACAGCCTACCGGGAACATCTCTTACAAATGCCTGTGAAACGCTGTTTCTTTGCAGGCCTGATCTGGCTGAAGTAGATGTTCTGCCCTGGGTGTGCCACATTGCCCTAGAGCTGAAAGGCACAACGTGCAGGCTTGTTAATAAAGGGCGAGTTGGGCCCAAGAGCATCTTGCTTCCAGCTCTTTGGGAAGCTAAGAAACAACTCGCTCTGCACAGTGCTCTTACAGCCTACCGGGAACATCTCTTACAAAGGCCTGTGAAACGCAGTTTCTTGGCAGGCCTGATCTGGCTGAAGTAGAACTTCTGCCCTGGGTGTGCCATATTGCCCTAGAGCTGAAAGGCACAACGTGCAGGCTTCTTAACAAAGGGCGAGTTGGGACCCAGAGCATCTTGCTTCCAGCTCTTTGGGAAGCTAAGAAACAACTCGCTCTGTGCAGTGCTCTTAAAGCCTACAGGGAACATCTCTTACAAAGGCCTGTGAAACGCAGTTTCTATGCAGGCCTGATCTGGCTGAGGTAGAACTTCTGCCCTGGGTGTGCCACATTGCCCTAGACCTGAAAGGCACAACGTGCAGGCTTCTTAACAAAGGGCGAGTTGGGCCCCACAGCATCTTGCTTCCAGCTCTTTGGGAAGCTAAGAAACAACTCGCTCTGCACAGTGCTCTTACAGCCTACCGGGAACATCTCTTACAAAGGCCTGTGAAACGCTGTTTCTTTGCAGGCCTGATCTGGCTGAAGTAGAACTTCTGCCCTGGGTGTGCCACATTGCCCTAGAGCTGAAAGGCACAACGTGCAGGCTTCTTAACAAAGGGCGAGTTGGGTTCCAGAGCATCTTGCTTCCAGCTCTTTGGGAATCTAAGAAACAACTCGCTCTGCACAGTGCTCTTACAGCTTACCGGGAACATCTCTTAAAAAGGCCTGTGAAACGCAGTTTCTATGCAGGCCTAATCTGGCTGAAGTAGAAATTCTGCCCTGGGTGTGCAACATTGCCCTACAGCTGAAAGGCACAACGTGCAGGCATCTTAACAAAGGGAGAGTTGGGCCCCAGACCATCTTGCTTCCAGCTCTTTGGGAAGCTAAGAAACAACTCGCTCTGCACTGTGCTCTTACAGACTACCGGGAACATCTCTTACAAAGGCTTGTGAAACGCAGTTTCTTTGCAGACATTATCTGGCTGAAGTAGAACTTCTGCCCTGGGTGTGCCACATTGCCCTAGAACCGAAAGGCACAACGTGCAGGCTTCTTAGCAAAGGGCGAGTTGGGCCCCACAGCATCTTGCTTCCAGCTCTTTGGGAAGCTAAGAAACAACTCGCTCTGCACAGTGCTCTTACAGCCTACCGGGAACATCTCTTTCAAAAGCCTGTGAAACGCAGTTTCTTGGCAGGCCTGATCTGGCTGAAGTAGAACTTCTGCCCTGGGTGTGCCACATTGCCCTAGAGCTGAAAGGCACAAAGTGCAGGCTTCTTAACAAAGGGCGAGTTGGGCCCCAGAGCATCTTTCTTCCAGCTCTTTGGGAAGCTAAGAAACAACTCGCTCTGCACAGTGCTCTTACAGCCTACCGGGAACATCTCTTACAAAGGCCTGTGAAACGCAGTTTCTTTGCAGGCCTGATATGGCTGAAGTAGAACTTCTGCTCTGGGTGTGGCACATTGTCCTAGAGCTGAAAGGCACAACGTGCAGGCTTCTTAACAAAGGGCGAGTTGGGCCACAGAGCATCCTGCTTCCAGCTCTTTGGGAACCTAAGAAGAAACTCGCTCTGCACAGTGCTCTTACAGCCTACCGGTAACATCACTTACAAAGGCCTGTGAAACCCAGTTTCTTTGCAGGCCTGATCTGACTGAAGTAGAACTTCTGCTCTGGGTGTGCCACATTGCTCAGAGCTGAAAGGCACAACGTGCAGGCTTCTTAACAAAGGGCGAGCTGGGCCCCAGAGCATCTTGCTTCCAGCTCTCTGGGAAGCTAAGAAACAACTCGCTCTGCGCAGTGCTCTTGCAGCCTACAGGGAACATCTCTTAAAAAGGCCTGTGAAATGCAGTTTCTTGGCAGGCCTGATCTGGCTGAAGTATAACTTCTGCCCTGGGTGTGCCTCATTGCCATACAGCTGAAAGGCACAACGTGCAGGCTTCTTAACAAAGGGCGAGTTGGGCCCCGCAGCATCTTGCTTGCAGCTCTTTGGGAAGCTAAGAAACAACTCGCTCTGCACAGTGCTCTTACAGCCTACCGGGAACATCTCTTACAAATGCCTGTGAAATGCTGTTTCTTTGCCGGCCTGATCTGGCTGAAGTTGAAGTTCTGCTCTGGGTGTGCCACATTGCCCTAGAGCTGAAACGCACAACGTGCAGGCTTGTTAACAAAGGGCGAGTTGGGCCCCAGAGCATCTTGCTTCCAGCTCTTTGGGAAGCTAAGAAACAACTCGCTGTGCACAGTGCTCTTACAGCCTACCGGGAACATCTCTTACAAAGGCCTGTGAAACGCAGTTTCTTGGCAGGCCTGATCTGGCTGAAGTAGAACTTCTGCCCAGGGTGTGCCATATTGCCCTAGAGCTGAAAGGCACAACGTGCAGGCTTCTTATCAAAGGGCGAGTTGGGACCCAGAGCATCTTGCTTCCAGCTCTTTGGGAAGCTAAGAAACAACTCGCTCTGTGCAGTGCTCTTAAAGCCTACAGGGAACATCTCTTACAAAGGCCTGTGAAACGCAGTTTCTATGCAGGCCTGATCTGGCTGAAGTAGAACTTCTGCCCTGGGTGTGCCACATTGCCCTAGAGCTGAAAGGCACAACGTGCAGGCTTCTTAACAAAGGGCGAGTTGGGCCCCACAGCATCTTGCTTCCAGCTCTTTGGGAAGCTAAGAAACAACTCGCTCTGCACAGTGCTCTTACAGCCTACGGAGAACATCTCTTACAAAGGCCTGTGAAACGCTGTTTCTTGGCAGGCCTGATCTGGCTGAAGTAGAACTTCTGCCCTGGGTGTGCCACATTGCCCTAGAGCTGAAAGGCACAACGTGCAGGCTTCTTAACAAAGGGCGAGTTCGGTGCCAGAGCATCTGGCTTCCAGCTCTTTGGGAAGCTAAGAAACAACTCGCTCTGCACAGTGCTCTTACAGCTTACCGGGAACATCTCTTAAAAAGGCCTGTGAAACGCAGTTTCTATGCAGGCCTGATCTGGCTGAAGTAGAAATTCTGCCCTGGGTGTGCAACATTGCCCTACAGCTGAAAGGCACAACGTGCAAGCTTCTTAACAAAGGGCGAGTTGGGCCCCAGAGCATCTTGCTTCCAGCTCTTTTTGAAGCTAAGAAACAACTCGCTCTGCACAGTGCTCTTACAGCCTACCGTGAACATCTCTTACAAAGTCCTGTGAAACGAAGTTTCTTTGCAGGCTTGATCTGGATGAAGTAGAACTTCTGCCCTGCGTGTGCCACATTGCCCTAGAGCTGAAAGGCACAACGTGCAGGCATCCTAACAAAGGGCGAGTTGGGCCCCAGACCATCTTGCTTCCAGCTCTTTGGGAAGCTAAGAAACAACTCGCTCTGCACAGTGCTCTTACAGACTACCGGGAACATCTCTTACAAAGGCTTGTGAAACGCAGTTTCTTTGCAGACATTATCTGGCTGAAGTAGAACTTCTGCCCTGGGTGTGCAACATTGCACTAGAGCTGAAAGGCACAATGTGCAGGCTTCTTAACAAAGGGCGAGTTGGGCCCCACAGCATCTTGCTTCCAGCTCTTTGGGAAGCTAAGAAACAACTCGCTCTGCGCAGTGCTCTTACAGCCTACAGGGAACATCTCTTACAAAGGCCTGTGAAACACAGTTTCTTTGCAGGCCTGATCTGGCTGAAGTAGAACTTCTGCCCTGGGTGTGCCACATTGCCCTAGAGCCGAAAGGCACAACGTGCAGGCTTCTTAACAAAGGGCGAGTTGGGCCCCAGAGCATCTTGCTTCCAGCTCTTTGGGAAGCTAAGAAACAACTCGCTCTGCACAGTGCTCTTACAGCCTACCGGGAACATCTCTTACAAAGGCCTGTGAAACGCAGTTTCTTTGCAGGCCTGATCTGCCTGAAGTAGAACTTCTGCGCTGGGTGTGCCACATTGCCCTAGAGCTGAAAGGCACAACGTGCAGGCTTCTTAACAAAGGGCGAGTTGGGCACCAGAGCATCTTGCTTCCAGCTCTTTGGGAAGCTAAGAAACAACTCGCTCTGCACAGTGCTCTTACAGCCTACCGGGAACATCTCTTACAAAGGCCTGTGAAACGCAGTTTCTTTGCAGGCCTGCTCTGGCTGCAGTAGAATTTCTGCCCTGGGTGTGCCACATTGCCCTAGAGCTGAAAGGAACAACGTGCAGGCTTCTTAACAAAGGGCGAGTTGGGCCACAGAGCATCCTGCTTCCAGCTCTTTGGGAAGCTAAGAAGAAACTCGCTCTGCGCAGTGCTCTTACAGCCTACCGGGAACATCTCTTACAAAGGCCTGTGAAACGCAGTTTCTTAGCATGCCTGATCTGGCTGAAGTAGAACTTCTGCTCTGGATGTGCCACATTGACCTAGAGCTGAAAGCTACAACGTGCTGTCTCCTTTCCAAAGGGCGAGTTGGACCCCAGAGCATCTTGCTTTCAGCTCTTTGGGAAGCTAAGAAGCAACTCGCTCTGCACAGTGCTCTTACAGCCTACCGGGAACATCTCTTACAAAGGCCTGTGAAATGCAGTTTCTTGGCAGGCCTCATCTGGCTGAAGTAGAACTTCTTCCCTGGGTGTGCCACATTGCCCTAGAGATGAAAGGCACAACGTGCAGGCTTCTTAACAAAGGGCGAGCTCGGTGCCAGAGCATCTTGCTTCCAGCTCTTTGGGAAGCTAAGAAACAACTCGCTCTGCACAGTGCTCTTACAGCCTACCGTGAACATCTCTTACAAAGTCCTGTGAAACGAAGTTTCTTTGCAGGCTTGATCTGGATGAAGTAGAACTTCTGCCCTGGGTGTGCCACATTGCCCTAGAGCTGAAAGGCACAACGTGCAGGCATCTTAACAAAGGGCGAGTTGGGCCCCAGACCATCTTGCTTCCAGCTCTTTGGGAAGCTAAGAAACAACTCGCTCTGCACTGTGCTCTTACAGACTACCGGGAACATCTCTTACAAAGGCTTCTGAAACGCAGTTTCTTTGCAGACATTATCTGGCTGAAGTAGAACTTCTGCCCTGGGTGTGCAACATTGCACTAGAGCTGAAAGGCACAATGTGCAGGCTTCTTAACAAAGGGCGAGTTGGGCCCCAGAGCATCTTGCTTCCAGCTCTTTGGGAAGCTAAGAAACAACTCGCTCTGCGCAGTGCTCTTACAGCCTACAGGGAACATCTCTTACAAAGGCCTGTGAAACACAGTTTCTTTGCAGGCCTGATCTGGCTGAAGTAGAACTTCTGCCCTGGGTGTGCCACATTGCCCTAGAGCCGAAAGGCACAACGTGCAGGCTTCTTAACAAAGGGCGAGTTGGGCCCCAGAGCATCTTGCTTCCAGCTCTTTGGGAAGCTAAGAAACAACTCGCTCTGCACAGTGCTCTTACAGCCTACCGGGAACATCTCTTACAAAGGCCTGTGAAACGCAGTTTCTTTGCAGGCCTGATCTGCCTGAAGTAGAACTTCTGCCCTGGGTGTGCCACATTGCCCTAGAGCTGAAAGCTACAACGTGCAGGCTTCTTAACAAAGGGCGAGTTGGGCACCAGAGCATCTTGCTTCCAGCTCTTTGGGAAGCTAAGAAACAACTCGCTCTGCACAGTGCTCTTACAGCCTACCGGGAACATCTCTTACAAAGGCCTGTGAAACGCAGTTTCTTTGCAGGCCTGCTCTGGCTGCAGTAGAACTTCTGCCCTGGGTGTGCCACATTGCCCTAGAGCTGAAAGGAACAACGTGCAGGCTTCTTAACAAAGGGCGAGTTGGGCCACAGAGCATCCTGCTTCCAGCTCTTTGGGAAGCTAAGAAGAAACTCGCTCTGCGCAGTGCTCTTACAGCCTACCGGGAACATCTCTTACAAAGGCCTGTGAAACGCAGTTTCTTAGCATGCCTGATCTGGCTGAAGTAGAACTTCTGCTCTGGATGTGCCACATTGACCTAGAGCTGAAAGCTACAACGTGCTGTCTCCTTTCCAAAGGGCGAGTTGGACCCCAGAGCATCTTGCTTTCAGCTCTTTGGGAAGCTAAGAAGCAACTCGCTCTGCACAGTGCTCTTACAGCCTACCGGGAACATCTCTTACAAAGGCCTGTGAAATGCAGTTTCTTGGCAGGCCTCATCTGGCTGAAGTAGAACTTCTTCCCTGGGTGTGCCACATTGCCCTAGAGCTGAAAGGCACAACGTGCAGGCTTCTTAACAAAGGGCGAGCTCGGTGCCAGAGCATCTTGCTTCCAGCTCTTTGGGAAGCTAAGAAACAACTCGCTCTGCACAGTGCTCTTACAGCTTACCGGGAACATCTCTTAAAAAGGCCTGTGAAACGCAGTTTCTATGCAGGCCTGGTCTGGCTGAAGTAGAAATTCTGCCCTGGGTGTGCAACATTGCCCTACAGCTGAAAGGCACAACGTGCAAGCTTCTTAACAAAGGGCGAGTTGGGCCCCAGAGCATCTTGCTTCCAGCTCTTTGGGAAGCTAAGAAACAACTCGCTCTGCACAGTGCTCTTACAGCCTACCGTGAACATCTCTTACAAAGGCCTGTGAAACGAAGTTTCTTTGCAGGCTTGATCTGGCTGAAGTAGAACTTCTGCCCTGGGTGTGCCACATTGCCCTAGAGCTGAAAGGCACAACGTGCAGGCATCTTAACAAAGGGCGAGGTGGGCCCCAGACCATCTTGCTTCCAGCTCTTTGGGAAGCTAAGAAACAACTCGCTCTGCACTGTGCTCTTACAGACTACCGGGAACATCTCTTACAAAGGCTTGTGAAACGCAGTTTCTTTGCAGACATTATCTGTCTGAAGTAGAACTTCTGCCCTGGGTGTGCAACATTGCCCTAGAGCTGAAAGGCACAACGTGCAGGCTTCTTAACAAAGGGCGAGTTGGGCGCCAGACCATCATGCTTCCAGCTCTTTGGGAAGCTAAGAAACAACTCGCTCTGCACAGTGCTCTTACAGCCTACCGGGAACATCTCTTACAAAGGCCTGTGAAACGCAGTTTCTTTGCAGACATTATCTGGCTGAAGTAGAACTTCTGCACTGGGTGTGCAACATTGCCCTAGAGCTGAAAGGAACAACGTGCAGGCTTCTTAACAAAGGGCGTGTTGGGCCCCAGCGCATCTTGCTTCCAGCTCTTTGCGAAGCTAAGAAACAACTCGCTCTGCACAGTGCTCTTACAGCCTACCGGGAACATCTCTTACAAAGGCCTGTGAAACGCAGTTTCTTAGCATGCCTGATCTGGCTGAAGTAGAACTACTGCTCTGGGTGTGCCACATTGGCCTAGAGCTGCAAGCTACAACGTGCTGTCTCCTTTCCAAAGGGCGAGTTGGGCCCCAGAGCATCTTGCTTCCAGCTCTTTGGGAAGCTAAGAAACACCTCGCTCCGCAAAGTGCACTTACAGCCTACCGGGAACATCTCTTACAAAGGCCTGTGAAACGCAGTTTCTTTGCAGGCCTGATCTGGCTGCAGTTGAACTTTTGCTCTGGGTGTGCCACATTGCCCAGAACTGAAAGGCACAACGTGCAGGCTTCTTAACAAAGGGCCAAGTGGGCCCCAGATCATCTTGCTTCCAGCACTTTGGGAAGCTGGGAAACATCTCGCTCTGCATAGTGCTCTTACAGCCTACCGGGAACATCTCTTACAAAGGCCTGTGAAACGCAGTTTCTATGCAGGCCTGATCTGGCTGAAGTAGAACTTCTGCCCTGGGTGTGCCACATTGCCCTAGAGCTGAAAGGCACAACGTGCAGGCTTCCTAACGACGGGCGAGTTTGGCCCAAGAGCATCTTGCTTCCAGCTCTTTAGGAAGCTAAGAACCAACTCCCTCTGCGCAGTGCTCTTACAGCCTACCGGGAACATCTCTTTCAAATGCCTGTGAAACGCTGTTTCTTTGCAGGCCTGATCTGGCTGAAGTAGATGTTCTGCTCTGGGTGTGCCACATTGCCCTAGAGCTGAAAGGCACAACGTGCAGGCTTCTTAACAAAGGGCGAGTTGGGACCCAGAGCATCTTGCTTCCAGCTCTTTGGGAAGCTAAGAAACAACTCGCTCTGCACAGTGCTCTAACAGCCTACAGGGAACATCTCTTACAAAGGCCTGTGAAACGCAGTTTCTTGGCAGGCCTGATCTGGCTGAAGTAGAACTTCTGCCCTGGGTGTGCCACATTGCCCTAGAGCTGAAAGGCACAACGTGCAGGCTTCTTAACAAAGGGCGAGTTGGGCCCCAGAGCATCTTGCTTCCAGCTCTTTGGGAAGCTAAGAAACAACTCGCTCTGCACAGTGCTCTTACAGCCTACCGGGAACATCTCTTACAAAGGCCTGTGAAACGCAGTTTCTTGGCAGGCCTGATCTGGCTGAAGTAGAACTTCTGCTCTGGGTGTGGCACATTGTCCTAGAGCTGAAAGGCACAACGTGCAGGCGTCTTAACAAAGGGCGAGCTGGGCGCCAGACCATCATGGTTCCAGCTCTTTGGGAAGCTAAGAAACAACTCGCTCTGCACAGTGCTCTTACAGCCTACAGGGAACATCTCTTACAAAGGCCTGTGAAACGCAGTTTCTTTGCAGACATTATCTGGCTGAAGTAGAACTTCTGCTCTGGGTGTGCCACATTGGCCTAGAGCTGGAAGCTACAACGTGCTGTCTCCTTTCCAAAGGGCGAGTTGGGCCCCAGAGCATCTTGCTTCCAGCTCTTTGGGAAGCTAAGAAACACCTCGCTCCACAAAGTGCACTTACAGCCTACCGGGAACATCTCTTACAAAGGCCTGTGAAACGCAGTTTCTTGGCAGGCCTGATCTGCTAAAGTTGAACTTTTGCTCTGGGTGTGCCACATTGCCCAGAACTGAAAGGCACAACGTGCAGGCTTCTTAACAAAGGGCGAGTTGGGCCCCACAGCATCTTGTTTCCAGCTCTTTGGGAAGGTAAGAAACAACTCGCTCTTCACAGTGCTCTTACAGCCTACCGGGAACATCTCTTACAAAGGCCTGCGAAACGCAGTTTCTTTGCAGGCCTGATCTGGCTGAAGTAGAACTTCTGCCCTGGGTGTGCCTCCTTGCCCTAGAGCTGAAAGGCACAACGTGCAGGCTTCTTAACAAAGGGCGAGTTGGGCCTCACAGCATCTTGCTTCCAGCTCTTTGGGAAGCTATGAAACAACTCGCTCTGCACAGTGCTCTTACAGCCTACCGGGAACATCTCTTACAAAGGCCTGTGAAACGCAGTTGTTTTGCAGGCCTGATCTGGATGAAGTTCAACTTCTGCCCTGGGTGTGCCACATTGCCCTAGAGCTGAAAGGCACAACGTGCAGGCTTGTTAACAAAGGGCGAGTTGGGCCCCAGAGCATCTTGCTTCCAGCTCTTTGGGAAGCTAAGAAACAACTCGCTCTGCACAGTGCTCTTACAGCCTACCGGGAACATCTTTTACAAAGGCCTGTGAAACGCAGTTTCTTTGCAGGCCTGATCTGGCTGAAGTAGAACTTCTGCCCTGGGTGTGCCACATTGCCCTAGCGCTGAAAGCCACAAAGTGCAGGGTTCTTAACAAAGGGCGTGTTGGGTCCCAGTGCATCTTGCTTCCAGCTCTTTGGGAAGCTAAGAAACAACTCGCTCTGCACAGTGCTCTTACAGCCTACCGGGAACATCTCTTACAATTGCCTGTGAAACGCAGTTTGTTTGCAAGCCTGATATGTCCGAAGTAGAACTTCTGCTCTGGGTGTGCCACATTGCCCTAGAGCTGAAAGCTACACCGTGCAGTCTCCTTTCCAAAGGGCGAGTCGAGCCCCAGAGCATCTTGCTTCCAGCTCTTTGGGAAGCTAAGAAACACCTCGTTCTGCACAGTGCTCTTACAACCTACCGGGAACATCTCTTACAAAGGCCTGTGAAACGCAGTTTGTTTGCAGGCCTGATCTGGCTGAAGTAGAACTTCTGCTTTGGGTGTGCCACATTGCCCTAGAGCTGAAAGCTACAACGCGCTGTCTCCTTTCCAAACGGCGAGTTGGGCCCCAGAGCATCTTGCTTCCAGCTCTTTGGGAAGCTAAGAAACAACTCGCTCTGCACAGTGCTCTTACAGCCTACCGGGAACATCTCTTACAAAGGCCTGTGAAACGCAGTTTCTTTGCAGGCCTGATCTGGCTGAAGTAGAACTTCTGCCTGGGTGTGCCACATTGCCCTAGAGGAGAAAGGCACAACGTGCAGGCTTCTTAACAAAGGGCGAGTTGGGCCCCACAGCATCTTGCTTCCAGCACTTTGGGAAGCTAAGAAACAACTCGCTCTGCACAGTGCTCTTACAACCTACCCGAAACACCTTTTACAAAGGCCTGTGAAACGCAGCTTTTTTGCAGGCCAGATCTGGATGAAGTTGAACTTCTGCCCTGGGTGTGCCACATTGCCCTAGAGCTGAAAGGCACCACGTGCAGTCTTCCTAACAAAGGGCAAGTTGGGTCCCAGAGCATCTTGCATCCAGCTCTTTGAGAAGCTAAGAAACAACTCGTTCTGCACAGTGCTCTTACAGCCTACCGGGAACATCTCTTACAAAGGACTGTGAAACGCAGTTTCTTTGCAGGACTGATCTGGCTGAAGTAGAACTTCTGCCCTGGGTGTGCCTCATTGCCCTACAGCTGAAAGGCACAACGTGCAGGCTTCTTAACATAGGGCGAGTTGGGCCTCACAGCATCTTGCTTCCAGCTCTTTGGGAAGCTAAGAAACAACTCGCTCTGCACAGTGCTCTTACAGCCTACCGGGAACATCTCTTACAAAGGCCTGTGAAACGCAGTTTGTTTGCAGGCCTGATCTGGCTGAAGTAGAACTTCTGTCCTGGGTGTGACACATTGCCCTAGAGCTGAAAGGCACAACGTGCAGGCTTCTTAACAAAGGGCCAGTTGGTCCCCAGAGCATCTTGCTTCCAGCTCTTTGGGAAGCTAAGAAACAACTCGCTCTGCACAGTGCTCTTACAGCCTACCGGGAACATCTCTTACAAAGGCCTGTGAAACGCAGTTTCTTGGCAGGCCTGATCTTGCTGAAGTAGATCTTCTGCCCTGGGTGTGCCACATTGCCCTAGAGCTGAAAGGAACAACGTGCAGGCTTCTTAACAAAGGGCGAGTTGGGCCCCCGAGCATCTTGCTTCCAGCTCTTTGCGAAGCTAAGAAACAACTCGCTCTGCACAGTGCTCTTACAGCCTACCGGGAACATCTTTTACAAAGGCCTGTGAAACGCAGTTTCTTTGCAGGCCTGATCTGGCTGAAGTAGAACTTCTGCCCTGGGTGTGCCACATTGCCCTAGAGCTGAAAGGCACAACGTACAGGGCTTCTTAACAAAGGGTGAGTTGGGAGCCAGAGCATCTTGCTTCCAGCTCTTTGGGAAGCTAAGAAACAACTCGCTCTGCACAGTGCTCTTACTGCCTACCAGGGACATCACTTACAAAGGCCTGTGAAATGCAGTTTCTTTGCAGGCCTGATCTGACTGAGGTAGAACTTCTGCCCTGGGTGTGCCACATTGCCCTAGAGCGGAAAGGCACAACGTGCAGGCTTCTTAACAAAGGGAGAGTTGGGCCCAACAGCATCTTGCTTCCAGCTCTTTGGGAAGCTAAGAAACAACTTGCTCTGCACAGTGCTCTTACAGCCTACCGGCAACATCTCTTACCAAGGCCAGTGAAACGCAGTTTCTTGGCAGGCAAGATGTTGCTAAAGTAGAACTTCTGCCCTGGGTGTGCCACATTGCCCTAGAGCTGAAAGGCACAACGTGCAGGCTCCTTAACAAAGGGCGAGTTGGGACCCAGAGCATCTTGCTTCCAGCTCTTGGGAAGCTAAGAAACAACTCACTCTGCACAGTGCTCTTACAGCCTACCGGGAACATCTCTTACAAAGGCCTGTGAAATGTAGTGTCGTTGCAGGCCTGATCTGGCTGAAGTACAACTTCTGCCCTGGGTGGCCCAGATTGCCCTAGACCTGAAAGATACAACGTGCAGGCTTCTTAACAAAGGGCCAGTTGGGCCCCAGAGCATCTTGCTTCCAGCTCTTTGGGAAGCTAAGAAACAACTCGCTCTGCACAGTGCTCTTACAGCCTACCGGTAGCATCTCTTACAAAGGCCTGTGAAACGCAGTTTCTTTGCAGGCCTGATCTGGCTGAAGTAGAACTTCTGCCCTGGGTGTGCCACATTGCCCTAGAGCTGAATGGCACAACGTGCAGGCTTCTTAACAAAGGGCGAGTTGGGCCCCAGAGCATCTTGCTTCCAGCTCTTTGGGAAGCTAAGAAACAACTCGCTCTGCACAGTGCTCTTACAGCCTACCGGGAACATCTCTTACAAAGGCCTGTTAAACGCAGTTTCTTTGCAGGGCTGATCTGGCTGAAGTAGAACTTCTGCTCTGGGTGTGCCACATTGCCCAGAACTGAAAGGCACAACGTCCAGGCTTCTTAACAAAGGGCCAAGTGGGACCCAGAGCATCTTGCTTCCAGCTCTTTGGGAAGCTAGGAAACATCTCGCTCTGCCCAGTTCTCTTACAGACTACCGGGAACGTCTCTTACAAAGGCCTGTGAAACCCAGTTTCTTGGCAGGCCACATCTTGCTGAAGTAGAACTTCTGCCCTGGGTGTGCCACATTGCCCTAGAGCTGAAAGGCACACGTGCAGGCTTCTTAACAAAGGGCGAGTTGTGCCCCAGAGCATCTTGCTTCCAGCTGTTTGGGAAGCTAAGAAACAACTCGCTCTGAACAGTGCTCTTACATCCTACCTTGAACTTCTCTTACAAAGGCCTGTGAAACGCAGTTTGTTTGCAGGCCTGATCTGGCTGAAGTAGAACTTCTGCTCTGGGTGTGCCACATTGCCCTAGAACCGAAAGGCACAACGTGCAGTCTCCTTTCCAAAGGGCGAGTTGGGCCCCAGAGCATCTTGCTTCCAGCTCTTTGGGAAGCTAAGAAACAAGTCGCTCTGCACAGTGCTCTTACAGCCTACCGGGAACATCTCTTACAAACGATTGTGAAACGCAGTTTCTTTGCAGGCCTGATCTGGCTGAAGTAGCACTTTTGCTCTGGGTGTGCCACATTGACCTAGAGCTGAAAGGCACAACGTGCAGGCTTCTTAACAAAGGGCGAGATGGGCCCCAGAGCATCTTGCTTCCAGCTCTTTGGGAAGATAAGAAACAACTCGCTCTGCGCAGTGCTCTTACAGCCTCCAGGGAACATCTCTTACAAAGGCATGTGAAACGCAGTTTCTTTGCAGGCCTGATCTGGCTGAAGTTGAACTTCTGCCCTGGGTGTGCCTCATTGCCCTACAGATGAAAGGCACAACGTGCAGGCTTCTTAACAAAGGGCGAGTTGGGCCCCACAGCATCTTGCTTGCAGCTCTTTGGGAAGCTAAGAAACAACTCGCTCTGCACAGTGCTCTTACAGCCTACCGGGAACATCTCTTACAAATGCCTGTGAAACGCTGTTTCTTTGCAGGCCTGATCTGGCTGAAGTAGAATTTCTGCTCTGGGTGTGCCACATTGCCCTAGAGCTGAAAGGCACAACGTGCAGGCTTGTTAACAAAGGGCGAGTTGGGCCCCAGAGCATCTTGCTTCCAGCTCTTTGGGAAGCTAAGAAACAACTCGCTGTGCACAGTGCTCTTACAGCCTACCGGGAACATCTCTTACAAAGGCCTGTGAAACGCAGTTTCTTTGCAGACATTATCTGGCTGAAGTACAACTTCTGCCCTGGGTGTGCAACATTGCCCTAGAGCTGAAAGGCACAACGTGCAGGCTTCTTAACAAAGGGCGAGTTGGGCCCCAGAGCATCTTGCTTCCAGCTCTTTGGGAAGCTAAGAAACAACTCGCTCTGCGCAGTGCTCTTACAGCCTACCGGGAACATCTCTTACAAAGGCCTGTGAAACACAGTTTCTTTGCAGGCCTGATATGGCTGAAGTAGAAGTTCTGCTCTGGGTGTGCCACATTGCCCTAGAGCCGAAAGGCACAAAGTGCAGGCTTCTTAACAAAGGGCGAGTTGGGCCCCAGAGCATCTTGCTTCCAGCTCTTTGGGAAGCTAAGAAACAACTCGCTCTGCACAGTGCTCTTACAGCCTACCGGGAACATCTCTTACAAAGGCCTGTGAAACGCAGTTTCTTTGAAGGCCTGATCTGCCTGAAGTAGAACTTCTGCCCTGGGTGTGCCACATTGCCCTAGAGCTGAAAGCTACAACGTGCAGGCTTCTTAACAAATGGCGAGTTGGGCACCAGAGCATCTTGCTTCCAGCTCTTTGGGAAGCTAAGAAACAACTCGCTCTGCACAGTGCTCTTACAGCCTACCGGGAACATCTCTTACAAAGGCCTGTGAAACGCAGTTTCTTTGCAGGCCTGCTCTGGCTGCAGTAGAACTTCTGCCCTTGGTGTGCCACCTTGCCCTAGAGCCGAAAGGCACAACGTGCAGGCTTCTTAACAAAGGGCGAGTTGGGCCCCAGAGCATCTTGCTTCCAGCTCTTTGGGAAGCTAAGAAACAACTCGCTCTGCACAGTGCTCTTACAGCCTACCGGGAACATCTCTTACAAAGGCCTGTGAAACGCAGTTTCTTTGCAGGCCTGATCTGGCTGAAGTAGAACTTCTGCCCTGGGTGTGCCACATTGCCCTAGAGCTGAAAGCTACAACGTGCAGGCTTCTTAACAAAGGGCGAGTTGGGCCCCAGAGCATCTTGCTTCCAGCTGTTTGGGAAGCTAAGAAACAACTCGCTCTGCACAGTGCTCTTACAGCCTACCGGGAACATCTCTTACAAAGGCCTGTGAAACGCAGTTTCTTTGCAGGCCTGCTCTGGCTGCAGTAGAACTTCTGCCCTGGGTGTGCCGCATTGCCCTAGAGCTGAAAGGAACAACGTGCAGGCTTCTTAACAAAGGGCGAGTTGGGGC
This sequence comes from Equus caballus, assembly GCF_041296265.1. Taxonomy (NCBI): domain Eukaryota; kingdom Metazoa; phylum Chordata; class Mammalia; order Perissodactyla; family Equidae; genus Equus; species Equus caballus. The sequence continues at coordinate 49,482,005 of NC_091692.1, forward strand.
CCAGAGCATCTTGCTTCCAGCTCTTTGGGAATCTAAGAAACAACTCGCTCTGCACAGTGCTCTTACAGCCTACCGGGAACATCTCTTACAAAGGCCTGTGAAACGCTGTTTCTTGGCAGGCCTGATCTGGCTGAAGTAGAACTTCTGCCCTGGGTGTGGCACATTGCCCTAGAGCTGAAAGGCACAACGTGCAGGCTTCTTAACAAAGGGCGAGTTGGGCCACAGAGCATCCTGCTTCCAGCTCTTTGGGAAGCTAAGAAGAAACTCGCTCTGCGCAGTGCTCTTACAGCCTACCGGGAACATCTCTTACAAAGGCCTGTGAAACGCAGTTTCTTAGCATGCCTGATCTCGCTGAAGTAGAACTTCTGCTCTGGGTGTGCCACATTGGCCTAGAGCTGCAAGCTACAACGTGCTGTCTCCTTTCCAAAGGGCGAGTTGGGCCCCAGAGCATCTTGCTTCCAGCTCTTTGGGAAGCTAAGAAACACCTCGCTCCGCAAAGTGCACTTACAGCCTACCGGGAACATCTCTTACAAAGGCCTGTGAAACGCAGTTTCTTTGCAGGCCTGATCTGGCTGAAGTTGAACTTTTGCTCTGGGTGTGCCACATTGCCCAGAACTGAAAGTCACAACGTGCAGGCTTCTTAACAAAGGGCCAAGTGGGCCCCAGATCATCTTGCTTCCAGCACTTTGGGAAGCTGGGAAACATCTCGCTCTGCATAGTGCTCTTACAGCCTACCGGGAACATCTCTTACAAAGGCCTGTGAAACGCAGTTTCTATGCAGGCCTGATCTGGCTGAAGTAGAACTTCTGCCCTGGGTGTGCCACATTGCCCTAGAGCTGAAAGGCACAACGTGCAGGCTTCTTAACAAAGAGCGAGTTGGGCCCCAGAGCATCTTGCTTCCAGCTGTTTGGGAAGCTAAGAAACAAATCGCTCTGCACAGTGCTCTTACAGCCTACCGGGAACATCTCTTACAAAGGCCTGTGAAACGCAGTTTCTTTGCAGGCCTGATCTGGCTGAAGTAGAACTTCTGCCCTGGGTGTGCCACATTGCGCTAGAGCTGAAAGGCACAACGTGCAGGCTTCTTAACGACGGGCGAGTTTGGCCCCAGAGCATCTTGCTTCCAGCTCTTTAGGAAGCTAAGAACCAACTCCCTCTGCGCAGTGCTCTTACAGCCTACCGGGAACATCTCTTACAAATGCCTGTGAAACGCTGTTTCTTTGCAGGCCTGATCTGGCTGAAGTAGATGTTCTGCTCTGGGTGTGCCACATTGCCCTAGAGCTGAAAGGCACAACGTGCAGGCTTCTTAACAAAGGGCGAGTTGGGACCCAGAGCATCTTGCTTCCAGCTCTTTGGGAAGCTAAGAAACAACTCGCTCTGCACAGTGCTCTTACAGCCTACCGGGAACATCTCTTACAAAGGCCTGTGAAACGCAGTTTCTTGGCAGGCCTGATCTGGCTGAAGTAGAACTTCTGCCCTGGGTGTGCCACATTGCCCTAGAGCTGAAAGGCACAACGTGCAGGCTTCTTAACAAAGGGCGAGTTGGGCCCCAGAGCATCTTGCTTCCAGCTCTTTGGGAAGCTAAGAAACAACTCGCTCTGCACAGTGCTCTTACAGCCTACCGGGAACATCTCTTACAAAGGCCTGTGAAACGCAGTTTCTTGGCAGGCCTGATCTGGCTGAAGTAGAACTTCTGCTCTGGGTGTGGCACATTGTCCTAGAGCTGAAAGGCACAACGTGCAGGCTTCTTAACAAAGGGCGAGTTGGGCCACAGAGCATCCTGCTTCCAGCTCTTTGGGAACCTAAGAAGAAACTCGCTCTGCACAGTGCTCTTACAGCCTACCGGTAACATCTCTTACAAAGGCCTGTGAAACGCAGTTTCTTGGCAGGCCTGATCTGGCTGAAGTAGAACTTCTGCCCTGGGTGTGCCATATTGCCCTAGAGCTGAAAGGCACAACGTGCAGGCTTCTTAACAAAGGGCGAGTTGGGACCCAGAGCATCTTGCTTCCAGCTCTTTGGGAAGCTAAGAAACAACTCGCTCTGTGCAGTGCTCTTAAAGCCTACAGGGAACATCTCTTACAAAGGCCTGTGAAACGCAGTTTCTATGCAGGCCTGATCTGGCTGAAGTAGAACTTCTGCCCTGGGTGTGCCACATTGCCCTAGAGCTGAAAGGCACAACGTGCAGGCTTCTTAACAAAGGGCGAGTTGGGCCCCACAGCATCTTGCTTCCAGCTCTTTGGGAAGCTAAGAAACAACTCGCTCTGCACAGTGCTCTTACAGCCTACCGAGAACATCTCTTACAAAGGCCTGTGAAACGCTGTTTCTTTGCAGGCCTGATCTGGCTGAAGTAGAACTTCTGCCCTGGGTGTGCCACATTGCCCTAGAGCTGAAAGGCACAACGTGCAGGCTTCTTAACAAAGGGCGAGTTCGGTGCCAGAGCATCTTGATTCCAGCTCTTTGGGAAGCTAAGAAACAACTCGCTCTGCACAGTGCTCTTACAGCTTACCGGGAACATCTCTTAAAAAGGCCTGTGAAACGCAGTTTCTATGCAGGCCTGATCTGGCTGAAGTAGAAATTCTGCCCTGGGTGTGCAATATTGCCCTACAGCTGAAAGGCACAACGTGCAAGCTTCTTAACAAAGGGTGAGTTGGGCCCCAGACCATCTTGCTTCCAGCTCTTTGGGAAGCTAAGAAACAACTCGCTCTGCACTGTGCTCTTACAGACTACCGGGAACATCTCTTACAAAGGCTTGTGAAACGCAGTTTCTTTGCAGACATTATCTGGCTGAAGTAGAACTTCTGCCCTGGGTGTGCAACATTGCCCTAGAGCTGAAAGGCACAACGTGCAGGCTTCTTAACAAAGGGCGAGTTGGGCCCCAGAGCATCTTGCTTCCAGCTCTTTGGGAAGCTAAGAAACAACTCGCTCTGCGCAGTGCTCTTACAGCCTACTGGGAACATCGCTTACAGAGGCCTGTGAAACACAGTTTCTTTGCAGGCCTGATCTGGCTGAAGTAGAACTTCTGCCCTGGGTGTGCCACATTGCCCTAGAGCCGAAAGGCACAACGTGCAGGCTTCTTAACAAAGGGCGAGTTGGGCCACAGAGCATCCTGCTTCCAGCTCTTTGGGAAGCTAAGAAGAAACTCGCTCTGCGCAGTGCTCTTACAGCCTACCGGGAACATCTCTTACAAAGGCCTGTGAAACGCAGTTTCTTAGCATGCCTGATCTGGCTGAAGTAGAACTTCTGCTCTGGGTGTGCCACATTGGCCTAGAGCTGCAAGCTACAACGTGCTGTCTCCTTTCCAAAGGGCGAGTTGGGCCCCAGAGCATCTTGCTTCCAGCTCTTTGGGAAGCTAAGAAACACCTCGCTCCGCAAAGTGCACTTACAGCCTACCGGGAACATCTCTTACAAAGGCCTGTGAAACGCAGTTTCTTTGCAGGCCTGATCTGGCTGAAGTTGAACTTTTGCTCTGGGTGTGCCACATTGCCCAGAACTGAAAGTCACAACGTGCAGGCTTCTTAACAAAGGGCCAAGTGGGCCCCAGATCATCTTGCTTCCAGCACTTTGGGAAGCTGGGAAACATCTCGCTCTGCATAGTGCTCTTACAGCCTACCGGGAACATCTCTTACAAAGGCCTGTGAAACGCAGTTTCTATGCAGGCCTGATCTGGCTGAAGTAGAACTTCTGCCCTGGGTGTGCCACATTGCCCTAGAGCTGAAAGGCACAACGTGCAGGCTTCTTAACAAAGAGCGAGTTGGGCCCCAGAGCATCTTGCTTCCAGCTGTTTGGGAAGCTAAGAAACAAATCGCTCTGCACAGTGCTCTTACAGCCTACCGGGAACATCTCTTACAAAGGCCTGTGAAACGCAGTTTCTTTGCAGGCCTGATCTGGCTGAAGTAGAACTTCTGCCCTGGGTGTGCCACATTGCGCTAGAGCTGAAAGGCACAACGTGCAGGCTTCTTAACGACGGGCGAGTTTGGCCCCAGAGCATCTTGCTTCCAGCTCTTTAGGAAGCTAAGAACCAACTCCCTCTGCGCAGTGCTCTTACAGCCTACCGGGAACATCTCTTACAAATGCCTGTGAAACGCTGTTTCTTTGCAGGCCTGATCTGGCTGAAGTAGATGTTCTGCTCTGGGTGTGCCACATTGCCCTAGAGCTGAAAGGCACAACGTGCAGGCTTCTTAACAAAGGGCGAGTTGGGACCCAGAGCATCTTGCTTCCAGCTCTTTGGGAAGCTAAGAAACAACTCGCTCTGCACAGTGCTCTTACAGCCTACCGGGAACATCTCTTACAAAGGCCTGTGAAACGCAGTTTCTTGGCAGGCCTGATCTGGCTGAAGTAGAACTTCTGCCCTGGGTGTGCCACATTGCCCTAGAGCTGAAAGGCACAACGTGCAGGCTTCTTAACAAAGGGCGAGTTGGGCCCCAGAGCATCTTGCTTCCAGCTCTTTGGGAAGCTAAGAAACAACTCGCTCTGCACAGTGCTCTTACAGCCTACCGGGAACATCTCTTACAAAGGCCTGTGAAACGCAGTTTCTTGGCAGGCCTGATCTGGCTGAAGTAGAACTTCTGCTCTGGGTGTGGCACATTGTCCTAGAGCTGAAAGGCACAACGTGCAGGCTTCTTAACAAAGGGCGAGTTGGGCCACAGAGCATCCTGCTTCCAGCTCTTTGGGAACCTAAGAAGAAACTCGCTCTGCACAGTGCTCTTACAGCCTACCGGTAACATCTCTTACAAAGGCCTGTGAAACGCAGTTTCTTGGCAGGCCTGATCTGGCTGAAGTAGAACTTCTGCCCTGGGTGTGCCATATTGCCCTAGAGCTGAAAGGCACAACGTGCAGGCTTCTTAACAAAGGGCGAGTTGGGACCCAGAGCATCTTGCTTCCAGCTCTTTGGGAAGCTAAGAAACAACTCGCTCTGTGCAGTGCTCTTAAAGCCTACAGGGAACATCTCTTACAAAGGCCTGTGAAACGCAGTTTCTATGCAGGCCTGATCTGGCTGAAGTAGAACTTCTGCCCTGGGTGTGCCACATTGCCCTAGAGCTGAAAGGCACAACGTGCAGGCTTCTTAACAAAGGGCGAGTTGGGCCCCACAGCATCTTGCTTCCAGCTCTTTGGGAAGCTAAGAAACAACTCGCTCTGCACAGTGCTCTTACAGCCTACCGAGAACATCTCTTACAAAGGCCTGTGAAACGCTGTTTCTTTGCAGGCCTGATCTGGCTGAAGTAGAACTTCTGCCCTGGGTGTGCCACATTGCCCTAGAGCTGAAAGGCACAACGTGCAGGCTTCTTAACAAAGGGCGAGTTCGGTGCCAGAGCATCTTGATTCCAGCTCTTTGGGAAGCTAAGAAACAACTCGCTCTGCACAGTGCTCTTACAGCTTACCGGGAACATCTCTTAAAAAGGCCTGTGAAACGCAGTTTCTATGCAGGCCTGATCTGGCTGAAGTAGAAATTCTGCCCTGGGTGTGCAATATTGCCCTACAGCTGAAAGGCACAACGTGCAAGCTTCTTAACAAAGGGCGAGTTGGGCCCCAGACCATCTTGCTTCCAGCTCTTTGGGAAGCTAAGAAACAACTCGCTCTGCACTGTGCTCTTACAGACTACCGGGAACATCTCTTACAAAGGCTTGTGAAACGCAGTTTCTTTGCAGACATTATCTGGCTGAAGTAGAACTTCTGCCCTGGGTGTGCAACATTGCCCTAGAGCTGAAAGGCACAACGTGCAGGCTTCTTAACAAAGGGCGAGTTGGGCCCCAGAGCATCTTGCTTCCAGCTCTTTGGGAAGCTAAGAAACAACTCGCTCTGCGCAGTGCTCTTACAGCCTACTGGGAACATCGCTTACAGAGGCCTGTGAAACACAGTTTCTTTGCAGGCCTGATCTGGCTGAAGTAGAACTTCTGCCCTGGGTGTGCCACATTGCCCTAGAGCCGAAAGGCACAACGTGCAGGCTTCTTAACAAAGGGCGAGTTGGGACCCAGAGCATCTTGCTTCCAGCTCTTTGGGAAGCTAAGAAACAACTCGCTCTGCACAGTGCTCTTACAGCCTACCGGGAACATCTCTTACAAAGGCCTGTGAAACGCAGTTTCTTTGCAGGCCTGATCTGCCTGAAGTAGAACTTCTGCCCTGGGTGTGCCACATTGCCCTAGAGCTGAAAGCTACAACGTGCAGGCTTCTTAACAAAGGGCGAGTTGGGCACCAGAGCATCTTGCTTCCAGCTCTTTGGGAAGCTAAGAAACAACTCGCTCTGCACAGTGCTCTTACAGCCTACCGGGAACATCTCTTACAAAGGCCTGTGAAACGCAGTTTCTTTGCAGGCCTGCTCTGGCTGCAGTAGAACTTCTGCCCTGGGTGTGCCACATTGCCCTAGAGCTGAAAGGAACAACGTGCAGGCTTGTTAACAAAGGGCGAGTTGGGCCCCAGAGCATCTTGCTTCCAGCTCTTTGGGAATCTAAGAAACAACTCGCTCTGCACAGTGCTCTTACAGCCTACCGGGAACATCTCTTACAAAGGCCTGTGAAACGCTGTTTCTTGGCAGGCCTGATCTGGCTGAAGTAGAACTTCTGCCCTGGGTGTGGCACATTGCCCTAGAGCTGAAAGGCACAACGTGCAGGCTTCTTAACAAAGGGCGAGTTGGGCCACAGAGCATCCTGCTTCCAGCTCTTTGGGAAGCTAAGAAGAAACTCGCTCTGCGCAGTGCTCTTACAGCCTACCGGGAACATCTCTTACAAAGGCCTGTGAAACGCAGTTTCTTAGCATGCCTGATCTGGCTGAAGTAGAACTTCTGCTCTGGGTGTGCCACATTGGCCTAGAGCTGAAAGCTACAACGTGCTGTCTCCTTTCCAAAGGGCGAGTTGGACCCCAGAGCATCTTGCTTTCAGCTCTTTGGGAAGCTAAGAAGCAACTCGCTCTGCACAGTGCTCTTACAGCCTACCGGGAACATCTCTTACAAAGGCCTGTGAAATGCAGTTTCTTGGCAGGCCTGATCTGGCTGAAGTAGAACTTCCGCCCTGGGTGTGCCACATTGCCCTAGAGCTGAAAGGCACAACGTGCAGGCTTCTTAACAAAGGGCGAGTTCGGTGCCAGAGCATCTTGCTTCCAGCTCTTTGGGAAGCTTAGAAACAACTCGCTCTGCACTGTGCTCTTACAGACTACCGGGAACATCTCTTACAAAGGCTTGTGAAACGCAGTTTCTTTGCAGACATTATCTGTCTGAAGTAGAACTTCTGCCCTGGGTGTGCAACATTGCCCTAGAGCTGAAAGGCACAACGTGCAGGCTTCTTAACAAAGGGCGAGTTGGGCCCCAGAGCATCTTGCTTCCAGCTCTTTGGGAAGCTAAGAAACAACTCGCTCTGCGCAGTGCTCTTACAGCCTACAGGGAACATCTCTTACAAAGGCCTGTGAAACGCAGTTTCTTTGCAGGCCTGCTCTGGCTGCAGTAGAACTTCTGCCCTGGGTGTGCCGCATTGCCCTAGAGCTGAAAGGAACAACGTGCAGGCTTCTTAACAAAGGGCGAGTTGGGGCCCAGAGCATCTTGCTTCCAGCTCTTTGGGAATCTAAGAAACAACTCGCTCTGCACAGTGCTCTTACAGCCTACCGGGAACATCTCTTACAAAGGCCTGTGAAACGCTGTTTCTTGGCAGGCCTGATCTGGCTGAAGTAGAACTTCTGCCCTGGGTGTGGCACATTGCCCTAGAGCTGAAAGGCACAACGTGCAGGCTTCTTAACAAAGGGCGAGTTGGGCCACAGAGCATCCTGCTTCCAGCTCTTTGGGAAGCTAAGAAGAAACTCGCTCTGCGCAGTGCTCTTACAGCCTACCGGGAACATCTCTTACAAAGGCCTGTGAAACGCAGTTTCTTAGCATGCCTGATCTGGCTGAAGTAGAACTTCTGCTCTGGGTGTGCCACATTGGCCTAGAGCTGCAAGCTACAACGTGCTGTCTCCTTTCCAAAGGGCGAGTTGGGCCCCAGAGCATCTTGCTTCCAGCTCTTTGGGAAGCTAAGAAACACCTCGCTCCGCAAAGTGCACTTACAGCCTACCGGGAACATCTCTTACAAAGGCCTGTGAAACGCAGTTTCTTTGCAGGCCTGATCTGGCTGAAGTTGAACTTTTGCTCTGGGTGTGCCACATTGCCCAGAACTGAAAGTCACAACGTGCAGGCTTCTTAACAAAGGGCCAAGTGGGCCCCAGATCATCTTGCTTCCAGCACTTTGGGAAGCTGGGAAACATCTCGCTCTGCATAGTGCTCTTACAGCCTACCGGGAACATCTCTTACAAAGGCCTGTGAAACGCAGTTTCTATGCAGGCCTGATCTGGCTGAAGCAGAACTTCTGCCCTGGGTGTGCCACATTGCCCTAGAGCTGAAAGGCACAACGTGCAGGCTTCTTAACAAAGAGCGAGTTGGGCCCCAGAGCATCTTGCTTCCAGCTGTTTGGGAAGCTAAGAAACAAATCGCTCTGCACAGTGCTCTTACAGCCTACCGGGAACATCTCTTACAAAGGCCTGTGAAACGCAGTTTCTTTGCAGGCCTGATCTGGCTGAAGTAGAACTTCTGCCCTGGGTGTGCCACATTGCGCTAGAGCTGAAAGGCACAACGTGCAGGCTTCTTAACGACGGGCGAGTTTGGCCCCAGAGCATCTTGCTTCCAGCTCTTTAGGAAGCTAAGAACCAACTCCCTCTGCGCAGTGCTCTTACAGCCTACCGGGAACATCTCTTACAAATGCCTGTGAAACGCTGTTTCTTTGCAGGCCTGATCTGGCTGAAGTAGATGTTCTGCTCTGGGTGTGCCACATTGCCCTAGAGCTGAAAGGCACAACGTGCAGGCTTCTTAACAAAGGGCGAGTTGGGACCCAGAGCATCTTGCTTCCAGCTCTTTGGGAAGCTAAGAAACAACTCGCTCTGCACAGTGCTCTTACAGCCTACCGGGAACATCTCTTACAAAGGCCTGTGAAACGCAGTTTCTTGGCAGGCCTGATCTGGCTGAAGTAGAACTTCTGCCCTGGGTGTGCCACATTGCCCTAGAGCTGAAAGGCACAACGTGCAGGCTTCTTAACAAAGGGCGAGTTGGGCCCCAGAGCATCTTGCTTCCAGCTCTTTGGGAAGCTAAGAAACAACTCGCTCTGCACAGTGCTCTTACAGCCTACCGGGAACATCTCTTACAAAGGCCTGTGAAACGCAGTTTCTTGGCAGGCCTGATCTGGCTGAAGTAGAACTTCTGCTCTGGGTGTGGCACATTGTCCTAGAGCTGAAAGGCACAACGTGCAGGCTTCTTAACAAAGGGCGAGTTGGGCCACAGAGCATCCTGCTTCCAGCTCTTTGGGAACCTAAGAAGAAACTCGCTCTGCACAGTGCTCTTACAGCCTACCGGTAACATCTCTTACAAAGGCCTGTGAAACGCAGTTTCTTGGCAGGCCTGATCTGGCTGAAGTAGAACTTCTGCCCTGGGTGTGCCATATTGCCCTAGAGCTGAAAGGCACAACGTGCAGGCTTCTTAACAAAGGGCGAGTTGGGACCCAGAGCATCTTGCTTCCAGCTCTTTGGGAAGCTAAGAAACAACTCGCTCTGTGCAGTGCTCTTAAAGCCTACAGGGAACATCTCTTACAAAGGCCTGTGAAACGCAGTTTCTATGCAGGCCTGATCTGGCTGAAGTAGAACTTCTGCCCTGGGTGTGCCACATTGCCCTAGAGCTGAAAGGCACAACGTGCAGGCTTCTTAACAAAGGGCGAGTTGGGCCCCACAGCATCTTGCTTCCAGCTCTTTGGGAAGCTAAGAAACAACTCGCTCTGCACAGTGCTCTTACAGCCTACCGAGAACATCTCTTACAAAGGCCTGTGAAACGCTGTTTCTTTGCAGGCCTGATCTGGCTTAAGTAGAACTTCTGCCCTGGGTGTGCCACATTGCCCTAGAGCTGAAAGGCACAACGTGCAGGCTTCTTAACAAAGGGCGAGTTCGGTGCCAGAGCATCTTGCTTCCAGCTCTTTGGGAAGCTAAGAAACAACTCGCTCTGCACAGTGCTCTTACAGCTTACCGGGAACATCTCTTAAAAAGGCCTGTGAAACGCAGTTTCTATGCAGGCCTGATCTGGCTGAAGTAGAAATTCTGCCCTGGGTGTGCAATATTGCCCTACAGCTGAAAGGCACAACGTGCAAGCTTCTTAACAAAGGGCGAGTTGGGCCCCAGACCATCTTGCTTCCAGCTCTTTGGGAAGCTAAGAAACAACTCGCTCTGCACTGTGCTCTTACAGACTACCGGGAACATCTCTTACAAAGGCTTGTGAAACGCAGTTTCTTTGCAGACATTATCTGGCTGAAGTAGAACTTCTGCCCTGGGTGTGCAACATTGCCCTAGAGCTGAAAGGCACAACGTGCAGGCTTCTTAACAAAGGGCGAGTTGGGCCCCAGAGCATCTTGCTTCCAGCTCTTTGGGAAGCTAAGAAACAACTCGCTCTGCGCAGTGCTCTTACAGCCTACTGGGAACATCGCTTACAGAGGCCTGTGAAACACAGTTTCTTTGCAGGCCTGATCTGGCTGAAGTAGAACTTCTGCCCTGGGTGTGCCACATTGCCCTAGAGCCGAAAGGCACAACGTGCAGGCTTCTTAACAAAGGGCGAGTTGGGACCCAGAGCATCTTGCTTCCAGCTCTTTGGGAAGCTAAGAAACAACTCGCTCTGCACAGTGCTCTTACAGCCTACCGGGAACATCTCTTACAAAGGCCTGTGAAACGCAGTTTCTTTGCAGGCCTGATCTGCCTGAAGTAGAACTTCTGCCCTGGGTGTGCCACATTGCCCTAGAGCTGAAAGCTACAACGTGCAGGCTTCTTAACAAAGGGCGAGTTGGGCACCAGAGCATCTTGCTTCCAGCTCTTTGGGAAGCTAAGAAACAACTCGCTCTGCACAGTGCTCTTACAGCCTACCGGGAACATCTCTTACAAAGGCCTGTGAAACGCAGTTTCTTTGCAGGCCTGCTCTGGCTGCAGTAGAACTTCTGCCCTGGGTGTGCCACATTGCCCTAGAGCTGAAAGGAACAACGTGCAGGCTTGTTAACAAAGGGCGAGTTGGGCCCCAGAGCATCTTGCTTCCAGCTCTTTGGGAATCTAAGAAACAACTCGCTCTGCACAGTGCTCTTACAGCCTACCGGGAACATCTCTTACAAAGGCCTGTGAAACGCTGTTTCTTGGCAGGCCTGATCTGGCTGAAGTAGAACTTCTGCCCTGGGTGTGGCACATTGCCCTAGAGCTGAAAGGCACAACGTGCAGGCTTCTTAACAAAGGGCGAGTTGGGCCACAGAGCATCCTGCTTCCAGCTCTTTGGGAAGCTAAGAAGAAACTCGCTCTGCGCAGTGCTCTTACAGCCTACCGGGAACATCTCTTACAAAGGCCTGTGAAACGCAGTTTCTTAGCATGCCTGATCTGGCTGAAGTAGAACTTCTGCTCTGGGTGTGCCACATTGGCCTAGAGCTGAAAGCTACAACGTGCTGTCTACTTTCCAAAGGGCGAGTTGGACCCCAGAGCATCTTGCTTTCAGCTCTTTGGGAAGCTAAGAAGCAACTCGCTCTGCACAGTGCTCTTACAGCCTACCGGGAACATCTCTTACAAAGGCCTGTGAAATGCAGTTTCTTGGCAGGCCTGATCTGGCTGAAGTAGAACTTCCGCCCTGGGTGTGCCACATTGCCCTAGAGCTGAAAGGCACAACGTGCAGGCTTCTTAACAAAGGGCGAGTTCGGTGCCAGAGCATCTTGCTTCCAGCTCTTTGGGAAGCTTAGAAACAACTCGCTCTGCACTGTGCTCTTACAGACTACCGGGAACATCTCTTACAAAGGCCTGTGAAACGCAGTTTCTTTGCAGACATTATCTGTCTGAAGTAGAACTTCTGCCCTGGGTGTGCAACATTGCCCTAGAGCTGAAAGGCACAACGTGCAGGCTTCTTAACAAAGGGCGAGTTGGGCCCCAGAGCATCTTGCTTCCAGCTCTTTGGGAAGCTAAGAAACAACTCGCTCTGCGCAGTGCTCTTACAGCCTACAGGGAACATCTCTTACAAAGGTCTGTGAAACACAGTTTCTTTGCAGGCCTGATCTGGCTGAAGTAGAACTTCTGCCCTGGGTGTGCCACATTGCCCTAGAGCCGAAAGGCACAACGTGCAGGCTTCTTAACAAAGGGCGAGTTGGGCCCCAGAGCATCTTGCTTCCAGCTCTTTGGGAAGCTAAGAAACAACTCGCTCTGCACAGTGCTCTTACAACCTACCAGAAACATCTTTTACAAAGGCCTGTGAAACGCAGCTTTTTTTCCAGGCCAGATCTGGATGAAGTTGAACTTCTGCCCTGGGTGTGCCACATTGCCCTAGAGCTGAAAGGCACAACGTGCAGTCTTCCTAACAAAGGGCAAGTTGGGTCCCAGAGCATCTTGCATCCAGCTATTTAGGAAGCTAGGAAACATCTCGCTCTGCCCAGTGCTCTTACAGACTACCGGGAACGTCTCTTACAAAGGCCTGTGAAACCCAGTTTCTTGGCAGGCCAGATCTTGCTGAAGTAGAACTTCTGCCCTGGGTGTGCCACATTGCCCTAGAGCTGAAAGGCACAACGTGCAGTCTTCTTAACAAAGGGCGAGTTGAGCCCGAGAGCATCTTGCTACCAGGTCTTTGGGAAGCTAAGACACAACTCGCTCTGCACAGTCCTCTTAGAGCCTACCGGGAACATCTCTTACAAAGGACTGTGAAACGCAGTTTCTTTGCAGGCCTGATGTGGCTGAAGTAGCACTTTTGCTCTGGGTGTGCCACATTGCCCTAGAGCTGAAAGGCACAACAAGCAGTCTCCTTAACAAAGGGCGAGTTGGGCCCCAGAGCATCTTGCTTCCAGCTCTTTGGGAAGCTAAGAAACAACTCACTTTGCACAGTGCTCTTACAGCCTACCGGGAACATCTCTTACAAGGCCTGTGAAACGCAGTTTCTTTGCAGGCCTGATCTGGCTGAAGTAGAACTTCTGCTCTGGGTGAGCCACATTGCCCTAGAGCTGAAAGGCACAACGTGCAGGCTTCTTAACAAAGGGCGAGATGGGCCCCAGAGCATCTTGCTTCCAGCTCTTTGGGAAGATAAGAAACAACTCGCTCTGCACAGTGCTCTTACAGCCTCCAGGGAACATCTCTTACAAAGCCGTGTGAAACGCAGTTTCTTTGCTGGCCTGATCTGGCTGAAGTTGAACTTCTGCCCTTGGTGTGCAAATTTGCCCTAGAGCTGAAAGGCACAACGTGCTGGCTTGTTAACAAAGGCCGAGTTGGGCACCAGATCATCTTGCTTCCAGCTCTTTGGGAAGCTAGGAAACACCTCGCCCTGCACAGTGCTCTTACAGCCTACTGGTAACATCTCTTACAATGGCCTGTTAAACGCAGTTTCTTTGCAGGGCTGATCTGGCTGAAGTTGAACTTCTGCCCTGGGTGTGCCACATTGCCCTAGAGGTGAAAGTCACAACGTGCAGGCTTCTTAACAAAGGGCGAGTTGGGCCCCAGAGCATCTTGCTTCCAGCTCTTTGGGAAGCTAAGAAACAACTCGCTCTGCAGCGTGCTCTTACAGCCTACCGGGAACATCTCTTACAAAGGCCTGTGAAACGCAGTTTCTTTGCAGGGCTGATCTGGCTGAAGTTGAACTTCTGCTCTGGGTGTGCCACATTGCCCACAACTGAAAGGCACAACGTGCAGGCTTCTTAACAAAGGGCCAAGTGGGACCCAGAGCATCTTGCTTCCAGCTATTTAGGAAGCTAGGAAACATCTCGCTCTGCCCAGTGCTCTTACAGACTACCGGGAACATCTTTTACAAAGGCCTGTGAAACCCAGTTTCTTGGCAGGACAGATCTTGCTGAAGTAGAACTTCTGCCCTGGGTGTGCCACATTGCCCTAGAGCTGAAAGGCACACGTGCAGGCTTCTTAACAAAGGGCGAGTTGTGCCCCAGAGCATCTTGCTTCCAGCTGTTTGGGAAGCTAAGAAACAACTCGCTCTGCACAGTGCTCTTACATCCTACCGGGAACTTCTCTTACAAAGGCCTGTGAAACGCAGTTTGTTTGCAGGTCTGATCTGGCTGAAGTAGAACTTCTGCTCTGGGTGTGCCACATTGCCCTATAGCTGAAAGCTGCAACGTGCAGTCTCCTTTCCAAAGGGCGAGTTGGGCCCCAGAGCATCTTGCTTCCAGCTCTTTGGGAAGCTAAGAAACAACTCGCTCTGCACAGTGCTCTTACAGCCTACCGGGAACATCTCTTACAAAGGACTGTGAAACGCAGTTTCTTTGCAGGCCTGATGTGGCTGAAGTAGCACTTTTGCTCTGGGTGTGCCACCTTGCCCTAGAGCTGAAAGGCACAACGTGCAGGCTCCTTAACAAAGGGCGAGTTGGGCCCCAGAGCATCTTGCTTCCAGCTCATTGGGAAGCTAAGAAACAACTCACTCTGCACAGTGCTCTTACAGCCTACCGGGAACATCTCTTACAAAGGACTGTGAAACGTAGTTTCGTTGCAGGCCTGATCTGGCTGAAGTAGAACTTCTGCCCTGGGTGTCCCACATTGCCCTAGAGATGAAAGGCACAACGTGCATTCTCCTTTCCAACGGGCGAGTTGGGCCCCAGAGCATCTTGCTTCCAGCTCTTTGGGAAGTTAGGAAACATCTCGCTCTGCACAGTGCTCTTACAGAATACCGGGAACGTCTCTTCCAAAGGCCAGTGAAACGCAGTTTCTTGGCAGGCAAGATCTTGCTAAAGTAGAACTTCTGCCCTGGGTGTGCCACATTGCCCTAGAGCTGAAAGGCACAACGTGCAGGCTCCTTAACAAAGGGCGAGTTGGGCCCCAGAGCATCTTGCTTCCAGCTCTTGGGAAGCTAAGAAACAACTCACTCTGCACAGTGCTCTTACAGCCTACCGGGAACATCTCTTACAAAGGCCTGTGAAATGTAGTGTCGTTGCAGGCCTGATCTGGCTGAAGTAGAACTTCTGCCCTAGGTGGCCCAGATTGCCCTAGACCTGAAAGACACAACGTGCAGGCTTCTTAACAAAGGGCCAGTTGGGCCCAAGAGCATCTTGCTTCCAGCTCTTTGGGAAGCTAAGAAACACCTCGCTCTGCACAGTGCTCTTACAGCCTACCGGTAGCATCTCTTACAAAGGCCTGTGAAACGCAGTTTCTTTGCAGGCCTGATCTGGCTGAAGTAGAACTTCTGCCCTGGGTGTTCCACATTGCCCTAGAGCTGAAAGGCACAACGTGCAGGCTCCTTAACAAAGGGCGTGTTGGGCCCCAGAGCATCTTGCTTCCAGCTCTTTGGGAAGCTAAGAAGCAACTCGCTCTGCACAGCGCTGTTAGAGCCTACCGGGAACATCTCTTACAAAAGGACTGTGAAACGCAGTTTCTTTGCAGGCCTGATGTGGCTGAAGTAGGACTTTTGCTCTGGGTGTGCCACATTGCCCTAGAGCTGAAAGGCACAACAAGCAGTCTCCTTAACAAAGGGCGAGTTGGGCCCCAGAGCATCTTGCCTCCAGCTCTTTGGGAAGCTAAGAAACAAGTCGCTCTGCACAGAGCTCTTAGAGCCTACCGGGAACATCTCTTACAAAGGCCTGTTAAACGCAGTTTCTTTGCAGGCCTCATGTGGCTGAAGTAGCACTTTTGCTCTGGGTGTGCCACATTGCCCTAGAGCTGAAAGGCACAACAAGCAGTCTCCTTAACAAAGGGCGAGTTGGGCCCCAGAGCATCTTGCTTCCAGCTCTTTGGGAATCTAAGAAACAACTCACTCTGCACAGTGCTCTTACAGCCTACAGGGAACATCTCTTACAAAGGCCTGTGAAACGCAGTTTCTTTGCAGGCCTGATCTGGCTGAAGTAGAACTTCTGCTCTGGGTGTGCCACATTGCCCTAGAGCTGAAAAACACAACGTGCAGGCTTCTGAACAAAGGGCGAGATGGGCCCCAGATCATCTAGCTTCCAGCTCTTTGGGAAGATAAGAAACAACTCGCTCTGCACAGTGCTCTTACAGCCTCCAGGGAACATCTCTTACAAAGGCGTGTGAAACGCAGTTTCTTTGCAGGCCATATCTGGCTGAAGTTGAACTTCTGCCCTGGGTGTGCAAATTTGCCCTAGAGCTGAAAGGCACAACGTGCAGGCTTCTTAACAAAGGGCGCGTTGGGTGCCAGAGCATCTTGCTTCCAGCTCTTTGGGAAGCTAAGAAACACCTCGCCCTGCACAGTGCTCTTACAGCCTACTGGTAACATCTCTTAGAATGGCCTGTTAAACGCAGTTTCTTTTAAGGCCTGATCTGGCTGAAGTAGAACTTCTGCCCTGGGTGTGCCACATTGCCCTAGAGCTGAAAGGCACAACGTGCAGGCTTCTTAACAAAGGGCGAGTTGGGCCCCAGAGCATCTTGCTTCCAGCTCTTTGGGAAGCTAAGAAACAACTCGCTCTGCAGCGTGCTCTTACAGCCTACCGGGAACATCTCTTACAAAGGCCTGTGAAACGCAGTTTCTTTGCAGGGCTGATCTGGCTGAAATTGAACTTCTGCTCTGGGTGTGCCACATTGCCCAGAACTGAAAGGCACAACGTGCAGGCTTCTTAACAAAGGGCCAAGTGGGACCCAGGTCATCTTGCTTAAAGCTCTTTGGGAAGCTAGGAAACATCTCGCTCTGCCCAGTGCTCTTACAGACTACCGGGAACGTCTCTTACAAAGGCCTGAGAAACCCAGTTTCTTGGAAGGCCAGATCTTGCTGAAGTAGAACTTCTGCCCTGGGTGTGCCACATTGCCCTAGAGCTGAATGGCACACGTGCAGGCTTCTTAACAAAGGGCGAGTTGGGCCCCAGAGCATCTTGCTTCCAGCTGTTTAGGAAGCTAAGAAACAACTCGCTCTGCACAGTGCTCTTACATCCTACCGGGAACTTCTCTTACAAAGGCCTGTGAAACGCAGTTTGTTTGCAGGCCTGATGTGGCTGACGTAGCACTTTTGCTCTGGGTGTGCCACATTGCCCTAGAGCTGAAAGGCACAACGTGCAGGCTCCTTAACAAAGGGCGAGTTGGGCCCCAGAGCATCTTGCTTCCAGCTCATTGGGAAGCTAAGAAACAACTCACTGTGCACAGTGCTCTTACAGCCTACCGGGAACATCTCTTACAAAGCACTGTGAACCGTAGTTTCGTTGCAGGCCTGATCTGGCTGAAGTAGAATTCTGCCCTGGGTGTCCCACATTGCCCTAGAGCTGAAAGGCACAACATGCATTCTCCTTTCCAACGGGCGAGTTGGGCGACAGAGCATCTTGCTTCCAGGTCTTTGGGAAGTTAGGAAACATCTCGCTCTGCACAGTGCTCTTACAGAATACCGGGAACGTCTCTTACAAAGGCCAGTGAAACGCAGTTTCTTGGCAGGCAAGATCTTGCTAAAGTAGAACTTCTGCCCTGGGTGTGCCACATTGCCCTAGAGCTGAAAGGCACAACGTGCAGGCTCCTTAACAAAGGGCGAGTTGGGCCCCAGAGCATCTTGCTTCCAGCTCTAGGGAAGGTAAGAATCAACTCACTCTTCACAGTGCTCTTACAGCCTACCGGGAACATCTCTTACAAAGGCCTGTGAAATGTACTGTCGTTGCAGGCCTGATCTGGCTGAAGTAGACCTTCTGCCCTGGGTGTGCCACATTGCCCTAGAGCCGAAAGGCACAACGTGCAGGCTTCTTAACAAAGGGCGAGTTGGGCCCCAGAGCATCTTGCTTCCAGCTCTTTGGGAAGCTAAGAAACACCTCGCTCTGCACAGTGCTCTTACAGCCTACCGGTAGCATCTCTTACAAAGGCCTGTGAAACGCAGTTTCTTTGCAGGCCTGATCTGGCTGAAGTAGAACTTCTGCCCTGGGTGTGCCACATTGCCCTAGAGCTGAAAGGCACAACGTGCAGGCTTCTTAACAAAGGGCGAGTTGGGCCCCAGAGCATCTTGCTTCCAGCTCTTTGGGAAGCTAAGAAGAAACTCGCTCTGCGCAGTGCTCTTACAGCCTACCGGGAACATCTCTTACAAAGGCCTGTGAAACGCAGTTTCTTAGCATGCCTGATCTGGCTGAAGTAGAACTTCTGCTCTGGGTGTGCCACATTGGCCTAGAGCTGCAAGCTACAACGTGCTGTCTCCTTTCCAAAGGGCGAGTTGGGCCCCAGAGCATCTTGCTTCCAGCTCTTTGGGAAGCTAAGAAACACCTCGCTCCGCAAAGTGCACTTACAGCCTACCGGGAACATCTCTTACAAAGGCCTGTGAAACGCAGTTTCTTTGCAGGCCTGATCTGGCTGAAGTTGAACTTTTGCTCTGGGTGTGCCACATTGCCCAGAACTGAAAGTCACAACGTGCAGGCTTCTTAACAAAGGGCCAAGTGGGCCCCAGATCATCTTGCTTCCAGCACTTTGGGAAGCTGGGAAACATCTCGCTCTGCATAGTGCTCTTACAGCCTACCGGGAACATCTCTTACAAAGGCCTGTGAAACGCAGTTTCTATGCAGGCCTGATCTGGCTGAAGTAGAACTTCTGCCCTGGGTGTGCCACATTGCCCTAGAGCTGAAAGGCACAACGTGCAGGCTTCTTAACAAAGAGCGAGTTGGGCCCCAGAGCATCTTGCTTCCAGCTGTTTGGGAAGCTAAGAAACAAATCGCTCTGCACAGTGCTCTTACAGCCTACCGGGAACATCTCTTACAAAGGCCTGTGAAACGCAGTTTCTTTGCAGGCCTGATCTGGCTGAAGTAGAACTTCTGCCCTGGGTGTGCCACATTGCGCTAGAGCTGAAAGGCACAACGTGCAGGCTTCTTAACGACGGGCGAGTTTGGCCCCAGAGCATCTTGCTTCCAGCTCTTTAGGAAGCTAAGAACCAACTCCCTCTGCGCAGTGCTCTTACAGCCTACCGGGAACATCTCTTACAAATGCCTGTGAAACGCTGTTTCTTTGCAGGCCTGATCTGGCTGAAGTAGATGTTCTGCTCTGGGTGTGCCACATTGCCCTAGAGCTGAAAGGCACAACGTGCAGGCTTCTTAACAAAGGGCGAGTTGGGACCCAGAGCATCTTGCTTCCAGCTCTTTGGGAAGCTAAGAAACAACTCGCTCTGCACAGTGCTCTTACAGCCTACCGGGAACATCTCTTACAAAGGCCTGTGAAACGCAGTTTCTTGGCAGGCCTGATCTGGCTGAAGTAGAACTTCTGCCCTGGGTGTGCCACATTGCCCTAGAGCTGAAAGGCACAACGTGCAGGCTTCTTAACAAAGGGCGAGTTGGGCCCCAGAGCATCTTGCTTCCAGCTCTTTGGGAAGCTAAGAAGCAACTCGCTCTGCACAGTGCTCTTACAGCCTACCGGGAACATCTCTTACAAAGGCCTGTGAAACGCAGTTTCTTGGCAGGCCTGATCTGGCTGAAGTAGAACTTCTGCTCTGGGTGTGGCACATTGTCCTAGAGCTGAAAGGCACAACGTGCAGGCTTCTTAACAAAGGGCGAGTTGGGCCACAGAGCATCCAGCTTCCAGCTCTTTGGGAACCTAAGAAGAAACTCGCTCTGCACAGTGCTCTTACAGCCTACCGGTAACATCTCTTACAAAGGCCTGTGAAACGCAGTTTCTTGGCAGGCCTGATCTGGCTGAAGTAGAACTTCTGCCCTGGGTGTGCCATATTGCCCTAGAGCTGAAAGGCACAACGTGCAGGCTTCTTAACAAAGGGCGAGTTGGGACCCAGAGCATCTTGCTTCCAGCTCTTTGGGAAGCTAAGAAACAACTCGCTCTGTGCAGTGCTCTTAAAGCCTACAGGGAACATCTCTTACAAAGGCCTGTGAAACGCAGTTTCTATGCAGGCCTGATCTGGCTGAAGTAGAACTTCTGCCCTGGGTGTGCCACATTGCCCTAGAGCTGAAAGGCACAACGTGCAGGCTTCTTAACAAAGGGCGAGTTGGGCCCCACAGCATCTTGCTTCCAGCTCTTTGGGAAGCTAAGAAACAACTCGCTCTGCACAGTGCTCTTACAGCCTACCGAGAACATCTCTTACAAAGGCCTGTGAAACGCTGTTTCTTTGCAGGCCTGATCTGGCTGAAGTAGAACTTCTGCCCTGGGTGTGCCACATTGCCCTAGAGCTGAAAGGCACAACGTGCAGGCTTCTTAACAAAGGGCGAGTTCGGTGCCAGAGCATCTTGCTTCCAGCTCTTTGGGAAGCTAAGAAACAACTCGCTCTGCACAGTGCTCTTACAGCTTACCGGGAACATCTCTTAAAAAGGCCTGTGAAACGCAGTTTCTATGCAGGCCTGATCTGGCTGAAGTAGAAATTCTGCCCTGGGTGTGCAATATTGCCCTACAGCTGAAAGGCACAACGTGCAAGCTTCTTAACAAAGGGCGAGTTGGGCCCCAGACCATCTTGCTTCCAGCTCTTTGGGAAGCTAAGAAACAACTCGCTCTGCACTGTGCTCTTACAGACTACCGGGAACATCTCTTACAAAGGCTTGTGAGACGCAGTTTCTTTGCAGACATTATCTGGCTGAAGTAGAACTTCTGCCCTGGGTGTGCAACATTGCCCTAGAGCTGAAAGGCACAACGTGCAGGCTTCTTAACAAAGGGCGAGTTGGGCCCCAGAGCATCTTGCTTCCAGCTCTTTGGGAAGCTAAGAAACAACTCGCTCTGCGCAGTGCTCTTACAGCCTACTGGGAACATCGCTTACAGAGGCCTGTGAAACACAGTTTCTTTGCAGGCCTGATCTGGCTGAAGTAGAACTTCTGCCCTGGGTGTGCCACATTGCCCTAGAGCCGAAAGGCACAACGTGCAGGCTTCTTAACAAAGGGCGAGTTGGGACCCAGAGCATCTTGCTTCCAGCTCTTTGGGAAGCTAAGAAACAACTCGCTCTGCACAGTGCTCTTACAGCCTACCGGGAACATCTCTTACAAAGGCCTGTGAAACGCAGTTTCTTTGCAGGCCTGATCTGCCTGAAGTAGAACTTCTGCCCTGGGTGTGCCACATTGCCCTAGAGCTGAAAGCTACAACGTGCAGGCTTCTTAACAAAGGGCGAGTTGGGCACCAGAGCATCTTGCTTCCAGCTCTTTGGGAAGCTAAGAAACAACTCGCTCTGCACAGTGCTCTTACAGCCTACCGGGAACATCTCTTACAAAGGCCTGTGAAACGCAGTTTCTTTGCAGGCCTGCTCTGGCTGCAGTAGAACTTCTGCCCTGGGTGTGCCACATTGCCCTAGAGCTGAAAGGAACAACGTGCAGGCTTGTTAACAAAGGGCAAGTTGGGCCCCAGAGCATCTTGCTTCCAGCTCTTTGGGAATCTAAGAAACAACTCGCTCTGCACAGTGCTCTTACAGCCTACCGGGAACATCTCTTACAAAGGCCTGTGAAACGCTGTTTCTTGGCAGGCCTGATCTGGCTGAAGTAGAACTTCTGCCCTGGGTGTGGCACATTGCCCTAGAGCTGAAAGGCACAACGTGCAGGCTTCTTAACAAAGGGCGAGTTGGGCCACAGAGCATCCTGCTTCCAGCTCTTTGGGAAGCTAAGAAGAAACTCGCTCTGCGCAGTGCTCTTACAGCCTACCGGGAACATCTCTTACAAAGGCCTGTGAAACGCAGTTTCTTAGCATGCCTGATCTGGCTGAAGTAGAACTTCTGCTCTGGGTGTGCCACATTGGCCTAGAGCTGAAAGCTACAACGTGCTGTCTCCTTTCCAAAGGGCGAGTTGGACCCCAGAGCATCTTGCTTTCAGCTCTTTGGGAAGCTAAGAAGCAACTCGCTCTGCACAGTGCTCTTACAGCCTACCGGGAACATCTCTTACAAAGGCCTGTGAAATGCAGTTTCTTGGCAGGCCTGATCTGGCTGAAGTAGAACTTCCGCCCTGGGTGTGCCACATTGCCCTAGAGCTGAAAGGCACAACGTGCAGGCTTCTTAACAAAGGGCGAGTTCGGTGCCAGAGCATCTTGCTTCCAGCTCTTTGGGAAGCTTAGAAACAACTCGCTCTGCACTGTGCTCTTACAGACTACCGGGAACATCTCTTACAAAGGCCTGTGAAACGCAGTTTCTTTGCAGACATTATCTGTCTGAAGTAGAACTTCTGCCCTGGGTGTGCAACATTGCCCTAGAGCTGAAAGGCACAACGTGCAGGCTTCTTAACAAAGGGCGAGTTGGGCCCCAGAGCATCTTGCTTCCAGCTCTTTGGGAAGCTAAGAAACAACTCGCTCTGCGCAGTGCTCTTACAGCCTACAGGGAACATCTCTTACAAAGGTCTGTGAAACACAGTTTCTTTGCAGGCCTGATCTGGCTGAAGTAGAACTTCTGCCCTGGGTGTGCCACATTGCCCTAGAGCCGAAAGGCACAACGTGCAGGCTTCTTAACAAAGGGCGAGTTGGGCCCCAGAGCATCTTGCTTCCAGCTCTTTGGGAAGCTAAGAAACAACTCGCTCTGCACAGTGCTCTTACAACCTACCAGAAACATCTTTTACAAAGGCCTGTGAAACGCAGCTTTTTTTCCAGGCCAGATCTGGATGAAGTTGAACTTCTGCCCTGGGTGTGCCACATTGCCCTAGAGCTGAAAGGCACAACGTGCAGTCTTCCTAACAAAGGGCAAGTTGGGTCCCAGAGCATCTTGCATCCAGCTATTTAGGAAGCTAGGAAACATCTCGCTCTGCCCAGTGCTCTTACAGACTACCGGGAACGTCTCTTACAAAGGCCTGTGAAACCCAGTTTCTTGGCAGGCCAGATCTTGCTGAAGTAGAACTTCTGCCCTGGGTGTGCCACATTGCCCTAGAGCTGAAAGGCACAACGTGCAGTCTTCTTAACAAAGGGCGAGTTGAGCCCGAGAGCATCTTGCTACCAGGTCTTTGGGAAGCTAAGACACAACTCGCTCTGCACAGTCCTCTTAGAGCCTACCGGGAACATCTCTTACAAAGGACTGTGAAACGCAGTTTCTTTGCAGGCCTGATGTGGCTGAAGTAGCACTTTTGCTCTGGGTGTGCCACATTGCCCTAGAGCTGAAAGGCACAACAAGCAGTCTCCTTAACAAAGGGCGAGTTGGGCCCCAGAGCATCTTGCTTCCAGCTCTTTGGGAAGCTAAGAAACAACTCACTTTGCACAGTGCTCTTACAGCCTACCGGGAACATCTCTTACAAGGCCTGTGAAACGCAGTTTCTTTGCAGGCCTGATCTGGCTGAAGTAGAACTTCTGCTCTGGGTGAGCCACATTGCCCTAGAGCTGAAAGGCACAACGTGCAGGCTTCTTAACAAAGGGCGAGATGGGCCCCAGAGCATCTTGCTTCCAGCTCTTTGGGAAGATAAGAAACAACTCGCTCTGCACAGTGCTCTTACAGCCTCCAGGGAACATCTCTTACAAAGCCGTGTGAAACGCAGTTTCTTTGCTGGCCTGATCTGGCTGAAGTTGAACTTCTGCCCTTGGTGTGCAAATTTGCCCTAGAGCTGAAAGGCACAACGTGCTGGCTTGTTAACAAAGGCCGAGTTGGGCACCAGATCATCTTGCTTCCAGCTCTTTGGGAAGCTAGGAAACACCTCGCCCTGCACAGTGCTCTTACAGCCTACTGGTAACATCTCGTACAATGGCCTGAGAAACGCAGTTTCTTTGCAGGGCTGATCTGGCTGAAGTTGAACTTCTGCCCTGGGTGTGCCACATTGCCCTAGAGGTGAAAGGCACAACGTGCAGGCTTCTTAACAAAGGGCGAGTTGGGCCCCAGAGCATCTTGCTTCCAGCTCTTTGGGAAGCTAAGAAACAACTCGCTCTGCAGCGTGCTCTTACAGCCTACCGGGAACATCTCTTACAAAGGCCTGTGAAACGCAGTTTCTTTGCAGGGCTGATCTGGCTGAAGTTGAACTTCTGCTCTGGGTGTGCCACATTGCCCACAACTGAAAGGCACAACGTGCAGGCTTCTTAACAAAGGGCCAAGTGGGACCCAGAGCATCTTGCTTCCAGCTATTTAGGAAGCTAGGAAACATCTCGCTCTGCCCAGTGCTCTTACAGACTACCGGGAACATCTTTTACAAAGGCCTGTGAAACCCAGTTTCTTGGCAGGACAGATCTTGCTGAAGTAGAACTTCTGCCCTGGGTGTGCCACATTGCCCTAGAGCTGAAAGGCACACGTGCAGGCTTCTTAACAAAGGGCGAGTTGTGCCCCAGAGCATCTTGCTTCCAGCTGTTTGGGAAGCTAAGAAACAACTCGCTCTGCACAGTGCTCTTACATCCTACCGGGAACTTCTCTTACAAAGGCCTGTGAAACGCAGTTTGTTTGCAGGTCTGATCTGGCTGAAGTAGAACTTCTGCTCTGGGTGTGCCACATTGCCCTATAGCTGAAAGCTGCAACGTGCAGTCTCCTTTCCAAAGGGCGAGTTGGGCCCCAGAGCATCTTGCTTCCAGCTCTTTGGGAAGCTAAGAAACAACTCGCTCTGCACAGTGCTCTTACAGCCTACCGGGAACATCTCTTACAAAGGACTGTGAAACGCAGTTTCTTTGCAGGCCTGATGTGGCTGAAGTAGCACTTTTGCTCTGGGTGTGCCACCTTGCCCTAGAGCTGAAAGGCACAACGTGCAGGCTCCTTAACAAAGGGCGAGTTGGGCCCCAGAGCATCTTGCTTCCAGCTCATTGGGAAGCTAAGAAACAACTCACTCTGCACAGTGCTCTTACAGCCTACCGGGAACATCTCTTACAAAGGACTGTGAAACGTAGTTTCGTTGCAGGCCTGATCTGGCTGAAGTAGAACTTCTGCCCTGGGTGTCCCACATTGCCCTAGAGATGAAAGGCACAACGTGCATTCTCCTTTCCAACGGGCGAGTTGGGCCCCAGAGCATCTTGCTTCCAGCTCTTTGGGAAGTTAGGAAACATCTCGCTCTGCACAGTGCTCTTACAGAATACCGGGAACGTCTCTTCCAAAGGCCAGTGAAACGCAGTTTCTTGGCAGGCAAGATTTTGCTAAAGTAGAACTTCTGCCCTGGGTGTGCCACATTGCCCTAGAGCTGAAAGGCACAACGTGCAGGCTCCTTAACAAAGGGCGAGTTGGGCCCCAGAGCATCTTGCTTCCAGCTCTTGGGAAGCTAAGAAACAACTCACTCTGCACAGTGCTCTTACAGCCTACCGGGAACATCTCTTACAAAGGCCTGTGAAATGTAGTGTCGTTGCAGGCCTGATCTGGCTGAAGTAGAACTTCTGCCCTAGGTGGCCCAGATTGCCCTAGACCTGAAAGACACAACGTGCAGGCTTCTTAACAAAGGGCCAGTTGGGCCCAAGAGCATCTTGCTTCCAGCTCTTTGGGAAGCTAAGAAACACCTCGCTCTGCACAGTGCTCTTACAGCCTACCGGTAGCATCTCTTACAAAGGCCTGTGAAACGCAGTTTCTTTGCAGGCCTGATCTGGCTGAAGTAGAACTTCTGCCCTGGGTGTTCCACATTGCCCTAGAGCTGAAAGGCACAACGTGCAGGCTCCTTAACAAAGGGCGTGTTGGGCCCCAGAGCATCTTGCTTCCAGCTCTTTGGGAAGCTAAGAAGCAACTCGCTCTGCACAGCGCTGTTAGAGCCTACCGGGAACATCTCTTACAAAAGGACTGTGAAACGCAGTTTCTTTGCAGGCCTGATGTGGCTGAAGTAGGACTTTTGCTCTGGGTGTGCCACATTGCCCTAGAGCTGAAAGGCACAACAAGCAGTCTCCTTAACAAAGGGCGAGTTGGGCCCCAGAGCATCTTGCCTCCAGCTCTTTGGGAAGCTAAGAAACAAGTCGCTCTGCACAGAGCTCTTAGAGCCTACCGGGAACATCTCTTACAAAGGCCTGTTAAACGCAGTTTCTTTGCAGGCCTCATGTGGCTGAAGTAGCACTTTTGCTCTGGGTGTGCCACATTGCCCTAGAGCTGAAAGGCACAACAAGCAGTCTCCTTAACAAAGGGCGAGTTGGGCCCCAGAGCATCTTGCTTCCAGCTCTTTGGGAATCTAAGAAACAACTCACTCTGCACAGTGCTCTTACAGCCTACAGGGAACATCTCTTACAAAGGCCTGTGAAACGCAGTTTCTTTGCAGGCCTGATCTGGCTGAAGTAGAACTTCTGCTCTGGGTGTGCCACATTGCCCTAGAGCTGAAAAACACAACGTGCAGGCTTCTGAACAAAGGGCGAGATGGGCCCCAGATCATCTAGCTTCCAGCTCTTTGGGAAGATAAGAAACAACTCGCTCTGCACAGTGCTCTTACAGCCTCCAGGGAACATCTCTTACAAAGGCGTGTGAAACGCAGTTTCTTTGCAGGCCATATCTGGCTGAAGTTGAACTTCTGCCCTGGGTGTGCAAATTTGCCCTAGAGCTGAAAGGCACAACGTGCAGGCTTCTTAACAAAGGGCGCGTTGGGTGCCAGAGCATCTTGCTTCCAGCTCTTTGGGAAGCTAAGAAACACCTCGCCCTGCACAGTGCTCTTACAGCCTACTGGTAACATCTCTTAGAATGGCCTGTTAAACGCAGTTTCTTTTAAGGCCTGATCTGGCTGAAGTAGAACTTCTGCCCTGGGTGTGCCACATTGCCCTAGAGCTGAAAGGCACAACGTGCAGGCTTCTTAACAAAGGGCGAGTTGGGCCCCAGAGCATCTTGCTTCCAGCTCTTTGGGAAGCTAAGAAACAACTCGCTCTGCAGCGTGCTCTTACAGCCTACCGGGAACATCTCTTACAAAGGCCTGTGAAACGCAGTTTCTTTGCAGGGCTGATCTGGCTGAAATTGAACTTCTGCTCTGGGTGTGCCACATTGCCCAGAACTGAAAGGCACAACGTGCAGGCTTCTTAACAAAGGGCCAAGTGGGACCCAGGTCATCTTGCTTAAAGCTCTTTGGGAAGCTAGGAAACATCTCGCTCTGCCCAGTGCTCTTACAGACTACCGGGAACGTCTCTTACAAAGGCCTGAGAAACCCAGTTTCTTGGAAGGCCAGATCTTGCTGAAGTAGAACTTCTGCCCTGGGTGTGCCACATTGCCCTAGAGCTGAATGGCACACGTGCAGGCTTCTTAACAAAGGGCGAGTTGGGCCCCAGAGCATCTTGCTTCCAGCTGTTTAGGAAGCTAAGAAACAACTCGCTCTGCACAGTGCTCTTACATCCTACCGGGAACTTCTCTTACAAAGGCCTGTGAAACGCAGTTTGTTTGCAGGCCTGATGTGGCTGACGTAGCACTTTTGCTCTGGGTGTGCCACATTGCCCTAGAGCTGAAAGGCACAACGTGCAGGCTCCTTAACAAAGGGCGAGTTGGGCCCCAGAGCATCTTGCTTCCAGCTCATTGGGAAGCTAAGAAACAACTCACTGTGCACAGTGCTCTTACAGCCTACCGGGAACATCTCTTACAAAGCACTGTGAACCGTAGTTTCGTTGCAGGCCTGATCTGGCTGAAGTAGAATTCTGCCCTGGGTGTCCCACATTGCCCTAGAGCTGAAAGGCACAACATGCATTCTCCTTTCCAACGGGCGAGTTGGGCGACAGAGCATCTTGCTTCCAGGTCTTTGGGAAGTTAGGAAACATCTCGCTCTGCACAGTGCTCTTACAGAATACCGGGAACGTCTCTTACAAAGGCCAGTGAAACGCAGTTTCTTGGCAGGCAAGATCTTGCTAAAGTAGAACTTCTGCCCTGGGTGTGCCACATTGCCCTAGAGCTGAAAGGCACAACGTGCAGGCTCCTTAACAAAGGGCGAGTTGGGCCCCAGAGCATCTTGCTTCCAGCTCTAGGGAAGGTAAGAATCAACTCACTCTTCAC
This sequence comes from Equus caballus, assembly GCF_041296265.1. Classification (NCBI taxonomy): domain Eukaryota; kingdom Metazoa; phylum Chordata; class Mammalia; order Perissodactyla; family Equidae; genus Equus; species Equus caballus. The sequence goes on from NC_091692.1 coordinate 49,509,669, forward strand.
AGTGCTCTTACAGCCTACCGGGAACATCTCTTACAAAGGCCTGTGAAATGTACTGTCGTTGCAGGCCTGATCTGGCTGAAGTAGACCTTCTGCCCTGGGTGTGCCACATTGCCCTAGAGCCGAAAGGCACAACGTGCAGGCTTCTTAACAAAGGGCGAGTTGGGCCCCAGAGCATCTTGCTTCCAGCTCTTTGGGAAGCTAAGAAACACCTCGCTCTGCACAGTGCTCTTACAGCCTACCGGTAGCATCTCTTACAAAGGCCTGTGAAACGCAGTTTCTTTGCAGGCCTGATCTGGCTGAAGTAGAACTTCTGCCCTGGGTGTGCCACATTGCCCTAGAGCTGAAAGGCACAACGTGCAGGCTTCTTAACAAAGGGCGAGTTGGGCCCCAGAGCATCTTGCTTCCAGCTCTTTGGGAAGCTAAGACACAACTCGCTCTGCACAGTGCTCTTACAGCCTACCGGGAACATCTCTTACAAAGACCTGTGAAACACAGTTCCTTTACAGGCCTGATGTGGCTGAAGTAGAACTTCCGCTCTGGGTGTGCCACATTGCCCAGAGCTGAAGGGCACAAAGTGCAGTCTTCTTTCCAAAGGGCGAGTTGGGCGCCAGAGCATCTTGCATCCAGCTCTTTGGGAAGCTAAGAAGCAACTCGCTCTGCACAGCGCTCTTAGAGCCTACCGGGAACATCTCTTACAAAGGACTGTGAAACGCAGTTTCTTTGCAGGCCTGATGTGGCTGAAGTAGGACTTTTGCTCTGGGTGTGCCACATTGCCCTAGAGCTGAAAGGCACAACAAGCAGTCTCCTTAACAAAGGGCGAGTTGGGCCCAGAGCATCTTGCCTCCAGCTCTTTGGGAAGCTAAGAAACAAGTCGCTCTGCACAGAGCTCTTAGAGCCTACCGGGAACATCTCTTACAAAGGCCTGTGAAACGCAGTTTCTTTGCAGGCCTGATGTGGCTGAAGTAGCACTTTTGCTCTGGGTGTGCCACATTGCCCTAGAGCTGAAAGGCACAACAAGCAGTCTCCTTAACAAAGGGCGAGTTGGGCCCCAGAGCATCTTGCTTCCAGCTCTTTGGGAATCTAAGAAACAACTCACTCTGCACAGTGCTCTTACAGCCTACAGGGAACATCTCTTACAAAGGCCTGTGAAACGCAGTTTCTTTGCAGGCCTGATCTGGCTGAAGTAGAACTTCTGCTCTGGGTGTGCCACATTGCCCTAGAGCTGAAAAACACAACGTGCAGGCTTCTGAACAAAGGGCGAGATGGGCCCCAGAGCATCTAGCTTCCAGCTCTTTGGGAAGATAAGAAACAACTCGCTCTGCACAGTGCTCTTACAGCCTCCAGGGAACATCTCTTACAAAGGCGTGTGAAACGCAGTTTCTTTGCAGGCCATATCTGGCTGAAGTTGAACTTCTGCCCTGGGTGTGCAAATTTGCCCTAGAGCTGAAAGGCACAACGTGCAGGCTTCTTAACAAAGGGCGCGTTGGGTGCCAGAGCATCTTGCTTCCAGCTCTTTGGGAAGCTAAGAAACACCTCGCCCTGCACAGTGCTCTTACAGCCTACTGGTAACATCTCTTACAATGGCCTGTTAAACGCAGTTTCTTTGAAGGCCTGCTCTGGCTGAAGTAGAACTTCTGCCCTGGGTGTGCCACATTGCCCTAGAGCTGAAAGGCACAACGTGCAGGCTTCTTAACAAAGGGCGAGTTGGGCCCCAGAGCATCTTGCTTCCAGCTCTTTGGGAAGCTAAGAAACAACTCGCTCTGCAGCGTGCTCTTACAGCCTACCGGGAACATATCTTACAAAGGCCTGTGAAACGCAGTTTCTTTGCAGGGCTGATCTGGCTGAAATTGAACTTCTGCTCTGGGTGTGCCACATTGCCCAGAACTGAAAGGCACAACGTGCAGGCTTCTTAACAAAGGGCCAAGTGGGACCCAGGTCATCTTGCTTAAAGCTCTTTGGGAAGCTAGGAAACATCTCGCTCTGCCCAGTGCTCTTACAGACTACCGGGAACGTCTCTTACAAAGGCCTGTGAAACCCAGTTTCTTGGCAGGCCAGATCTTGCTGAAGTAGAACTTCTGCCCTGGGTGTGCCACATTGCCCTAGAGCTGAATGGCACACGTGCAGGCTTCTTAACAAAGGGCGAGTTGGGCCCCAGAGCATCTTGCTTCCAGCTCTTTGGGAAGCTAAGAAACAACTCGCTCCGCAAAGTGCACTTACAGCCTACCGGGAACATCTCTTACAAAGGCCTGTGAAACGCAGTTTCTTTGCAGGCCTGATCTGGCTGAAGTTGAACTTTTGCTCTGGGTGTGCCACATTGCCCAGAACTGAAAGGCACAACGTGCAGGCTTCTTAACAAAGGGCGAGTTGGGCCTCACAGCATCTTGCTTCCAGCTCTTTGGGAAGCTAAGAAACAACTCGCTCTGCACAGTGCTCTTACAGCCTACCGGGAACATCTCTTACAAAGGCCTGTGAAACGCAGTTGTTTTGCAGGCCTGATCTGGATGAAGTTGAACTTCTGCCCTGGGTGTGCCACATTGCCCTAGAGCTGAAAGGCACAACGTGCAGGCTTGTTAACAAAGGGCGAGTTGGGCCCCAGAGCATCTTGCTTCCAGCTCTTTGGGAAGCTAAGAAACAACTCGCTCTGCACAGTGCTCTTACAGCCTACCGGGAACATCTCTTACAAAGGCCTGTGAAACGCAGTTTCTTAGCAGGCCTGATCTGGCTGAAGTAGAACTTCTGCTCTGGGTGTGCAACATTGCCCTAGAGCTGAAAGCTACAACGTGCTGTCTCCTTTCCAAAGGGCGAGTTGGGCCCCAGAGCATCTTGCTTTCAGCTCTTTGGGAAGCTAAGAAGCAACTCGCTCTGCACAGTGCTCTTACAGCCTACCGGGAACTTCTCTTACAAAGGACTGTGAAACGCAGTTTCTTTGCAGACATTATCTGGCTGAAGTAGAACTTCTGCCCTGGGTGTGCCACATTGCCCTAGAGCTGAAAGGCACAACGTGCAGGCTTCTTAACAAAGGGAGAGTTGTGCCCCAGAGCATCTTGCTTCCAGCTCTTTGGGAAGCTAAGAAACAACTCGCTCTGCACAGTGCTCTTACAGCCTACCGGGAACATCTCTTACAAAGGCCTGTGAAACGTACTTTCTTTGCAGGCCTGATCTGGCTGAAGTAGAACTTCTGCCCTGGGTGTGCCACATTGCCCTAGAGCTGAAAGGTACACCGTGCAGTCTCTTTTCAAAAGGGCGAGTTGGGCCCCAGAGCATCTTGCTTCCAGCTCTTTGGGATGCTAAGAAACACCTCGTTCTGCACAGTGCTCTTACAGCCTACCGGGAACGTCTCTTACAAAGGCCTGTGAAACGCAGTTTGTTTGCAGGCCTGATCTGGCTGAAGTAGAACTTCTGCTCTGGGTGTGGCACATTGTCCTAGAGCTGAGAGGCGCAACGTGCAGTCTCCTTTCCAAAGGGCGCGTTTGGCCCCAGAGCATCTTGCTTCCAGCTCTTTGGGAAGCTAAGAAGCAACTCGCTCTGCACAGCGCTCTTAGAGCCTACCGGGAACATCTCTTACAAAGGCCTCTGAAACGCAGTTTCTTTGCAGGCCTTATCTGGCTGAAGTAGAACTTCTGCTCTGGGTGTGCCACATTGCGCAGAGCTGAAAGGCACAACGTGCAGGCTCCTTATCAAAGGGCGATTTGGGCCGAAGAGCATCTTGCTTCCAGCTCTTTGGGAAGCTAAGAAACAACTCGCTCTGCACAGTGCTCTTACAGCCTACCGGGAACATCTCTTACAATTGCCTGTGAAACGCAGTTTGTTTGCAAGCCTGATATGGCCGAAGTAGAACTTCTGCTCTGGGTGTGCCACATTGCCCTAGAGCTGAAAGCTACACCGTGCAGTCTCCTTTCCAAAGGGCGAGTCGAGCCCCAGAGCATCTTGCTTCCAGCTCTTTGGGAAGCTAAGAAACACCTCGTTCTGCACAGTGCTCTTACAACCTACCGGGAACGTCTCTTACAAAGGCCTGTGAAACGCAGTTTGTTTGCAGGCCTGATCTGGCTGAAGTAGAACTTCTGCTTTGGGTGTGCCACATTGCCCTAGAGCTGAAAGCTACAATGCGCTGTCTCCTTTCCAAACGCCGAGTTGGGCCCCAGAGCATCTTGCTTCCAGCTCTTTGGGAACCTAAGAAACAACTCGCTCTGCAGCGTGCTCTTACAGCCTACCGGGAACATCTCTTACAAAGGCCTGTGAAACGCAGTTTCTTTGCAGGCCTGATCTGGCTGAAGTAGAACTTCTGCCCTGGGTGTGCCACATTGCCCTAGAGCTGAAAGGCACAACGTGCAGGCTTCTTAACAAAGGGCGAGTTGGGCCCCACAGCATCTTGCTTCCAGCTCTTTGGGAAGCTAAGAAACAACTCGCTCTGCACAGTGCTCTTACAACCTACCCGAAACATCTCTTACAAAGGCCTGTGAAACGCAGCTTTTTTGCAGGCCAGATCTGGATGAAGTTGAACTTCTGCCCTGGGTGTGCCACATTGCCCTAGAGCTGAAAGGCACAACGTGCAGTCTTCCTAACAAAGGGCAAGTTTGGTCCCAGAGCATCTTGCATCCAGCTCTTTGAGAAGCTAAGAAACAACTCGTTCTGCGCAGTGCTCTTACAGCCTACCGGGAACATCTCTTACAAAGGCCTGTGAAACGCAGTTTCTTGGCAGGCCTGATCTGGCTGAAGTAGAACTTCTGCCCTGGGTGTGCCACATTGCCCTAGAGCTGAAAGGCACAACGTGCAGGCTTCTTAACAAAGGGTGAGTTGGGCCCCAGAGCATCTTGCTTCCAGCTCTTTGGGAAGCTAAGAAAGAACTCGCTCTGCACAGTGCTCTTACATCCTACCGGGAACATCTCTTACAAAGGCCTGTGAAACGCAGTTTCTTTGCAGGCCTGATCTGGCTGAAGTAGAACTTCTGCCCTGGGTGTGCCACATTGCCCTAGAGCTGAAAGGCACAACGTGCAGGCTTCTTAAAACGGCGAGTTGGGCCCACAGCATCTTGCTTCCAGCTATTTGGGAAGCTAAGAAGCAACTCGCTCTGCACAGTGCTCTTACAGCCTACCGGGAACATCTCTTACAAAGGCCTGTGAAACGCAGTTTCTTGGCAGGCCTGATATGGCTGAAGTAGAAGTTCTGCCCTGGGTGTGCCACATTGCCCTAGAGCTGAAAGGCACAACGTGCAGGCTTCTTAACAAAGGGCGAGTTGGGCCCCAGGGCATCTTGCCTCCAGCTCTTTGGGAAGCTAAGAAACAACTCGCTCTGCGCAGTGCTCTTACAGGCTACAGTTAACATCTCTTACAAAGGCCTGTGAAACGCAGTTTCTATGCAGGCCTGATCTGGCTGAAGTAGAACTTCTGCCCTGGGTGTGCCACATTGCCCTAGAGCTGAAAGGCACAACGTGCAGGCTTCTTAACAAAGGGCGAGTTGGGCCCCAAAGCATCTTGCTTCCAGCACTTTGGGAAGCTAAGAAACAACTCGCTCTGCACAGTGCTCTTACAGCCTACCGGGAACATCTCTTACAAAGGCCTGTGAAACGCAGTTTCTTTGCAGGCCTGATCTGGCTGAAGTAGAACTTCTGCCCTGGGTGTGCCTCATTGCCCTACAGCTGAAAGGCACAACGTGCAGGCTTCTTAACATAGGGCGAGTTGGGCCTCACAGCATCTTGCTTCCAGCTCTTTGGGAAGCTAAGAAACAACTCGCTCTGCACAGTGCTCTTACAGCCTACCGGGAACATCTCTTACAAAGGCCTGTGAAACGCAGTTTGTTTGCAGGCCTGATCTGGCTGAAGTAGAACTTCTGTCCTGGGTGTGACACATTGCCCTAGAGCTGAAAGGCACAACGTGCAGGCTCCTTAACAAAGGGCGAGTTGGGCCCCCGAGCATCTTGCTTCCAGCTCTTTGCGAAGCTAAGAAACTACTCGCTCTGCACAGTGCTCTTACAGCCTTCCGGGAACATCTCTTACAAAGGCCTGTGAAACGCAGTTTCTTTGCAGGCCTGATCTGGCTGAAGTAGAACTTCTGCCCTGGGTGTGCCACATTGCCCTAGAGCTGCAAGGCACAACGTACAGGGCTTCTTAACAAAGGGCGAGTTGGGCGCCAGAGCATCTTGCTTCCAGCTCTTTGGGAAGCTAAGAAACAACTCGCTCTGCACAGTGCTCTTACAGCCTACCGGCAACATCTCTTACAAAGGCCAGTGAAACGCAGTCTCTTGGCAGGCAAGATCTTGCTAAAGTAGAACTTCTGCCCTGGGTGTGCCACATTGCCCTAGAGCTGAAAGGCACAACGTGCAGGCTCCTTAACAAAGGGCGAGTTGGGCCCAAGAGCATCTTGCTTCCAGCTCTTGGGAAGCTAAGAAACAACTCACTCTGCACAGTGCTCTTACAGCCTACAGGGAACATCTCTTACAAAGGCCTGTGAAATGTAGTGTCGTTGCAGGCCTGATCTGGCTGAAGTAGAACTTCTGCCCTGGGTGGACCAGCTTGCCCTAGACCTGAAAGATACAACGTGCAGGCTTCTTAACAAAGGGCCAGTTGGGCCCCAGAGCATCTTGCTTCCAGCTCTTTGGGAAGCTAAGAAACAACTCGCTCTGCACAGTGCTCTTACGGCCTACCGGTAGCATCTCTTACAAAGGCCTGTGAAACGCAGTTTCTTTGCAGGCCTGATCTGGCTGAAGTAGAACTTCTGCCCTGGGTGTGCCACATTGCCCTAGAGCTGAAAGGCACAACGTGCAGGCTTCTTAACAAAGGGCGAGTTGGGCCCCAGAGCATCTTGCTTCCAGCTCTTTGGGAAGCTAAGAAAGAACTCGCTCTGCACAGTGCTCTTACAGCCTACCGGGAACATCTCTTACAAAGGCCTGTGAAACGCAGTTTCTTTGCAGGGCTGATCTGGCTGAAGTAGAACTTCTGCTCTGGGTGTGCCACATTGCCCAGAACTGAAAGGCACAACGTCCAGGCTTCTTAACAAAGGGCCAAGTGGGACCCAGAGCATCTTGCTTCCAGCTCTTTGGGAAGCTAGGAAACATCTCGCTCTGCCCAGTGCTCTTACAGACTACCGGGAACGTCTCTTACAAAGGCCTGTGAAACCCAATTTCTTGGCAGGCCACATCTTGCTGAAGTAGAACTTCTGCCCTGGGTGTGCCACAATGCCCTAGAGCTGAAAGGCACACGTGCAGGCTTCTTAACAAAGGGCGAGTTGTGCCCCAGAGCATCTTGCTTCCAGCTGTTTGGGAAGCTAAGAAACAACTCGCTCTGAACAGTGCTCTTACATCCTACCTTGAACTTCTCTTACAAAGGCCTGTGAAACGCAGTATGTTTGCAGGCCTGATCTGGCTGAAGTAGAACTTCTGCTCTGGGTGTGCCACATTGCCCTATAGCTGAAAGCTGCAACGTGCAGTCTCCTTTCCAAAGGGCGAGTTGGGCCCCAGAGCATCTTGCTTCCAGCTCTTTGGGAAGCTAAGAAACAAGTCGCTCTGCACAGTGCTCTTACAGCCTACCGGGAACATCTCTTACAAAGGACTGTGAAACGCAGTTTCTTTGCAGGCCTGATGTGGCTGAAGTAGCACTTTTGCTCTGGGTGTGCCACATTGACCTAGAGCTGAAAGGCACAACGGGCAGGCTTCTTAACAAAGGGCGAGATGGGCCCCAGAGCATGTTGCTTCCAGCTCTTTGGGAAGATAAGAAACAACTCGCTCTGCGCAGTGCTCTTACAGCCTCCAGGGAACATCTCTTACAAAGGCGTGTGAAACGCAGTTTCTTTGCAGGCCTGATCTGGCTGAAGTTGAACTTCTGCCCTGGGTGTGCAAATTTGCCCTAGAGCTGAAAGGCACAACGTGCAGGCTTCTTAACAAAGGGCGAGTTGGGTGCCAGAGCATCTTGCTTCCAGCTCTTTGGGAAGCTAAGAAACACCTCGCCCTGCACAGTGCTCTTACAGCCTACTGGTAACATCTCTTACAATGGCCTGTTAAACGCAGTTTCTTTGCAGGCCTGATCTGGCTGAAGTAGAACTTCTGCCCTGGGTGTGCCACATTGCCCTAGAGGTGAAAGGCACAACGTGCAGGCTTCTTAACAAAGGGCGAGTTGGGCCCCAGAGCATCTTGCTTCCAGCTCTTTGGGAAGCTAAGAAAGACCTCGCTCTGCAGCGTGCTCTTACAGCCTACCGGGAACATCTCTTACAAAGGCCTGTGAAACGCAGTTTCTTTGCAGGGCTGATCTGGCTGAAGTTGAACTTCTGCTCTGGGTGTGCCACATTGCCCAGAACTGAAAGGCACACCTTGCAGGCTTCTTAACAAAGGGCCAAGTGGGACCCAGAGCATCTTGCTTCCAGCTATTTAGGAAGCTAGGAAACATCTCGCTCTGCCCAGTGCTCTTACAGACTACCGGGAACGTCTCTTACAAAGGCCTGTGAAACCCAGTTTCTTGGCAGGCCAGATCTTGCTGAAGTAGAACTTCTGCCCTGGGTGTGCCACATTGCCCTAGAGCTGAAAGGCACAACGTGCAGTCTTCTTAACAAAGGGCGAGTTGAGCCCGAGAGCATCTTGCTTCCAGGTCTTTGGGAAGCTAAGAAACAACTCGCTCTGCACAGTCCTCTTAGAGCCTAACGGGAACATCTCTTACAAAGGACTGTGAAACGCAGTTTCTTTGCAGGCCTGATGTGGCTGAAGTAGCACTTTTGCTCTGGGTGTGCCACATTGCCCTAGAGCTGAAAGGCACAACAAGCAGTCTCCTTAACAAAGGGCGAGTTGGGCCCCAGAGCATCTTGCTTCCAGCTCTTTGGGAAGCTAAGAAACAACTCACTTTGCACAGTGCTCTTACAGCCTACCGGGAACATCTCTTACAAGGCCTGTGAAACGCAGTTTCTTTGCAGGCCTGATCTGGCTGAAGTAGAACTTCTGCTCTGGGTGAGCCACATTGCCCTAGAGCTGAAAGGCACAACGTGCAGGCTTCTTAACAAAGGGCGAGATGGGCCCCAGAGCATCTTGCTTCCAGCTCTTTGGGAAGATAAGAAACAACTCGCTCTGCACAGTGCTCTTACAGCCTCCAGGGAACATCTCTTACAATGGCCTGTTAAACGCAGTTTCTTTGCAGGCCTGATGTGGCTGAAGTAGCACTTTTGCTCTGGGTGTGCCACATTGCCCTAGAGCTGAAAGGCACAACGTGCAGGCTCCTTAACAAAGGGCGAGTTGGGCCCCAGAGCATCTTGCTTCCAGCTCATTGGGAAGCTAAGAAACAACTCACTCTGCACAGTGCTCTTACAGCCTACCGGGAACATCTCTTACAAAGGACTGTGAAACGTAGTTTCGTTGCAGGCCTGATCTGGCTGAAGTAGAACTTTTGCCCTGGGTGTCCCACATTGCCCTAGAGCTGAAAGGCAAAACGTGCATTCTCCTTTCCAACGGGCGAGTTGGGCCCCAGAGCATCTTGCTTCCAGCTCTTTGGGAAGTTAGGAAACATCTCGCTCTGCACAGTGCTCTTACAGAATACCGGGAACGTCTCTTACAAAGGCCAGTGAAACGCAGTTTCTTGGCAGGCAAGATCTTGCTAAAGTAGAACTTCTGCCCTGGGTGTGCCACATTGCCCTAGAGCTGAAAGGCACAACGTGCAGGCTCCTTAACAAAGGGCGAGTTGGGCCCCAGAGCATCTTGCTTCCAGCTCTTGGGAAGCTAAGAAACAACTCACTCTGCACAGTGCTCTTACAGCCTACCGGGAACATCTCTTACAAAGGCCTGTGAAATGTAGTGTCGTTGCAGGCCTGATCTGGCTGAAGTAGAACTTCTGCCCTAGGTGGCCCAGATTGCCCTAGACCTGAAAGACACAACGTGCAGGCTTCTTAACAAAGGGCCAGTTGGGCCCAAGAGCATCTTGCTTCCAGCTCTTTGGGAAGCTAAGAAACACCTCGCTCTGCACAGTGCTCTTACAGCGTACCGGTAGCATCTATTACAAAGGCCTGTGAAACGCAGTTTCTTTGCAGGCCTGATGTGGCTGAAGTAGAACTTCCGCTCTGGGTGTGCCACATTGCCCAGAGCTGAAGGGCACAATGTGCAGTCTTCTTTCCAAAGGGCGAGTTGGGCGCCAGAGCATCTTGCATCCAGCTCTTTGGGAAGCTAAGAAGCAACTCGCTCTGCACAGCGCTCTTAGAGCCTACCGGGAACATCTCTTACAAAGGACTGTGAAACGCAGTTTCTTTGCAGGCCTGATGTGGCTGAAGTAGGACTTTTGCTCTGGGTGTGCCACATTGCCCTAGAGCTGAAAGGCACAACAAGCAGTCTCCTTAACAAAGGGCGAGTTGGGCCCCAGAGCATCTTGCCTCCAGCTCTTTGGGAAGCTAAGAAACAAGTCGCTCTGCACAGTGCTCTTAGAGCCTACCGGGAACATCTCTTACAAAGGCCTGTGAAACGCACTTTCTTTGAAGGCCTGATGTGGCTGAAGTAGCACTTTTGCTCTGGGTGTGCCACATTGCCCTAGAGCTGAAAGGCACAACAAGCAGTCTCCTTAACAAAGGGCGAGTTGGGCCCCAGAGCATCTTGCTTCCAGCTCTTTGGGAATCTAAGAAACAACTCACTCTGCACAGTGCTCTTACAGCCTACAGGGAACATCTCTTACAAAGGCCTGTGAAACGCAGTTTCTTTGCAGGCCTGATCTGGCTGAAGTAGAACATCTGCTCTGGGTGTGCCACATTGCCCTAGAGCTGAAAAACACAACGTGCAGGCTTCTGAACAAAGGGCGAGATGGGCCCCAGAGCATCTAGCTTCCAGCTCTTTGGGAAGATAAGAAACAACTCGCTCTGCACAGTGCTCTTACAGCCTCCAGGGAACATCTCTTACAAAGGCGTGTGAAACGCAGTTTCTTTGCAGGCCATATCTGGCTGAAGTTGAACTTCTGCCCTGGGTGTGCAAATTTGCCCTAGAGCTGAAAGGCACAACGTGCAGGCTTCTTAACAAAGGGCGCGTTGGGTGCCAGAGCATCTTGCTTCCAGCTCTATGGGAAGCTAAGAAACACCTCGCCCTGCACAGTGCTCTTACAGCCTACTGGTAGCATCTCTTACAATGGCCTGTTAAACGCAGTTTCTTTTAAGGCCTGATCTGGCTGAAGTAGAACTTCTGCCCTGGGTGTGCCACATTGCCCTAGAGCTGAAAGGCACAACGTGCAGGCTTCTTAACAAAGGGCGAGTTGGGCCCCAGAGCATCTTGCTTCCAGCTCTTTGGGAAGCTAAGAAACAACTCGCTCTGCAGCGTGCTCTTACAGCCTACCGGGAACATCTCTTACAAAGGCCTGTGAAACGCAGTTTCTTTGCAGGGCTGATCTGGCTGAAATTGAACTTCTGCTCTGGGTGTGCCACATTGCCCAGAACTGAAAGGCACAACGTGCAGGCTTCTTAACAAAGGGCCAAGTGGGACCCAGGTCATCTTGCTTAAAGCTATTTGGGAAGCTAGGAAACATCTCGCTCTGCCCAGTGCTCTTACAGACTACCGGGAACGTCTCTTACAAAGGCCTGAGAAACCCAGTTTCTTGGCAGGCCAGATCTTGCTGAAGTAGAACTTCTGCCCTGGGTGTGCCACATTGCCCTAGAGCTGAATGGCACACGTGCAGGCTTCTTAACAAAGGGCGAGTTGGGCCCCAGAGCATCTTGCTTCCAGCTGTTTGGGAAGCTAAGAAACAACTCGCTCTGCACAGTGCTCTTACATCCTACCGGGAACTTCTCTTACAAAGGCCTCTGAAACGCAGTTTGTTTGCAGGCCTGATGTGGCTGACGTAGCACTTTTGCTCTGGGTGTGCCACATTGCCCTAGAGCTGAAAGGCACAACGTGCAGGCTCCTTAACAAAGGGCGAGTTGGGCCCCAGAGCATCTTGCTTCCAGCTCATTGGGAAGCTAAGAAACAACTCACTGTGCACAGTGCTCTTACAGCCTACCGGGAACATCTCTTACAAAGCACTGTGAACCGTAGTTTCGTTGCAGGCCTGATCTGGCTGAAGTAGAATTCTGCCCTGGGTGTCCCACATTGCCCTAGAGCTGAAAGGCACAACATGCATTCTCCTTTCCAACGGGCGAGTTGGGCGACAGAGCATCTTGCTTCCAGCTCTTTGGGAAGTTAGGAAACATCTCGCTCTGCACAGTGCTCTTACAGAATACCGGGAACGTCTCTTACAAAGGCCAGTGAAACGCAGTTTCTTGGCAGCCAAGATCTTGCTAAAGTAGAACTTCTGCCCTGGGTGTGCCACATTGCCCTAGAGCTGAAAGGCACAACGTGCAGGCTCCTTAACAAAGGGCGAGTTGGGCCCCAGAGCATCTTGCTTCCAGCTCTAGGGAAGGTAAGAATCAACTCACTCTTCACAGTGCTCTTACAGCCTACCGGGAACATCTCTTACAAAGGCCTGTGAAATGTACTGTCGTTGCAGGCCTGATCTGGCTGAAGTAGACCTTCTGCCCTGGGTGGCCCAGATTGCCCTAGACCTGAAAGACACAACGTGCAGGCTTCTTAACAAAGGGCGAGTTGGGCCCCAGAGCATCTTGCTTCCAGCTCTTTGGGAAGCTAAGAAACACCTCGCTCTGCACAGTGCTCTTACAGCGTACCGGTAGCATCTCTTACAAAGGCCTGTGAAACGCAGTTTCTTTGCAGGCCTGATCTGGCTGAAGTAGAACTTCTGCCCTGGGTGTGCCACATTGCCCTAGAGCTGAAGGCACAACGTGCAGGCTTCTTAACAAAGGGCGAGTTGGGCCCCAGAGCATCTTGCTTCCAGCTCTTTGGGAAGCTAAGAAACACCTCGCTCTGCACAGTGCTCTTACAGCCTACCGTTAGCATCTCTTACAAAGGCCTGTGAAACGCAGTTTCTTTGCAGGCCTGATCTGGCTGAAGTAGAACTTCTGCCCTGGGTGTGCCACATTGCCCTAGAGCTGAAAGGCACAACGTGCAGGCTTCTTAACAAAGGGCGAGTTGGGCCCCCGAGCATCTTGCTTCCAGCTCTTGGGAAGCTAAGAAACAACTCACTCTGCACAGTGCTCTTACAGCCTACCGGGAACATCTCTTACAAAGGCCTGTGAAATGTAGTGTCGTTGCAGGCCTGATCTGGCTGAAGTAGAACTTCTGCCCTAGGTGGCCCAGATTGCCCTAGACCTGAAAGACACAACGTGCAGGCTTCTTAACAAAGGGCCAGTTGGGCCCAAGAGCATCTTGCTTCCAGCTCTTTGGGAAGCTAAGAAACACCTCGCTCTGCACAGTGCTCTTACAGCCTACCGGTAGCATCTCTTACAAAGGCCTGTGAAACGCAGTTTCTTTGCAGGCCTGATCTGGCTGAAGTAGAACATCTGCCCTGGGTGTTCCACATTGCCCTAGAGCTGAAAGGCACAACGTGCAGGCTTCTTAACAAAGGGCGAGTTGGGCCCCAGAGCATCTTGCTTCCAGCTCTTTGGGAAGCTAAGACACAACTCGCTCTGCACAGTGCTCTTACAGCCTACCGGGAACATCTCTTACAAAGACCTGTGAAACACAGTTCCTTTACAGGCCTGATGTGGCTGAAGTAGAACTTCCGCTCTGGGTGTGCCACATTGCCCAGAGCTGAAGGGCACAAAGTGCAGTCTTCTTTCCAAAGGGCGAGTTGGGCGCCAGAGCATCTTGCATCCAGCTCTTTGGGAAGCTAAGAAGCAACTCGCTCTGCACAGCGCTCTTAGAGCCTACCGGGAACATCTCTTACAAAGGACTGTGAAACGCAGTTTCTTTGCAGGCCTGATGTGGCTGAAGTAGGACTTTTGCTCTGGGTGTGCCACATTGCCCTAGAGCTGAAAGGCACAACAAGCAGTCTCCTTAACAAAGGGCGAGTTGGGCCCCAGAGCATCTTGCCTCCAGCTCTTTGGGAAGCTAAGAAACAAGTCGCTCTGCAAAGAGCTCTTAGAGCCTACCGGGAACATCTCTTACAAAGGCCTGTGAAACGCAGTTTCTTTGCAGGCCTGATGTGGCTGAAGTAGCACTTTTGCTCTGGGTGTGCCACATTGCCCTAGAGCTGAAAGGCACAACAAGCAGTCTCCTTAACAAAGGGCGAGTTGGGCCCCAGAGCATCTTGCTTCCAGCTCTTTGGGAATCTAAGAAACAACTCACTCTGCACAGTGCTCTTACAGCCTACAGGGAACATCTCTTACAAAGGCCTGTGAAACGCAGTTTCTTTGCAGACCTGATCTGGCTGAAGTAGAACTTCTGCTCTGGGTGTGCCACATTGCCCTAGAGCTGAAAAACACAACGTGCAGGCTTCTGAACAAAGGGCGAGATGGGCCCCAGAGCATCTAGCTTCCAGCTCTTTGGGAAGATAAGAAACAACTCGCTCTGCACAGTGCTCTTACAGCCTCCAGGGAACATCTCTTACAAAGGCGTGTGAAACGCAGTTTCTTTGCAGGCCATATCTGGCTGAAGTTGAACTTCTGCCCTGGGTGTGCAAATTTGCCCTAGAGCTGAAAGGCACAACGTGCAGGCTTCTTAACAAAGGGCGCGTTGGGTGCCAGAGCATCTTGCTTCCAGCTCTTTGGGAAGCTAAGAAACACCTCGCCCTGCACAGTGCTCTTACAGCCTACTGGTAACATCTCTTACAATGGCCTGTTAAACGCACTTTCTGTGAAGGCCTGCTCTGGCTGAAGTAGAACTTCTGCCCTGGGTGTGCCACATTGCCCTAGAGCTGAAAGGCACAACGTGCAGGCTTCTTAACAAAGGGCGAGTTGGGCCGCAGAGCATCTTGCTTCCAGCTCTTTGGGAAGCTAAGAAACAACTCGCTCTGCAGCGTGCTCTTACAGCCTACCGGGAACATCTCTTACAAAGGCCTGTGAAACGCAGTTTCTTTGCAGGGCTGATCTGGCTGAAATTGAACTTCTGCTCTGGGTGTGCCACATTGCCCAGAACTGAAAGGCACAACGTGCAGGCTACTTAACAAAGGGCCAAGTGGGACCCAGGTCATCTTGCTTAAAGCTCTTTGGGAAGCTAGGAAACATCTCGCTCTGCCCAGTGCTCTTACAGACTACCGGGAACGTCTCTTACAAAGGCCTGTGAAACCCAGTTTCTTGGCAGGCCAGATCTTGCTGAAGTAGAACTTCTGCCCTGGGTGTGCCACATTGCCCTAGAGCTGAATGGCACACGTGCAGGCTTCTTAACAAAGGGCGAGTTGGGCCCCAGAGCATCTTGCTTCTAGCTCTTTGGGAAGCTAAGAAACAACTCGCTCCGCAAAGTGCACTTACAGCCTACCGGGAACATCTCTTACAAAGGCCTGTGAAACGCAGTTTCTTTGCAGGCCTGATCTTGCTGAAGTTGAACTTTTGCTCTGGGTGTGCCACATTGCCCAGAACTGAAAGGCACAACGTGCAGGCTTCTTAACAAAGGGCGAGTTGGGCCTCACAGCATCTTGCTTCCAGCTCTTTGGGAAGCTAAGAAACAACTCGCTCTGCACAGTGCTCTTACAGCCTACCGGGAACATCTCTTACAAAGTCCTGTGAAACGCAGTTGTTTTGCAGGCCTGATCTGGATGAAGTTGAACTTCTGCCCTGGGTGTGCCACATTGCCCTAGAGCTGAAAGGCACAACGTGCAGGCTTGTTAACAAAGGGCGAGTTGGGCCCCAGAGCATCTTGCTTCCAGCTCTTTGGGAAGCTAAGAAACAACTCGCTCTGCACAGTGCTCTTACAGCCTACCGGGAACATCTCTTACAAAGGCCTGTGAAACGCAGTTTCTTTGCAGGCCTGATCTGGCTAAAGTAGAACTTCTGCCCTGGGTGTGCCGCATTGCCCTAGAGCTGAAAGCCACAAAGTGCAGGGTTCTTAACAAAGGGCGTGCTGGGTCCCAGTGCATCTTGCTTCCAGCTCTTTGGGAAGCTAAGAAACAACTCGCTCTGCACAGTGCTCTTACAGCCTACCGGGAACATCTCTTACAAAGGCCTGTGAAACGCAGTTTCTTAGCAGGCCTGATCTGGCTGAAGTAGAACTTCTGCTCTGGGTGTGCAACATTGCCCTAGAGCTGAAAGCTACAACGTGCTGTCTCCTTTCCAAAGGGCGAGTTGGGCCCCAGAGCATCTTGCTTTCAGCTCTTTGGGAAGCTAAGAAGCAACTGGCTCTGCACAGTGCTCTTACAGCCTACCGGGAACTTCTCTTACAAAGGACTGTGAAACGCAGTTTCTTTGCAGACATTATCTGGCTGAAGTAGAACTTCTGCCCTGGGTGTGCCACATTGCCCTAGAGCTGAAAGGCACAACGTGCAGGCTTCTTAACAAAGGGAGAGTTGTGCCCCAGAGCATCTTGCTTCCAGCTCTTTGGGAAGCTAAGAAACAACTCGCTCTGCACAGTGCTCTTACAGCCTACCGGGAACATCTCTTACAAAGGCCTGTGAAACGTACTTTCTTTGCAGGCCTGATCTGGCTGAAGTAGAACTTCTGCCCTGGGTGTGCCACATTGCCCTAGAGCTGAAAGGTACACCGTGCAGTCTCTTTTCAAAAGGGCCAGTTGGGCCCCAGAGCATCTTGCTTCCAGCTCTTTGGGAAGCTAAGAAACACCTCGTTCTGCACAGTGCTCTTAAAGCCTACCGGAAACGTCTCTTACAAAGGCCTGTGAAACGCAGTTTCTTTGCAGGCCTGATCTGGCTGAAGTAGAACTTCTGCCCTGGGTGTGCCGCATTGCCCTAGAGCTGAAAGGCACAACATGCAGGCTTCTTAACAAAGGGCGAGTTGGGCCCCAGAGCATCTTGCTTCCAGCTCTTTGGGAAGCTAAGAAACACCTCGTTCTGCACAGTGCTCTTACAGCCTACCGGGAACGTCTCTTACAAAGGCCTGTGAAACGCAGTTTGTTTGCAGGCCTGATCTGGCTGAAGTAGAACTTCTGCTCTGGGTGTGGCACATTGTCCTAGAGCTGAGAGGCACAACGTGCAGTCTCCTTTCCAAAGGGCGCGTTTGGCCCCAGAGCATCTTGCTTCCAGCTCTTTGGGAAGCTAAGAAGCAACTCGCTCTGCACAGCGCTCTTAGAGCCTACCGGGAACATCTCTTACAAAGGCCTCTGAGACGCAGTTTCTTTGCAGGCCTTATCTGGCTGAAGTAGAACTTCTGCTCTGGGTGTGCCACATTGCTCAGAGCTGAAAGGCACAACGTGCAGGCTCCTTATCAAAGGGCGATTTGGGCCGAAGAGCATCTTGCTTCCAGCTCTTTGGGAAGCTAAGAAACAACTCGCTCTGCACAGTGCTCTTACAGCCTACCGGGAACATCTCTTACAATTGCCTGTGAAACGCAGTTTGTTTGCAAGCCTGATATGGCCGAAGTAGAACTTCTGCTCTGGGTGTGCCACATTGCCCTAGAGCTGAAAGCTACACCGTGCAGTCTCCTTTCCAAAGGGCGAGTCGAGCCCCAGAGCATCTTGCTTCCAGCTCTTTGGGAAGCTAAGAAACACCTCGTTCTGCACAGTGCTCTTACAACCTACCGGGAACGTCTCTTACAAAGGCCTGTGAAACGCAGTTTCTTTGCAGGCCTGATCTGGCTGAAGTAGAACTTCTGCCCTGGGTGTGCCACATTGCCCTAGAGCTGAAAGGCACAACGTGCAGGCTTCTTAACAAAGGGCGAGTTGGGCCCCACAGCATCTTGCTTCCAGCTCTTTGGGAAGCTAAGAAACAACTCGCTCTGCACAGTGCTCTTACAACCTACCCGAAACATCTCTTACAAAGGCCTGTGAAACGCAGCTTTTTTGCAGGCCAGATATGGATGAAGTTGAACTTCTGCCCTGGGTGTGCCACATTGCCCTAGAGCTGAAAGGCACAACGTGCAGTCTTCCTAACAAAGGGCAAGTTGGGTCCCAGAGCATCTTGCATCCAGCTCTTTGAGAAGCTAAGAAACAACTCGTTCTGCGCAGTGCTCTTACAGCCTACCGGGAACATCTCTTACAAAGGCCTGTGAAACGCAGTTTCTTGGCAGGCCTGATCTGGCTGAAGTAGAACTTCTGCCCTGGGTGTGCCACATTGCCCTAGAGCTGAAAGGCACAACGTGCAGGCTTCTTAACAAAGGGTGAGTTGGGCCCCAGAGCATCTTGCTTCCAGCTCTTTGGGAAGCTAAGAAAGAACTCGCTCTGCACAGTGCTCTTACATCCTACCGGGAACATCTCTTACAAAGGCCTGTGAAACGCAGTTTCTTTGCAGGCCTGATCTGGCTGAAGTAGAACTTCTGCCCTGGGTGTGCCACATTGCCCTAGAGCTGAAAAGCACAACGTGCAGGCTTCTTAAAAGGGCGAGTTGGGCCCACAGCATCTTGCTTCCAGCTATTTGGGAAGCTAAGAAGCAACTCGCTCTGCACAGTGCTCTTACAGCCTACCGGGAACATCTCTTACAAAGGCCTGTGAAACGCAGTTTCTTGGGAGGCCTGATCTGGCTGAAGTAGAACTTCTGCCCTGGGTGTGCCACATTGCCCTAGAGCTGAAAGGCACAACGTGCAGGCTTCTTAACAAAGGGCGACTTGGGCCCCAGGGCATCTTGCCTCCAGCTCTTTGGGAAGCTAAGAAACTCGCTCTGCGCAGTGCTCTTACAGGCTACAGTTAACATCTCTTACAAAGGCCTGTGAAACGCAGTTTCTATGCAGGCCTGATCTGGCTGAAGTAGAACTTCTGCCCTGGGTGTGCCACATTGCCCTAGAGCTGAAAGGCACAACGTGCAGGCTTCTTAACAAAGGGCGAGTTGGGCCCCAAAGCATCTTGCTTCCAGCTCTTTGGGAAGCTAAGAAACAACTCGCTCTGCACAGTGCTCTTACAGCCTACCGGCAACATCTCTTACAAAGGCCAGTGAAACGCAGTTTCTTGGCAGGCAAGATCTTGCTAAAGTAGAACTTCTGCCCTGGGTGTGCCACATTGCCCTAGAGCTGAAAGGCACAACGTGCAGGCTCCTTAACAAAGGGCGAGTTGGGCCCAAGAGCATCTTGCTTCCAGCTCTTGGGAAGCTAAGAAACAACTCACTCTGCACAGTGCTCTTACAGCCTACAGGGAACATCTCTTACAAAGGCCTGTGAAATGTAGTGTCGTTGCAGGCCTGATCTGGCTGAAGTAGAACTTCTGCCCTGGGTGGCCCAGATTGCCCTAGACCTGAAAGATACAACGTGCAGGCTTCTTAACAAAGGGCCAGTTGGGCCCCAGAGCATCTTGCTTCCAGCTCTTTGGGAAGCTAAGAAACAACTCGCTCTGCACAGTGCTCTTACAGCCTACCGGTAGCATCTCTTACAAAGGCCTGGGAAACGCAGTTTCTTTGCAGGCCTGATCTGGCTGAAGTAGAACTTCTGCCCAGGGTGTGCCACATTGCCCTAGAGCTGAAAGGCACAACGTGCAGGCTTCTTAACAAAGGGCGAGTTGGGCCCCAGAGCATCTTGCTTCCAGCTCTTTGGGAAGCTAAGAAACAACTCGCTCTGCACAGTGCTCTTACAGCCTACCGGGAACATCTCTTACAAAGGCCTGTGAAACGCAGTTTCTTTGCAGGGCTGATCTGGCTGAAGTAGAACTTCTGCTCTGGGTGTGCCACATTGCCCAGAACTGAAAGGCACAACGTCCAGACTTCTTAACAAAGGGCCAAGTGGGACCCAGAGCATCTTGCTTCCAGCTCTTTGGGAAGCTAGGAAACATCTCGCTCTGCCCAGTGCTCTTACAGACTATCGGGAACGTCTCTTACAAAGGCCTGTGAAACCCAGTTTCTTGGCAGGCCACATCTTGCTGAAGTAGAACTTCTGCCCTGGGTGTGCCACATTGCCCTAGAGCTGAAAGGCACACGTGCAGGCTTCTTAACAAAGGGCGAGTTGTGCCCCAGAGCATCTTGCTTCCAGCTGTTTGGGAAGCTAAGAAACAACTCGCTCTGAACAGTGCTCTTACATCCTACCTTGAACTTCTCTTACAAAGGCCTGTGAAACGCAGTATGTTTGCAGGCCTGATCTGGCTGAAGTAGAACTTCTGCTCTGGGTGTGCCACATTGCCCTATAGCTGAAAGCTGCAACGTGCAGTCTCCTTTCCAAAGGGCGAGTTGGGCCCCAGAGCATCTTGCTTCCAGCTCTTTGGGAAGCTAAGAAACAAGTCGCTCTGCACAGTGCTCTTACAGCCTACCGGGAACATCTCTTACAAAGGACTGTGAAACGCAGTTTCTTTGCAGGCCTGATGTGGCTGAAGTAGCACTTTTGCTCTGGGTGTGCCACATTGACCTAGAGCTGAAAGGCACAACGTGCAGGCTTCTTAACAAAGGGCGAGATGGGCACCAGAGCATCTTGCTTCCAGCTCTTTGGGAAGATAAGAAACAACTCGCTCTGCGCAGTGCTCTTACAGCCTCCAGGGAACATCTCTTACAAAGGCGTGTGAAACGCAGTTTCTTTGCAGGCCTGATCTGGCTGAAGTTGAACTTCTGCCCTGGGTGTGCAAATTTGCACTAGAGCTGAAAGGCACAACGTGCAGGCTTCTTAACAAAGGGCGAGTTGGGTGCCAGAGCATCTTGCTTCCAGCTCTTTGGGAAGCTAAGAAACACCTCGCCCTGCACAGTGCTCTTACAGCCTACTGGTAACATCTCTTACAAAGGCCTGTTAAACGCAGTTTCTTTGCAGGCCTGCTCTGGCTGAAGTAGAACTTCTGCCCTGGGTGTGCCACATTGCCCTAGAGCTGAAAGGCACAACGTGCAGGCTTCTTAACAAAGGGCGAGTTGGGCCGCAGAGCATCTTGCTTCCAGCTCTTTGGGAAGCTAAGAAACAACTCGCTCTGCAGCGTGCTCTTACAGCCTACCGGGAACATCTCTTACAAAGGCCTGTGAAACGCAGTTTCTTTGCAGGGCTGATCTGGCTGAAATTGAACTTCTGCTCTGGGTGTGCCACATTGCCCAGAACTGAAAGGCACAACGTGCAGGCTACTTAACAAAGGGCCAAGTGGGACCCAGGTCATCTTGCTTAAAGCTCTTTGGGAAGCTAGGAAACATCTCGCTCTGCCCAGTGCTCTTACAGACTACCGGGAACGTCTCTTACAAAGGCCTGTGAAACCCAGTTTCTTGGCAGGCCAGATCTTGCTGAAGTAGAACTTCTGCCCTGGGTGTGCCACATTGCCCTAGAGCTGAATGGCACACGTGCAGGCTTCTTAACAAAGGGCGAGTTGGGCCCCAGAGCATCTTGCTTCTAGCTCTTTGGGAAGCTAAGAAACAACTCGCTCCGCAAAGTGCACTTACAGCCTACCGGGAACATCTCTTACAAAGGCCTGTGAAACGCAGTTTCTTTGCAGGCCTGATCTGGCTGAAGTTGAACTTTTGCTCTGGGTGTGCCACATTGCCCAGAACTGAAAGGCACAACGTGCAGGCTTCTTAACAAAGGGCGAGTTGGGCCTCACAGCATCTTGCTTCCAGCTCTTTGGGAAGCTAAGAAACAACTCGCTCTGCACAGTGCTCTTACAGCCTACCGGGAACATCTCTTACAAAGGCCTGTGAAACGCAGTTGTTTTGCAGGCCTGATCTGGATGAAGTTGAACTTCTGCCCTGGGTGTGCCACATTGCCCTAGAGCTGAAAGGCACAACGTGCAGGCTTGTTAACAAAGGGCGAGTTGGGCCCCAGAGCATCTTGCTTCCAGCTCTTTGGGAAGCTAAGAAACAACTCGCTCTGCACAGTGCTCTTACAGCCTACCGGGAACATCTCTTACAAAGGCCTGTGAAACGCAGTTTCTTTGCAGGCCTGATCTGGCTAAAGTTGAACTTCTGCCCTGGGTGTGCCGCATTGCCCTAGACCTGAAAGCCACAAAGTGCAGGGTTCTTAACAAAGGGCGTGTTGGGTCCCAGTGCATCTTGCTTCCAGCTCTTTGGGAAGCTAAGAAACAACTCGCTCTGCACAGTGCTCTTACAGCCTACCGGGAACATCTCTTACAAAGGCCTGTGAAACGCAGTTTCTTAGCAGGCCTGATCTGGCTGAAGTAGAACTTCTGCTCTGGGTGTGCAACATTGCCCTAGAGCTGAAAGCTACAACGTGCTGTCTCCTTTCCAAAGGGCGAGTTGGGCCCCAGAGCATCTTGCTTTCAGCTCTTTGGGAAGCTAAGAAGCAACTCGCTCTGCACAGTGCTCTTACAGCCTACCGGGAACTTCTCTTACAAAGGACTGTGAAACGCAGTTTCTTTGCAGACATTATCTGGCTGAAGTAGAACTTCTGCCCTGGGTGTGCCACATTGCCCTAGAGCTGAAAGGCACAACGTGCAGGCTTCTTAACAAAGGGAGAGTTGTGCCCCAGAGCATCTTGCTTCCAGCTCTTTGGGAAGCTAAGAAACAACTCGCTCTGCACAGTGCTCTTACAGCCTACCGGGAACATCTCTTACAAAGGCCTGTGAAACGTACTTTCTTTGCAGGCCTGATCTGGCTGAAGTAGAACTTCTGCCCTGGGTGTGCCACATTGCCCTAGAGCTGAAAGGTACACCGTGCAGTCTCTTTTCAAAAGGGCCAGTTGGGCCCCAGAGCATCTTGCTTCCAGCTCTTTGGGAAGCTAAGAAACACCTCGTTCTGCACAGTGCTCTTAAAGCCTACCGGAAACGTCTCTTACAAAGGCCTGTGAAACGCAGTTTCTTTGCAGGCCTGATCTGGCTGAAGTAGAACTTCTGCCCTGGGTGTGCCACATTGCCCTAGAGCTGAAAGGCACAACATGCAGGCTTCTTAACAAAGGGCGAGTTGGGCCCCAGAGCATCTTGCTTCCAGCTCTTTGGGAAGCTAAGAAACACCTCGTTCTGCACAGTGCTCTTACAGCCTACCGGGAACGTCTCTTACAAAGGCCTGTGAAACGCAGTTTGTTTGCAGGCCTGATCTGGCTGAAGTAGAACTTCTGCTCTGGGTGTGGCACATTGTCCTAGAGCTGAGAGGCACAACGTGCAGTCTCCTTTCCAAAGGGCGCGTTTGGCCCCAGAGCATCTTGCTTCCAGCTCTTTGGGAAGCTAAGAAGCAACTCGCTCTGCACAGCGCTCTTAGAGCCTACCGGGAACATCTCTTACAAAGGCCTGTGAAACGCAGTTGTTTTGCAGGCCTGATCTGGATGAAGTTGAACTTCTGCCCTGGGTGTGCCACATTGCCCTAGAGCTGAAAGGCACAACGTGCAGGCTTGTTAACAAAGGGCGAGTTGGGCCCCAGAGCATCTTGCTTCCAGCTCTTTGGGAAGCTAAGAAACAACTCGCTCTGCACAGTGCTCTTACAGCCTACCGGGAACATCTCTTACAAAGGCCTGTGAAACGCAGTTTCTTTGCAGGCCTGATCTGGCTAAAGTAGAACTTCTGCCCTGGGTGTGCCGCATTGCCCTAGAGCTGAAAGCCACAAAGTGCAGGGTTCTTAACAAAGGGCGTGTTGGGTCCCAGTGCATCTTGCTTCCAGCTCTTTGGGAAGCTAAGAAACAACTCGCTCTGCACAGTGCTCTTACAGCCTACCGGGAACATCTCTTACAAAGGCCTGTGAAACGCAGTTTCTTAGCAGGCCTGATCTGGCTGAAGTAGAACTTCTGCTCTGGGTGTGCAACATTGCCCTAGAGCTGAAAGCTACAACGTGCTGTCTCCTTTCCAAAGGGCGAGTTGGGCCCCAGAGCATCTTGCTTTCAGCTCTTTGGGAAGCTAAGAAGCAACTCGCTCTGCACAGTGCTCTTACAGCCTACCGGGAACTTCTCTTACAAAGGACTGTGAAACGCAGTTTCTTTGCAGACATTATCTGGCTGAAGTAGAACTTCTGCCCTGGGTGTGCCACCTTGCCCTAGAGCTGAAAGGCACAACGTGCAGGCTTCTTAACAAAGGGAGAGTTGTGCCCCAGAGCATCTTGCTTCCAGCTCTTTGGGAAGCTAAGAAACAACTCGCTCTGCACAGTGCTCTTACAGCCTACCGGGAACATCTCTTACAAAGGCCTGTGAAACGTACTTTCTTTGCAGGCCTGATCTGGCTGAAGTAGAACTTCTGCCCTGGGTGTGCCACATTGCCCTAGAGCTGAAAGGTACACCGTGCAGTCTCTTTTCAAAAGGGCCAGTTGGGCCCCAGAGCATCTTGCTTCCAGCTCTTTGGGAAGCTAAGAAACACCTCGTTCTGCACAGTGCTCTTAAAGCCTACCGGAAACGTCTCTTACAAAGGCCTGTGAAACGCAGTTTCTTTGCAGGCCTGATCTGGCTGAAGTAGAACTTCTGCCCTGGGTGTGCCACATTGCCCTAGAGCTGAAAGGCACAACATGCAGGCTTCTTAACAAAGGGCGAGTTGGGCCCCAGAGCATCTTGCTTCCAGCTCTTTGGGAAGCTAAGAAACACCTCGTTCTGCACAGTGCTCTTACAGCCTACCGGGAACGTCTCTTACAAAGGCCTGTGAAACGCAGTTTGTTTGCAGGCCTGATCTGGCTGAAGTAGAACTTCTGCTCTGGGTGTGGCACATTGTCCTAGAGCTGAGAGGCACAACGTGCAGTCTCCTTTCCAAAGGGCGCGTTTGGCCCCAGAGCATCTTGCTTCCAACTCTTTGGGAAGCTAAGAAGCAACTCGCTCTGCACAGCGCTCTTAGAGCCTACCGGGAACATCTCTTACAAAGGCCTCTGAAACGCAGTTTCTTTGCAGGCCTGATCTGGCTGAAGTAGAACTTCTGCTCTGGGTGTGCCACATTGCCCAGAACTGAAAGGCCCAACGTCCAGGCTTCTTAACAAAGGGCCAAGTGGGACCCAGAGCATCTTGCTTCCAGTTCTTTGGGAAGCTAGGAAACATCTCGCTCTGCCCATTGCTCTTACAGACTACCGGGAACGTCTCTTACAAAGGCCTGTGAAACCCAGTTTCTTGGCAGGCCACATCTTGCTGAAGTAGAACTTCTGCCCTGGGTGTGCCACATTGCCCTAGAGCTGAAAGGCACACGTGCAGGCTTCTTAACAAAGGGCGAGTTGTGCCCCAGAGCATCTTGCTTCCAGCTGTTTGGGAAGCTAAGAAACAACTCGCTCTGAACAGTGCTCTTACATCCAACCTTGAACTTCTCTTACAAAGGCCTGTGAAACGCAGTATGTTTGCAGGCCTGATCTGGCTGAAGTAGAACTTCTGCTCTGGGTGTGCCACATTGCCCTATAGCTGAAAGCTGCAACGTGCAGTCTCCTTTCCAAAGGGCGAGTTGGGCCCCAGAGCATCTTGCTTCCAGCTCTTTGGGAAGCTAAGAAACAAGTCGCTCTGCACAGTGCTCTTACAGCCTACCGGGAACATCTCTTACAAAGGACTGTGAAACGCAGTTTCTTTGCAGGCCTGATGTGGCTGAAGTAGCACTTTTGCTCTGGGTGTGCCACATTGACCTAGAGCTGAAAGGCACAACGGGCAGGCTTCTTAACAAAGGGCGAGATGGGCACCAGAGCATCTTGCTTCCAGCTCTTTGGGAAGATAAGAAACAACTCGCTCTGCGCAGTGCTCTTACAGCCTCCAGGGAACATCTCTTACAAAGGCGTGTGAAACGCAGTTTCTTTGCAGGCCTGATCTGGCTGAAGTTGAACTTCTGCCCTGGGTGTGCAAATTTGCCCTAGAGCTGAAAGGCACAACGTGCAGGCTTCTTAACAAAGGGCGAGTTGGGTGCCAGAGCATCTTGCTTCCAGCTCTTTGGGAAGCTAAGAAACACCTCGCCCTGCACAGTGCTCTTACAGCCTACTGGTAACATCTCTTACAATGGCCTGTTAAACGCAGTTTCTTTGCAGGCCTGATCTGGCTGAAGTAGAACTTCTGCCCTGGGTGTGCCACATTGCCCTAGAGGTGAAAGGCACAACGTGCAGGCTTCTTAACAAAGGGCGAGTTGGGCCCCAGAGCATCTTGCTTCCAGCTCTTTGGGAAGCTAAGAAAGACCTCGCTCTGCAGCGTGCTCTTACAGCCTACCGGGAACATCTCTTACAAAGGCCTGTGAAACGCAGTTTCTTTGCAGGGCTGATCTGGCTGAAGTTGAACTTCTGCTCTGGGTGTGCCACATTGCCCAGAACTGAAAGGCACACCGTGCAGGCTTCTTAACAAAGGGCCAAGTGGGACCCAGAGCATCTTGCTTCCAGCTATTTAGGAAGCTAGGAAACATCTCGCTCTGCCCAGTGCTCTTACAGACTACCGGGAACGTCTCTTACAAAGGCCTGTGAAACCCAGTTTCTTGGCAGGCCAGATCTTGCTGAAGTAGAACTTCTGCCCTGGGTGTGCCACATTGCCCTAGAGCTGAAAGGCACAACGTGCAGTCTTCTTAACAAAGGGCGAGTTGAGCCCGAGAGCATCTTGCTTCCAGGTCTTTGGGAAGCTAAGAAACAACTCGCTCTGCACAGTGCTCTTACAGCCTACCGGGAACATCTCTTACAAAGGCCTGTGAAATGTAGTGTCGTTGCAGGCCTGATCTGGCTGAAGTAGAACTTCTGCCCTAGGTGGCCCAGATTGCCCTAGACCTGAAAGACACAACGTGCAGGCTTCTTAACAAAGGGCCAGTTGGGCCCAAGAGCATCTTGCTTCCAGCTCTTTGGGAAGCTAAGAAACACCTCGCTCTGCACAGTGCTCTTACAGCCTACCGGTAGCATCTCTTACAAAGGCCTGTGAAACGCAGTTTCTTTGCAGGCCTGATGTGGCTGAAGTAGGACTTTTGCTCTGGGTGTGCCACATTGCCCTAGAGCTGAAAGGCACAACAAGCAGTCTCCTTAACAAAGGGCGAGTTGGGCCCCAGAGCATCTTGCCTCCAGCTCTTTGGGAAGCTAAGAAACAAGTCGCTCTGCACAGTGCTCTTAGAGCCTACCGGGAACATCTCTTACAAAGGCCTGTGAAACGCACTTTCTTTGCAGGCCTGATGTGGCTGAAGTAGCACTTTTGCTCTGGGTGTGCCACATTGCCCTAGAGCTGAAAGGCACAACAAGCAGTCTCCTTAACAAAGGGCGAGTTGGGCCCCAGAGCATCTTGCTTCCAGCTCTTTGGGAATCTAAGAAACAACTCACTCTGCACAGTGCTCTTACAGCCTACAGGAAACATCTCTTACAAAGGCCTGTGAAACGCAGTTTCTTTGCAGGCCTGATCTGGCTGAAGTAGAACATCTGCTCTGGGTGTGCCACATTGCCCTAGAGCTGAAAAACACAACGTGCAGGCTTCTGAACAAAGGGCGAGATGGGCCCCAGAGCATCTAGCTTCCAGCTCTTTGGGAAGATAAGAAACAACTCGCTCTGCACAGTGCTCTTACAGCCTCCAGGGAACATCTCTTACAAAGGCGTGTGAAACGCAGTTTCTTTGCAGGCCTGATCTGGCTGAAGTTGAACTTCTGCCCTGGGTGTGCAAATTTGCCCTAGAGCTGAAAGTCACAACGTGCAGGCTTCTTAACAAAGGGTGCGTTGGGTGCCAGAGCATCTTGCTTCCAGCTCTTTGGGAAGCTAAGAAACACCTCGCCCTGCACAGTGCTCTTACAGCCTACTGGTAGCATCTCTTACAATGGCCTGTTAAACGCAGTTTCTTTTAAGGCCTGATCTGGCTGAAGTAGAACTTCTGCCCTGGGTGTGCCACATTGCCCTAGAGCTGAAAGGCACAACGTGCAGGCTTCTTAACAAAGGGCCAAGTGGGACCCAGGTCATCTTGCTTAAAGCTCTTTGGGAAGCTAGGAAACATCTCGCTCTGCCCAGTGCTCTTACAGACTACCGGGAACGTCTCTTACAAAGGCCTGTGAAACCCAGTTTCTTGGCAGGCCAGATCTTGCTGAAGTAGAACTTCTGCCCTGGGTGTGCCACATTGCCCTAGAGCTGAATGGCACACGTGCAGGCTTCTTAACAAAGGGCGAGTTGGGCCGCAGAGCATCTTGCTTCCAGCTCTTTGGGAAGCTAAGAAACAACTCGCTCTGCGCAGTGCTCTTACAGCCTACCGGGAACATCTCTTACAAAGGCCTGTGAAACACAGTTCCTGTGCAGGCCTGATGTGGCTGAAGTAGAACTTCTGTTCTGGGTGTGCCACATTGCCCAGAGCTGAAAGGCACAATGTGCAGTCTTCTTTCCAAAGGGCGAGTTGGGCCCCAGAGCAACTTGCTTCCAGCTCTTTGGGAAGCTAAGAAACAACTCGCTCTGCACAGCGCTCTTAGAGCCTACCGGGAACATCTCTTACAAAGGCCTGTGAAACGCACTTTCTTTGCAGGCCTGATCTGGCTGAAGTAGAAATTCTGACCTGGGTGTTTCACATTGCCCTAGAGCCGAAAGGCACAACGAGCAGGCTCCTTAACAAAGGGCGTGTTGGGCCCCAGAGCATCTTGCTTCCAGCTCTTTGGGAAGCTAAGAAAGAACTCGCTCTGCACAGTGCTCTTACAGCCTACCGGGAACATCTCTTACAAAGGACTGTGAAACGCAGTTTCTTTGCAGGCCTGATGTGGCTGAAGTAGCACTTTTGATATGGGTGTGCCACATTGCCCTAGAGCTGAAAGGCACAACAAGCAGTCTCCTTAACAAAGGGCGAGTTGGGCCCCAGAGCATCTTGCTTCCAGCTCTTTGGGAAGCTAAGAAACAACTCACTCTGCACAGTGCTCTTACAGCCTACCGGGAACATCTCTTACAAAGGCCTGTGAAACGCAGTTTCTTTGCAGGCCTGATGTGGCTGAAGTTGAACTTCTGCCCTCGGTGTGCAAATTTGCCCTAGAGCTGAAAGGCACAACGTGCAGGCTTCTTAACAAAGGGCGAGTTGGGCGCCAGAGCATCTTGCTTCCAGCTCTTTGGGAAGCTAAGAAACACCTCGCCCTGCACAGTGCTCTTACAGCCTACCGGGAACATCTCTTACAATGGCCTGTTAAACGCAGTTTCTTTGCAGGCCTGATCTGGCTGAAGTAGAACTTCTGCCCTGGGTGTGCCACATTGCCCTAGAGGTGAAAGGCACAACGTGCAGGCTTCTCTAGAAAGGGCGAGTTGGGCCCCAGAGCATCTTGCTTCCAGCTCTTTGGGAAGCTAAGAAACAACT
Organism: Equus caballus; assembly: GCF_041296265.1. Taxonomy (NCBI): domain Eukaryota; kingdom Metazoa; phylum Chordata; class Mammalia; order Perissodactyla; family Equidae; genus Equus; species Equus caballus. The sequence goes on from NC_091692.1 coordinate 49,538,567, forward strand.
CGCTCTGCACCGTGCTCTTACAGCCTACCGGGAACATCTCTTACAAAGGCCTGTGAAACGCAGTTTCTTTGCAGGGCTGATCTGGCTGAAGTTGAACTTCTGCTCTGGGTGTGCCACATTGCCCAGAACTGAAAGGCACAACGTGCAGGCTTCTTAACAAAGGGCCAAGTGGGCCCCAGAGCATCTTGCTTCCAGCTCTTTGGGAAGCTAGGAAACATCTCGCTCTGCCCAGTGCTCTTACAGACTACCGGGAACGTCTCTTACAAAGGCCTGTGAAACCCAGTTTCTTGGCAGGCCAGATCTTGCTGAAGTAGAACTTCTGCCCTGGGTGTGCCACATTGCCCTAGAGGTGAAAGGCACAACGTGCAGGCTTCTTAACAAAGGGCGAGTTGGGCCCCACAGCATCTTGCTTCCAGCTGTTTGGGAAGCTAAGAAACAACTCGCTCTGCACAGTGCTGTTACATCCTACCGGGAACTTCTCTTACAAAGGCCTGTGAAACCCAGTTTGTTTGCAGGCCTGATCTGGCTGAAGAAGAACTTTTGCTCTGGGTGTGCCACATTGCCCTATAGCTGAAAGCTGCAACGTGCAGTCTCCTTTCAAAAGGGCGAGTTGGGCCCAGAGCATCTTGCTTCCAGCTCTTTGGGAAGCTAAGAAACAACTCGCTCTGCACAGTGCTCTTACAGCCTACCGGGAACATCTCCTACAAAGAACTGTGAAACGCAGTTTCTTTGCAGGCCTGATCTGGCTGAAGTAGAAATTCTGCCCTGGGTGTGCCACATTGCCCTGGAGCTGAAAGCTACAACGTGCAGTCTCCTTTCCATAGGGCGAGCTGGGCCCCAGAGAATCTTGCTTCCAGCTCTTTGGGAAGCTAAGAAGCCACTCGCTCTGCACAGTGCTCTTACAGCCTACCGGGAACATCTCTTACAAAGGCCGGTGAAACGCAGTTTCTTTGCAGGCCTGATCAGGCTGAAGTAGAACTTCTGCTCTGGGTGTGCCACATTGCCCTAGAGCTGAAAGGCACAACGTGCTGAATCCTTAACAAAGGGTGAGTTGGGCCCCAGAGCATCTTGCTTCCACCTCTTTGGGAAGCTAAGAAACAACTCGCTCTGCACAGTGCTCTTAGTGCCTACCGGGAACATCTCTTACAAAGGCTTGTTAAACGCACTTTCTTTGCAGGCATTATCTGGCTGAAGTAGAACTTCTGCCCTGGGTGTGCAACATTGCCCTAGAGCTAAAAGGCACAACGTGCAGGCTTCTTAACAAAGGGCGAGTTGGGCCCAGAGCAAATTGCTTCCAGCTCTTTGGGAAGCTAAGAAACAACTCGCTCTGCACACTGCTCTTACAGCCTACCGCGAACATCTCTTACAAAGGCCTGTGAAACGCAGTTTCTTTGCAGGCCTGATCTGGCTGAAGTAGAACTTCTGCTCTGGGTGTGCTACAGTGCCCTAGAGCTGAAAGGCACAACGTGCCATCTTGTTTACAAAGGGCGCGTTGGGCCCCAAAGCATCTTGCTTCCAGCTCTTTGGGAAGCTAAGAAACAACTCGCTCTGCACAGTGCTCTTACAGCCTACCTGGAACATCTCTTACAGGGGACTGTGAAACGCAGTTTCTTTGCAGGCCTGATCTGGCTGCAGCATAACTTCTGCTCTGGGTGTGCTACATTGCCCTACAGCTGAAAGGCACAACGTACAGTCTTCTTTCCGAAGGGCGAGTTGGGCCTAAAGCATCTTGCTTCCAGCTCTTTGGGAAGCTAAGAAACAGCTCTCTCTGCAGACCTCTCTTACAGCCAACTGGGAACATCTCTGACAAATGCCTGAGAAATGCAGTTTCTTTGCAGGCCTGATCTGGCTGAAGTAGAACTTCTGCTCTGGTTGTGCTACATTGCCCTACAGCTGCAAGGCACAAAGTGCTGTCTTCTTTCCAAAGGGGAGTTGGGATCCAAATCATCTTGCTTCCAGCTCTTTGGGAAGCTAAGATACAACTCGCTCTGCACAGTGCTCTTACAGCCTACCGGGAACATCTCTTACAAAGGCCTGTGAAACACAGTTTCATTGCAGGTCTGATCTGGCTGAAGTAGAACTTCTGCTCTGGGTGTGGTACATTGCACTAGAGCTGCAAGGCACCAATTGCTGTCTTCTTTCTAAAGGGCGAGTTGGGCCCCAATGCATCTTGCTTCCAGCTCTTTGGGAAGCTAAGAAGCAACTCTCCCTGCACAGTGCTCTTACAACCTACTGGGAGCATCCCTTAGAAAGGCTTGTGACACGCAGTTTCTTTGCAGGCCTGATCTGGCTGAAGTAGAACTTCTGCCCTGGGTGTGCCACATTGCCCTAGAGCTGAAAGGCACAACGTGCAGGCTTCTTAACAAAGGGCGAGTTGGGCCCCAGTGCATCTTGCTTCCAGCTCTTTGGGAAGCTAAGAAACAACTCGCTCTGCACAGTGCTCTTACAGCCAACCGGGAACATCTCTTACAGTGGCCTGTGAAACGCAGTTTCTTTGCAGGCCTGATCTGGGTGAAGTAGAACTTCTGATCTGGGTGTGCCACTTTGCCCTATAGCTGAAAGCTACAACGTGCAGTCTTCTTTCGAAATGGCGAGTTGGGGCCCAGAGCATCTTCCTCCAGCTCTTTGGGAAGCTAAGAAGCAACTCTATCGGCACAGTGCTCTTACAGCCCACTGGGAACATCTCTTACAAAGGCCTGTGAAACGCAGTTTCTTAACAGGCCTCATCTGGCTGAAGTAGAACTTCTGCCCTGGGTGTGCCACATTGCACAGTGCTGAAAGGCACAACGTGCAGTCTTCTTTCCAAAGGGCGATTGGGACCCGGAGCATCTTGCTTCCACCTCTTTGGGAAGCTAAGAAGCAACTCTTTCAGCACAGTGCTCTTACAGCCCACCGGGAACATCTCTTACAAAGGCCTGTGAAACGCAATTTCTTTGCAGGCCTGATCTGGCTGAAGTAGAACTTCTGTTACGGGTCTGCTACATTCCCCTATAGCTGCAAGGCACGACTTGCTGCCTTGTGTGCAAAGGAGGGTTTAACCTCCAAAGCATCATGCTTCAACGTGTTTTGGAAGCTAAGAAACAACTCGCTCTGCACAGTGGTCTTACAGCCTACCGGGAACATCTCTTACAAAGGCGTGTGAAACGCAGTTTCTTTGCAGGCCGGATCTGGCTGAAGCAAACTTCTGTTACGGGTCTGCTACATTGCCTTAGAGCTGCAAGGCACAATGTCCTGCCTTGTTTCCAAATGGGGATATTGACCCCAAAGCATCTTGCTTCCAGGTGTTTGAGCAGCTAAGAAACAACACGCTCTACACAGGCTCTTACAGCCTACCGGGAACATCTCTTACAAAGGCCTGTGTAACGCAGTTTGTTTGCAGACCGTATCTGGCTGAAGTAGAACATGTGCTACGGGTCTGCTACATTGCCCTGGAGCTGGAAGGCACAACGTGCTGCCTTGTTTCCAAAGGGGGATTTAGGCCCCAAAGCATCTTGCTTCCAGCTCTTTGGGAAGCTAAGAAACAACTCGGTCTGCACAGTGCTCTTACAGCCTACCGGAAACATCGCTTACAAAGGCCTGTGAAACGCAGGTTGTTGGCAGGCCTGATCTGGCTGAAGTAGACGTTCTGCTCTGGGTGTGCTACGTTGCCCTAGAGGTGCACGACACAAAGTTCTGCCTTGTTTCCAAAGGGTGAGAGGGGCGCCAAAGAATCTTGCTTCCAACTCTTTCTGCAGCTAAGAAACAACTCGATCTGAACAGAGCTCTTACAGCCTACCGGGAACATTTCTTAAGAAGCCCTGTGAAACGAAGTTCCTTGGAAGGCCTGATCTGGCTGATATAGAACTCCTGCTCTGGTTGTGGTACATTGCCCTACAGCTGCAAGGCACAAAGTGCTGCCTGGTTTCCAAAGATGGATTTAGGCCCCAAACCATCTTGCTTCCAGCTCTCTTGGAGGCTAAGAAACAACTCGCTCAGCACAGTGCTCTTACAGCCTACTGGGAACATTCTTAATAAGGCCTGTGAAACGCAGTTTCTTTGCAGTCCTGTCTGGCTGAAGTAGAACTTCTGCTCTGGGTTTGCTTCATTACCCTAGAGCTGCAAGGCACAACGTCCTGCCTTGTTTGCAAAGGGGTTTTAGGCCCCAAACCATCTTGAATCCAGCTCTTTGGGCAGCTAAGAAACAACTCGCTCTGCACAGTGCTCTTACAGCCTACTGGGAACATCTCTTGCAAAGGCCTGTGAAACACAGTTTCTTTGCAGGACTCATCTGGCTGAAGTAGAACTTCTGCTCTGGGTATGAAGCATTGCCCTCGTGCTGCAAGGCAAAACGTGCTGCCTTGTTTCCAAAGGGGGATTAGGTCCCAAAGCATCTTGCTTGCAGTTGTTGGGAAGCTAAGAAACAACTCGCTCTGGACAGCGCTCTTACAGCCTACTGGGAACCTCTGTTACAAAGGCCTGTGAAATGCAGTTTCTTGGCAGGCGTGATCTGGATGAATTAGAACATCTGCTCTAGGTGGGCCACGTTGCCCTAGAGCTGCAAGGCACAGCGTCCTGCCTTATTTCCAAAGGGGGAGATGGGCCCCGAAGCATCTTTTTTCCAGCTCTTTGGGAAGCTACGAAACAAGTCGCTCTGCACAGTGCTCTTACAGCCTACCGGGAATATCTCGTACAAAGGCCTGTGAAACGCAGTTTCTTGGCAGGCCTGATCTGGCTGTAGTAGAACCTCTGCTCTTGGTGTGCTACATTGCCCTACAGCTGCAAGGCACAACGTCCTGCCTTGTTTCCGAAGAGTGAATTGGGCCCCAAAGAATCTTGCTTCCAACTCTTTCTGCAGCTGAGAAACAACTCGCTCTGCACCGTGCTCTTACAACCTACCGGGAACATCACTTACAGAGGCCTGTGAAATGCAGTTTCTTTGCAGGCCTGATCTGGCTGAAGTAGAACTTCTGCTCTGGGTGTGCTGCATTGACCTAGTGCTGCAAGGCACAACGTGCTGCCTTGTTTCCAAAGGGAGATTTAGGTCCCAAAGCATCTTGCTGGCAGCTCTTTGGGCAGCTTAGAAACAGCTCGCTCTGCACAGTGCTCTTACAGCCTACCGGGAACATCTCTTACAAAGGCCTGTGAAACGCAGTTTCTTGGCAGGCCTGACCTGACTGAAGTAGTACTTTTGTTCTGGGTGTGCTACGTTGCCCTAGAGCTGCAAGTCACAAAGTGTTGCCTTCTTTCCAAAGGGCGATTTAGGCCCCAAATTATCTTGCTTCCAGCTCTTTGGGAAGCTAGGATACAACTCGCTCTCCACAGTGCTCTAACAGCCTACCAGGAACATCTCCTATAAGGGCCTGTGAAACTCAGTTTCTTCCCAACCCTTATCTCGCTGAAGTAGAACTTCTGCTCTGCCGTGTAATACATTTCCCTAGAGGTGGAAGTCACAATGGCCTGCCTGACTTCCTTAAGAGGAGACAGGCCACAGACTGTCTCGCTACAAGCTCTTTGGCAAGATGAGAAAGAACTCGCTTTCCACAGGGCTCTTACAGCCTACTGGGAACGTCTCATAGAAAGGCCTGAAATGCAGTTTGTTTCCAGCCATGATCTCACCGCACTGGAACTTCTGCTCTAAGCTATGTCCCACATTGCTCCAGATGTGGAAGACACAAAGTGCTGAGTCATTGGCAACACCTGAGACAAGCCACAAACAGTCTTGCTTCCAGCTCTTTGGGAAGCTAAGCAGCAACTCACTCTCCACAGTTCTCTTACAGCCTACCGGGAACATCTCTCACAAAGTTCTCTGAAACGCAGTTTCTCCCCAGCCCTGATCTCGCTGAAGTAGAACTTCTGCTCTGCCGTGTCCTACATTGCCATAGAAGTGCAAGGCACAATTTCCTGCCTTGTTTCCTCAAGGGGAGGCAGGCCACAAAGCGTCTTGCTTCCAGCTCTTTGTAAAGCTATGAGACAACCCACTCTCCACAGTGCTCTTACAGCTACCTGGGAACATATCTCACAAAGATCTGTGAAACGCAGTTTCTTCCCATCCCTGATCTTGCTGAAGTAGAACTTCTGCTCTGCTGTGTCCTACATTGCTCTAGACGTGGAAGTCACAAAGGTCTGAGTCATTGCCTCCAAAGGAGACAAGCCACAAATGGTCTTGTTTTCAGCTCTTGAAAGCTAAGAAACAACTGGCTCACCATAGTGCTGTTACAGCTACCGGTAACATCTCTCACAAAGTTCTGTGAAATGCAGTTTCATCCCAGCTGTGATCTCGGTTAAGTAGAACTTCTGCTCTGCGGTGTAATACATTTCCCTAGAGTCGGAAATCACAATGGCGTGCCTGGCTTCCTTAAGAGGAGACAGGCCACAGACCATCTCGCTTCCAGCTCTTTGGCAAGGTAAGAAAGAACTCGCTTTCCACAGGGCTCTTACAGCCTACTGGGAACCTCTCATACAAAGGCGTGAAATGCAGTGCTTTTCCAGCCATGATATCACCGCCTTGGAACGTCTGCTCTAAGCCCTGTCCCACATTACTCTAGAGATGGAAGACACAAAGAGCTGAGTCCTTGCCTCCAAAGGAGACAAGCCACAAATGGTCTTGTTTCCAGCTCTTTGGGAGGCGAAGAAACAACTCCTCCAGAGTGCTCTTACAGCCTACCGGGAACATCTCTCACAAAGGACTGTGAAACGCAATTTCTTCCAAGCCCTGATCTCGCTGAAGCAGAACTTCTGCTCTTCCGTGTCCTGCATTGCCCTAGATGTTCAAGGCACAAAGTCCTGCCTTGTTTCCCCAAGGGCAGACAGGCCACAAAGCGTCTTGCTTCCAGCTCTTTGAGAAGCTAAGAGACAACTCGCTCTACACAGTGCTCTTAAAGTTTACCGGGAACATCTCTCACAAAGTCCTGTGCAACGCACTTTCTTCCTAGCCCTGACCTCACTGAAGTAGAACTTCTGCTCAGCCGTGTCCTATGTTGCCCTAGAGTTGCAAGGCACAAAGTCCTGCCTTCTTTCCTCAAGAGGAGACAGAACAGAACCGTCTTGCTTCAAGCTCTTTGGGAAGCTAGGAAACAACTCGCTCTCCACAGTGCTCTTACAGCCTACCGGGAACGTCTCATACAAAGGCCTCAAATGCAGTTTGTTTCCTGCCATGATCTCACTTCACTGGAACTTCTGCTCTAAGCCATGTCCCTCATTGCTCTAGAGGTGGAAGACACAAAGCACTGAGTCATTTCCGCCACAGGAGACAAGCCACAAACGGTCTTGCTTCCAGCTCTTTGGGAAGCTATGAAACAACTCACTCTCCAAAGTGCTCTTACAGCCTACTGGGAACATCTGATACAAAGACCTGAAAACAGTTTGTTTCCAGCCGAGATCTCGCCCCCTTGGAACTTCTGCTCTATGCCATGTCCTACATAGCTCTAGAGGTGGAAGTAGCAAAGCCCTGAGTCATTGCCTACAAGGGAGACAAGCCACAAACGGTCTTGCTTCCAGCTCTTTGGGAAGCTAAGAATCAACTCGCTCTCCACAGTGCTTTTAGAGCCTACCGGGAACATCTCTTACATAGGCCTGTGAAACGCAGCTTCTTCCCAGCACTGTTCTCGTTGAAGTAGAACTTTTGCTCTGCTGTTTAATAAATTGCCCTAGATGTGGAAGTCACAATGCCCTGCCTGTCTTCCTTAAGAGGAGACAGGCCAAAGACAGTCTCGCTTCCAGCTCTTGGGCAAGGTGAGAAAGAACTCGCTTTCCACAGGGCTCTTAGAGCCTTCCGGGAACCTCTCATACAAAGGCCTGAAATGCAGTGTGTTTCCAGCCATGATATCCTGCCTTGGAACGTCTGCTCTAAGCCATGTCCCAAATTACTCTAGAGATGGAAGACACAAAGAGCTGAGTCCTTGCCTCCAAAGGAGAAAAGCCACAAATGGTCTTGTTTCCAGCTCTTTGGGAGGCGAAGAAACAACTCACTATCCACAGTGCTCTTACAGCCTACCGGGAACATCTCTCACAAAGGACTGTGAAACGCAGTTTCTTCCAAGCCCTGATATCATGAAGTAGAACTTCAGCTCTGTCATGTAATATATTGCCCTAGAGGTGGAAATCACAAAGCCCTGCCTGACTTCCTTAAGAGGAGAAAGGCCACAGACCATCTTGCTTCCAGCTCTTTTGCAAGGTGAGAATGAACTCGATTTCCCCTGGGCTCTTATAGCCTACTGGGAACGTCTCATACAAAGACCTCAAACACAGTTTGTTTCTAGCCCTGATCTCACTGCCTTGGAACTTCTGCTCTAAGCCATGTCCTACATTGCTCTAGAGGTGTAAGTGACAAAGCGCTGAATCATTGCCTCCACAGGAGACAAGCCACAAACGGTCTTGCTTCCAGCTCTTTGGGAAGCTAAGAAACAACTAGATCTCCACAGTGCTCTTACGGCCTACCGGGAACATCTCTCACAAATCCTCTGATACGCAGTTTATTTCCAGCCCTGATCTCCCTGAAGAAGAACTTCTGCTGTGTCGTGTAATACATTGCCCTAGAGATGGAATTCACTATGCCCTGCCTGGCTTCCTTAAGAAGAGACAGGGCACAGACCATCTTGCTTCCAGCTCTTTCGCAAGGTGAGAAAGAACTCGCTTTCCCCTGGGTTCTTACAGCCTACCGGGTACCTTTGACAGAAAGACCTGAAACGAAGTTTGTTTCCAGCCGAGATATCCCCACCTTGGAACTTCTGCTCTAAGCCATGTCCTAAATAGCTCTAGAGGTGGAAGTGACAAAGCGCTGAGTCATTGGCTCCACAGGAGACAAGCCACAAATGGTCTTGCTTCCAGCTCTTTTGGAAGCCAACAAACAACTCACTCTCCACAGTGCTCTTACATCCTACTGGGAACATCTCTCACAAAGGCCTGTGAAACACAGTTCCTTCCAGGCCTGATATCGCTGAAGTAGAACTTCTGGTCTGCCGTGTCCTACATTGCCCTAGACATGCAAGGCACAATATCCTGGTTGTTTATTCAAGGGCAGAAAGGCCACAAAGCTTCTTGCTTTCAGATCTTTGGGAAGCTAAGAAACAACTTGCTCTCCACAGTGCTCTTAAAGCTTACCGGGAACATTTCGTACAAAGGCCTGTGAAACGCAGTTTCTTTCCAGCCCTGATCTCGCTGAAGTAGAACTTCTGCTCTGCCGTGTCCTACATTGCCCTAGAGGTGCAAGGCCCAAAATCCTGCCTTGTTGTTTCAAAGGGGGATATGCCACAAAGCGCTTTGTTTCCAGCTGTTTGGGAAGCTAGGAAACACCTCGTTCACCTCAGTGCTCTTACAGCCTACCGGGAACATCTCTCACAAAGGCCTGTAAAAGGCAGTTTCTTCCCAGCCCTGATCTTGCTGAAGTAGAACTTCTGCTCTGCCGTCTAATACATTGCCCTAGAGGTGGAAGTCACAAAGCCCTGCCTGGCTTCCCTAAGAGGAGACAGGCCACAGACCGTTTTGCTTCCAGCTCTTTCACAAGGGGAGAATGAACTCGCTTCCCCAGGGCTCTTACAGCGTACAGGGAACCTCTCATACAAAGTCCTGAAGCACAGTTTGTTTCCAGCCATGATCTCACCACCTTGGAACTTCTGCTCTAAGCCATGTCCTACATTGCTCTAGAGGTGGAAGTGACAAAGCGCTGAGTCATTGCCTCCAAAGGAGACAATCCACAAACGGTCTTGCTTCCATTTCTTTGGGAAGCTAAGAGACAACTCAATCTCCACAGTGCTCTTTCAACCTTCCTGCAAATCTCGCACAAAGTCCCATGAAACGCAGCTCCTCTCTAGCCCTGATCTCGCTGAAGTAGAACTTCTGCTCTGCCATGTCCTACATTGCCCTAGAGGTGCAAGGCACAATGTCCTGCCTTGTTTCCTCAATGGGAGACAGGCCACAAAGATTCTTGCTTCCACATCTTCGGGAAGCTAAGAAAAAACTCGCTCTCCAAATTGCTCTTACAGCCTACTGGGAACATCTCTCACAAATCCTGTGAAACGCAGTTTATTTCCAGCCCTGATCTCCCTGAAGCAGAACTTCTGCTCTGCTGTGTAATACATTGCCCTAGAGGTGGAAGTCACAAAGCCCTTCCTGGCTTTCTTAAGATGAGACAGGCCAGAGACCTTCTTGCTTCCAGTTCTTTTTCAAGGTGAGAAAGATCTCGCTTTCCCCTTGTCTCTTACAGTCTACTGGTAACCTCTGATACAAAGACTTGAAACGAAGTTTGTTTCCAGGAGAGCTCACGCCAACTTGGAAATTCTGCTCTAAGCCATGTCCTACATAGCCTAGAGGTGGAAGTGACAAAGCGCTGAGTCATTGCCTTGACAGGAGACTAGCCACAAACGGTGTTGCTTCCAGGTCTTTGGGAAGTCAAGAAACAACTCACTCTCCAGAGTGCTCTTACAGCCTACCGGGAACATCTCTCACAAAGGCCTGTGAAACGCAGTTTCTTCCCAGCCCTGATCTCGCTGAAGTAGAACTTCTGCTCTGCAGTCTAATACATTGCCCTAGAGGTGGAAGTCACAAAGCCCTGCATGGCTTTCTAAAGAGGAGTCAGGCCACAGACCGTCTTGCTTCCAGCTGTTTCACAATGTGAGATAGAAGTCGCTTTCCACTGCTCTCTTACAGCCTACCCGGAACCTCTCATACAAAGACCTGAAACGCAATTTGTTACCAGGCCAGATCTCGCCACGTTGGAACTTCTGCTCAAACCCATGTCCTACATTGCTCTAGAGGTGGAAGTGACAAAGCACCGAGTCATTGCCAACAAAGGAGACAAGCCACAAACGGTCTTGCTTCCAGCTCTTTGGGAAGCTAAGAAACAGCTCGCTCTCCACAGTGCTCTTACAGCCTACCGGGAACATCTCTTACAAAGGCCTGTGAAATGCACTTTCTTCCCAGCCCTGATCTCGCTGAAGTAGGACTTCTGCTCTGCCGTGTAATACATTGCCCTAGAGGTGGAAGTCACAACGCACTGCCTGATATCCTCAAGAGGAGACAAGCCACAGACCGTCTTTCTTCCACCTCTTTGGCAAGGTGAGAAAGAACTCGCTTTCCCCTGGGCTGTTACAGCCTACCGGGAACAATTCATACAAACTCCTGAAACGCAGATTGTTTCCAGCACTGATGTCGCCACCTTGGTTCTTCTGCTCTAAGCCATGTCCTACATTGCCCTAGAGGTGGAAGTGACAAAGTGCTGATTCATTTCCTCCAAAGGAGACAGCCACAAACGTTCTTGCTTCCAGCTCTTTGGGAAGCTAAGAAACAGCTCGCTCTCCACAGTGCTGTTACAGCCTACCGGGGACATCTCTCACAAAGGCCTGTGAAACGCAGTTTCTTCCCAGCCGTGAGCTCGCTGAAGTAGAACTTCTGCGTTGCCGTGTTCTATGTTGCCCTAGAGGTGCAAGGCACAATGTGCTGCATTGTTTCCTCAACAGGAGACAGGTCAAAAAACGTCTTGCTAGCAGCTCTTTGGGAAGCTAATAAGCAACACGCTCTCCTCAGTGCTCTTACGGCCTACCAGGAACATCTCTCACAAATCCTGTAGAACGCAGTTTCTTCCAAGCCCTGATCTGGCTGAAGTAGAACTTCTGCTCTGCCGTGTGCTAAATTGCCTTAGATGTGCACGGCAAAAAGTCCTGCCTTGTTTCCTCAAAGGGAGACAAGTCACAGACCATCTTGCTTCCAGCTCTTTCACAAGGTGAGAAAGAACTCGCTTTCCCCTGGACTCTTACAGCCTACTGGGATCCTCTCATACAAACACCTGAAACGCAGTTTGTTTCCAGCCCTGATCCCACTGCCTTGGAACTTCTGCTCTAAGCCATGTTCCACATTGCTCTAGAGGGGGAAGTGGCAAAACTCTGAGCTATTGCCTCCAAAGGAGACAAGCCACAAACGGTCTTGCTTCCAGCTCTTTGGGAAGCTGAGAAACAACTCACGCTCCACAGTGCTCTTACAGCCTACCAGGAACATCTCTTACAAAGGCCTGTGAAACGCACTTTCTTCCCAGCCCTGATCACACTGAAGTAGAACTTCTGCTCCGCCATGTAATACATTGCCCTAGAGGTGGAAGTCACAAAGCCCTGCTTGTCAAATTCAAGAGGAGATTGGCCACAGACTCTCTTTCTTCCAGCTCATTTGCAAGGTGAGAAAGAACTCACTTTCCCCTGGCTGTTACATCCTACCGGGTACCTCTAATACAAAGACCTGAAACGCAGTTTGTTTCCAGCCCTGATGTCGCCACTTTGGAAGTTCTGCTCTAAGCCGTGTTCTACATTGCTCTAGAGGTGGAGGTCTCAAACCGCTGAGTCATTGCCTCCACAGGAGACAAGCCACAAAGTGTCCTGCTTCCAGCTCTCTGGGAAGCTAAGAAACAACTCCATCGCCAGGGTGCTCATAGCCTACTGTGAACATCTTTTACAAATGCCTGTGGAACGTAGTTTTTTTCCAGCCCTGAGCTCGCTGAAGTAGAACTTCTACTCAGCCGTGTAAATACACTGGCCTAGAGGTGGACGTCACAAAGCCCTGCCTGGCTTCCTTAAGAGGAGAGAGGCCACTGACGGTCTTGCTTCCAGCTCTTTGGCAAGGTGAGAAAGAACTTGCTTTCCCCTGGGTTCTTACAGCCTACTGGGAACCTATAATACAAAGACCTACGACGGAGTTTTCTGCAGCCCCGATCTCACTGCCTTGGAACTTCTGCTCTGCCATCTCCTACATTGCTCTAGAGGTGGACGTCACAAAGGGCTGAGTCATTGCCTCCAAAGGAGACAAGCCACAAACGGTCTTGTGTCCAGCTCTTGGAATCTAAGAAACAACTGGCTCTCCATAGTGCTCTTACATCTACCGGGAACATCTCTCTCAAAGATCTGTGAAACGCAGTTTCTTCCCATCCCTGATCTCACTGACATAGAACTTCTGCTCTGCCGTGTCCTACAGTGCCCTAGAGTTGCAAGGCACAACGTACTGCCTTGTTTCCTCAAGGGAAGACAGGCCCCAAAGCTTCTTGCTTCCAGATCTTTGGGAAGCTAAGAAACAACTCTCTCTCACCAGTGCTCTTACATCCTACCGGGAACATCTCTCACAAAGGTCTCTGAAACCCAGTTTCTTCCCAGCCCCGATCTCGCTGAAGTAGAACTTTTTCTTTGCTGTGTCCTACATTGCCCGAGAGGTGCAAGCTACAAAGTGCTGCCTGGTTTCCTCAAGGGGAGACAGGCCCCAAGCGTCTTGCTTCCAGCTCTTTTGCAAGGTGAAAATGAACTCGCTTTCCAATGGGCTCTTACAGACTATAGGGAACTTCTGATACAAAGACCTGAAATGCAGTTTGTTTCCATCCAGTTCTCGGCGGCTTGGAACTTGTATTCGAAGCCCTGTCCTACATTGCCCTAGATGTGGAAGTGACAAAGCTATGAATCATTGCTTCCAAAGGAGACAAACCACAAACGGTCTGGCTTCCAGCTCTTAGGGAAGACAGGAAACAAATTGCTCTCCACAGTGCTCTTAAAGCTTACTGGAAACATCTCTTACAAAGGCCTGAGAAACGAAGTTTCTTCCCAGCCCTGATCTCCCTGAAGTAGAACTTCTGTTCTGCCATGTTCTACATTGCTCTAGAGGTGGAAGTGACAAAGCTATGAGTCATTGCCTTAAAGGAGACAAGCCACAAACGGTCTTTCTTCCAGCTATGTGAAGCTAAGAAACAAGTGGCTCTCCATAGTGCTCTTAGAGCCTACCTGGATCATGTCTTACAAAGGCCTGTGAAATGCAGTTTCTTTCCAGCCCTGATATCCCTGAAGTAGATCTTCTGCCCTGCTGTGTTCTACAATGCCCTAGAGGTCCAAGGCACAAAGTCCTGACTTGTTTCCTCAAAGGAAGACAGGCGACAAAGCTTCTTGCTTCCAGATCTTTGGGAATCTAAGAAACAACTCGCTCTCCAGAGTGCTCTTACAGCCTAACGGGAACATCTCATACAAAGGCTGGAAATGCAGTTTGTTTCCAGACATAATCTCACTGCCTTGGATCTTCTGCTCTAACCCATATCCCACATTGCTTTAGAGATGGAAGACACAAAGCGCTGAATCATTGCTGCCAAAGGAGACAAGCCACAAATTGTCTTGTTTCCAGCTCTTTGGGAAACTAAGAAACAACTCACTCTCCACTGTGCTCTTACAGCCTACCGTGAACATCTCTCAGAAAGATCTGTGAAATGCAGTTTCTTCCCAGCCCTGACCTTGCTGAAGTAGAACTTCTGCTCTGCCGTGTCCTACATTGCCCTAGAGCTGCAAGGCACAAAGTCCTGCCTTGTTTCCTCAAGGGGAGACAGGCCACAAGGCGTCTTGCTTACAGCTCTGTGGGAAGTTACTAAATACCTCGCTCTATTCAGTGCTCTTATAGCCTACCGGGAACATCACTTACAAAGGCTTGTGAAACACAATTTCCTCCCAGCCCTGATCTCGCTGAAGTAGAACTTCTGTTCTGCCATGTAATACATTGCCATAGAGGAGGATGTCAAAAAGCCCTGCCTGGCTTCATTAAGAGGAGACTGGCCAAGACCGTCTTGCTTCCAGCTCTTTGGCAAGGTTTGAAACAACTCGCTTTCCCCTGGGCTCTTACAGCCTATCAGGAACCCCTGATACAAAGACCTGAAATGCAGTTTGTTTCCAGCCCGGTTCTTGCCCAATTGGAACTTCTACTCGAAGCCATGTCCTACATTGCTCTAGAGGTGGAAGTGACAAAGCTATGAGTCATTCCCTCCAAAGGAGACAAGCCACAAACGGTCTTGCTTCCAGCTCTGAGAAGCTAAGAAACAACTGGCTCTCCATAGTGCTCTTATGTCTACCGAGAACATATCTCACAACTGTGAAACGCAGTTTCTTTCCAGCCCTGATATCGCTGAAGTAGAACTTCTGCTCTGCCGTGTCCTACATTGCCCTAAGGTGCAAGGCACAAAGTCCTGCCTTGTATCCTTGATGGGAGACAGGCCACATAGCGTCTTGCTTCAAGCCCTTTGGGAAGCTAAGAAACACCTCGCTCTCCACAGTGCTCTTACAGCCTACCGGGATCAACTCTTACAAAGGCCTGTGAAATGCAGCTCCTTCCCAGCCCTGATCTCGCTGAAGTAGAACTTCTGCTCTGCTGTGTCCTACATTGTCGTAGAGGTGCAATGCACAATGTCCTGCCTTGTCTCCTCAAGGGGAGGCAGGCCACAAAGCGTCTTGCTTCGAGCTCTTTGGGAAGCTAAGAAACAACTGGCTCTCCACAGTGCTGTTACAGCCTACCGGGAACCTCTCATACAAAGGCCTGAAATGCAGTTTGTGTCCTGCCATGATCTCACTGTCTTGCAACTTCAGATCTAGGCCATGTCCCACATGGCTCTGGAGGTGGAAGACACAAAATGCTGAGTCATTGCCGTGAAAGGAGACAAGCCACAAACGGTCTTCCTTCCAGCTCTTTGGGAATCTAAGAAAGTACTCACTCTCCACAGTGTTCATACAGACTACTAGGAACATATCTTACAAAGGCCTGTGAAACACCGTATCTTCCCAGCCCTGATTTCGTTCAGGTAGAACTTCGGCACTGCCGTGTCCCACATTGCCCTTGAGCAGCAAGGGACAAAGTCCTGCCTTGTTTCCTCAAAGGGAGAAAGGCTCCAAAGTGTCTTGCTTCCACGTCTTTGGGAGGCTAAGAAACAATGCACTCTCCACAGAGCTCTTATAGCCTACCGGGAACATCTCTCACAAAGGGCTGAGAAACGCAGTTTCTTCCAAGACCTGATCTCGCAGAAGTAGAACTTCTGCTCTGCTGTGTCCTACATTGCCCTAGAGGTGCAAGTCACAAAGTACTGCCTTGATTTCTCAAGGAGTGGCAGGCCACAAAGCGTCTTGCTTCCAGCTCTTTGGGAAGCTAAGAAACAACTCGCTCTTAACAATGCTCTTACAGCCTACCAGAACATGTCTTAAAAAGCCCTGTGTAACGCAGTTTCTTCGCAGACCTGATCTCGCTGAAGTAGAACTTCTGCTCTGCCATGTAATACATTGGCCTAGAGGTGGAAGTCACAAAGCCCTGCCTGCCTTCCTTAAGAGGAGACAGGCCACTGATCGCATTGCTTCCAGCTCTTTGGAAAGGTGAGAAAGAACTTGCTCTCCACAGTGCTCTTACAGTCTACCGGGAACATATCTTACAAAGGCCTGTGAAACGCAGTTTCTTTCCAGCCCTGATCTCACTGAATTAGAACTTCCGATCTGCTGTGTCCTACATTGCCCTAGAGGTGCAAGTCACAAAGTCCTGCCTTGATTTCTCAAGGGGTGGCAGGCCAAAAAGAACTTGCTTCCAGCTCTTTGGGAAGCTAAGAAACAACATGCTCTCCACATTGCTCTGACAGCCTACCGGGAACATCTCTCACACAGGCCTGTGAAAGGCAGTCTCTTCCCCAACCCTGATCTTGCTGAGGTAGAACTTCTGCTGTGCCATGTCGTATGTTGCCCTAGAGGTGGAAGACGCAATGGCCTGCCTGACTTCCTTAAGAAGAGACAGGACACAGACCGTCTTCCTTCAAGCTGTTTGGCAAGGTGAGAAAGAACTCGCTTTTCACAGGGCTCTTACAGCCTACCGGGAACCTCTCATAAAAATGCCTGAAATGCAGTTTGTTTCCAGTCATGATCTCACCGCCTTGGAAGTTCTGCTCTAAGCCATGTCCTACATTTCTCTAGAGGTGGAAGACACAAAGTCTTGAGTCATTGCCGCCAAAGGAGACAAGACACAAACGGTCTTGCTTCCATCTGTTTGGGAAGCTAAGAAACAACTCGCTCTCCATAGTGCTCTTACAGCCTACCGGGAACATCTCTCACAAAGGCCTGTGAAATGCAGTTTCTTTCCAGCCCTGATATCCCTTAAGTAGAACTTCTGCTCTGCCGTGTCCTACATTGCCCTAGAAATGCAAGGGACAATGTCCTGCCTTGTTTCCTCAAGGCGAGGCAGGCCACAAAGCGTCTTGCTTCCGCTGTTTGGGAAGCTAAGAAACAACTCGCTCTGCACTGTGCTCTTACAGCCTAGTGGGAACATCTCTCACAAAGGCCTGTGAAACGCAGTTTCTTCCCAGGCCTGATCTAGCTGAAGTAGAACTTCTGATCTTCATTGTAATACATTGACCTAGAGGTGGAAGTCTCAATGACCTGCCTGGCTTCCTTAAGGGGAGACAGGCCTCAGACCGTCTCACTTCCAGTCTTTGGCATGGTGAGAAAGAACTCGCTTTCCACATGGCTCTTACAGCCTACCAGGAACTTCTCATACTTAGGCCTGAAATGCAGTTTGTTTCCAGTCATGATCTCACCGCCTTGGAACTTCTGCTCTATGCCATGTAATACATTGCTTAGGTGTAAGATACAAAGCGCTGAGTCATTGCCACCAAAGAAGACAAACCACAAACGGTCTTGCTTCCAGCTCTTTGGGAAGCTAGAAACAACTCGATCTCCACAGTGCTCTTACAGCCTACTTGGGACATCTCTGACACAGGCCTGTGAACCGCAGTTTCTTCCCAGCCCTGACTCGCTGAAGTAGAACATCTGCTCTGCCGTGTCCTACATTACCATAAAGGTGCAAGAATCAAAGTCATGCCTTGTTTCCTCAAGGGGAGACAGGCCACAAAGCGTCTTGCTTCCAGCTCTTTCCGAAGCTAAGAAACAACTCTCTATCCACAGTGCTCTTACAGGCTACCGGTAACATTTCTCACAAATCCTTTGAAACGCAGTTTCTTCCCAGAGCTGTTCTCGTTCAAGTAGTACTCTGTGCTGCCGTGTAATACATTGCCCTAGAGGTGACAGTCATAATGGCCTGCCTGGCTTCCTAAAGAGGAGACAGGACACAGACCGTCACACTACGAGCTCTTTGGCAAGGTGAGAAAGAGCTTGCTTTCCACAAGGCTCTTACAGCCTACCGGCAACCTCTCATACAAATGCCTGAAATGCAGTTTGTTTCCAGCCATGATCTCACCGCCTTGGAACTTCTGCCCTAAGCCATGTACTACATTGATCTAGAGGTGGAACACCCAAAGCGCTGAGTCCTTCCTGCCAAATGAGACAAGCCACAAACGGCCTTGCTTCCAGCTCTTTCGGAAGCTAAGAAACAATTCACTTTACACAGTGCTCTTACAGCCTACCGGGGACATCTCTTACATAGGCCTGTGAAACGCAGTTTCTTCCCAGCCCTGATCTCGATGAAGTAGAACTTCTGCTCTGCCGTGTCCTACATTACCATAAAGGTGCAAGAATCAAAGTCATGCCTTGTTTCCTCAAGGGGAGGCAGGCCACAAAGCGTCTCGCTTCCAGCTCTTGGGCAAGTTGAGAAAGAACTCGCTTTCCACAGGGCTCTTACAGCCTACCGGGAACCTCTCATAAAAAGGCCTGAAATGCAGTTTGTTTCGAGTCATGATCTCACCGCCTTGGAACTTCTCCTCTAAGCCATGTCCTACATTTCTCTAGAGGTGGAGGACAGAAAGCCTTGAGTCATTGCTGCCAAAGGAGAGAAGCCACAAACGGTCTTGCTTCCAGCTCTTTGGGAAGCTAAGAAACAACTCGTCCTCCACAGTGCTCTTACAGCCTGTGGGCATCACATCTCACAAAGGCCTGTGAAACCCAGTTTCTTTCCAGCCCTGATCACACTGAAGTAGAACTTCTGCTCTGCTGAGTCCTACATTGCCGTAGAGGTGCAAGGAACAATGTCCTGCCTTGTTTCCTCAAGGGGAGACAGGAAACAACGCATCTTGCCTCCAGATCTTTCAGAAGAGAGGAAACAACTCGCTCTCCACAGTGCTCTTACAGCATACCAGGAACATGTCTTACAAGGCCTCTGAAACGCAGTTTATTCCCAGCCCTAATCTCGCTCAAGTAGAACTTCTCCTCTGCCGTGTAATACATTCCCCTAGAGATGGAAGTCCCAAACCCTGCCTCGCACCCTCAAGAGCAGACATGCCACAGACCATCTTGCTTCTAGCTCTTTCGCAATGTGAGATAGAACTCGTTTTCCATTGGGCTATTACAGCCTGCTGGGAACCTCTATTACAAAGACCTGAAATGCAGTTTGTTTCCAGCCCTGATCTCGCTGCCTTGTTAATTCATCTCTAAGTCTTCTTCTACATTGCTCCACAGGTGGAAGTCACAAAGCGCTGAGTCATTGCCTCCAAAGGAAACAAGCCACAAAGGGTCTTGCTTCCAGCTCTTTGGGAAGGTAAGAAACACCTCGTTCTACTCAGTGCTCTTACAGCCTACCGGGAACATCACTCACACATGCCTGTGAAAAGGAGTTTCTTCCCAGCCCTGATCTCACTGAAGTAGAACTTCTGCTCTGTTGGGTAATACATTGGCCTAGAGGTGGAAGTCACAAAGCCCTGCCTGGCTTCCTTAAGTGGAGACAGGCCACAGACCATCTTTCTTCCAGCTCTTTCACAAGGTGAGAAAGAACTCGCTTTCCCCTGTGGTCTTACAGCCTATCTGGAACTTCTGATACAAAGACCTGAAATACAGTTTGTTTCCAGCCCAGTTCTTGCCGCCTTGGAAATTCTACTTGAAGCCAAGTCCTACATTGCTGTAGAGGTGGAAGTGACAAAGCTATGAGTCATTGCCTCCAAAGGAGACAAGCCACAAATGGTCCCGATTCCATCTCTTTGGGATGCTAAGAAACAACAGGCTCTCCACAGTGCTCTTAAAGCCTACTGGGAACATCTCTTACAAAAGCCTGTGAAACGCAGTTTCTTCCCAGGCCTGAACTCGCTGAAGTAGAACTTCTGCTCTGCGGTGTAATACTTTTACCTAGAGGTGCAAGTCACAGCGGCCTACATGGCTTCCTTAAGAGGAGACAGGCCACAGACAGTCTTGCTTCCAGCTCTTTGGCAAGGTAAGAAAGAAGTCGCTTTACACAGGACCCTTTCAGTGGACCGGGAACCTCTCATACAAAGGCCTGAAATTTACTTTGTTTCCAGCCATGATCTCACTGCCTTGGAACGGCTGCTCTAAGCCATGTCCCACATTACTCTAGAGATGGAAGACACAAAGCGCTGAGTCATTGCCACCAAAGGAGACAAGCCACAAACGGTCTTGATTCCAGCACTTGGGAAGCTAAGAAACAACTCATTCTCCACAGTGCTCTTACAGCTACAGGGAACATCTCTCACAAAGATCTGTGAAACACGGTTTCTTCCCATCCCCGATCTTACTGAAGTAGACCTTAAGCTCTCCCGTGTCCTACATTGCTCTAGAGGTGGAAGTCACAAAGGGCTGAGTCATTGACTCCAAAGTAGACAAGGCACAAACGGTCTTGCTTCCAGCTCTCAGAAGCTAAGAAACAACTGGCGCTCCATAGTGCTCTTGCAGCTAACGGGAACATCTCTCACAAAGATCTGTGAAACGCAGGTTCTTCCTATCCCTGATCTTGCTGAAGTAGAACTTCTGCTCTGCCGTGTACTGCATTGCCCTAGAGGTGCAAGGCACAACCACATGCCTTGTTTCCACAAGGGGAAACAGGCCACAAAGCATCTTGCTTCCAGCTCTTGGGGAAGCTAAGAAACAACTCGGCCTCCACAGTGCTCTTACAACCTACTGGGAACATCTCTCACAAAGGTCTGTGAAAGACAGTTTCTTCCCAGCCCTGATCTCGCTGAAGTAGAACTTCTGCTCTGCCGTGTAATACATTTCCCTAAAGGTGGAAGTCACAATGGCCTGCCGTGGTTCCTTAAGAGGAGACAGGCCACAGACCGTCTCGCAACCAGCTCTTTGGCAAGGTGAGAAAGTACTCGATTTCCACAGGGCTCCTACAGCCTACTGGGGCGTCTCTTACCAAGGACTGTAAAACGCAGTTTCTTCCCAGCCCTGATCTCGCTGAAGTAGAACTTATGCTCTACCATGTGAAACATTGGACTAGAGGTGGAAGTCACAAAGCCCTGCTTGGCTTCCTTAAGAGGAGACAGGCCACTGAAAGTCTTGCTTCCAGCTCTTTGGCGAGGTGAGAAAGAACTCGCTTTCCCTTGGGCTGTTACAGCCTACCTTGAAACGCTCATACAAAGTCCTGAGATGCAGTTTGTTCCCATCCCTTATCTGGCTGCCTTGGAACTTCTGTTCTAAGCAATGTCCTGCATTGCTGTAGAGGTGGAAGTGACAAAGCACTGAGTCATTGCCTCCCAAGGAGACAAGCCACAAAGGGTCTTGATTCCAGCTCTCCGTGAAGCTAAGAAACAACTCGCTCTCCACAGTGCTCCTACAGCCTACCGGGAACATCTCTTACAAAGGCCTGTGAAAAGCAGTTCTTTCCAGCCCTGATCTCGGTGAAGTAGAATTTCTGCTATGCCGTGCCTTACGTTGACCTAGCGGTGCAAGGCACAAAGTCCTGCCTTGTTTCCTCAAGGGGAGACAGGCCACAAAGCGTCTTGCTTACAGATCTTTGGAAGCTACGAAACAGCTCCCTTTCCACAGTGCTCTTACAGCCTACCGGGAACATTTCTTAAAAAGGCCTGTGAAACGCAGTTTCTTCCCAGCCCTACCTCGCTGAAGAACTTCTGCTCTGCCGTGTCCTACGTTGCCCTAGACGTGCAAGGCCCAAAGTCCTGCCTTGTTTCTTCCAAGGGAGATATGTCACAAAGCGCTTTGTTTCCATCTGTTTTGGAAGCTAGAAAACACCTTGTTCTCCTCAGTGTCTTTACAGCCTACTGGGAACATCTCTCAGACAGGCCTGTGAAACGCAGTTTCTTCCCAGCCCTGATCTCGCTGAAGCAGAAGTTCTGCTCTGCCGTGTCATATAATTCCATAGATGTGGATGTCACAATGACCTGCATGACTTCCTTAAGAGGAGACAGGCCTCAGACCGGCTTCCCTCCAGCTCTTTGGCAAGGTGAGAAAGAGCTTGCTTTCCACAGGGCTCTTACAGCCTACCGGGAACATCTCTCACAAAGGCCTGTGAAACGCAGTTTCTTCCCAGGCCTGATCTCGCTGAAGTAGAACTTCTGCTCTGCCGTGTAATACATTGCCCTAGAGGTGGAAGTCACAAAGCCCTGCCTTACTTCCTTAAGAGGAGACAGGCCACAGACCGTCTTGCTTCCAGCTCTTTCCCAAGGTGAGAATGAACTTGCTTCCCCCGGGCTCTTACATCCTACAGGGAAATACTCACACAAACTCCTGAAACACAGTTTGTTTCCAGCCCTGATCTCTCCACCTTGGAACTTCTGCTCTAATCCAAGTCCTACATTGCTCTAGAGGTGGAAGTCACAAAGCGCTGAGTCATTCCCTCCAAGGAGACAATCCACAAACAGTCTTGCTTCCAGTTCTTTGGGAAGCTAAGAAACAACTCGCTCTCCAAAGTGCTCTTAAAGCCTGCTGGGAACATCTCTTAAAAAGTCTGTGAAACGCAGTTTCTTCCCAGCCCTGATCTCGCTGTAGTAGAAATTCTGCTCTGCCGAGTAATACATTTCCCTAGAGGTTGAAGTCACAATGGCCTGCGTGGCTTCCTTAAGAGGAGACAGGCCACAGACCATCTCGCTTCCAGCTCTTTGGCAAGGTGAGAAAGAGGTCGCTTTCCACAGGGCTCTTAGAGCCTACCAGGAAGGTCTCATACAAAGTCCTGAAATGCAGTTTGTTTCCAGCCATGATCTCACCACCTTGGAACGTCTGCTCTAAGCCATCTCCCACATTACTCTAGAGATGGAAGACACAAAGCGCTGAGTCATTGCCACCAAAGAAGACAAGCCACAAACGGTCTTGCTTCCAGCACTTTGGGAAGCTAAGAAACAACTCACTCTTCACAGTGCTCTTACAGCTACCAGGAATATGTCTCACTAAGATGTGTGAAACGCAGTTGCTTCCCAGCTGTGATCTCGCTGAAGTAGAACTTCTGCTCACCCGTGTCCTACATTGCCCTAGAGGTGCAAGGCACAAAGTCCTGTCTTGTTTCCTCAAGGGGAGACAGGCCACAAAGCGACTTCCTTCCAGCTCTTTGGGAAGCTAAGAAACAACTCGCTCTCCACAGAGCTCTTGCAGCCTCCCAGGAACAACTCTCTCAAAGGCCTGTGAAACGCAGTTTCTTCCCAGCCCTGATCTTGCTGAAGTAGAACTTCTTCTCTGCCGTGTAATACATTGCCCTAGAGGTGGAAGTCACAAAGCACTCTCTGGCTTCCTTAAGTGGAGATGGGCTACAGACCGTCCTGCTTCCAGTTCTTTCTCAAGGTGAGAAAGAACTCACTTTCCCCTGGGCTCTTACAGCCTACTCGGAACCTCTCATACAAAGACCTGACGCAGTTTGTTTGGAGCACTAATCCCGCCGCCTTGGATCTTCTGCTCTAAGCCTTGTCCTACATTGCTCTAGAGGTCGAAGTCACTAACACTGATTCATTACCTCCAAAGGAGACAAGCCGCAAACGGTCTTGCTTCCAGCTCTTTGGGAATCCAAGAAATAACTCGCTCTCCACAGTGCTCTTACAGCCTACTGGGGACATCTCTGAAACAGGCCTGTGAAACGCAGTTTCTTCCCAGCCGTGATCTAGCTGGAGTAGAACTTCTGCTCCCCAGTGTAATACTTTGCCCTAGAGGTGGAAATCACAAAGCCCTGCCTGGCTTCCTTAAGAGGAGACAAGCCACAGACCATCTGGCTTCCAGGTCTTTCTCAAGGTGAGAAAGAGCTCGCTTTCCCCTGGGCTCTTACAGCCTACCGGGAACCTCTCATACAAAGACCTGAAACACAGCTTGATTCCAGCTGAGGTCTCACTGCCCTGGATCTTCTGCTCGAAGCCATGTTCTACATAGCTCTAGAGGTGGAAGTGCCAAAGCCCTGAGTCATTGCCTCCACAGCAGACAAGCCACAAACAGTCTTGCTTCCAGCTCTTTAGGAAGCTAAGAAACACCTCGCACTCCACAGTGCTCTTACAGCCTACTGGGATCATCTCTCACAAAGGCTTGTGAAACGCAGCTTTTTCCCAACCCTGATCTCACTGAAGTAGAACGTCTGCTCTGCTGTGTAATACACTGCCCTAGATGTGGAAGACACAAATCCCTGCCTGGCAAACTCAAGAGGAGACAGGCCACAGACTCTTTTGCTTCCAGCTCTTTTGCAATGTGAGAAAGAACTCACTTTCCCCGGGGCTGTTACAGTCTAGGGGGAACCTCTGATACAAAGACCTGACACGCAGTATGTTTCCAGCCCAGATCTCGCCCCATTGGAACTTCTGCTCTAAGCCGTGTTCTACATGGTTCTAGAGATGGAGGTCTCAAAGAGCTGGGTCATAGCCTCCAAAGGAGACAAGCCACAAACGGTTGTGCTTCCAGGCATTTGGGAAGCAAAGAAACAACTGGCTCTCCACGGTGCTCTTAGAGCCTGCTGGGAACATCTCTTACAAAGGCCTTTGAAACGCAGTTTCTTTCCAGCCCTGATCTCGCTGAAGTAGAACTTCTGCTCTGCCTTGTTATACATTGCCCTAGTGGTGGAAGTCACAAAGACCTCTCTGGGTTCCTTAAGAGGAGACAGGCTACAGACCGTCTTGCGTCCACCTCTTTCCCAAGGTGAGAAAGAAGTCGCTTTCCCCTGGGCTCTTACAGCCTACCGGGAACCTCTGATACAAACACCTGAAACGCAGTTGGTTTCCTGCCCATATCTCGCCACTTTGGAAGTTCTGCTCTAAGCCATGTCCTACATTGCTCTAAAGGTGGAAGTGACAAAGTGCTGAGTCATTGCCTCCAAAGGAGACAAGCCACAAAGGGTCTTGCTTCCAGCTCTTTGGGAAGCTAAGAAAAACTCTCTCTCCACAGTGCTCTCACAGCCTACCGGGAACATCTCTTACAAAGGCCTGTGAAACGCAGTTTCTTTCCAGCCCTGATCTCGCTCAGGTAGATCTGCTCTGCCATGTTCTACATTGCCCTAGAGGTCCAAGGCACAAAGTCCTGCCTTATTTCCTCAAGGGGAGACAGGCCACAAATCGCATTGCTTCCAGCTCTTTGGGAAGGTAAGAAACAATTCACTCTCCACAGTGCTCTTACAGCATTTCGGAAAGATCTGTCAGAAAGATCTCTGAAACGTAGTTTCTTCCCAGCCCTGATCTCGCTGAAGTAGAACTTCTGCTATGCCCTGTAATACATTTCCCTAGAGGTGGAAGTCACAATGGCCTACCTGGCTTCCTTAAGAGGAGACAGGCCACAAACCATCTCATTTCCAGCTCTTTGGCAAGGTGAGAAAGTACTCAAGGTCCACAGGGCTCTTACAGCCTACCAGGAACCTCTCGTACAAAGGCCTGAAATGCAGTTTGTTTCCAGCCATGATCTCACCGCCTTGGAACTTCTGCTCTAAGCCTTGTCCTACATTGCTCTAGAGGTGGAAGTCACTAAGCCTTAAGTCATTGCTGCCAAAGGAGACACGCCAATAACGGTCTCGCTTCCAGCTCCTTGGGAAGCTAAGAAACAATTTGCTCTTCACAGTGCTCTTACAGCCTAACGGGATCATCTCTTTCAAAGGCCTGTGAAACGCAGTTTCTTCCCCGCCCTGATCTTCCTGAAGTAGAACTTCTGATATGCCGTGTCCTACATTGCCCTAGAGGTCCAAGGCACAAAGTCGTCCCTTTTTTCCTCCAGGGAAGACAGGCCACAAATCTTCTTGCATCCAGATCTTTGGGAAGCTACGACACAACTTGCTCTCCACAGGGCTCCTACAGCCTACCGGGAACATCTCTTACAAATGCCTGGGAAACGCAGTTTCTTCCAAGACCTGATCTCGCTGAAGTAGAACTTCCCCTCTCCATGTCCTACATTGCCCTAGAGGTGCAAGGCACAAAGTCATGCCTTGTTTCCTCAAGGGCAGACAGGCCACAAAGCATCTTGCTTCTGGCTCTTTAGGAAGCTAAGAAATAACTCGCTCTCCTCAATGCTCTTAGAGCCTACAAGGAACATCTCTTACAAACGACTTTGAAATGCAGTTTCTTCCCAGCCCTGATCTCACTGAAGTACAACTTCTGCTCTGTCGTGTAATACATTTCCCTAGAGGTGGAAGTCACAATGCACTGCCTGACTTCTTTAAGAGGAGACAGGCCACAGACCATCTCGCTTCCAGCTTTTTCCCAAGGTGAGAATGAACTCGCTTTCCCCTGGGCTCTTACAGCCTACCGGGAACCTCTCATACAAACACCTCCAACCCAGTTTGTTTCCAGCCCTGATCTCACCGCCTTGGAGCTTCTGCTCTAAGGCATGTCCTACATTGCTCTTGAGGTGGAAGTGACAAAGCTCTGAGTCATTGCTGTTAAAGGAGACAATCCACAAACGGTCTTGATTCGATTTCTTTGGGAAGCTAAGAAACAACTCGATCTACACAGTACTCTTACGGCCTACCGATAACATCTCTCACAAATCGTCTGAAACGTTGTTTATTTCCAGCCCTGATCTCCCTGAAGCAGAACTTCTGCTCTATCGTGTAATACATTGACCTACAGGTGGAAGTCACTAAGCACTGCCTGGCTTCCTTAAGAGGAGACAGGGCACAGACCATCTTGCTTCCAGCTCATTCCCAAGGTGTGAAAGAACTCGCTTTCCCCTGGGCTCTTACTGCCTAGCGGGAACCTCTGACAGAAAGACCTGAAACGAAGATTGTTTCCAGCCGAGATATCGCCACCTTGGAACTTCTGCTCTAAGCCATGTCCTACATAGCTCTAGAGGTGGAAGTGACAAAGCGCTGAGTCATTGCCAAGCAAGGAGACAAGCCACAAAGGGTCTTGCTTCCAGCTCTTTGGGAATCTAAGAAACAACTCTCTCTCCACAGTTCTCTCACAGCCTACCGGGAACATCTCTTACAAAGGCCTGTGAAACGCAGTTTCTTTCCAGCCCTGATTTCCCTCAGGTAGATCTGCTCTGCCATGTTCTCCATTGCCCTAGAAGTCCAAGGCACAAAGTCCTGCCTTATTTCCTCAAGGGGAGACAGGCCACAAATCGTATTGCTTCCAGCTCTTTGGGAAGGTAAGAAAGAATTCACTCTCCACAGTGCTCTTACAGCCTACCAGGAACATCCCTTACAAAGGCCTGTGAAACGCAGTTTCTTCCAGCCCTGATCTAGCTGGAGTAGAATTTCTGCTCTGCTGAGTAATACATTGCCCTCGAGGTGGATGTCGGAAAGCCCTGACTAGATTTCTAAAGAGGAGTCAGGCCACAGACCGTCTTGCTTCCACCTCTTTTGCAATTTGAGAAAGAAGTCGCTTTCCCCTGGGCTCTTACAGCCTACCGGGAAACTCTCATATGAAGACCTGAAATGAAGTTTGTTACGAGCCCAGATCTCGCCACCTTGGAACATCTGCTGAAAGCTGTGTCCTACATTGCTCTAGAGGAGGAAGTGACAAAGCGTTGAGTCATTGCCAACAGAGGATACAAGCCACAGACGGTCTTGTTTCCAGCTCTTTGGGAAGCTAAGAAACAACTCGCTCTCCACATTGCGCTTACAGACTGCCAGGAACATCTCTTACAAAGGCCTGTGAAACACAGTTTCTTTCCAGACCTGATCTTGCAGAAGTAGAACTTGTGCTCTGCTGTGTCCTACATTGCCCTAGAGATGCAAGTCACAAATTCCTGCCTTGATTTCTCAAGGGGTGGCAGGCCACAAAGCGTCTTGCTTACAGCTCTTTCTCAAGGTGGGCAAGAACTCGCTTTCCCCTGGGCTATTACAGCTTACCGGGAACCTCTAATACAAGACCTGAAACAGAGTTTGGTTCTAGCCCTGATCTTGCTACCTTCGAACTTTTGCTCTAAGCCGTGTTCTACGTGGCTCTAGAGGTAGAAGTCACAAAGCGCTGAGTCATTGCCTACAAAGGAGACAAGCCACAAACAGTCTCACTTCCAGCTGCTTCGGAAGCTAAGAAACAACTCGCTCTCCACAGTGCACTTAAAGCCTACTGGGAAATCTCTTACAAAGGCCTGAGAAACACAGTTTCTTCACAGCCCTGATCTCGCTGAAGTAGAACTTCTGCTGTGCCGTGTAATACATTTCCCTAAGGGTGGAAGTCACAATGGCGGGCCTGACTTCCTTAAGAGGAGACAT
The DNA here is from genome assembly GCF_041296265.1 of Equus caballus. Lineage (NCBI taxonomy): Eukaryota > Metazoa > Chordata > Mammalia > Perissodactyla > Equidae > Equus > Equus caballus. The sequence goes on from NC_091692.1 coordinate 49,566,590, forward strand.
GCCAAGACCGTCGCCCTTCCAGTGCTTTGGCATGGTGAGAAAGAACTGGCTTTCCACAGGGCTCTTACAACCTACCATAAACCTCTGATACAAAGGCCTGAAATGCAGTGTGTTTCCAGCCATGATCTCACCGCCTTGGAACTTCTGCTCTCAGCCATGTCCCACATTGCTCTAGAGATGGAAGACACAAAGCGCGGAGTCATTGCCACAACAGGAGACAAGCCAGAAACGGTCTTGCTTCCAGCTCTTTGGGAAGCTAAATAACTCACTCTCCACAGTGCTCTTACAGCCTACCAGGAACAACTCTCACAAAGATCTGTGAAACGCAGTTTCTTCCCAGCCCTGATCTCGCTGAAATAGAACTTCTGCTCTGCCATGACCTACATTGCCCTAGAGTTGCAAGGCACAAAGTCCTGCCTTGTTTCTTCAAGTGCAGACAGGCCACAAAGCGTCTTGATTACAGCTCTTTCGCAAGGTGGGAAAGAACTCGCTTTTCCCTGGGCTCTTCCAGCTTACCTGGAACCTCTAATGCAAAGACCTGAAACAGAGTTTGTTTCCAGCCCAGATCTCGCCGCCTTGGAAATTCTGCTCTAATCCGTGTTCTACATTGCTCTAGAGGTGGAAGTCACAAAGCGCTGAGTCATTGCCTACAAAGGAGACAAGCCACAAATGGTCTTCCTTCCAGCTCTTTGGGAAGCGAAGAAACAACTCGTTCTCCACAGTGCTCTTACAACCTACTGGGAACATCTCTTACAAAGGCCCGTGAATCGCAGTTTTTTTCCAGCCGTGAACTCATTGAAGTAGAACTTGTGCTCTGCCGTGTCCTACATTGCCTAGAGTTGCAAGGTACAAAGTCCTGCCTTGTTTCCTAAAGAGAAGACAGGCCACAAAGCGTGTTGTTTCCAGCTCTTTGGGAATCTAAGAAACAACTCACTCTCCACAGTGCTCCTGCAGCCTACCAGGAAAATCTCTTACAAAGGTCTGGGAAACACAGTTACTCACCAGCCGTGAACTCACTGAAGTAGAACTTGTGCTCTGCCGTGTCCTACATTGCTTAGAGTTACAAGGCACAAAGTCCTGCCTTGTTTTCTCAAGAGAAGACAGGCCACAAAGCATCTTTCTTCCAGCTCTTTGGGAATCTAAGAAACAAATCACTCTCCACAGTGCTCTTTCAGCCTACCGGGAACGTCTCGTACAAAGGCCTGTGAAACGCAGTTTCTTTCCAATCCTGATCACGCTGAAGTAGACTACTACTCTGTCGTGTGCTACATTGCCTTCGATGTGCACGGGACAAAGTCCTGCCTTGTTTCTTCAAAGGGAGACAGGTCACAGACTGTCTAGCTTCCAGCTTTTTCACAAGCTGAGAAAGAACTCGCTTTACCCTGGACTCCTACAGCCTACTGGGGACCTCTCATACAAAGACCTGAAACGTAGTTTGTTTCCAGCCCTGATCTCCCCGCCTTGGAACATCTGCTCTAAGCCATGTTCTACATTGCTCTAGAGGTGGAAGAGACAAAACGCTGAGTCATTGCCTCCAAGGAGACAAGCCACAAACGGTCTTGCTTCCAGCTCTTTGGGCAGCTAAGAAACAACTAGCTCTCCACATTGCTCTTACAGCCTACCGGGAACAGCTCTTACAAAGGCCTGTGAAACGCACTTTCATCCCAGCCCTGATCACGTTGAAGTAGAACTTCTGTTCTGCCATGTAATACGTTCCCCTAGAGGTGCAATTCAACAAGCTCTGCCTGGAAAATTCAAGAGGAGACAGACCACAGACTCTCTTGCATCCAGCTCTTTGGCAAGGTGAGGAAGAACTCGCTTTCTACAGGGCTCTTACAGACTGCTGGGAACCTCTCAGAGAAAGGCCTGAATTGCAGTTTGTTGCCAGCCATGATCTCACTGCCTTGTAATGTCTGCTCTAAGCCATGTCCCACATTACTCTAGAGATGGAAGACACAAAGCGCTGAGTCATTGCCTCCAAAGGAGACAAGCCACAAACGGTGTTGCTTCCACCTCTTTGGTAAGCTAATAAACAACTCACTCTCCACTGTGCACTTACAGCCTTCAGGGATCATCTCTTACAAAGGCCTGTGAAACGCAGTTTCTTCCCAGCCCTAATCACGCTGAAGTACAACTTCTGCTCTGCCGTGTAATACATTTCCCTAGAGATGGAAGTCACAATGGCCTGCCTGCCTTCCTTAAGAGGAGACAGGCCACAGACCGTCTCACTTCCAGCTGTTTGGCAAGGTCAGAAAGAAGTCGCTTTCCACAGGGCTCTTACAGCCTATTGGGAACCTCTCATACAAAAGCCTGAAATGCAGTTTGTTTCCAGCCATGATCTCGCTGCCTTGGAATCTCTGCTCTAAGCCATATCCCACTTTTCTCCAGAGATGGAAGACACAAAGCACTGAATCATTGCCGCCAAAGGAGACAAGCCACAAACGCTCTTCTTTCCAGCTCTTTGGGAAGGTAAGCAACAAATAACTCTCCACTGTGCTCTTACAGCCTACCGGGAACGTCTCTCAGAAAGATCTGTGAAACGCGGATTCTTCCCAACCCTGATCTCACTGAAGTAGAACTTCTTCTCTGCCGTGATTTACATTGCCCTAGAGGTGCAAGGCACAAAGTCCTGCCTCGTTTCCTTCAAGTGAAGACAGCCCACAAAGCGTCTTGCTTCCAGCACTTTGGGAATCTAAGAAACAACTCGCTCTCCACAGTGCTCCTGCAGCCTACCGGGAAAATCTCTTACAAAGGACAGGGAAACACAGTTGCTTTCCAGCCCTGAACTCGCTGAAGTAGAAATTGTGCTCTGCCGTGTCCTACATTGCTCTAGAGGTGGAAGTCACAAAGTGCTGAGTCATTGCCTCCAAAGAAGTCAAGCCACAAACGGTCTTGCTTCCAGCGCTCGGAAGCTAAGAAATAACTGCCTCTCAATAGTGCTCTTACATCTACCGGGAACATCTCTCACAAAGATCTGTGAAACGCAGTTTCTTCCCAGCCTTGATCTTGCTGAAGTAGAACTTCTGTTCTGCCGTGTCCTACATTGCCCTAGAGTTGCAAGGCAAAATGTCCTGCATTGTTTCCTAAAGGCAGGCAAACCAGAAAGCATCTTGCTTCCAGCTGGTTTGGAAGGTAAGAAGCAACTCACTCTCCACAGTGCTCTTAGAGCCTACCGTGAACATCTCTTACAAAGGCCTGTGAAACGCACTTTCTTCCCATCCCTGATCTGGCTGAAGAAGACCTTCAGCTCTGTGGTGTAATACATTGCCCTAGAGGTGGAAGTCACAAAGCCCTGCCTGGCAAACTCAAGAGGAGACAGGCCACAGACTCTCTTGATTCCATCTCTTTTGCAATTTGAGAAAGATCTCACTTTTCCCTGGGCTGTTACAGCCTGCCGGGAACCTCTAATACAAAGACCTGAAACACAGTTTGTTTCCAGCCCTGATCTCACCCCGTAGGAACATCTGCTCTGAGCCGTGTTCCACATTGCTCTAGAGGTGGAAGTCTCACAGCGCTGATTCATTGCCTCCAAAGTAGACAGGCCACAAACCGTCTTGCTTGAAGCTTTTTGGGAAGCTAAGAAACAAAAGGCTCTCCACAGTGCTCTTACACCCAACCAAAAAATCTCTCACAAAGGCCTGTGAAACGCAGTTTCTTCCCAGCCCTGATGTCGCTGAAGTAGAACTTCTGCTCTGCCGTGTCCTACATTGCATTACAGGTGCAAGGCAAAAAATCCTGTCTTGATTCCTCAACAGGAGCCAGGACAAAAATTGTCTTGCTTCCAGCTCTTGGGGAAGCTAAGAAACAACTCGCTCTCCACAGAGCTCTTACAGCCTACCGGGAAAATCTCTTACAAAGGCCTGTGAAACGCAGTTTCTTTCCAGCACTGATCTCACTGAAGTAGAACTTCTGCTGTGCCGTGTCCTACATTGCCCTAGAGGTGCAAGGCACAATGGCCTGCCTGTCTTCCTTAAGAGGAGACAGGCCACAGGCTGTCTCGATTCAAGCTCTTTGGCAGGGTGAGAAAGAAGTCGCTTTCCACAGGGCTCTTACAGCCTACCGGGAACCTCTCATTCAAAGGCCTGAAATGCAGTTTGCAGCCATGATCTCACCGCCTCGGAACTTCTGCTCTATGCCATGTTCTACATTGCTCTAGAGGTGGAAGACACAAAGCGCTGTGTCCTTGCCGCCAAATGAGACAAGCCTCAAACGGCCTTGCTATCAGCTATTTCGGAAGCTAAGAAACACCTCGCTCGCCACAGTGCTCTTACAGCCTACCAGGAACATCTCTCACATATCCTGTGAAACGCAGTTTCTTCCCATCCATGATCTCATTGAAGTAGAACTTCTGCTCTGCTGTGTAATACATTACCCTAGAGGTGGAAGTCACAAAGCGCTGAGTCATTCCCACCAAAGGAGACAAGCCACAAACGGTCTTTCTTCCAGCTGTTTGGGAAGCTAAGAAACAAGTCACTCTCCACAGTGCTCTTACAGCCTACTGGGAACATCTCTTACAAAGGCCTGTGAAATGCAGTTTCTTCCCAGCCCTGATATCACTGAAGTGGAACTTTTGCTCTGTCGTGTCCTACATTGCCCGAGACATGCAAGGCACAATTTCCTGGCTTGTTTCCTCAAGGGAAGGCAGGCCACAAAGCGTCTTGCTTCCACTCTCTGGGAAGCTAAGAAACAACTCGCTCTCCACAGTGCTCTTACAGCATACCGGGAAGATCTCTTACAAAGGCCTGTGAAACGCAGTTTCTTCCCAGTCCTGATCTCGCTTAAGTTGAACTTCTGCTCTGCCGTGCAATACATTGCCCTAGAGGTGGAAGTCCCAAACCCTGCCTGGCATCCTCAAGAGGATACAGGCCACAGATCATCTTGCTTCCAGCTCTTTCGCAATGTGAGAAGGAACTCGTTTTACACTGGGCTATTACAGCCTACCGGAAACATCTAATATAAAGACCTGTAATGCAGTTTGTTTACAGCCCTGATCTCGCAGCCTTGGAAATTCATCTCTAAGTCGTGTTCTACATTGCTCTAGAGGTGGAAGTGACAAAGCGCTGAGTCTTTGCCGCCAAAGGACACAAGCCACAAATGGTCTTGCTTCCAGCTCTTTGGGAAGCTAAGAAACAAATCGCTCTCCACAAAGCTCTTACAGCCTACTGGGAACATCTCTCACAAAGGCCTGTGAAACGCAGTTCTTCCCAGCCCTGATGTCGCTGAAGTAGAACTTCTGCTCTGCCGTTTCATACATTGCCCTAGAGTTGGAAGTCACAATGACCTGCCTGACTTCCTTAAGAGGAGACAGGCGACAGACCGTCTCCTTCCAGCTCTTTGGCAAGGAGAGAAAGAACTCGCTTTCCTCAGGGCTCTTACAGCCTACCGGGAACCTCTCATAAAACGGCCTGAAATGCAGTTTGTTTCCACTCGTTATCTAACTGCCTTGGAAGATCTGCTCTAAGCCATGTCCTACATTGCTGTAGAGGTGGAAGACACCAATCCTTGCATCATTTCCGCCAAAGGTGACAAGCCACAAGCGTCCTTGCTTACAGCTCTTATGGAAGCTAAGAAACAATTCGCTCTCCACAGTGCTCTTACATCCTACTGGGAACATCTCTCACAAAGGTCTGTGAAACCCAGTTTCTTTCCAGCCCTGATGTCGCTGAAGTAGAACTTCTGCTCTACTGTGTCCCACATTGCCCTATAGGTGGAAGTCACAAAGCCCTGTCTGGCTATCTTAAGAGGAGACAGGCCACAGAAAGTCTTGCTTCCAGCTGTTTCAGATTTGAGAAAGAACTCGCTTTCACCTGGGTTCCTACAGCCTACCCGGAACCTCTCATACAAAGTCCTGAAACGCAGTTTGTTTCCAGCCCTGATATCTCTGCCTTGGAGCTATTGCTCTACCCATGTCCTACACTGCTCTAGAGGTGGAAGTGACAAAGCGCTGAGTCATTGACCCCAAAGGAGACAATCCACAAATGGTCTTGCTTCCAGCTCTTGGGAAGCTAAGAAACAAGTCGCTCTCAACAGTGCTCTTACAGCCTACCTGGAGCATCTCTCACAAAGGACTGTGAAACGCAGTTTCTTTCCAGCCCTGAACTCGCTGAACTAGAACTTCTGCTCTGCCGTGTCCTACATTGACCTAGAGTTGCAAGGCACAAAGTCCGGCCTTGTTTCTTCAAGGGGAGACAGGCCACAAAGCTTCTTGCATACAGCACTTTGGGAAGCTAAGAAACTCCTCGTTCTACTCAGTGCTCTTACAGCCTACCGGGAACATCACTCACACAGGCCTGTGAAACGCACTTTCTTCCCACGCCTGATCTCACTGAAGTAGACCTTCTGCTCTGCCGTGTCCTACATTGTGCAAGAGGTGGAAGTCACAATGACCTGCCTGACTTCCTTAAGAGGAGACAGGCCACAGACTGTGTTCCTTCCAGCTGTTTGGCAAGGTGAGAAAGAACTCGCTTTCCACAGGGCTCTTACAGTCTACTGGGAACATCTCTCACAAGGCCTGTGAAACGCAGTTTCTTCCCAGCCCCGCTCTAGCTGAAGTAGAACTTCAGCTCTTCCGTGTCCTACATTGCCCTAGAGGTCCAAGACACAAGGTCCTGCCTTGTTTCCTCACGGGAAGACAGGCCACAAACCTTCTTGCTTCCAGCTGTTTGGTAAGCTAAGAAACAACTCGCTCTCCTCAGTACTCTTACAGCCTAACAGGAATATATCTCACAAAGGTCTGTGAAATGCAGCTTCTTCCCAGCCCTGATCTTGATGAAGTAGAACTTCTGCTCTGCCATGTAATACATTGCCATAGAGGTGGAAGTCACAAAGCCCTGCCTGGCTTCCTTAAGAGCAGACAGGCCACAAACCGTCTTGCTTCCAGCTCTTTTGCAAGGTGAGAAAGATCTCTCTTTCCCCTCGGCTCTTAAAGACTATCAGGAATTTCTGATACAAAGACCTTAAATGCAGTTTGTTTCCAGCCCAGTTTTCGCCGCCTTGGAACTTATACTCGTAACCCTGTCCTTCATTGCTCTAGAGGTGGAAGTGACAAAGCAATGAGTCATTGCCTCCAAAGGAGAAAAACCACAAATGGTCTCGCTTCCAGCTCTTTGGAAGCTTAGAAACAACTGGCTCTCCATAGTGCTCTCACAGCCTACCAGGAACATCTCTCACAAAGGCTTGTGAAACACATAGTCTTTCGAACACTGATCTCACTCAAGTGGAACTTCTGCTCTGCCGTGTCCTACATTGTCCTATACGTCCAAGGCACAAAGTGTTGCATTGTTTCCTCAAGGGGAGACAGGCACCAAAATCGTCTTTCTTCCAGCTCTTTGGGAAGCTAAGATACAACTCGCTCTCCAGAGTGCACTTACAACCTACTGGGAACATCTCTTACAAAGGACTGCTAAACGCAGTTTCTTTCCAGCCCTGATCTCCCTGAAGTAGAACTTCTGCTGGATCGTGTCCTCCATTGCCTTAGAGGTGCAATGCACGAAGTCCTGCATTCTTTCGTCAAGGGGAGACATGACACAAACTGTCTTGCTTCCAGCTCTTTGCAAAGCTAAGAAACAACACCCTCTCCTCAGTGCTCTTACAGCCGATCACAAACAGGTCTTACCAAGGCATGTGAAATGCAGTTTCTTCCAAGCCCTGATCTCGCTGAAGTAGAACTTCTGCGGTGCCATGTCCTACATTGTCCTAGAGGTGGAAGACAGAAAGCCCAGCCTTGTTTCCTCAAGAGGAGACAGGCCACAGAACGTCTTGCTTCCAGCTCTTTGGGAAGCTATGAAACAACTCGCTCTCCACAGTGCTCTTAAAGCCTACCAGGAACATCTCTCACAAAGGCTTGTGAAAAGCAGTTTATTCCCAGCCCTGATCTCGCTAAAGTAGAACTTTGGCTCTGCTGTATCTTACATTGCCCTAGAGGTGCAAGGCAAAATGTCCTGCCTTGTTTCCTCAAGGGTAGGAAGGCCACAAAGCGTCTTGCTTCCAGTTCTTTGGGAAGCTAAGAAACAACTCCCTCTCCACAGTGCTCTGAGAGCCTACCGGGAACATGTCTTACAAAGGCCTGTGAAACGCAGTTTCTTCCCAGCCCTGATCTCAATGAAGTAGAACTTCTGCTCTGCTGTGAAATACATTGCCCTAGAGGTGGAAGTCACAATGGCCTGCCTGGCTTCCTGAAGACCAGACAGGCCACAGACCATCTCCCTTCCAGCTCTTTGGCAAGGTGAGAAAGAACTTGCTTTCCACAGGGCTCTTACAGCCTACCGGGAAACTCTCAAACAAAGGCCTGAATAGTAGTTGGTTTGCAGGCATGATCTCACTGCCTTGGAACTTCTGCTCTAAGCCATGTCCCACATTGCTCTAGAGATGGAAGACACAAAGCACTGAGTCAGTGCCGCCAAAGGAGAAAAGCCATAAACGTCCTTGCTTCCAGCTCTTTGGGAAGCTAAGAAACAACTCACTCTCCACAGTGCTCTTACGGCCTACCGGGAACATCTCTCACAAAGGTCTGTGAAACACAGTTTCTTCCCAGCCATGATCTCGCTGAAGTAGAACTTCTGTTCTGCCTTGTCCTACATTGTCCTAGATGTTCAAGGCACAATATCCTGCCTGGTTACCTGAAAGGGAGGAAGACCACAAAGCGTCTTGCTTCCAGCTCTTTTGGAAGCTAAGAAACAAGGCACTCGCCACAGTGCTCTTACAGCTACCGGGAACATCTCTCTCAAAGATCTGTGAAACACAGTTTGTTCCCATCCCTGATCTCGCTGAAGTAGAACTTCTCCTCTGCCAGTCCTACATTGCCCTAGAGGTGCAACACACAACGTCCTGCCTCGTTTCCTCAAGGGGAGACAGTCCACAAAGCGTCTTGCATCCAGCTCTTTGGGAAGCTAAGAAACATGTCGCTATCCACAGTGCTCTTACAGCCTACCTGGAGCATCTCTCACAAAGGACTGTGAAACGCAGTTTCTTTCCAGCCCTGTTCTCACTGAAGAAGAACTTCTGCTCTGCTGTGTCCTACATTGAACTAGAGGTGCAAGGCTCAAAATCCTGCCTTGTTTCCTCAAGGGTAGACAGGCCACAAAGCGTCTTTCTTCCAGGTCTTTGGGAAGGTAAGAAACAACTCGCTCTCCACAGTGCTCTTACAGCCTACCGGGAACATGTCTCACAAAGGCTTGTGAAACGCAGTTTCTTCCCAGCCCTGATCTTGCTGAAGAAGAACTTCTGCTCTGCCATGTAATACATTGCCATAGAGGTGGAAGTCACGAAGCCCTGCCTGGCTTCCTTAAGAGGTGAGAGGCCACAGACGGTCTTGTTTCCAGCTCTTTCCAAGGGGAGAAAGCACTCTCTTTCCCCATGGCTCCTACAGCCTACAGGGTACCTCTGATACAAAGAGCTGACACCCAGTTTGTTTCCAGCCCTGATCTCACCGCCTGGGAACCTCTGCTCCAAGCCATGATCTACATTGCTCTAGAGGTTTAAGTCACAATGAGCTGAGTCATTGCCACCAAAGGAGACAAGAAACAAACGGTCTTGCTTCCAGCCCTTTGGCAAGCTAAGAAACAACTGGCTCTCCACAGTGCTCTTACAGCCTACTGGTAACAACTCTTACAAAGGCGTGTGAAACGCAGTTTCTTTCCAGCCCTGATCTCGCTGAAGTAGAACCTCTACTCTGCCGTGTAATTCTTTGCCCTATAGGTGGAAGTCACAATGTCCTGCCAGGCTTCCTCAAGAGGAGACAGGCCAAAGACCGTCTCGCATCCAGCTCTTTGGCAAGGTGAGGAAGAACTCGCTTTCTACAGGGCTCTTACAGCCTGCTGGGAACCTCTCAGAGAAAGGCCTGAAATGCAGTTTGTTGCCAGCCATGATCTCACCGCCTTGTAATGTCTGCTCTAAGCCATGTCCCACATTACTCTAGAGATGGAAGACACAAAGCGCTGAGTCATTGCCTCCAAAGGAGACAAGCCTCAAACGGTGTTGCTTCCACCTCTTTGGTAAGCTAATAAACAACTCACTCTCCACAGTGCACTTACAGCCTTCAGGGAACATCTCTTACAAAGGCCTGTGAAACGCAGTTTCTTCCCAGCCCTGATCTCGCTGAAGTAGAACTTCTGCTCTGCCGTGTAGTGCATTGCCCTAGAGGTGGAACTCACAAAGCCCTGCATGGCTTCCTTAAGAGGAGACAGGCCACAGACCGTCTTGCTTCCAGCTCTTTCCCAAGGTGAGAAAGAACTCGCTTTCCCCTGGGCTCTTAGAGCCTATCGGAAACGTCTGATACAAAGACCAGAAATGCAGTTTGTTTCCTGCCCAGTTCTCTCGGCCTTGGACTTCTACTCGAAGCCATGTCCTACATTGCTATAGAGGTGGAAGTGAGAAAGCTATGAGTCATTGCCTCCAAAGGAGACAAACCACAAACTGTCTTGCTTCCAGCCCTTTTGAAAGCTACGAAACAACTCTCTCTCCACAGTGCTCTTAAAGCCTACCGGGAACATCTCTTACAAAGGCCTGTGAAACACAGTTCTTGCCAGCCCTGACCGCGCTGAAGTAGAACTTCTGCTCTGCCGTGTTCTACATTGCTCTAGAGGTGGAAGTGAGAAAGCTATGAGTCATTGCCTCCAAAGGAGACAAGACACAAACGGTCTTTCTTCCAGCTCTAGGAAGCTAAGAAACAAGTGGCTCTCCATCTTGCTCTTATAGCCTACTGGGAACATCACTTACAAAGACCTGTGAAACGCAGTTTCTTTCCAGCCCTGATATCCCTGAAGTAGAACTTCTGCCCTGCCATGTCCTACATTTCCCTAGAGATCCAAGGCACAAAGTATTGCCTTGTTTTCTCAAGGGAAGAGAGGCCACAAAGCTTCTTCCTTCGAGATCTTTGGGAAGATAAGAAACAACTTGGTCTCCACACTGCTCTTAAAGCCTACCGGGAACATCTCTTACAAATGCCTGTGAAATGCAGCTTCTTCCCAGCCCTGATCTCGCTGAAGTAGAACTTCTGCTCTGCCGTGTAATATATTTCCCTAGAGGTGGAAGTCACAAAGGGCTGAGTCATTCCCACCAAAGGAGACAAGCCACAAACGGTCTTGCTTCCAGCTGTTTTGGAAGCTAAGAAACAACTCGCTCTCCACAGTGGTCTTACATCCTACTTGGAACTTCTCTCAGAAATCCTATGAAACGCAGTTTCTTCCCAGCCATGTTCTTGCTGAAGTATAAATTCTGTTCTGCCGTGGAATACATTGCCCTAGAGGTGGAAGTCACAAAGCCCTTCCTGGCTCCAAGATGAGACAGGCCACAGATTGTCTTGCTTACAGCTCTTTCGCAAGGTGAGAAAGAACTCACTTTCCCCTGGGCTCTAACAGAGTAACGGGAACCTCTGATACAAAGACCTGAAATGCAGTTTGTTTCCAGTCCAGATGTCACTGCCTTGGAACTTCTGCTATAAGCCCTGTCGTACATTGCTATAGAGGTGGAAGTGACAAAGTGATGACTCATTGCCTCCCAAGGAGACAAGCCACAAACCTTCTTGCTTTCAGCTCTTTGGGAAGCTAAGAAACAACTCGATCTCCACAGTGCTGTTACAGCCTACCGGCACCATCTCTCACAAAGGCCTGTCAAATGCCGTTCTTTCCAACCCTGATCTCGCTGAAGTAGCACTCCTGCTCTGCCGTGTCCTACATTGAACTAGAGGTGCAAGGCACAAATTCCTGCCTTGTTTCTTCAAGGGGAGACAGGCCACAAATCTTCTTGGTTCCAGCTCTTTGGGAAGCTAAGAAACAACTTGCTCTCCAGAGTTCTCTTACAGGCTACCGGGAACATCTCTCACAAAGCCCTGTGAAACGCAGTTTCTTTCCAGCACTGATCTTGCTGAAGTAGAACTTCTGCTCTGTCCTGTCCTACATTGCCCAAGAGGTGCAAGGCACGATGTCCTCCCTTGTTTCCTCAAGGGGAGACAGGCCACAAAGCGTTTTGCTTCCTGCTCTTTGGGAAGGTAAGAAACAACTAGCTCTCCACAGTGCTCTCACAGCCTTCTGTAAAATCTCTCACAAATCCTATGAAACGCAGTTTCTTCTCACCCCTGATCTCGCTGAAGTAGAACTTCTGCTGTGAAGTGTAATACATTGCTGTAGAGGTGGAAGTCACAAAGCCCTGCTTGGCTTCCTTAAGATGAGACAGGCCACAGACCGTCTTGCCTCCATCTCTTTGGCAAGGTGAGAAAGAACTCGCTTTCCACAGGGCTCTTACAATCTACCGGGAACCTCTCATACAAAGGCCTGAAATGCAGGGTGTTTCCAGCCATGATCTCACTGCCTTGGAACTTCTGCTCTATGCCATGTTCTACATTGCTCTAGAGGTGGAAGAGACAACACACTGAGTCATTGCTGCCAAATGAGAGAAGCCACAAACGGCCTTGCTTCCAGCTCTTTTGGAAGCTAAGAAACAACTCCCTCTACACAGTGCTCTTACAGCCTACCAGGGACATCTCTTACAAATGCCTGTGAAACGCAGTTTCTTCCCAGCCCTGATCTGGCTGAAGTAGAACTTCTCCTTTGACGTGTCGTACTCTGCCCTAGAGGTGCAAGTCACAAAGTCCTGCCTTGTTCCTGAAGTGGAGACAGGCCGCAAAGCGTCTTGCTTCCAGCTCTTTGGGAAGCTAAGAAACAACTCGCTCTCAACAGTGCTCTTACAGCCTGCCAGGAACATCTCTCAAAAATCCTGTGAAACGCACTTTCTTCCCAGCCCTGATCTCACTGAAGTAGAACTTCTGCTATGCCGTATAATACATTTCGCTAGAGGTGGAAGTCACAATGGCCTACTTGCTCCCTTAAGAGGAGACAGGGAAAAGACCGTCTTGTTTCCAGCTCTTTGGCAAGGTGAGAAAGTACTCGAGTTCCACTGGGCTCTTACAGCCTATTGGGAACCTCTCATACAAAGGCCTGAAATGAAGTTTGTTTCCAGCCATGATCTCAGTGCCTTAGAACTTCTGCTCTAAGCCATGTCCTACATTGTTCTAGAGGTGGAAGTCACTAAGCCTTGAGTCATTGCCGCCAAAGGAGACAAGCCAAAAATGGTCATGCTTCCAGCTCTTTGGGAAGCTAAGAAACAACTTGCTCTTCACAGTGCTCTTACAGCCTACCGGGAACATCTCTTACAAAGGCCTGTGAAACGCAGTTTCTTTGAGCCCTGATCTCACTGAAGTAGAACTTGTGCTTTGCCATGTGCTACATTGCTCTAAAGGTGCAGCGAACAAAGTCCTGCCTTGTTTCCTCGAGGGGAGACAGGCCACATAGCGTCTTGCTTTCAGCTCTTGGGGAGGCTAAGAAACAACACGCTCTCCACAGTGCTCTTACATCCTACTGGGAACATCTCTCACAAAGGCCTGTGAAAGGAAGTTTCTTAACAGTCCTCATCTCGCTGAAGTAAAACTTCTGCTGTGCCATGTCCTACATTGACCTAGAGGTGCAAGGGACAATGACTTGCCTTGTTTCAACAAGGGGAGGCAGGCAACAAAGGGTCTACGTTCCAGCTCTTTGGGAGGCTAAGAAACAACTCGCTCTCCACAGTGCTCTTACAGCCTACTGGGAACATCTCTCACAAATCATGTGAAATGCAGTTTCTTCCCAACCATGATCTCGCTGAAGTAGAAATTCTGCTCTGCCGTGTAATACATTTCCCTAGACATGCAAGGCACAAAGCCTTGCCTGGCTCCCTTAAGATGAGACAGGCCACAGACCGTCTTGGTTCCAGCTCTTTTGCCAGGTGAGAAAGAAGTCACTTTCCCCTGGGCTCTTACAGCCTACCGGGGACGTCTCATACAAAGACATGAATTGCAGTTTGTTTCCAGCCCAGATGACGCAGCCTTGCAACTTCTGCTATAAGCCATGTCCTACATTGATCTAGAGGTGAAAGTGACAAAGCACTGAATCATTGCCTCCAAAGGAGACAAGCCAAACACGATCTTGCTTCTAGCTCTTTGGAAGCCAAGAAACAACTCGCTCTACACAGTTCTCTTACAGCCTACCGGGAACATCTCTCACAAATCCTCTGAAACGCACTTCTTCCCAGCCATGATCTCGCTGAAGTAGAAATTCTGCTCCTCCATGTAATACATTGGCCTAGAGATGGAAGTCACAAAGCCCTGCCTGGCTGCCTTAAGATGAGACAGGCCATAGACTGTCTTGCTTACACCACTTTCGCAAGGTGAGAAAGAACTAGCTTTCCACTCGGCTCTTACAGCCTACCAGGAAGCTCTGATATAAAGACAAGAATTGCAGTTTGTTTCCAGCCCAGATGTCGCCGCCATGCAAATTCTGCTATAAGCCATATCCTACATTGCTCTAGAGGTGGAAGTGACAAAGCAATGAGTCATTGCCTCCAAAGGAGACAAGCCAAAAACAGTCTTGCTTCCAGGTCTTTTGGAAGCTAAGAAACAACTGGCTCTCCAGAGTGCTCTTACAGCCTACCGGGAACATCTCTCATGAAGGCTTGTGAAAGGAAGTTTCTTTCCAGCCCTGATCTCGCTGAAGCAGAACTTCTGCTCTGCCGTGTCCTACATTGCCCTAGAGGTGAAAGGCACAAAGTCCTGCCTTGTTTCCTCAAGGGCAGACAGGCCACAAAGCGTCTTTCTTTCAGGTCTTTGGGAAGGTAAGAAACAACTTGCTCTCCACAGTGCTATTACAGCCTACCAGGAACATCTCTCACAAAGGCCTGTGAAATGCAGTTTTTTCCCAGCCCTGATCTCGCTGAAGTAGAACTTCTGCTCTGCCGTGTAGTGCATTGCCCTAGAGGTGGAACTCACAAAGCCCTGCATGGCTTCCTTAAGAGGAGACAGGCCACAGACCGTCTTGCTTCCAGCTCTTTCCCAAGGTGAGAAAGAACTCGCTTTCCCCTGGGCTCTTAGAGCCTATCGGAAACGTCTGATACAAAGACCAGAAATGCAGTTTGTTTCCTGCCCAGTTCTCTCGGCCTTGGACTTCTACTCGAAGCCATGTCCTACATTGCTATAGAGGTGGAAGTGAGAAAGCTATGAGTCATTGCCTCCAAAGGAGACAAACCACAAACTGTCTTGCTTCCAGCCCTTTTGAAAGCTACGAAACAACTCTCTCTCCACAGTGCTCTTAAAGCCTACCGGGAACATCTCTTACAAAGGCCTGTGAAACACAGTTCTTGCCAGCCCTGACCGCGCTGAAGTAGAACTTCTGCTCTGCCGTGTTCTACATTGCTCTAGAGGTGGAAGTGAGAAAGCTATGAGTCATTGCCTCCAAAGGAGACAAGACACAAACGGTCTTTCTTCCAGCTCTAGGAAGCTAAGAAACAAGTGGCTCTCCATCTTGCTCTTATAGCCTACTGGGAACATCACTTACAAAGACCTGTGAAACGCAGTTTCTTTCCAGCCCTGATATCCCTGAAGTAGAACTTCTGCCCTGCCATGTCCTACATTTCCCTAGAGATCCAAGGCACAAAGTATTGCCTTGTTTTCTCAAGGGAAGAGAGGCCACAAAGCTTCTTCCTTCGAGATCTTTGGGAAGATAAGAAACAACTTGGTCTCCACACTGCTCTTAAAGCCTACCGGGAACATCTCTTACAAATGCCTGTGAAATGCAGCTTCTTCCCAGCCCTGATCTCGCTGAAGTAGAACTTCTGCTCTGCCGTGTAATATATTTCCCTAGAGGTGGAAGTCACAAAGGGCTGAGTCATTCCCACCAAAGGAGACAAGCCACAAACGGTCTTGCTTCCAGCTGTTTTGGAAGCTAAGAAACAACTCGCTCTCCACAGTGGTCTTACATCCTACTTGGAACTTCTCTCAGAAATCCTATGAAACGCAGTTTCTTCCCAGCCATGTTCTTGCTGAAGTATAAATTCTGTTCTGCCGTGGAATACATTGCCCTAGAGGTGGAAGTCACAAAGCCCTTCCTGGCTCCAAGATGAGACAGGCCACAGATTGTCTTGCTTACAGCTCTTTCGCAAGGTGAGAAAGAACTCACTTTCCCCTGGGCTCTAACAGAGTAACGGGAACCTCTGATACAAAGACCTGAAATGCAGTTTGTTTCCAGTCCAGATGTCACTGCCTTGGAACTTCTGCTATAAGCCCTGTCGTACATTGCTATAGAGGTGGAAGTGACAAAGTGATGACTCATTGCCTCCCAAGGAGACAAGCCACAAACCTTCTTGCTTTCAGCTCTTTGGGAAGCTAAGAAACAACTCGATCTCCACAGTGCTGTTACAGCCTACCGGCACCATCTCTCACAAAGGCCTGTCAAATGCCGTTCTTTCCAACCCTGATCTCGCTGAAGTAGCACTCCTGCTCTGCCGTGTCCTACATTGAACTAGAGGTGCAAGGCACAAATTCCTGCCTTGTTTCTTCAAGGGGAGACAGGCCACAAATCTTCTTGGTTCCAGCTCTTTGGGAAGCTAAGAAACAACTTGCTCTCCAGAGTTCTCTTACAGGCTACCGGGAACATCTCTCACAAAGCCCTGTGAAACGCAGTTTCTTTCCAGCACTGATCTTGCTGAAGTAGAACTTCTGCTCTGTCCTGTCCTACATTGCCCAAGAGGTGCAAGGCACGATGTCCTCCCTTGTTTCCTCAAGGGGAGACAGGCCACAAAGCGTTTTGCTTCCTGCTCTTTGGGAAGGTAAGAAACAACTAGCTCTCCACAGTGCTCTCACAGCCTTCTGTAAAATCTCTCACAAATCCTATGAAACGCAGTTTCTTCTCACCCCTGATCTCGCTGAAGTAGAACTTCTGCTGTGAAGTGTAATACATTGCTGTAGAGGTGGAAGTCACAAAGCCCTGCTTGGCTTCCTTAAGATGAGACAGGCCACAGACCGTCTTGCCTCCATCTCTTTGGCAAGGTGAGAAAGAACTCGCTTTCCACAGGGCTCTTACAATCTACCGGGAACCTCTCATACAAAGGCCTGAAATGCAGGGTGTTTCCAGCCATGATCTCACTGCCTTGGAACTTCTGCTCTATGCCATGTTCTACATTGCTCTAGAGGTGGAAGAGACAACACACTGAGTCATTGCTGCCAAATGAGAGAAGCCACAAACGGCCTTGCTTCCAGCTCTTTTGGAAGCTAAGAAACAACTCCCTCTACACAGTGCTCTTACAGCCTACCAGGGACATCTCTTACAAATGCCTGTGAAACGCAGTTTCTTCCCAGCCCTGATCTGGCTGAAGTAGAACTTCTCCTTTGACGTGTCGTACTCTGCCCTAGAGGTGCAAGTCACAAAGTCCTGCCTTGTTCCTGAAGTGGAGACAGGCCGCAAAGCGTCTTGCTTCCAGCTCTTTGGGAAGCTAAGAAACAACTCGCTCTCAACAGTGCTCTTACAGCCTGCCAGGAACATCTCTCAAAAATCCTGTGAAACGCACTTTCTTCCCAGCCCTGATCTCACTGAAGTAGAACTTCTGCTATGCCGTATAATACATTTCGCTAGAGGTGGAAGTCACAATGGCCTACTTGCTCCCTTAAGAGGAGACAGGGAAAAGACCGTCTTGTTTCCAGCTCTTTGGCAAGGTGAGAAAGTACTCGAGTTCCACTGGGCTCTTACAGCCTATTGGGAACCTCTCATACAAAGGCCTGAAATGAAGTTTGTTTCCAGCCATGATCTCAGTGCCTTAGAACTTCTGCTCTAAGCCATGTCCTACATTGTTCTAGAGGTGGAAGTCACTAAGCCTTGAGTCATTGCCGCCAAAGGAGACAAGCCAAAAATGGTCATGCTTCCAGCTCTTTGGGAAGCTAAGAAACAACTTGCTCTTCACAGTGCTCTTACAGCCTACCGGGAACATCTCTTACAAAGGCCTGTGAAACGCAGTTTCTTTGAGCCCTGATCTCACTGAAGTAGAACTTGTGCTTTGCCATGTGCTACATTGCTCTAAAGGTGCAGCGAACAAAGTCCTGCCTTGTTTCCTCGAGGGGAGACAGGCCACATAGCGTCTTGCTTTCAGCTCTTGGGGAGGCTAAGAAACAACACGCTCTCCACAGTGCTCTTACATCCTACTGGGAACATCTCTCACAAAGGCCTGTGAAAGGAAGTTTCTTAACAGTCCTCATCTCGCTGAAGTAAAACTTCTGCTGTGCCATGTCCTACATTGACCTAGAGGTGCAAGGGACAATGACTTGCCTTGTTTCAACAAGGGGAGGCAGGCAACAAAGGGTCTACGTTCCAGCTCTTTGGGAGGCTAAGAAACAACTCGCTCTCCACAGTGCTCTTACAGCCTACTGGGAACATCTCTCACAAATCATGTGAAATGCAGTTTCTTCCCAACCATGATCTCGCTGAAGTAGAAATTCTGCTCTGCCGTGTAATACATTTCCCTAGACATGCAAGGCACAAAGCCTTGCCTGGCTCCCTTAAGATGAGACAGGCCACAGACCGTCTTGGTTCCAGCTCTTTTGCCAGGTTAGAAAGAAGTCACTTTCCCCTGGGCTCTTACAGCCTACCGGGGACGTCTCATACAAAGACATGAATTGCAGTTTGTTTCCAGCCCAGATGACGCAGCCTTGCAACTTCTGCTATAAGCCATGTCCTACATTGATCTAGAGGTGAAAGTGACAAAGCACTGAATCATTGCCTCCAAAGGAGACAAGCCAAACACGATCTTGCTTCTAGCTCTTTGGAAGCCAAGAAACAACTCGCTCTACACAGTTCTCTTACAGCCTACCGGGAACATCTCTCACAAATCCTCTGAAACGCACTTCTTCCCAGCCATGATCTCGCTGAAGTAGAAATTCTGCTCCTCCATGTAATACATTGGCCTAGAGATGGAAGTCACAAAGCCCTGCCTGGCTGCCTTAAGATGAGACAGGCCATAGACTGTCTTGCTTACACCACTTTCGCAAGGTGAGAAAGAACTAGCTTTCCACTCGGCTCTTACAGCCTACCAGGAAGCTCTGATATAAAGACAAGAATTGCAGTTTGTTTCCAGCCCAGATGTCGCCGCCATGCAAATTCTGCTATAAGCCATATCCTACATTGCTCTAGAGGTGGAAGTGACAAAGCAATGAGTCATTGCCTCCAAAGGAGACAAGCCAAAAACAGTCTTGCTTCCAGGTCTTTTGGAAGCTAAGAAACAACTGGCTCTCCAGAGTGCTCTTACAGCCTACCGGGAACATCTCTCATGAAGGCTTGTGAAAGGAAGTTTCTTTCCAGCCCTGATCTCGCTGAAGCAGAACTTCTGCTCTGCCGTGTCCTACATTGCCCTAGAGGTGAAAGGCACAAAGTCCTGCCTTGTTTCCTCAAGGGCAGACAGGCCACAAAGCGTCTTTCTTTCAGGTCTTTGGGAAGGTAAGAAACAACTTGCTCTCCACAGTGCTATTACAGCCTACCAGGAACATCTCTCACAAAGGCCTGTGAAATGCAGTTTTTTCCCAGCCCTGATCTCGCTGAAGTAGAACTTCTGCTCTGCCGTGTAGTGCATTGCCCTAGAGGTGGAACTCACAAAGCCCTGCATGGCTTCCTTAAGAGGAGACAGGCCACAGACCGTCTTGCTTCCAGCTCTTTCCCAAGGTGAGAAAGAACTCGCTTTCCCCTGGGCTCTTAGAGCCTATCGGAAACGTCTGATACAAAGACCAGAAATGCAGTTTGTTTCCTGCCCAGTTCTCTCGGCCTTGGACTTCTACTCGAAGCCATGTCCTACATTGCTATAGAGGTGGAAGTGAGAAAGCTATGAGTCATTGCCTCCAAAGGAGACAAACCACAAACTGTCTTGCTTCCAGCCCTTTTGAAAGCTACGAAACAACTCTCTCTCCACAGTGCTCTTAAAGCCTACCGGGAACATCTCTTACAAAGGCCTGTGAAACACAGTTCTTGCCAGCCCTGACCGCGCTGAAGTAGAACTTCTGCTCTGCCGTGTTCTACATTGCTCTAGAGGTGGAAGTGAGAAAGCTATGAGTCATTGCCTCCAAAGGAGACAAGACACAAACGGTCTTTCTTCCAGCTCTAGGAAGCTAAGAAACAAGTGGCTCTCCATCTTGCTCTTATAGCCTACTGGGAACATCACTTACAAAGACCTGTGAAACGCAGTTTCTTTCCAGCCCTGATATCCCTGAAGTAGAACTTCTGCCCTGCCATGTCCTACATTTCCCTAGAGATCCAAGGCACAAAGTATTGCCTTGTTTTCTCAAGGGAAGAGAGGCCACAAAGCTTCTTCCTTCGAGATCTTTGGGAAGATAAGAAACAACTTGGTCTCCACACTGCTCTTAAAGCCTACCGGGAACATCTCTTACAAATGCCTGTGAAATGCAGCTTCTTCCCAGCCCTGATCTCGCTGAAGTAGAACTTCTGCTCTGCCGTGTAATATATTTCCCTAGAGGTGGAAGTCACAAAGGGCTGAGTCATTCCCACCAAAGGAGACAAGCCACAAACGGTCTTGCTTCCAGCTGTTTTGGAAGCTAAGAAACAACTCGCTCTCCACAGTGGTCTTACATCCTACTTGGAACTTCTCTCAGAAATCCTATGAAACGCAGTTTCTTCCCAGCCATGTTCTTGCTGAAGTATAAATTCTGTTCTGCCGTGGAATACATTGCCCTAGAGGTGGAAGTCACAAAGCCCTTCCTGGCTCCAAGATGAGACAGGCCACAGATTGTCTTGCTTACAGCTCTTTCGCAAGGTGAGAAAGAACTCACTTTCCCCTGGGCTCTAACAGAGTAACGGGAACCTCTGATACAAAGACCTGAAATGCAGTTTGTTTCCAGTCCAGATGTCACTGCCTTGGAACTTCTGCTATAAGCCCTGTCGTACATTGCTATAGAGGTGGAAGTGACAAAGTGATGACTCATTGCCTCCCAAGGAGACAAGCCACAAACCTTCTTGCTTTCAGCTCTTTGGGAAGCTAAGAAACAACTCGATCTCCACAGTGCTGTTACAGCCTACCGGCACCATCTCTCACAAAGGCCTGTCAAATGCCGTTCTTTCCAACCCTGATCTCGCTGAAGTAGCACTCCTGCTCTGCCGTGTCCTACATTGAACTAGAGGTGCAAGGCACAAATTCCTGCCTTGTTTCTTCAAGGGGAGACAGGCCACAAATCTTCTTGGTTCCAGCTCTTTGGGAAGCTAAGAAACAACTTGCTCTCCAGAGTTCTCTTACAGGCTACCGGGAACATCTCTCACAAAGCCCTGTGAAACGCAGTTTCTTTCCAGCACTGATCTTGCTGAAGTAGAACTTCTGCTCTGTCCTGTCCTACATTGCCCAAGAGGTGCAAGGCACGATGTCCTCCCTTGTTTCCTCAAGGGGAGACAGGCCACAAAGCGTTTTGCTTCCTGCTCTTTGGGAAGGTAAGAAACAACTAGCTCTCCACAGTGCTCTCACAGCCTTCTGTAAAATCTCTCACAAATCCTATGAAACGCAGTTTCTTCTCACCCCTGATCTCGCTAAAGTAGAACTTCTGCTGTGAAGTGTAATACATTGCTGTAGAGGTGGAAGTCACAAAGCCCTGCTTGGCTTCCTTAAGATGAGACAGGCCACAGACCGTCTTGCCTCCATCTCTTTGGCAAGGTGAGAAAGAACTCGCTTTCCACAGGGCTCTTACAATCTACCGGGAACCTCTCATACAAAGGCCTGAAATGCAGGGTGTTTCCAGCCATGATCTCACTGCCTTGGAACTTCTGCTCTATGCCATGTTCTACATTGCTCTAGAGGTGGAAGAGACAACACACTGAGTCATTGCTGCCAAATGAGAGAAGCCACAAACGGCCTTGCTTCCAGCTCTTTTGGAAGCTAAGAAACAACTCCCTCTACACAGTGCTCTTACAGCCTACCAGGGACATCTCTTACAAATGCCTGTGAAACGCAGTTTCTTCCCAGCCCTGATCTGGCTGAAGTAGAACTTCTCCTTTGACGTGTCGTACTCTGCCCTAGAGGTGCAAGTCACAAAGTCCTGCCTTGTTCCTGAAGTGGAGACAGGCCGCAAAGCGTCTTGCTTCCAGCTCTTTGGGAAGCTAAGAAACAACTCGCTCTCAACAGTGCTCTTACAGCCTGCCAGGAACATCTCTCAAAAATCCTGTGAAACGCACTTTCTTCCCAGCCCTGATCTCACTGAAGTAGAACTTCTGCTATGCCGTATAATACATTTCGCTAGAGGTGGAAGTCACAATGGCCTACTTGCTCCCTTAAGAGGAGACAGGGAAAAGACCGTCTTGTTTCCAGCTCTTTGGCAAGGTGAGAAAGTACTCGAGTTCCACTGGGCTCTTACAGCCTATTGGGAACCTCTCATACAAAGGCCTGAAATGAAGTTTGTTTCCAGCCATGATCTCAGTGCCTTAGAACTTCTGCTCTAAGCCATGTCCTACATTGTTCTAGAGGTGGAAGTCACTAAGCCTTGAGTCATTGCCGCCAAAGGAGACAAGCCAAAAATGGTCATGCTTCCAGCTCTTTGGGAAGCTAAGAAACAACTTGCTCTTCACAGTGCTCTTACAGCCTACCGGGAACATCTCTTACAAAGGCCTGTGAAACGCAGTTTCTTTGAGCCCTGATCTCACTGAAGTAGAACTTGTGCTTTGCCATGTGCTACATTGCTCTAAAGGTGCAG
This sequence comes from Equus caballus, assembly GCF_041296265.1. NCBI lineage: Eukaryota > Metazoa > Chordata > Mammalia > Perissodactyla > Equidae > Equus > Equus caballus. The sequence continues at coordinate 49,589,115 of NC_091692.1, forward strand.
CGAACAAAGTCCTGCCTTGTTTCCTCGAGGGGAGACAGGCCACATAGCGTCTTGCTTTCAGCTCTTGGGGAGGCTAAGAAACAACACGCTCTCCACAGTGCTCTTACATCCTACTGGGAACATCTCTCACAAAGGCCTGTGAAAGGAAGTTTCTTAACAGTCCTCATCTCGCTGAAGTAAAACTTCTGCTGTGCCATGTCCTACATTGACCTAGAGGTGCAAGGGACAATGACTTGCCTTGTTTCAACAAGGGGAGGCAGGCAACAAAGGGTCTACGTTCCAGCTCTTTGGGAGGCTAAGAAACAACTCGCTCTCCACAGTGCTCTTACAGCCTACTGGGAACATCTCTCACAAATCATGTGAAATGCAGTTTCTTCCCAACCATGATCTCGCTGAAGTAGAAATTCTGCTCTGCCGTGTAATACATTTCCCTAGACATGCAAGGCACAAAGCCTTGCCTGGCTCCCTTAAGATGAGACAGGCCACAGACCGTCTTGGTTCCAGCTCTTTTGCCAGGTGAGAAAGAAGTCACTTTCCCCTGGGCTCTTACAGCCTACCGGGGACGTCTCATACAAAGACATGAATTGCAGTTTGTTTCCAGCCCAGATGACGCAGCCTTGCAACTTCTGCTATAAGCCATGTCCTACATTGATCTAGAGGTGAAAGTGACAAAGCACTGAATCATTGCCTCCAAAGGAGACAAGCCAAACACGATCTTGCTTCTAGCTCTTTGGAAGCCAAGAAACAACTCGCTCTACACAGTTCTCTTACAGCCTACCGGGAACATCTCTCACAAATCCTCTGAAACGCACTTCTTCCCAGCCATGATCTCGCTGAAGTAGAAATTCTGCTCCTCCATGTAATACATTGGCCTAGAGATGGAAGTCACAAAGCCCTGCCTGGCTGCCTTAAGATGAGACAGGCCATAGACTGTCTTGCTTACACCACTTTCGCAAGGTGAGAAAGAACTAGCTTTCCACTCGGCTCTTACAGCCTACCAGGAAGCTCTGATATAAAGACAAGAATTGCAGTTTGTTTCCAGCCCAGATGTCGCCGCCATGCAAATTCTGCTATAAGCCATATCCTACATTGCTCTAGAGGTGGAAGTGACAAAGCAATGAGTCATTGCCTCCAAAGGAGACAAGCCAAAAACAGTCTTGCTTCCAGGTCTTTTGGAAGCTAAGAAACAACTGGCTCTCCAGAGTGCTCTTACAGCCTACCGGGAACATCTCTCATGAAGGCTTGTGAAAGGAAGTTTCTTTCCAGCCCTGATCTCGCTGAAGCAGAACTTCTGCTCTGCCGTGTCCTACATTGCCCTAGAGGTGAAAGGCACAAAGTCCTGCCTTGTTTCCTCAAGGGCAGACAGGCCACAAAGCGTCTTTCTTTCAGGTCTTTGGGAAGGTAAGAAACAACTTGCTCTCCACAGTGCTATTACAGCCTACCAGGAACATCTCTCACAAAGGCCTGTGAAATGCAGTTTTTTCCCAGCCCTGATCTCGCTGAAGTAGAACTTCTGCTCTGCCGTGTAGTGCATTGCCCTAGAGGTGGAACTCACAAAGCCCTGCATGGCTTCCTTAAGAGGAGACAGGCCACAGACCGTCTTGCTTCCAGCTCTTTCCCAAGGTGAGAAAGAACTCGCTTTCCCCTGGGCTCTTAGAGCCTATCGGAAACGTCTGATACAAAGACCAGAAATGCAGTTTGTTTCCTGCCCAGTTCTCTCGGCCTTGGACTTCTACTCGAAGCCATGTCCTACATTGCTATAGAGGTGGAAGTGAGAAAGCTATGAGTCATTGCCTCCAAAGGAGACAAACCACAAACTGTCTTGCTTCCAGCCCTTTTGAAAGCTACGAAACAACTCTCTCTCCACAGTGCTCTTAAAGCCTACCGGGAACATCTCTTACAAAGGCCTGTGAAACACAGTTCTTGCCAGCCCTGACCGCGCTGAAGTAGAACTTCTGCTCTGCCGTGTTCTACATTGCTCTAGAGGTGGAAGTGAGAAAGCTATGAGTCATTGCCTCCAAAGGAGACAAGACACAAACGGTCTTTCTTCCAGCTCTAGGAAGCTAAGAAACAAGTGGCTCTCCATCTTGCTCTTATAGCCTACTGGGAACATCACTTACAAAGACCTGTGAAACGCAGTTTCTTTCCAGCCCTGATATCCCTGAAGTAGAACTTCTGCCCTGCCATGTCCTACATTTCCCTAGAGATCCAAGGCACAAAGTATTGCCTTGTTTTCTCAAGGGAAGAGAGGCCACAAAGCTTCTTCCTTCGAGATCTTTGGGAAGATAAGAAACAACTTGGTCTCCACACTGCTCTTAAAGCCTACCGGGAACATCTCTTACAAATGCCTGTGAAATGCAGCTTCTTCCCAGCCCTGATCTCGCTGAAGTAGAACTTCTGCTCTGCCGTGTAATATATTTCCCTAGAGGTGGAAGTCACAAAGGGCTGAGTCATTCCCACCAAAGGAGACAAGCCACAAACGGTCTTGCTTCCAGCTGTTTTGGAAGCTAAGAAACAACTCGCTCTCCACAGTGGTCTTACATCCTACTTGGAACTTCTCTCAGAAATCCTATGAAACGCAGTTTCTTCCCAGCCATGTTCTTGCTGAAGTATAAATTCTGTTCTGCCGTGGAATACATTGCCCTAGAGGTGGAAGTCACAAAGCCCTTCCTGGCTCCAAGATGAGACAGGCCACAGATTGTCTTGCTTACAGCTCTTTCGCAAGGTGAGAAAGAACTCACTTTCCCCTGGGCTCTAACAGAGTAACGGGAACCTCTGATACAAAGACCTGAAATGCAGTTTGTTTCCAGTCCAGATGTCACTGCCTTGGAACTTCTGCTATAAGCCCTGTCGTACATTGCTATAGAGGTGGAAGTGACAAAGTGATGACTCATTGCCTCCCAAGGAGACAAGCCACAAACCTTCTTGCTTTCAGCTCTTTGGGAAGCTAAGAAACAACTCGATCTCCACAGTGCTGTTACAGCCTACCGGCACCATCTCTCACAAAGGCCTGTCAAATGCCGTTCTTTCCAACCCTGATCTCGCTGAAGTAGCACTCCTGCTCTGCCGTGTCCTACATTGAACTAGAGGTGCAAGGCACAAATTCCTGCCTTGTTTCTTCAAGGGGAGACAGGCCACAAATCTTCTTGGTTCCAGCTCTTTGGGAAGCTAAGAAACAACTTGCTCTCCAGAGTTCTCTTACAGGCTACCGGGAACATCTCTCACAAAGCCCTGTGAAACGCAGTTTCTTTCCAGCACTGATCTTGCTGAAGTAGAACTTCTGCTCTGTCCTGTCCTACATTGCCCAAGAGGTGCAAGGCACGATGTCCTCCCTTGTTTCCTCAAGGGGAGACAGGCCACAAAGCGTTTTGCTTCCTGCTCTTTGGGAAGGTAAGAAACAACTAGCTCTCCACAGTGCTCTCACAGCCTTCTGTAAAATCTCTCACAAATCCTATGAAACGCAGTTTCTTCTCACCCCTGATCTCGCTGAAGTAGAACTTCTGCTGTGAAGTGTAATACATTGCTGTAGAGGTGGAAGTCACAAAGCCCTGCTTGGCTTCCTTAAGATGAGACAGGCCACAGACCGTCTTGCCTCCATCTCTTTGGCAAGGTGAGAAAGAACTCGCTTTCCACAGGGCTCTTACAATCTACCGGGAACCTCTCATACAAAGGCCTGAAATGCAGGGTGTTTCCAGCCATGATCTCACTGCCTTGGAACTTCTGCTCTATGCCATGTTCTACATTGCTCTAGAGGTGGAAGAGACAACACACTGAGTCATTGCTGCCAAATGAGAGAAGCCACAAACGGCCTTGCTTCCAGCTCTTTTGGAAGCTAAGAAACAACTCCCTCTACACAGTGCTCTTACAGCCTACCAGGGACATCTCTTACAAATGCCTGTGAAACGCAGTTTCTTCCCAGCCCTGATCTGGCTGAAGTAGAACTTCTCCTTTGACGTGTCGTACTCTGCCCTAGAGGTGCAAGTCACAAAGTCCTGCCTTGTTCCTGAAGTGGAGACAGGCCGCAAAGCGTCTTGCTTCCAGCTCTTTGGGAAGCTAAGAAACAACTCGCTCTCAACAGTGCTCTTACAGCCTGCCAGGAACATCTCTCAAAAATCCTGTGAAACGCACTTTCTTCCCAGCCCTGATCTCACTGAAGTAGAACTTCTGCTATGCCGTATAATACATTTCGCTAGAGGTGGAAGTCACAATGGCCTACTTGCTCCCTTAAGAGGAGACAGGGAAAAGACCGTCTTGTTTCCAGCTCTTTGGCAAGGTGAGAAAGTACTCGAGTTCCACTGGGCTCTTACAGCCTATTGGGAACCTCTCATACAAAGGCCTGAAATGAAGTTTGTTTCCAGCCATGATCTCAGTGCCTTAGAACTTCTGCTCTAAGCCATGTCCTACATTGTTCTAGAGGTGGAAGTCACTAAGCCTTGAGTCATTGCCGCCAAAGGAGACAAGCCAAAAATGGTCATGCTTCCAGCTCTTTGGGAAGCTAAGAAACAACTTGCTCTTCACAGTGCTCTTACAGCCTACCGGGAACATCTCTTACAAAGGCCTGTGAAACGCAGTTTCTTTGAGCCCTGATCTCACTGAAGTAGAACTTGTGCTTTGCCATGTGCTACATTGCTCTAAAGGTGCAGCGAACAAAGTCCTGCCTTGTTTCCTCGAGGGGAGACAGGCCACATAGCGTCTTGCTTTCAGCTCTTGGGGAGGCTAAGAAACAACACGCTCTCCACAGTGCTCTTACATCCTACTGGGAACATCTCTCACAAAGGCCTGTGAAAGGAAGTTTCTTAACAGTCCTCATCTCGCTGAAGTAAAACTTCTGCTGTGCCATGTCCTACATTGACCTAGAGGTGCAAGGGACAATGACTTGCCTTGTTTCAACAAGGGGAGGCAGGCAACAAAGGGTCTACGTTCCAGCTCTTTGGGAGGCTAAGAAACAACTCGCTCTCCACAGTGCTCTTACAGCCTACTGGGAACATCTCTCACAAATCATGTGAAATGCAGTTTCTTCCCAACCATGATCTCGCTGAAGTAGAAATTCTGCTCTGCCGTGTAATACATTTCCCTAGACATGCAAGGCACAAAGCCTTGCCTGGCTCCCTTAAGATGAGACAGGCCACAGACCGTCTTGGTTCCAGCTCTTTTGCCAGGTGAGAAAGAAGTCACTTTCCCCTGGGCTCTTACAGCCTACCGGGGACGTCTCATACAAAGACATGAATTGCAGTTTGTTTCCAGCCCAGATGACGCAGCCTTGCAACTTCTGCTATAAGCCATGTCCTACATTGATCTAGAGGTGAAAGTGACAAAGCACTGAATCATTGCCTCCAAAGGAGACAAGCCAAACACGATCTTGCTTCTAGCTCTTTGGAAGCCAAGAAACAACTCGCTCTACACAGTTCTCTTACAGCCTACCGGGAACATCTCTCACAAATCCTCTGAAACGCACTTCTTCCCAGCCATGATCTCGCTGAAGTAGAAATTCTGCTCCTCCATGTAATACATTGGCCTAGAGATGGAAGTCACAAAGCCCTGCCTGGCTGCCTTAAGATGAGACAGGCCATAGACTGTCTTGCTTACACCACTTTCGCAAGGTGAGAAAGAACTAGCTTTCCACTCGGCTCTTACAGCCTACCAGGAAGCTCTGATATAAAGACAAGAATTGCAGTTTGTTTCCAGCCCAGATGTCGCCGCCATGCAAATTCTGCTATAAGCCATATCCTACATTGCTCTAGAGGTGGAAGTGACAAAGCAATGAGTCATTGCCTCCAAAGGAGACAAGCCAAAAACAGTCTTGCTTCCAGGTCTTTTGGAAGCTAAGAAACAACTGGCTCTCCAGAGTGCTCTTACAGCCTACCGGGAACATCTCTCATGAAGGCTTGTGAAAGGAAGTTTCTTTCCAGCCCTGATCTCGCTGAAGCAGAACTTCTGCTCTGCCGTGTCCTACATTGCCCTAGAGGTGAAAGGCACAAAGTCCTGCCTTGTTTCCTCAAGGGCAGACAGGCCACAAAGCGTCTTTCTTTCAGGTCTTTGGGAAGGTAAGAAACAACTTGCTCTCCACAGTGCTATTACAGCCTACCAGGAACATCTCTCACAAAGGCCTGTGAAATGCAGTTTTTTCCCAGCCCTGATCTCGCTGAAGTAGAACTTCTGCTCTGCCGTGTAGTGCATTGCCCTAGAGGTGGAACTCACAAAGCCCTGCATGGCTTCCTTAAGAGGAGACAGGCCACAGACCGTCTTGCTTCCAGCTCTTTCCCAAGGTGAGAAAGAACTCGCTTTCCCCTGGGCTCTTAGAGCCTATCGGAAACGTCTGATACAAAGACCAGAAATGCAGTTTGTTTCCTGCCCAGTTCTCTCGGCCTTGGACTTCTACTCGAAGCCATGTCCTACATTGCTATAGAGGTGGAAGTGAGAAAGCTATGAGTCATTGCCTCCAAAGGAGACAAACCACAAACTGTCTTGCTTCCAGCCCTTTTGAAAGCTACGAAACAACTCTCTCTCCACAGTGCTCTTAAAGCCTACCGGGAACATCTCTTACAAAGGCCTGTGAAACACAGTTCTTGCCAGCCCTGACCGCGCTGAAGTAGAACTTCTGCTCTGCCGTGTTCTACATTGCTCTAGAGGTGGAAGTGAGAAAGCTATGAGTCATTGCCTCCAAAGGAGACAAGACACAAACGGTCTTTCTTCCAGCTCTAGGAAGCTAAGAAACAAGTGGCTCTCCATCTTGCTCTTATAGCCTACTGGGAACATCACTTACAAAGACCTGTGAAACGCAGTTTCTTTCCAGCCCTGATATCCCTGAAGTAGAACTTCTGCCCTGCCATGTCCTACATTTCCCTAGAGATCCAAGGCACAAAGTATTGCCTTGTTTTCTCAAGGGAAGAGAGGCCACAAAGCTTCTTCCTTCGAGATCTTTGGGAAGATAAGAAACAACTTGGTCTCCACACTGCTCTTAAAGCCTACCGGGAACATCTCTTACAAATGCCTGTGAAATGCAGCTTCTTCCCAGCCCTGATCTCGCTGAAGTAGAACTTCTGCTCTGCCGTGTAATATATTTCCCTAGAGGTGGAAGTCACAAAGGGCTGAGTCATTCCCACCAAAGGAGACAAGCCACAAACGGTCTTGCTTCCAGCTGTTTTGGAAGCTAAGAAACAACTCGCTCTCCACAGTGGTCTTACATCCTACTTGGAACTTCTCTCAGAAATCCTATGAAACGCAGTTTCTTCCCAGCCATGTTCTTGCTGAAGTATAAATTCTGTTCTGCCGTGGAATACATTGCCCTAGAGGTGGAAGTCACAAAGCCCTTCCTGGCTCCAAGATGAGACAGGCCACAGATTGTCTTGCTTACAGCTCTTTCGCAAGGTGAGAAAGAACTCACTTTCCCCTGGGCTCTAACAGAGTAACGGGAACCTCTGATACAAAGACCTGAAATGCAGTTTGTTTCCAGTCCAGATGTCACTGCCTTGGAACTTCTGCTATAAGCCCTGTCGTACATTGCTATAGAGGTGGAAGTGACAAAGTGATGACTCATTGCCTCCCAAGGAGACAAGCCACAAACCTTCTTGCTTTCAGCTCTTTGGGAAGCTAAGAAACAACTCGATCTCCACAGTGCTGTTACAGCCTACCGGCACCATCTCTCACAAAGGCCTGTCAAATGCCGTTCTTTCCAACCCTGATCTCGCTGAAGTAGCACTCCTGCTCTGCCGTGTCCTACATTGAACTAGAGGTGCAAGGCACAAATTCCTGCCTTGTTTCTTCAAGGGGAGACAGGCCACAAATCTTCTTGGTTCCAGCTCTTTGGGAAGCTAAGAAACAACTTGCTCTCCAGAGTTCTCTTACAGGCTACCGGGAACATCTCTCACAAAGCCCTGTGAAACGCAGTTTCTTTCCAGCACTGATCTTGCTGAAGTAGAACTTCTGCTCTGTCCTGTCCTACATTGCCCAAGAGGTGCAAGGCACGATGTCCTCCCTTGTTTCCTCAAGGGGAGACAGGCCACAAAGCGTTTTGCTTCCTGCTCTTTGGGAAGGTAAGAAACAACTAGCTCTCCACAGTGCTCTCACAGCCTTCTGTAAAATCTCTCACAAATCCTATGAAACGCAGTTTCTTCTCACCCCTGATCTCGCTGAAGTAGAACTTCTGCTGTGAAGTGTAATACATTGCTGTAGAGGTGGAAGTCACAAAGCCCTGCTTGGCTTCCTTAAGATGAGACAGGCCACAGACCGTCTTGCCTCCATCTCTTTGGCAAGGTGAGAAAGAACTCGCTTTCCACAGGGCTCTTACAATCTACCGGGAACCTCTCATACAAAGGCCTGAAATGCAGGGTGTTTCCAGCCATGATCTCACTGCCTTGGAACTTCTGCTCTATGCCATGTTCTACATTGCTCTAGAGGTGGAAGAGACAACACACTGAGTCATTGCTGCCAAATGAGAGAAGCCACAAACGGCCTTGCTTCCAGCTCTTTTGGAAGCTAAGAAACAACTCCCTCTACACAGTGCTCTTACAGCCTACCAGGGACATCTCTTACAAATGCCTGTGAAACGCAGTTTCTTCCCAGCCCTGATCTGGCTGAAGTAGAACTTCTCCTTTGACGTGTCGTACTCTGCCCTAGAGGTGCAAGTCACAAAGTCCTGCCTTGTTCCTGAAGTGGAGACAGGCCGCAAAGCGTCTTGCTTCCAGCTCTTTGGGAAGCTAAGAAACAACTCGCTCTCAACAGTGCTCTTACAGCCTGCCAGGAACATCTCTCAAAAATCCTGTGAAACGCACTTTCTTCCCAGCCCTGATCTCACTGAAGTAGAACTTCTGCTATGCCGTATAATACATTTCGCTAGAGGTGGAAGTCACAATGGCCTACTTGCTCCCTTAAGAGGAGACAGGGAAAAGACCGTCTTGTTTCCAGCTCTTTGGCAAGGTGAGAAAGTACTCGAGTTCCACTGGGCTCTTACAGCCTATTGGGAACCTCTCATACAAAGGCCTGAAATGAAGTTTGTTTCCAGCCATGATCTCAGTGCCTTAGAACTTCTGCTCTAAGCCATGTCCTACATTGTTCTAGAGGTGGAAGTCACTAAGCCTTGAGTCATTGCCGCCAAAGGAGACAAGCCAAAAATGGTCATGCTTCCAGCTCTTTGGGAAGCTAAGAAACAACTTGCTCTTCACAGTGCTCTTACAGCCTACCGGGAACATCTCTTACAAAGGCCTGTGAAACGCAGTTTCTTTGAGCCCTGATCTCACTGAAGTAGAACTTGTGCTTTGCCATGTGCTACATTGCTCTAAAGGTGCAGCGAACAAAGTCCTGCCTTGTTTCCTCGAGGGGAGACAGGCCACATAGCGTCTTGCTTTCAGCTCTTGGGGAGGCTAAGAAACAACACGCTCTCCACAGTGCTCTTACATCCTACTGGGAACATCTCTCACAAAGGCCTGTGAAAGGAAGTTTCTTAACAGTCCTCATCTCGCTGAAGTAAAACTTCTGCTGTGCCATGTCCTACATTGACCTAGAGGTGCAAGGGACAATGACTTGCCTTGTTTCAACAAGGGGAGGCAGGCAACAAAGGGTCTACGTTCCAGCTCTTTGGGAGGCTAAGAAACAACTCGCTCTCCACAGTGCTCTTACAGCCTACTGGGAACATCTCTCACAAATCATGTGAAATGCAGTTTCTTCCCAACCATGATCTCGCTGAAGTAGAAATTCTGCTCTGCCGTGTAATACATTTCCCTAGACATGCAAGGCACAAAGCCTTGCCTGGCTCCCTTAAGATGAGACAGGCCACAGACCGTCTTGGTTCCAGCTCTTTTGCCAGGTGAGAAAGAAGTCACTTTCCCCTGGGCTCTTACAGCCTACCGGGGACGTCTCATACAAAGACATGAATTGCAGTTTGTTTCCAGCCCAGATGACGCAGCCTTGCAACTTCTGCTATAAGCCATGTCCTACATTGATCTAGAGGTGAAAGTGACAAAGCACTGAATCATTGCCTCCAAAGGAGACAAGCCAAACACGATCTTGCTTCTAGCTCTTTGGAAGCCAAGAAACAACTCGCTCTACACAGTTCTCTTACAGCCTACCGGGAACATCTCTCACAAATCCTCTGAAACGCACTTCTTCCCAGCCATGATCTCGCTGAAGTAGAAATTCTGCTCCTCCATGTAATACATTGGCCTAGAGATGGAAGTCACAAAGCCCTGCCTGGCTGCCTTAAGATGAGACAGGCCATAGACTGTCTTGCTTACACCACTTTCGCAAGGTGAGAAAGAACTAGCTTTCCACTCGGCTCTTACAGCCTACCAGGAAGCTCTGATATAAAGACAAGAATTGCAGTTTGTTTCCAGCCCAGATGTCGCCGCCATGCAAATTCTGCTATAAGCCATATCCTACATTGCTCTAGAGGTGGAAGTGACAAAGCAATGAGTCATTGCCTCCAAAGGAGACAAGCCAAAAACAGTCTTGCTTCCAGGTCTTTTGGAAGCTAAGAAACAACTGGCTCTCCAGAGTGCTCTTACAGCCTACCGGGAACATCTCTCATGAAGGCTTGTGAAAGGAAGTTTCTTTCCAGCCCTGATCTCGCTGAAGCAGAACTTCTGCTCTGCCGTGTCCTACATTGCCCTAGAGGTGAAAGGCACAAAGTCCTGCCTTGTTTCCTCAAGGGCAGACAGGCCACAAAGCGTCTTTCTTTCAGGTCTTTGGGAAGGTAAGAAACAACTTGCTCTCCACAGTGCTATTACAGCCTACCAGGAACATCTCTCACAAAGGCCTGTGAAATGCAGTTTTTTCCCAGCCCTGATCTCGCTGAAGTAGAACTTCTGCTCTGCCGTGTAGTGCATTGCCCTAGAGGTGGAACTCACAAAGCCCTGCATGGCTTCCTTAAGAGGAGACAGGCCACAGACCGTCTTGCTTCCAGCTCTTTCCCAAGGTGAGAAAGAACTCGCTTTCCCCTGGGCTCTTAGAGCCTATCGGAAACGTCTGATACAAAGACCAGAAATGCAGTTTGTTTCCTGCCCAGTTCTCTCGGCCTTGGACTTCTACTCGAAGCCATGTCCTACATTGCTATAGAGGTGGAAGTGAGAAAGCTATGAGTCATTGCCTCCAAAGGAGACAAACCACAAACTGTCTTGCTTCCAGCCCTTTTGAAAGCTACGAAACAACTCTCTCTCCACAGTGCTCTTAAAGCCTACCGGGAACATCTCTTACAAAGGCCTGTGAAACACAGTTCTTGCCAGCCCTGACCGCGCTGAAGTAGAACTTCTGCTCTGCCGTGTTCTACATTGCTCTAGAGGTGGAAGTGAGAAAGCTATGAGTCATTGCCTCCAAAGGAGACAAGACACAAACGGTCTTTCTTCCAGCTCTAGGAAGCTAAGAAACAAGTGGCTCTCCATCTTGCTCTTATAGCCTACTGGGAACATCACTTACAAAGACCTGTGAAACGCAGTTTCTTTCCAGCCCTGATATCCCTGAAGTAGAACTTCTGCCCTGCCATGTCCTACATTTCCCTAGAGATCCAAGGCACAAAGTATTGCCTTGTTTTCTCAAGGGAAGAGAGGCCACAAAGCTTCTTCCTTCGAGATCTTTGGGAAGATAAGAAACAACTTGGTCTCCACACTGCTCTTAAAGCCTACCGGGAACATCTCTTACAAATGCCTGTGAAATGCAGCTTCTTCCCAGCCCTGATCTCGCTGAAGTAGAACTTCTGCTCTGCCGTGTAATATATTTCCCTAGAGGTGGAAGTCACAAAGGGCTGAGTCATTCCCACCAAAGGAGACAAGCCACAAACGGTCTTGCTTCCAGCTGTTTTGGAAGCTAAGAAACAACTCGCTCTCCACAGTGGTCTTACATCCTACTTGGAACTTCTCTCAGAAATCCTATGAAACGCAGTTTCTTCCCAGCCATGTTCTTGCTGAAGTATAAATTCTGTTCTGCCGTGGAATACATTGCCCTAGAGGTGGAAGTCACAAAGCCCTTCCTGGCTCCAAGATGAGACAGGCCACAGATTGTCTTGCTTACAGCTCTTTCGCAAGGTGAGAAAGAACTCACTTTCCCCTGGGCTCTAACAGAGTAACGGGAACCTCTGATACAAAGACCTGAAATGCAGTTTGTTTCCAGTCCAGATGTCACTGCCTTGGAACTTCTGCTATAAGCCCTGTCGTACATTGCTATAGAGGTGGAAGTGACAAAGTGATGACTCATTGCCTCCCAAGGAGACAAGCCACAAACCTTCTTGCTTTCAGCTCTTTGGGAAGCTAAGAAACAACTCGATCTCCACAGTGCTGTTACAGCCTACCGGCACCATCTCTCACAAAGGCCTGTCAAATGCCGTTCTTTCCAACCCTGATCTCGCTGAAGTAGCACTCCTGCTCTGCCGTGTCCTACATTGAACTAGAGGTGCAAGGCACAAATTCCTGCCTTGTTTCTTCAAGGGGAGACAGGCCACAAATCTTCTTGGTTCCAGCTCTTTGGGAAGCTAAGAAACAACTTGCTCTCCAGAGTTCTCTTACAGGCTACCGGGAACATCTCTCACAAAGCCCTGTGAAACGCAGTTTCTTTCCAGCACTGATCTTGCTGAAGTAGAACTTCTGCTCTGTCCTGTCCTACATTGCCCAAGAGGTGCAAGGCACGATGTCCTCCCTTGTTTCCTCAAGGGGAGACAGGCCACAAAGCGTTTTGCTTCCTGCTCTTTGGGAAGGTAAGAAACAACTAGCTCTCCACAGTGCTCTCACAGCCTTCTGTAAAATCTCTCACAAATCCTATGAAACGCAGTTTCTTCTCACCCCTGATCTCGCTGAAGTAGAACTTCTGCTGTGAAGTGTAATACATTGCTGTAGAGGTGGAAGTCACAAAGCCCTGCTTGGCTTCCTTAAGATGAGACAGGCCACAGACCGTCTTGCCTCCATCTCTTTGGCAAGGTGAGAAAGAACTCGCTTTCCACAGGGCTCTTACAATCTACCGGGAACCTCTCATACAAAGGCCTGAAATGCAGGGTGTTTCCAGCCATGATCTCACTGCCTTGGAACTTCTGCTCTATGCCATGTTCTACATTGCTCTAGAGGTGGAAGAGACAACACACTGAGTCATTGCTGCCAAATGAGAGAAGCCACAAACGGCCTTGCTTCCAGCTCTTTTGGAAGCTAAGAAACAACTCCCTCTACACAGTGCTCTTACAGCCTACCAGGGACATCTCTTACAAATGCCTGTGAAACGCAGTTTCTTCCCAGCCCTGATCTGGCTGAAGTAGAACTTCTCCTTTGACGTGTCGTACTCTGCCCTAGAGGTGCAAGTCACAAAGTCCTGCCTTGTTCCTGAAGTGGAGACAGGCCGCAAAGCGTCTTGCTTCCAGCTCTTTGGGAAGCTAAGAAACAACTCGCTCTCAACAGTGCTCTTACAGCCTGCCAGGAACATCTCTCAAAAATCCTGTGAAACGCACTTTCTTCCCAGCCCTGATCTCACTGAAGTAGAACTTCTGCTATGCCGTATAATACATTTCGCTAGAGGTGGAAGTCACAATGGCCTACTTGCTCCCTTAAGAGGAGACAGGGAAAAGACCGTCTTGTTTCCAGCTCTTTGGCAAGGTGAGAAAGTACTCGAGTTCCACTGGGCTCTTACAGCCTATTGGGAACCTCTCATACAAAGGCCTGAAATGAAGTTTGTTTCCAGCCATGATCTCAGTGCCTTAGAACTTCTGCTCTAAGCCATGTCCTACATTGTTCTAGAGGTGGAAGTCACTAAGCCTTGAGTCATTGCCGCCAAAGGAGACAAGCCAAAAATGGTCATGCTTCCAGCTCTTTGGGAAGCTAAGAAACAACTTGCTCTTCACAGTGCTCTTACAGCCTACCGGGAACATCTCTTACAAAGGCCTGTGAAACGCAGTTTCTTTGAGCCCTGATCTCACTGAAGTAGAACTTGTGCTTTGCCATGTGCTACATTGCTCTAAAGGTGCAGCGAACAAAGTCCTGCCTTGTTTCCTCGAGGGGAGACAGGCCACATAGCGTCTTGCTTTCAGCTCTTGGGGAGGCTAAGAAACAACACGCTCTCCACAGTGCTCTTACATCCTACTGGGAACATCTCTCACAAAGGCCTGTGAAAGGAAGTTTCTTAACAGTCCTCATCTCGCTGAAGTAAAACTTCTGCTGTGCCATGTCCTACATTGACCTAGAGGTGCAAGGGACAATGACTTGCCTTGTTTCAACAAGGGGAGGCAGGCAACAAAGGGTCTACGTTCCAGCTCTTTGGGAGGCTAAGAAACAACTCGCTCTCCACAGTGCTCTTACAGCCTACTGGGAACATCTCTCACAAATCATGTGAAATGCAGTTTCTTCCCAACCATGATCTCGCTGAAGTAGAAATTCTGCTCTGCCGTGTAATACATTTCCCTAGACATGCAAGGCACAAAGCCTTGCCTGGCTCCCTTAAGATGAGACAGGCCACAGACCGTCTTGGTTCCAGCTCTTTTGCCAGGTGAGAAAGAAGTCACTTTCCCCTGGGCTCTTACAGCCTACCGGGGACGTCTCATACAAAGACATGAATTGCAGTTTGTTTCCAGCCCAGATGACGCAGCCTTGCAACTTCTGCTATAAGCCATGTCCTACATTGATCTAGAGGTGAAAGTGACAAAGCACTGAATCATTGCCTCCAAAGGAGACAAGCCAAACACGATCTTGCTTCTAGCTCTTTGGAAGCCAAGAAACAACTCGCTCTACACAGTTCTCTTACAGCCTACCGGGAACATCTCTCACAAATCCTCTGAAACGCACTTCTTCCCAGCCATGATCTCGCTGAAGTAGAAATTCTGCTCCTCCATGTAATACATTGGCCTAGAGATGGAAGTCACAAAGCCCTGCCTGGCTGCCTTAAGATGAGACAGGCCATAGACTGTCTTGCTTACACCACTTTCGCAAGGTGAGAAAGAACTAGCTTTCCACTCGGCTCTTACAGCCTACCAGGAAGCTCTGATATAAAGACAAGAATTGCAGTTTGTTTCCAGCCCAGATGTCGCCGCCATGCAAATTCTGCTATAAGCCATATCCTACATTGCTCTAGAGGTGGAAGTGACAAAGCAATGAGTCATTGCCTCCAAGGGAGACAAGCCAAAAACAGTCTTGCTTCCAGGTCTTTTGGAAGCTAAGAAACAACTGGCTCTCCAGAGTGCTCTTACAGCCTACCGGGAACATCTCTCATGAAGGCTTGTGAAAGGAAGTTTCTTTCCAGCCCTGATCTCGCTGAAGCAGAACTTCTGCTCTGCCGTGTCCTACATTGCCCTAGAGGTGAAAGGCACAAAGTCCTGCCTTGTTTCCTCAAGGGCAGACAGGCCACAAAGCGTCTTTCTTTCAGGTCTTTGGGAAGGTAAGAAACAACTTGCTCTCCACAGTGCTATTACAGCCTACCAGGAACATCTCTCACAAAGGCCTGTGAAATGCAGTTTTTTCCCAGCCCTGATCTCGCTGAAGAAGAACTTCTTCTCTGCCATGTAATACATTGCCCTATAGGCGGAAGTCACAAAGCCCTGCCTGGCTTCCTTAAGAGGAGACAGGCCACAGATGGTCTTGTTATCAGCTTTTTCCAAGGGGAGAAATCACTCGCTTTCCCCAGGGCTCCTACAGCCTACAGGGAACCTCTGATACAAAGAGCTGACACGCAGTTTGTTTCCAGCCTTGATCTTGCCGCCTGGGAACCTCTGCTCTAAGGCATGTTCTACATTGCTGTACTGGTTTAAGTCACAATGGGCTGAGTCATTGCCTACAAAGGAGACAAGGAACAAACGGTCTTGCTTCCAGCTCTTTGGGAAGCTAAGAAACTACTGGCTCTCCACAGTGCTCTTACAGCCTACTGGGAACATCTCTTACAACCGCCTGAAACACAGTCTTTCCTGCCCTGATCTCGCTGAAGTAGAACTTGTGCTCTGCCGTGTTCTACATTGCCCTAGCAGTGCAAGGCACAAAGCCCTGCCTTCTTTCCTCAAGGTGAGAAACGCCACAAAGAATTTTGCTTCCAGCTCTTTGGGAAGCTAAGAAACAACTGGCTGTCCACAGTGCTCTTACAGCCTCCCGGGAAGATCTCTTGCAAAGGCCTCTGAAACGCATTTTCTTTCCAGCCCTGATCTCGCTGAAGTAGAACTTCTACTCTGTCATGTGCTACATTGCCTTAGATGTGCACGGGACAAAGTCCTGCCTTGTTTCCTCAAAGGGAGACAGGTCACAGACAGTCTTGCATCCAGCTCTTTCACAAGGTGAGAAAGAACTCACTTTCCCCTGGACTCTTAGAGCCTACTGGGAACCTCTCATACAAAGACCTGAAACGCAGTTGGTTTCCAGCCCTGATCTCGCCACTTTGGAACATCTGATCTAAGCCATGTTCAACATTGCTCTAGAGGTGGAGGTGACAAAACGCTGAGTCATTGCCTCCAAAGGAGACAAGCCACAAACGGTCTTGCTTCCAGCTCTTTGGGAAGCTAAGAAACAACTCGCTCTCCACAGTGCTATTACAGACTACTGGGAACATCTCTTACAAAGGCCTGTGAATCACAGTTTTTTCCAGCCCATAACTCCCTCAAGTAGAACTTGTACTTTGCCATGTCCTACATTGCCTAGTGTTGCAAGGCACAAAGTCCTTCCCTGTTTCCTCAAGAGAAGACTGTCCACAAAGGGTCTTGCTTCCAGCTCGTTGGGAATCTAAGAAACAACTCGCTCTCCACACTGCTCTTGAAGCCAACCTGGAAAATCTCTTACAAAGGCCTGGGAAACACAGTTACTTTCCAGCCCTGAACTCGCTGAAGTAGAAATTGTGCTCTGCCGTGTCCTACATTGCCCTAGAGTTGCAAGGCACAAAGTCCTGCCTTGTTTCCTGAAGAGGAGACAGGCCACAAAGCGTCTTTCTTCCAGCTCTTTGGGAATCTAAGAAACATCTCACTCTCCACAGTGCTCTTGCAGCCTACCAGGAACATCTCTTACAAAGGCCTGTGAAACGTAGTTTCTTCCCAACCCTGATCTCGCTGAAGTAGAACTTCTGCTCTGCCGTGTCCTACATTGCTGTAGAGGTGGAAGTCACAAAGTGCTGAGTCATTGCCTCCAAAGCAGACAAGCCACAAACGGTCTTGCTTCCAGTGCTCGGAAGCTAAGAAACTACTGTCTCTCCATAGTGCTCTTACTTCTACCGGGAACATCTCTCACCAAGATCTGTGAAACGCAGTTTCTTCCCAGCCTTAAACTCACTGAAGTAGAACTTATGCTCTGCCATGTAGTACATTGCCCTAGAGGTGCAAGGCACAATGTCCTGCCTTGTTTCCTCAAGGGGAGACAGGACACAAAGCTTCTTGTTTCCAGATCTTTGGGAAGCTAAGAAACAACTAGCTCTCACAAGTGCTCTTACAGCCTACCAGGAACATCTCTCACAAAGACCTGTGAAACGCAGTTTCTTCCCAGCCCTGATCTCCCTGAAGTAGAACTTCTACTTTGCCATGTAATACATTGGCCTAGAGGTGGATGTCACCAAGCCCTGCCTGGCTTCCTTAAGTGGAGACAGGCCACAGACCTTGTTGCTTCAAGCTCTTTCATAAGGTGAGAAAGAACTCGCTTTCCCTGGGCTCTTACAGCCTTTCGGGAACTACTGATACAGCGACCTGAAATGCAGTTTGTTTCCAGCCCAGTTCTCACCGCCTTGGAAGTTCTACTCGAAGCCAAATCCTACATTGCTCCAGAGGTGGAAGTGACAATGCTATGAGTCATTGCCTTCAAAGGAGAGAAGCAACAAACAGTCTTGCTTCCAGCTCTTTGGGAGGCTAAGAATCAATTCGCTCTCCACAGTTCTATTAAACCCTACTGGGAAAATCTATTACAAAGGCCTGTGAAACACAGTTTCTTCCAGGTGCTGATCTCGCTGTAGTAGAACTTCTGCTCTGCTGTGTAATACATTTCCCTAGAGGTGGAAGTCACAATGGCCTGCCTGACTTCCTTAAGAGGAGACAGGCCACAGACCCTCACATACAGCTCTTTGGCATGGTGAGAAAGAACTCACTTTCCACAGGGCTCTTACCGCCTACCATGAACCTCTCATACAAAGGCCTGAAATGCAGTTTGTTTCCAGACATGATCTCACCGCCTTGGAACTTCAGCTCTCAGCCATGTCCCACATTGCTCTAGAGATGGACGACACAAAGCGCTGAGTCATTGCCACCAAAGGAGACAAACCACAAACGGTCTTGCTTCCAGCTCTTTGGGAAGCTAAGAAACAACTCGCTCTCCACAGTGCTCTTACAGCCTAGCAGGAACATCTCTCACAAAGGCCTGTGAAAGGCCTTTTCTTCCCAGCCCTGATCTCGCTGAAGTAGAACTTCTCTGCAGGCTCGTACATTGTCCTGTAGGTGCAAGGCACAAAGTCCTGCCTTGTTTCCTCAAGGGGAGACAGGTCACAAAGCCTCTTGCTTCCAGCTCTTTCACAACGTGACAAATAACTCGCTTTCCCCTGGGCTCTTACAGTCTATAGGCAAGTTCTGATACAAAGACCTGAAATGCAGTTTGTTTCCATCCCAGTTCTGGGCGTCTTGGTACTTCTACTCGAAGTCATGTCCTACATTGCTCTAGAGGTGGAAGAGACAAAGCTATGAGTCATTACTTCGAAAGAAGACAAACCACAAACGGTCTCGCTTCCAGCTCTTTGGGAAGCTAAGAAACAACTCGGTCTCCACAGTACTCTTAAAGCCTACCGGGAACATCTCTTACAAAGTCCTGAGAAACGCAGTTTCTTCCCAGCCCTGATGTCGCTGAAGTAGATCTTCTGCTCTGCAATGTCCTACATAGCTCTAGAGGTGGAAGTGACAAAGCTATGAGTCATTGCCTCCAAAGGAGACAAGCCACAAAGGGTCTTTCTTCCAGCTATGGGAAGCTAACAAACAATGGGCTCTCCATAGTGCTCTTACAGCCTACCAGGCACATCTCTTACAAAGGCCTGTGAAACGCAATTTCTTTCCGTCCCTGATATCCCTGACGTAGAACTTCTGAGCTGCTGTGTCCTACATTGCCCTAGAGGTCCAAGGCACAAAGTCAGGCCTTGTTTCCTCAGTGGAAGAGAGGTCACAAAGCTTCTCGTTTCCAGCTATTTGGGAAGCTAAGAAATAACTCGCTGTCCACAGTGCTCTTACAGCCTACTGGGAACATCTCTTACAAAGGCCCGTGAAACACAGTTTCTTCCCAGCCACGATCTCACTGAAGTAGAACTTCTGCTCTGCCGTGTAATACATTGGCCTAGTGGTGGAAGTCACAAAGCCCTGCCTGGCTTCCTTAAGCAGAGACAGGCCACAGACCATCTTTCTTCCAGCTCTTTCACAAGGTGAGAAAGAACTCGCTTTCCCCTGGGCTCTAACAGCCTATCGGGAAATTCTGATACAAAGACCTGAAGTACAGTTTGTTTCCACCCCAGTTCTCACCGCCTTGGAACTTCTGCTCTGCCATGACCTACAATGCTCAAGAGGTGGAAGTGACAAAGCTATGAGTCATTGCCTCCAAAGGAGACGAGCCACAAATGGTCTCAATTTCAGGTCTTTGGGAAGCTAAGAAACAACATGCTCTCCACAGTGCTCTTAAAGCCTACTGGGAACGTCTCCTACAAAAGCCTGTGAAATGCAGTTTCTTCCCAGCCCTGATCTCGCTGAAGTAGAACTTCTGCTCTGCGATGTAATAGATTTCCCTAGAGGTGGAAGTCACAATGGCCTGCCTGCCTTCCTTAAGAGGAGACAGGCCATAGACCATCTCTCTTCCAGCTGTTTGGCAAGGTGAGAAAGAAGTCGCTTTCCACATGGCCCTGACTGCATACTGGGAGCCTCTCATATAAAGGCCTGAAATGCAGTTTGTTTCCAGCCCTGATCTCGCTGCCTTGAAACTTCTGCACTAAGCCGGGTTCTACATTGCTCTAGAGGTGGAAGTGACAAAGCACTGAGTCATTACTTCCAAAGGAGACAAGCCACAAACGGTCTTGCTTCCAGCTCTTTGGGAAGCTAAGAAACAACTCACTCTCCACAGTGCTTTTACAGCTACTGGGAACATCTCTCACAAAGATCTGTGAAACACAGTTTCTTCCCATCCCTGATCTCACTGAAGTTGAACTTCTGCTCTGCCGTGTCCTACATTGCCCTTGCGGTGGAAGGCACAACGTCTTGCCTTGTTTCCTCAAGGGGAGACAGGCCACCAAGCGTCTTTCTTCCAGCTCTTTGGGAAGCTAAGAAACTACTCGCTCTCCACACTGCTCTTATAGCCTACGGGGAACATCTCTTACAAAGGCCTGTGAAATGCAGCTTCTTGCCAGCCCTTATCTGGCTGGAGTAGAACTTTTGCTCTGTGGTGTAATACATTGCCCTAGAGCTGGAAGTCACAAAGCCGTGCCTGGCTTCCTTAGGAGGAGACAGGGCACAGATCGTCTTCCTTCCAGCTCTTTCGTAAGGTGAGAAAGAACTCGCTTTCCCCTGGGCTCTTACAGCTTACCGGGAACCTCCAATTCAAAAACCTGAAAAGAAGATTGTTTCTAGCCGAGATCATGCCGCATTGGAACTTCTGCTCTAAGCCATGTCCGACATAGCTGTAGAGGTGGAAGTGACAAGGTGCTGAGTCATTGCCTCCACAGGAGGCAAGCCACAAACGGTCTTGCTTCCTGTTCTTTGGGAAGCTAAGAAACAACTCGATCTCCACAGTGCTCTTACAGTCTACCAGGAACATCTCTCACACAGGCCTGTGAAACGCAGTTTATTCCCAGCCCTGATCTTGCTGAGGTAGAACTTCTGCTCTGCCGTGTCATACATTGCCCTAGACGTGGAAGTCACAATGGTCTGCCTGACTTCATTAAGAGGAGACAGGCCACAGACCGTCTTCCTTCCAGCTGTTTCACAAGAGGAGAATGAACTCGCTTTCCACAGGGCTCTTACAGCCTACCGGTAACCTCTCATAAAAAGGCCTGAAATGCAGTTTTTTTCCAGGCATGATCTCACCGCCTTGGAAGTTCTGCTCTAAGCCATGTCGTACATTTCTCTAGAGGTGGAAGACACAAAGCCTTGAGTCATTGCTGACAAAGGAGACAAGCCACAAACGGTCTTGCTTCCAGCTCTTTGGGAAGCTAAGAAACAGCTAGCTCTCCACAGTGCTCTTACAGCCTACCAGGAATATCTCTCACAAAGGCCTGTGAAACGCAGTTTCTTTCCAGCCCTGATATCGCTGAAGTAGACCTTCTGCTCTGCCGTGTCCTACATTGTCCTAGACATGCAAGGCAGAATATCCTGCCTTGTTTCCTCAAGGGAAGACAGGCCACAAAGTGTCTTGCATCCTCTCCTTAGGAAGTTAAGAAACAACTCGCTCTCCACAGTGCTCTTAAATCCCACCCCGAACATGGCTTACAAAGACCTGTGAAATGCAGTTTCTTCGCAGCCCTGATCTCACTGAAGTAGAACTTCTGCTCTGCCGTGTAATACACTGGCCTAGAGGTGTAAGTCACAGAGACCTGAATGGCTTCCTTAAGAGCAGATAGACCACAGACTATCTTCCTTCCAGCTCTTTGGCAAGGTGAGAAAGAGCTTGCTTTCCACAGGGCTGTTACAGCCTACTGGGAACCTCTGATACAAAGACCTGATATGCAGTTTGTTTCCAGCCCAGATGTCGCAGCCTTGGAACTTCTGATCTAAACCATGTCCTACATTGCTCTAAAGGTGGAAGTGAGAAAGCACTGAGTCATTGCCTCAAAAGTAGACAAGGCACAAACGGTCTTGCTTCCAGTTCCTTGGGAAGCTAAGAAAGAACTACCTCTCCAGAGTGCTCTTACAGCCTACAGGGAACATCTCTCACAAAGGCCTGTGAAACGCAGTTTCTTCCCAGACCTTATTTCGCTGAAGTAGAACTTCTGCTCTGCTGTGTAATGCATTGCCCTAGAGTTGGAAGTCACAATGGCCTGCCTGGCTTCCTTAAGAGGAGACAGGAGAAAACTGTCTTCCTTACAGCTCTTTGGAAAGATGAGAAAGAACTCGCTTTCCACAGGGCTCTTACAGCCTACTGGGAACCTCTAAGACAAAGGCCTGAAATGCAGTCTGTTTCCAGTCATGATCTCACGGCCTTGGAACTTCTTCTGTAAGGCGTGTCCTACATTGCCCTAGAGGTGCAAGACACAAAGTCCTGCCCTCTTTCCTCAAGGGGAGAAACTCCACAAAACGTCTTGCTTTCAGCTCTTTCTGAAGCTAAGAAACACCTCGCTCTCCACAGTGGTCTGACAGCCTACCGGGAACATCTCTCACAAAGGCCAGTGAAACGCAGTTTCTGCCCAGACCTGATCTCGCTGAAGTACAACTTCTGCTATGCCTGGCCTACATTGCCCTAGAGGTCCAAGGCACAAAGTCCTGCCTTGTTTCCTCAAGGTGAGGCAGGCCACAAAGCCTCTTGCTTCCAGCTCTTTGGGAATGTAAGAAACAACTCGCTCTCCACAGTGCTCTTAAAGCCTACTTGGAACATCTCTTACAAAGGCCTGTGAAAGGCAGTTTCTTCCCAGCCCTGAGCTCGCTGAAGTAGAACTTCTGCTCTGCCATGTTCTACATTGCTCTAGAGGTGGAAGTGACAAAGCTATGAGTCATTGCCTCCAAAGAAGAGAAGCCACAAATGGTCTTTCTTCCAGCTATCAGAAGCTAAGAAACAACTGGCTCTCAATAGTGCTCTTACAGCCTACCAGGAACATGTCTTACAAAGGGCTGTGAAACGCAGTATCTTTCCAGCCCTGATCTCCGTGAAGTAGAACTTCTGCCCCGCTGTGTCCTACGTTGCCATAGAGTTCCAAGGCAAAATATCCTCCCTTGTTTCCTCAATGGAAGACTGGCCACAAAGCGTCTTGCTTTCAGGTCTTTTGCAAGCGAAGAAACAACTTGCTCTCAACAGTGCTCTTACAGCCTACGGGGAACATTCTTACAAATGCCTGGGAAACGTAGTTTCTTCCCAGACCTGATATCGCTTAAGTAGAACTTCTGCTCTGCCCTGTCGTATATTGCCCTAGAGGTGCAAGGCACAAAGTCCTGCCTTGTTTCCTCATGGGAAGAAAGACCACAAGCGTCTAGCTTCCAGCTCTTTGGGAAGCTAAGAAACAACTCGCTCTCCACAGTGCTCTTACAGCCTACCAGGAACATCTCTCACAAAGGCTTGTGAAACGCAGTTTCTTCCCAGCCTTGATCTCCCTGAAGTAGAACTTCTGCTCTGCCGTGTCCTACACTTCCCTAGAGGTGGAATTCACAAAGCCCTGCCTGGCTTCCTAAAGAGGAGACAGGTCACAGATCTTCCTGCTTCCAATTCTTTTGAAATCTGAGTAAGAACTCGCTTTCCCCTGTGCTCTTACAGCCTACCGCGAACCTCTAATACAAAGTCCTGAAATAGAGTTCCTTTCCAGCCCTGATGTCGCCGCCTTGCAACTTCTGCTCTAAGCCGTGTTCTACGTTTCTCTAGAGGTGGAAGTCACAAAGAGCTGAGTCATTGCCTCCAAAGGAGACAAGCCACAAACGGTCTTCCTTCCAGCTCTTTGGGAAGCTAAGAAACAACTGGCTCATCACAGTGCACTTACAGCCTACCAGGGACATCTCTTACAAAGCACTATGAAACATAGTTTCTTTCCAGCCCTGATCTCTCTGAAGTAGAACTTGTGCTCTGCCGTGTCCTACATTGCCCTAGAGGTTCAAGGAACAAAGTCCAGCCTTGATTTCTCAAGGAGAGACAAGCCACAAAGCGTCTTTCTTCCAGCTCTTATGGAAGCTAAGAAACAACTCGCTCTCCACAGTGCTCTTAAAGCCTACCGGGAACAAATCTCACAAAGGCCTGTGAAACGCAGTTTCTTCCCAGCCCTGTTCTTGCTGAAGTAGAACTTCTGCTCTGCCGTGTGATACATTGCCCTAGAGGTGGAGGT
This sequence comes from Equus caballus, assembly GCF_041296265.1. Lineage (NCBI taxonomy): Eukaryota > Metazoa > Chordata > Mammalia > Perissodactyla > Equidae > Equus > Equus caballus. The sequence goes on from NC_091692.1 coordinate 49,613,004, forward strand.
CACAAAGCCCTGTCTGGCTTCCTTAAGTGGAGACAGGCTACAGACCGTCTTGCTTCCAGCTCTTTCTCAAGGTGAGAAAGAACTCGCTTTCCCCTGCGCTCCTACAGCCTACTGGGAATCTCTCATACAAAGACCTGAACCGCAGTTAGTTTCCAGCCCTGATCCTGCTGCCTTGGATCTTCTGCTCTAAGCCATGTCCTACATTGCTCTAGAGGTGGAAGTCACTAACAGTGATTCATTGCCTCCAAGGGAGACAATCCCCAAACGGTCTCCCTTACAGCTCTTTGGTAAGCTAAGAATACACTCGCTCTCCACAGTGCTTTTACAGCCTACCAGGAACATCTCTTACAAAGGCCTGAAATGCAGTTTGTTTCCAGCCATGATCTCACCACACTGGAACTTCTGCTCTAAGCCATGTCCCACATGCTCTAGAGATGGAAGACACAAAGTGCTGAGTCATTGCCACCACAAGAGACAAGCCACAAACAGTCTTGCTTCCAGCTCTTTGGGAAGCTAAGCAGCAACACACTCTACACAGTGCTCTTACAGCCTACTGAGAAAATCTCTCACAAAGCCTGTGAACTGCAGTTTCTTTCCAGCCCTGAGCTCGCTGAATGTAGAACTTCTCCTCTGCCATGTAATACATTGCCCTATAGGTTGAAGTCACAAAGCCTTGCCTGGCTTCCTTAAGAGGAGATAGGCCTCAGACCATCTTGCCTCCAGCTCTTTTGCAAGGCGAGAAAGGACTCACTTTGCCCTGAGCTCTTACAGCCTACTGGGAACCTCTTATACAAAGACCCAAAACCCAGGTTGTTCCAGCCCAGATCTCGCCGCCTTCGAACTTCTGCTGTAAGCCATGTCCTACATATCTCTAGAGGTGGAAGTGACAAGGTGCTGAGTCATCGCCACCAATGGAGGCAAGCCAAAAACGGTCTTGCTTGCAGCTCTTTGGGAAGCTAAGCAAGAACTCACTCACCAGAGTGCTCTTACAGCCTACCAGGAACATCACTTACCAAGGCCTGTGAAACGCAGTTTCTGTACAACACTGATCTCGCTGAAGTAGAACTTCTGCTCTGCCATGTCCTACATTGCCCTAGACGTGCAAGGCACAAAGTCCTGTCTTGTTTCCTCAAGGGGAGACAGGCCACAAAGCGTCTTGCTTCCAGATCTTTGGGAATCTAAGAGAAACCTCGCTCTCCACAGTGCTCTTTCAGCCTACCGGGAACATCTCTTACAAAGGCCTGTGAAATGCAGTTTCTTCCCAGCCGTGATTTCGCTGATCTGGAACTTCTGCTCTGACGTGTAATACATTGCCCTAGAGTTGGATGTCACAATGGCCTGCCAGAATTCCTTAAGAGGAGACAGGCTAAAGACCGTCTTCCTTCCAGCTCTTGGGAAGCTGAGAAACAACTTGCTCTCCACAGTGCTCTTACAGCCTACCGGGAAAATCTCTCACAAAGGCCTGTGAAACGCAGTTACTTTCAAGCCCTGATCTCGCAGAAGCAGAACTTCTGCTCCGCCGTGTAATACATTGCCCTAGAGGTGGAAGTCACAAAGCCCTGCCTGGCTTCCTTAAGAGGAGACAGGGAAGAGACCGTCTTGCTTCCAGCTCTTTGGCAAGCTGACAATGAACTCGCTTTCCCCTGAGCTCTTACAGCCTACTGGGAACCTCTGATCCAAAGACCTGAAACGAAGTTTGTTTCCAGCTGAGATCTCGCCGCCTTGGAACTTCTGCTCTAAGCCATGTCCTACATAGCTCTAGAGGTGGAAGTGACAAAGTGCTGAGTCATTGCCTCCACGTGAGACAAGCCACAAACGGTCTTGTTTCCAGCTCTTTGGGAAACTAAGAAACAACTCGCTCTCCACAGTGCTCTTACAGCCTACCGGTAACATCTCTTACAAAGGCCTTTGAAACGCAGTTTATTTCCAGACCTGATCTTGCTGAAGTGGAACTTCTGCTCTGCCATGTTCTACATTGCTCTAAGGTGGAAGTCACAAAGGGCTGACTCATTACCTCCAAGGGAGTCCAGACACAAATGGGCTTGCTTCTAGCTTTCGGAAGCTAAGCAACAACTGGCTCTCCTATGCCCTCTTACAGCCTACCGGGAACATCTCTTACAAATGCCTGGGAAACGTAGTTTCTTCCCAGACCTGATCTAGCTGAAGTAGAGCTTCCGCTCTCCGTGTCCTACATTGCCCCAGAGGTGCAGGGCACAAAGTACTGCCTTGTTTCCTCAAGGGGAGACAGGACAAAAAACGTCTTGCTTCCAGCTCTTTGGGAAGCTAAGAAACAACTCGCTCTCCTCAATGCTCTTAGAGCCTACCGGGAACATCTCTTACAAATGACTTTGAAACGCAGTTTCTTCTCAGCCCTGATTTCGCTGAAGTACAACTTCTGTTCTGCCATGTAATACATTTCCTAGAGGTGGAAGTCACAATGGCCTGCCTTGCTTCCTTAAGAGGAGACAGGCCACAGACCGTCTCGCTTCCAGCTCTTTGGCAAGGTGAGAAAGAACTCCCTTTCCACAGCGCTCTTACAGCCTACCAGGAAACTCTCATACAAAGGCCTGAAATGCAGTTGGTTTACAACCATGATCTCACCACCTTGGAACATCTGCTCTAAGCCATGTCCTACATTGCTCTAGAGGTGGAGAACACAAAGCGCTGAGTCATTGCCACTAAAGGAGACAAGCCACAAACTGTCTTGCTTCCAGCTCTTTGGGAAGCTAAGAAAGAACTCGCTCTCCACAGTGCTCTTACATCCTATCGGGAACTTCTCTCACAAATCCTGAGAAAGCAGTTTCTTCCCAGCCATGTTCTTAGTGAAGTAGAAATTCTGCTCTGCCGTGTAATACATTGCCCTAGATGTGGAAGTCACAAAGCCATACCTGGCTCCCTTAAGATGAGACAGGCCGCAGACCATCTTGCTTCCAGCTCTTTCACAAGGTGAGAAAGAACTGGCTTTCCCCTGGGCTCTTACAGCCTATCAGGAACCTCTGATACAAAGACCTGAAATGCAGTTTTTTTCAGCCCTGATCTCACTGACTTAGAACTTCAGCTCTAAGCCATGACGTACATTGCTCTAGAGGTGGAAGTGCCAAAGGGCTGAGACATTGCCTCCAAAGGAGACAAGCCACAAACGGTCTTACTTCCAGCTCTTTGGGAAGCTAAGAAACAACTCGCTCTCCACAGTGCTCTTACACCCTACCGGGAGGATCTCTCACAAAGGCCTGTGAAACGCAGTTTCTTCCCAGCCATGATCTCGCTGAAGTAGAACTTCTGCGCTGCCGTATCCTACATTGCCCGAGAGGTGCAAGGCAGAATGTCCTGCCTTGTTTCCGCAGGGGGAGACAGTACAGCTAGCATCTTGCTTCGAGCAATTAGGGCGGCCAAGAAAAAGCTCACTCTCCACTGTGCTCTTACAGCCTACTGGGAACTTCTCTCACAAAGGCCTGTGAAATGCAGTTTCTTTCCAGCCATGATTTCACTGAAGCAGAACTTCTCCTCTGCCGTGTAATACATTGCCCAAGATGTGGAAGTCACAAAGCTCTGCCTGTCTTCCTTAAGAAGAGACAGCGCACAGACGGTCTTGCTTCCAGCTCTTTGGGAAGCTAAGAAACAACTCGCTCTCCACAGTGCTCTTACAGCCTACCAGGAACATCTCTCACAAAGGCCTGTGAAATGCAGTTTCTTCTCAGCCTTGATCTCGCTGAAGTAGAACTTCTGCTCTGCTGTGTCCTACACTTCCCTAGACGTGGTAGTCACAAAGCCCTGCCTGGCTTCCTAAAGAGGAGACAGGCCACCGATCGTCTTGCTTCCAATTCTTTTGCAATGTGAGTAAGAACTCACTTTCCCCTGGGCTCTTACAGCCTACCGGGAAACTCTAATACAAAGTCCTGAAATAGAGTTTCTTTCCAGACCTGATTTCGCCGTCTTGCAACTTATGCTCTAAGCCTTGTTCTACGATTCTCTAGAGGTGGAAGTCACAAAGCGCTGAGTCATTGCCTCCAAAGGAGACAAGCCACAGACGGTCTTCCTTCCAGCTCTTTGGGAAGCGAAGAAACAACTCGATCTCCACAGTGCTCTTACAGCCTACCAGGAACATCTCTCACAAAGGCCAGTGAAACGCAGTTTCTTCCCAGCCCTGATCTCGCTGAAGTAGGACTTCTGCTCAGCCCTGTAATACATTGCCCCAGAGGTGGAAGTCACAAAGCCCTGTCTGGCTTCCTCAAGAGGAGACAGGCCACAGACCGTCTTGCTTCCTCTTCTTTCGCAAGGTGAGAAAGAACTCGCTTTATCCAGGGCTCTTTCAGCCTAGCGGGAAAAACTAATACAAAGACTTGAAATGCACTTTTTCACAGCCCTCATGTTGCTGTCTTGGAACTTCTGTTGCAAGCTGTGTTCTACATTGCTCTAGAGGTTTAAGTCACAAAACACTGAGTCCTTGCCTCCAAAGGAGACAAGCAACAAACGGTCTTGCTTCCAGCTCTTTGGGAATCTAAGAATCAACTCGCTCTCCACAGTGCTCTTACAGCCTAATGTGAACATCTCTTTAAAAGGCCTGTGAAACGCAGTTTCTTCCCAGCGCTGATCTCACTGAAGTAGAACTTCTGCTCTGCCATGTCCTACATTGCTATAGAGGAGGAAGCCACAAAGGGCTGAGTCTTTGCCTCCAAAGGAGACATGCCACAAACGGTCTTGTTTCCAGCTCTTTGGGAAGCGAAGAAACAACTCACTCTCCACAGTGCTCTTACAGCCTACTGGGAACATGTCTCACAAAGGACTGTGAAACGCAGTTTCTTCCCAGCCCTGATCTCGCTGAAGTAGAACTTCTGCTCTGCCGTGTCCTACATTGCTCTAGAGGTCCAAGGCACAAAGTCGTGCCTTTTTCCTCCAGGGAAGACAGGCGACAAATCATCTTGCTTCGAGATCTTTGGGAAGCTATGAAACAACTTGCTCTCCACAGAGCTCTTACAGCCTACTGGGAACATCTCTTACAAATGCCGGGGAAACGCAGTTTCTTCCAAGACCTGATCTCGCTGAAGTAGAACTTACCCTCTCCATGTCCTACATTGCCCTAGAGGTGTAAGGCACAAAGTCCTGCCTTGTTTCCTAAGGGCAGACAGGCCACAAAGCGTCTTGCTTCCAGCTCTTTGGGAAGCTAAGAAATAACACACTCTCCTCAATGCTCCTAGAGCCTACTGGGAACAAACAACTTTGAAATGCAGTTTCTTTCCAACCCTGATCTCGCTGAAGTAGAACTTCTCCTCTGCCATGTTCCACATTGCTCTAGATGTGGAAGTGACAACGCTATGAGTCATTGCCTCCAAAGGAGACAAGCCACAAACGTTCTTGCTTCCAGGTCTCGGAAGCTAAGAAACAAGTGCTTCTCCATAGTGCTCTTAGAGCCTACCAGGAACATCTCTCACAAAGGTCTGTTAAATGCCGTTTCTTCCCAGCCCTGAACTCACTGAAGTACAACTTCTGCTCTGCCGTGTAACACATTTCCCTAGAGGTGGAAATCACAATGGCCTGCCTGACTTCCTTAAGAGGAGACAGGCCACAGAGCATCTCGCTTCCAGCTCTTTGGCAAGGTGAGAAAGAACTCGCTTTCCACAGTGCTCTTACAGCCTACCAGGAAACTCTCAATACAAAGGCCTGAAATGCAGTTTGTTTCCAGTCATGATCTCAGCGCCTTAGAACTTCTGGTCTAAGCCATGTCCCACATTGCTCTAGAGATGGAAGACACAAAGCGCTGAGTAATTGCCGCCAAAGGAGATAAACCAAAACAGTCTTGCTTCCAGCTCTTTGGGAAGTTAAGCAACAACTCACTCTCCACAGTGCTCTTACGGCCTACCTGGAAAATCTCTCACAAAGGTCTGTTAAACGCAATTTCTTTCCAGCCCTGATCTCGCTGAAGTAGAACTTCTCCTCTGCCATGTTCTACCTTGCTCTAGATGTGGAAGTGACAAAGCTATTAATCGTTGCCTCCACAGGAGACAAGCCACAAACGGTCTCGCTTCCAGGTCTCGGAAGCCAAGAAACAAGTGCTTCTTCATAGTGCTCTTACAGCCTGCCAGGAACATCTCTCACAAAGGTCTGTGAAATGCAGTTTCCTCCAAGCCCTGATTTCGCTGAAGTACAACTTCTGCTCTGCCGTGTAATACATTGACCTACAGGTGGAAGTCACAATGGCCTGCCTGGCTTCCCAAAGAGGAGACATGCCACACACCGTCTCACTTCCAGCTCCTTGCCAAGCTGAGAATGAACTCGCTTTCAACTGGGCGATTACAGCCTACCAGGAAGCTCTCATACAAAGGCCTGAAATGCAGTCTCTTTGCAGCCATGATCTCACCACCTTGGAAGTTCTGCTCTATGCAATGTTCTACATTGCCCTAGAGGTGGAAGACACAAAGTACTGAGTCACTACTGCCAAAGGAGAGAAGCAAAAATCGGTCTTGCTTCCAGCTCTTTGTGATGTTAAGAAACAACTCGCTCTCCACAGTGCTCTTACAGCCTACCAGGAACATCTCTCACAAAGGCCTGTGAAACGCAGTTTCTTCCCAGCCCTGATCTCGATGAAGTAGAACTTCTGTTCTGCTGTGTAATACATTTCCGTAGAGGTGGAATTCACAATGGCCGGTCTGACTTCCTTAAGAGGAGACAGGCCACAAACCATCTCGCCTCCAGCTCTTGGCAAGGTGAGAAACAACTCGTTTTCCACTGGGCTCTAACAGCCTATCGGGAACTTCTCATATAATGGCCTGAAATGCAGTTTGTTTCCAGCCTTGATCTCAGCACCTTGGAACTTCTGCTCTAAGCCATGTCCCACATTGCTCTAGAGGTGGAAGACACAAAGCTCAGAGTCATTGCCGCAGAAGGAAACAAGCCACAAACGGTCTTGCTTCCAGCTCTTTGGGAAGCTAAGAACCAACTCTCTCTCCACAGTGCTCTTACAGCCTAACGGGAACATATCATATAAAGACCTGTGAAACGCAGTTTCTTCCCTGCCCTGATCTCGCTGAATGTAGAACTTCTCCTCTGCCGTGTAATACATTGCCCTAGAGCTGGAAGTCACAAAGCCTTGTCTGGCTGCCTTAAGAGGAGACAGGCCTCAGACCATCTTGACTCCTGCTCTTTTGCAAGGTGAGGAAGGACTCGCTTTCCCCTGGGCTCTTACAGCCTACAGAGAACCTCTGATACAAAGACCTGAAACCCAGTTTGTTCCAGCCCAGATCTGGACTCCTTGGAACTTCCGCTGTAAGCCATGTCCTACATAGCTCTAGAGGTGGAAGTGACAAGGCACTCAGTCATTGCCACTAATGGAGGCAAGCCACAAACGGTCTTGCTTCCAGCTCTTTGGAAAGATGAGAATGAACTCGCTCTCCACAGTGCTCTTACAGCATTCTGGGGACATCTCTCACACGGGCCTGTGAAAGGCAGTTTCTTCCCAGCTGTGATCTCGCTGAAGTAGAACTTCTGGTCTACCGTGTCCTACATTGCCCTAGAGGTGCAAGGCACAAAGTCCAGCCTTGTTTCCTCAAGGGGAGACAGGCCACAAAGTGCCTTGCTTCCAGCTCTTTGGGAAGCTAAGATACAACTCGTTCTCCACAGTGCTCTTACAGCCTACCAGGAACATCTCTTACAAAGGCCTGTGAAACACAGTTTCTTCCCAGCCCTGATCTCGCTGAACTGGAACTTCTGCTGTGCTGTGTAATACTTTGCCCTAGAGGTGGAAGTCACAAACCCCTGCCTGGTTTTCTAAAGAGGAGTCAGGCCACAGACTGTCTTGCTTCCAGCTCTTTTGCAATGTGAGAAAGATGTCTCTGTCCACTGGGCTCTTACAGCATACCGGGAACCTTTCATACAAAGTCCTGAAATACAATCTGTTCCAGCCCTGATCTCGGCGCCTTGGAACTTCTGCTCTAAGCCAGGTCCTACATTGCTCTAGAGGTGGAAGTCACTAAGCGCTGAGGCATTGCCTCCAAAGGACACAAGCTGCAAACGGTCTTGCTTCCAGCTCTTTGTGATGTTAAGAAACAACTCGCTCTCCACAGTGCTCTTACAGCCTACCGGGAACATCTCTCACAAAGATCTGTGAAACCAAGTTTCTTTCCGGCCATGTTCTCGCTGAAGTAGAAATTCTGCTATGCCGTGTAATACATTGCCCTAGAGGTGGAAGTCACAAGGGCCTGCCTGGCTTCCTAGAGAGGAGACAGGCCACAGACCGTCTCGCTTGCAGCTCTTGGGCAAGGTGAAAAAGAACTCGCTTTCCACAGGGCTCTTACAGCCTTCCGGGAACCTCTCATACAAAAGCCTGAAATGCAGTTTGTTTCTAGCCATGATATCACAGCCTTGGAACATCTGCTCTAAGCCATGTCCCACATTGCTCTAGACGTGGAAGACACAAAGTACTGAGTCATTGTCGCCAAAGGAGACAAGCCACAAACGTTCTTGCTTCCAGCTCTTTGGGAAGCTAAACACAACTCGCTCTCCACAGTGCTCCTGCAGCCTACTGGAAAAATCTCATTCAAAGGCCTGGGAAACACAGTTACTTTGCAGCCCTGAACTCTCTCAAATAGAACTTGTGCTCTGCTGTGTCCTACACAGCCCTAGAGTTACAAGCCACAATGTCCTGCCTTGTTTACTCAAGGGGAGACAGGCCGCAAAGCGTCTTGCTTCCAGCTCTTTCGCAAGGTGACAAAGAACTCGCTTTCCCATGGGCTCTTACAGCCTGCCGATAACCTCTAATACAAGGATCTGAAATGAGGTCTGTTTCCAGCACTCATATCCCTGCCTTGGAACTTCAGCTCTAAGCCGTGTTCTATGTTGCTCTAGAGGTGGAAGTCACTAAGCGATGAGTCATTGCCTTCAAAGGAGACAAGCCATAAACGGTCTTTCTTCCAGCTCTTTGGGAAGCAAAGAAACAACTCCCTCTCCACAGTACTCTTACAGCCTACCGAGAACATCTCTTACAAACGCCAGTGAAATGCAGTTTCTTCCCAGCCCTGAACTCACTGAAGTAGAACTTCAGCTCTGCCGTGTCATACATTGCCCTGTAGGTGCTTGGAACAAAGCCCTGCCTTGTTTCTTCAAATGGAGACAGGCCACAAAGCGTCTTGCTTCCAGTTGTTTGGGAAGCTAAGAAGCAAATCGCTCTCCTCAGTGCTCTTACAGCTGACCGGGAACATCTCTTACAAAGGCCTGTGAAACGCAGTTTCTTGCCAGCCCTGATCTCGCTCAAGTAGAACTTCTGCTCTGCTGTGCAATACATTGCCCTAGAGGTGGAAGTCCCAAACCCTCTCTGGCATCCTCAAGAGGATACAGGCCACAGACCATCTTGCTTCCAGCTCTTTGGCAAGATCAGAAAGAACTCATTTTCCCCTGGGCTATTACAGCCTACCGGGAACATCTAATATAAAGACATGAAACGCAGTTTGTTTCCAGCCCTGATCTTCCCACCTTGGAAATTCATCTCTAGGTCGTGTTCTACATTGCTCTAGAGGTGGAAGTGACAAAGCACTGGGTCATTGCCGCCAAAGGAGACAAGCCACAAACGATCTTGTTTCCAGCTCTTTGGGAAGCTAAGAAACAATTCGCTCTCCACAGTGCTCTTACAGCCTAATGGGAACATCTCTTACAAAGGCCTGTGAAACGCAGTTCTTTCCAGCCCTGATCTCGCTGAAGTAGAACTTCTGCTCTGCCGTGTCCTACATTGCCCTATAGGTGCAAGGCACAAAGTCCTGCCTTGTTTCTTCAAGGGGAGACATGCCACAAAGCGCTTTGCTTCCAGCTCTTTGGGAAGCTAAGAAAAACCTAGTTATCCTCAGTGTTCTTACAGCCTACCGGGACCATCTCTCACAAAGGTCTGTGAAATGCAGTTTCTTCCCAGCCCTGATCTCCCTGAAGTAGAACTTCTGCTCTTCACTGTCATAATTGCCCTAGAGGTGGAAGTCACAATGGCCTGCCAGAATTCCTTAAGAGGAGACAGGCGACAGACCGTCTCCTTCCAGTTCTTTGGAAAGGTGAGAAAGAACTCGCTTTCCACAGGGATCTTACAGCCTACCGGCAACCTCTCATAAAATGGCCTGAAATACAGTTTGTTTCCAGTCATGATCTAACCGCCTTGGAAGTTCTGCTCTAAGCCATGTCCTACATTGCTGTAGAGGTGGAGGACACCAATCCTTGAGTCACTTCTGCAAAAGGTGACAAGACACAAATGTCCTTCCTTCCAGCTTTTCCGGAAGATAAGAAACAACTCTCACTCCACAGTGCTCTTACAGCCTACTGGGAACATCTCTCAAAAAGGCCTGTGAAATGCAGTTTCTTTCCAGCCCTGATCTCGCTGAAGTAGAAATTCTGCTCTGCTGTGTCCCACATTGCCCTAGAGGTGGAAGTCACAAAGCCCTGTCTGGCTATCTTAAGAGGAGACAGGCCACAGACCGTCTTGCTTCCAGCTTTTTTGCAAGGTGAGAAAGACCTCGCTTTCACCTGGGCTGTTGCAGCCTACCGGGAAACTCTGATACAAAGACTTAAAGTGAAGTTTGTTTCCACCCGAGATCTCGCCCCCTTGGAACTTCTGCTCTAAACCATGTCCTACATAGCTCTAGGGGTCGAAGTGACAAAGCACTGAATCGTTGCCTCCAAAGGAGACAAGCCACAAAGGGTCTTGCTTCCAGCTCTTTGGGAAGCTAAGAAACGCCTCGTTCTACTCAGTCTCTGACAGCCTACTGGGAACATCACTCACACAGGCCTGTGAAACGCAGTTTCTTCCCAGGCCTGATCTCGCTGAAGTAGAACTTCTGCTCTGCCGTGTCTTATGTTGCCCTAGAGGTGTAAGGCACAAAGTCCTGCCTTGTTTCCTCAAGGGGAGACAGGCCACAAAGATTGTTGCTTCCAGCTATTTGGCAAGCTAAGAAACAACTCACTCTCCACAGTGCTCTTACGGTCTACTGGGACCATCTCTCACAAAGGTCTGTGAAACGCAGTTTCTTCCCAGCCCTGATCTCACTGAAGTAGAACTTCTGCTCTGCCATGTAGTACATTGCCCTAGAAGTGGAAGTCACAAAGCCCTGCCTGGCTTCCTTAAGAGGAGACAGGCCACAGACCGTGTTGCTTACAGCTCTTTCCCAAGGTGAGAAAGAACACACTTTCCCCTCGGTTCTTCGAGCCTATCGGGAACGTCTGATACAAAAGCTGAAATGCAGATTGTTTCCAGCCCTGATCGCACCACCTTGGAAATTTGGCTCTAAGCCATGTCGTGCATCGCTCTAGAGGTGGAAGTGACAAAGTGCTGAGTCATTGCCTCCAAAGCAGACAAGCCACGAACGGTCTTGCGTACATCTCCTTGGGAAGCTAAGAAACAACTCGCTCTCCACAGTCCTCTTTCAGCCTAGCGGGAAAATCTCCTCCAAAGGCCTGAGAAACGCAGTTTCTTTCCAGCCCTGATCTCGCTGAAGCAGAACTTCTGCTCTGCCTTATCATACATTGCCCTAGACATGCAAGGCACAATATCCTGCGTTGTTTACTCAAGGGCAGAGGGCCACAAAGCTTCTTGCTTTCAGATCTTTGGGAAGCTAAGAAACAACTGGCTCACCACAGTGCTCTTACAGACTACCGGGAACATCTCTTACAAACTCCTGTGAAACGCCGTTTCTTTCCAGCCCTGGTGTCGCTGAAGTTGAACTTCTGCTCTGCCGTGTAATACATTGCCCTAGAGTTGGAAGTCTCAAAGCCCTGTCTGGCTTCCTTAAGAGGAGACAGGCCACTGACCATCTGGCTTCCAGTTCTTTGGCAAGGAGAGAAAGAAATCGAATATCCCTGGGCTCTAACAGCCTACCAGGAAAGTATAATACAAGGACCTGAAACGCAGTTTGTTTCCAGCCCTGATCTCGCCGCCTTGGACTTCTGCTCTAATCCGTGTTCTACATTGCTCTAGAGGTGGAAGTCACAAAGCGCTGAGTCATTCCCACCAAGAATTGCTTCTCTCCTTTTGTGGGAATGACTCAGCGCTTTGTGACTTCCACCTCTAGGGTAATGTATTACACAGCAGAGCAGAAGTTCTGAAGTTCTACTTCAATGAGATCATGGATGGGAAGAAACTGCGTTTCACAGGATATGTGAGAGATGTTCCCGGTAGGCTGTAAGAGCACTGTGGAGAGCGAGGTGTTTCTTAGCTTCCGAAAGAGCTGATAGCAAGGCCGTTTGAGGCTTGTCTCATTTGGCGGCAAGGACTCAGCGCTTTGTGTCTTCCACCTCTAGAGCAATGTAGAACATGGCATAGTGCAGATGATCCAAGGCGGTGAGATCATGGCTGCAAACAAACTGCATTTCAGGCCTTTGAATGAGAGGTTCCCGGTAGGCTGTAAGAGCCCTGTGGAAAGCGAGTTCTTTCTCACCTTGCCAAACAGCTGGAAGGAAGACGGTCTGTGGCCTGTCTTCTCTTAAGGAAATCAAGCAGGTCATTGTGATTTCCACCTCTGGCACAATGTAGGACACGGCACAGCAGAAGTTCTACTTCAGTGAGATCAGTACTGGAAAGAAACTGCATTTCACATGCCTTTGTAAGAGATGTTCCCGGTAGGCTGTAAGAGCTCTGTGGAGAGGGAGTTGTCTCTTAGCCTCCCCAAGAGCTGGAAGCAAGACGATTTTTGGCCTGTCTCCTGTTGAGGAATCAAGACAGGATTTTGTGCCTTGCACCTCTAATGCAATCTAGGACACGGCAGTGCAGAAGTTCTACTTCAGCGAGATCAGGGCTGGGAAGAAACTGCGTTTCCCAGGCCTTTGTGAGAGATGTTTTTGGTTGGGTGTAAGAGCACTGTGGAGAGCCTGTTGTTTCTTAGCTTCCCAAAAAGCTGCAAGCAAGACAGTTTGTGGCCTGTCTACTTTGGAGGCAATGAATCAGCGCTGTGAGACTTCCACCTCTAGAGCAATGTGGAACACAGCTTAGAGCAGATGTTCCAACGAGGTGAGATCAGGGCTGGAAACAAAGTGGGTTTCAGGTCTTTGTATTAGAGGTTCCCGGTAGGCTGTAACAGCCCAGGGAAAAGTGAGATCTTTCTCAACTTGCAAAAGAGATGGAATCAAGAGAGTCTGTGGCCTGTCTCCTCTTGAGTTTGCCAGGCAGGGCTTTGTGACTTCCACCTCTAGGGCAATGTATTACACCACAGAGCTGAAGGTCTTCTTCAGCCAGATCAGGGATGGGAAGAAAGTGCGTTTCACAGGCCTTTGTAAGAGATGTTCATGGTAGGCTCTAAGAGCACTGTGGAGAGTGAGTTGCTTCTTACCTTCCAAACCAGCTGGAAGCAAGATGCTTTCTGGTTTGCCTGCCTTTAGGAAACAATGCAGGACATTTTGCCTTGCAACTCTAGGGCAACGTAGGACACGGCAGAGCAGAAGTTCTACTTCAGCAAGATCAAGGCTGGGAAGAAACTGCGTTTCACAGATCTTTGTGAGAGATGTTCCCGGTAGATGTAAGAGCACTATTGAGAGGCAGTTATTTCTTAGCTTCCGAGCGCTGGAAGCAAGACCGTTTGTGGCTTGACTTCTTTGGAGGCAATGACTCAGCACTTTGTGACTTCCACCTCTAGAGCAATGTAGGACACGGCAGAGCACAATTTCTACTTCAGCGAGTTCAGGGCTGGAAAGCAACTGTGTTTCCCTGTCCTTTGTAAGAGATTTTCCCGGTAGGCTGCAGGAGCACTGTGGAGAGCGAGTTGTTTCTTAGATTCCCAAAGTGCTGGAAGCAAGACGCTTTGTGGGCTGTCTTCACTTGAAGGAAACGAGGCAGGACTTTGTGCCTTGCACCTCTAGGGCAATGTAGATCACGGGAGAGAAGAAGTTCTACTTCAGTGAGATCACGGTTGGGAAGAATCTGCCTTTCACAGATCTTTCTTAGAGACGTTCCCGGTAGGCTGTAAGAGCACAGTGGAGAGTTATTTGTTGCTTACCTTCACAAAGAGCTGGAAAGAAGAGCGTTTGTGGCTTGTCTCCTTTGGTGGCAATGATTCACCGCTTTGTGTCTTCCATCTCTGGAGTAAAGTGGGATATGGCTTAGAGCAGAGATTCCAAGGCAGTGAGATCAGGCTGGAAACAAACTGCATTTCAGGCTTTTGTATGAGAGGTTCCCAATAGGCTGTAAGAGCCCTGTGGAAAGCGACTTCTTTCTGACCTTGCCAAACAGCTGGAAGCGAGACTGTCTGTGGCCTGTCTCCTCTTAAGGAAGGCAGGCAGGCCATTATGACTTCCACCTCTAGGGAAATGTATTACACGGCAGAGCACAAGTTCTACTTCAGCGTGATCAGGGCTGGGAAGAAACTGCATTTCCCAGGCCTTTGTAAGAGATGTTCCCTGAAGGCTGTAAGTGCACGGTGGAGAATGAGTTGTTTATTAGCTTACCAAAGAGGTGGAAGCAACACCGTTTGTGGCTTTTCTCCTTTGGAGTCAATGACTCAGCGCTTTGTGTCTTCCATCTCTAGAGTAATGTGGGACATGGCTTAGAGCAGACATTACAAGGCAGTGAGATCATGGCTGGCAACAAACTGCAATTCAGGCCTTTCTCTGAGAGGTTCCCGGTAGGCTGTAAAAGCCCTGTGGAAAGCAACTTCTTTCTCACCTTGCCAAAGAGCTGGATCCAAGAGAGTCTGTGGTCTGTCTCCTCTTGAATTTTCCAGACAGGGCTTGTTGAATTGCACCTCTAGGGCAATGTATTACATGGCAGAACAGAAGTTCTACTTCAACGTGATCAGGTCTGGGATGAAATTGCGTTTCACAGGCCTTTGTAAGAGCTGTTCCCGGTAGGCTGTAAGAGCACTGTGGAGAGCAAGTTGTTTCTTAGCTGCCCAAAGAGCTGGAAGCAAGACCGTTTGTGGCTTGTCTCCTTGGAGGCAATGACTCAGCGTTTTGTCTCTTCCACCTCTAGAGCAATGTAGAACATGGCTTAGAGCAGATGTTCCAAGGCGGGGAGATCAGGGCTGGAAACAAACTACGTTTCAGGTCTTTGTATGAGAGGTCCCCAGTAGGCTGTAGGAGTCCAGGGGAAAGCGAGTTCTTTCTCAGCTTGTGAAAGAGCTGGAAGCTAGACAGTCTGTGACCTGTCTCCCTTTGAAGAAACAAGGCAGGACTTTGTCCCGTGCACATCGAAGGCAATGTAGCACACGACAGAGTAGAAGTTCTACTTCAGCGTGATCAGGATTGGAAAGAAACTGCGTTTCACAGGCCTTTGTACGAGATGTTCCCGGTAGGCTGAAAGAGCACTGTGGAGAGTGATTTGTTTCTTAGATTCCCAAAGAGCTGGAAGAAAGATGCTTTGTGGCCTGTCTTCTCTTGAGAAAACAAGGCAGGACTTTGTGCCTTGTAACTCTAAGCAATGTAGGACACGGCAGAGCACAAGTTCTACTTCAGTGAGTTCACGGCTGGTGAGTAACTGTGTTTCCCAGACCTTTGTAAGAGATTTTCCTGGTAGGCTGCAGGAGCACTGTGGAGAGTGAGTTGTTTCTTAGATTCCCAAAGAGCTGGAAACAACACGCTTTGTGGCCTGTCTTCTCTTTAGGAAACAAGGCAGGACTTTGTACCTTGCAACTCTAGGCAATGTAGGACACGGCAGAGCACAAGTTCTACTTCAATGAGTTCACGGCTGGAAAAAAACTGCGATTCACGGGCCTTTGTAAGAGATGTTCCCAGTAGGTTGTAAGAGCACTGTGGAGAACGAGTTGTTTCTTCGCTTCCCAAAGAGCTGGAAGGAAGACCATTTGTGGCTTGTCTCCTTTGTAGGCAATGACTCAGCGCTTTGTGACTTCCACCTCTAGAGCAATGTAGAACACGGATTAGAGCAGAATTTCCAAGGCGGCGAGATCTGGGCTGGAAACAAACTCTGTTTCAGGTCTTTGCATTAGAGGTTCCAGGTAAGCTGGAAGAGCCCAGGGAAAAGCGAGTTCTTTCCCACCTTGCGAAAGAGCTGTAATCAAGACGCTTTGTGGCCTGTCTGCACTTGAAGAAACAAGGCAGGACTTTGTGCCTTGCAACTCTAGGGCAATGTAGGACATGGCAGAGCAGAAGTTCTATTTCAGCGAGATCAGGGCTGGGAAGAAACTGCGTTTCACAGGTCTTTGTGAGAGTTGTTCCTGGTAGGCTGTAAGAGCACTGTGGAGAGTGAGTTATTTAGCTTCCCAAAGAGCTGGAAGCAAGACCGTTTCTGGCTTGTCTCCTGTTGTGGCAATGACTCCGCGCTTTGTGTCTTCCACCTCTAGAGCAATGTGGGACATGGCTGAGAGCAAAAGTTCCAAGGCCACCGCTGGCTGGAAACATACTGCATTTCAGGCCTTTGTATCAGAGGTTTACGGTAGGCTGTAAGAGCCCTGTGGAAAGCCAGTTCTTTCCCACCATGCCAAAGCGCTGGAAGGGCGACGGTCTGTGGCATGTCTCCTCTTAAGGAAGTCAGGCCTGCCATTGTGACTTCCACCCTTAGGGAAATGTATTACACGGCACAGCAGAAGGTCTACTTCACCGAGATCACGGCTGGAAAGAACTGCTTTTCACAGGCCTTTGTAAGAGATGTTCCCGGTAGGCTGTGGGAGCACTGTGGAGAGCGAGTTGTTTCTTAGCTTCACGGAAAGCTGGAATCAAGACCGTTTGTGGCTTGTCTCCTTGGGAGGCAAGGACTCAGTGCTTTGTCACTTCCACCTCTACAGCAATGCAGGACATTGCTTAGAACAGAAGTTCCAAGGCAGCCAGATAAGGGATGGGAACAAACTGCATCTCAGGACTTTGTATGAGCGTTTCAAGGTAGGCTGTAACAGCCCAAGGGAAAGCGAGTTCTTTCTCACCTCGCCAAAGAGCTGGAAGCAAGACGTTCAGTGGCCTGTCTCCTCTTAGGGAAGCCAAGCAGGGCTCTGTGACTTCCACCTCTAGGCCAATGTTTCACATGGTAGAGCATAAGTTCTACTTCAGCGAGATCAGGGCCGGGAAGAAACTGCGTTTTACAGTCCTTGGTAAGAGATGTCCCCAGTAGGCTGTAAGAGCCCTGTGGAAATCGAGTACTTTCTCACCTTGCCAAAGAGCTGGTTGCGAGACGGTCTGTGGCCTGTCTCCTCTTAAGGAACCACGGCAGGCCATTGTGACTTCCACCTTTAGGGAAATGTATTACACGGCAGAGCAGAAGTTCTACTTCAGCGAGGTCAGGGCTGGGAAGAAACTGCGTTTCACAGACCTTTGTGAGAGATGTTCCTGGTAGGCTGTAAGAGCACTATGGAGAAGCACTTGTTTCTTAGCTTCCGAGACATGGAAGCAAGACCGTTTGTGGCTTTTCTCCTTTGGAAGCAATGACTCATAGCTTTGTCACTTCCACATCTAGAGCAATGTAGAACTTGGCAGAGGAGAAGTTCTACTTCAGCGAGATCAGGGCTGGAAAGAAGCTGCGTTTCACCGGCCTTTGTGAGAGATTTTCTTGGTAGGCTGTAAGAGCACTGTGGGGAGTGACTTGTCGCTTAGCTTCCCAAAGAGCTGGAAACAGGACCGTGTTTGGCTTGTCTCCTGTGGCGACAATGACTCAGCGCTTTGTGTCTTCCATCTCTAGATCAATGTGGGACATGGCGTAGAGCAGAAGTTCCAAGGCGCTGAGATCATGGCTGCAAACAAACTGCATTTCAGGCCTTCGTAGGAGAGTTTCCTGGTAGGCTGTAAGAGCGCTGTGGAAAGCGAGTTCTTTCTCACCTTGCCAAAGAGCTGGAAGCGAGACGGTCTGTGGCCTGTCTCCTCTTAAGGAAGTCAGGCAGGCCATTGTGACTTCCACCTCTAGGGAAATGTATTACACGGCACGGCACCAGTTGTACTTCAGCAAAATCAGGGCTGGGAAGAAACTGCGTTTCAAAGTCCTTCGTAAGAGATGTTCCCGGTAGGCTCTAAGAGCACTGAGGAGAGCGAGTTGTTCCTTAGCTTCCCAAAAGGCTGGAAGCAAGATGCTTTGTGACCTGTCTCGCCTTGAGGAAACAAGGCAGGAGTTTGTGCCTTGCACCTCTGGGGCAATGTAGGACACGGAGAGTGGAAGTTCTACTTCAGCAAGATCAGGTCTGGGAAGAAACTGCATTTCCCAGGCATTTGTAAGAGGTGTTCCCGGTAGGCTGTAAGAGCATTGTGGAGAGCGACTTGTTCCTTAGCCTCCCAAAGAGCTGGCAGCAAGACCGTTCGTGGCTTGTCTCCTTTGGAGGCAATGAGTCAGTGCTTTGAGACTTCCAATCTAGAGCAATCTAGAACACGGCTTTTAGCAGATGATCCAACTGGGCGAGATCAGGGCTGGAAACAAAGTGCACTTCAGGCCTTCTTATGAGAGGTTAGCGGTAGGCTGTAAGAGACCTGTGGAAAGCGAGTTCTTTCTCACCTTGCCAAACAGCTGGAAGGAAGACGGTCTGTGGCCTGTCTTCTCTTAAGGAAGTCAAGCAAGTCATTGTGACGTGCACCTCTGGCACAATGTAGGACACGGCAGAGCAGAAGTTCTACTTCGGCGAGGTCAGGGCTGGGAAGAACCTCCATTTCACAGGACTTTATGAGAGATGTTCCCGGTATGCTGCAAGAGCACAGTCGAGAGCGAGTTGTTTCTTAGCTTCCCAAAGAGCTGGACGCAAGACGCTTTGTGGCCTGTCTCCCCTTGAAGAAACAAGGCAGGACATTGTGCCTTGCACCTCTAGGGCAATGTAGAACCCGGCAGAGCGGAAGTTCTACTTCAGCGTGATCAGGGCTGGGAAGAAACTGCGCTTCACAGGATTTGGGAGCCATGTTCCCATTAGGCTCTAAGAGCACTGGGGAGAGCGAGTTGTTTCTTAGCTTCCCAAGATCTGGAAGCAAGACCGTTTGTGGATTGTCTCCTTTGAAGGCCATGACTCAGCGCTTTGTACTTCCACCTCCAGAGCAATGTAGGACACGGCTTAGAGCAGAAGTTCCAAGGTGGTGTGATCAGGGCTGGAAACAAACTGCATTTCAGGCCCTTTTATGAGAGGTTCCCGGTAGGCTGTAAGAGCCCTGTGGAAAGCGAGTTCTTTCTCACCTTGCGAAACAGCAGCAAGGAAGACGGTCTGTGGCCTGTCTCCTCTTAATGAAGTTAGGCAGGCCATTGTGACTTCCACCTCTAGGGCAATGTATGACATGGCAGAGCAGAATTTCTACCTCAGCGAGATCGGGGATGGAAGAAACTGCCTTTCACAGGTCTGTGTGAGATATGGTCAAAGTCGGCTGTAAGAGCACTGTGGAGAGCGAGATGTTTCTTAGCTTCCCAAAGCACTGGAAGCAAGACCGTTTGCGGCTTGTCTTATGTGGAGGCAATGACTCAGCGCTTTGTGACTTCCACCTCTAGAGCAACGTAGAGCATGGCTTAGAGCAGAAGTTCCAAGGCGGCGAGATCAGGGCTGGAAACAAACTCCGTTTCGGGTCTTTGTATTAGAGGTTCCCGGTAAGCTGGAAGAGCCCAGGGGAAAGCGAGTTCTTTCCCACCTTGCAAAAGAGCTGGAAGCAAGACGCTTTGTGGCCTGTCTCGCCTTGAAGAAACAAGGCAGGGCTTTGTGCCTTGCAACTCTAGGGCAATGGAGGACACGGCAGAGCACAAGTTCTACTTCAGTGAGTCCAGGGCTGGAAAGAAACAGCGTTTCACAGGCATTTGTGAGAGATGTTCCCAGTAAGCTGGAAGAGCACTGTGGAGAGTGAGTTGTTTCTTAGCTTCCCAAAGAGCTGGAAGCAAGACCATTTGTGGCTTGTCTTCTTTGGAGCCAATGACACAGCACTTTGTCACTTCCACCTCTAGAGCAATGTAGAACACGGCTGAGAGCAGAAGTCCAAGGCGGCCAGATCAGGGCTGGAAACAAACTGCGTTTCAGGTCTTTGTATGATAGTTTCCTGGCAGGCTGTTAGAGCCCAGGGATATTCGATTTCTTTCTCTCCTTGCCAAAGAGCTGGAAGCCAGACGGTCAGTGGCCTGCCTCCTCTTAAGGAAGCCAGACAGGGCTTTGTGACTTCCAACTCTAGGGCAATGTATTACACGGCAGAGCAGAAGTTCAACTTCAGCGACACCAGGGCTGGAAAGAAACGGCGTTTCACAGGAGTTTGTAAGAGATGTTCCCGGTAGTCTGTAAGAGCACTGTGGTGAGCCAGTTGTTTCTTAGCTTCCCAAAGATCTGAAAGCAAGAAGCTTTGTGGCCCTCTGCCCTTGAGTAAACAACGCAGGATATTGTGCCTTGCACGTCTAGGGCAATGCATGACACGGCAGAGCGGAAGTTCTGCTTCAGCGAGATCGGGGCTGGAAAGAAACTGCGTTTCACAGGCCTTGGGAGGAGATGTTCCCGCTAGGCTGAAAGAGGACTGTGGAGAGCGAGTTGTTTCTTAGCTTCCCAAGGAGATGTACGCAAGACCGTTCGTGGCTTGTCTGCTTTGGAGGCAATGACTCAGCACTTTGTCACTTCCACCTCTAGAGCGATGTACGACATGGCTTAGAGCCAAATTTCCAAGGCGGTGAGATCAGGGCTGGAAACAAACTGCATTTCAGGTCTTTGTATCAGAGGTTCCCGGTAGGCTGTCAGAGCCCAGGGGAAAGCAAGTTCTTTCTCACCTTGCCAAGGAAGTGTAAGCGAGCCGGTCTGTGGCCTGTCTCCTCTTAAGGAAGCCAGGCAGGCCATTGTGAGTGTCACCTCTATGGCAATGTATTACACGGCAGAGCAGAAGTTCTACTTCAGTGAGATCAGGGCTGGGAAGAAACTGCGTTTCACAGACCTTTGTGAGAGATGTTCCTGGTAGGCTGTAAGAGCACTATGGAGAAGCACTTGTTTCTTAGCTTCCGAGACATGGAAGCAAGACCGTTTGTGGCTTTTCTCCTTTGGAAGCAATGAATCATAGCTTTGTCACTTCCACATCTAGAGCAATGTAGAACTTGGCAGAGGAGAAGTTCTACTTCAGCGAGATCAGGGCTGGAAAGAAGCTGCGTTTCACCGGCCTTTGTGAGAGATTTTCTTGGTAGGCTGTAAGAGCACTGTGGGGAGTGACTTGTCGCTTAGCTTCCCAAAGAGCTGGAAACAGGACCGTGTTTGGCTTGTCTCCTGTGGCGACAATGACTCAGCGCTTTGTGTCTTCCATCTCTAGATCAATGTGGGACATGGCGTAGAGCAGGAAGTTCCAAGGCGCTGAGATCATGGCTGCAAACAAACTGCATTTCAGGCCTTCGTAGGAGAGTTTCCTGGTAGGCTGTAAGAGCGCTGTGGAAAGCGAGTTCTTTCTCACCTTGCCAAAGAGCTGGAAGCGAGACGGTCTGTGGCCTGTCTCCTCTTAAGGAAGTCAGGCAGGCCATTGTGACTTCCACCTCTAGGGAAATGTATTACACGGCACGGCACCAGTTGTACTTCAGCAAAATCAGGGCTGGGAAGAAACTGCGTTTCAAAGTCCTTCGTAAGAGATGTTCCCGGTAGGCTCTAAGAGCACTGAGGAGAGCGAGTTGTTCCTTAGCTTCCCAAAAGGCTGGAAGCAAGACGCTTTGTGACCTGTCTCGCCTTGAGGAAACAAGGCAGGAGTTTGTGCCTTGCACCTCTGGGGCAATGTAGGACACGGAGAGCGGAAGTTCTACTTCAGCAAGATCAGGTCTGGGAAGAAACTGCATTTCCCAGGCATTTGTAAGAGGTGTTCCCGGTAGGCTGTAAGAGCATTGTGGAGAGCGACTTGTTCCTTAGCTTCCGAAAGAGCTGGCAGCAAGACCGTTCGTGGCTTGTCTCCTTTGGAGGCAATGAGTCAGTGCTTTGAGACTTCCAATCTAGAGCAATCTAGAACACGGCTTTTAGCAGATGATCCAACTGGGCGAGATCAGGGTTGGAAACAAAGTGCACTTCAGGCCTTTTTATGAGAGGTTCCCGGTAGGCTGTAAGAGACCTGTGGAAAGCGAGTTCTTTCTCACCTTGCCAAACAGCTGGAAGGAAGACGGTCTGTGGCCTGTCACCTCTTAAGGAAGTCAGGCAGGCCATTGTGACTTCCACCTCTAGGGAAATGTATTACACAGCACAGCAGAAGCTCAAGTTAGCGAGATCAGGGCTGGGAAGAAACCGCGTTTCCCAGGCCTTTGTAAGAGATGTTCCTGGTAGGCTGTAAGAGCTCTGTGCAGAGCGAGTTGTTTCTTAGCTTCCCAAAGAGCTGGAAGCAAGACCGTTTGTTGCTTGTCTCCTTTGGAGGCAATGACTCATTGTTTTGTGACTTAAACCTCTAGAGCAATGTAGAACACAGCTTGGAGCACAAGTTCCAAGGCTGCGAAATCAGGGCTATGAAAAAGTGCATTTCACATCTTTGTATTAGTGGTTCCCGGTAGGCTTAGAGACCCTAGGATAAAGCGAGTTCTTTCTCACCTTGCGAAAGAAGAGGAAGCAAAACGGTCTGTGGCCTGTCTCCTCTTGAGGAAGCCAGACAGGGCTTTGTGACTTCCACCTCTGGGGCAATGTATTACATGGCAGAGCAGAAGTCCTACTTCAGCGAGATCATGGCTGGGAAGAAACTGCGTTTCACAGGCCTTTGTAAGAGCTGTTCCCGGTAGGCTGTAAGTGCTATGTGGAGAGCGAGTTGTTTCTTAGCTTCCCAAAGAGCTGGAAGGAAGACCGTTTGTGGCTTGTCTCCTTTAGAGGCAATGACTCAGCGCTTTGTGACTTCCACCTCTAGAGAATTGTACAACACGTCTTATAGCAGAAGTTGCAATTCGGCAAAATCAGGTCTGGAAAGAAACTCTATCGCAGCACTTTGTATTAGATGTTCCCGGTAGGCTGTAAGAGCCCAGGGGAAAGTGAGTTCTTACTCACATTGCAAAAGAATTGGAATCAAGACGATCGGTGGCCTGTCTCCTCTTTAGGAAGCCAGGCAGGGCTTTGTGACTACCACGTCTAGGGAAGTGTAGGACACGGCAGAGTACAAGTTCTACGTCAGCGAGTTCAGGGCTGGAAAGTAACTGCGATTCACAGGCCCTTGTAAGAGATGTTCCCAGTAGGCTGTAAGAGCACTGTGGAGAACGAGTTGTTTCTTCACTTCCCAAAGAGCTGGAAGCAGGACCGTTTGTGGCTTGTCTACTTTGTAGGCACTGATTCAGTCCTTTGCAACGTCCACCACTAGAGCAACGTAGAACACGGCTCAGAGCAGAAGTTCCAAGGCGGCGACAACAGGGCTGCAAACAAACTCTGTTTCAGCTCGTTGTATTACAGCTTCCCGGCCATCTTGCAAAAGAGCTGGAAGCAAGACGCCATGTGGCCTCTCTCCCCTTGAAGAAACAAGGCAGGGCTTGGTGCCTTGAACCTCTAGGTCCATGTAGGACACGGCGGTGCAGAAGTTCTACTTCAGCGAGATCAGGGCTGGGAAGAAACTGCGTTTCACAGGTCTTTGTGAGAGATGTCCCGGTAGGCTGTCAGAGCACTGAGGAGATCGAGTTGTTTCTTAGCTTCTCAAAGAGCTGAAAGCAAGACGCTTTGTGGCCTGTCTCCCCTTGAGGAAACAAGGCAGGACGTTGTGCCTTGCACATCTAGGGCAATGTAGGACACGGCAGAAGAGAGGTTCTACTTCAGCGATATCAGGGATGGGAACCACCTGAGTTTCACAGATCTTTGTGAGAGATGTTCAGGGTAGCTGTAACAGCACTATGGTGATCCACTTGTTTCTTAGCTTCTGAGACCTGGAAGCAAGCACGTTTGTGGCTTGTCTTCTTTGGAGGCAATGACTCATGCCTTTGTGACTTCCACCTTTAGGGAAATGTATTACACAGTAGAGCAGAAGTTATACTTCAGCGAGATCAGGGCTGGGAAGAAACTGCATTTCACAGGAATTTGTAAGAGATGTTCCCGGTATGCTGTAAGAGCACTGTGGAGAGCGAGTTGTTTCGTAGCTTCCCAAAGATCTGGAAGCAAGAAGATTTGCGGCCAGTCTTCCCTTGAGGAAAAAAGGTGGGACTTTGTGCCTTGGACTTCTAGGACACTGTAGAACACTGCAGGGGAGAGGTTCTAATTCAGGGATATCAGGGCTTTAAAGAAACTGCGTTTCACAGGCCTATGTAAGAGATGTTCCTTGAAGGCTGTAACAGCACTATGGAGAGCTAGCTGTTTCTTAGCTTCCGAGAGCTGGAAGCAAGACCGTTTGTGGCTTGCCTCCTTTGGAGGCAATGTCTCATAGCTTTGTCACCTCCACATCTACAGCAATGTAGAACATGGCAGAGCAGAAATACTACTTCAGTGACATCAGGGCTGGGAAGAAACTGCGTTTCACTGGCCTTTGTAAGAGATGTTACCGGTAGGCTGAAGAGCACCGTGGAGAGAAAGTTGTTTCTTAGCTTCCCAAAGAGCTGGAAGCAAAGCGCTTTGCAGCCTGTCTCCCCTTGAGGAAACAAGGCAGGACTCTGTGCCTTGGACCTCTCAGGCAATGTAGGACTCTGCCGAGCAGAAGTTCTACTTCAGCGAGATCAGGGCTGGAAAGAAACTGCGGTTCACAGGCCTTTGTGAGAGTGTTCCCGATAGACTGTAAGAGGACTGTAGAGAGTGAGTTGTTTCTTAGCTTCCCAAAGAGGTGGAACAAGACCGTTTGTGGCTTGTCTCCTGTGGACGCAATGACTGAGCGCTATGTCACTTCCACCTCTAGAGCAATGTAGGACATGGCTTGGAGCAGAAGTTACATGGCGGAGAGATCAGGGCTGGAAACAAATTGCATTTCAGGCCGTTTTATGAGAGGTTCCCGGTAGGCTGTAAGAGCCCTGAGGAGAGCGAGTCCTTTCTCATGTTGCCAAAGAGCTGGAAGGAGACGGTCTGCCGCCTGTCTCCTCTAAAGGAAGTCAGTAAGTTCATTGTGACTTCCACCCCTAGGGCAATGTATGACAGGGCAGAGCAGAAGTTCTACTTCAGGGAGATCAGGGCTGGGAAGAAACTGCATTTCACAGGCCTTTGTAGGAGATGTCCCCATTAGTCTGTAAGAGCACTGTGGAGAGCGAGTTGTTTCTTGGCTTCCCAAAGAGCTGGAAGCAAGACCGTTTGTGGCTTGTGTCCTTTGGCGGCAAAGACTCAGCACTTTGTCACTTCCACCTCTAGAGCAATGTAGAGCACGACTTAGAGATGAATTTCCAAGGTTGCGAGATCAGGGCTGTAAACAAACTGCGTTACAGGTCTTTATATTAGATGTTCCCAGTAGGCTGTAATAGCCCAGTGGAAAACGAGTTCCTTCTCACATTGTGAAAGAGCTGGAAGCAAGATGGTCTGTGGCGTGTATCCTCTTGAGGATGCCAGGCAGGGTTTGGGAATTCCACCTCTAGGGCAATGTATTGCACGGCAGAGCAGAATTTCTACTTAAGCGAGATCAGGCCTGGGAAGAACGTGCGTTTCACAGGCCTTTGTAAGAGATCTTCCTGGTATGCTGTAAGAGCACAGTGGAGAGCGAGATGTTTCTTAGCTTCCCAGAGAGTGGAAGCAAGACGCTTTGTGGCCTGCCTTCCCTTGAGGAAACATGGCAGGAAATTGTGCCTTGCACGTCTAGGGCAATGTAGGACACGGCAGAGCAGATGTTCCACTTCAGTGATATCAGGGCTGGAAAGAAACTGCGTTTCACAGGCCTTTGTGAGATATCTTCCCGGTAGATATAAGAGGACTATGGAGAGCCAGTTGTTTCGTAGCTTCCCAGAGGTGGAAGCAAGACCGTTTGTGGCTTGTCTCCTTTGGAGGCAATGACACATAGCTTTGTCACTTCCACCTCTAGAGCAATGTAGGACATGGCTTTGAGTAGAAGTTCCAAGACGGTGAGAACTGGGCTGGAAACAAACTGCATTTCACGTCTTTGTATCAGGAGTTCCTGATAGGCTGTAAGAGCCCACGGGAAAGAGAGTTCTTTCTCACCTTTCGAAAGAGCTGGAAGCAAGACGGTCTGTGGCCTGACTCCTCTTAAGGAAGCCATGAAGGGCTTTGTGACTTCCACTTCTAGGCCAATGTATTACACAGCAGAACAGAAGTTCTACTTCAACGAGATCAGGGATGGGAAGAAACTGCTTTTCACAGGATTTGTGAGAGATGTTCCCAGCAGGCCGTAAGAGCACTGCTGGGAGCGTGTTGTTTCTTAGCTTCCCAAAGAGTTGTAAGCAACACGTTTTATGGCCTGTCTCCTGTTGAGGAACCAATGCAGGACATTGTACCTTGCACCTCTAGGGCAATGTAGGACATGGAAGGGCAGAATTTCTACTTCAGCGAGATCAGGGCTGGGAAGAAACTGCACTGCACAAGCCTTTGTAAGAGATGTTCCCAGTAGGCTGTAAGAGCAGTGTAGAGCCAGTTGTTTCTTAGCTTCCGAAAGAGCTGAATCAAGATGCATGTGGCCTGCCACGGATTGAGGAAACAAGGCAGGACATTGTGCCTTGCACCTATAGGGCAATGTAGGACACGGCAGAGCAGAAGTTCTACTTCAGCGAGATCAAAGCTTGAAAGAATACGCATTTCACAAGCCTTTGTGAGAGATGTTCCCTTTAGGTTGTAAGAGCACTGTGGAGAGCAGGTTGTTTCTTAGCTTCCCAAAGAGCTGGAAGCAAGAGCGTTTGTGGCTTGTCTGCTTTGGTGGCAATGACTCCAGGCTTTGTTTCTTCCCCCTCTAGAGAACTGTACGTCATGGCTTAGAGCAGAACTTCCAAGGCAGTGTGATCATGACTGGAAAAAAACTGCATTTTAGGCCTTTTTATGAGGGGTTCCCAGTAGGCTGCAAGAGCCCTGTGGACAGCGAGTTCTTTCTCACCTTGCCAAAGAGCTGGAAGGAAGCTGATCTGTGGCCTGACTCCTCTTAAGGAAGTCAGGCAGGCCATTGTGACTTCCACCTCTAGGGAAATGTATGACACGGCAGAGCAGAAGTTCTACTTCAGCGAGATCAGGGCTGGGAAGAAACTGCGTTTCACAGACCTTTGTGAGAAAAGTTCTCGGTAGGCTGTAAGAGCACTATGGAGAAGCACTTGTTTCTTAGCTTCTGAGACGTGGAAGCAAGACCGTTTGTGGCTTGTCTCCTCTGGAGGCAATGAATCAGCGCTTTGAGACTTCCACCTCTAGAGCAATGTAGAACACAGCTTGGAACAGAAGATCCAACGGGGCGAGATCAGCGCTGGAAACAAACTGCATTTCAGTACTTTGTATTAGAGGTTCCCGGTAGGCTGTAGGAGCCCAGGGGAAAGCGAGTTCTTTCCCACCTTGGAAAGAGCTGGAAGCAAGACGCTTTGTGGCCTGTCTCCCCTTGAATAAACAAGGCAGGTCTTTGTGACTTGCATCTCTAGGGCAATGTAGGACACGTCGGAGCATAAGTTCTAATTCAGCTAGATCTGGGCTGGGAATAAACTGCATTTCACAGGCCTTCGTGAGAGATGTTCCCAGTAGGCTGTCCGAGCACTGCGGAGAGCGAGTTCTTTCTTAGCTTCCGAAACAGCAGGAAGCAAGATTCTTTGTGGAGTTTGTCCCCTTGAGGCAAGAGGGCAGGACTTTGTGCCTTGCACCTCTAGGGCAATGTAGGACATGGCAGAGCGGAAGTTCTACTTCACAGAAGTCAGGGCTGGAAAGAAACTGCGTTTCAAGGGCCTTTGTAAGAGATGTTCCCGGTAGGCTCTAAGAGCACTGTGGAGTGCGAGTTCTTTCTCACCTTGCCAAAGGTCGGGAAGCAAGACGGTCTGTGGCCTGTCTCCTCTTAAGGAAACCAGGCAGGGCTTTGTGACTTCCACCTCTAGGGTAATGTGCTACACGGCAGAGCAGAAGTTCTTCTTCAGCGAGATCAGGGTTGGCAAGAAACTGCGCTTCACAGGCCTTTGTAAGAGATGTTGCCAGTAGGCTGTAAGAGCACTGTGGAAAGCGAGTTGTTTCTTAGCTTCCCCTAGAGCTGGAAGCAAGACTGCTTGTGTCTTGTCTCCTGTGGCGGCACTGACTCAGCGCTCTGTGTCTTCCATCTCTAGAGCAATGTTGACATGGCTTAGAACAGTAGTTCCAAGGCAGTGAGATCATTGCTGGAAACAAACTGCATTTCAGGCCTTAATATGAGAGTTTCCCAATAGGCTGTAAGAGCGCTGATGAAAGCGAGTTCCTTCTCACCTTCCCAAAGAGCTGGAAGCGACACGGTCTGTGGCATGTCTCATTTTAAGGAAGACAGGGAGGCCATTGTGACTTCCAACTCTAGGGAAATGTATTACATGGCAGAGCAGAAGTTCTACTTCAGCGAGATCAGGGCTGCGAAGAAACTGCGTTTCAAAGGCCTTTGTAAGAGATGTCCCCGGTAGGCTGTAAGAGCACTGTGTAGAGCAAGTTGTTTCTTAGCTTCCAAAACAGCTGGAAGCAAGGCCGTTTGTGGTTGTCTCATTTGGTGGGAAGGAGTCAGCGCTTTGTGTGTTCCACCTCTAGATCAATGTAGGACATGGCTTAGAGCAGAAGTTCCAAGGCGGTGAGCTCATGGCTGGAAACAAACTGCATTTCAGGCCTAAGTATGAGAGGTTCCTGGTAGGCTGTAAGAGCCATGTGGAAAGCGAGTTCATTCTCAACTTGCCAAAGACTGGAAGTGAGACGGTCTGAGGACTGTCTCCCCTTAAGGAAGCCGGGCAGGCCATTGAGACTTCCACCTCTAGGGAAATGTATTACAACGAAGATCAGAAGTTCTACTTCAGTGAGATCAGGCCTTGGAAGAAACAGCGTTTCACAGGCCTTTGTGAGACATGTTCCCACTAGGCTGTAAGAGCACATTGGAGAGTGAGTTGTTTCTTAGCTTCCCAATGAGCTGGAAGCTAGACGCTTTGTGCCCTGTGTACATTTGAGGAAATAAGGCAGGACATTGTGCCTTGCACCTCTAGGGCAATGTAGGACCCGGCAGAGCAGAAGTTCTACTTCAGCAAGGTCACTGCTGGGAAGAAACTGCATTTCACAGGCCTTTGTGAGCCATGTTCCCTGTAGGCTGTAAGAGCACTGTGCAGAACGAGTTGTTTCTTAGCTTCCCAAACAGTGGAAGCAAGACGCTTTGTGGCCTACCTCCCCTTGAGGAAACAAGGCAGCACATTGTGCCTTGCATTTCTAGGGCAATGTAGGACATGGCAGAGCAGAAGTTCTACTTAAGGGAGATCAGGGCTGGAAAGAAATTGCATTTCACAGGCCTTTGTGAGAGATGTTCCCGGTAGGCTGTAAGAGCACTGTGGAGAGCGAGTTGTTTCTTAGCTTCCCAAACAGATGGAAGCAAGACCGTTTGTGTCTTGTCTCCTTTGGCAGCAATGACTCAAGACTTTGTGTCTTCCACCTCTAGAGAAATGTAGGACATGGCTTATAGCAGAACTTCCAAGGCAGTGAGATCATGACTGGAAACAAACTGCATTTCAGGCATTTTTATGAGAGGTTCCCGGTAGGCTGTAAGAGCCCTGTGAATAGCGAGTACTTTCTCACCTTGCCAAACAGCTTGAAGGAAGATGGTCTGTGGCCTTTCTCATCTTAAGGAAGTCAGGCAGGCCATTGTGACTTCCACCTCTAGGGCAACGTACGACATGGCACAGCAGAAGTTCTACCTTAGCGAGATCTGCATTGGGGAAGAGACTGCCTTTCACTGGCCTGTGTGAGAGATGTTCCCGGTAGGCTGTCAGAGCACTGTGTAGAGCATGTTGTTTCTTAGCTTCCCAAAGAGCTGGAAGCAAGTTCTTTTTGGCCTGCCACCCCTTGAGAAATCAAGGCAGGACTTTGTGACTTGCACCTCTAGGGCAATGTAGGACACAGCAGAGTGGAAGTTCTAATTCAGCGAGATCAGGGCTGGAAAGAAACTGCATTTCACAGGTCTTTGTAAGATATGTTCCCGGTACACTGTAAGAGCACTGTGGAGAGCAAGTTGTTTCTTACATTTCCAAAGAGCTAGAAGCAAGACAATCAGTGGCCTGTCTCCTCTTAAGGAAGGCAGGCAGGGCTTTGTGACTTCCACCTCTAGGCCATGTATTATATGGCAGAGAAGAAGTTCTACTTCAGCGAGATCATGTCTGGGAAGAAACTGCGTTACACAGGGCTTTTTAAGACATGTTCTGGTAGGCTGTAAGAGCATTGTTAAGAGCGTGTTGTTTCTTAGCTTCCCAAAGAGCTGGAAGCAAGATGGTTTGTTGCCGGCCACCCCTTGAGATATCAAGGCAGTACTTTGTGACTTGCACCTCTAGGGCAATGTAGGACACAGCAGAGCAGAAGTTCTACTTCTGCGAAAGCAGGTCTTGGAAGAAACTGCGTTTCTCAGCCCTTTGTGAGAGATGTTCCCGGTAGGCTGTAAGAGCACTGTGGAGAGTGGGTTGTTTCTTAGCCTCCCAAAGAGGTGGAAGCAAGACACTTTGGAACCTTTCACCCTTTGAGGAAATAAGGCAGGACTTTGTCCCTTGCAGCTCAAGGGCAATGTGGGACACGCTAGAGCCGAAGTTCTAGCTGAACGAAATCAGGGCTGGGAAGATACGGCATTTCACAGGCCTTTGTAAGATATGTTCCCAGTAGGCTGTAGGAACACTGTGGAGAGTGAGTAGTTTCTTAGATTCCCAAAGAGCTGGAAGCAAGACCGTTTGTGGCTTGTCTCCTTTCACGGCAATGACTCAGCAATTTGTGTCTTCCACCTCTAGAGCCATGTGGGACATAGCCTAGATCCGAAGTTCCAAGACAGTGAGATCATGGCAGGACACAAACTGCATTTCAGGCCTTTGTATGAGAGGTTCCCAGTAGGCTGTAAGAGCACTGTGGAGAGCCAGTTGTTTCTTAGCTTCCCAAAGAGCTGGAAGCAAGATGCTTTGTGGCCTGTGTCCCCTTGCGGAAACAAGGCAGGACATTGTGCCTTGCACCTCTATGGCAATGCAGGACACGGCAGAGCAGAAGTTCTACTTCAGCGAGATCAGGGCTGCAAAGAAACAGTGTTTCACAGGCCGTTTGAGAGATGTTCCCGGTAGGATGTAAGAGCACTCTGGAGAGCGAGTTGTTTCTTAGCTTCCTAATGAGCTGGAAGCAAGACAGTTTGTGGCTTGTCTCCTTTGGCGGCAATGACTCAGCGCTTTGAGACTTCCACCTCTAGAGCAATGTAGAACTCGGCTTAGATCAGAAGTTCCAACGGTGCGAGATCAGGGCTGGAAACAAACTGTGTTTCAGGTCTTTGTATGATAGGTGCCCGGTAAGCTGAAGAGTCCAGGGCAAACTGACTTCTATCTCACGTTGCAAAAGAGCTGGAAGCAAGACAGTCTGTGGCCTGTCTCCTCTCTAGGAAGCCAGGCAGGGCTTTGTGACTTCCACCTCTAGGTCAACGTATTACAAGGCAGAGCAGAAGTTCTAACTCAGCCAGATCAGGGCTGGAAGTATCTGCGTTTCACAGGCCTGTGTTAGAGATGTTCACGGTAGGCTGAAAGAGCACTGAGGAGAACGAGGTGTTTCTTAGCTTCCCAAAGAGCTGGAAGCAAAGCGCTTTGTGGCATGTCTCCCTTAGAAGAAACAAGGCAGGACTTTGTGCCTTGCACCTCTAGGGCAATGTAGGACACGGCTGAGCAGAAGTTCTACCTCAGCAAGATCAGGGCTGGAAAGAACTGCGTTTCACAGGCCTTTGTGAGAGATGCTCCCGGTAGGCTGTAAGACCACTGTGGAGAGCGAGTTCTTTCTTAGCTTCCCAAAGAGCTGGAAGCAAGACGCTTATGGTCTGTCTCCCCTTGAGGAAACAAGGCAGGACTTTGTACCTTGCACTTCTAGGGCAACATAGAACACGGCAACACAGAAGTTCTACTTCAGGGAGATCACGGCTGGGAAGAAACTGCGTTTCACAGGCCTTTGTGAGATATGTTCCTGGTAGGCTGTAAGAGCACTCTGGAGGGCCAGTTGTTTCTTAGCTTCCCAAAGAGCTGGAAGCAGGACCGTTTGTGGCTGTCTCCTTTGGAGGAAATGACTATGTTAGTGACTTCAACCTATAGAGCAATGTAGGACATTGCTTAGAGCTGAAGATCCAAGGTGGCGAGATAAGGGCTGGAACCAAACTGCGTTTCAGGTCTTTGTATGAGAGATTCCCTGTAAGGTGTAAGAGCCCAGGGGAAAGTGCGTTCATTCTCACCTTGCAAAAGAGCTGGAAACAAGACGGTCTGTGGCCTGTGTCCTCTCTAGGAAGCCAGGCAGGGCTTTGTGACTTCCTCCTCTATGTCAATGTATTACAAGGCAGAGCAGAAGTTCTACCTCAGCCAGATCAGGGCTGGGAAGAAACTGTGTTTCACAGGCCTGTGTGAGAGATGTTCCCAGTAGGCTGTAAGAGCACTGACGAGAACGAGGTGTTACTTAGCTTCCCAAAGAGCTGGAAGCTAAGCACTTTGTGGCATGTCTCCCATAGAAGAAACAAGGCAGGACTTTGTGCCTTGCACCTCTAGGGCAATAGGGGATGCGGCAGAGCATAAGTTCTATTTCAGCGAGATCAAGGCTGGAAAGAAACTGCGTTTCACAGGCCTTTGTGAGAGATGTTCCAGGTAAGCTGTAAGAGCAATGTGGAGAGCGAGTTGTTTCTTAGCTTGCCAAAGAGCTGGAAGCAAGAACGTTGTGGCTTGTCTCCATTGGAGGCACTGACTCAGTGCTTAGTGACTTCCACCTCTAGAGCAATGTAGGACATGGCTTAGAGCAGAAGTTCCAAGGCGTCGAGATCAGGGCTGGAACAAACTGATTTTCAGGACTTTGTATGAGAGGTTCCCAGTAGACTGTAAGAGCCTGGTAAAGTGAGATCTTTCTCACCTTGCCAAAGAGCTGGAAGCAAGACGGTCTGTGGCCTACCTCCTTTTAAGGAAGCCAGGCAGGGCTTTGTGGCTTCCTCCTCTTGGGCAAAGTATTACACGGCAGACAGAATTTCTACTTCAGCGAGGTCAGGGCTGGGAAGAAAGCGCATTTCAAAGGGTTTGTGAGAGATGTTCCCGGTAGGCTGTAATAGCACTATGGAGACCGAGTTCTTTCTTAGCTTCCCAAAGAGCTGTAAGCAAGACCATTGTGGCTTGTCTCCTTTGGCAGCAATGACTCAGTGCTTTTTGTCTTCCACCTCTAGAGCAATGTAGGACATGGCTTAGAGCAGAAGTTTCAAGGCAGCGAGATCAAGGCTAGAAACAAACTGCGTCTCAGGACTTTGTATGAGAGGTTCCCGGTAGGCTGTTAGAGCCTAGGAAAGGAGAGTTCTTTCTCACCTTGCCAAAGAGCGGGAAGCAAGACGGTCTGTGGCCTGTCTCCTCTTCAGGAAGCCAGGCAGGCCAGTGTGACTTCCACCTTTAGGGAAATGTACTACACGGCAGAGCAGAAGTTCTACTTCAGCGAGATCAAGGCTGGGAAGAAGCTGCATTTCACAGGCCTTTGTAAGAGTTGTTCCCGGTAGGCTGTAAGTGCACTGTGGAGAGCGAGGTGTTTCTTAGCTTCCCAAAGGGCTTGAAGCAAGACGCTCTGTTGCCTGTCTCCCATCAAGGATACAAGGCAGGACTTTGTGCCTTGCACCTTAGGGCAATGTAGGACATGGCAGAGCAGAAGTTCTACTTCAGCGAGTTCATGGCTGGAAAGAAACTGCGTTTGACAGGATATGTGAGAGGTGTTCCTGGTAGGCTGTAAGAGTACTGTGGAGAGCGAGTTGTTTCTTAGCTTCCGAAAGAGCTGGAAGCAAGGCCGTTTGTGGCTTGTCTCCTTTGGTGGCAAGGACTCAGCACTTTGAGTCTTCCACATCTAGAGCAATGTAGAACATGGCATAGAGCAGAAGTTCCAAGGTGGCGAGATCTGGGCTGGAAACAAACTGTGTTTCAGGTCTTTGTATAAGAGGTTCCCGCTAGGCTGTAAGAGCCCAGGGGAAAGCGAGTTCATTCTCACCTTGCCAAATAGCTGGAAGCAAGATGGTCTGTGCCCTGTCTCCTCTTAAGGATGACACGCAGAGCTTTGTGACTTCCACCTCTAGGGCAATGTATTACACGGCAGAGGAGAAGTTCTGCTTCAGCGAAATCATGGCTGGAAAGAAACTTCGTTTCACAGGCCTTTCTGAGAGATGTTCCCAGTAGGCCTTAAGAGCACTGTGGAGAGTGAGTTGGTTCTTAGCTTCCCAAAGAGCTGGAAGCAAGATGCTTTGTGGCCTGTCTCCACTTGAGGAAACAAGGCAGGAATTTGTGCCTTGCACTTCTAGGGCAACGTAGGGCACGGTAGACCAGAAGTTCTACTTCAGTGAGATCACGGCTGGGAAGAAACTGCGTTTCACAGGACCGTGTGAGAGATGTCCCCGGAAGGCTGTAAGAGCACTGTGGAGACCGAGTTGTTTCTTCGCTTTCCAAAGATCAGGAAGCAAGAACGTTTTTGGCTTGTCTCATTTGTCTGCAATGACTCAGTGCTTTATGTCTTCCACCTCTAGAGCAAATTAGGACACGGCTTAGAGAAGAAGTTCCAAGGCGGTGAGATCATGACTGGAAACAAACTGCATTTCAGGCCTTTTTATGAGAGGTTCCCGGTAGGCTGTAAGAGCCCTGTGGAAAGCAAGTTCTTTCTCACCTTGTGAAAGAGCTGGAAGGAAGATGGTCTGTGGCCTGTCTCCTCTTAAGGAAGCCTGGCAGGCCATTGTGACTTCCACCTCTAGTGCAATGTATTACACGGTAGAGCAGAAGTTCCAGATCAGCGAAATCATGGCTGGGAAGAAACTGCATTTCACAGGCCTTTGTAAGAGATTTTCCACGGTAGGCTGTAAGAGCACTGTGGAGAGTGACTTGTTTCTTAGCTTCCCAAAGAGCTGGAAGCAAGATGCTTTCGGGCCTCTCTGCCCTTGAGGAAACAAGGTGGGACTTTGTCCTTTGTAGCTCTAGGGCAATGTGGGAGACGGCAGAGCCGAAGTTCTGCCTGAACGAGATGAGGGATGGGAAGAAACTGCGTTTCACAGGCCTTTGTAAGATATGTTCCCGGTAGGCTGTAAGAACACTGTGGAGAGCGAGTTCTTTCTTTGCTTCACAAACAGCTGGAAGGAAGACCATTTGTGGCTTGTCCCCTTTGTAGGCAATGACTCAGCGCTTTGTGACTTCCACCTCTTGAGCAACGTAGAACTCAGCTTAGAGCAGATGTTCTAAGTAGGCGACATGAGGGCTGGATACAAACTCTGTTTCAGTTCTTTGTATTAGAGGGTCCCGGTAGGCTGTATGAGCCCAGGGGAAAGCAAGTTCATTCCCACCTTGCCAAAGGGCTGAAAGCAAGATTGTCTGTGGCCTGTCTCCCCTTGAGCAAACAAGGCAATACTTTGTGCCGTGCATCTCTAGGGCAATGTCAGACATGGCAGAGGAGAAGTTCTACTACAGCGAGTTCAGGGCTGGGATGAAACTGCATTTCACAGGCCTTTGTAAGAGATGTTCCCAGTAGGCTGTAAGAACACTGTGGAGAGTGCATTGTTCTTAGCTTCCCAAAGAGCTGGAAGCAAGACCGTTTGTGGCTTATCTCCTATGAAGGCAATGACTCAGAGCTTAGTGACTTCCACCTCTAGAGCAATGTAGGATATGGTTTGGAGCAGAAGTTCCAAGGCGACGTGATCAGGGCTGGAAACAAACTGCGTTTCAGGACTTTGTATGGGAGGTTCCCAGTAGGCTGTAAGAGCCCAGGGGAAAGCGATGTCTTTCTCAATTTACCAAAGAGCTGGAAGGAAGACGTTCTGTGGCCTGACTCCTCTTAAGGAAGTCAGGCAGGGCTTTGTGACTTCCACCTCTAGGGCAATGTATTACACGGCAGAGAAGAAGTTCTACTACAGCGAGATCAGGGCTGGGAACATACTGCGTTTCACAGGACTTTCTAAGAGATGTTCCCGGTAGGCTGTAGAGCACTGTGGAGAGAGAGTTGTTTCTTAGCTTCCCAAAGAAGTGGAAGCAAGACGCTTGTGACCTGTTTCCCCTTGAAGAAACAAGGCAGCACTTTGTGCCTTGCACCTCTAGGGCAATGTAGGACAGGGTAGAGCAGATGTTCTACTTCAGGGAGAACGGTGCTGTGAAGAGGCTGCGTTTCACAGGCCTTTGTGAGACATGTTGCAGGCAGGCTGTAAGAGCACTATGGACAGCGAGTTGTTTCTTCACTTCCAAAAGAGCTGAAAGCAAGACGCTTTGTGGCCAGTCTTCCCTTGAGGAAACAAGGGAGGACGTTGTGCCTTGGACCTCTAGGGCAACGTAGGACACAGCAGGGCAGAAGTTCTACTTCACGGATATAAGGGCTGGAATGAAACTGCATTTCACAGGCCTTTGTAAGACATGTTCCCGGTACGCTGTAAGAGCACTATTGAGAGCCAGTTGTTTCTTAGCTTCTGATAGCTGGAAGAAAGACCGTTTGTGGCTTGTCTCCTTTGGAGGCAATGACTCATAGCTTTGTCACTTCCACCTCTAGAGCAATGTAGGACATGGCTTGGAGTAGAAGTTCCAATGCGGCGAGAACTGGGCTGGAAACAAACTGCATTTCAGGTCTTTGTATCAGGAGTTCCCGATAGGCTGTAAGAGCCCAGGGGAAAGCGAGTTGTTTCAAACCTTGCGAAAGAGCTGGAAGCAAGACGGTCTTGGCCAGTCTCCTTTTAATGAAGCCAGGCAGGGCTTTGTGACATCCTCCTCTATGGCAATGTATTACACGGCAGAACAGAAGTTCTACTTCAGCGAGATCAGGGCTGGGAAGAAATTGTGTTTCACAGGCCTTTGTAAGTGATGTTCCCGGTAGGCTGTAAGAGCACTGAATAGAGCGAGGTGTTTCCTAACTTCCCACAGAGCTGTAAGTAAGACGCTTTGTGGCCTGTCTCCCCTTGAGGAAACAAGGCAGGACTATGTGCCTTGCACCTCTAGGGCAATGTAGGACACGGCAGAGCAGAAGTTCAACTTCAGCGAGATCAGGGCTGGGAAGAAACTGTGTTTCACAGATCTTTCTGAGAGATGTTCACGGTAGGCTGTAAGAGCACAGTGGAGAGTGAGTTGTTTCTTAGTTTCCCAAAGAGCTGGAAACAAGACAATTTGTGGCTTGTCTCCTTTGGCGGCAATGATTCAGCGCTTTGTGTCTTCCATCTCTAAAGCAATGTGGGATATGGGTTAGAGCAGAAGATCCAAGGCAGTGAGATTATGTCTGGAAACAAACTGCATTTCCAGCCTTTGTATGAGATGTTCCCGGTAGGCTGTAAGAGTACTCTGGAGAGCGAGTTGTTTCTTAGATTCACAAAGATCTGGAAGCAAGAAGATTTGTCACCTGTCTTCCATTGAGGAATCAAGTCAGGACTTTGTGCTTTGGACCTCTAGGGCATTGTAGCACACAGCAGGGCAGAAGATCTACTTCAGGGATTTCAGGGCTGGGAAGAAAGTGCGTTTCACAGGCCTTTGTAAGAGATGTTCCCGGTAGGCTGTAAGAGCACTGTGGAGAGTGAGTTGTTTCTCAGCTTCCCAAAGAGCTATAAGCAAGACCGTTTGTGGCTTGTCTCCTTTGGAGGCAATAGCTCAGAGTTTGGCCACTTCCAACTCTTGAGCAATGTAGAACATGGCTTAGAGCAGAAGTACCAAGGCCTGGGATCAGGGCTGGAAACAAACTGCGTTTCAGGTGTTTGTATGAGAGGGTTCCAGTAGGCTGTAAGAGTCCAGGGGAAAGCGAGTTCTTTCTCACCTTGCGAAAGAGCTGGAAGCAAGAAGGTCTGTGACTTGTCTCCCTTTGAGGAAACAAGGCAGGACTTTTTGCCATGCACATCTAAGGAAATTTAGCACATGGCAGAGCAGAAGTTCTACTTCAGCGAGATCAGGGTTGGGAAGAAACTGCGTTTCTCAGGCCTTTGTAAGAGATGTTCCCGGTAGGCTGCAGGAGCACTGTGGAGAGTGAGTTGTTTCTTAGATTCCCAAAGAGCTGGAAGCAAGACCATTTGTGGCTTGTCTCCTTTGGCAGCAATGACTTAGCGCTTTGTGTCTTCCACTTCTACAGCAATCTGGGACATGGCTTAGAACAGAAGTTCCGAGGCGGTGAGATCATGGCTGCAAACAAACTGCATTTCAGGCCTTTGTATGAGAGGTTCCTGGTAGGTTGTAATAGACCAGGGGAAAGCGAGTTCTTTCTCACCTTGCCAAGGAGCTGGAAGCGAGACGGTCTGTGGCCTGTCTCCTCTTAAGGAAGGCAGGCAGGCCATTGTGACTTCCACCTCTAGGGCAATGTATTACACTGCAGAGCAGAAGTTCCAGTTCAGAGAGATCAGGCTGGGAAGAAACTGTGTTTCACAGGCCTTTGTCAGAGATGTTCCCAGTAGGCTGTAAGAGCACTGTGGAGAGCGAGGCGTTTCTTAGCTTCCTAAGGAACTGGAAGCAAGACGCTTTGTGGCCTGTCTCCCCTTGAGGAAACAAGGCAGGACTTTGTGCCTCGCACCACTACGGCAATGTAGGACACGGCAGAGCAGAAGATCTACTTCAGCGAGATCAGGGCTGGAAAGAAACTGCGTTTCACATGCCATTGTGAGAGATGTTCCCGGTAGGCTGTAAGAACACTGTGGAGAGCGAGTTGTTTCTTAGCATCCCAAAGAGCTGAAAGCAATACCGTTTGTGTCTTGTCTCCTGTGGAGGCAATGAATCAGCGCTTTGTCACTTCCACCTCTACAGCAATGTAGGACATGGCTTAGAGCAGAAGTTCCAAGGCGGCTTCATCTGGGCTGGAAACAAACTGCAATTCATGTCTTTGTATGAGAGCTTCCCATTAGGCTGTAAAAGCGCAGAGGAAAATGAGTTCTTTCTCACCTTGCGAAAGAGCTGTAAGCAAGACGGTCTGTGGCCTGTCTCCTCTTAAGGGAGCCAGGCAGGGCTTTGTGACTTCCACCTCTAGGGCAATGTAGGACATGGCAGCAGAAGTTGTACTTCAGCGAGATCACTGCTGGGAAGAAACTAAGTTTTACAGGCCTTTGTAAGAGATGTCCCCAGTAGGCTGTAGAGCACTGTGTAGAGTGAGTAATTTCTTAGCTTCCGAAAGAGAGGGAAGCAAGGCCATTTGTGGCTTGTCTCCTTGGCGGCATGGACTCAATGCTTTGTGTCTTCCACCACTGGAGCAATGTAGGACATGGCTTAGAGCAGAAGTTCCAAGGCGGTGAGATCATGGCTGGAAACAAACTGCATTTCATGCATTTGTATGAGAGGTTCCCAGTAGGGTGTAAGAGCCTTGTGGAAAGCGAGTTCATTCTCACCTTGCCAAAGAGCTCATAGCGTGACGGTCTGTGGCCTGTCTCCTCTTTAGGAAGCCAGGAAGGCCATTGTGACTGTCACCGATAGGGCAATGTATTACACAGCAGAGCAGAAGTTCTACTTCAGCGAGATCAGGGGTGGGAAGAAACTGCGTTTCACAGGCCTTTGTAAGAGATGTTGTCAGTAGGCTGTTAGAGCACTGATGAGAACGATGTGTTTCTTACCTTCCCAAAGAGCTGGAAGCAAGGCGCTTTGTGGCATGTCTCCCCTTGCGGAAACAAGGCAGGACTTTGTGCCTTGCACCTGTAAGTCAATGTAGGACACGGCAGAGCAGAAGTTCTACTTCAGCGAGATCAGGGCTGGGAAGAACTGCTTTTCACAGGCCTTTGTAGGAAATGTTCCTGGTAGGCTGTATGAGCACTGTGTAGAGCGAGTAGAACTTCTGCACTGCAGTGTAATACATTTCCCTAAGGGTGGAAGTCACAATGGCCTGCCTGGCTTCCTTAATAGGACACAAGACACAGACCCTCTCGATTGCAGCTCTTTGGCAAGGTGAGAAATAACTCGCTTTGCACAAGGCTCTTACAGCCTACCGGGAACCTCTGATACAAAGGCCTAAAGTTCAGTTTGTTTCTAGCCGTGATTTCAACGCCTTGGAAGTTATGCACTAAGCCTTGACCGACATTGCTCTAGAGGTGGAAGACATAAAGCACTGAGTCATTGCCACCAAAGGAGACAAGACACAAATGCTCTTGGTTCCAGCTCTTTGGGAAGCTTCAAAACAGCTCACTCTCCCCAGTGCTCTTACAGCCTACTGGGAACATCTCTTACAAAGGCCCGTGAAACGCAGTTTATTCCCAGCCCAGATCTCGCTGACGTCGAACTTCTGCTCTGCCGTGTGCTACATTGCCTTAGATGTGCATGGCACAAGTCCTGCCATGTTTCCTCAAGAGGAGACAGGCCACAAAGCCTCTTGCTTCGAGCTCTTTGGGAATTTAAGAAACAAATCGCTCTCGACAGTGCTCTTGCAGCCTACCGGCAACATCTCTTACAAAGGTCAGTGAAGCACAGTTTCTTCCCAACCCTGATCTCACTGAAGGAGAACTTCTGCTCTGCCATGTGCTACATTGCCTTAGATGTGCACGGCACAAAGTCCTGCCTTGTTTCATCAAAGGGAGACAGGTCACAGAACGCCTTGCTTTCAGCTCTTTCCCATGGTGAGAAAGATCTTGCTTGCCCCTGGACTCTTACAGCCTACTGGGAATCTCTCATACAAAGAGCTGAAATGCAGTTTGTTTCCAGCCCTGATCTCGCTGAAGTAGAACTTCTGCTCTGCCATGTAATAAATTGGCCTAGAGGGGGAAGTCACAAAGCCCTGCGTGGCTTCCTTAAGAGGAGACAGGCCACAGACCTTCACGCTTCCAGCTCTTTCGCAAGGTTTGAAAGAACTCGCTATCCCCTGGGATCTTACAGCCTATCGGGAACTTCTGATACAAAGACCTGAAATGCAGTTTGTTTCCAGCCAAGTTCTCGCCGACTTGGAACTTCTACTCGAAGCCATGACCTACATTGCTCTAGAGGTAGAATGACAAAGCAATGAGTCGTTGCCTCCAAAGGAGACAAGACACAAATGGCCTCACTTCCAGCTCTTTTGGAAGCTAAGAAACAACTCGCTCTCCACAGTGCTCTTAAAGCCTACTCAGAACATCTCTTACAAAGGCCTGTGAAACGCAGTTTCTTCCCAGCCCTGATCTCGCTGAAGTAGAACTTCTGCTCTGCCATGTTCT
The DNA here is from genome assembly GCF_041296265.1 of Equus caballus. NCBI lineage: Eukaryota > Metazoa > Chordata > Mammalia > Perissodactyla > Equidae > Equus > Equus caballus. The sequence goes on from NC_091692.1 coordinate 49,653,924, forward strand.
ACATTGCTATAGAGGTGTAAGTGACAAAGCTATGAGTCATTGCCTCGAAAGGAGATAAGCCACAAACGGTCTTTCTTCTAGCTATCAGAAGCTAAGAAACAACTGGTTCTCAATGGTGCTCTTACAGTGTACCGGGTACATCTCTTACCAAGGCCTGTGAAACGCAGTTTCTTTCCAGCCCTGATTTCGCTGATCTGGAACTTCTGCTCTGCCGGGAAATACATTGCCCTAGAGTTGGAAGTCACAATGGCCTGCCTGGCTTCCTTAAGAGAAGACAGGCCTCAGACCGTCTTCCTTCCAGCTCTTTGGCAAGGTGAGAAAGAACTTGCATTCTACAGGGCTCTTACAGCCTACAGGGAACCTCTGATACAAAGACCTGATATGCAGTTTGTTTCCAGCCCAGATGTCGCAGCTTTGGAACTTCTGATCTAAACGATGTCCTACATTGCTCTAGACGTGGAAGAGAGAAAGCGCTGAGTAATTGCCTCCCAAGTAGACAAGCCACAAATGGTCTTGTTTCCAGTTCCTTGGGAAGCTAAGAAACAACTACCTCTCCAGAGTGCTCTTACAGCCTACCGGGAACATCTCTCACAAAGGCCTGTGAAACACACTTTCTTCCCAGCCCTGATTTCCCTTAAGTGGAACTTCTGCTCTGCCTTGTCCTACATTGCCCTAGAGGTGCAAGGCCCAAAGTCCTGCCTTGTGTCCTCAAGCGGGGAAAGGCCACAAAGCGTCTTGCTGTCAGCTCTTTTGGAATCTAAGAAACAACTCGCTCTCCACAGTGCTCTTACCGACTAACGGGAATATCTGTCACAAAACCTGTGAAACGCAGTTTCTTCCCTACCATGATGTCACCGAAGTAGCAATTCTGCTCTGCCGTGTAATACATTGCCCTGGAGGTGGAAGTCACAAGTCCCTGTCTGGCTTTCTTAAGAGGAGACAGACCACAGACCGTCGTGCTTCCAGCTCTTTCTCAAGTTGAGAAAGAACTCTATGTTCCTAGGCTCTAACAGCCTACTGGGAACCTCTCATACAAAGTCCTGAGACGCAGTTTGTTTCCAACCGTGATCTCACCACCTAGAAACTTCTGCTCTAAATCATGTCCTACATTGCTCCAGAGGTGGAAGACACAAAGCACTGAGTCATTGCCATCAAAGGCGACAAGCCACAAATGGTCTTTCTTCCAGCCCTTTGGGAAGCTAAGAAACAAATTTCTCTCCATAGTGCTCTTAGAGCCTACCAGGAACATCTCTCACAAACACTTTCAAAGGCGGTTTCTTCCCAGCCCTGAACTCGCTGAAGTAGAACTTCTGCTCTGCCCTGTAATACTTTGCCCCAGAGGAGGAAGTCACAAAGCCCTGCCTGGCTTCCTTAAGAGTAGATAGGAGACAGACTGTCTTGCTTCCAGCACTTTGGCAAGGTGAGAAAGATCTCGCTTTTGCCTAGGCTCTTAGAGCCTACCGGGAACCTCTCATACAAAGTCATGAAATGCAGTTTGTTCCAGCCCTGATCTCGACACCTTGGAACATCTGCTCTAAGCCATGTGCTACATTTCTCTAGAGGTGGAAGTCACTAACTGCTGAGGCATTGCCTCCAATGGAGACAAGCCACTAACGGTCTTGCTTCCAGCTCTTTGGGAAGCTAAGAAACAACTCGCTATCCACAGTGCTATTACAGCCTACCAGGAACATCTCTGACAAAGGCCTGTGAAACGCAGTTTCTTTCCAGCCCTGACCTTGCTGAAATAGAACTTCTGCTCTGCTGTGTAATACATTGCCCTAGAGGTGGAAGTCACAAACCCCTGCCTGGCTTCCTTAAGAGGAGACAGGGCACAGACCCTCTCGCTTCCAGCTCTTTTGCAAGGTGAGAAAGAACTCGCTTTCCCCTGGGCTCTTACAGCCTACTGGGAACCTCTGATCGAAAGACCTGAAACGAAGTTTATTTCCAGCCGAGATCTCGCCACCTTGGGACTTCTGCTCTAAGCCATGTCCTACATAACTCTAGAGGTGGAAGTGACATAGCGCTGACTCATTGCCAACAAAGGAGACAAGCCACAAACGGTGTTGCTTCCAGCTCTTTGGGAAGCTAAGAAACAACTCGCTCTCCACAGATCTCTTTCAGCCTACCAGGAACCTCTCATACAAAAGTCTGAAATGCAGTTTGTTTCCAGCCATGATCTCACCGCATTGGAACATCTGCTCTAAGCCATGTCCTACATGGCTCTAGAGCTGGAAGACACAAAGTGCTGAGTAATTGCTGCTAAAAGAGTCAAGCCACAAACGGTCTTGCTTCCAGCTCTTTGGGAAGCTAAGAAACACCTCGCTCTCCTCAGTGCTCTTACAGCCTAGCAGGAACATGTCTCACAAGGGCATGTGAAATGAAGTTTCTTCCCAGCCCTGATCTCGCTGAAGTAGAACTTCTGCTCTGCCTTGTAATACATTGAGCTAGAGGAGGATGTCACAAAGCCCTGCCTGCCTTTCTATAGAGGAGACAGGCCACAGACCGTCTTGCTTACAGCTCTTTGGCAAGGTGAGAAAGAACTCACTTTCCTCTGGGCTCTTACAGCTTACCGTGAATCTCTCATACAATGACCTGAAATGCAGTTTGTTTCCAGCCCTTAACTTGCCGCCTTGGATCTTCAGCTCTAAGCCATGCCCTACATTGCTCTAGAGGTGAAAGTCACTAACACTGACTCATTGCCTCCAAAGGAGACAAGCCACACACGGCCTTCCTTCCAGCTCTTTGGGAAGCTAAGACACAACTGGCTCTCCACAGTGCTCTTACAGCCCACTGGGAACATCTCTTACAAAGGCCTGCGAAACGCACTTTCTTCCCAGCCCTGATCTCGCTGAAGTAGGACTTCTGCTCTGCAGTGTAATTCATTGTCCTAGAGGTGGAAGTCACAGCGCACAGCCTGGCAGCCTCAAGAGGAGACAGGCCACAGACCGTCTTTCTTCCAGCTATTTGGCAAGGTGAGAAAGAACTTGCTTTCCCCTGGGCTGTTACAGCCTACCGGGAACCTGTCATACAAATTCCTGAAATGCTGATTTTTCCCAGCACAGATGTCGCCAACTTGGTTCTTCTCATCTAAGACATGTCCCACATTGCTCTAGAGGTGGAAGTGACAAAGAGGTGATTCATTTCCTCCAAAAGAGACAAGCCACAAACGGTCTTGCTTCCAGATCTTTGGGAAGCTAAGAAACAACAGGCCCTCCACAGTGCTCTTACAGCCTACCAGGAACATCTCTCACAAAGGCCTGTGAGACTCAGTTTCATCCCAGCCGTGATCTCGCTGAAGTAGAACTTCTGTGTTGCCGTGTTCTATGTTGCCCTAGAAGTGAAAGGTACAAAGTCCTGCCTTGTTTCCTCAAGGGGAGACAGGCCACAAGCGTCTTGCTTCCAGCTCTTTGGGAAGCTAAGAAACAACTCGCTCTCCACAGTGCTCTTACAGCCTACTGGGAACATCTCTTACAAAGGTGTGTGAAACGCAGATTCTTCCCAGCCCTGATCTCTCTGAAGTAGAACATCTGCTATGCCGTGTAATACATTGCCCTTGAAGTGAAAGTCACAATGGCCTGCCTGACTTCCTTAAGAGGAGACAGGCCACAGACCGTCTCAGTTCCAGCTCTTTGGCAAGGTGAGAAAGAACTCGCTTTCTACAGGGCTTTTACAGCCTACAGGGAACCTCTCATACAAAGGCCTGAAATGCAGTTTGATTTCAGCCATGATCTCTACGCCTTTGAAATTCTGCTCTAAGCCATGTCCTACATTGCTCTAGAGGTGGAAGACACAAAGCGCGGAGTCATTGCCACTAAAGAAGGCAAGCCACTAACGGTCTTGCTTCCAGGTTTTGGGAAGCTAAGAAACAACTTGCTCTCCACAGTGCTCTGACAGCCTACCGGGAACATCTCTCACAAAGGCCTGTGAAACGCAGTTTCTTCCCAGCCCTGATCTCGCTGAAGTAGAACTTCTGCTCTGCCGTGTGATACATTGCCCTAGAGGAGGAAGTCACAGAGCCCTGTCTGGCTTCCTAAAGTGGAGACAGGCTACAGACCTTCTTGCTTCCAGCTCTTTCTCAAGGTGAGAAAGAACTCGCTTTCCCCTGGGCTCCTACAGCCTACTGTGAATCTCTCATACAAAGACATGAAACGCAGTTAGTTTCCAGCCCTGATCCCGCTGCCTTGGATCTTCTGCTCTAAGACATGTCCTACATTGCTCTAGAGGTGGAAGTCACTAACAGTGATTCATTGCCCCCAAGGGAGACAAGCCACAAACGGTCTTCCTTACAGCTCTTTGGAAAGCAAAGAAATAACTCGCTCTCCACAATGCTCTTACAGTTTACCGGGAACATCTCTCACAAATGCCTGTGAAATGCAGTTTGTTTCCAGCCCTGAAAGCTCTGAAGTAGAACTTTCGCTCTGCCGTGGCCTACATTGCCCTAGAGGTTCAAGGCACAAAGTCCTGTCCTCTTTCCTCAAGAGGAGAAACTCCACAAGGCGTTTTGCTTCCAGCTCTTTTGGAAGCTAAGAAACAACTCGCTCTCCACACTGCTCTGACAGGCTACCAGGAACATTTCTCACAAAGGCCTGTTAAACGCAGTTTCTTCTCATCCCTGATTTCACTGAACTAGAACTTCTGCTCTGCCTTGTCCTACATTGCTCAATAGTTGGAAGTCACAAAGGGCTGAGTCATTTCCTCCAAAGGAGACAAGCCACACACGGTCTTGCTTTCAGCACTCTAAAGCTAAGAAACAACTGGCTCTCCATAGTGCTGTTAGAGCTACCGGGAAATCTCTCAGAAAGATCTGTGAAACGCAGTTTCTTCCCATCCCTGTTCTCGCTGAAGTAGAACTTCTGCTCTGCTATGTAATACATTTCCCTAAAGGTGGAAGTCACAATGGCCTGCCTGACTTCCTTAAGAGGAGACAGGCCACAGACTGTCTCGCTTCCAGCTCTTTGGCAAGGTGAGAAAGAACTCACTTTCCACAGGGCTCTTACAGCCTACCGGGAACCTTTGAAACAAAGGCCTAAAATTCAGTTTGTTTCTAGCCGTGATTTCAACGCCTTGGAAGTTATGCACTAAGCCATGGCCCACATTGCTCTAGAGATGGAAGACACAAAGCACTGAGTCACTGCCGCCTCAGGAGACAAGACAAAAATGCTCTAAGCACCAGCTCTTTGGGAAGCTAAGAAACAGCTCACTCTCCACAGTGCTCTTACAGTCTACCGGGATCATCTTTTACAAAGGCCTGTGAAACGCAGTTTCTTTCCAGCTCTGATCTCGCTGAAGTAGAACTTCTGCTGGGTCGTATCCTAAATTGCCTTAGAGGTGCAATGCAGAAAGTCCTGCCTTGTTTTCTCAAGGGCAGACAGGCCACAAATCGTGTTGCTTCAAGCTCTTTGGTAATCTAAGAAACATCATGCTTTCATCAGTGCTCTTGCAGCCTACTGGGAACATCTCTCACAAAGGCCTGTGCAACGCAGTTTCTTCCCAGCCCTGATCTCGCTGAAGTAGAACGTCTGCTCTGCCGTGTCCTATGTTGCAGAAGAGGTGCAAGACGAAATGTCCTGCATTGTTTCCTCAAGGGGAGACAGGCCACAAAGCGTCTTGCTTCCAGCTCTTTGGTAAGCTAAGAAACAACTCGCTCACCACAGTGCTCTGACAGCCTACCAGGAACATCGCTTACAAAGGCCTGTGAAACGCAGTTTCTTCCCAGCCCTGATTTGGCTGTAGTAGAACTTCTGCTCTGCCATGTAATACATTTCCCTAGAGGTGGAAGTCACAATGGCCATTCTGTCTTCCTTAAAATGAAACAGGCAACAGACCGTGTGGCTTCCAGCTCTTTGGGAAGGTGAGAAAGAACTCGCTTTCCACAGTGCTCTTACAGCCTACCTGGAAACTCTCATACAAAGTCCTGAAATGCAGTTTGTTTACAGCCATGATCTCACCACCTTGGAACTTCTATTCTAAGCCATGTCCCACAGTGCTCTAGAGATGGAAGACACAAAGCGCTGAGTCACTGTCGCCACAGGAGACAAGCCACAACCATTCTTGCTGCCAGCTCTTCCGGAAGCTAAGATACAACTCGCTCTCCACAGTGCTCTTACAGCCTACCGGGAACATCTCTTACGAAGGCCAGGGAAGGACAGCTTCTTGCCAACCCTGATCTCACTGAAGTAGAACTTCTGCTCTGCCGTGTAACACATTACCCTAGAGGTGGAAGTCACAAAGCCCTGCCTGGCTTTCTTAAGAGGAGACAAGCCACAGACGGTCTCACTTCCAGTCTCTGGCAAGGTGAGAAAGAACTCGCTCTCCACAGTGCTCTTACAGCCTACCGGGAACATCTCTTACAAAGGCCTGTGAAACGCAGTTACTTTCCAGCCATGAATTCGCTGATGTAGAACTTCCGCTCTGCTGTGTCCTACATTGCCCTAGAGGTGCAAGGTACAAAGTCCTGCCCTCTTTCCTCAAGGGGACAAACTCCGCAAAGCGTTTTGCTTCCAGCTCTTTCAGAAGCTAGGAAACAACTCGCTCTCCGCAGTGCTCTGACAGCCTACCAGTAACATCTCTCACAAAGGCCTGTGAAACGCAGTTTATTCCCAGCACAGATCTCGCTGACGTAGAACTTCTGCTCTGCCGTGTGCTACATTGCCTTAGATGTGCACGGCACAAAGTCCTGCCTTGTTTCCTCAAGAGGAGACAGGCCACAAAGCCTCTTGCTTCCAGCTCTTTGGGAATCTAAGAAACAATTCACTCTCGACAGTGCTCTTGCAGACTACCAGCAACATCTGTTACAAAGGCCTGTGAAGCACAGTTTCTTCCCAACCCTTATCTTGCTGATGGAGAACTTCTGCTCTGCCGTGCGCTACATTCCCTTAGATGTGCACGGCACAAAGTCCTGCCTTGTTTCCTCAAAGGGAGGTAGGTTACAGACCGTCTTGCTTCCAGCTCTTTCGCAAGGTGAGAAAGAACTCGCTTGCCCCTGGACTCTTACAGCCTACTGGGAACCTCTCATACAAAGAGCAGAAATGCAGTTTGTTTCCAGCCCTGATCTCGCTGAAGTAGAACTTCTGCTCTGCTGTGTAATAAATTGTCCTAGAGGGGTAGTCACAAAGCCCTGCCTGGCTTGCTTAAGAGGAGACAGGCCACAGACATTCTTGCTTCCAGCTCTTTCACAATGTTTGAAAGAATTCGCTATCCCCTTGGATCTTACAGCCAATCGGGAACTTCTGATACAAAGACCTGAAATGCAGTTTGTTTACAGCCCAGTTCTCGCTGCCTTGGAACTTCTACTCCAAGCCATGACCTACATTGCTCTAGAGGTAGAAGTGACAAAGCTATGAGTCATTGCCTCCAAAGGAGACAAGACACAAATTGTCTCACTTCCAGCTCTTTTGGAAGCTAAGAAACAACTCGCTCTCCACAGTGCTCTTAAAGACTACTTGGAACATCTCTTACAAAGGCCTGTGAAATGCAGTTTCTTCCCAGCCCTGATCTTCCTGAAGTAGAACTTCTGCTCTGCCATGTTCTACATTGCTCTAGAGGAGGAAGTGACAATGCTATGAGTCATTGCCTCCAAAGGAGACAAGCCACAAATGGTCTTTCTTTCAGCTATCAGAAGCTAAGACATAACTGGCTCTCAGTAGTGCTCTTACAGCCTTCCGGGAACATGTCTTACAAAGGCCTGTGAAACGCAGTTTCATTCCAGCCCTGATATCCGTGAAGTAGAACTTCTGCCCTGCTGTGTCCTACGTTGCCCTAGAGGTCCAAGGCACAATGTCCTCCCTTGTTTCCTCAAGGGAAGACCAGCAACAAAGCGTCTTGCTTTCAGTTCTTTTGGAAGCGAAGAAACAACTCGCTCTCTACAGTGCTCTTACAGCCTACGGGGAACACATCTTACAAATGCCTGGGAAAAGCAGTTTCTTCCCAGACCTGATATCGCTGAAGTAGAACTTCTGCTCTGCCGTGTCCTACATTGCCCTAGAGGTGCAAGGCACAAAGTGCTGCCTTGTTTGCTCACGGGGAGGAAGACCACAAGCGTCTAGCTTCCAGATCCTTCGGAAGCTAAGAAACAACTTGATCTCCACAGTGCTCTTACAGCCTAACAGGAACATCTCTCACAATGGCCTGTGAAACGCAGTTTCTTCCCAGCCTTGATCTTGCTGAAGTAGAACTTCTGCTCTGCCGTGTCCTACACTTCCTTAGAGGTGGAAGTCACAAAGCCCTGCCTGGCTTCCTAAAGAGGAGACAGGCCACAGATCGTCTTGCTTCCAATTCTTTTGCAATGTGCGTAAGAACTCGCTTTCCACTGGGCTCTTACAGCCTACCAGGAACCTCTAATACAAAGTCCTGAAATAGAGTTTCTTTCCAGCCCTGAAGTCGCCGCCTTGCAACTTCTGCTCTAAGCCGTGTTCTACGTTTCTCTAGAGGTGGAAGTCACAAAGAGGTGAGTCATTGCCTCTAAAGGAGACAAGCCAAAAACGGTCTTCCTTCCAGCTCTTTGGGAAGCTGAGAAACAACTGGCTCTCCACAGTGCACATACAGCCTACCTGGGACATCTCTTGCAAAGCCCTGTGAAACGTAGTTTCTTTCCAGCCCTGATCTGTTGAAGTAGAACTTGTGCTCTGCCATGTCCTACATTGCCCTAGAGGTTCAAGGAACAATGTCCTGCCTTGATTTCTCAAGGGGAGACAGGCCACAAAGCGTCTTTCTTCCAGCTATTGGGAAGATAAGAAACAACTCGCTCTCCTCAGTGCTCTTACAACCGACGGTGAACATCTCTGACAAAGGCCTGTGAAACGCAGTATCTTCCCAGCCCTGATCTCGCTAAAGTAAAACTTCTGCACTGCCGTGTTCTACATAGCCCTAGAGGTGCAAGGAACAGTGTCCTGCCTTGTTTCCTCAAGTGGAGACAGGAAATAACGTGTCTTGCGTCCAGCTCTTTCTGAAGCCAGGAAACAACTTGCTCTCCACAGTGCTCTTACAGCATACTGGGAACATCTCCTACAAAGGCCTGTGAAACGCACTTTCTTCCCAGACCTCATCTCGCTCAAGTAGGACTTCTGCTAAGCCGTGCAAAACATTGCCCCAGAGGTGGAAGTCCCAAACACTGCCTGGCATCCTCAAGAGGAGACAGGCCACAGACCATCTTGCTTCCAGCTCTTTCGCAATGTGACAAAGAACTCGTTTTCACCTGGGCTGTTACAGCCTACTGTGAACCTCTAATCCAAAGACCTGGAATGCAGTTTGTTTCCAGTCCAGATCTCGCCAGCTTGGAAATTCATCTCTAAGTCGTGTTCTACATTGCTCTAGAGGTGGAAGTGACAAACCCCTGAGTCATTGCCTCCAAAGGAGACAAGCCACAAACGGTCTTGCTTCCAGCTCTTTGGGAAGCTAAGAAACAACTTGCTCTCCACAGTGATCTTACAGCCCAACGGGAACATCTATACAAAGGCCTGTGAACCGCAGTTACTTCCATCCCTGATCTCGCTGAAGTAGAAATTCTGCTCTGCCGTGTCCTACATTGCCCTAGAAGTGCAAGGCACAAAGTCCTGCCTTGTTTCCTCAAGGGGCGGCAGGCAACAAAGCATCTCACTTCCAGCTCTTGGGCAAGTGGAGAAAGAACTCGCTTTCCACAGGGCTCTTACAGCCTACCGGGAACCTCTCAAACAAAGGCCTGAAATGCAGTTGGTTTGCAGCCATGTTCTCACCGCCTTGGAACTTCTGCTCTAAGCCATGTCCCAAATTGCTTTAGAGGTGGAAGACAGAAAGTGCTGAGTCATTGCCGCCAAAGGAGAAAAGCCATAAATGGTCTTGCTTCCAGCTCTTTGGGAAGTAAGAAACAACTCACTCTCCACAGGGCTCTTACGGCCTACCAGGAACATCTCTCACAAACATCTGTGAAAGGCAGTTTCTTCCCATCCCTGATCTCCCAGAAGTAGAACTTCTGCTCTGCCATGTTCTACATTGCTCTAGAGGTGGAAGTGACAAAGCTATGAGTCATTTCCTCCAAAGGAGACAAGCCTCAAACGGTCTTGCTTCCAGCTCTCAGAAGCAAAGAAACAACTCGCTCTCCACAGTGCTCTTACAGCCTACCAGGAACATCTCTTACAAAGACCTGTGATACGCTGTTCCTTTCCAGCCCTGATATCCCTGAAGTAGAACTTCTGCCCTGCTGTGGCCTACATTGCCATAGAGGTCCAAGGCACAAAGTCCTGCCTTGTTTCCTCAATGGAAAACAGGACACAAAGCTTCTTGCTTCTAGATGTTTGGGAAGCCAAGAAACAACTCGCTCTCCAAGTGATCTTACAGCCAATCGGGAACATCTCTGACAAAGGCCAGTGAAACGCAATTTCTTTCCAGCCCTGATCTCGTTGAAGTAGAAGTTCTGCTCTGCTGTGTCCTACATTGAAATAGAGGTGCAAGTCACAATGTCCTGAATTGTTTCCTCAAGGGGAGAAACGCCACAAAGCTTCTTGGTTCCAGCTCTTTGGCAAGCTAAGAAACAACTCGCTCTCCAGAGTGCTTTTACAGCCTGCAGGGAACATCTCTCACAAAGGACTGGGAAATGAAGTTTCTTTCCAGCCCTGATCTCGCTGAAGTAGAACTTCTGCTCTGCCATGTAAGTCATTTCCCTAGAGGGGGAACTCACAATGGCCTGCCTGACTTCCTTAAGAGGAGACAGGCCACAGACCGTCTCGCTTCCACCTCATTTGCAAGGTGAGAAAGAACACGCTTTCCACAGGGCTCTTACAGCCTACCGGGAACGTCTCATACAAAGGCCTGAAATGCAGTTTATTTCCAGCCATGATCTCACCGCACTGGAAGTTCTTCCCTAAGCCATGTCCTACATTGCTCTACAGGTGGAAGACACAAAGCACTGAGTCAATGCTGCCAAATGAGACAAGCCACAAACTGTCTTGCTTCCAACTGTTTGGAAGCTAAGAAACAACTCGCTCTCCACAGTCCTCTAACATACTACCGGGGACATCTCTCACACGGAACCGTGAAAAGCAATTTCTTCCCATCCCTGATCTCACTGAAGTAGAACTTCTGCCCTGCCGTGTAATACATTGCCCTAGAGGTGGAAGTCCCAAGCCGTGCCTGGCATCCTCAAGAGGAGACATGCCGCAGACCATCTTGCTTCCAGCTCTTTCGCAATGTGAGAAAGAACTCGTTTTCCATTGGGATATTACAGCCTGCCAGGAACCTCTAATACAAAGACATGAAACGCACTTTGTTTCCAGCCCTTATCTCGAGGCCTTGGAAATTCATCTCTAAGTCTTGTTCTACATTGCTCTAGAGGTGGAAGTCACAAACCGCTGAGTCATTGCCTCCAAAGGAGACAGGCCACAAAGGGTCTTGCTTCCAGCTCTTTGGGAAGGTAAGAAACAACTCGCTCTCCACAGTGCTCTTACAGCCTAACAGGAACATCTCTCACAAATCCTGTGAAAAGCAGTTTCTTCCCAGCCATGATCTCCCTGAAGTAGAAATTCTGCTCTGCCGTGTAATACATTTCCCAAGAGGTGGATGTCACAAAGCGCTGCCTGTCTCCCTTAAGATGAGACAGGCCACAGACCGTCTTCTTCCAGCTCTTTTGCAAGGTGAGAAAGAAGTCACTTTCCCCTGGGCTCTTACAGCCTAACATGAACCTCTCATACAAAGACATGAATTGCAGTTTGTTTCCAGCCCAGATGTCAGAGCCTTGGAACTTCTGCTATAAGCCATGTCCTACATTGCTCTAGATTTGGAAGTGACAAAGTGCTGAGTCATTGCCTCCAAAGGAGGCAAGCCAAAAGCAGTCTTTCTTCCATCTCTTTGGAAAGCTAAGAAACAACTCGCTCTCAAGAGTGCTCTTAGAGCCGACTGGGCACATCTCACAAAAAGGCCTGTGAAACGCAGTTTCTTCCCAGCCCTGATCTCGCTGAAGTAGAACTTCTGCTCTGCCATGTCCTACATTGCCCTAGAGGTGCAATGCACAATGTTCTGCCTTGGTTCCTCAAGGGGAGACAGGCCACAAAGATTCTTGCTTCCAGATATTTGGGAAGCTAAGAAACATCTGGCTCTCCCCAGTGCTCTTACGGCCTACCAGGAACATCTCTCACAAATCCTATGAAACGCAGTTTCTTTCCAGCCATGATCTCTCTGAAGCAGAACTTCTGCCCTGCAGTGTAATACATTGCCCTAGAGGTGCAAGGCACAATGGGATGCCTGACTTCCTGAAGAGGAGACAGGCCACAGACCATCTTGCTTCCAGCTCTTTGGCAAGGTGAGAAAGAACTCGCTTTCCACAGGTCTCTTACAGCCTACCGTGAACCTCTCATAAAAAGGCCTGAAATGCAGTTTGTTTCCAGTCATGATCTCACCACCTTGGAAGTTCTGCCCTAAGCCATGACCTACATTGCTCTAGAAGTGGAAGACACCAAGCCTTGACTCATTGCCGCCAAAGGAGACAAGCCACAAACAGTCTTGCTTCCAGCTCTTTTGGGAAGCTAAGAAACAACTCGCTCTCCACAGTGCTCTTACAGCCTACCGGGAACATCTCTTATAAAGGCCTGTGAAAGGCAGATTCTTTCCATCCCTGATCTCGCTGAAGTAGGACTTCTGTTCTGCCGTGTTCTACATTGCTCTAGAGGTGGAAGTGACAAAGCTATGAGTCATTGCCTCCAAAGGAGACAAGCCACAAAGGGTCTTGCTTCCCGCTCTCGGAAGCTAGGAAACAACTGGCTCTCCATCTTGCTGTTATAGCGTACCGGGAACATCTCTTACAAAGGGCTGTTAAACACACTTTATTTCCAGCCGTGATATCCCTGAAGTAGAACTTCTGCCCTGCCGTGTCCTACATTGCCCTAGAGGTCCAAGGCACAAAGATTCGCCTTGTTATCTCAAGGGACGACATGCCGCAAAGATTCTTGCTTCCAGAACTTTGGGAAGCTAACAAACAACTTGGTCTCCACAGTGCTCTTACAGCCTACCAGGAACATTTCTTCCAAATGCCTGTGAAACACAGTTTCATCCCAGCCTTGATCATGCTGAGGTAGAACTTCTGCTCTGACGTGTAACACATTTCCCTAGAGATGGAAGTCACAATGGCCTGCCTGGCTTCCTTAAGAGGAGACAAAACACAGACCGTCTCGCCTCCATCTCTTTCGCAAGGTGACAAAGAACTCGCTATCCACAGGGCTCTTACAGCCTACTGGGAACCTCTCATGCAAAGGCCTGGAATGCAGTTTGTTTCCGGCCATGAACTCACTACCTTGGAACTTCTGCTCTAAGCCATGTCCCACATTGCTCAAGAGACGGAAGACATAAAGCGCTGAGTCATTGCCGCCAAAGGAGACAAGGCACATTCGGGCTTGCTTCCAGCTCTTTGGGAATCTAAGAAACAACGCACTCACCACAGTGCTCTTACAGCTTACCGGGAACAGCTCTCAAAAATTCATGTGAAACGCAGTTTCTTTCAAGCCCTGGACTTGCTGAAGTAGAACTTGTGCACTGCCAGGACCTACATTGCCCGAGAGTTGCAAGGCACAAAATCCTGCCTTGTTTTTCAAGCGGAGACAGGCCACAAAGCGTCTTGCTTACAGCTCTTTCTCAAGTGGGAAAGAACTCGCTTTTCCCTGGGCTCTTACAGCTTGCCTGGAACCTCTAATATGAAGACCTGAAACTGAGTTTGTTTCCAGCCCTGATGTCGCCGCCTTGAAACTTCTGCTCTAAGCCATGTTCTACGGTGCTCTAGAGATGGAAATCACAAAGCGCTGAGTCGTGCCTCCAAAGCAGACAAGCCACAAATGGTCTTCCTTCCAGCTCTTTGGGAAGCCAAGAAACAACTCGTTCTCCACAGTGCTCTTACATCCTACTGGGAACATCTCTTACAAAGGCCCATGAATCGCAGTTTTTTCCAACCCTGAACTCGTTGAAGTAGAACTTGTGCTCTGCCGTGTCCTACATTGCCTAGAGTTGCAAGGCACAAAGTCCTGCCTTGTTTCCTCAAGAGAAGACAGGCCACAAAGCGTCTTTCTTCCAGCTCTTTGGGAATCTAAGAAATATCTCGCTCTCCACAGTGCTCCTGCAGCCTACCTGGAAAATCTCTTACAAAGGTCTGGGAAACACATTTACTCACCAGCCCTGAACTCGCTGATGTAGAACTTGTGCTCTGCGTGTCCTACATTGCCTAGAGTTGCAAGGCAAAAAGTCCTACCTTGTTTCCTCAAGAGAAGACAGGCCACAAAGCGTCTTTCTTCCAGCTCTCTGGGAATCTAAGAAACAACTCACTCTCCACAGTGCTCTTGCAGCCTACAGGAACATCTCGTACAAAGGCCTGTGAAACCCAGTTTCTTTCCAACCCTGATCACGCTGAAGTAGAACTTCTACTCTGTCCTGTCCTACATTGCCTTAGATGTGCACGGGACAAAGTCCTGCCTTGTTTCCTAAAAGGGAGACAGGTCACAGACCGTCTTGCATCCAGCTCTTTCACAAGGTGAGAAAGAACTCGCTTTCTCCTGGACTCTTACAGCCTACTGGGAACCTCTCATACAAAGACCTGAAACGCAGTTTGTTTCTAGCCCTGAACTCGCCGCCTTGGAACATCTGCTCTAAGCTATGTTCTTCATTGCTCTAGAGGTGGAAGTGACAAAACGCTGAGTCATTACCTCCAAAGCAGACAAGCCACAAACGTTCTTGCTTCCAGCGCTCGGAAGCTAAGAAGCAACTGCATCTCCATAGTGCTCTTACTTCTACCGTGAACGTCTCTCACAAAGATCTGTGAAACGCAGTTCCTTCCCAGCCCTGAACTCACTGAGGTAGAACTTCTGCTCTGCCGTGTTGTACAGTGCTCTAGAGGTGCAAGGCACAAGGTCCTGTCTTGATTCCTCAAGAGGAGACAGGCCACAAAGCTTCATGTTTCTAGATCTTTGGGAAGCTAAGAAACAACTAGCTCTCACCAGTGCTTTTACAGCCTACCGGGAACATCTCTCACAAAGACCTGCGAAACGCAGTTTCTTCCCAGCCCTGATCTCGCTGACATAGAACTTCTACTTTGCGGTGTAATACATTGGCCTAGAAGTGGATGTCACAAAGCCCTGCCTGACTTCCTTAAGTTGAGACAGGCCACAGACCTTCTTGCTTCCAGCTCTTTCGCAAGGTGAGAAAGAACTCGCTTTCCCTGGGCTCTTACAGCCTTTCAGGAACTTCTGATACAACGACCTGAAATGCAGTTTGTTTCCAGCCCATTTCTCGCCCACTTGGAACTTCTACTCGAAGCCATGTCCTACATTGCTCTAGAGGTGGAAGTGACAATGCTATGAGTCATTGCCTTCAAAGCAGACAAGTGACAAACAGTCTTGCTTCCAGCTCTTTGGGAAGCTAAGAAACAACTCGCTCTCCACAGTGCTCTTAAAGCCTACTGGGAAAATATATTACAAAGGCCTGTGAAACACAGTTTCTTCCAGGTCCTGATCTCCCTGAAGTAGAACTTCTGCTGTGCCGTGTAATACATTTCCCTAGAGGTGGAAGTCACAATGGCCTGCCTGACTTCCTTAAGAGGAGACAGGCCACAGACCGTCTCTCATCCAGCTCTTTGGCATGGTGAGAAAGAACTCGCTTTCCACTGGGCTCTTACTGCCTACCGTGAACCTCTCATACAAAGGCCTGAAATGCAGTTTGTTTCCAGCCATGAATCCACGGCCTTGGAACTTCAGCTCTCAGCCATGTCCCACATTGCTCTAGAGATGGAAGACACAAAGCGCTGAGTCATTGCCGCCACAGGAGACAAGCCACAAACGGTCTTGCTTCCAGCTCTTTTGGAAGCTAAGAAACAACTCGCTCTCCACAGTGCTCTTACTGCCTAGCAGGAACATCTCTCACAAAAGCCTGTGAAAGGCCATTTCTTCCCAGCCCTGATCTCGCTGAAGTAGAACTTCTGCTCTGCCGTCTCCTACATTGCCCTATAGGTGCAAGGCACAAAGTCCTGTCTCGTTTCCTCAAGGGGAGACAGGTCACAAAGCCTCTTGCTTCCAGCTCTTTCACAACGTGACAAAGAACTCGCTTTGCCCTGGGATGTTACAGCCTATAGGCAACTTCTGATACAAAGACCTGAAATGCAGTTTGTTTACATCCCAGTACTTGGCGTCTTGGTACTTCTACTCGAAGTCATGTCCTACATTGCTGTACAGGTGGAGGAGACAAAGCTATGAGTCATTTCGTCGAAGGAAGACAAACCACAAACGGTGTCGCTTCCAGCTCTTTGGGAAGCTAAGAAACAAGTGGCTCTCCACAGTGCTCTTACAGCTACCGGGAACATCTCTCACAAAGATCTGTGAAACGCAGTTTCTTCCCATCCCTGATCTCGCTGATTTAGAAATTCTGCTCTGCCGTGTTCTTCATTGCTCTAGAGGTGGAAGTCACAAAGGGCTTAGTCATTGCCTCCAAAGGAGACAAGCCACAAACGGTCTTGCTTCCAGCTCTCAGAAGCTAAGAAACAACTGGCTCTCAACAGTGCTCTTACAGCTACCAGGAACATCTCTCACAAAGATCTGTGAAACGCAGTTTCTTCCCATCCCTGATCTCGCTGAAGTAGAACTTCTGCTCTGCTGTGTCCTACATTGCCATTGCAGTGCAAGGCACAACATCCTGCCTTGTTTCCTCAAGGGCAGACAGGCCACCAAGCGTCTTTCTTCCAGTTCTTTGGGAAGCTAAGAAACAGCTCACTCTCCACAGTGCTCTTCTAGCCTATGGGGAACATCTCTTACAAAGGCCTGTGAAATGCAGCTTCTTGCCAGCCCTGATATCGCTGAAGTAGAACATCTGCTCTGCAGTGTGGTACATTGGACTAGAGGTGGAAGTCACAAAGCCCTGCCTGGCTTCCTTAATAGGAGACAGGCCACTGACCGTCTTGCTTCCAGCTCTTTCGCAAGGTGGGAAAGACCTCGCTTTCCACTGGACTCTTACATCCTACCGGGAACCACTAAGACAAAGACCTGAAACAGAGTTTGTTTCCAATCCTGATGTCACCTACTTGGAAAGTCTGCTCTAAGCCGTGATCTATGTTGCTGTAGAGGTGGAAGTCACAAAGCACAGAGTAATTGCCTACAACGGAGACAAGCCACAAACGGTTTTCCTTCCAAATCTTTGGGAAGCAAAGACACAACTCGCTCTCCACAGTGCTCTTACAGCCACTGGAAACATCTCTTACAAAGGCCTGTGAAACGCAGTTACTTTCCAGCCCTGAACTCCCTGAAGTAGAACTTGTGCTCTGCCGTGTCCTACATTGCTAGAGTTGCAATGCACAAAGACCTGCCTTGTTTCAAGGGGATGCAGGGCACAAAGCGTCTTGCTTCCAGCTCTTTGGGAAGCTAAGAAACAACTCGCTCACCACAGTGCTCTTACAGCCTACCGGGAACATCTCTCAAAAAGGCGTGTGAAATGCAGTTTCTTCCCAGCCCTGATCTAGCTGGAGCAGAACTTCTGATCTGCCATGTAATACATTGCCCTAGAGGTGGAAGTCGCAAAGCCCTGCCTGGCTTTCAAAACAGCAGTCAGGCCACAGAACATCTAGCTTCCAGCTCTTTCGCAATGTGAGAAAGAACTCGCTTTCCCCTGGGCTCTTGCAGCCTACCAGGAACCTCTCATACAAAGATCTGAAACACAGTTAGTTACCAGCCCAGATCTCCACACTTTGGAAATTCTGCTCAAAGCCATGTCCTACATTGCTCTACAGGTGGAAGTGAGAAAGCATTGAGTCGTTGCCAACAAAGGAGACAAGCCATAAACGGCATTTCTTCCAGCTCTTTGGGAACTTAAGAAACACCTCGTTCTCCTTATTGCTCTTACAGCCTAATGGGTAAGTCTCTTACAAAGGCCTGTGAAACGCAGTTATTTCCAGCCCTGATCTCACTGAAGTAGAACTTCTGCTCTGCCATGTCCTACATTGCCCTAGAGGTGCAAGGCACAATGTCATGCCTTGTTTCCTGAAGGGTAGACAGGCCACAAAGCTTCTTGCTTCCACATCTTTGCAAAGCTAAGAAACAACTCGCTCTCCTCAATTCTCTTACAGCCTACCGGGAACATCTCTCACAAAGGCCTGTGAAACGCAGGTTTTTCCCAGCCCTGATCTCACTAACGTGGAACTTCTGCTCTGGCCTGTAATACATTGTCCTAGAGGTGGAAGTCACAAAGCCCTGTCTGACTTTCTTAAGAGGAGAGAGGCCACAGACAGTCTTGCTTCCAGGTCTTTCGCAAGGTGGGAAAGAACTCGCTTTCCCCTGGGCTCTTACAGCCTACCGGGAACCTCTCATACAAAATCCTGAAACGCAGTTTGTTTCCAGCCCGGATCTCGTCGACTTGGAAATTCTGCTACAAGCCATGCCCTACATTGGTCCAGAGGTGGAAGTGACAAACCGCTGAGTCATTGCCTTCAAAGGAGACAATCCACAAACGAACTTGCTTCCAGCTCTTGAGAAGCTAAGAAACAAGTCGCTCTCCACAGTTCTCTTACAGCCTACCGGGAACATCTCTCACAAAGGCCTGTGAAACGCAATTTCTTTACAGCCCTGATCTCGCTGAAGTAGAACTTCTGCTCTGCCGTGTCCTACATTGCCCTGGAGGTGCAAGGCCCAATGTCCTCCCATGTTTCCTCAAGGGGAGGCAGGCCTCAAAGTGTCTTGCTTCCAGCTCTTTGGGAAGCTAAGAAACAACTCGCTCTTCACAGTGCTCTTACAGCCTATCGGGAAGATCTCTCTCAAAGGCCTGTGAGACATAGTTTCTTCCCAGCCCTGAACTAGCTGGAGTAGAACTTCCAATCCGCAGTGTAATACTTTTCCCTGGAGGTGGAAATCACAAAGCCCTGCCTGGCTTCCTTAAGGGGAGACAAAGCACAGACCATCTTGCTTCCAGGTCTTTCAGAAGTTGGGAAAGAACTTGCTTTCCCCTCGGCTCTTAAAGCCTATCGGGAACTTCTGATACAAAGACCTGAAATGCAGTTTGTTTCCAGCCGAGATCTCGCCGCCCTGGAACTTCTGCTCGAAACCATGTTCTACATAGCTCTAGAGGTGGAAGTGCCAAAGCCCTGAGTCATTGCCTCCACAGCAGACAAGCCACAAACGGTCTTGCTTCCAGCTCTTTGGGAAGCTAATAAACAACTGGCTCTGCATTGTGCTCTTATAGCCTACCAGGAACATCTCTCACAAAGGACTGCAAAACGCAGTTTCCTCCCAGCCCTGATCTCGCTCAAGTGGAACTTCTGCTCTGTCGTGTACCTCTATGCTCTAGAGGTCCAAGGCACAAAGTCCTGCCTTGGTTCCTCAAGGGGAGACAGGCCCCAAAATCGTCTTGCTTCCAGCTCTTAGGGAAGGTAAGAAACAACTTGCTCTCCAGAGTGCACTTATAGGCTACCGCGAACATCTCTTACAAAGGCCTGTGAAACGCAGTTTCTTTCCAACACTGATCTCCCTGAAGTAGAACTTCTGCTGGATAGTGTCCTACATTGCCTTAGAGGTGCAATGCACAAAGTCCTGCGTTCTTTCCTCAAGGGGAGACATGCCACAAAGCGTCTTGCTTCCAGCTGTTTGCGAAGCTAAGAAACAACTCGCTCTCCTCAGTGCTCTTACAGCCGACCACAAACAGGTCTTACAAAGGCATGTGAAACGCAGTTTCTTCCAAGCACTGATCTCACTGAAGTAGAACTTCTGCTCTGCCATGTGCTACATTGCCCTAGAGGTGCAAGGCACAATGTCCTGCCTTGTTACCTCAAAGTGAGGCAGGCCACAAAGCGTCTGGCTTCCAGCTCTTTTGTAAGCTAAGAAACAACTCACTGTCCACAGTGCTCTTACAGCTACCAGGAACATCTCTCACAAAGATCTGTGAAATGCAGTTTCTTCCCAGCCCTGATCTCGCTGAAGTAGAACTTCTGCTCTGCCGTGTCCTAAATAGCTCTAGAGGTGGAAGTCACTAAGGGCTGAGTCATTGCCTCCAAAGGAGACAAGCCACAAACGGTTTGCTTCCAGGTCTCGGAAGCTAAGAAACAACTGGCTCAACATAGTGCCGTTACAGCTACCGTGAACATCTCTCACAAAGATCTGTGAAACACAGTTTGTTCCCATCCCTGATCTCACTGAAGTAGAACTTGTCCTCTGTCGTGTCCTACATTGCCCTAGAGGTGCAAGGCACAAAATCCTGCCTTGTTTCCTCAAGGGGAGACAGGCCACAAAGCGTCTTGCCTCCAGATCTTTGGGAAGCTAAGAAACAACTCGCTCTCCTCAGTGCTCTTACAGCCTACCAGGAACATCTCTCACAAAGACCTGTGAAAGGCAGTTTCTTCCCAGCCCTGATCTCGCTGAAGTAGAACTTCTGCTCTGCCGTTTCATACATTGCCCTAGAGTTGGAAGTCACAATGGCCTGCCTGACTTCCTTAAGAGGAGACATGTCACAGACCGTCTTTCTTCCAGCTCTTTGCAAGGTGAGAAAGAACTCGCTTTCCACAGGTCTCTTACAGCCTACCGGGAACCTCTCATAAAAAGGCCTGAAATGCAGTTTGTTTCCAGTCATGATCTCACCACCTTGGAAGTTCTGCTCTAAGCCATGTCCTCCATTTCTCTAGAGGTGGAGGACACAAAGCTTTGAGTCGGTGCTGCCAAAGTAGACAAGCCGCAAACGGCCTTGCTTCCAGTTGTTTGGGAAGCTAAGAAACAACTCGCTCTCCACAGTGCTCTTACATCCTACCGTGGACCTCTCTCACACCGCCCGTGAAACACAATTGTTTCCTAGCCCTGAGCTTGCTGATGTAGGACTTCTGCTCTTCCGGGTCCTATGTTGGCCTACAGTTGCAAGGCACAAAGTCTTGCCCTGTTTCCTCAAGGGGAGACAGGCCACAAAGATTCTTGATTCCAGATCTTTGGGAAGCTATGAAACAACTCGCTCTCCACAGTGCTCTTATGGTCTATCGAGAACATCTCTCTCAAATCCTGTGAAACGCAGTTTCTTTCCAGCCGTGAATTCACTGAAGGAGAACTTCTGCTCTGCCGTGTAATACATTGCCCTAGATGTGGAATTCCCAAACCCTGCCTGGCATCCTCCAGAGGAGACAGGGCACAGACCGTCTTGCTTCCAACTCTTTTGCAAGATGAGAAAGAACTCGCTTTCCCCTGGGCTCTTACAGTCGACCGGGAACCTCTGGTAGAATGACTAGAAAGGAAGCTGTTTCCAGCTGAGATCTCGCTGCCTTGGAACTTCTGCTCTAAGCCATGTCCTACATAGCTCTAGACGTGGAAGTGACAAAGCGCTGGATCACTGCCTCCACAGGAGACAAGCCACAAACTGTCTTGCTTCCAGCTCTTTGGGAAGCTAAGAAACTCCTCCTTCTTCTCAGTGCTCTTACAGCCTATCGGGAACATCACTCAGACAGGCCTGTGAAACGCAGTTTCTTCCCATCCCTAATCTCGCTGAAGTAGAACTTCTGCTCCGCTGTGTCCTACGTTGCTCTAGAAGTGGAAGTCACAAAGGGTTGAGTCATTGCCTCCAAGGAGACAAGCCAGAAATGGTCTTGCTTCCAGCTCTCGGAAGCAATGAAACAACTGGCTCTCCACAGTGCTCTTACAGCTTACAGGGAACAACTGGCACAAATGCCTGTGAAATGCAGTATCTTTCCAGCCCTGATCTTGCTGAAGTAGAACTTCTGCTCTGCCGTGTCATACATTGCGCCACAGGTGGAAGTCACAATGACCTGCCTGACTTCCTTAAGAGGAGTCAGGCCACAGACGGTCTTCCTTCCAGCTGTTTGGCAAGGTGAGAAAGAACTCGCTTTCCCCAGGGCTCTTACAGCCTACCGGGAACCACTAATAAAAAGGCGTGAAATGCAGTTTGTTTCCAGTCATGATCTCACCGCCTTGGAAGTTCTGCTCTAAGCCATGTCCTACTTTTCTCTAGAGGTGGAAGAAGCAAAGCCTTGAGTCATTGTCGCCAAAGGAAACAAGCCACAATCAGTCTTGCTTCCAGCTCTTTGGGAAGCTAAGAAACAACTCGCTCTGCACAGTGCTCTTACAGCCTACCGGGAACATCTCTCACAAAGGCCTGTGAAACACAGTTTCTTTCCAGCCCTGATATCGCTGAAGTAGAACTTCTGCTCTGCCGTGTCCTACACTGCCCTAGACATGCAAGCCACAATGTCCTGCCTTGTTTCCTCAAGGTGAGGCAGGCCAGAAAGCGTCCTGCTTCCACTATTTTGGAAGCTAAGAAACAACTCGCTTTCTACAGTGCTCTTACAGCCTACTGGGAACATGGCTTACAAAGACCTGTGAAACGCAGTTTCTTCCCAGCCCTGATCACGCTGAAGTAGACCTTCTGCTCTGCCGGGTTCTATATTGCCCTAGAGGTGCAAGGCACAAAGTCCTGCCTTGTTTCCTCAAGGGGAGACAGGCCACAAAGCGTCTTGCTTCCACCTCTTTGGGAAGCTAAGAAACAACTCGCTCTCCTCAGTGCTCTTGCAGCCTACCAGGAACATTTATCACAAATGCCTGTGAAATGCAGTTTCTTCCCAGCCCTGATATCGCTGAAGTAGAGCTTCTGCTCTGCCATGTAATACATTGCCCTAGAGGAGGAAGTCACAAAGCCCTGCCTGGCTTTCTAAAGAGGACTCAGGCCACAGTCCGTCTTGCTTCCAGCTCTTTCACAATGTGATAAAGAACTTGCTTTCCCCTGGGTTCTTACACCCTATTGGGTAACTCTCATACAAAGATCTGAAACACAGTTTGTTACCAGCCCAGATCTCGCCACCTAGGAACTTCTGCTCAAAGCCATGTCCTACATTGCTCTAGAGGTGGAAGTGACAAATCGCTGATTCATTGCCAGCAAAGGAGACAAGCCACAAACGATCTGGCTTCCAGCTCTTTGGGATGCTAAGAAACAACTCGCTGTCCACAGTGCTCTTACAGCCTACCAGGAACATCTCTTACAAAGGCCTGTGAAACCCAGTGTCTTTCCAGCCCTGATCTCGCTGAAGTAGAACTTCTTCTCTGCCGTGTCCTACATTGCCCTAGACGTGCGGGGCACAATGTCCTGCCTGGTTTCCTCAAGGGGAGACAGGCCACAAAGCGTCTAGCTTCAAGCTATTGGGCAAGTTGAGAAAGAACAGGCTTTACACAGGGCTCTTACAGCCTACCGGGAACCTCTCAATAAAAGGCCTGAAATGAAGTTTCTCTCCAGTCATTATCTCACCATCTTGGAATTTATCCTCTAAGCCATGTCCTACATTGCTGTAGAGATGGAAGACACACAGCCCTGAGTCAATGCCACCATAGGAGACAAGCCACAAACAGTCTTGCTTCCAGCTGTTTGGGAAGCTAAGAAACAACTCAGTCTCCACAGTCCTCTTACATCCTACCGGGAACATCTCTCACAAATCCTATGAAACGCAGTTTCTTCCCAGCCATGTTCTTGCTGAAGTAGAAATTCTGCTCTGCCGTGTAATACATTGACCCAGAGGTGGAAGTCACAAAGCCCTGCCTGACTCCAAGATGAGACAGGACACAGATCGTCTTGCTTACAGCTCTTTCGCAAGGTGAGAAAGAACTCGCTTTCCCCGGGGCTCTTACAGAGTAGCAGGAACCTCTGATACAAAGACCTGAAATGCAGTTTGTTTCCAGCCCAGATGTCACCGCCATGGAACTTCTGCTCTAAGGCATGTCGTACATGGCTATAGAGGTGAAAGTGACTAAGTGCTGGCTCCTTGGCTCCCAAGGAGACAAGCCACAAACCAACTTCCTTCCAGCTCTTTGGAAAGCTAAGAAACAACTCGCTCTCCACAGTGCTCTTACAGCCTACCGGCATCATCTCTCACAAAGGCCTGTCTAACGCTTTTCTTTCCAGCCCTGATCTCACTGAAGTAGAACTTCTGCTATGCCATGTCCTACATTGCCCTATTCGTGCAAGGCACAATGTTTTGCCTTGTTTCCTCAAGCGGAGGAAGGCCAAAAAGCGTCTTGCTTACACTCTTTGGGAAGATAAGAAACCACTCGCTCTCCACAGTGCTCTTACACCCTACCGGGTGCATCTCTCACAAAGCCCTGTGAAACGCAGGTTCTTCCCAGCCCTGACCTTGCTGAAGTAGAACTTCTGCTCTGCCGTGTCCTATATTGCCCTAGAGGTGCAAGGCACAATGTCCTGCCTTGTTTCAGCAAGGGGAGACAGGCCACAAAGCATCTTGCTTCCAGCTCTTTGGGAAGCAAAGAAACAACTCGCTCTCCAAGTTCTCTTACAGCCTACCAGTAACATCTCTCACAAAGGCCTGTGAAACGCAGTTTCTTTCCATCCCTGATTTCGCTGAAGCAGAAATTCTCCTCTGCCGTGTAATACATTGTCCTAGACGTGGAAGTCACAAAGCTCTGCCTGTCTTCCTTAAGAGGAGGGGCACAGACCGTCTTGCTTACAGCTCCATCACAAGGTTAGAATTTACACGCTTTCCCCTCGGCTCTTACAGCCTACCCGGAACCTCTGATACAAAGACATGAATTGCAGATTGTTTCCAGCCCAGATCTCGCCAGCTTGGACCTTCTGCTCTAAGCCATGTCCTGCATTGTTCTGGTGGTGGAAGTGACAAATTGCTGAGTCATTGCCTCCAATGCAGACAAGCCACGAAGAGACTTGCTTCAAGCTCTTTGGGAAGCTAAGAAACAAGCCTCTCTCCACAGTGCTCCTACAGCCTACCAGGAACATATCTCACAAAGGCCTGTGAAATGCAGTTTCTTACCAGACCAGGTCGCTCTGAAGTAGAACTTCTGCTCTGCCGTGTCCTTCATTGCCCTAGAGGTGCAAGGCACAATGTCCTGCCTTGGTTCCTCAAGAAGAGACAAGTCACAAAGCGTCTTGCTTACAGCTCTTTGGGAAGCTAAGAAACAACACGCTCTCCACAGAGCTCTTACAGCTTACCGGGAAAATCTCTGACAAAGGCCCGTGAAACACAGTTTCTTCCCAGCCCTGATACAGCTGGAGTAGAACTTCTGCTCTGCAGTGTAATACTTTGCCTGAGAGCTGGAAATCACAAATGCATGCCTGGCTTCCTTAAGAGGAGACAGGCCACAGACAGTCTTGCTTCCAGCTCTTTCGCAAGGTGAGAAAGAACTCGCTTTCCCCTGGGCTCTTACAGCCTACCGGGAACCTCTCATACAAAGACATGAATTGCAGTTTGTTTCCAGCCCAGATGTCGGAGCCTTGCAACTTCTGCTATATGCCATGTCCTACATTGCTCTAGAGGTGGAAGTGACAAAGCACTGAGTCATTGCCTCCAAAGGAGACAAGCCAGAAACAGTCTTGCATCCAGCTCTTTGGAAGCCAAGTAACAACTCGCTCTCCAGAGTGCTCTTACAACCTAACGGGAACGTCTCTCACAAAGGCCAGTGAAACGCAGTTTCTTTCCAGCCCTGATCTCGCTGAAGTAGAACTTCTGCTCTGCCGTGTCCTACATTGAAATAGAGGTGCAAGGCACAATGTCCTGCCTCGTTTCCTCTAGGAAAGAAAGGCCACAAAGCTTCTTGGTAACAGCTCTTTGGGAAGCTAAGAAACAACTCGCTCTCCAGAGTTCTCTTACAGCCTACTGGGGACATCACTCACAAAGGACTGGGAAATGAACTTTCTTTGCAGCCCTGATCTCGCTGAAGTAGCACTTCTGCTCTGCCGTGTCCTACATTGAACTAGAGGTGCAAGGCACAAATTCCTGCCTTGTTTCCTCAAGGGGAGACAGGCCACAAAGCTTCTTGGTTCCAGCTCTTTTGGAAGCTAAGAAACAACTTGCTTTCCAGAGTTCTCTTACAGCCTACCGGGAACATCTCTTACAAAGGCCTGTTAAACGCAGTTTCTTCCCAGCCGTGAGCAAGCTGAAGGAGAACCTCTGCTCTTGCATGTCCTACATTGCTGGAGAGGTGCAAGGCACAAAGTCCTGCCTTGTTTCCTCAAGCGGGGAAAGGCCACAAAGCGTCTTGCTTCCAGCTCTTTTGGAAGCTAAGAAACAACTTGCTCTCCACAGTGCTCTTACAGCCTACCAGGAATATCTGTCACAAATCCTGTGAAACGCAGTTTCTTCCCAGCCATGATGTCACTGAAGTAGAGATTCTGCTCTGCCATGTAATACATTGACCTGGATGTGGAAGTCACAAATCTCTGTCTGGCTTTCTGAAGAGGAGACAGACCAAAGACCGACTTGCTTCCAGCTCTTTTGCAAGGTGAGAAAGAACTCTCCTTTCCTAGGCTCTAACAGCCTACCAGCAACCACTCATACAAAGTCCTGAGACGCAGTTTGTTTCCAACCGTGATCTCACTGCCTTGAAACTTCTGCTGTAAGCCATGTCCTACATCGCTCTAGAGGTGAAAGACACAAAGCGCTGAGTCATTGCCACCAAAGGAGACAAGCCACAAACGGTCTTGCTTCCAGCTCTTTGGGAAGCTAAGAAACAACTCTCTGCCCATAGTGCTCTTACAGCCTACCAGGAACATCTCTCACAAGCACTTTGAAAGGCGGTTTCTGCCCAGCCGTGATCTCGCTGAAGTAGAACTTCTGCTGTGCCCTGTAATACTTTGCCTTAAAGGAGGAAGTCAAAAAGCCCTGCCTGGCTTCCTTAAGAGGAGATAGGACACAGACTGTCTTGCTTCCAGCACTTTGGCAAGGTGAGAAAGAACTCGCTTTCCCCTGGGCCCTTAGAGCCTACCAGGAACCTCTCATACAAAGTCCTGAGACGCAGTTTGTTCCAGCCCTGATCTCGACGCCTTGGAACATCTGCTCTAAGCCATGTCCCACATTGCCCTAGAGGTGGAAGTCACAATGGCCTGACTGGCTTCCTTAAGAGGAGACAGGCCACAGACCGTCTCCCTTTCAGCTCTTGGGCAAGGTGAGAAAGAACTCGCTTTCCACAGGGCTCTGACAGCCTACCGGGAACGTCTCATACAAAGGCCTGAAATGCACTTGGTTTCCAGCCATGATCTCACCGCCTTGGAACATCTGCTCTAAGCCATGTCCTACATTGCTGTAGAGGTGGAGGACACAAAGCCCTGAGTCATTGCCATCAAAGCAGACAAGCCACTAACGGTCTTGCTTCCAGCTCTTTGGGCAGCTAAGAAACAACTCGCTCTCCACAGTCGTCTTACATCCTACCGGGAACATCTCTCACAAATCCTATGAAACGCAGTTTCTTCCCAGCCGCGTTCTCGCTGAAATAGAAATTCTGCTGTGCAGTGTAATACATTGCCCTATAGGTGGAAGTCACAAAGCCCTGCCTAGCTCCAAGATGAGACAGACCACAGATCGTCTTACTTTCAGCTCTTTGGCAAGGTGAGAAAGAACTCGCTTTCCCATGGGCTCTTACAGAGTAACGGGAACCTCTGATACAAAGACCTGAAATGCAGTTTGTTTCCAGCCCAGATGTCATCGCCTTGGAACTTCTGCTCTAAGCCATGTCCTACATAGCTCTAGAGGTGGAAGTGACAAAGCACTGAGTCATTGCCTCCAAAGGAGACAAGCCACAAACTGTCTTGCTTCCGGCTCTTTGGTAAGCTAAGAAACAACTCGTTCTCCACAGTGCTTTTAGAGCCTACCGGGAACATCTCTTACGTAGGCCTGTGAAACGCAGTTTCTTCCCAGCACTGTTCTCGTTGAAGTAGAACTTCTGCTCTGCTGTGTAATAAATAGCCCTAGATGTGGAAGTCACAATGCCCTGCCTGTCTTCCTTAAGAGGAGACAGGAGAAAGATCGTCTCGCTTCCAGCTCTTGGGCAAGGTGAGAAAGAAATCGCTTTCCACAGGGCTATTACAGCCTACCGGGAACCTCTCATACAAAAGTCTGAAATGCAGCTTGTTTCTAGCCGTGATCTCATCGCATTGGAACATCTGCTCTAAACCATGTCCTACATGTCTCTAGAGGTGGAAGACACAAAGCGCTGAGTAATTGCTGCTAAAAGAGACAAGCCACAAACGGTCTTGTTTCCAGCTCTTTGGGAAGCTAAGAAACACCTCGCTCTCCTCAGTGCTCTTACAGCCTACCAGGTACATGTCTCACAAAGACCTGTGAAACGCAGTTTCTTCCCAGGCCTGATCTCACTGAAGTAGAACTTCTGCTCTGTCGTGTCCTACATTGCCCTAGAGGTGCAAGGCACAATGTCCTGCCTTGTTTCCTCAAGGGGAGAAAGGCCACAAAGCGTATTGCTTCCAGCTCTTTGGGAAACTAGGAAACAACTTGCTCTCCACTGTGCTCTTACAGCCTAGCGGGAACATCTCTCACAAAGGCCTGTGAAACGCAGTTTCTTCCCAGCCCTGATCTGGCTGAGGTAGAACTTCGCTCTGCCTTGTAATACATTGACCTAGAGGAGGAAGTCACAAAGCCCTGCCTGGCTTCCTAGAGAGGCGACAGGCCACAGACCGTCTTGCCTCCAGCTCTTTGGCAAGGTGAGAAAGAACTCACTTTCCCCTGGGCTCTTACAGCTTACCGGGAATCTCTCATACAATGACCTGAAAAGCTGTTTTTTTCCAGCCCTTATCTCGCCACCTTGGATCTTCAGCTCTAAGCCATGCCCTACATTGCTCTAGAGGTGGAAGTCAGTAAAACTGAGTCATTGCCTCCAAAGGAGACAAGACGCAAACGATCTTACTTCCAGCTCTTTGGGAAGCTAAGACACAACTGGCTCTCCACAGTGCTCTTACAGCCTACCGGGAACATCTCTTACAAAGGCCTGTGGAACGCAGTTTCTTCCCAGCCCTGATCTCGCTGAAGTAGGACTTCTGCTCTGTGGTGTAATTCATTGCCATAGAGGTGGAAGTCAAAACGCACAGCCTGGCATCCTCAAGAGGAGACAGGCCACCGACCGTCTTTCTTCCAGCTCTTTGGCAAGGTGAGAAAGAACTTGCTTTCCCATGGGCTGTTACAGCCTACCTGGAACCTGTCATACAAACTCCAGAAATGCTGATTTTTCCCAGCACTGATTTCGCCAACTTGGTTCTTCTGCTCTAAGCCATGTCCTACATTGCTCTAGAAGTGGAAGTGACAAAGCGCTGATTCATTTCCTCCAAAAGAGACAAGCCACAAACGGTCTTGCTTCCAGATCTTTGCGAAGCTAAGAAACAAATGGCCCTCCACAGTGCTCTTACAGCCTACCAGGAACATATCCCACAAAGGCCTGTGAAACTCTGTTTCTTCCCAGCCGTGATCTCGCTGAAGTAGAACTTCTGCGTTGCCGAGTTCTATGTTGCCCTAGAAGTGCAAGGTACCAAGTCCTGCCTTGTTTCCTCAAGGGGAGACAGACCACAAGAGTCTTGCTTCCAGCTCTTTGGGAAGCTAAGAAACAACTCGCTCTCCACAGTGCTTTTAAAGCCTACCGGGAACATCTCTTACAAAGGCCTGTGAAATGCACTTTCTTCCCAGCCCTGATCTCGATGAAATAGAAATTCTCCCCTGCCATGTCCTACATTGCCCTATAGGTGCAAGGCACAATGTCCTGCATTGTTTCCTCAACAGGAGACAGTCCATAAATCATCTTGCTTCCGGTTCTTTGGGAAGCTAAGAAACAACTCGCTCTCCACAGTGCTCTTGTGGCCTACCGGGAATATCTGTCACAAGTCCTGTGAAATGCAGTTCCTTCCCAGGCCTGATCTCGCTGAAGTAGAACTTCAGCTCTGCCGTGTAATACATTGCCCTAGAGGTGGCAGTCACAAAGCCCATCCTGGCTTCCTTAAGAGGAGACAGGCCACAGACTGTCTTGCTTCTAGCTCTTTCGCAAGGTGAAAATGAACTTGATTTCCCCTGGGCTCTTACAGCCTACCGGGAACCTCTCATACAAAGACCTCTAACGCAGTTTGTTTCCAGCGCTGATCTCACCGAATGGAACTTCTGCTCTAAGCCACGTCCTACATTGCTCTAGAGGTGGAAGTGACAATGGGCGGAGTCATTGCCATTAAGGAGACAATCCATAAATTGTCTTGCTTTCAGCTCTTTGGGAAGCGAAGAAACAACTCCATCTCAACAGTGCTCTTACGACCTTCCGGGAACAACTCTCACAAATCCTCTGAAACCCAGTTTACTTCCAGCTCTGATCTCCCTGAAGCAGAACTTCTGCTCTGTCGTGTAATACATTGCCCTAGAGGTGGAAGTCACTAAGCCCTGCCTGGCTTCCTTAAGAGGAGACAGGGCACAGACCATCTTGCTTCCAGCTCTTTTGCAAGGTGAGAAAGAACTCACTTTCCCCTGGGCTCTTACAGCCTACTGCGAACCTCTGACAGAAAGACTGGAACCAAAGGTTGTTTCCAGCAGAGATATCGCCACCTTGCAACTTCTGCTCTAAGCCATGTCCTACATAGCTCTAGAGGTGGAAGTGACAAAGTGTTGAGTCATTTCCTTCACAGGAGACAAGCCACAAACAGCCTTGCTTCCAGCTCTTTGGGAAGCTGGGAAACAACTCGCTCTCCACACTGCTCTTACAGCCTACCGGCAACATCTCTCATAAAGGTCTGTGAAATGCAGTTCTTTCCAGCCCTGATCTTGCTGAAGTAGCACTTCTGCTCTGCCATGTCCTACATTGCCCTACAGGTGCAAGGCCCAAAGTCCTGCCTTGTTTCTTCAAAGGGAGATATGCCACAAAGCGCTTTGCCTCCAGCTGATTGGGAAGCTAAGAAACACCTCGTTCTCCTCAGTGCTCTTACGGCCTGCCGGGAACATCTCTCACCAAGGCCTGTGAAATGCAGTTTCTTCCCAGCCCTGATATCACTGAAGTAGAAGTTCTGCTCTGCCATGTCATACATTTCGCTAGAGGTGAAAGTCACAATGGCCTGCCTACTTCCTTAAGAGGAGACAGGCCACAGACCGTCTTCCTTCCAGCTCTTAGGCAAGGTGAGAAAGAACTTTCTTTCCACAGGGCTCTTAAAGCCTACCGGGAAACTCTCATAAAAAGGCCTGAAATGCAGTTTGTTTCCACTCATGATCTCACCGCCTTGGAAGTTCTGCTCTAAGCCATGACCTACATTTCTCTAGAGGTGGAAGACACAAAGCCTTGAGTGATTGCCGCCCAAGGAGACAAGCCACAAATGGTCTTGCTTCCAGCTCTTTGGGAAGCTAAGAAACAACTCACTCTCCACAGTGCTCTTACAGCCTACTTGGAACATCTCTCACAAAGGCCTGTGAAACGCAGTTACTTTCCAGCCCTGGACTCGCTGAAGTAGAACTTGTGCTCTGCCGTGTCCTCCATTGCCCTAGAGTTGCAAGGCACAAAGCCCTGCCTTGTTTCTTCAAGGCGAGACAGGCCACAAAGCGTCTTGCTTCCAGCTCTTTTGCAAGGTGGGAAAGAACTCGCTTTCCCCTGGGCTCTTCCAGCTTACCGGGAACCTCTAATACAAAGACCCGAAACGGAGTTGGTTTCCAGCCCTGATCTCGCCGCCTTGGAACTCCTGCTCCAAGCCATGCTCTACGTTGCTCTAGAGGTGGAAGTCACAAAGCGCTGAGTCATTGCCTCCACATAAGACAAGCCGCAAACGGTCTTGCTTCCAGTGCTTTGGGAAGCTAAGAAACATCTCGCTCTCCACAGTGCTCTTACAGCCTACTTTGAACATATCTCACACAGACCTGTGAAAGGCAGTTTCTTCCATCCCCGATCTCGCTGAGGTAGAAATTCTGCTCTGCCATGTCATACATTGCCCTAGAGGTGGAAGTCACAATGGCCTGCCTAACTTCATTAAGAGCAGACAGGCCACAGACCGTCTTCCTTGCTGCTGTTTCGCAAGGTGAGAAAGAACTGGCTTTCCACAGGGCTCTTACAGCCTACCGGGAACCTCTCATAAAAAGGCCTGAAATGCAGTTTGTTTCCAGCCCTGATCTCGCCACCTTGGAACTTCTGCTCTAAGCCATGTCCTACATTGCTCTGGAGGTGGAAGTACAAAGCGCGGAGTCATTGCCTTCAAAGGAGACAATCCACAAACGGTCTTGCTTCCAGATCTTGGGAAGCTAAGAAACAACTCGCTCTCCACAGTGCTCTTACAGCCTACTGGGAACATGGCTCACAAATCCTGTGAAACGCAGTTTCTTCCCAGCCCTGATCACGCTGAAGTAGAACTTCCACTCTGCCGGGTTCTACATTGCCCTAGAGGTGCAAGGCACAAACTCCTGCCTTGTTTCTTCAAGGGGAGACAGGCCACAAAGCGTCTTGCGTCCAGCTCTTTGGGAAGCTAAGAAACAACTCGCTCTCCACTGTGCTCTTACAGCATACCGGGAACATCTCTCATAAAGTCCTGTGAAATGGAGGTTCTTCCCAGCCCTGACCTCGCTGAAGTAGAACTTCTGCTCTGCCGTGTCCTACATTGTGCCAGAGGTGGAAGTCACAATGACTTGCTTGACTTCCTTAAGAGAAGACAGGCCGCAGACCGTCTTCCTTCCAGCTGTTTGGCAAGGTGAGAAAGAACTCGCTTTCCACAGGTCTCTTACAGCCTACCGGGAACCTCTCATAAAAAGGCCTGAAGTGCAGTTTGTTTCCAGCCCTGATCTCGCCCAGTTGGATCATCTGCTAAAAGCCGTGTTCTAGATTGCTCTAGATTGGAAGTCTCAAAGCGCTGACTCATTGCCTCCAAAGGAGACAAGCCACGAACGGTCTTGCTGCCAGCTCTTTGGGAAGCTAAGGAACAAGTGGCTCTCCACAATGCTCTTACCGCCTACCGGGAACATCTCTTACAAATGCCTGGGAAATGCAGTTTCTTCCCGGACCTGATCTTGCTGAAGTAGAACTTCCGCTCTCCGTGTCCTACATTGCCCCAGAGGTGCAAGGCACAAACTCCTGCCTTGTTTCCTCAAGGCGAGACAGGCCACAAAGCGTCTTGCGTCCAGCTTTTTGGGAAGCTAAGGAACAACTCGCTCTCCTCAATGCTCTTAGAGCCTACCGGGAACATCTCTTACGAATGACTTTGAAACGCAGTTTCTTGCCAGCCCTGATTTTGCTGAAGTACAACTTCTGCTGTGCCGTGTAATACATTTCCCTAGAGGTGGAAGTCACAATGGCCTGCCGTGGTTCCTTAAGAGGAGACAGGCCACAGACCGTCTCGCTTCCAGCTCTTTGGCAAGGTGAGAAAGAACTCGCTTTCCACAGCGCTCTTGCAGCCTACCAGGAAACTCTCCTACGAAGGCCTGAAATGCAGTTTGTTTGCAGCCATGATCTCAGCGCCTGGGAACTTCTGCTCTACGCCATGTCCCACATTGATCTAGAGATGGAAGACACAAAGCGCTGAGTCATTGTCGCCACAGGAGACAAGCCAAACACGGTCCTGTTTCCAGCTCTTTGGGAAGCTAAGCGACAAGTCACTCCCCACAGTGCTCTTACAGCCTACCAAGAAAATCTCTCACAAAGGCCGGTGAAACGCAGTTTCTTTCCAGCCCTGATCTCGCTGAAGTAGAACTTCTCCTCTGCCAAGTTCTACATTGCTCTAGATGTGGAAGTGACAAAGCTATGAATCATTGCTTCCAAAGGAGAAAAGCCACAAACGGTCTTGCTTCCATGTCTCGGAAGCTAGGAAACAAGAGCTTCTCCATAGTGCTCTTACAGCCTACCAGGAACATCTCTCACAAAGGTCTGTGAAACGCAGTTTCTTCCCAGCCCTGACCTCGCTGAAGTAGAACTTCTGCTCTGCCGTGTAATACATTTCCCTAAAGGTGGAAGTCACAATGGCCTGCCGTGGTTCCTTAAGAGGAGACAGGCCACAGACCGTCTCGCAACCAGCTCTTTGGCAAGGTGAGAAAGTACTCGATTTCCACAGGGCTCTTACAGCCTACTGGGGACATCTCTTACCAAGGACTGTAGAACGCAGTTTCTTCCCAGCCCTGATCTCGCTGAAGTAGAACTTATGCTCTACCATGTGAAACATTGGACTAGAGGTGGAAGTCACAAAGCCCTGCTTGGCTTCCTTAAGAGGAGACAGGCCACTGAACGTCTTGCTTCCAGCTCTTTGGCGAGGTGAGAAAGAACTCGCTTTCCCTTGGGCTGTTACAGCCTACCTTGAAACTCTCATACAAAGTCCTGAGATGCAGTTTGTTCCCATCCCTTATCTGGCTGCCTTGGAACTTCTGTTCTAAGCAATGTCCTGCATTGCTGTAGAGGTGGAAGTGACAAAGCCCTGAGTCCTTGCCTCCCAAGGAGACAAGCCACGAACGGTCTTGATTCCAGCTCTCCGTGAAGCTAAGAAACAACTCGCTCTCCACAGTGCTCCTACAGCCTACCGGGAACATCTCTTACAAAGGCCTGTGAAAAGCAGTTCTTTCCAGCCCTGATCTCGGTGAAGTAGAATTTCTGCTATGCCGTGTCTTCCGTTGACCTAGTGGTGCAAGGCACAAAGTCCTGCCTTGTTTCCTCAAGGGGAGACATGCCAGAAAGCGCCTGGCTTCCAGCTCTTTGGGAAGGTAAGAAACACATCGTCCTCATCAGTGCTCTTACAGCCTACCGACAACATCTCCTACAAAGGCCTGTGAGACGCAGTTTCTTCCCAGCCCTGATCTCACTCAAGTAGAACTTCTGCTCTGCTGTGCAATACATTGCCCTAGAGGTGGAAGTCCCAAACCTTCTCTGGCATCCTCAAGAGGATACAGGCCACAGACCATCTTGCTTCCAGCTCTTTGGCAAGATCAGAAAGAACTCGTTTTCCCCTGGGCTATTACAGCCTACCGGGAACATCTAATATAAAGAAATGAAACGCAGTTTGTTTCCAGCCCTGATCTTGCCACCTTGGAAATTCATCTCTAGTCGTGTTCTACATTGCTCTAGAGGTGGAAGTGACAAAGCACTGAGTCATTGCCGCCAAAGGAGACA
Source organism: Equus caballus (assembly GCF_041296265.1). Lineage (NCBI taxonomy): Eukaryota > Metazoa > Chordata > Mammalia > Perissodactyla > Equidae > Equus > Equus caballus. The sequence continues at coordinate 49,688,723 of NC_091692.1, forward strand.
AGACACAAACGATCTTGCTTCCAGCTCTTTGGGAAGCTAAGAAACAATTCGCTCTCCACAGTGCTCTTACAGCCTAATGGGAACATCTCTTACAAAGGCCTGTGAAACGCAGTTCTTTCCAGCCCTGATCTCGCTGAAGTAGAACTTCTGCTCTGCCGTGTAGTACATTGCCCTATAGGTGCAAGGAACAAAGTCCTGCCTTTTTTCCACAAGGGGAGACAGGCCACAAAGTGTCTTGCTTCCAGATCTTTGAGAAGGTAAGAAACTACTCGCTCTCCTCAGTGCTCTTCAAGCCTACCGGGAACATCTCTCACAAATCCTGTGAAACGCAGTTTCTTCCCAGCCTTTATGTTGCTGAAGGAGAACTTCTGCTCTGCCGAGTAATTCAATGCCCGAGAGGTGGAAATCACAATGGCCTGCCTGACTTCCTTAAGAGGTGAGAGGCCACAGACCGTCTGACTTCCAGCTCTTTGGCAAGGTGAGAAAAAATTCGCTTTCCACAGGGCTCTTATAGCCTATGGGGAACCTCTCATACAAAGGCCTGAAATGCAGTTTGTTTCCAGCAATGATCCCACCACCTTGGAACTTCTGTTCTAAGCCATGTCCCACATTGTTCTAGAGGTGGAAGACACAAAGCACTAAGTCATTGCTGCCAAAGGAGACAGGCCACAAATGGTCTTGCTTCCAGCTCTTTGGGAATCTAAGAAACAGCTCACTCTCCACAGTGCTCTTACAGCTTACCGGGAACATCTCTCAAAAATGCCTGTGAAACGCAGTTTCTTTCCAGCTTTGGACTCGCTAAAGTAGAACTTGTGCTCTGCCATGTCCTACATTGCCCTAGAGTTGCAAGGCACAAAGTCCTGCCTTGTTTCTTCAAGTGGAGACAGGCCACAAAGCGTCTTGCTTACAGCTCTTTCTCAAGGTGGGAAAGAACTCCCTTTTCCCTGGGCTCTTACAGCTTACCTGGAACCTCTAATACAAAGACCTGAAACAGAGTTTGTTTCCAGCCCTGATGCCGCCACCTTGGAACATCTGCTCTAATCCGTCTTCTATGTTGCTCTAGAGGTGGAAGTCACAAAGTGCTGAGTCATTGCCTACAAAGGAGACAAGCCACAAATTGTCTTCCTTCCAGCTCTTTGGGAGCGAAGAAACATCTCGCTCTCCACAGTGCTCTTGCAGCCTACCGGGAACATCTCATACAAAGGCCTGTGGAACGCAGTTTCTTTCCAACCCTGAGCACGCTGAAGTAGAACTTCTACTCTGTAGTGTGCTACATTGCCTTTGATGTGCACGGGACAAAGTCCTGAACTGTTTCCTCAATGGGAGACAGGTCACAGACCATCTGGCTTCCAGCTCTTTCGCAAGGTGAGAAAGAACTCGCCTTCTCCTGAACTCCTACAGCCTACTGGGAACCTCTCATACAAAGACCTGAAGCACAGTTTGTTTCCAGCCATGATCTCACCGCTTTGTAACGTCTGCTCTAAGCCATGTTCTACAGTGCTCTAGAGGTGGAAGTGACAAAACGCTGACTCATTGCCTCCAAAGGTGACAAGCCACAAACGGTCTTGCTTCCAGCTCTTTGGGAAGCTAAGAAACAACTGGCTCTCCACAGTGCTCTTACAGCCTACCGGGAACATCTCTTACAAAGGCCTGTGAAACTCACTTTCATCCCAGCCCTGATCACTCTGAAGTAGAACTTCTGCTCTACCGTGTGATACATTGCCCTAGAGGTGGAAGTCACAAAGCCCTGTCTGGCTTCCTTAAGTGGAGACAGGCTACAGACCCTCTTGCTTCCAGCTCTTTCTCAACGTTTGAAAGAACTCGCTTTCCCCTGGGCTCCTACAGCCTACTGGGAATCTCTCATACAAAGAACTGAAACACAGTTAGTTTCCACCCCTGATCCTGGTGCCTTGGATCTTCTGCTCTAAGCCATGTCCTACATTGCTCTAGAGGTGGAAGACACTAACAGTGATTCATTACCTCCAAGGGAGACAAGCCAGAAATGGTCTTCCTTACAGCTCTTTGGGAAGTGAAGAAATAACTCGCTCTCCACAGTGCTCTTACAGTTTACCGGGAACATCTCTCACAAATGCCTGTGAAACGCAGTTTGGTTCCAGCCCTGAACTCGCTGAAGTAGAACTTCGGCTCTGCCGTGTCCTACATTGCCCTAGAGGTGCAAGGCACAAAGTCCTGCCGTCTTTCTTCAAGAGGAGAAACTCCACAAGGCATCTTGCTTCCAGCTCTTTGGGAAGCTAAGAAACAACTCTCTCTCCACAGTGCTCTTACAGCATACCAGGGACAACTCTCAGAAAGATCTGTGAAACGCAGTTACAGCGAGATAAGGGCTGGGAAGAAACTGCGTTTCACAGATATTTGTAAGAGATGTTCCCGATAGGCTGTAAGACCACTGTGGAGAGCGAGTTGTTTCTTAGCTTCCCAAAGAAGTGGAAGCAAGACGCTTTGTGGCCTCTCTCCCCTTGAGGAAACAAGGCAGGACTTTGTGCCTTGCACCTCTCGGGCAATGTAGGACACAGCAGAGCAGAAGTTCTACTTCAGCGAGATCATGGCTTGGAAGTAACTGCATTTCACATGCCTTTGTAAGAGATGTTTGTGGTCGGCTGTAAGAGCACTGTGGAGAGCGAGTCATTTCCTAGCTTCGCAAAGAGCGGGAAGCAAGACGCTTTGTGACCAGTCTCCCCTTGAGGAAAGAACGCAGGACTTTGTGCATTCACCTGTAAGGCAATGTAGGACACCAGCCAGCAGAAGTTCTACTTCAGCGAGATGAAGGCTGGGAAGAAACTGCGTTTCACAGGCCTTTGTAAGAGATCTTCCTGGTAGGCTGTAAGAGCACTCTGGAGAGCGAGTTGTTTCTTAGATTCCCAAAGATCTGGAAGCAAGAAGCTTTGTGGCTCTTCTTCCATTGAGGAAACAAGGCAGGACATTTTGCCTTGGACCTCTAGGGCAATGTAGGACACGGCAGGGCAGAAGTACTACTTCAGGGATATCAGGGCTGGAAAGAAACAGCGTTTCACTGCTCTTTGTAAGAGATGTTCCTGGTAGGCTGTAAGAGCACTGTGGAGGCTGAGTTGTTTCTTAGCTTCCCAAAGAGCTGGAAGCAAGACGCTTTGTAGCCTGTCTCCCCTTGAGGAAACAATGCAGGACGTTGTCCTTGCACCTCTGGGCAATGCAGGAAATGGCAGAGCAGAAGTTCTACTTCAGTGAGATCAGGGCAGGGAAGAAACTGCGTTTCACAGATCTTTGTGATAGATGTTCCTGGTAGCTGTAAGAGCACTGTGGAGAGTGACTTGTTGCTTAGCTCCCCAAAGAGCTGGAAGCAAGACCATTTGTGGATTGTCTCCAGTGGAGTCATTGACTCACCACTTTCTCACTTCCACCTCCAGAGCAATGTGGGACATGGCTTGGAGCAGAACTTCCAAGGCAGTGAGATCATGGCTGGAAACAAAGTGAATTTCAGGCCTTTGTATGAGAGGTTCCCGGTATGCTGTAAGGGCCCCGTGGAAAGCGACTTCCTTCTCACCTTGCCAAGGAGCTGGAAGCAAGACGGTCTGTGGCCTGTCTCCACTTAAAGAAGCCAGGCAGGCCATTGTGACTTCCTCCTCTAGGGAAATCTATTACACCTCAGAGCAGAAGTTCTACTTCAGCGAGATCAGGGCTGGGAAGAAACTGAATTTCACAGGCTTTTGTAAGAGAAGTTGCCAGTAGGCTTTAAGAGCACTGTGGAGGGCATGTTGTTTCTTAGCTTCCCAAAGAACTACAAGTGAGACCATTTGTGGCTTGTCTCCTTTGGAGGCAATGACTCATAGCTTTGTCACTTCCACCTCTAGAGCAATGTAGGACATGGCTTCGAGTAGAAGTTCCTAGACGGCGAGAACTGGGCTGGAAACAAAGTGTCTTTCAACTCTTTGTATCAGATGTTCCAGATAGGCTGTAAGAGCCCAGGGGAAAGCTAGTTCTTTCTCACTTTTTGAAAGAGCTTGAAGAAAGACTGTCTGTGGTCTGTCTCCGCTTAAGGAAGCCATGCAGGGCTTTGTGACTTCCACCTCTAGTCCAATGTATTACAGGGTAGAGCAGAAGTTCTACTTCAGCGAGATCAGGACTGGGAGGAAACTGCATTTCACAGGACTTTGTGAGAGATGATCCCGGAAGGCTGTAAGAGCACTGTGGTGAGCGAGTTGTTTCTTAGCTTCTGAAACAGCTGGAAGCAAGACGCTTTGTGGCCTGTCTCTCCTTGAGGAAGCAAGGCAGGACGTTATGCCTTGCACCTCTAGGGCAATGTAGGACACGGCAGAGCAGACGTTCTACATCAGCGAGATCAGGTATTGGAGGAAACTGAGTTACACAGCTCTTTGTGAGAGATGTTCCCAGTAGATGTAGGAGCACTATGGAGAGCCACTTGTTTCTAAGATTACGAAAGCTGAAAAAAGACCGTTTGTGGCTTGTCTCCTTTGGAGGCAATGACTCAGCACTTTGTGACTTGCACCTCTAGGGCAATGTAGGACACCGCAGAGCAGAGGTTCCAAGGCAGCGAGATCAGAGCTGCAAACAAACTGCATTTCAGGTCTTTGTATTATAGGTTCTCGGTAGGCTGTAAGAGCCCAGGGGAAAGCAAGTTCTTTCTCACCTTGCCAAAGAGCTGGAAGCAAGACCGTCAGTGGCCTGTCTCCTCTTAAGGAAGCCAGGCAGGGCTTTGTGACTTCCACCTCTAGGCCAATGTATTACACAGCAGAGTAGAAGTTCTACTTCTGCGAGATCAGGGCTGCAAAAAAACTGCATTCCACAGGCCTTTGTAAGAGATTTTCCTGGTAGGCTGTAAGAGGACTCTGGCAAGCAAGTTGTTTCTTTGCTTCCCAGAGAGCTGGAAGCAAGACCGTTTGTGGCTTGTCTCCTTTGGAGACAATGACTCAGCGGTTTGAGACTTCCACCTCTAGAGCAATGTAGATCGTGGCTTAGAGGAGAAGTTCCAACAGGGCGAGATCAGGGCTGGAAACACACTGCGTTTCAGGTCTTTGTATTAGAGGTTCCTGGTAGGATTAACAGCCAGGGGAAAGTGAGTTCTTTCTCACCTTATGAACGAGGTGGAAGCAAGAGAGTCTGTGGCCTGTCTCCTCTTGAATTTGCCAAGCAGGGCTTTGTGATTTCCACCTCTAGGGCAATGTATTACATGTCAGAGCAGAAGTTCTACTTCAGTGTGATCAGGGCTGGAAATAACTGCGTTTCACAGGCCTTTGTAAGAGACTTACCCATTAGGCTGTAAGAGCAATAAGGAGAACTAGGTGTTTCTTAGGTTCCCAAAGAGCTGGAAGAAATGCCGTTTATGGCTTGTCTCCTTTGTGGCAACGACTCAATGCTTTCTCACTTCCACCTGTAGAGCAATGTAGGACATGGCTTTGAGCAGAAGTTCCAAAGTGTGGAGATCTGGGCTGGTAGCTAACTGTGTTTCAGATCTTTGTATGAGAGGTTCCTGGTAGGCTGTAAGAGCCCAGGGGAAAGCGAGTTCTTTCTCACATTGCAAAAGAGCTGGAAGCTAGATGTTCTGTGGCCTGACTGCTGTTTTGAAAGCCAGGCAGGGCTTTGCGACTTCCACCTCTAGGGCAATGTATTACATGGCAGATCAGAAGTTCTGCTCCAGCTAGATCAGGGCTGGGAAGAAACTGCATTTCACACGCCTTTTTGAGAGATGTTCCCGGTAGGCTGTAAGAGCACTGTGGTGAGCGAGTTGTTTCTTAGCTTCCCAAAGAGCTGGAAGCAAGACGCTTTGTCCCCTGCATCCCCTTGAGGAAACAAGGCAGGTCTTTGTGCATTGCAACTCTAGCAATGTAGGACACGGCAGAGCACAAGTTCTACTTCAGGGAGTTCAGGGCTGGAAAGAAACTGCGTTTCACAGGCCTTTGTAAGAGATGTTTCCAGTGGCTGTAAGAGCACTGTGGAGAGCGAGTTGTGTCTTTGCTTCCCAAAGATCTGGAAGGAAAACCGTTTGTGGCTTGTCTCCATTGTAGGCAATTACTCAGCGCTTTGTGACTTCCACCTCTACAGCAACATAGAACACGGCTTAGAGCAGACTTTCCAAGTAGGTGACATCAGGATTGGAAACAAACTCTGTTTCAGGTCTTTGTCTTAGTGGTTCCCGGTAGGATGTAAGAGTCCAGTGGAAAGCGAGGTCTTTCCCACCTTGCGAAAGAGCTGGAAGCAAGACGGTCAGTGGCCTGTCTCCTCTTAAGGAAGCCAGGCAGGGCTTTGTGACTTCCACCTCTAGGGAAATGTATTACACGGCAGAGCAGAAGTACTACTTCAGCGAGATCAAGGCTGGGAAGAAACTGTGTTTCACAGGCCTTTGCAAGAAATGTTCCCAGTAGGCTGTAAAAGCACTGTGGAGAATGAGTTGTTTCTTAGCTTCCCAAAGAGCTGAAAAGATGGCACTTTGTGGCCTGTCTCCCCTTGAGGAAACAAGGCAGGACTTTACGCTTTGTACCTCTAGGGCAACGTAGGACACAGCAGAGCAGAAGCCCTACTTCAGCGAAATCAGGTTTGGGAAGAAATTGCGTTCCATGGGCCCGTGTGAGAGATGTCCCAAGTAGGCTGTAAGAGGACTGTGGAGACTGAGTTGTTTCTTAGCTTCCCAAACAGCTGGAAGCAAGACTGTTTGTGGCTTGTCTCCTATGGTGGCATTGACTCAGGGCTGTGTGTCTTCCATCTCTACAGCAATGTAGGACATGGCTTAGAGGATAAATTCCAAGATGGTGAGATAATGACTGGAGAGAAACTTCATTTCAGGCCTTTTATTGAGAGGTTCCCGGTAGGCTGTAAGAGCCCTGTGTAAAGCCTGTTCTTTCTCAACTTGCCCAATAGCTGGAAGCTAGACGCTTTGTGGCCTGTCTCCCCTTGGGGCAACAAGGCAGGACATTGTGCCTTGCACCTCTAGGGCAATGTAGAACCCGGCAGAGCAGAAGTTCTACTTCAGCATGATCAGGGCTGGGAAGAAACTGCGTTTCACAGGTCTTTGTAAGCCATGTTCCCGGTAGGCTGTAAGAGCACTGTGGAGAGCGAGTTGTTTCTTAGCTTCCAAAATAGTGGAAGCAGGACGCTTTCTGGCCTGCCTCACCTTGAGGAAACAAGGCAGGACATTGTGGCTTGCATGTCTAGGGCAGTATAGGACACGGCAGAGCAGAAGTTCTACTTCAGCGATATCAGGGCTGGAAAGAAACTGTGTTTCACAGGCCTTTGTGAGAGATGTTCCCAGTAGGCTGTAAGAGCACTGTGCAGAGCGAGTTGTTTCTTAGCTTCCCAAAGAGCTGGAAGCAAGACTGATTGTGGCTTGTTTCCTTTGGTGACAATGACTCAAGGCTTTGCTTCTTCCACCTCTAGAGAAAAGTAGGACATGGCTTAGAGCAGAACTTCCAAGGTGGTGAGATCACGACTGGAAACAAACTGCATTTCACGCCTTTTTATTAGAGGTTCCCGGTAGGCTGTAAGAGCCCTGGGGAAAGCGAGTTCTTTCTCACCTTGCCAAACAGCTGGAAGGAAGACCGTCTGTGGCCTGACTCCTCTTAAGGAAGTCAGGCAGGTCATTGTGACTTCCACCTGTGGCGCAATGTATGACACGGCAGAGCAGAAGTTCTACTTCAGCAAGATCAGGGCTGGAAAGATACTGCGTTTCACAGGCATTTGTGCCAGTTGTTCCCTGTAAGCTGTAAGAGCACTGTGGAGAGCCAGTTGTTTCATCGCTTCCGAGAGCTGGAAGCAAGACCATTTCTGGCTTGTCTCCTTGGAGGCAATGACTCAGCCCTTTGTGACTTCCACTTCTAGAGCAACGTAGGACACAGCGGATCAGAAGTTCTACTTCAGCGAGATTAGGGATGGGAAGAAACTGCGTTTCACAGGCCTGTCTGAGTGATGTTCCCGATAGGCTGTAAGAGCACTGAGAAGAAGGAGGAGTTTCTTAGCTTCCCAAAGAGCTGTAAGCAAGACAGTTTGTGGCTTGTCTCCTGTGGAGGCAATGATCCAGCGCTTTGTCACTTCCACGTCTAGAGCTATGTAGGACATGGCTTAGAGCAGAAGTTCCAAGGCGGCGAGATCTCAGCTGGAAACAACCTTCCTTTCTAGTCATTCTACCAGAGGTTCCCTGTTGACTGTAAGAGCCCAGGGGAAAGCGAGTTCTTTCTCATCTTGCAAAAGAGTTGGAAGCAAGACTATCTGTGCCCTGTCTCCTCTGGAGGATGCCAGGCAGAGTTTGGGAATTCCACATCTAGTGCAATGTATTACACGGCAGAGCAGAAGTTCTCCTTCAGTGAATTCAGGGCTGGAAAGAAATTGCGATTCACAGGATTTGTGAGAGATGTTCTCAGTAGACCATAAGAGCACTGTGGAGAGCGAGTTGTTTCATAGCTTCCCAAAGATCTGGAATCAAGAATCTTTGTGGCCTGTCTCCCCTTGAGGAAACAGGGCAGGACTTTGTGCCTTGCAACTGTAGGCCAACATAGGACCCGGAAGAGCAGAAGTCCTACATCAGTGAGCTCAGGGCTAGGAAACAATTGCGTTTCACGGGCCGTGTGAGAGAGGTCCATGGTAGGATGTAAGAGCACTGTGGAGAGCGAGTTGTTTCTTAGCTTCCCAAACAGCTGTAAGCAAGACCGTTTGTGGCTTGTCTCCTTTGGCAGCAACGACTCAAAGCTTTGTGTCCTCCACCTCTAGAGAAATGTAGGATATGGCATAGAGCAGAACTTCCAAGGCGGTGAGATCATGACTGGAAACAAACTGCATTTCAGGCCTTTTTATGAGAGGTTCCCGGTAGGCTGTAAGAGACCTGTGGAAAGCGAGTTCTTTCTCACCTTGCAAAGAGCTGGAAGAAAGACGGTCTGTGGCATGTCTCCTCTTAAGGAAGTCAGGCAGGCCATTGTGACTTCCAACTCTAGGGCAATGTATGAAACGGCAGAGCAGAAGTTCTACTTCAGCGATATCAGGGCTGGGAAGAAACTGCGTTTCACAGGTCTTTGTGAGAGATGTTCCCGGTAGGCTGTAAGAGCACTGAGGAGAGCGAGTTGTTTCTTAGCTTCTCAAAGATCTGGAAGCAAGACGCTTTGTGGCCTGTCTCCCCTTGTGGAAAAAAGGCAGGACTTTGTTCCGTGCACCTCTAGGGCAATGTAGGACATGGCAGAGGACAAGTTCTACTTCAGTGTGATCAGGGATGGGAACAAACTGCGTTTCACAGATCTTTGTGAGAGATGTTCACGGTAGCTGTAATGGAACTATGATGAGCCAGTTGTTTCTTAGCTTCCGAGACCTGGAAGCAAACCGTTTGTGGCTTGTCTCCTTTGGAGGCAATGACTCAGCCCTTTGTGACTTCCACCTTTAGAGCTATTTAGGACACGGCAGAGCAGAAGTTCTACTACAGCGAGATCAGGGCTGGGAAGAAACTGCATTTCACAGGTCTTTGTGAGAGATGTTCCCGGTAGGCTGTAAGAGCACTGTGGAGAGCAAGTTGTTTCCTGGCTTCAGAAAGAGCTGGAAGCAAGACACGTTATTTCCTGTCTCCACTTGAGGAAACAAGGCAGGACACTGTTCCTTGCACCTCTAGGGCTATGTAGAACACGGCAGAGCAGAAGTTTTACTTGAGCGAGATCAGGGCTGGGAAGATACTGCGTTTCACAGGCCTTTGTCAGAGATGTTCGCCGTCGGTTGTAAGAGCACTGAGGAGAGCGAGTTGTTTCTTAGCTTCCCAATAGCTGGAAGAAAGACGCTTTGTGGCCTGTCTCCCCTTGAGAAATCAAGGCAGGACATTGTTCCTTGAATATCTAGGGCAATGTAGGACATGGCAGGGCACAAGTTCTACTTCAACAGATCAGGGCTGGAAAGAAACTACGTTTCACAGGGCTTTGCAAGAGATGTCCCAGGTAGGCTGTATGTGCACTGTGGAGAGCCAGTTGTTTCTTAGCTTCCCAAAGAGCTGGAAGGAAGACCGTTTTTGGCTTGTCTCCTTTAGAGGCAATGAATCACCGCTTTGTGACTTCCACCTCTAGAGAAACGTAGAACACAGCTTAGAGCAGAAGTTGCAAGGCGGCGACTTCAGGGCTGGAAAGAAACTCTATTTCAGGACTTTGTATTAGAGGTTCCTGGTAGGCTGTAAGAGCACTGTGGAGAGCGAGTTGTTTCTTAGCTTCCGAAAGTGCTGCAATCAAGGTCGTTTGTGGCTTGTCTCATTTGGCGGCAATAACTCAGCGCTTTGTGTCCTCCACCTCTAGAGAAATGTACGACATGGCTTAGAGCAGATGTTCCAAGGCAGTGAGATCATGGCTGGAAAGAAACTGCATTACAGGCTTTTGTATGAGAGTTTCCCGGTAGGCTGTAAGAGCCCTTTGGAAAGCGAGTTCTTTCTCACCTTGCCCAAGAGCTGGAAGCGAGACGGTCTGTGGCCTGTCCCCTGTTAAGGAAGCCAGGCAGGACATTGTGACTTCCACCTCTAGGGCAAAGTATTAGAAGCAGAGCAAAAGTTCTACTCCAGCTAGATCAGGGCAGGGAAGAAACTGCATTTCACAGGTCTTTGTGAGCCATGTTCCCGGTAGGCTTAAGAGCACTGTGGAGAGCGAGTTGTTTCCTAGCTTCCCAAAGAGTTGGAGGCAAGACGCTTTGTGGCCTGTCTCCCCTTGTTCAAACAAGGCAGGACTTTGTGCCTTGCACCTCTGGGGCAATGTAGGACTCGAGAGAGGAAGTTCTACTTCAGCGAGATCAGGTCTGGGAAGAAACTGCGTTTCCCAGGCATTTGTAGATGTTCCTGTTAGTCTGTAAGAGCACTATGGAGAGCCAGTTGTTTCTTTGCTTCCGAATGCTGGAAGCAAGACAGTTTGTGTATGCTCAGGCTTGGAGTTAGTGAGTCAGCCCTTTGTGACTTCCACTTTAGAGCAATGTAGAACACGGCAGAGCTGAAGTTCTACTTCAGGGAGATCAGGTCTGGGAAGAAACTGCATTTCACAGGCCTTGTGAGAGATCTTCCCCATAGGCTGCAAGAGCACTGTTGAGGCCGAGTTGTTTCTCAGCTTCCCAAAGAGCGGAAGCAAGACGCTTTGTGGCTTGCCTCAACTTGAGGAATCAAGGTGGGACATTGTACCTTGCACCTCTAGGGCAATGTAGCACACGACACAGCAGAAGTTCAACTTCAGTGAGATCACTGCTGGGAAGAAACTGCGTTTCAAAGGCTTTTGTGAGAGATGTACCCGGTCGGGTGTAACAGCATTGTGGAGAGAGAGTTGTTTCTTAGCTTCCCAAAGAGCTGAAGGAAGACGCTTTGTGGCCTGCCTCCACTTGAGGAAACAAGGCAAAACATTGTGCCTTGCACCTATAGGTCAATATAGGACATGGCAGAGCACAAGTTCTACTTCAGCAAGATCAGGGCTGGAAAGAACTGCATTTCTCAGCCCTTTCTGAGATATGTTGTCGGTAGGCTATAAGAGCACTGTGGAGAGCGAGTTGTTTTTTAGCTTCACAAAGAGCTGGAAGCAAATCGGTTTGTGGCTTGTCTCCTTTGGAGGCAATGACTCAGTGCTTTGTCACTTCCACCTCTAGAGCAATGTACGACATGGCTTAGAGCAGAAGTTCCAAGGTGGTGACATCTGGGCTCGAAACAAACTGCATTTCAGGTCTTTGTATCAGAGGTTCCCGTTACTCTGTAAGAGCCCAGGGGAAAGAGAGTTCTTTCTCACCTTGCCAAAGAGCTGGAAGTAAGATGATCTGTGGCCTGTCTCATCTTGGACCTAGGCAGAGCTTTGTGACTTCAACCTCTAGGGCAATGTATTACACTGCACAGCAGAATTTCTATTTCAGCGAGAACACTGCTGGGAAGAAACTGCGTTTCATAGGATTTGTGAGAGATGTTCCTGGTAGGATGTAAGAGCACTGTGGAGAGTGAGTTGTTTCTTAGCTTCCCAAAGAGCTGGAAGCAAGACTGTTAGTGGCTTGTCTCCTTTGATGGCAATGACTCAGCGCTTTTTGTCCTCTACCTCTACAGCAATGTAGGACATGGCTTAGAGCAGATTTTCCAAGGCCCTGAGATAATGGCTGCAAACAAACTGCATTTAAGGCCTTTGTATGAAACGTTCCCGGTAGGCTGTCAGAGACCTGAGGAAAGCGAGTTCTTTCTCACCTTTCCCAAGAGATGGAAGGGAGACGGTCTGTGGTCTGTCTCCTCTTAAGGAATCCAGGCAGGCCATTGTGACTTCCACCTCTAGGGCAATGCATTATACGGCAGAGCATAAGTTCTACTTCAGCGAGATCAGGGCTGGGAAGAAGCTGCGTTTCACAGGCTGTTGTGATAGATGTTCCTAGTAGGCTGTAAGAGCACTGTGGAGAGCGAGTTGTTTCTTAGCTTCCCAAAGAGCTGGAAGCAAGACCCTTTGTGGCTTGTCTCCTTTGTTGGCAATGACTCAGCGCTTTGTGACTTCCACTTCTAGAGCTATGTAGGACATGGCTTAGAGCAGAAGTTCCAAGGTGGCGAGATCTCGGCTGGAAACAAACTTCGTTTCAGGTCTTTGGATCAGAGGTTCCCAGTAGCCTGTAAGAGCCCAGGGGAAAGCGAGTTCTTTCTCACCTTGCGAAAGAGCTGGAAGCAAGACGGTCTCTTCCCTGTCTCCTCTTAAGGAAGCCAGGCAGGGCTTTGTGACTTCCTCCTCTAGGTCAATGTATTACAAGGCAGAGCAGAAGTTCTACCCCAGGCAGATCACAGCTAGGAAGAAACTGTGTTTCACATGCCAGTGTGAGAGATGTTCCTGGTAGGCTGTAAGAACACTGAGGAGAACGAGGTATTTCTTACATTCCCAAAGAGCTGGAAGCAAAGCGCTTTGTGGCATGTCTCCCTTAGAAGAAACAAGGCAGGACTTTGTGTCTTGCACCTCTAGGGCAATGTAGGACACCGCAGAGCAGAAGTTCTACTTCAGCGAGATCAGGGCTGTAAAGAACTGGATTTCACAGGATTTGTGAGAGATGTTCCCCATAGGCTGTAAGAGCACTGAGGAGAGCGGTTCGTTTCTTAGCTTCCCAGAGAGCTGGAAGAAAGACCGTTTGTGTCTTGTCTCCTTTGCCGGCAATGACTCACCGCTTTGTGACATCCATCTTTAGAGCAATGTAGAACACGACTTAGAGATGAATTTCCAAGGCAGCGAGATCAGGGCTGTAAACAAACTGCGTTTCAGGTATTTGTATTATAGGTTCCTGGTAGGGTGTAACAGACCAAGGGAAAATGAGTTCTTTCTCGCATTGCGAAAGAGCTGGAAGCAAGATGGCCTGTGGCCTGTATCCTCTTGAGGATGCCAGGCAGGGTCTTGGACTTCCACCTCTATGGCAATGTATTGCATGGCAGAACAGAAGTTCTACTTCAGCGAGATCAGGGCTGGGAAGAAACTGCGTTTCAAAGGCTTTTGTGAGAGATGTTCCCCGTAAGCTGTAAGAGCACTGTGGAGAGCCAGTTGTTTCTTAGCTTCCAAGAGCTGGAACCAAGACCGTTTCTGGCTTGTCTCCTTTGGAGGCAATGACTCAGCCCTTTGTGACTTCCACCTCTAGAGCAATGTAGGACACGGCAGAGAATAAGTTCTACTTCAGCGAGTCCAGGGCTGGAAAGAAACTGCGTTTCACTGGCATTTCTGAGAGATGTTCCCGGTAAGCTGTAAGAGCACTGTGGAGAGTGAGTTGTTTCTTAGCTTCCCAAAGAGCTGGAAGCAAGACCGTTTGTGGCTTGTCTTCTTTGGAGGCAATGACACAGCGCTTTGTCACTTCCATCTCTAGAGCAATGTATAACACGGCTTATAGCAGAAGTTCCAAGGCAGCGAGATCAGGGCTGGAAACAGACTGAGTTTCAGGTCTTTGTATTATAGTTTCCTGGTAGGCTGTAAGAGCCCAGGGGAGTGCGAGTTCTTTCTCTCCTTGCCAAAGAGCTTGAAGCCAGACGCTCAGTGGCCTGTCTCCTCTTAAGGAAGCCAGACAGGGCTTTGTGAGTTCCAACTCTAGGGCAATGTATTACACGGCGGAGCCGAAGTTCTACTTCAGCGAGATTAGGGATGGGAAGAAACTGCATTTCACAGGCCTGTATGAGTGATGTTTCCGGTAGGCTGTAAGAGCACTGAGAAGAACGAGGAGTTTCTTAGCTTCCCAAAGAGCTGCAATCAAGACCGTTTGTGGCTTTTCTCCATTGGAGTCAGTGATTCAGCGATTTGTCACTTACACCTCTAGAGCTATGTAGGACATGGCTTAGAGCAGAAGTTCCAAGGTGTCGAGATCTCAGCTGTAAACAAACTTCCTTTCTAATCTTTATATCAGAGGTTCCGGGTAGGCTGTAACAGCCCAGGGGAAAGCGAGTTTTTTCTCACCTTGCGAAAGAGCTGGAAGCAAGACGGTCTGTGCCCTGTCACCTCTGGAGGATGCCAGGCAGGTTTTGGGACTTCCACCTCAAAGGCAATGTATTACACGGCAGAGCAGAAGTTCTGATTCAGTGAGTTCAGGGCTGGAAAGAAACAGCGTTTCACAGGATTTGTGAGAGATGTTCTCGGTAGACCGTAAGAGCACTGTGGAGAGCGATTTGTTTCTTAGCTTCCCAAAGATCTGGAAGCAAGAATCTTTGTGGCCTGTCTCCCCTTGATGAAACAAGGCAGGACTTTGTGCCTTGCACCTCTAGGGCAACATAGGACCCAGAAGAGCAGAAGTCCTACTTCAGTGCTATCAGGGCTGTGAAAAAATTTCGTTTCCCGGGCCCGTGTGAGGGATGTCCCCGGTAGGATGTAAGAGCACTGTGGAGAGCGAGTTGTTTCTTAGCTTCCCAAACAGCTGGACGCAAGACCGTTTGTGGTTTGTCTCCTTTGGTGGCAACGACTCAGCGCTTTGTATCTTCCACCTCTAAGCAATGTAGGACATGGCATAGAGCAGAACTTCCAAGGCGGTGAGATAATGGCTGGAAAGAAACTGCATTTCAGGCCTTTGTATGAGACGTTCCCGGTAGGCTGTAAGAGCCATGTGGAAAGCGAGTTCTTTCTCACCTTGCCAAAGAACTGGAAGTGAGACGGTGTGAGGCCCTTCAACCCTTAAGGAAGCCGGGCAGGCCATAGCGACTTCCACCTCTAGCGCAATGTATTACAAGGCAGAGTGGAAGTTCTACTTCAGCAAGATTAGGGCTGGGAAGCAACTGCCTTTCACAGGCCTTTGTAAGAAATGTTCCCAGTAGGCTGTAAAAGCACTGCGGAGAGTGAGTTGTTTCTTAGCTTCCCAAAGAGCTAGAAGATGGCACTTTGTGTCCTGTCTCCCCTTGAGGAAACAAGGCAGGACTTTGCACTTTGTAACTCTAGGGCAACGTAGAACACGGCAGAGCAGAAGTCCTACTTCAGCAAGATCAGGGTTGGGAAGAAATTCCGTTTCACGGGCACGTGTGACAGATGTCCCCAGTAGGCTGTAAGAGGTCTGTGGAGACTGAGTTGTTTCTTAGCTTCCCAAACAGCTGGAAGCAAGACTGTTTGTGGCTTGTCTCCTATGGTGGCAATGACTCAGGGCTGTGTGTCTTCCATCTCTAGAGCAATGAAGGACATGGCTTAGAGGATAAATTCCAAGACGGTGAGATCATGACTGGAGAGAAACTGCATTTCAGGCCTTTTTTTGAGAGGTTCCCGGTAGGCTGTAAGAGCCCTGTGGAAAGCGTGTTCTTTCTCAACTTGCCCAATAGCTGGAGGCTAGACGCTTTGTGGCCTGTCTCCCCTTGAGGAAACAAGGCAGGACATTGTGCCCTGCACCTCTAGGGCAATGTAGGACACAGCAGAGGACAACTTCTACTTCAGCGAGATCAGGGCTGGAAAGACACTGCATTTCACAGGCCTTTGTAAGAGATGTTCCTTCTAGGCTGTAAGAGCACTGTGAAGAGCGAGTTGTTTCTTACCTTCCCAAAGAGCTGGAAGCAAGACCGTCTGTGGCTTGTCTCCTTTGTTGACAATGAATCAGCCCTTTGTGACTTCCACCTCTAGAGCTATTTAGGACACGGCAGAGCAGAAGTGCTACTTCAGCGAGATCAGGGCTGGGAAGAAACTGCGTTTCACAGCCCTTTGTGAGAGATGTTCCCGGTAGGCTGTAAGAGCACTGCGGAGAGCGAGTTGTTTCTTAGTTTCCCAAAGAGCTGGAAGCAAGACCGTTTGTGGCTTTTCTCCTTTGGAGGCAATGAGTCAGCGCTTTGTCACTTCAACCTACAGAGCAACTTAGAACACAGCTTAGAGCAGAATTTCCAAGGCAGGGAGATCAGCACTGGAAACAAACTGCGTTTCAGGTCTTTGTATTATAGTTTCCCAGTAGGCTGTAAGAGCCAAGGTGAAAGCAAGTTCTTTTTCACCTTGCCAAAGAGCTGGAAGAAAGACAGTCACTGGCCTGTCTCCTGTTAAGGAAGACAGGCAGGGCTTTGTGACTTCCACCTCTAGGCCAATGTATTACACAGCAGGGCAGAAGTTCTACTTCAGGGCTATCAGGGCTGGAAAGAAACTGAGTTTCAAGGATTTGTGAGAGATGTTACAGTACACTGTAAGAGCACTGTGGAGAGTGAGTTGTTTCTTAGCTTCCCAAAGAGCTGGAAGCAAGACGTTTTGTGGCCTGTCTACCCATGAAGAAACAAGGCAGGAAATTGTGCCTTGCACCTCTAGGGCAATGTAGGACACTGCAGAGCAGAAGTTCTACTTCAGCGAGATCAGGGCTGGAAAGAAACTGCGTTTCACAGGCCTTTGTAAGAGATGTTCCCGGTAGGCTGTAAGAGCACTCTGGAGAGCAAGTTGTTTCTTAGCTTCCCAAAGAGCTATAAGCAAGAGCGTTTGTGGCTTTTCTCCTTTAGAGGCAATGCCTCAGCGCTTAGTGACTTCCACCTCTAGAGCCATGTAGGACATGGATTAGAGCAGAAGTTCCACAGCGTCGAGATCAGGGCTGGAAACAAACTGCGTTTCAGGACTTTGTATGACAGGTACCTGGTAGGCTGTAAGAGCCCAGGGAAAAACGAGCTCTTTCTCACCTTGCCAAAGAGCTGGAAGCAAGACGGTCTGTGGCCTGTCTCCCCTTGAGGAAACAAGCAAGGACTTTGTGCCCTGCACCTCTAGGGCAATGTAGGACATGGCACAGCAGAAGTTCCACTTCAGCAAGATCAGGGTTGGAAAGAACTGCGTTTCACAGGCCTTGTGAGAGATGTTGCCGGTAGGCTGTAAGAGCACTGTGGAGAGCGAGTTGTTTCTTAGCTTCCCATAGAGCTGGAAGCAAGACCATTTGTGGCCTGTTTCCTGTGGGGGCAATGACTCAGCGCTTGTCGCTTCCACCTCTAGAGATATGTACCACATGACTTAAAGCAGAAGTTCCAAGGCTCCGAGATCACGGCTGGAAAAAATCTTCATTTCAGGTCTTTGTATCGGAGGTTCCCAGTAGGCTATAACAGCCCAGGGGAAAGCAAGTTCTTTCTCACCTTACGAAACAGCTGGAAGCAAGATGGTCGGTGCCCTGTCTCCTCTTAAGGAAGCCAGGCAGGGCTTTGTGACTTCCACCTCTAGGGAAATGTATTACACCACAGAGCAGAAGTTCTACTTCAGCAAGTTCAGGGATGGAAAGAAACTGCGTTTCACAGGCCTTTGTATGAGATGATCCCGCTATGCAGGAAGAGCACTGTGGAGACCGAGTTGTTTCCTAACTTCTGAAAGAGCTGGAAGCAAGACGCGTTGTTTCCTGTCTCCCATTGAGGAAACAAGGAAGGACATTGTTCCTTGCACCTCTACGGCAATGTATTACACAGCAGAGCAGAAGTTCTGCTTCAGGGAGATCAGGGCAGGAAACAAATTGCATTTCAGAGGATTTGTGAGAGATGTTCCCAGTAGGCCGTAAGAGCCCTGTGGAGAGCAAGTTGTTTCTTAGCTTCCCAAAGAGCTGGAAGCAAGACGCTTTGTGGCCTGCAACCTCTTGAGTAATCAAGGCAGGACTTTCTGCCAAGCACCTCTAGGGCAATGAAGGACACAGCAGAGTAGAAGTTTTACTTCAGTGAAATCAGGGTTTGGAAGAAACTGCGTTTCACAGGCCTTTGTGAGACATGTTCCCGGTAGGCTGTAAGATCACTGTGGAGAGTGAGTTGTTTCATAGCTTCCCAAAGAGATTGAAGCAAGACGCTTTTGGGCCTATCTCCCCTTGAGGAAACAAGGCAGGACTTTATCCCTGCAGCTCTAGGGCAATGTGGGACATGGCAGAGCCGAAGTTATACCTGAACGAGATGAGGGATGGGAAGAAACTGCGTTTCACAGGCCTTTGTAAGAGATGTTCCCGGTAGGCTGTAAGAGCACTGTGGAGAGCCAGTTGTCTCAAAGCTTCCCAAAGAGCTGGAAGCAAGACGCTTTGTGGTCTGCCTCCCCTTGAGGAAACATGGCAGGACTTTGTGCCTTGCAACTCCAGGCAATGTAGGACACAGCAGAGCACAAGTTCTACTTCATTGAGTTCAGGGCTGGAAAGTAACTGTGTTTCACAGGCCTTTGTAAGAGTTGTTCCAAGTAGGCTGTAAGAGCACTGTAGAGAGCGAGTTCTTTCTCACGTTGACAAAGAGCTTTAAGCAGGATGACCAGTGGCCTGTCTCCTCTTAAGGAAGCCATTCAGGGCTCTGTGTCTTACACCTCTAGGCCACTGTATTACACAGCAGAGCAGAAGTTCTACTTCAGCCAGATCAGGGCTGGGAAGAAACTGCGTTTCACAGGGCTTTTTAAGAGATGTTCCCGGGGGTTGTAAGAGCCCTGTGTAGATAGAGTTCTTTCTTAGCTTGCCAAAGAGCTGGAAGCAAGATGTTTTGTGGCCTGTCTCCCCTTGAGGAAACAAGGCAGGACTTTGTGCCTTGCACATCTAATGCAATGTAGGACACGGCAGAGCAGAAGTTCTACTTCAGCCAGATCAGGACTGGGAAGAAACTGCATTTCACAGGCCTTTGTGAGAGATGTTCCCGGTAGGCTGTAAGAGCACTGTGGAGAGCGAGTTGTTTCTTAGCTTCCCAAAACCTGGAATCAAGACCGTTAGTGGCTTGCCTCCTTTAGTGGCAATGACTCCGCGCTTTGTGTCTTCCACCTCTAGAGCAATGTAGGACATGGCTTAGAGCAGAATTTCAAAGGCGTAGAGATCATGGCTGAAATCAAACTGCATTTCAGGCCTTTGTATGAGAGGTTCCCTGTAGGCTGTAAAAGCCCTGTAGAAAGCGAGTTCTTTCTCACCTTGCCAAAGAGCTGGAACTGAGACGGTCTGTGGCCTGTCTCCTCTTAAGGAAGTCAGGCAGGCCATTGTGACTTTCACTTCAAGGGCAATGTATTACACGGCATAGCAGATGTTCTACTTCAGAGAGATCAGGGCTGGGAAGAATCTGCGTTTCACACACCTTTGTAAGACATGTTCCCGGTAGGCTGTAAGAGCACTGTGGAGAGCGAGTTGTTTCTTAGCTTCCCAAAGAGCTGGAAGCAAGACGCTTGTGGCCTGTCTCCCCTTGAGGAAACAAGGCAGGACTTTGTACCTTTCACTTCTAGGGCAGCATAGAACACGGCAACACAGAAGTTCTACTTCAGCAAGATCACGGCTGGGATGAAACTGAGTCTCACAGGCCTTTGTGAGAGATGTTCCTGGTAGGCTGTAAGAGCACTGTGGAGGGCCTGTTGTTTCTTAGCTTCCCAAAGATCTGGAAGCAAGACCGTTTGTGGCTTGTCTCTTTTGGAGGAAATGAATCACCTCTTTGTCACTTCCTCCTCTAGAGCAATGTGGGACATGTCTTAGATGAGAAGAACCAAGTTGGCGACATCAGTGCTGGGAAAAATCAGCATTTAAGGAGTTTGTATGACAGGTTCCCGGTAGGCTGTAACAGCCCAGGTGAAAGCAAGTTCTTTCTCACCTTGCCAAATAGCTGGAAGAAAGACGGTCTGTGGCCTGTCTCCTCTTGAGGCTGCCAGGCTGTGCGCTGTGACTTCCACCTCTAGGACAATGAATTACACTGCAGAGCAGAAGTCCTACTTCAGCGAGATCAGGGCTGGGAAGAAAGTGCGTTTCGCAGGCCTTTGTAAGAGATGTTCCCAGTGGGCTGTAAGAGCACTGTGGAGAGCCAGTTGTGTCTTAGCTTCCCAAAGAGCTGGAAGGAAGGCCGTGTGTGGCTTGTCTCCTTTGGAGGCAATGAGTCAGTGTTAGTGACTTTCACCTCTAGAGAAATGTGGGGCATGGCTTAGTGCTGAAGATCCAAGGCGGCAAGATAAGGGCTGGAAACAAACTGCGTTTCAGGTCATTGTATGAGAGATTCACGGTAAGCTGTAAGAGCCCAGAGGAAAGTGAGTTCTTTCTCACCTTGCCAAAGAGCTGGAAGCAAGACGGTCTGTGGCCTGTCTCCTCTATAGAAAGGCAGGCAGGGCTTTGTGACATCCTCCTCTAGCTCAATGTATTACAAGGCAGAGCAGAAGTTCTACTTCAGCGAGATAAGGGCTGGGAAGAAACTTCATTTCACATGCCCTTGTGAGACATGTTCCTGCTAGGCTGTAAGAGCACTGAGGAGAGCGAGGTGTTTCTTAGCTTCCCAAAGAGCTGGAAGCAAGACAGTTTGTGGCTTGACTCTTTTAGCAGCAATTACTCAGCGCTTTGTGTCTTCCAGCTCTAGAGCCATGTAGGACATGGCTTAGAGCAGATGTTCCAATGCGGTGAGATCGTGGCTGGAAACAAACTGCATTTCAGACTTTTGTATGAGAGGTTCCTGGTAGGTTGAAAGAGATCTGTGGAGAGTGAGTTGTTTCTTAGCTTCCCAAAGAGCTGGAAGCAACACGGTTTGTGGCTTGTCTCCTTTGTTGGCAATGACTCAGCGCTTTGTCACTTCCACCTCTAGAGTTATGTAGGACATGGCTTAGAGCAGAAGTCCTAAGGTGGCGAGATCTCGGCTGGAAATAAACTTCGTTTCAGGTCTTTCGATCAGAGGTTCCCAGTAGGCTGTAAGAGCCCAGGGGAAAGCGAGTTCTTTCTCACCTTGCAAAAGAGCTGGAAGCGAGAGGGTCTGTGCCCTGACTCCTCTTAAGGAAGCCAGGCAGGGGTTTGTGACTTCCACCTCTAGGGCAATGTATTACACAGCAGAGCAGAAGTTCTATTTCAGCGAGGTCAGGGCTGGAAAGAAACTGCGTTTCACAGGCCTTTGTCAGAGATGTTCCTGGTAGGCTGTAATAGCACTGTGGATAGCGAGTTGTTTCTTAGCTTCCCAAAGAGCTGGAAGCAAGACCGTTTGTGGCTTGTCTCCATTGGAGGCAATGCCTCAGCGCTTAGTGACTTCCACCTCTAGAGCAATGTAGGACTTGGCTTAGAGCAGATGTTCCAAGGCGTCGAGATCAGGGCTGGAACAAACTGCATTTCATGACTTTGTATGAGAGGTTCCCGGTAGGCTCCAAGAGCCCAGGCAAAAGCGAGATCTTTCTCACCTTGCCAAAGTGCTGGAAGCAAGACAGTCTGTCTCCTATCTACTCTTAAGGAAGCCAGGCAGGGCTTTGTGACTTCCTCCTCAAGGCAAAGTATTACAGGGCAGAGCAGAATTTCTACCTCAGCGAGATCAGGGCTTGGAAGAAACCGCCTTTGAAAGTGTTTGTGAGAGATGTTCCTGGTAGGCTGTAAGAGCACTATGGAGAGAAATTTGTTTCTTAGCTTCCCAAAGGGCTGGAAGAAAGACCATTTGTGGCTTGTCACCTTTGATGGCAATGACTCAGTGCTTTGTGTCTTCCACCTCTGGAGCAATGTAGGACATGGTTTAGAGCAGAAGTTTCAAGGTGGTGAGATCACGGTTGGAAACTAACTGCGTCTCAGGACTTTGTATGAGAGGTTCCCGGTAGGCTGTTAGAGCCTAGGAACATAGAGTTTTTTCTCACCTTGAGAAAGAGCTGGAAGCACGACGGTCTGTGGTCTGTCTCCTCTTAAGAAAGCCAGACAGGAACTTGTGACTTCCACCTCCAGGGCAATGTATTACATGGCAGAGCAGAATTGCTACTTCCGTGACATCATGGTAGGGAAGAAACTGCGTTTCACAGGTTTTGTGACAGATATTCCCGTTAGTCGGTAAGAGCACTGTGGAGAGCGAGTTGTTTCTTAGATTCCAAAAGAGCTGAAAGCAAGACGCTTTGTGGCCTTTCCCCGCTTGAGGACACAAGGCAGGACTTTGGGCCTTGCACCTCTAGGGCAATGTAGGACACGGCAGAGCAGAAGTTCCACTTAAGGGAAATCAGGGCTGGGAAGAAAGTGCGTTTCACAGGCCTTTGTGAGAGATGTTCCCGGTAGGCTGTAAGAGCACTCTGGAGAGGTAGTTGTTTCTTAGCTTCCCAAGTGACTGGAAGCAAGACCGTTTGTGGCTTGTCTACTTGGGAGGCAATTACTCAGCGCTTTCTCACTTCCACCTCTAGAGCAATGTAGGACATCGTTTAGATCAGAAGTTCCAAAGCTGTGACATCTGGGCTGGAAACAAACTGCATATCAGGTCTTTGTATCAGAGGTTCCCTGTAGGCTGTAAGAGCCCTGTGGAATGCAAGTTCTTTCTCACCTTGCCAAAGAGCTGGAAGGAAGACGGTCAGAGGCCTGTCTTCTCTTAAGGAAGCCAGGCAGGCCATTGTGACTTCCAACTCTAAGGCAATGTATTTCACGGCAGAGCAGAAGTTCCAGGTCAGCGAAATCAGGGCTGGAAAGAAACTGCGTTTCACAGGCCTTAGTAAGAGATGTACCCGGTACGCTATAAGAGCACTATTGAGAGCCAGTTGTTTCTTAGCTTCTGATAGCTGGAAGAAAGACCGTTTGTGGCTTGTCTCCTTTCGAGGCAATGACTCATAGCTTTGTCACTTACACCTCTATAGAAATTTAGAACAGGGCAGAGCAGAAGTTCTACTTCAGCGAGATCAGGGCTGGGAAGAAACTGCGTTTCACAGGCCTTTGTAAGAGATGTTCTGAGTAGGGTTTAAGAGCACTGTGGAGAGTGAGTTGTTTCTTAGCTTCCAAAAGAGCTGGAAGTGAGGCCATTTGTGCCGTGTCTCCTTTGGAGGCAATGACTAATAGCTTTGTCATTCTACCTCTAGAGCAATGTAGGTCATGGCTTCGAGTAGAAGTTCCAAGTCGGCTAGAACTTGGTTGGAAACAAACTGCATTTCAGGTCTTTGTATCAGAAGTTCCCGATAGGCTGTAAGATCCCAGGGGATAGCGAGTTCTTTCAAACCTTGCGAAAGAGCTGGAAGCATGAAGGTCTGTGGCCTGTCCCCTCTTAAGGAAGCCACGCAGGGCTTTGTGACTTCCCCCTCTAGGCCAATTTATTACGTGGCAGAGCAGAAGTTCTACTTCAGCGAGATCAGGGCTGGAAACAAACTGCATTTCAGCTCTTTGTATGAGAGATTCCCAGTAGGCTGTAAGAGTCCAGGGGCAAGCGAGATCTTTCTCACCAAGGGAAAGAGCTGGAAGCAAGACGGTCTGTGACCTGTCTCCCTTTGATGAAACAAGGCAGGACTTTGTGCCGTGCACATCTAAGGCAATGTAGCACATGGCAGAGCAGAAGTTCTCCTTCAGTGAGATCAGGGTTGGGAAGAAACTGTGCTTCACAGGCCTTTGCAAGAGATGTTGCCGGTAGGCTGCAAGAGCACTGTCGAGAGCGATTTGTTTCTTAAATTCCCAAAGAGCTGGAAGCAAGAGGCTTTGTGGCCTGTCTCCTCTTGAGGAAACATGGCAGGACTTCTGCCATGCACATCTAAGGTAATGTAGCGCACGTCAGAGCAGAAGTTCGACTTCAGGGAGATCTGGGCTGGGAATAAACTGCGTTTTACAGGCCTTTGTAAGAGATGTTACTGGTAGGCTGTCAGAGCACTGCGGAGAGCGAGTTATTTCTTAGCTTCCCAAAGAGCTGGAAGCAAGATGCTTTGTGGAGCTTGTCCGCTTGAGGAAAGAGGGCAGGACTTTGTGCCTTGCACCTCTAGGGCAATGTAGGACACTGCTGAGCAGAAGTTCTACCTCAGCGAGATGAGGGCTGGAAAGAAATGCGTTTCACAGGCCTTTGTGAGAGATGTTCCCGGGAGGCTGTAACAGCACTGTGGAGAGCGAGTTGTTTCTTAGCTGATAAAAGAGCTGGAAGCAAGACGATTTGTGGCCTGTCTGCCCTTGAGGAAACAAGGCAGGACTTTATGCATTTCACCTCTAAGGAAATCTAGGATACGACGCAGCAGAAGTTCTACTTCAGCGAGATCAGGGCTGGAAAGAAACTGCATTTCACGGGCCTTTGTAAGAGATGTTCTCGGTAGGCTGTAAGAGCACTGGGGAGAGTGAGCTGTTTCGAAGCTTCCCAAAGAGCTGGAACCAACAGCATTTGTGTCTCGTCTCCTTTGGCGGCAATGACTCAGTGCTTTATGTCTTCCACCTCTAGAGCAATGTCGGTCAAGGCTTAGTGCATAACTTCCAAGGCGTTGAAATCACGGCTAGAAACAAACTGAATTTTAGGCCTTTGTATCAGAGGTTCCCAGTACTCTGTAAGAGCCTTGTGCAAAGCGAGTTATTTCTCACCTTGCCAAAGTACTGGAATCGAGAGGGTCTGTGTCTTGTGTCCTACTAAGGAAGCCAGGCAGGCCATTGTGACTTCCACCCTTAGGGAAATGTATTACACTGCAGTGCAGAAGTTCTATTCACTCTCCACAGTGCTCATACAGCCTAGCGGGAACATCTCCTACAAAGGCCTGTGAAACGCAGTTTCTTCCCAGCCCTCATCTCGCTCAAGTAGAGCTTCGGCTCTGCTGTGTCCTACATTGCCCTAGAGCTGCAAGGCACAAAGTGCTGACTTGTTTCCTCAAGGGGAGAGAGCCCCCCAGTGCGTCTATCTTCCAGCTCTTTGGGAAGATAGGAAACAACAAGCTATCCACAGTGCTCTTAGAGCCTAACGGGATCATGTCTTACAAAGGCTTGTGAAACGCAGTTTCTTCCCAGCCCTGGTCTCACTCAAGTAGAACTTCTGATCTGCCGTGTCCTACATTGTCCTAGCACTGCAAGGCACAAAGTCCTGCCTTGTTTCCTGAAGGGGAGAGAAGCCCCAAGGTGTCTTGCTTCCAGCTCTTTTGGAAGCTGGTAACAACTCGCTCTCCACAGTGGCCTTAGAGCCTACTGGGAACATCTCTTACAAAGGCATGTGAAACGCAGTTTCTTCCCAGCCCTGATCTCGCTCAAGTAGTTTTTCTGCTCTGCTGTGTCCTACATTGCCCTAGAGCTGCAGGGCACTAAGTCCTGAATTGTTTCCTCAGGGGGAGCGAGGATGCAAAGCATCTGTCTTACAGCTCTTTGGGAAGTTAAGACACAACTCGCTCTCCACCTTGATCTCAGCGTACCTGGAACATCCCTAACAAACGCCTGTGAAACACAGTTTCTTCTCGGGCCTGATCTCACTGAAGTAGAACTTCTGCTCTGCCGTGTCTCACATTGCCCTAGAGCTGCAAGGTACAAAGTCCTTCCTTGTTTTCTCAAGGGGAGAGAGGCTACAACCCATTTGGCTTCCAGCTCTTTGGGAAGCTAAGAAACAACGCGCTCTCCACAGTGCTCTTACAGCCTACCGGGAACATCCCTTACAAAGGCCTGTGAAACGCAGTTTCTTCTCAGCTCTGACCTCGCTCAAGTAGAATTTCTGCTCTGCCGTGTCCTACATTGCCCTAGAGCTGCAAGGCACAAAGTGCTACCATGTTTCCTCAAGGCGAGAGAGGCCCCAAAGCGTCTTACTTCCAGCTCTTTTGTAAGGTATGTAACAAATTGCTCTCCACAGTGCTCTTACAGCCTACTGGGAACATCTCTTACAAAGGCCTGTGAAACGCAGTTTCTTCCCAGCACTTGTCTTGCTCAAGTAGAACTTCTGCTCTGCCGTGTCCTACACTGCCCTACAGCTGCAAGGGACAAAGTGCTGCCTTATTTCTCAAGGGGAGAGAGGCCCAAAAGCATCTGGCTTCCAGCTCTTTTAGAAGCTATTTAACAACTCGCACTGCAAAGTGCTCTTACAGCCTACCGGAACATCTGTTACAAAAGCCTGTGAAAGACAGTTGCTTCCCAGCCCTGATCTCACTCAAGTAGAACTTCTGCTCTGCCATGTCCTACATTGCACTAGAGCTGCAAGGCACAAAGTGCTGCAATGTTTCCTCAAGGAGAGAGAGGCACCAAAGCGTCTTCCTTCCAGCTCTTTGGGAAACTAAGAAACAACACGCTCTCCAGGGTGCTCTTGCAGTCTACAGGGAACATCTCTTGCAAAGGCCAGTGAAATGCTGTTTCGTCCCAGCCCTCATCTCGCTCAAGTAGAACTTCTGCTCTGCCATGTCCTATATTGCCCTAGAGCTGCAAGGCACAAAGTGCTGTCTTGTTTCCACAAGGGGAGAGAGGCACCAAAGCGTCTTGCTTCCAGCTATTTGGGAATCTGGGAAACAACTCACTCTCCACAGTGCTCTTACAGCCTACCGGAAACATCTCTTACAAAGGCCTTTGAAATGCAGATTCTTCCCAGCCCTTATCTTGCTCAAGTATAACTTCTGTTCTGCCGTGTCCTACATTGCCCTAGAGCTGCAAGGCACAAAGTCCTGCCTTGTTTCCTCAAGGGGTGAGAGGCCCCAAAGCGTCTTGATTCCACCTCTTTGAGAAACTAAGAAACAACTCGCTCTGCACAGTGCTCTTACAGCCTACCGGGAACATCTCTTACAAAGACCTGTGAAACGCAGTTTCTTCCCAGCCCTGATCTCGCAGAAGTAGAACTTCTCCTCTGCCATGTCCTACATTGCCATAGAGGTGCAGGGCACAAAGTCCTGCCTTGCTTTCTCAAGGGGAGACAGGCCACAAAGCGTCTTGCTACCAGCACTTTGGGAAGCCAAGAAACACCGCGCTCTCCTCAGTGCTCTTACGGCCTACCGGGAACATCTCTTACATAAGCCTGTGGAACCCAGTTTCTTTCCAGCCCTGATCTCACTGAAGTAGAACTTCCACTCTGACGTGTAATACATTGGCCTAGAGGTGGAAGTCACAAAGCCCTGCCTGGCTTCCTTAAGAGGAGACAGGCCACTGACCATCTTGCTTCGAGTTCTTTGGGAGGGTGAGGAAGAACTTACTTTCCCCTGGGCTCTTACAGCCTACCTAGACCTATAATACAAAGACCTGAAACACAGTTTGTTTCCAGCCCTGATCTCGCGGCCTTCGAACTTGTGCTCTAAGCCGTGTTCTACATTGCTCTAGAGGTGGAAGTGACAAAGAGCTGAGTCATTGCGTCCAAGGGAGACAAGCCACTAACGGCCTTGCTTCCAGCTCTTTGGGAAGCTAAGAAACAACTCGCTCTCCACAGTGCTCTTAAAGCCTACTTGGAACATCTCTTACAAAGGCAAGTGAAACGCAGTTTCTTCATAGCCCTGATGTCGCTGAAGTAGAACTTCTGCTCTGCCGTGTCGTACATTGCCCTAGAGGTTCAAGGCACAATGTCCTTCCTTGTTTCATCAAGGTGAGGCAGGCCAAAAAGCCTCTTGCTTCAAGCTCTTTGGGAAGCTAAGAAACAACTCGCTCTCCAGAGTGCTGTGACAGCCTACCGGGAATATCTCTTACAAAGGCCTGTAAAACTCAGTTTCCTCCAAGCCCTGATGTCGCTGAAGTAGAACTTCTGCTCTGCCATGTAATAAATTGGCGTAGATGGGGATGTCACAAAGCCCTGCCTGGCTTCCTTAAGAGGAGACAGGCCACAGACCTTCTTGCTTCCAGCTCTTTCGCAAGGTTTGAAAGAACTCGCTATCCCCTGGGATCTTACACCCTATTGGGAACTTCTGATACAAAGACCTGAAATGCAGTTTGTTTCCAGCCCCGTTCTCGCCACCTTGGAACTTCTACTCGAAGCCATGACCCACATTGCTCTAGAGGTAGAAGGGACAAAGCTATGAGTCATTGCCTCCAAAGGAGACAAGACACAAATGGTCTCACTTCCAGCTCTTTGGGAAGCTAAGAAACAACTCGCTCTCCACAGTGCTCTTAAAGCCTACTCGGAACATCTCTTACAAAGGCCTGTGAAATGCAGTTTCTTCCCATCCCTGATCTTGCTGAAGTAGAACTTCTGCTCTGCCATGTTCTACATTGCTCTAGAGTTGGAAGTGACAAAGCTATGAGTCATTGCCTCCAAAGGAGACAAGACACAAGCAGTCTTTCTTCCAGCTATCAGAAGCTAAGAAACAACTGGCTCTCAATAGTGTTCTTACAGCGTACCGGGAACATCTCTTACAAAGGTCTGTGAAACGCAGTTTCTTTCCAGCCCTGATATCCGTGAAGTAGAACTTCTGCCCTGCTATGTCCTACGTTGTCCTAGAGGTCCAAGGCACAATGTCCTCCCTTGATTCCTCAAGGAAAGACCGGCCACAAAGCGCCTTGCTTCCAGCTCTTTGGGAAGCGAAGAAACAACTCATTCTCCACAGTGCTCTTACAGCCTACCGGAAACAACTCTTATAAATGCGTGGTAAACGCAGTTTCTTCCCAGACCTGACATCGCTGAAGTAGACCTTCTGCTCTGCCGTGTCCTATACTGCCCTAGAGGTGCAAGGCACAGAGTCCTGCATTGTTTCCTCATAGGGAGATAGACCACAAGCGTCTAGCTTCCAGCTCTTTGGAAACCTAAGAAACAACTCGCTCTCCACAATGCTCTTACAGCCTACCAGGAACATCTCTCACAAAGGCCTGGGAAACGCAGTTTCTTCCCAGCCTTGATCTCACTGAAGTAGAACTTCTGCTCTGCCGTGTCCTACACTTACCAAGATGTGGTAGTCACAAAGCCCTGCCTGGTTTCCTAAAGAGGAGACAGTCCACAGATCGTCTTGCTTCCAATTCTTTTGCAATGTAAGAACTTGCTTTCCCTTGGGCTCTTACAGCCTACCAGGAACCTCTAATACAAAGTACTGAAATAGACTTTTTTCCAGCCCTGATGTCTCGGCCTTGCAACTTCTGCTCTATGTCGTGTTCTACGTTTCTCTAGAGGCGGAAGTCACAAAGCGCTGAGTCATTGCCTCCAAAGGAGACAAGCCACAAACGGTCTTCCTTCCACCTCTTTGTGAAGCTAAGAAACAACTCGCTCTCCACAGTGCATTTACAGCCTACCGGGGACATCTGTTACAAAGCCCTGTGAAACGTAGTTTCTTCCCAGCCCTGATCTCTCTGAAGTAGAACTTGTGCTCTGCGATGTCCTACATTGCCCTAGAGGTTCAAGGAACCATGTCCTTCCTTGATTTATCAATGGCAGACAGGCCAAAAAGCGCCTTGCTTCCAGCTCTTTGGGAACCTAAGAAGCAACTCGCTCTCCACAGTGCTTTTACAGCCTACAGGAAACATCTCTTACAAAGGCCTGTGAAACGCAGTTTCTTCCCAACCCTTATCTCGCTGACGTAGAACTTCTGCTCTGCCGTGTAATACATTGCCCCAGATGTGGAAGTCACAAAGCCCTGTCTGGCATCCTCAAGAGGAGACAGGCCACAGACCGTCTTGCTTCCTCTTATTTTGCAAGGTGAGAAAGATCTTGCTTTCCCCTGGGCTCTTTCAGCCTACCGGGAACCTGCAATAAAAAGACCTGAAACGCACATTTTTATAGCCGTGATCTCGCCGCCTTGGAAATTCTGCTCCAAGCTGTATTCTACATTGCTCTAGAGGTTTAAGTCACAAAGCAATGAGGCATTGCCTCCAAAGGACACAAGCAACAAATGGTCTTGCTTCCGGCTCTTTGGGAAGCTAAGAATCAACTCGCTCTCCACAGTGCTCTTACAGCCTACCGGGAACATCTGTTACAAAGGCCTGTGAAACGCAGTTTCTTCCCAGCCCTGATCTCACTGAAGCAGAACTTCTACTCTGCCGTGTCCTACATTGCCCTAGATGTGGAAGTCACAAAGCCCTGTCTGGCTTCGCTAAGTGGAGACAGGACACAGACCGTTTTGCTTCCAGCTCTTTCTCAAGATGGGAAAGAACGACATTTCCCCTGGGCTATTACTGCCAACTGGGAATTTCTCATACAAAGACCTGAAATGCAGTTTGTTTCCTGCCCTGATCTCGCCGCCTTGGATCTTCTGCTCTAAGCCATGTCCTACATTGCTCTTGAGGTGGAATTCACTAACACTAAGTCATTGCCTCCAAGGGAGAAAAGCCACAAACGGTCTTCCTTAAAGCTCTTTGGGAAGGTAAGAAACAATTCGCGCTCCACAGTGCTCTTACAGCCTACCGGGAACATGTCTTACAAATGCCTGGGAAACGCAGTTTCTTCCCAGACCTGATCTCGCTGAAATAGAACCTCCGCTCTGCCATGTCCTACATGGCCCCAGAGGTGCAAGGCACACAGTCCTGCCTTGTTTCCTCAAGGGGAGACAGGCCACAAAGTGTCTTGCTTCCAGCTCCTTGGGAAGCTAAGAACCAACTCACTCTCCTCAATGGTCTTAGAGCCTACCGGGAACATCTCTTACAAACGACTTTGAAACGCAGTTTCTTCCCAGCCCTGATCTTGCTGAACTGGTACTTCTGCTCTGCAGTGTAATACATTTCCCTAGAGGTGAAAGTCACAATGGCCTGCCTGACTTCCTTAAGAGGAGACAGGCCACAGACCGTCTCGCTTACAGCTCTTTGGCAAGGTGAGAAAGAACTCACCTTCCCCTGGGCTCCTACAGCCTACCGGGAACCTCTCATACAAAGTCCTGAAATGCAGTTTGTTCCAGCCCTGATCTCGACGCCTTGGAACTTCTGCTCTAAACCATGACATACTTTGCTCTAGAGGTGGAAGACACTAAGCGCTGAGGCAGTGCCTCCAAAGGACAGAAGCCGCAAAGGGTCTTGCTTCCAGCTCTTTGGGTAGCTAAGAAACATCTCGCTCTCCACAGTGTTCTTACAGGGTACCGGGAACATCTCTCACAAAGGCCTGTGAAACGCAGTTTCTTTCCAGCACTGATCTCGCTGAGGTAGAACTTCTGCTCTGCCATGTCCTACATTGCCCTAGAGGTGCAAGGCACAATGTCCTTCCTTCTTTCCTCAAGGGGAGACAGGCCACAAAGACTCTTGCTTACACATCTTTGGGAAGCTAAGAACAAACTCGCTCTCCACAGTGCTCTTACGGCCTACCAGGAACATCTCTTACAAAGGCCTGTGAAAAGCAGTTCTTTCCAGGGCTGATCTCGCTGAAGTAGAACTTCTGCTCTGCCGTGTAATACATTTCAAGAGAGGTGGAAGTCACAATGGCCTGCCTTGGTTCCTTAAGTGGAGACAGGCCACAGACCGTCTGGCAACCAGCTCTTTGGCAAGGTGAGAAAGTACTCGATTTCCACAGGGCTCTTACAGCCTACCGGGATCATCTCTTACAAAGGACTGTAAAATTCAGTTTCTTCCCAGCCCTGATCTCGCTGAAGTAGAATTTCTGCTCTACCATGTGATTCATTGGACTAGAGGTGGAAGTCACAAAGTGCTGCCTGGCTTCGTTAAGAGGAGACAGACCAGTGACTGTCTTGCTTCCAGCTCTTTGGCAAGGTGAGAAAGAACTCGCTTTCCCTTGGGCTCTTACAGCCAACCGCAAAACTCTCACATTCCGGAAACGCAGTTTGTTTCCATCCCTTATCTAGCTGCCTTGGAACTTCTTTTCTAAGCCATGTCCTGCTTTGCTGTACAGGTGGAAGTGACAAAGCACTGAGTCATTGCCTCCAAAGGAGACAAGGCACAAACGGTCTTGCTTCCAGTTCTCTGTGAAGCTAAGAAACAACTCACTCTCCACAGTGCTCTTACAGCCTACCAGGAACATCTCTTACAAAGGCCTGTGAAAAGCAGTTCTTTCCAGGGCTGATCTCGCTGAAGTAGAACTTCTGCTCTGCCGTGTCCTACTTTGACTTACAGGTGCAAGGCACAAAGTCCTGCCTTATTTCCGCAAGGGGAGACATGCCAGAAAGCGCCTTGCTTCCAGCTCTTTGGGAAGGTAAGAAACACATCGTTCTCATCAGTGCTCTAACAGCCTACTGACAACATCTGTTACAAAGGCCTGTGAAACGCAGTTTCTTCCCAGCCCTGATCTCGCTGAAGTAGAACTTCTGCTCTGCTGTGTAATACATTGCCCTAGCGGTGACAGTCACAATGGCCTTCCTGGCTTCCTAAAGAGGAGACAGGCCACAGACCGTCACGCTATGAGCTCTTTGGCAAGGTGAGAAAGAACTCGCTTTCCACAAGGCTCTTACACCCTACTGGGAACCTCTAATACAAATGCATGAAATGCAGTTTGTTTCCAGCCATGATCTCACCGCCTTGGAACTTCAGCTCCAAGCCATGTCCTACATTGCTCCAGTGGTGGAAGACACAAAGCATTGAGTCCATGCCACCAAGGACACAAGCCACAAACAGCCTTGCTTCCAGCTCTTTCGGAAGCTAAGAAATTACTCACTCCACACAGTGCTCTACAGCCTACTGGGGACATCTCTTACAAAGGCCTGTGAAACGTACTTTCTTCCCAGCAGTGATCTCGCTGAAGTACAACTTCTGCTGCCATGTCCTACATTGCCCTAGAGGTGGAAGTCACAAAGCCCTGCCTGGCTCCCTTAAGAGGAGACAGGCCACAGACCGGCTTGCTTACAGCTCTTTAGCAATGTGAGAAAGAACTTGTTTTCCTCTGCGCTTTTACAGCCTAATGGGAAGCTCTTATACAAAGACATGAATTGCAGTTTGTTTCCAGTGCAGATGAAGCCGCCTTGGAACTTCTGCTCTAAGCCATGTCCTACATTGCTGTAGAGGTGGAAGTGACAAAGCGCTGATTCATTGCCTCCACAGGAGACAAGACACAAACGGTATTGCTTACAGCTGTTTGGGATGCTAAGAAACAACTCGCTCTCCACAGTGCTCTTACAGCCTACCGGGAACATCTCTCACAATGGCATGTGAAACGCAGTTTCTTTCCAGCCCTGCTCTCAGTGAAGTAGATCTTCTGCTCTGCCGTGTCCTACATTGCCATAGTGGTGCAAGGCACAAAGTCCTGCCTTGTTTCCTCAAGGGGAGACAGGCCACAAAGCGTCTTGCTTCCAGGTCCTTAGGAAGCTAAGAAACACCTCGCTCTCCACAGTGCTCATACAGCCTACTGGGAACATCTCTGACAAAGGCCTGTGAAACACAGTTTCTTCCCAGCCTGATCTCGCTGAACTGGAACTTCTGCTCTGCAGTGTAATACATTGCCCTAGAGGTGGAAGTCACAATGGCCTGCCTGGCTTCCTTAAGAGGAGACAGGCCACAGACCGTCTCGCTTCCAGCTCCTTGGCAAGGTGAGAAAGAACTCGCTTTCCTCTGGTCTATTACAACCTACCGGGAATCTCTCATACAAAGGCCTGAAATGCAGTTTGTTTGCAGCCATGATCTCACCGCCTTGGAACATCTGCTCTTTGCCATGTTCTACATTGCCCCAGAGGTGGAAGACACAAAGTGCTGAGTCCTTGCCACCAAAGGAGAGACGCCAAAATCGGTCTTGCTTCCAGCCCTTTGGGATGCTAAGAAAGAACTCCCTCTGCACAGTGCTCTTACAGCCTACCAGGAGCATCTCTCTCAAAGGCCTGTGAAACGCAGTTTCTTTGCAGCCCTGATCTCGCTGAAGTAGAACTTCTGCTCTGCCGTGTCCTACGTTGCCATAGAGGTGCAAGCCACAATGTCCTGCCTTGTTTCCTCAAGGGCAGAAAGGCCACAAAGCTTCTTGCTTCCAGATCTTTGGGAAGCTAAAAAACAACTCGCTCTCCACAGTGCTCCTAAAGCCTACCGGGAACATCTCTGACAAAGGCCTGTGAAACGCAGGTTCTTTCCAGCCCTGATGTCGCTGAAGTACAACTTCTGCTCTGCTGCGTCCTACATTGCCGTAGAGGTGCAAGGCACAAAGTCCTGCCTTGTTTCCTCGATGGGAGACAGGCCACAAAGCGTCTTGCTTCCAGATCTTTGGGAAGCTAAGAAACAACTCACTCTCCACAGTGCTCTTACTGCCTACCTGGAACATCTCTCACAAAGGCCTGTGAAAGACAGTTTCTTCGCATGCCTGATCTCGCTGAAGTAGAAATTCTGATCTGCCATGTAATACATTTCCCTAGAGGTGGAAGTCACAATGGCCTGCCTGATTTCCTTAAGAGGAGACAGGCCAGAGACCATCTCGCCTCCAGCTCCTGGCAAGGTGAGAAAGAACTTGCTTTCCACAGGGCTCTTACAGCCTACTGGGAACCTCTCATAAAAAGGCCTGAACTGCAGTTTGTTTACAGTCATAATCTCACCACCTGGGAACTGTATCTCTAAGACATGTCTTACATTGCTCTAGAGGTGGAAGACATAAAGGGCTGAGTCATTGCCACCAAATGAGACAAGCCAAAAACGGTCTTGCTTCCAGCTCTTGGGAAAGCTAAGAATCAACTCACTCTCCACAGTGCTCTTACAGCCTTCCGGGGACATCGCTTACACGGGCCTATGAAACGGAGTTTCTTCCCAGCCGTGATCTCGCTGAAGTAGACCTTCTGGTCTACGGTGACCTACATTGCCCTAGAGGTGCAAGGCCCAAAGTCCTGCCTTGTTTCCTCAAGGGGAGACAAGCCACTAACGGCCTTGCTTCCAGCTCCTTGGGAAGCTAAGATACAACTCGCTCTCCACAGCGCTCTTAGAGTTTACCAGGAACATCTCTCACAAAGGCCTGTGAAACGCAGTTTCTTCCCATGCGTGATCTCGCTGAAGTAGAACTTCTGCTCAGCCGTGTCTTACGTTGCCCTACAGGTGCAAGGCACAAAGTCCTGCCTTGTTTCCTCAAGGGGAGACAGGACAGAACCGTCTTGCTTCCAGCTCTTTGGGAAGCTAGGATACAACTCGCTCTCCACAGTGCTCTTACAGCCTACCGGGAATATCTCCTACAAGGGCCTGTGAAACGCAGTTTCTTCCCAAAGCTGATCTCGCTGAAGTAGAACTTCTGCTCTGCAGTGTAATACATTTCCCTAGAGTTGGAACTCACAATGGCCTGCCTGACTTCCTTAAGAGGAGACAGGCCAC
Organism: Equus caballus; assembly: GCF_041296265.1. NCBI lineage: Eukaryota > Metazoa > Chordata > Mammalia > Perissodactyla > Equidae > Equus > Equus caballus. The sequence goes on from NC_091692.1 coordinate 49,723,754, forward strand.
AGAATGTCTCGCTACAAGCTCTTTGGCAAGATGAGAAAGAACTTGCTTTCCACAGGGCTCTTACAGCCTACCGGGAAAGTCTCATAGAAAGGCCTGAAATGCAGTTTGTTTCCAGCCATGATCTCACTGCACTGGAACTTCTGCTCTAAGCCGTGTCCCACATTGCTCTAGAGGTGGAAGACACAAAGCGCTGAGTCATTGCCACCACCTGAGACAAGCCACAGACAGTCTTGCTTCCAGCTCTTTGGGAAGCTAAGAAGCAACTCACTCTCCACAGTGCTCTTACAGCCTACCAGGAACATCTCTCACAAAGTTCTCTGAAGAGCAGTTTCTCCCCAGCCCTGATCTCGCTGAAGTAGAACTTCTTCTCTGCCATGTCCTACATTGCCATAGAAGTGCAAGGTACAATTTCCTGCCTTGTTTCCTCAAGGGAGGCAGGCCAAAAAGCGTCTTGCTTCCAGCTCTTTGGAAAGCTATGAGACAACTCACTCTGCACAGTGCTCTTACAGCTACCTGGGAACATATCTCACAAAGATCTGTGAAACGCAGTTTCTTCCCATCTCTGATTTTGCTGAAGTAGAACTTCTGCTCTGCTGTGTCCTACATTCCTCTAGAGGTGGAAGTCACAAAAGTCTGAGTCATTGCCTCCAAAGGAGACAAGCCACAAATGGTCTTGTTTGCAGCTCTTTGGGAGGAGAAGAAACAACTCACTCTCCATAGTGCTCTTACAGCCTACCAGGAACATCTCTCACAAAGGCCTGTCAAACGCAGTTCAATCCAGGCCTGATATCTCTGAAGTAGAACTTCTGGTCTGCCATGTCCTACATTGCTCTAGACATGCAAGCCACAATGTCCTGCCTTGTTGCCGCAAGGGGAGACAGGCCACAAAGAGTCTTGCTTCCAGCTCCTTGGGAAGCTAAGAAACAACTCGGTCTCCACTGTGCTCTTACAGCCTAGCGTGAACATCTCTTACAAAGGCCTGTGAAACGCAATTTCTTTAAAGCCCTGCTATCCCAGAATTAGAACCTCTGCCCTGCAGTGTTCTACAGTGCCCTAGAAGTCCAAGGAACAAAGTCCTGCCTTTTTTCCTCAAGGGAAGGCAGGCCACAAATCTTCTTGCTTCCAGATCTTTGGGAAGCTATGAAACAACTCACTCTCCACAGTGCTCTTACAGCCTACCGGGAACATCTCTTACAAAGGACTGTAAAACGCAGTTTCTTCCCAGCCCTGATCTCGCTGAAGTAGAACTTCTGCTCTACCATGTGATACATTGGATGAGAGTGGGAAGTCACAAAGCCCTGCCTGTCTTCCTTAAGAGGAGACAGGCCACTGACCGTCTTGCTTCCAGCTCTTTGGCAAGGTGAGAAAGATCTCGCTTTCCCTTGGGCCCTTACAGCCTACCGTAAAACTCTCATACAAAGTCCTGAAATTCAGTTTGTTCCCATCCCTTTTCTAGCCACCTTGGAACTTCTTTTCTAAGCCATGTCCTACATTGCTCTAGAGGTGGAAGTGACAAAGCGCTGAGTCATTGCCTCCAAAGGAGACAATCCACAAACGGTCTTGCTTCCATTTCTTTGGGAATCTAAGAGACAACTCACTCTCCACAGTGCTCTTTCAACCTTCCGGCAACATCTCTCACAAAGTCCTGTGAAACGCAGTTTCTCTCCAGCCCTGATCTTGCTGAAGTAGAACTTCTACTCTGCCGTGTCCTACATTGCCATAGAGGTGCCAGGCACAATGTCCTGCCTTGTTTCCTCAATGGGAGACAGGCCACAAAGATTCTTGCTTCCACATCTTTGGGAAGCTAAGAAAAACCTCGCTCTCCAAATTGCTCTTACAGCCTACTGGGAACATCTCTCACAAATCCTGTGAAACGCAGTTTATTTCCTGCCCTGATCTCCCTGAAGCAGAACTTCTGCTCTGCTGTGTACTACATTGCCCTAGAGGTCGAAGTCACAAAGCCCTGCCTGGCTTTCTTAAGACGAGACAGTCCAGAGACCTTCTTGCTTCCAGTTCTTTTGCAAGGTGAGAAAGATCTCACTTTCCCCTTGTCTCTTACAGTCTACCGGGAACCTCTGATACAAAGACTTGATACGATGTTTGTTTCCAGGAGAGCTCACCCCGACTTGGAAATTCTGCTCTAAGCCATGTCCTACATAGCTCTAGAGGTGGAAGTGACAAAGCGCTGAGTCATTGCCTCGACAGTAGACTAGCCACAAACGGTGTTGCTTCCAGGTCTTTGGGAAGTCAAGAAACAACTCACTCTCCAGAGTGCTCTTACAGCCTACTGGTAACATCTCTCACAAAGGCCTGTGAAACGCATTTCTTTCCAGCCCTCATCTCGCTGAGGTAGAACTTCTGCTCAGCAGTGTCCTACATTGCCCTAGAGGTGCAAGGCACAAAGTCCTGCCTTGTTTCTTCTAAGGGAGACATGCCACAAAGTGCTTTGCTTCCAGCTCTTTGGGAAGCTAAGAAACACCTCGTTCTCCTCAGTGCTCTTACAGCCAACCGGGAACATCTCTCACAAATGCCTGTGAAACGCAGTTTCTTCCCAGCCCTGATCTCGCTGAAGTAGAACTTCTGCTCTGCCATGTAATACATTGCCCTAGAGGTGGAAGTCACAAAGCCCTGCATGGCTTTCTAAAGAGGAGTCAGGCCACAGACCGTCTTACTTCCAGCTCTTTCACAATGTGAGATAGAAGTCGCTTTCCACTGGGCTCTTACAGCCTACCGGGAACCTCTCATACAAAGACCTGAAACGCAATTTGTTACCAGGCCAGATCTCGCCACGTTGGAACTTCTGCTCAAACCCATGTCATACATTGCTCTAGAGCTGGAAGTGACAAAGCACCGAGTCATTGCCAACAAAGGAGACAAGCCACAAACGGTCTTGCTTGCAGATCTTTGGGATGCTAAGAAACAGCTCGCTCTCCACAGTGCTCTTATGGCCTACTGGGAATATCTCTCACAAATCCTCTGAAACGGAGTTTATTTCCAGCCCTGATCTCCCTGAAGCAGAACTTCTGCGCTGCCGTGTAATACATTGCCCTAGAGGTGGAAGTCACAAAGACCTGCCTGGCTTCCTTAAGAGGAGACAGGCCACTGACCGTCTTGCTTCCAGCTCTTTTACAAGGTGATAAAGAACTTGCTTTCCCCTGGGCTCTTACAGCCTCCTGGGAACCTATAATACAAAGACGTGAAAAGCAGTTTGTTTCCAGCCCTGTTCTCGCTGCCTTGGAACTTCTGCTCTAAGGCGTGTTGTACATTGCTCTAGAGGTGGAAGTGACAAAACGCTGAGTCATTGCCTCCAAAGGAGACGAGCCTCAAACGGTCTTGCTTCCAGCTCTTTGGGAAGCTAAGAAACAACTGGCTCTCCACAGTGCTCTTACACCCTACCAGAAACATCTCTCACAAAGGCCTGTGAAATGCAGTTTCTTTCCAGCCTTGATCTCGCTGAAGTAGAACTTCTGCTCTGCCGTGTCCTACATTAGCCTATAGGTGCAAGGCACAATGTCCTTCCTTGTTTCCTCAAGCGGAGGCAGGCCACAATGCATCATGCTTCTTGCTCTTTGGGAAGCTAACAAACAACTGGCTCTCCACACTGCTCTTACAGCCTACCGGGAACATCTCTTACAAAGGCTTGTGCAATGCCGTTTCTTCCCAGACCTGATCTCGGTGAAGTAGAAATTCTGCCCTGCCATGTCCTACATTGCCCTAGAGGTGCAAGGTACAATGTCCTGCATTGTTTCCTCAACAGGATATAAGACCTAAAACGTGTTGCTTCCAGATCTTTGGGAAGCTAAGAAAACACGCTCTCTGCAGTTCTCTTACGGTCTACCGGGATCATCTCTCACAAATCCTGTGAAACGCAGTTTCTTCCCAACCCTGATCTCACTGAAGTAGAACTTCTGTTCTGCCATGTAATACATTGGCTTAGGAGTGGAAGTCACAAAGCCCTGCATGGCTTCCTTAAGAGGAGTCAGGCCACAGACAATCTTGCTCCCAGCTCTTTTGAAAGGTGAGAAAGAACTCTCTTTCCCGTGGGCTCTTACAGCCTATCGGGAACTTCTGATACAAAGACCTGAAATGCAGTTTGTTTCCATCAAGTTCTCGGCGGCTTGTAACTTGTAGTTGAAGCCATGTCCTACATTGCCCTAGATGTGGAAGTGACAAAGCTATGAGTCATTGCCTTCAAGGAGTCAAGCCACAAACGGTCTTTCTTCCAGCTATGTGAAGCTAAGAAACAAGTGGCTCTCCATAGTGCTCTTGGAGCCTACCTGGATCATGTCTTACAAAGGCCTGTGAAACGCAGTTTCTTTCCAGCCCTGATATCCCTGAAGTAGATCTTCTGCCCTGCTGTGTGCTACAATGCCCTAGAGGTCCAAAGCACAAAGTCCTGACTTGTTTCCTCAATGGAAGACAGGCGACAAAGCTTCTTGCTTCCAGATCTTTGGGAATCTAAGAAACAACTCGCTCTCCAGAGTGCTCTTACAGCCTACCGGGAACATCTCATACAAAGGCTGGAAATGCAGTTTGTTTCCAGACATAATCTCACTGCCTTGGATCTTCTGCTCTAACCCATATCCCACATTGCTTTAGAGATGGAAGACACAAAGCGCTGAATCATTGCCGCCAAAGGAGGCGAGCCACAAATTGTCTTGTTTCCAGCTCTTTGGGAAACTAAGAAACAACTCACTCTCCACTGTGCTCTTACAGCCTACCGTGAACATCTCTCAGAAAGATCTGTGAAACACAGTTTCTTCCCAGCCCTGATCTCGCTGAAGTAGAACTTCTGCTCTGCCATGTCCTACATTGCCCTAGAGGTGCAAGGCACATAGTCCTGACTTGTTTCCTCAAGGGGAGACAGGCCACAAAGCGTCTTACTTACAGCTCTGTGGGAAGTTACGAAACACCTCGCTCTATTCAGTGCTCTTACAGCCTACCGGGAACATCACTTACAAAGGCCTGTGAAACACAATTTCTTCCCAGCCCTGATCTCGCTGAAGTAGAACTTCTGTTCTGCCGTGTAATACATTGCCATAGAGGAGGATGTCACAAACCCCTGCCTGGCTTCATTAAGAGGAGACTGGCCAAGACCGTCTTGCTTCCAGCTCTTTCGCAACGTTTGAAACAACTCGCTTTCCCCTGGGCTCTTACAGCCTATCGGGAACTCCTGATACAAAGACCTGAAATGCAGTTTGTTTCCAGCCCAGTTCTCGCCGCATTGGAACTTCTACTCCAAGCCATGTCCTACATTGCTCTAGAGGTGGAAGTGACAAAGCAATGAGTCATTGCCTCCAAAGGAGACAAGCCACAAACGGTCTTTCTTCCAGCTATCAGAAGCTAAGAAACAACTGGCTCTCAATAGTGCTTTTACAGTGTACCGGGAACATGTCTTACAAAGGCCTGTGAAACGCAGTTCCATTCCAGCACTGATATCCGTGAAGTAGAACTTCTGCCCTGCTGTGTCCTACGTTGCCCTAGAGGTCCAAGGCACAACGTCCTCCCTTGTTTCCTCAAGGGAAGACTGGCCACAAAGCGTCTTGCTTTCAGCTCTTTTGGAAGCGAAGAAACAACTCGCTGTCCATAGTGCTCTTACAGCCTGCCTGCAACATGTCTCACAAAGGCCTGTGAAACGCAGCCTCTTCACAGCACCGTTCTCCCTGAAGTAGAACATCTGCTCTACCGTGTCCTACATTGCCCTAGAGGTGCAAGGCACAAAGTGCTGCCTTGTTTCTTCAAGGGGAAACAGGTCACAAGCGTCTTGCTTCCACTTCTTTGGGAAGCTAAGAAACAACTCCCTCTCCACAGTGCTCTACTGCCTACCGGGAACATCTCTTAGAAAGTCCTGTGAAACGCAGTATGTTCCCAGCCCTGATCTCGCTGTAGTAGAACTTCTTCTCTGCCGTGTAATACATTGCCCTAGAGGTGGAAGTCAGAAAGCCCTGCCTGACTTCCTTAAGAGGAGTCAGGCCACAGAACGTCTTACTTCCAGCTCTTTGGTAAATTGAGAAAGACATCGATTTCCCCTGGGCTCTTACAGCCTACTGGAAACCTCTCATACAAAGTCCTGAAACGCAGTTTGTTTCCAGCCCTGATCACGTCGCCTTGGAACTTCTGCTCCAAACCATATCCTACATTGCTCTAGAGATGGAAGTCACTAAGCTCTGAGTCATTGCCTTCATAGGAGATAAGCCACAAACGGTCTTGCTTCCAGCTCTTTGGGAAGCTAAGAACAACGCACTCTCCACAGTGTTCTTACAGCCTACTGGGAACATCTCTTACAAAGGCCTGTGAAATGCAGTTTCATCCCTGCCCTGAACTCCTGTAGTAGAACTTCTCCTCTGCCGTGTCTGACATTGCCCTAGAGATGCACGGCACAAAGTATTGCCTTGTTTGCTCAAGGGGAGACAGGGCACAGACAATCTTGCTTTCAGCACTTTGGCAAGGTGGGAATGAACTTGCTTTCCCCTGGGCTCATACAGCCTACCAGGAACCTCTAATACAAAGAACTGAAACAGAGTTTGTTTCCAGCCCTCATGTCGCCTACTTAGAACATCTGCTCTAAGCTGTGTTCTACGTTGCTCAAGAGGTGGAAGTCACAAAGCGCTGAGTCATTGCCTACAAAGGGGACAAGCCACAAACGGTCTTCCTTCCAGCTCTTTGTGAAGCAAAGAAACAACTCGCTCTCCACAGTGTTCTTACAGCCTACCAGGAACATCTCTTACAAAGGCCTGTGAAACGCAGTTTCTTCCCATCCCTCATCTCGTTCAGGTAGAACTTCGGCTCTGCCGTCTCCCACATTGCCCTAGAGCTACAAAGGACAAAGTCCCACCTTGTTTCCTCAAGGGCAGAGAGGCCCGAAAGCATCTTGCTTCCAGCTCTTTGGGAAGCTAAGAAACAAGTCACTCTCCACAGTGCTCTTACAGCCTACCGTGGAAAATCTCTTACAAAGGCCTGTGAAAGGCAGTTTCTTCCCAGCCCTGATTTCACTGATCTGGAACTTCTGCTCTACCGTGTAATACATTGCACTAGAGGTGGAAGTCACAATGGCCTGCCAGGCTTCCTTAAGAGGAGACAGGCCACAGACCATCTTCCTTCCAGTTCTTTCACAAGGTGAGAAAGAACTTGCTTTCCACAGGGCTCTTACAGCCTACTGGGAACCTCTCATAAAAAGGCCTGAAATGCAGTTTGTTTCCAGTCATGATCTCACCGCCTTGGAACTTCTTCTGTAAGCCGTGTCCTAATTTGCTCTAGAGGTGGAAGACATAAAGCACTGAGTCATTGCAGCCAAATGAGACAAGCCAAAAACGTTCTTGCTTCCTGATCTTTGGAAAGCGAAGAAACAACTCGCTCTCCACAGTGCTCTTACAGCCTTCCGGGGACATCTCTCACACGGTCCTGTGAAACGCAGTTTCTTCCCAGCCGTGATCTCACTGAAGTAGAACTTCTGGCCTACCGTGCCCTACGTTGCCCTAGAAGTGCAAGGCACAAATTCCTGCCTTGTTTCCTCAAGTGGAGACAGGCCACAAAGCATCTTGCTTCCAGCTCTTTGGGAAGCTAAGCACCAACTCACTCTCCATAGTGCTCTTAAGGCCTACTGGGAACATCTCTCACAAAGGCCTGTGAAACGCAGTTTCTTTCCAGCCATGATTTCGCTAAAGCAGAACTTCTCCTCTGCCGTGTAATACATTGCCCTAGAGGTGGAAGTCACAAAGCTCTGCCTGTCATCCTTAAGAGGAGACAGGGCACAGACCATCTTGCTTCCAGCTATTTGGCAAGGTGAGAATGAACTCGCTTTCCCCTGGGCTCTTACAGCCTACCTGGAACCTCTTATACAAAGACCTGAAACGCAGTTTGTTTCCAGCCCAGAACTCGCCACCTTGGAACTTCTGCTCTATGCCATGTTCTACATTGCTCTAGATGTGGAAGACTCAAAGTGCTGAGTCCTTGCCACCAAAGGAGACAAGCCACAAACGGCCTTGCTTCCAGCTCTTTCAGAAGCTAAGAAACAACTCGCTCTCCACAGTACTCTTACAGCCTACCAGGAACACCTCTCACATATCCTGTCAAATGCAGTTTCTTTCCAGCCATGAACTCGCTGAAGTAGAACTTCTGCTCTGCCGTTTAATACATTGCCCTCGAGGTGGAAGTCACAAAGCCCTGCCTGGCTGCCTTAAGATGGGACAGGCCACAGACCGTCTTGCTTACAGCTTTTTGGCAAGGTGAGAAAGAACTCGCTTTCCCCTAGGCTCTTATAGCCCACCGGGAACCTCTCATACAAAGACATGAATTGCAGTTTGTTTCCAGCCCAGATGTCACCGCCTTAGAACTTCTGCTCTAAGCCATGTCCTACATTGCTCTAGAGGTGGAAGTGACAAAGCGCTGAGTCATTGCCTCCAAAGGAGACAAGCCAAAAACGGTCTTGCTTCCAGCTCTTTGAGATGCTAAGAAACAACTTGCTCTCCACAGTGCTCTTACAGCCTAGCGGGAACATCTCTCACAAAGGCCTGTGAAAAGCAGTTTCTTTCCAGCCCTGATCTCGCTGAAGTAGAAGTTCCGCTCTGCACAGTCATACATTGCCCTAGAGAAGCAAGGCACAATATCCTGCGTTGTTTACTCAAGGGCAGAAAGGCCAGAAAGATTCTTGCTTTCAGATCTTTGGGAAGCTAAGAAACAACTCTCTCTCCATACTTCTCTTACAGCCTACTGGTAACATCTCTTACAAAGTCCTGTGAAACGCAGTTTCTTTCCAGCCCCGATCTCGCTGAAGTAGAACTTCTGCTCTGCCGTGTCCTACATTGCATTAGAGGTGCAAGGCACAAAATCCTGTCTTGATTCCTCAACAGGAGGCAGGCCACAAATCGTCTTGCTTCCAGCTCTTGGGGAAGCTAAGAAACAACTCGCTCTCCACAGTGCTCTTACAGCCTACCGGGAACATCTCTTACAAAGGCCTGTGAAACGCAGTTTCTTCCCAGCCCTGACCTCGCTGAAGTAGAAGTTCTGCTCTGCGGTGTAAGACATTCCCCTAAAGGTGGAATTCACAAAGCCCTGCCTGGCTTCCTTAAGAGGAGACAGGCCACAGACCATTTTGTTTCCAGCTCTTTCGCAAGGTGAGAAACAACTCGCTTTTCCCTTTGCTCTTACAGACTACCGGGAACCTCTCATACAAAGTCCTGAATCGCAATTTATTTCCAGCCCAGATCTCGCCGCCTTGGAACTTCTGTTCCAAGCCATGTCCAGCAAGGCTCTAGGGGTGGAAGTGACTAAGAACTGATCATTGCCTCCAAAGGAGACAAGACACAAATGGTCTTGCTTCCAGCTCTTTGGGAAGCTAAGAAACAACTCGCTCTCCACAGTGCTCTGAGAGCCTACCTGGACCATCTCTTACAAAGGCCTGTGAAATGCAGTTTCTTCACAGCCCTGATCTCGCTGAAGTAGAACTTCTGCTCTGTTGTGTAATACATTGGCCTAGACGTGGAAGTCATAAATCCCTGCCTGGCAAACTCAAGAGGAGACAGGCCACAGACTCTCTTGCTTCCAGCTCTTTTGCAAGGTGAGAAAGAACTCACTTACCCCTGGGCTGTTACAGCCTAGTGGGAACCTCTGATACAAAGACCTGAAACTCAGTATGTTTCCAGCCCTGATCTCGCCCCGTTGGAACTTCTGCTCTAAGCCGTGTTCTACTTGGTTCTAGAGGTGGAAGTCTCACAGAGCTGGGTCATTGCCTCCAAAGGAGACAAGCCACAAATGGTCTTGCTTCCAGCTCTTTGGGAAGCTACGGAACAACTCGCTATCCACAGTGCTCTTACAGCCTACCGGGAACATCTCTTACAAAGGCCTGTGAAACGCAGTTTCCTTCCAGTCCTGATCTCGCTGAAGTAGAACTTCTGCTCTGCTGTGTAGTACATTGCCTTAGAGGTTGAAGTCACAAAGACCTGTCTGGGTTCCTTAAGTGGAGACAGGCTACAGACCGTCTTGCCTCCAGCTCTTTCCCAAGGTGAGAAAGAACTCACTTTCCCCTGGGCTCTTACAGCCTACCGGGAACCTCTGATACAAAGACCTGAAACGCAGTTTGTTTCCTGCCCCGATCTAGCCACTTTGGAAGTTCTTCTCAAAGCCATGTCCTACATTGCTCTAAAGGTGGAAGTGACAAAGTGCTGAGTCATTGCCTCCAAAGCAGACAAGCCACAAATGGTCTTGCTTCCAGCTCTTTGGGAAGCTAATCAGCCACTCATTCCCACAGTACTCTCACAGCCTACTGGGAACATCTCTTACAAACGCCTGTGAAACGCAGTTTCTTCCCAGCCCTGATCTCGCTGAAGTAGAACTTCTGCTCTGCCATGTTCTACATTGATCTAGAGGTGGAAGTCACAAAGGGCTGAGTCATTGCCTCCAAAAGAGTCAAGACACAAACGGTCTTGCTTCCAGCTTTCGGAAGCTAAGAAACAACTGGCTCTCCATAGTGCTCTTACAGCCTACCGGGAACATATCTCTCCAAGGCCTGTGAAACGCAGTTTCTTTCCAGCCCTGATCTCCCTCAAGTAGATCTGCTCTGCCATGTCCTGCTTTGCCCTAGAGATCCAAGGCACAATGTCTTGCCTTATTTCCTCAAGGGGAGAAAGGCCACAAAGCGTCTTGCTTCCAGCTCTTTGGGAAGGTAAGAAACAACTCACTCTCCACAGTGCTCTTACAGCATTTCAGAAACATCTGTCAGAAAGATCTGTGAAACGTAGTTTCTTCCCAGCACTGATCTCGCTGAAGTAGAACTTCTGCTATGCCGTGTAATACATTTCCCTAGAGGTGGAAATCACAATGGCCTACCTGGCTTCCTTAAGAGGAGACAGGCCACAAACCATCTCGTTTCCAGCTCTTTGGCAAGGTGAGAAAGAACTCGCTTTCCCCTGGGCTCTTACAGCCTACCAGGAACCTCTCATACAAAGGCCTGAAATGCAGTTTGTTTCCAGCCATGATCTTTCCGTCTTGGAATTGCTGCTCTAAGCCAGGTCCTACATTGCTCTAGAGGTGGAATTCACAAAGGGCTGAGTCATTTCCTCCAAAGGAGACAAGCCACAAACGGTCTTGCTTTCAGCTCTCAAAAGCTAAGCAACAACTGGCTCTCCATTGTGCTGTTACAGCTACCGGGAACATCACTCACAAAGACCTGTGAAATGCAGTTTCTTCCCAGCCCTGATTTCGCTGAATTACAACTTCTGCTCTGCTGTGTAATACATTGACCTACAGCTGGCAGTCACAATGGCCTGCCTGGATCCCAAAGAGGAGACATGCCACACACCGTCTCGCTTCCATCTACTTGGCAAGGTGAGAAAGAACTCTCTTTCTCCTGGGCTATTACAGCCTACCAGGAACCTCTCATACAAAGGCCTGAAATGCAGTTTGTTTGCAGCCATGATCTCACCTCCTAGGAAGTTCTGTTCTATGCAATGTTCTACATTGCCTTAGAGGTGGAAGACACAAAGTGCTGAGTCACTACCACAAAAGGAGAGAAGCCAAAATCGGTCTTGCTTCCAGCTCTTTGGGATGCTAAGAAACAACTCGCTCTCCACAGTGCTCTTACAGCCTAATGGGAACATCTCTCACAAAGCCCTGTGAAACGCAGTTTCTTCCCAGCCCTAATCTCACTGAAGCAGAACTTCTGCTCTGCCGTGTAATACATTCCCCTAGAGGTGGAAGTCACAATGGCCTGCCTGACTTCCTTAAGAGGAGAAAGGCCACAGACCATATCACCTCCAGCTCTTGGCAAGGTGAGAAAGAACTCGTTTTCCGCTGGGCTCTTAGAACAGATGTTCTAAGGCGGTGAGATCATGGCTGGAAACAAACTGCATTTCAGGCCTTTGTATGAGAGTTTCCCAGTTGGTTTAAGAGTGCTGTGGAAAGTGAGGTCTTTCTCAACTTTCCAAAGAGCTGGAAGCGACACGGTCTGTTGCCTGTCTCATTTTAAGAAAGACAGGCAGGCCATTGTGACTTCCACCTCTAGGGAAATGTATTAAATGGCAGAGCAGAAGTTCTACTACAGCGAAATCAGGGCTGGGAAGAAACGGCATTTCACAGGCCTTTGTAAGAGATTTTCTCCGTAGGCTTTAAGAGCCCTGTGGAGAGCGAGTTGTTTCTTAGCTTCCCAAAGAGCTGGAAGCAAGACGCTTCTGTCCTGTCTCCCCTTGAGGAAACAAGGCAGGACTTTGTGCCTTGCACCTCTAGGGCAACATAGGACATGGCTCAGCAGAAATTTTACTTCAGCAATATCAGGGCTGGGAAGAAACTGCATTTCACAGGCCCTTGTGAGACATGTTCCTGGTAGGCTGTAAGAGCACTGAGGAGAGCGAGGTGTTTCTTAGCTTCCCAAAGAACTGGAACCAAGACCGTATATGGCTTGTCTCTTTTAGCAGCAATGACTCAGCGCTTTGTGTCTTCCACCTTTAGAGCCATGTAGGACATGGCTTAGAGCAGATGTTCCAATGCGGTGAGATCATAGCTGGAAACAAACTGCATTTCTGACTTTTGTATGAGAGGTTCCCAGTAGGCTGTAAGAGCCCTGTGGAAAGCAAGTTCTTTCTAACCTTGCCCAAGAGCTGGAAGCGAGACGATTTTTCTCCTGTCTCGTCTTAAGGAACACAGGCAGGGCATTGTGACTTCCACATCTAGGGCAATTTATTACACTGCAGAGCAGAAGTTCTACTTCAACGAGAACAGTCCTGGGAAGAAGCTGCGTTTCACAGGCCTATGTAAGAGATGTTCCCGGTAAGCTCTAAAAGCACTGTGGAGAGCGAGTTGTTTCTTAGCTTACCAAATAGCTGTTAGCAAGCCAGTTTGTGGCTTGTCTCCCTTGTACGAAATGACTCAGTGCTTTGTCACTTCCACCTCTAGAGCTATGTAGGACATAGATTACAGCAGAAGTTCCAAGGCGGCCAGATCTCGGCTGGAAACAAACTGTTTTCAGGTATTTGTATCAGAGGTTCACAGTAGACTGTAAGAGCACTGTGGAGAGCGAGTTGTTTCTTAGCTTGCCAAAGAGCTGGAAGCAAGACGCTTTGTGGCCTGCCTCCCCTTGAGGAACCAAGGTGGCACATTGTGCCTTACACCTCTAGGGTAATGTAGCACACGGCACAGCAGAGGTTCAACTTCAGTGAGATCAGGGCTGGGAATAAACTGTGTTTCACAGGCTTTTGTGAGAGGTGTTCCCGGTAGGGTGTAAGAGCACTGTGGAGAGCAAGTTGTTTCTTAGCTTCCCAAAGAGCTGGAAGCAAGACGCTTTCTGGCCTGTCTCCGCTTGAGGAAACAAGGCAAAACCTTCTGCCTTGCACGTATAGGGCAATGTAGGACACGGCAGAGCACAAGTTCTACTTCAGCGAGATCAGGGCTGGAAAGAACTGCGTTTCACAGGCCTTTGTGAGAGATGTTGCCGGTAGGCTGTAAGAGCACTGTGGAGAGCGAGTTGTTTCTTAGCTTCCCAAAGAGCAGGAAGCGAGACCGTTGTGGCTTGTCTCCTTTAGAGGCAATGACTCAGTACTTTGTCACTTCCACCTCTAGAGCAATGTACGGCATGGCTTAGAGCAGACGATCCAAGGCTGTGACATCTGGGCTGGAAACATACTGCATTTCACGTCTTTGTATCAGAGGTTCCCGGTACTCTGTAAGAGCCCAGGGGAAAGCGAGATCTTTCTCACCTTGCCAAAGTGCTGGAAGCAAGACAGTCTGTGGCCTATCTCCTCTTAAGGAAGCCAGGCAGGGCTTTGTGACTTCCTCCTCTAGGTCAATGTATTACACAGCAGAGCAGAAATTCTACTTCAGCGAGATCAGGGCTGGAAAGAAACGGCGTTTCACAGGCCTTTGTAAGAGATGTTCCTGGTAGTCTGTAAGAGCACTGTGGTGAGCCAGTTGTTTCTTAGCTTCCCAAAGAGCTGCAAGCAAGACGCTTTGCAGCCTGCCTCCCCTTAGGGAAACAAGGCAGGACATTTTGCCTTGCACCTCTAGGGCAATGTAGGACATGGCAGACCAGAAGTTCTACTTCATGGAGATGAGGGCTGGGAAGAAACTGCGTTTCACAGATCTTTCTGAGAGATTTTCCGGGTAGGCTGTAAGAGCACACTAGAGAATGAGTTGTTTCTTAGCTTCATAAAAGGCTGGTATAAGACCGTTTGTGACTTGTCTCCAGTGGAGGCAATGACTCAGCGCTTTGTGTCTTCCATTTCTAGAGCAATGTGGGTCATGGCTTAGAGCAGAAGCTCCAAGGCGATGAGATCATCGCTGGAAACAAACTGCATTTCAGGCCTTTGTATCAGAGGTTCACGGTAGGCTGTAAGAGCCCTGTGGAAAGCGAGTTCCTTCTCACCATACCAAAGAGCTGGAAGCGAGATTGTCTGGGGTCTGTGTCGTCTTAAGGAAGTCAGGCAGTGCATTGGGACTTCCACCTCTAGGGACATGTATTACGCGACAGAGCAGAAGTTCTACTTCAGCGAGATCAGGGCTGGGATGAAACGGCATTTCACAGACCTTTCTAAGAGATATTCCCGGTAGGCTGTAAGAGCACTGAGGAGAGCGAGGTGTTTCTTAGCTTCCCAAAGAGCTGGAAGCAAGATGCTTTGTGGCCTGTCTCCCCTTGAGGAAACAAGGCAGGTCTTTGTGCCTTGCATCTCTAGGGCAATGTAGGACACGGCAGAGCAGAAGTTCTACTTCAGCGAGATCAGGGTTGGGAAGAAACTGCGTTTCACAGATCTTTCTGAGAGATGTTCCAGGTAGGCTGTAAGAGCACAGTGGAGAGTTAGTTCTTGCTTACCTTCCCAAAGAGCTGGAAACAAGACCGTTTGTGGCTTGTCTCCTTTGGCGGCAATGACTCATTGCTTTGTGTCTTCCATCTCTAGAGCAATGCGGGATATGCCTCAGAACAGAAATTCCAAGGCAGTGAGATCATAGCTGGAAACAAACTTCATTTCAGTCCTTTGTATGAGAGGTTCCCAATAGGCTGTAAGAGCCCTGTGGAAATCGAGTACTTTCTCACCTTGCCAATGAGCTGGAAATGAGATGGTGTGTGGCCGTTCTCTGCTTTAGGAAGCCAGGTAGGCCATTGTGACTTCCACCTGTAGGGAAATGTCTTACACAACATAGCAGAAATTCTACTTCAGCGAGTTTCGGGCTGGGACCAAACTGGTTTCACAGGCCTTTGTAAGAGATGTTCCCTGTAGGCTGTAAGAGCACTGTGGAGAGCGAATTGTTTCTTATCTTCCCAAAGAGGTGGTAGCAAGACCGTTTGTGGCTTTTCTCCTTTGGTGGCAATGACTCAGCGCTTTGTGTCTTCCATCTCTAGAGTAATGTGGGACACGGCTTAGAGCAGAACTTCTAAAGTGGCGAGATCTGGGCTGGAAACAAACTGCATTTCAGGTCTTTTATGAGAGGTTCCCAGTAGGCTGTAAGAGCCCAGGGGAAAGCGAGTTCTTTCTCACCTTGGGAAATAGCTGGATGCAAGACGGTCTGTAGCCTGTCTTCTTTTAAGGAACACAGACAGGACTTTGTGACTTCCACCTCTAGGGCAATGTATTACACGGCAGAGCAGAAGTTATACTTCAGCGAGATCAGGGAGGGAAAGAAACTGGGTTTCACAGGCCATTGTAAGAGATGTTCCTGGTGGTTTGTAAGAGCACTGTGGAGAGTGAGTTGTTTCCTAGCTTCCAAAAGAGCTGGAAGCAAGACCGTTTGTGGCTTGTCTCTTTTGGAGGCAATGACTCAGTGTTTTGTCACTTCCACCTCTAGAGCAATGTAGAACACGGCTTAGAGCAGAAGTTCCAAGGTGGCGAGATCAGGGCTGGAAACAAACTGCGTTTCAGGACTTTGTATGAGAGGTTCACGGTAGGCTGTAAGAGCCCTGTGGAAAGCGAGTTCTCTCTCACCTTGCCAAACAGATGGAAGGAACACAGTCTGTGGCCTGTCTCCTCTTAATGAAGTCATGCAGGTCATTGTGACTTCCACCTCTTGCACAATGTATGACACGGCCGAGCAGAAGGTCTACTTCAGCGAGATCAGGCATGGGAAGAAACTGCGTTTCACAGGCCGGTGTGAGTGATGTTCCCGGTATGCTGTAAGAGCACTGAGTAGAACTAGGAGTTTCTTAGCTTCCCAAAGTGCTGTATGCAAGAAGCTTTGTGGCCTGTCTCCCCTTGAAGAAACAAGGCCGGAGTTTGTGCCTTGCAACTCTAGGTCAATGTAGGACATGGCAGAGCACAAGTTCTACTTCAGCGAGTCCAGGGCTGGAAAGAAACTGCGTTTCACAGGCATTTGTGAGAGATGTTCCCAGTAAGCTGTAATAGCACTGTGGAGAGCCAGTTGTTTCTTAGCTTCCGAGAGCTGGAAGCAAGACCGTTTCTGGCTTGTCTCCTTTGGAGTCAATGACTCAGCCCTTTGTGACTTCCATCTCTAGAGCAATGTAGGACACGGCAGAGCAGATGTTCTACTTCAGCGAGATTAGGGATGGGAAGAAACTGTGTTTCACAGGCCTTTGTAAGAGATGTTCCCAGTAGTTTTTAAGAGCACTGTGGAGAGCGAGTTGTTTCTTCGCTTCCCAAAGAGCTGGAAGGAAGACCGTTTGTGGCTTTTTTCCTTTTGAGGCAATGACTCGGCGCTTTGTCACTTCCGCGTGTAGAGCAATGTAGAACACAGCTTAGAGCAGAAGTTCCAAGGCAGCGAGACCAGGGCTGGAAACAAACTGTGTTTCAGGTCTTTGTTTTATAGGTTCCGAGTAGGCTGTAAGAGCCAAGGGGAAAGCAAGTTCTTTCTCACCTTGCCAAAGAGCTGGAAGAAAGACGGTCAGTGGCCTGTCTCCTCTTAAGGAAGACAGGCATGGCTTTGTGACTTCCACCTCTAGGCCAATGTATTACACAGCAGGGCAGAAATTCTACTTCAGGGATATCAGGGCTGGAAAGAAACTGCATTTCACAGGATTTGTGAGAGATGTTACGGTAGGCTGTAAGAGCACTGTGGAGAGCGAGTTGTTTCGGAGCTTCCCAAAGAGATAGAAGCAAGACGCTTTGTGGCCTGTCTCACCTTGAAGAATCAAGGCAGCACATTGTGCCTCGCACCTCTAGGGCAATGTAAGACACAGCAGAGCAGAAGTTCTACTTCAGCGAGATCAGGGCTGGGAAGAAACTGCGTTTCACAGTCCTTTCTAAGAGATGTTCCTGGTAGGCTGTATGAGCACTCTGGAGAGCAAGTCGTTTCTTAGCTTCCCAAAGAGCTGGAAGCAACACTGTTTGTGGCTTGTCTACTTTGGAGGCAATGCCTCAGTGCTTAGTGACTCACACCTCAAGAGCAATGTAGGACATGCCTTAGAGCAGAAGTTCCAACTCGTCGAGATCAAGGCTGGAAACAAACTGCATTTTGGGACTTTGTATGAGAGGTTCCTGGTAGGCTGTAAGAGCCCAGGGGAAAGCGTCTACTTTCTCACCTTGCCAAAGAGCTGGAAGCAAGACAGTCTGTGGCCTGTCTCCTATTATGGAAGCCCGGCAGGGCTTTGTGACTTCCTCCTCTAGGGCAATTTATTATGCTGCAGAGCAACGGTTCTACTTCATTGAGATCAGGGCTGGGAAGTAACTGCGTTTCAAAGGATTTGTGAGAGATGTTCCCGGTAGGCTGTAGGAGCACTCTGGAGATCGGGTTGATTCTTAGCTTCCCAAAGAGCTGGAAGCAAGACGCTTGTGGCCTGTCACCACTTGAGGAAACAATGCAGGACTTTGTGCCTTGCAGCTCTACGGCAATGTAGGACACGGCAGAGCAGAAGTTCTTCTTCAGTGAGGACAGGGCTGGAAAGAAACTGCGTTTCACAGGCCTTTGTGAGAGATGTTCCTGGTAGGCTGTAAGAGCACTCTGGAGAGTGAATTGTTTCTTAGCTTGCCAAAGAGCTGGAAGCAAGACTGTTTTTGGCTTGTCTCCTTTGGAGGCAATGACTCAGTGCTTTGTCGCTTCCACCTCTAGGGCAATGTAGGACATGGCTTATAGCAGGATTTGCAAGGCGGCGACATCTGGGCTGGAAACAAACTGCAATTCTTGTATTTGTATGAGAGCTTCCCAGTAGGCTGTAAGAGCCGAGGGGAAAGCGAGTTCTTTCTCACCTTGCCAAAGAGCTGTAAGCAAGACGGTCTGTGGCCAGTCTCATCTTAAGGGAGCCAGGCAGGGCTTTGTGACTTGCACCTCTAGGGCAATGTATTACACAGCACAGCAGAATTTCTACTTCAGCGAGATCATGGCTGGGAAGAAGGTGCGTTTCACAGAATTTGTGAGAGATATTCCAGGTACCCTGTAAGAGCACTGTGGAGAGCGAGTTTTTTCTTAGTTTCCCAAAGAGCTGGAAGCAAAACGCTTTGTGGACCGTCTCCCCTTGAGGAAACTAGGCCAGACCTTGTGCCTTGGACCTCTAGGGCAATGTAGGACACGGCAGAGCAGAAGATCTACGTGAGCGAGATCAGGGCTGGAAAGAAACTGCATTTCACAGGCCTTTGTGAGATATGTTCCTGGTAGGCTGTAAGAGCACTATGGAGAGCCCATTGTTTCTTAGATTCCGAAAGCTGGATGCAAGATGCTTTGGGGCCCATCTCCCCCTTTGGAATCAAGGCAGGACGTTGTGCCTTGCAGTCTAGGGCAATGTAGCACACCCAGAGCAGAAGTTCTACTTCAGCCAGATCAGGCCTGCAAAGAAACTGCATTTCACAGGACTTTGTAAGAGATGTTCCCGGTAGGCTGTGAGAGCACTGTGGAGGGAGAGTTGTTTCTTCGCTTCCCAAAGAACTGGAAGGAAGACCGTTTGTGGCTTGTCTCCTTTGTAGGCAATGACTCAGTGCTTTGTGACTTCCACCTCTAGAGCAACGTAGAACACGGCTTAGAGCAGAAGATCCAAGGCGGCGACATCAGGTACGGAAACAAACTCTGTTTCAGGTCTTTGTAATAGAGGTTCCCGGTAGGCTGTTAGAACCCAGGGGAAAGCGAGTTCTTTCCCACGTTGCAAAAGAGCTGGAAGCAAGACGCTTTGTGGCCTGTCTCCCCTTGAAGAAACAAGGCAGGACATTGTGCCTTGAACCTCTAGGGCAATGTAGGACACGGCAGTGCAGAAGTTCTACTTCAGCGAGATCAGGGCTGCAAAGAAACTGCGTTTCACAGGCCTTTGAAAGAGATGTTCCCGTTAGGCTGTAAGAGCAGTGTGGAGAGCGAGTTGATTCTTAGCTTCCCAAAGAGCTGGAAGCAAGACCGTTTGTGGCTTGTCTCCTTGGAGGCAATGACTCATTGCTTAGTGACTTAAACCTCTAGAGCAATGTAGAACACAGCTTGGAGCAGAAGTTCCAAGGCAGCGACATCAGGGCTATGAAAAAGTGCATTTCAGGTCTTTGTATTAGAGGTTCCCTGTAGGCTGAAAGAGCCTTGGGGAAAGCGAGTTCTTTCTCACCTTGCGAAAGAACTGGAAGCAAGACGGTCTGTGGCCTGTCTCATCTTAAGGGAGCCAGTTAGGGCTTTGTTACTTCCACATCTAGGGCAATGTATTACATGGCAGAGCAGAATTTCTACTTCAGTGAGAACATGGCTGGGAAGAAACTGCGTTTCTCAGGATTTGTGAGAGAAGTTCCCGGTAGGATTTAAGAGCACTGTGGAGAGCGAGTTCTTTCTTAGCTTCCCAAAGAGCTGGAAGCAAGACAGTTTGTGGCTTGTCTCCTTTAGTGGCAATGACTCAGCGCTTTGTGTACTCCACCTCTAGAGCAATGTAGGACATGGCTTAGAGCAGATGTTCCAAGGTGGTGAGATCATGGCTGGAAACCAACTGCATTTCAGGCCTTTGTATGAGACGTTCCCGGTAGGCTGTAAGAGCCCTGTGGAAATCGAGTTCTTTCTCAACTTGCCAAAGAGCTGGAAGCAAGACGGTCTGCGGCCTGTCTCATCCTAAGGGAGCCAGGCAGGACTTTGTGACTTCCAACTCTAGGGAAATATATTACACGGCAGAGCAGAAGTTCTGCTTCAGCGAAATCAGGGTTGGAAAGAAACTGCGTTTCACAGGATTTGTGAGAGATATTCCCGGTATCCCATAAGAGCACTGTGGATAGCGAGTTGTTTCTTAGCTTGCCAAACATCTGGACGCAAGAGTCTTTGTGGCCTGTCTCCCCTTGAGGAAAGAAGGCAGGACATTGTGCATTGCACCTCTAGGGCAATGTAGGACACAGAAGAGAAGAAGTTCTACCTCAGCGAGATAAAGGCTGGAAAGAAACTGCATTTCACAGGCCTGTGTGTCAGATGTTCCCGGTAGGCTGTGAGAGCACTGTGGAGAGCGAGTTGTTTCTTAGCTTCCCAAAGACCTGGAAGCAAGACCGTTTGTGGCTTGTCTCCATTGGAGGCAATGACTCAGCGCTTTGTCACTTCCACCTCTAGAGCTATGTAGGACATGGCTTAGAGCAGAAGTTTCAAGGCGGCGAGATCTCGGCTGGAAACAATCTTCATTTCAGGTCTTTGTATCATAGTTTCCAAGTTGGCTGTAAGAGCCCAGGGGAATGCGAGTTGTTTCTCACCTTGTGAGACAGCTGGAAGCAAGACGATCTGTGCCCTGTCTCCTCTTAAGGAAGCCAGGCAGAGCTTTGTGACTTCCACCTCTAGGGCAATGTATGACACGGCAGAGCAGAAGTTCTACCTCAGCAAGATCAGGGAAGGGAAGAAACTGCGTGTCACAGGGCTTTGTAAGAGATGTTCTCGGTAGGCTGTAAGAGCACTGTGGAGAGCGACTTGTTTCTTAGCTTCCCAAAGAGCTGGAAGAAAGACGGTTTGTGGCTTGTCTCCTTTGGCAGCAATCACTCACCGCTTAGTGACTTGCACCTCTAGGCCAATGTATTACACAGCAGGGCAGAAGTTCTACTTCAGAGACATCAGGGCTGGAAAGAAAGTGCGTTTCACAGGATTTGTTAGAGATGTTACGGTAGGCTGTAAGAGCACTGTGGAGAGCGAGTTGTTTCATAGCTTCCCAAAGAGACGGAAGCAAGACGCTTTGTGGCCTGTCTCCCCTTGAGGAAACAAGGCAGGACTTTCTGCCTTGCACCTCTAGGGCAATGTAGGACACTGCAGAGCAGAAGTTCTACTTGAGCAAGGTCAGGGCTTGGAAGAAACTGCGTTTCACAGGCCTTTGTGAGAGATGTTCCCAGTAGGCTGTGAGAGCACTGCAGAGGGCGAGTTGTTTCTTAGCTTCCCAAAGACCTGGAAGCAAGACCGTTTGTGGCTTGTCTCCATTGGAGGCAATGACTCAGGGCTTTGTCACTTCCACCTCTAGAGCTATGTAGGACATGGCTTAGAGCAGAAGTTCCAAGGCGTCGAGACCAGGGCTGGAACAAACGGTGTTTCAGGACTTTGTATGAGAGGTTCCTGGTAGGCTCTAAGAGCCCAGGGGAAAGCGAGTTCTTTCTCACCATGCCAAAGTGCTGGAAGCAAGACAGTCTGTCGCCTATATCCTCTTAAGGAAGCCAGGCAGGGCTTTGTGACTTCCTCCTCTAGGGCAAAGTATTACAGGGCAGAGCAGAAGTTCTACTTCAGCGAGATCAGGGCTGGGAAGAAACCGCCTTTCAAAGTATTTGTGAGAGATGTTCCTGGTAGGCTGTAAGAGCACTATGGAGAGAGAGTTGTTTCTTAGCTTCCCAAAGAGCTGGAAGCAAGACCGTTTGTCTCTTGTCTCCTTTGGCAGCCATGACTCAGCGCTTTGAGTCTTCCACCTCTAGAGCAATGTAAGACATGGCTTAGAGAAGAAGTTTCAAGGCGGTGAGTTCACGGTTGGAAACAAACTGTGTCTCAGGACTTTGTATGAGAGGTTCCCGGTAGGCTGTTAGAGCCTAGGAAAGGAGAGTTCTTTCTCACCTTGCGAAAGAGCTGGAAGCAAGACGGTCTGTGGCCTGTCTCCTCTTATGAAAGCCAGACAGGGATTTGTGACTTCCACCTCCAGGGCAATGTATTACACGGCAGATCAGAATTTCTACTTCAGTGACATCATGGCTGGGAATAAACTGTGTTTCACAGGCCTTTGTGAGAGATGTTCCCGGTAGGCTTTAAGAGACCTGTGGAGAGCGAGTTGTTTCTTAGCTTCAAAAAGTGCTGGAAGCAAGACTCTTTGTGGCCTGACTCCCCTTGAGGAAACAAGGCAGGACTTTGTGCCTTGGACCTCTAGGGCAATGTAGGCCAGGCAGAGCAGAAGTTGTACTTCAGCGAGATCAGGGCTGGGCAGAAACTGTGTTTCACAGGCCTTTGTGAGAGATGTTCCCGGTAGGCTGTCAGAGCACTGTGGAGAGAGAGGTGTTTCTTAGGTTCCGAAATAGCTGGAAGCAAGATGCAATGTCGAGTTTCTCCCCTTGAGGCAAGAGGGCAGGACTTTGTGCCTTACGCGTCTAGGGCAATGTAGGACACAGCAGAGCAGCAGTTCTACTTCAGCGAAGTCAGGGCTGGAAAGAAACTTCATTTCACAGGCCTTTGAAAGAGATGTTCCCGGTAGGCTGTAAGAGCACTGTGGAGAGCGAGTTCTTTCTCACGTTTCCAAAGAGCTGGAAGCAAGATGGTCAGTGGCCTGTCTCCTCTTAAGGAAGCCATTCAGGGCTCTGTGAATTACACCTCTAGGCCAGTGTATTACACAGCAGAGAAGAAGTTCTACTCAGCAAGATCAGGGCTGGGAAGAAACTGCGTTTCACAGGGCTTTGCAAGAGATGTTCCCGGGAGTTGTAAGAGCCTTGCGTAGATCGAGTTGTTTCTTAGCTTGCCAAAGAGCTGGAAGCAAGATGCTTTGTGGCCTGTCTCCCCTTGAGGAAACAAGGCAGGACTTTGTGCCTTGCACCTCTAATGCAATGTAGGACACGGCAGAGCAGAAGTTCTACTTCAGCGAGATCAATGCTGGGAAGAATCTGCGTTTCACAGGACTTTGTGAGAGATGCTCCTGGTTGGCTGTAAGAGCACTGTGGAGAGCGAGTTGTTTATTAGCTTCCCAAAGAGCTGGAAGCAAGACGGTTTGTGGCTTGTCTCCTTTAGCAGCAATGACTCCGCGCTTTGTGTCTTCCACCTCTAGAGCAATGTGGGACATGGTTTAGAGCAGAATTTCCAAGGTGGTGAGATCATGGCTGGAATCAGACTGCATTTCAGGCCTTTGTATGAGAGGTTCCCGGTAGGCTGTAAAAGCCCTGTAGAAAGCGAGTTCTTTCTCACCTTGCCAAAGAGCTGGAACTGAGACGGTCTGTGGCCTGTCTCCTCTTAAGGAAGTAAGGCAGGACATTTTGACTTCCACCTCCAGGGCAATGTATTACACGGCATAGCAGATGTTCTACTTCAGAGAGATCAGGGCTTGGAAGAAAGTGCGCTTCACAGGCCTTTGTAAGAGATGTTCCCGGTAGGCTGTAAGAGCACTGTGGAGAGCGAGTTGTTTCTTAGCTTCCCAAAGAGCTGGAAGCAAGGCCGTTTGTGTCTTGTCTCCTTTGGAGGCAATGACTCAGTGCCTAGTCACTTCCACCCCTTGAGCAATGTTGGACAGGTCTTGGAACAGAAGTTCCATTGCGGCGAGATCTGGGCTGGAAATAAATTGCGATTCAGGACTTTGTATGAGAGGTTCCCGGTAGTCTGTAAGAGCAAAGGGAAAAGCGAGTTCTTTCTCACCTTGAGAAAGAACTGGAAGCAAGACGGTCTGTGGCCTCTCTCCTCTCAAGGAAGCGAGGCAGGGCTTTGTGACTTCCACCTCTAGGGTAATGTCTTACATGGCAGAGCAGAATTTCTACTTCAGCGAGATCAGGGCTGGCAAGAAACTGGGCTTCACAGGCCTTTGTAAGAGATGTTCCCAGTAGGCTGTAAGAGCACTGTGGAGAGTGAGTTGCTTCTTAGCTTCCCCAAGAGCTGGAAGGAAGACGATTTGTGGCCTGCCTCCTGTTGAGGGATCAAGACAGGACTTTGTGCCTTGCACTTCTAATGCAATGTAGGACACGGCAGAGCAGAAGTTCTACTTCATCGAGATCAGGGTTGGGAAGAAACTGCGTTTCACAGATCTTTGTGAGAGATGTTCCCGGTAGGCTGTAAGAGCACAGTGGAGAGTTAGTTGTTGCTTACCTTCCCAAAGAGCTGGAAACAAGACCGTTTGTGGCTTGTCTCCTTTGGCGGCAATGATTCAGCGCTTTGTGTCTTCCATCTCTAGAGTAATGTGGGGTATGGCTTAGAGCAGAAATTCCAAGGCAGTGAGATCATGGCTGGAAACAAACTGCATTTCAGGCCTTTGTATGAGAGGTTCCCAATAGGCTGTAAGAGCCCTGTGGAAAGGGACTTCTTTCTCACCTTGCCAAACAGCTGGAAGCGAGACGGTCTGTGGCCTGTCTCCTCTTAAGGAAGGCAGGCAGGCCATTGTGACTCCCACCTCTAGGGAAATCTATTACACCGCAGAGCAGAAGTTCTACTTCAGCCAGATCAGGGCTGGGCAGAAAATGCGTTTCACAGGCCGTTGTGAGAGATGTTCCCGGTAGGCTGTGAGAGCACTGCGGAGAGTGAGTTGTTTCTTAGCTTCCCAAAGAGCTGGAAGCAAGACCGTTTGTGGCTTGTCTCCTTTGGCGGCAATTACTCAGGGCTTTGTGTCTTCCATCTCTAGAGTAATGTGGGACATGGCTTAGAGCAGATGTTACCAGGCGGTGAGATCATGGCTGGCAACAAACTGCATTTCAGGCCTTTGTATGAGAGGTTCCCGGTAGGCTGTATAAGCCCTGTGGAAAGCAACTTCTTTCTCACCTTGCCAAAGAACTGGATGCAAGAGAGTCTGTGGTCCGTCTCCTCTTCAATTTGCCAGGCAGGGCTTTTTGAATTTCACCTCTAGGGCAATGTATTACACGGCAGAGCAGAAGTTCTACTTGAGCGAGATCAGGCCTGGGAAGAAACTGTGTTTCACAGGCCTTTGTAAGAGATTTTCCTGGTAGGATGTAAGAGCACTGTGGAGAGCATGTTGTTTCTTAGTTTCCGAAAGAGGAGGAAGCAAGACGCTTTGGGGCCTCTCACCCCTTGACGAAACAAGGCAGGACTTTGTCCCTTGCAGCTCTAGGGCAATGTAGGACACGGCAGAGCAGAAGTTGTACTTGAGGAAGATCAGGGCTGGGAAGAAACTGCGTCTCACAGTCCTTTGTAAGAGATGATCCCGGTAGGCTGTAAGAGCACTGTGGAGAGCAAGTTCTTACCTAGCTTACAAAAGAGCTGGAAGCAAGACTCTTTGGGTCCTCTCTCACCTTGAGGAAACATGGCAGCACTTTGTGCCTTGCAGCTCTAGGGCAATGTAGGACACGGCAGAGCAGAAATTCTACTTGAGCGAGGTCAGGGCTGGGAAGAAGCTGCATTTCACAGCCCTTTGTAAGGGATGATCCCGGTAGGCTGTAAGAGCACTGTGGAGAGCGCGTTGTTTCTTAGCTTCCCAAAGAGCCGGAAGCCAAATGGGTTGTAGCCTCTCTCCCCTTGAGAAAACAAGGCAGGACGTTGTACCTTGCAGCTCTAGGGCAATGTAGGACATGGCACAGCAGAAGTTCTACTCGACCGAGATCAGGCCTGAGAAGAAACTGCGTTTCACAGGCATTTGTTAGGGATGTTCCAGGTACGCTGAGAGCACTGTGGAGAGCGAGTTGTTTCTTAGCTTCCCAAAGAGCTGTAGGACAGATGCTTTGTAGCCTCTCTCCTCTTGAGGAAACAAGGCAGGACTTAGTGCCTTGCAGCTGTAGGTCAATGTAGGACACGGCAGAGCAGAAGTTACACTTGATCGAGTTCAGGCCTGGGAAGAACCTGCATTTCACAAGCCTTTGTAAGACATGTTCCCGTTAGGCTGTAAGAGCACTGTGGAGAGCGAGTTGTTTCCTAGCTTCCCAACGCGGTAGAAGCAAGACGCATTCGGGCCTCTCTCCCCTTGAATAAACAAGGCAGTACTTTGTGCCTTGCAGCTCTAGCACCATGAAGGACACGGCAGAGCAGAAGTTCTACTTGAGCGAGATCAGGGGCTGGGAAGCATCTGCGTTTCACAGGCCTTTGTAAGAGATGTTCCCGTTAGGGTGTAAGAGCACTGTGGAGAGCGAGTTATTTCTTAGCTTCCCAAAGAGCTGGAATCCAGATTCTTTGGGACCTCTCTACCCTTGAGGAAACAAGTCAGCACTTTGTGCCTTGCAGCTCTAGGGCAATGTAGGACACGGCAGGGCAGATGTTCTACTTGAACGAGATCAGGGCTGGGAGGAAACTGCGTTTCACAGGCCTTTGTTAGAGATGTTCCCGGAAGACTGCAAGAGCACTGTGGAGAGCGAGTTGTTTCTTAGCTTGCCCAAATAGCTGTAAGACAGATGCTTTGTAGCGTCTCTCCCCTTGAGGAAACAAGGCAGGACTTTGTGCCCTGCAGCTCTAGGGCAATGTGGGACACGGCAGAGCAGAAGTTCTGCTTGAGCTAGATGGGGGCTGGTGAGAAACTGCGTTTCACAGGCCCTTGTAAGAGATGTTCCCGGTAGGTTGTAAGAGCACTGTGGAGAGCGAGTTGTTACCTAGGTTTGCAATTAGCTGGAAGCGAGACGCATTGGGGCCTCTCTGTCTTTGAGGAAACAAGGCAGGACTTTGTGCCTTGCAGCTCTAGGGCAATGAAGGACACGGCAGAGCAGAAGTTCTACTTGAGCGAGATCAGGCCTGGGAAGAAACTGTGTTTTACAGGCCTTTGTAAGAGATTTTCCCGGTAGCTTGTAAGAGCACTGTGAAGAGCATGTTGCTTCTTAGTTTCCCAAAGACGTGGAAGCAAGACGCTTTGGGGCCCTCACAACCTGAGGAAACAAGGCAGGACTTTGTCCCTTGCAGCTCTAGGGCAATGTAGGACAAGGCAGAGCAGAAGTTCTACTTGAGCGAGATCAGGCCTGGGAAGAAACTGTGTTTCCCTGGCCTTTGTAAGAGATGTTCCCCGTAGGCTATAAGATCACTGTGGAGAGCAAGTTGTTTCTTAGCTTCCCAAAGAGCTGGAAGCAAGACGCTTTGGGGCCTCTCTCGCCTTGAGGAAACATGGCAGCACTTTGTGCCTTGCACCTCTAGGGCAATGTAGGACACTGCAGAGCAGAAGTTCTACTTGAGCAAGGTCAGGGCTGGGAAGAAACTGCGTTTCACAGGCCTTTGTAAGGGATGTTCCCGGTAGGCTGTAAGAGCACTGTGGAGAGAGCATTGTTTCTTAACTCCCAAAGAGCCAGAAGCCAAACGGGTTGTAGCCTCACTCCCCTTGAGAAAACAAGGCAGGACTTTGTACCTTGCAGCTCTAGGGCAATGTAGGACACGGCAGATCAGAAGTTCTACTTCAGTGAGATGAGGCCCGAGAAGAAACTGCGTTTCACAGGCATTTGTTAGGGATGTTCCAGGTACGCTGTAAGAGCACTGTGGAGAGCGAGTTGCTTCTTAGCTTCCCAAAGAGCTGTAAGACAGATGCTTTGTAGCCTCTCTCCCCTTGAGGAAACAAGGCAGGGCTTTGTGCCTTGCAGCTCTAGGGCAATGTGGGACATGGCAGACCAGAAGGTCTACTTGAGCGAGATCAGGGATGGGAAGCAACTGCTTTTCACAGGCCTTTGTAAGATGTGTTCCCATTAGGCTGTAAGAACACTGTGGAGAACGAGTTCTTTCCTAGCTTCGCAAACAGCTGTAAGCTAGATGCTTTGTATCCTCCCTCCCCTTGAGAAAACAAGGCAGGACTTTGTCCCTTGCAGCTCTAGGACAATGTAGGATACAGCAGAGCAGAAGTTCTACTTGAGCGAGATCAGGCCTGGGAAGAAACTGCATTTTACAGGCCTTTGTAAGGGATTTTCCCGATAGGGTGTAAGAGCACTGTGGAGAGCGAATTGTTTCTTGGCTTCCCAAAGAGCTGGATGCCAGATGCTTTGGGGCCTCTCTCCCCTTGAGGAAACAAGGAAGGACTTTGTGCCTTGCAATTCTAGGGCAATGTGGCACATGGCACAGCAGAAGTTCTGCCTGAGCTAGATCACGGCTTGGAGGAAACTGCGCTTCACAGGCCTTTGTAAGAGATGTTCCCGGTAGGCTGTAAGAGCACTGTGAAGAGCGAGTTGATTCTTAGCTTCCCAAACAGCTGGAAGCAAGACGCTTTGGAGCCTCTCTCCCCGTGAGGAAACAAGGCAGCACTTTGCGCCTAGCAGCTCTAGGGCAATGTAGGACACGGCAGAGCAGAAGTTCTACTTGAGCGAGATCAGGGCTTGGAAAACCTGCGGATCACAGGTCTTTGTAAGAGACGTTCCCGTTAGGCTGTAAGAGCACTGTGGAAAGCAAGTTGTTTCTTAGCTTCCCAAAGAGCTGAAAGCAAGAGGCTTTGGGGCCTCTCTCCCCTTGTGGAACTAAGGCAGCACTTTGTGCCTTGCAGCTCTAGGGCCATGTAGGACACGGCACAGCCGAAGTTCTACTTGAGCAAGATCAGGGCTGCAAAGAAACGTCATTTTACAGGCCTTTGTAAGGGATTTTCCTGATAGGGTGTAAGAGCACTGTGGAGAGCGAGTTGTTTCTTGGCTTCCCAAAGAGCTGGATGCCAGATGCTTTGGGTCCTCTCTCACCTTGAGGAAACATGGCAGCACTTTGTGCCTTGCAGCTCTAGGGCAATGTAGGACACGGCAGAGCAGATGTTCTACTTAAGTGAGATCAGCGCTGGGAAGACACTGCGTTTCACAGGCCTTTGTAAGAGATGTCCCCGGTAGGCTGTAAGAGCACTGTGGAGAGCGAGTTGTTACATAGCTTCCAAAAGAGCAGGAAGAATGATGCATTGGGGCCTTTCTCCCCTTGAGGAAACAAGGCAGGACTTTGTGCCTTGCAGCTCTAGGCCAATGTAGGACACCGCAGAGCAGAAGTTCTACTTGAGCGAGATCAGGGCTGGGAAGAAACTGCGTATCACAGGCCTTTGTAAGAGATGTTCCCGGTAGGCTCTAAGAGCACTGTGCAGAGCATGTTGTTTCTTATTATCCCAAAGAGGTGGAAACAAGACGCTTTGGGGCCTCCCACCCATTGAGGAAACAAGGCAGGACTATGCCCATTGCAGCTCTAGGGCAATGTAGGACACGGCAGAGCAGAAGTTCTACTTGAGCTAGATGAGGGCTGGGAAGGAACTCTGTTTCACAGATCTTTGTAAGAGATGTTCCTGTTAGGCCGTAAGAGCACTGTGGAGAGCGAGTTGTTTCTTAGCTTCCCAAAGAGCTGGAAGCCAGATGCATTGTAGCCTCTCTCCCCTTTAGAAAACAAGGCAGGACTTTGTGCCTTGCAGCTCTAGGGCAATGTAGGACACGGCAGAGCAGAAGTTCTACTTTAGCGAGATGGGGGCTGGGAAGAAACTGCATTTCACAGGCCTTTGTAAGAGATGTTCCCGGTAGACTGCAAGTGCACTGTGGAGAGCGAGTTGTTTCCTATCTTCCCAAAGTGCTGGAAGCCAGATGCTTTGTAAGCTCACTTCCCTTGAGGAAACAAGGCATCACTTTGCGCCTTGCAGCTCCAGGGCAAAGTAGGACACGGCAGAGCAGAAGTTATACTTGAGCGAGATCAGGGTTGCGAAGTAACTGGGTTTCACAGGCCTTTAAATAGATGTTCCCTGCAGGCTGTAAGAGCATTGTGCAGAGCGAGTTTTTTCCTAGCTTCCCAAAGAGCTGGAAGCAAGACGCTTTGGAGCCTCTCTCTCCTTGAGGAAACAAGGCAGGACTTTGTCCGTTGCAGCTCTAGGGCAATGTAGGCCACGGCAGAGCAGAAGTTCTACTTGACCGAGATCAGGGCTGGGAAGGAACTGCGTTTCACAGGCCTTTGTAAGACATGTTCCCAGTAGGGTGTAAGAGCACTGTGGAGAGTGACTTGTTCCTAGCTTCCCAAAGGGCTGGAAGCAAGACGCACTGGGGCCTCTATTCCCTGAGGAACAAGGCAGCACTTTGTGCCTTGCAGCTCTAGGGCAATGTAGGACACAACAGAGCAGAAGTTCTACTTGAGTGAGATCAGGGCTGGGAAGGAACTGCATTTCACAGGCCTTTGTAACAGATGTTCCCGGTAGGCTGTAAGAACACTGTGGAGAGCGAGTTGTTTCTTAGCTTCCCAAAGTGCCGGAAGCCAGATAGGATGTAGCCTCTCTCCCCTTGAGAAAGCAAGGCAGGATTTTGTGCCTTGCAGCTCTAGGGCAATGTAGGACATGGCAGAGCCGAAGTTCTACTTGAGCAAGATGAGGGCTGGGAAGAAACAGTATTTCACAGGCCTTTCTAAGAGATGTTCCCGGAAGACAGCAAGAGCACTGTGGAGAGCCAGTAGTTTCTTAGTTTCCCAAAGAGCTTTAAGCTAGATGCTTTGGGGCCTCTCTCCCCGGGATGAAACAAGGCAGCACTTTGTGACTTGCAGCTCTAGGGCAATGTAGGACACTGCAGAAGAGAAGTTCTACTTGAGCGAGATCAGGACTGGGAAGAAACTGCATGTCACAGGCCTTTGTAAGAGATGTTCCCCGTAGGCTGTAAGAGCACTGTGGAGAGCGAGTTGTTACCTAGCTCCAAAAGAGTTAGAAACAAGACGCATTGGGACCTCTCTCCCCTTGAGGAAACAAGGCAGCACTTTGTGCCTTGCAGCTCTAGGGCAATGTAGGACACGGCAGAGCAGAAGTTCTACTTGAGCGACATCAGGCCTGGCAAGAAACTGCGTTTCACAAGCCATTGTAAGACATGTTCCCGTTAGGCTGTAAGAGCACTGTGGAGAGAGAGTTGTTTCTTCACTTCCCCAAGAGCTGGAAGCCAGATGCTTTTGTGCCTCTCTCCCCTTGAGGAAACAAGGAAGGACTTTGTGCCTTGCAGCTCTAGGGCAATGTAGGACACTGCAGAAGAGAAGTTCTACTTGAGAGACATCAGGCCTTGGAAGCAACTGAGTTACACAGACCTTTGTAACAGATGATCCTGGTAGGCTGTAAGAGCACTGTGGAGAGCGAGTTGTTTCCTAGCTTCCCAAAGAGCTGGAAGCAAGACGCATTTGGGCCTCTCTCCCCTTGAGGAAACAAGGCAGGACTTTGTGCCTTGCAGCTCTAGGGCAATGTAGGTCACGGCAGAGCAGAAGTTCTACATTAGCGAGGTCAGGCCTGGAAGAAAAGGGCGTTTCACAAGCCTTTGTAAGACATTTTCCGTTAGGCTGTAAGAGCACTGTGCAGAGCGAGCTGTTTCCTAGCTTCCCAAAGAGCTGGAAGCAAGACGCATTTGGTCCTCTCTCCCCTTGAGGAAACAAGGCAGCACTTTGTGCCTTGCAGTCTAGGGCAATGAAGGACACAGCAGACCAGAATTTCTACTTGAGCGAGATCAGGACTGGGAAGCAACTGCCTTTCACAGGCCTTAGTAACAGATTTTCCCGGTAGGCTGTAAGAGCACTGTGGAGAGCGAGTTGTATGTTAGCTTCACAAAGAGCTGGAAGCCAGATGCTTTGAGGCCTCTCTCCTCTTGAGGAAACAAGGAAGGACTATGGGCCTTGCAGCTCTAGGGCAATGTAGGACAAGGCAGACCAGAAGTTCTACTTGAGCGACATCAGGCCTGGGAAGAAACTGAATTTCTCAGGCCTTTGTAACAGATGATCCTGGTAGGCTGTAAGAGCACTGTGGAGAGCGAGTTGTTTCGTAGCTTCCAAAAGAGCTGGAAGCCAGATGCTTTGGGGTCTCTCTCCCCTTGAGGAAACAAGGAACGGCTTTGTGCCTTGCAGCTCTAGAGCAATGTAGGACACGGCAGAGCAGAAGTTCTATCTGAGCGAGATCAGGCCTGGGAAGAACCTGCGTTTCACAAGCCTTTGTAAGTCATTTACCAGTTAGGCTATAAGAGCACTGTGGAGAGCGAGTTGTTTCCTAGCTTCCCAAAGAGCTGGAAGCAAGACGCATTGGGGCCTCTCTCTCCTTGAGGAAACAAGGCAGGGGTTTGTGCCATGCTGCTCTAGGGCAGCATAGGACACGGAAGAGAAAAAATTATACTTGAGTGAGATGAAGGCTGAGAACAAACTGCGTTTCACAGGCCTTTGTAAGAGATGTTCTTGGTAGGCTGTAAGAGCACTTTGGAGGCCGAGTTGTTACCTAGCTTCCCAAAGAGCTGTAAGCAAGAGGCACTGGGACCTCTCTTCCCTTGATGAAATAAGGCAGCACTTTGTGCCTTGCAGCTCTAGGGCAATGAAGGACACGGCAGAGCAGAAGTTCTACTTGAGCGAGATCAGGTCTGGGAAGAAACTGCGTTTCACAGGCCTTTGTAACAGATGCTCCCGGTAGGCTGTAACAGCACTGTGGAGACGAGTTGTTACCTATCTTCCCAAAGAGCTGGAAGCAACACTATTTCGGGCCTCTCTCCTCTTGAGTAAACAAGGCAGGACTTTGTCCCTTGCAGATCCAGGGCAACGTAGGACACGGCAGAGCAGAAGTTCTACTTGAGCGAGATCAGGGCTGGGAGGAAACTGCGTTTCACAGGCCTTTGTAAGAGATGTTCACGGTAGGGTGTAATGGCACTGTGGAGAGCGAGTTGTTTCTTAGCTTCCCAAAGAGCAGGAAGCAAGACGATTTGGGGCCTCTCTCCCCTTGAGGAAACAAGGCAGCACTTTGTCCCTTGCCACTGTAGAGCAATGTAGGACATGGCAGAGCAGAAGTTCTACTTGCGCGAGATCAGGGCTGGGAAGCAACTGCCTTTCACAAGCCTTTGTAAGAGATGTTCCCGTTGGCTGTAAGAGCACTGTGGAGAGCAAGTAGAACTTCTGCCCTGCAGTGTAATACATTTCCCTAAAGGTGGAAGTCACAATGGCCTGCCTGGCATCCTTAATAGGAGACAAGACACAGACCCTCTCGCTTCCAGCTCTTTGGCAAGGTGAGAAATAACTCGCTTTGCCCAAGGCTCTTACAGCCTACAAGGAAACTCTGATACAAAGGAGTAAAATTCAGTTTGTTTCTAGCCGTGATTTCAACGCCTTGGAAGTTATGCACTAAGCCATGTCCCACATTGCTCTAGAGATGGAAGACACAAAGCGCTGAGTCATTGCCGTCAAAGGAGACAAGACACAAATGCTCTTGGTTCCAGCTCTTTGGGAAGCTAAGAAACAGCTCACTCTCCACAGTGCTCTTACAGCCTACCGGGAACATCTCTTACAAAGGCCTGTGAAATGCAGTTTCTTTCTAGCCCTGATCTCGCTGAAGTAGAAATTCAGGTGGGTCGAATCCTAGATTGCCTTAGAGGAGCAATGAACAAAGTCCTGCCTTGTTTCATCAAGGGCAGACAGGCCACAAATCGTCTTGCTTCCAGCTCTTTTAGAAGCTAAGAAACAACTCGCTCTCCACAGTGCTGTTACAGCCTACCGGGAACATCTCTCACAAAGGCCTGTGCAACGCAGTTTCTTCCCAGCCCTGATCTCCCTGAAGTAGAACTTCTGCTATGCCGTGTCCTACGTTGCCCTAGAGGTGCAAGGCAAAATGTCCTGCATTGTTTCCTCAAGGGGAGACAGGCCACAAAGCGTCTTGCTTCCAGCTCTTTGGGAAGCTAAGAAACAACTTGCTCTTCACAGTGCTCTGACAGCCTACTGGGAACATCTCTTACAAAGGCCTGTGAAAGGCAGTTTCTTCCCAGCCCTGATTTCACTGTAGTACAAATTCTGCTCTGTCGTGCAATACATTTCCCTAGAGTTGGAAGTCACAATGGCCTCCCTGTATTCCTTAAAATGAGACAGGCAACAGACCGTGTCACTTCCAGCTCTTTGGGAAGCTGAGAAAGAAGTTGCTTTCCATAGCGCTCTTACAGCCTACTGGGAAACTCTCATACCAAGGCCTGAAATGCAGTTTGTTTCCAGCTATGATCTCACTGCCTTGGAACTTCTGTTCTAAGCCATGTCCCACATTGCTCTAGAGATTCAAGACACAAAGCGCTGAGTCAGGGCCAACACAGGAGACAAGCCACAAACAGTCTTGCTTCCAGCTCTTGGGGAAGCTAAGAAACAACTCAATCTCCACGGTGCTCTTACAGCCTACCAGGAACATCTCTTACAAAGCCCTGTGAAACGTAGATTCTTTCCAGCCCTGATCTCTCTGAAGTAGAACTTGAGCTCTGCTGTGTCCTACATTGCCCTAGAGATTCAAGGAAAAAAGTCCTGCCTTGATTTCTCAAGGGGAGACAGGCCACACAGCGTCTTTCTTCCAGCTCTTTGGGAAGCTAAGAAACAACTCGCTCTCCACAGTGCTCTTACAACTGACTGGGAACATCTCTTACAAAGGCCTGTGAAACGCAGTTTCTTCCCAGCCCTGATCTTGCTGAAGTAGAACTTCTGCTCTGCCGTGTCCTACATTGCCCTAGAGTTGCAAGGCACAAAGTCGTGCCTTCTTTCCTCAAGGGCAGACAGGCCACAAAGCGTCTTGCTTCCAGCTCTTTCGAAGCTAAGAAACAACTCGCTCTCCACAGTGCTCTTACAGCCTACCAGGAACATCTCTTACAAAGGCCCGTGAAACGCAGTTTCTTCCCAGCCCTTATCTCGCTGAGGCAGAACTTCTGCTCTGCCTTTTAATACATTGCCCCAGAGGTGGAAGTCACAAAGCCCTGTCTGGCATCCTCAAGAGCAGACAGGCCACAGACCGTCTTGCTTCCAGTTCTTTCGCAAGGTGAGAAATAACTCACTTTCCCCTGGGCTCTTTCAGCCTACAGGGAACCTCTCATACAAAGACCTGAAATGCACTTTTTTCCAGCTCTGATGTCACCGCCTTGGAACTTCTGCTCCAAGCTGTGTTCTACATTGCTCCAGAGTTTTAAGTCACGAAGCACTGAGTCATTGCCTCCAAAGGAGACAAGCAACAAATGGTCTTGCTTCCAGCTCTTTGGGAAACTAAGAATCAAATCACTCTCCACAGTGCTTTTACAGCCTACCAGGAACATCTCTTACAAAGGCCTGTGAAACACAGTTTCTTCCCAGCCCTGATCTCACTGAAGTAGAACTTCTGCTCTGCCGTGTCCTACATTGCCCTAGAGGTGGAAGTCACAAAGCCCTGTCTGGCTTCATGAAGTGGAGACAGGACACACACCGTTTTGCTTCCAGCTCTTTCTCAAGGTGGGAAAGAACTCGCTTTACCCTGGGCTCTTACTGCCAACTTGGAATCTCTCATCCAAAGACATGAAAGGCAGTTTGTTTCCAGCCCTGGTGTCGCCGCCTTGGATCTTCTGCTCTAAGCCATGCCCTACATTGCTCTAGAGCTGGAAGTCACTAACACTGAGTCACTGCCTCCAAGGGAGACAAGCCACAAACGGTCTTCCTTCCAGCTCTTTGGGAAGGGAAGAAACAACTGCCTCTCCACAGTGCTCTAACAGCCTAAAGGGAACATCTCTGACAAAGGCCTGTGTAAGGCAGTTTCTTCCCAACCCTGATCTCACTGAAGTAGAACTTCTGCTCTGCCGTGTAATACATTGGCATAGAGGTGGAAGTCACAAAGCCCTGCCTGGCTTCCTTAAGAGGAGACAGGCCACAGATGGTCTTGCTTCCAGCTCTTTTGCAAGGTGAGAAAGAACTCGTTTTCCCCAGGGCTTAACAGCCTACCGGGAAGCTGTGATGCAAAAACCTGAAATTCAGTTTGTTTCCAACCCTGATCTCGCCGCCTTGGATCCTCTGCTCTAAGCCGTGTTCTACATTGCTCTAGAGGCAGAAGTCACTAACACTGAGTCATTGCCTGCAAAGCAGACAAGCCACAGATGGTCTTGCTTCCAGCTCTTTGGGAAGCTAAGAAACAACTCACTCTCCACAGCGCTCTTAGAGTTTACCGGGAACATCTCTCACAAAGGCCTGTGAAACGCAGTTTCTTTCCAGCACTGATCTCGCTGAAGTAGAACTTCTGCTCTGCCGTGTCCTACATTGAAATAGAGGTGCAAGGCACAATGTCCTGCCTTGTTTCCTCAAGGGGAGAAAGGCCACAAAGCTTCTGGGTTCCAGCTCTTTGGGAAGCTAAGAAACAACTTGCTCTCCAGAATTCTCTTACAACCTACCGGGAACATCTCTCACAAAGGACTGGGAAATGAAGTTTCTTTCCAGCGCTGATCTCGCTGAAGTAGCACTTCTGCTCTGCCGTGTCCTACATTGAACTAGAGGTGCAAGGCACAAATTCCTGCCTTGTTTCCTCAAGGGGAGACAGGCCACAAAGCTTCTTGATTCCAGCCTTTTGGGAAGCTAAGAAACAACTTGCTCTCCAGAGTTCTCTTACAGCCTACCGGGAACATGTCTTACAAAGGCCTGTGAAACGCAGTTTCTTGCCAGCACTGATCTTGCTGAAGTAGAACTTCTGCTCTGTCCTGTCCTACATTGCCCAAGAGGTGCAAGGCACAAAGTCCTGCCTTGTTTCCTCAAGGGGAGACAGGTCAAAAAGCCTTTTGCTTCCAGCTCTTTGGGAAGCTAAGAAACAACTTGCTCTCCAGAGTTCTCTTACAGCCTTCCGGGAACATCTCTCACAAATCCTGTGAAACGCAGTTTCTTCTCAGCCCTGATCTCGCTGAAGTAGAACTTCTGCTCTGAAGTGCAATACCTTCCCGTAGAGGTGGAAGTCACAAAGCCCTGCTTGGCTTACTTAAGATGAGACAGGCCACTGACCGTCATGCTTCCAGCTCTTTGGCAAGGTGAGAAAGAACTCGCTGTCCACAGGGGTCTTACAGACTACCGGGAACCTCTCATACAAAGGCCTGAAATGCAGTTTGTTTCCAGCCATGATCTCACCGCCTTGGAACTTCTGGTCTATGCCATGTCCTACATTGCTCTAGAGGTGGAAGAGACAATGCACTGAGTCATTGCCGCCAAATGAGACAAGCCAAAAACAGTCTTGCTTCCAGGTCTTTGGGAAGCTAAGAAACAACTCGCTCTACACAGTGCTCTTACAGCCTACCAGGGACATCTCTTACAAAGGCCTGTGAAACGCAGTTTCTTCCCAGCCCTGATCTCGCTGAAGTAGAACTTCTGCTCTGCCGTGTCCTATTTTGCCCTAGAGGTGCAAAGCACAAAATCCTGCCTTGTTTCCTGAAGCAGAGACAGGCCACAAAGCGTCTTGCTTCCAGTTCTTTGGGAAGCTAGGAAGCAACTCACTCTCCACAGTGCTCTTACAGCCCACCGGGAACATCTCTCACAAATCCTGTGAAACTAACTTTCTTCCCAGCCCTGATCTCGCTGAAGTAGAACTTCTGCTATGCCGTGTAATACATTTCCCTAGAGGTGGAAGTCACAATGGCCTACCTGCTTCCTTAAGAGGAGACAGGCCAAAGACCGTCTCGTTTCCAGCTCTTTGGCAAGGTGAGAAAGTACTCGAGTTCTGCAGGGCTCTTACAGTCTATCAGGAACCTCTCATACAAAGGCCTGAAATGCAGTTTGCTTCCAGCCATGATCTCAGTGCCTTAGAACTTCTGCTCTAAGCCACGTGCTACATTGTTCTAGAGGTGGAAGTCACTAAGCCTTGAGTCATTGCCCCCAAAGGAGACAAGCCAAAAACGGTCTTTCTTCCAGCTCTTTGGGAAGCTAAGAAACATCTTGCTCTTCACAGTGCTCTTACAGCCTACTGGGAACATCTCTTACAAAGGCCTGTGAAACGCAGTTTCCTCCCAGCCCTGATCTCGCTCAAGTAGAACTTGTACTCTGCCGTGTTCTACATTGCCCTTGAGGTGCAGGGAACAAAGTCGTGCCTTGTTTCCTCAAGGGGAGACAGGCCACATAGCGTCTTGCTTCCAGCTCTTGGGGAGGGTAAGAAACAACTCAGTCTCCACAGTGCTCTTACATACTACCGGGAACATCTCTCACAAAGGCCTGTGAAAGGAAGTGTCTTCACAGCCCTCATCTCGCTGAAGTAGAAATTCTGCCCTGCCGTGTAATACATTGCCCTAGAGGTGGAAGTCACAAAGCCCTGACTGGCTCCCTTAATATGAGACAGGTCACAGACCGTCTTGCTTACAGCACTTTCACAAGGTGAGAAAGAACTTGCTTTCCCCTCGGCTCTTACAGCCTACCGGGAAGCTCTGATACAAAGACATGAATTGCAGTTTGTTTCCAGCCCAGATGTCACCGCCGTGCAAATTCATCTATGAGCCATGTCCTACATTGCTCTAGAGGTGGAAGTGACAAAGCACTGAGTCATTGCCTCCAAAGGAGACAAGCCAAAAACAGTCTTGCTTCCAGCTCTTGGGAAGCTAAGAAACAACTCGCTCTCCACAGTGCTCCTGCAGCCTACCAGGAAAATCTCTTACAAATGTCTGGGAAACACATATACTCACCAGCCCTAAACTCGCTGAAGTAGGACTTGTGCTCTGCCGTGTCCTACATTGCCTAGAGTTGCAAGGCACAAAGTCCTGCCTTGTTTCCTCAAGAGAAGACAGGCCACAAAGTGTCTTTCTTCCAGCTCTTTGGGGAGCTAAGAAACAACTCGCTCTCCACAGTGCTCCTGCAGCCTACCAGGAAAATCTCTTGCAATGGTCTGGGAAACACATATACTCACCAGCCCTGAACTTGCTGAAGTAGAACTTGTGCTCTGCCGTGTCCTACAGTGCCTAGAGTTGCAAGGCACAAAGTCCTGCCTTGTTTCCTCAAGAGAAGACAGGCCACAAAGCGACTTTTTTCCAGCTCTTTGGGAATCTAAGAAACAACTCACTCTCCACAGTGCTCTTAAAGCCTACTGGGAACATCTCGTACAAAGGTCTGTGAAACGCAGTTTCTTTCCAACCCTGATCACACTGAACTAGAACTTCTACTCTGTCGTGTGCTACATTGCATTAGATGTGCACGGGACAAAGTCCTGCCTTGTTTCCTCAAGGGGAGACAGGTCACAGACAGTCTTGCATCCAGCTCTTTTGCAAGGTGAGAAAGAACTCGCTTTCTCCTGGACTCTTACAGCCTAATGGGAACCTCTCATACAAAGACCTGAAACGCAGTTGGTTTCCAGCCCTGATCTCGCTGCCTTGGAACATCTGCTCTAAGCCATGTTCTACATTGCTCTAGAGGTGGAAGTGACAAAACGCTGAGTCATTGCCTCCAAAGGAGACAAGCCACAAACGGTCTTGCTTCCAGCTCTTTGGGAAGCTAAGAAACAACTCGTTCTCCACAGTGCTATTACAGCCTACTGGGAACATCTCTTACAAAGGCCTGTGAATCGCAGTTTTTTCCAGCCCTGAACTCCCTGAAGTAGAACTTCTGCTTTGCCGTGTCCTACATTGCCTAGTGTTGCAAGGCACAAAGTTCTGCCTTGTTTCCTCAAGAGAAGACTGTCCACAAAGGCTCTTGCTTCCAGCTCTTTGGGAATCTAAGAAACAACTTGCTCTCCACACTGCTCCTGCAGCCTACCGGGAAAATCTCTTACAAAGGCCTGGGAAACACAGTTATTTCCAGCCCTGAACTTGCTGAAGTAGAAATTGTGCGCTGCCGTTTCCTACATTGCCCTAGAGTTGCAAGTTACAAAGTCCTGCCTTGTTTCCTCAAGAGGAGACAGGACACAAAGTGTCTTTCTTCCAGCTCTTTGGGAATCTAAGAAACAACTCACACTCCACAGTGCTCTTGCAGCCTACCGGGAACATCTCTTACAAAGGCCTGTGAAACGCAGTTTCTTCCCAACCCTGATCTTGCTGAAGTAGAACTTCTGCTCTGCTGTGTCCTGCATAGGTGTAGAGGTGGAAGTCACAAAATGCTGAGTCATTGCCTCCAAAGCAGACAAGCCACAAATGGTCTTGCTTCCAGAGCTCGGGAGCTAAGAAACAACTGCCTCTCCATAGTGCTCTTACTTCTACCAAGAACATCTCTCACAAAGATCTGTGAAAGGCAGTTTCTTCCCAGCCCTGAACTCACTGAGGTAGAACTTCTGCTCTGCCGTTTCGTACATTGCCCTAGAGGTGCAAGGCACAATGTCGTCCCTTGTTTCCTCAAGGGGAGACAGGCCACAAAGCTTCTTATTTCCAGATCTTTGGGAAGCTAAGAAACAACTAGCTCTCACCAGTGCTCTTACAGCCTACCAGGAACATCTCTCACAAAGACCTGCGAAACGAAGTTTCTTCCCAGCCCTGATCTCGCTGAAGTAGAACTTCTACTTTGCCGTGTAATACATTGGCCTAGAGGTGGATGTCACAAAGCCCTGCCTGGCTTCCTTAAGTGGAGACAGGCCACAGACCTTCTTGCTTCCAGCTCTTTCTCAAGGTGAGAAAGAACTCGCATTCCCTGGGCTCTTACAGCCTTTCGGGAACTTCTGATACAACGACCTGAAATGCAGTTTGTTTCCAACTCAGTTCTAGCCGCTTTGGAACTTCTACTCGAAGCCATGTCCTACATTGCTCTAGAGGTGGAAGTGACAATGCTATGAGTCATTGCCTTCAAAGCAGACAAACCACAAACAGTCTCTCTTCCAGCTCTTTGGGAAGCTAAGAAACAACTCGCTCTCCACAGTGCTCTTAAAGCCTACTGGGAAAATCTATTACAAAGGCCTGTGAAACACAGTTTCTTCTAGGTGCTGAACTCGCTGAAGTAGAACTTCTGCTCTACCGTGTAATACATTTCCCTAGAGGTGGAAGTCACAATGGCCTGCCTGACCTCCTTAAGAGGAGACAGGCCACAGACCGTATCACATCCAGCTCTTTGGCATGGTGAGAAAGAACTCGCTTTCCACAGGGCTCTTACAGCCTACCATGAACCTCTCATACAAAGGCCTGAAATGCAGTTTGTTTCCAGCCATGATCTCACCGCCTTGGAAATTCAGCTCTCAGCCATGTCCCGAATTGCTATAGAGATGGAAGACACAAAGCGCTGAGTCATTGCTGCCAAAGGAGACAAGCCACAAACGGTCTTGCTTCCAGCTCTTTGGGAAGCTAAGAAACAAGTCGCTCTCCTCAGTGCTCTTACAGCCTAGCAGGAACATCTCTCACAAAGTCCTGTGAAAGGCCGTTTCTTCCCAGCCCTGATCTCGCTGAAGTAGAACTTCTGCTCTGCCGTCTCCTACATTGCCCTATAGGTGCAAGGCACAAAGCCCTGCATTGTTTCCTCAAGGGGTGACAGGTCACAAAACGTCTTGCTTCCAGCTCTTTCACAACGTGACAAAGAACTTGCTTTCCCCTGGGCTCTTACAGCCTATTGGGAAATTATGATACAAATACCTGCAATACAGTTTGTTTCCAGCCCACTTCTCGCTGCCTTGGAACTTCTACTCGAAGCCATGTCCTACATTGCTCTAGAGGTGGAAGTGACAAAGCTATGAGTCATTGCCTAAAAAGGAGACAAGCCACAAATGGTCTCAATTCCAGCTCTTTGGGAAGCTAAGAAACAACTCGCTCTCCACAGTGCTCTTAAAGCCTACTGGGAACATCTCTTACAAAAGCCTGTGAAGCGCAGTTTCTTCCCAGCCCTGATCTCACTGAAGTAGAACCTCTGCTCTGCAGTGTAATAGATTTCCCTAGAGGTGGAAGTCACAATGGCCTGCCTGCCTACCTTAAGAGGAGACAGGCCACAGAGCGTCTCCCTTCCAGCTGTTTGGCAAGGTGAGAAAGAAGTCGCTTTCCACAGGGCCCTGACAGCGTACTGGGAACCTCTCATACAAAGGCCTGAAATGCAGTTTGTTTCTAGCCATGATCTCACTGCCTTGGAACTCCTGCACTAAGGCGTGTTATACATTGAGCTAGAGGTGGAAGTGACAAAGCGCTGAGTCGTTACTTCCAAAGGAGACAAGCCACAAACAGTCTTGCTTCCAGCTCTTGGGAAGCTAAGAAGAAACTCACTTTCCACAGTGCACGTACAGCCTACCGGGAACATCTCTCACAAAGATCTGTGAAACGCAGTTTCTTCCCAGACCTGATATCGCTGAAGGAGAACTTCTCCTCTGCCGTGTCCTACATTGCCATAGAGTTGCAAGGAACAAAGTCCTGCCTTGTTTCCTCAAGGGGAGGCAGGCCACCAAGCGTCTTTCTTCCAGCTCTTTGGGAAGCTAAGAAACAACTCGCTCTCCACAGTGCTCTTATAGCCTACGGGGAACATCTCTTACAAAGGCCTGTGAAACGCAGCTTCTTGCCAGCCCTGATATCGCTGAAGTAGAACATCTGCTGTGCAGTGCGGTACATTGGACTAGAGGTGGAAGTCACAAAGCCCTGCCTGGCTTCCTTAAGAGGAGACAGGCCACTGATGGTCTTGCTTCCAGCTCTTTGGCAAGGTGAGAAAGAACTCGCTTTCCCCTGGGCTCTTACAGCCTACCAGGAACCTCTCATTCAAAGTCCTGAAACGCAGTTTATTTCCAGCCCTCATCTCGCCGCCTTGGAAGTTCTGCTCTAAGCCATGTCCTACATTACTCTAGAGGTGGAAGTGAAAAAGCACTGAGTCATTGCCAAAAAGGACACAAGCCACAAAACGGTCTTGCTTACAGCTCTGTGGGAAGCTAAGAAACAACTCGCTCTCCACAGTGCTCTTACAGCCTACCAGGACCATATCTCACAAGGCCTGTGAAACGCAGTTTCTTCCCAGACCTGATCTCACAGAAGTTGAACTTCTGCTCTGCCGTGTCCTACATTGCCCTAGAGGTGGAAGTCACAAAGCACTCCCTGGCTTCCACATGAGGAGTCAGGCCACTGACCATCTTGCTTCCAGCTCTTTGGCAAGGTGAGAAACAACTCGCTTTCCCCTGGGCTCTTACAGCCCACCGGGAAACTGTCATACAAAGTCCTGAAACGCAGTTTCTTTACAGCCCTGATATAGATGCCTTGGAACTTCTGTTCTAAGCCATGTCCTGCATTGCTCTAGAGGTGGAAGTGACAAAGCCCTGAGTCATTGCCTCCAAAGGAGACAAGCCACAAACGGTCTTGCTTCCAGCTCTTTGGAAATCTAAGAAACAACTCATTCCACAGTGCTCTTGCAGCTTCTGGGAACATCTCTCAGAAAGATCTGTGACACGAAGTTTCTTCCCATCCCTGATCTCTCTGAAGTAGAACTTCTGCTCTGCCATGTCCTACGTTGCCCTAGAGGTGCAAGGCACAAATTGCTGCCTTGTTTCCTCAAGGGGAGACATGCCACAAAGCGCCTTGCTTCCAGCTCTTTGGGATGGTAAGAAACACATCGTTCTCCTCAGAGCTCTTACAGACGACCGACAACATCTCTTACAAAGGCCTGTGAAATGCAGTTTCTTCCCAGCCCTGATCTCGCTGAGGTAGAACTTCTGCTCTGCTGTGTCATACATTTCCCTAGAGGTGGAAGACACAATGGCCTGTCTGACTTCATTAAGAAGAGACAGGCCACAGACCATCACGCTAGGAGGTCTTTGGCAAGGTGAGAAAGAGCTCCCTTTCCACAGGGCTCTTACAGTCTAACAGGAAACTCTCATACAAAGGCCTGAAATGCAGTTTGTTTCTAGCCCTGATCTCACCACCTTGTAACGTCTTCTCTAAGCCATGTCTTACTTTTCTCTAAGGTGGAAGACACAAAGCCTTGAGTCATTGCCGCCAAAGGAGACAAGCCACAAACGGTCTTGCTTCCAGCTGTTTGGGAAGCTAAGAAACAGTTAGCTCTCCACAGTGCTCTTACAGCCTACCAGGAACATCTCTCACAAAGGCCTGTGAAACGCAGTTTCTGTTCAGCCCTGATATCACTGAAGTAGAACTTCTGCTCTGCCGTTTCCTACGTTGCCCTAGACATGCAAGGCACAATGTCCTGCCTTGTTTCCTCAAGGGGAGGCAGGCCACAAAGCGTCTTGCTTCCGCTCTTTGGGAATTTAAGAAACAACTCTCTCTCCACAGTGCTCTTACAGCCTACCAGGAACATGGCTCACAAAGACCTGTGAAACGCAGTTTCTTCCATGCCCTGATCGCACAGAAGTAGAACTTCTGCTCTGCTGTGTTCTACATTGCCCTGAACATGCAAGGCACAATGTCCTGCCTTGTTTCCTCAAGGGGAAACAGGCCACAAAGCGTCTTGCTTCCAGCTCTTTGGGAAGCTAGGAAACAACACGCTCTCCACTGTGCTCTTACATCCTATGGGGAAGATCTCTCACAAAGGCCTGTGAAACGCACTTTCTTCCCACCCCTGATCTAGGTGGAGCAGAACTTTTGCTCTGCTTGTAATACTTTGCCCTACAGGTGGAAGTCACAATGTCCTGACTGGCTTCCTTAAGAGGAGACAGGCCACAGACCATCTCAGTTCCAGCTCTTGGGCAAGGTGAGAAAGAACTCACTTTCCAAAGGGCTCTTACAGCCTACCGGAAAACTCTCATTCACAAGCCTGAAATGCAGTTTGTTTCCAGCTATGATCTCACTGCCTTGGAACATCTGCTCTAAGCCTTGTCCCTCATAGCTCTAGAGGTGGAAGACACAAAGCGCTGAGTCATTGCCCCCAAAGGAGACAAGCCACAAACGGCCTTGCTTCCCACTCTTTGGGAAG
This sequence comes from Equus caballus, assembly GCF_041296265.1. NCBI lineage: Eukaryota > Metazoa > Chordata > Mammalia > Perissodactyla > Equidae > Equus > Equus caballus. The sequence continues at coordinate 49,768,118 of NC_091692.1, forward strand.
CTAAGAAACAACTCACTCTCCACAGTGCTGTTACAGCTACTGGGAACACCTCTCAAAAATGCCTGTGGAACGCAGTTTCTTCCCATCCCTGATCTTGCTGAAGTAGAACTTCTGCTCTGCCGTGTCCTACATTGCCCTAGATGTTCAAGGCACAACGTCCTGCCTTGTTTCCTAAAGGGAAGACAGGCCACAAACATTCTTGCTTCCAGATCTTTGGGAAGCTAAGAAACAACTCGCTCTCACCAGTGCTCTTACAGCCTACCGGGAACATCTCTCACAAAGGCATGAGACACAAAGTTTCTTCCCAGCCCTGATCTCGCTGAAATAGAACTTCTGCTCTGCCGGGTCCTACATTGCCCTAGATGTGCAAGGCACAAAGTGCAGCCTTGTTTTCTCGAGGGGAGACAGGCCACAAGCGTCTTGCTTCCAGATCATTGTAAGCTAAGAAACAACTCGGTCTCTACAGTGCTCTTACAGCCTACCAGGAACATCTCTCACAAAGGCCTGTGAAACGCAGTTTCTTCCCAGCCCTGATCTCGCAGAAGTAGAACTTCTGCTCTGTCGTGTAATACATTGGCCTAGAAGTGGAAGTCACAAAGCCCTGCCTGGCTTCCTAAAGAGGAGTCAGGCCACAAACCGTCTTGCTTCTAGCTCTTTGGCAACTTGAGAGAGACCTCGCTTTCCCCTGGGCTCTTACAGCCTACTGGAAACCTCTCACACAAAGTCCTGAAACACAGTTTGTTTCCAGCCCTGATCACCCCGCCTTGGAACTTCGGCTCCAAACCATGTCATACATTGCTCTAAAGGTGGAAGTAACTAAGCTCTGAGTCATTGCCTTTATAGGAGACAAGCCACAAATGGTCGTCCTTTCAGCTCTTTGGGAAGGTAAGAACAACTCGCTCTGCACAGTGCTCTTACAGACTACCGAGAACATCTCTTACAAAGGCCTGTGAAACGCAGTTTCTTCCTAGCCCTGATCTCGCTGAAGTAGAACTTCTGCTCTGCCCTGTCCTACATTGCCCTAGAGGTGCTTGGCACAAAGTCCTGCCTTGTTTCCTCAAGGGGAGACAGGCAACAAAGCGTCTTTCTTCCAGCTCTTTGGGAAGCTAAGAAACAACTCGCTCTCCACAGTGCTCTTACAGCCTACAGGGAACGTCTCTCACAAAGGCCTGTGAAACGCAGTTTCTTACCTGCCCTGATCTAGCTGAAGTAGAACCTCTGCTCTGCCGTGTAATACAATGCTCTAGGGGTTGAAGTCACAATGGCCTGCCTGGTTCCTTAAGGGGAGACAGGCCACAGACCTTCTTGCTTACAGCTCTTTTGCACGATGAGAAAGAACTCACTTTCCCCTGGGTTCTTACACCTACCGGGAACCTCTGATACAAAGACCTGAAAAGCAGTTTGTTTCCAGCCCTGATCTCGCCGCATTGGAACTTCTGCTCCAAGCCGTGTCCTACATTGCTCTAGAGGTGGAAGTGACAAAGCGCTAAGTCATTGCCTCCAAAGGAGACAAGCCACAAACGGTCTTGCTTCCAGCTCTTTGGGAAGCTAAGAAACAACTGGCTCTCCACACTCCTCTTACAGCCTAACGAGAACATCTCTCACAAATCCTGTGAAACGCAGTTTCTTCCCAGCCTTTATGTCGCTGAAGTAGAACTTCTGCTCTGCCGTGTAATTCATTGCCCGAGAGGTGGAAATCACAATGGCCTGCCTGACTTCCTTAAGAAGAGAGAGGCCACAGACCGTCTCACTTCCAGCTCTTTGGAAAGGTGAGAAAAAACTCGCTTTCCACAGTCCTCCTTCAGCCTACCGGGTACCTCTCATACAAAGGCCTGAAATGCAGTCTGTTTCCAGCCATGATCTCACCACCTTGGAACTTCTGTTCTAAGCCATGTCCCACATTGCTCTAGAAGTGGAAGACACAAAGTGCTAAGTCATTGCTGCCAAAGGAGACAAGCCACAAACGGTCTTGCTTCCAGCTCTTTGGGAATCTAAGAAACAACCCGTTCTCAACAGTGCTCCTGCAACCTACCGGGAACATCTGTTACAAAGGCCTGTGAAACGCAGTTTCTTCCAAACCCTGATCTCGCTGAAGTAGAACTTCTGCTCTGCCGTGTGCTACATTGCCTTAGAAGTGCACGGCAAAAAGTCCTGCCTTGTTTACTCAAAGGGAGACAGGTCACAGACAGTCTTGCTTCCAGCTCTTTCGCAAGGTGAGAAAGAACTCACTTTCCCCTGGACTCTTACAGCCTACTGGGACCCTCTCATACAAACACCTGAAACGCAGATTGTTTCCAGCCCCGATCTTGCCGCCTTGGAACTTCTGCTCTAAGCTGTGTTCTACATTGCTCTAGAGGTGGAAGTGACAAAGCACTGAGTCTTTGCCTCCAAGGAAGACAAGCCACAAACGGTCTTGCTTCCAGCTCTTTGGGAAGCTAAGCAACAACTCACTCTTTACTGTGCTCTTACAGCCTACCGGGAACATCTATCAGAAAGATCTGTGAAACGCAGTTTTTTCCCAGCCCTGATCTCGCTGAAGTAGATCTTCTGCTCTGCCATGTCCTACATTGCCCTAGAGCTGCAAGGCACAGAGTCCTGCCTTTTTTCCTCAAGGGGAGACAGGCCACAAAGCGTCTTGCTTCCAGCTATTTGGGAAGTTAAGAAACACATCGCTCTCTGCAGTGCTCTTACTCCCTACGGGGAACATCTCTTACAAAGGCCTGTGAAACACAGTTTCTTCCCAGCTCTGATCTCGCTAAAGTAGAACTTCTGCTCTGCCATGTAATACCTTTCCCTAGAGGTTGAAGTCATAATGGCCTGCCTGCCTTGCTTAAGAGGAGACTGGCCACAGACCATCTCTCTTCCAACCCTTTGACAAAGTGAGAAAGTAGTCGCTTTCTCCTAGGCTCTTAGAGCCTACCAGGAACCTCTCATACAAAGGCCTGAAATGCAGTTTGTTTCCAGCCATGATCTCACCGCATTGGAACGTCTGCTCTAAGCCATCTCCCACATTACTCTACACATGGAAAACACAAAGTGCTGAGTCATTGCTGCCAAAGGCGACAAGCCACAAACGGTCTTGCTTACAGCTCTTTGGGAAGCTAAGAAACAACTCACTCTCCACAGTGCTCTTACAGCCTACCTGGAACATCTCTCACAAAGGCCTGTGAAACGCAGTTTCTTCCTAGCCCTGATCTCGCTGAAGTAGAACTTCTGTTCTGCCGTGTAATACATTGCCCTCGAGGAGGATGTCACAAAGCCCTGCCTGGCTTCCTTAAGAGGAGAAAGGGCAAGACCGTCTTGCTTCCAGGTCTTTTGCAAGGTGAGAAAGAAGTCGCTTTCCCCTGGGCTCTTAAAGCCTACCAGGAACCTCTGTTCCAAAGAACTGAAACAAAGTTTGTTTCCTGCCGAGATCTCGCCGTCTTTGAACTTCTGCTCTAAGCAATGTCCTACATTGCTCTAGAGGTGGAGGACACAAACTGCTGAGTCATTACCACCAAAGGAGACAAGCCACAAATGGTCTTGCTTCTAGCTCTTTGGGAAGCTAACAAACAACTCGTTCTCCACAGTGCTCTTACATCCTACCCGGAACATCTCTCACAAATCCTGTGATATGCAGTTTCTTCCCAGCCCTGTTATTTCTGAAGTGGAAATTCTGCTCTGAATTGTAATACATTGCCCTATATGTGGAAGTCAAAAAGCCCTGCCTGGCTCCCTTAAGGTGAGACAGGCCACAGACCGTCTTGCTTCCAGCTCTTTCGCAAGGTAAGAAAGAACATGCTTTCCCCGGGCTCTTGTAGCCTACTGGGAACCTCTGATATAAAGACCTGAAATGCAGTTTGTTTCCAGGCCAGATGTCACCGGCTTGGAACTTCTGCTCTAAGCCATGTCGTACATTGCTCTAGAGGTGGAAGTGACAAAGTGCTGAGTCATTGCCTCCAAAGGAGACAAGCCACAAACGGTCTTGCTTCCAGCTCTTTGGGAAGCTAAGAAACAACTCGCTCTCCACAGTGCTCTTACACCCTACCGGGAACATCTCTCACAAAGGCCTGTGAAATGCAGTTTCTTTCCAGCCATGATTTCGCTGAAGCAGAACTTCTCCTCTGCTGTGTAATACATTGCCCTAGAGGTGAAAGTCACAAAGCTCTGCCTGTCAACCTTAAGAGGAAACAGGGCACAGACAGTCTTGCTTCCAGCTATTTTGCAAGGTGAGAATGAACTCGCTTTCCCCTGGGCTCTTACAGCCTACCGGGAACCTCTGATACAAAGACCTGAAATGCAGTTTGTTTCCAGTCCAGATCTCGCCACCTTGGAACTTCTGCTCTATGCCATGTTCTACATTGCTCTCGAGGTGGAAGACACAAAGCGCTGAGTCCTTGCCACCAAATGAGACAAGCCACAAACGGCCTTGCTTCCAGCTCTTTCGGAAGCTAAGAAACAACTTGCTCTCCACAGTACTCTTACAGCCTACCAGGAACATCTCTCACATATCCTGTGAAACGCAGTTACTTCCCAGCCATGATCTCGCTGAAGTAGAACTTCTGCTCTGCCGTTTAATACATTGCCCTAGTGGTGGAAGTCAAAAGGCCCTGCCTGGCTCCCTTAAGATGAGACAGGCCACAAAGCGTCTTGCTTACAGCTTTTTGGCAAGGTGAGAAAGAACTCGCTTTCCCCTGGGCTCTTACAGCCCACCGGGAACCTCTCATACAAAGACATGAATTGCAGTTTGTTTCTAGCCCAGACGTCAAGCCTTGGAACTTCTGCTATAAGCCATGTCCTACATTTCTCTAGAGGTGGAAGTGACAAAGCGCTGAGTCATTGCCAACAAAGGAGACAAGACAATAACGGTCTTGATTCCAGCACTGTGGGATGCTAAGAAGCAACTCGCTCTCCACAGTGCTCTTACAGCCTACCGGGAACATCTCTCACAAAGGCCTGTGAAACGCAGTTTCTTTCCAGCCCTGATCTTGCTGAAGTAGAACTTCCGCTCTTCCATGTCATACATTGCCCTAGAGGTGCAAGGCACAATATCCTATTGTTTACTCAAGGTTAGAAAGGCCAGAAAGCTTCTTGCTTTCAGATCTTTGGGAAGCCAAGAAACAACTCACTCTCCACACTGCTCTTACAGCCTACCGGGAACATCTCTTACAAAGGCCTGTGAAACGCAGTTTCTTTCCAGCCCCGATCTCGCTGAAGTAGAACTTCTGCTCTGCCTTGTCCTACATTGCTCTAGAGGTGCAAGGCACAAAGACCTGCCTTGTTTCCTCGATGGGAGACAGGCCACAAAGCGTCTTGCTTCAAGCCCTTTGGGAAGCTAAGAAGCACCTCGCTCTCCTCAGTGCTCTTACAGCCTACTGGGAACAACTCTTACAAAGGCCTGTGAAATGCAGCTTCTTCCCAGCATTGATATCGCTGAAGTAGAACTTCTGCTCTGCCGTGTAGTACATTTCCCTAGAGGTGGAAGTCACAATGGCCTGCCTGACATCCTTAACAGGAGACAGGCCTCTGACCGTCTCACCTCCAGCTATTGGCAAGGTGAGAAAGAACTCGCTTTCCGCTGGGCTCTTACAGCCTACCGGGAACTTCTCATACAAAGGCCCTAAATGCAGTTTGTTTCCAGCCATGATCTCATGGCCTTGCAACTTCTGCTCTAAGCCATGTCCCACATTGCTCTAGAGGTGGAAGACACAAAGCACCGAGTCATTGCTGCAGAAGGAAACAAGCCACAAACGGGCTTGCTTCCAGCTATTTGAGAAGCTAAGAAACAACTCTCTCTCCACAGTGGTCTTACAGCCTAACGGGAACATCTCTTATAAAGGCCTGTGAAACGCAGATCCTTCCCAGTCCTGAGCTCACTGAAAGTAGAACTTCTCCTCTGCCGTGTGATACATTGCCCTAGAGGTGGAAGTCACAAAGCCTTTCCTGGCTTCCTTAAGAGGAGACAGGCCTCAGAGCGTCTTGCCTCCAGCTCTTTCACAAGGTGAGAAAGGACTCGCTTTCCCCTGGGCTCTTACAACCGACTGGGAACCTCTGATACAAAGACCTGAAACCCAGTTTGTTCCAGCCCTGATCTCGCTGCCTTGGATCTTCTGCTCTAAGCCATGTCCTACATTGCTCTAGAGGTGGAAGTCACTAACACTGATTCATTGCCTCCAAAGGAGACAAGCCACAAACTGTCTTCCTTCCAGCTCTTTGGGAAGCGAAAAAGTAACTCGCTCTCCACAGTGCTCTTGCAGCCTACAGGGAAAATCTCTACCAAAGGCATGAGAAATGCAGTTTCTTTCCAGCCCTGATCTCGCTGAAGTAGAACTTCTGCTCTGGCGTGTAGTACATTGCCCTAGAGGTGCAAGTCACAAAGCCCTGCCTTGCTTCCTTAAGAGGAGACAGGCCACAGACCGTCTTGCTTCCAGCTCTTTTGCAAGGTGAGAAAGAACTCGCTTTCCCCTGGGCTCTTACAGCCTACTGGGAACCCCTGATACAAAGACCTGAAATGCAGTTTGTTTCCAACGCAGATCTCGCCGCTTTGGAAGTTCTGCTCGAAGCCATGTCCTACATTGCTCTAGAGATGGAAGACACAAATGGCTGAATAATTGCCGCCAAAGGAGACAAGTCACAAACGGTCTTGCTTCCAGCTCTTTTGGAATCTAAGAAACAACTCACTCTCCACAGTGCTCTTACAGCCTACTGGGAACATGTCTCACAAAGGTCTGTGAAACGCAGTTTCTTCCCAGCCCTGATCTCGCTGAAGCAGAACTTCTGCTCTGCCGTCTCTTACATTGCCCTAGAGGTGTAAGGCACAAAGTCCTTCCTTGTTCCCTCAAGGGGAGACAGGTCACAAAGCATCTTGCTTCCAGCTCTTTGGGAAGCTAAGAAACAACTCGCTCTCCACAGTGCTCTTACAGCCTACTGGGAACATCTTTCACGAAGGCCTGTGAAACCAAGTTTCTTCCCAGCCCTGGTTTCGCTGCCTTGCAACTTCTGCTCTGCCGTGTCCTACATTGCCCTAGCGGTGCAAGGCAGAATGTCCTGCCTTGTTTCCTCAAGGGGAGGCAGGCCACAAACTGTCTTGCTTCCAGCTCTTTGGGAAACTAAGAAAAAACTCGCTATCCCCAGTGCTCTTACTGGCTACCGGGAACATCTCCTGCAAAGGCCTGAAATGCAGTTTGTTTCAAGCCATGATCTCGCTGCCTGGGAACTTAGCTTTAAGCCATGTCCTACATTGCTCTAGAGGTGAAAGGCACAAAGCACTGAGTCATTGCCTACAAGGGAGAGAAGCCACAAACGGACTTGCTTCCAGCTCTTCGGGAAGCTAAGAAACAACTCGCTCTCCATATTGCTTCTACAGCTACCAGGAACATCTACTACAAAGGCCTGTGAAACGCAGTTTGTTTCCAGCCCTGATCTCGCCGCCTTGGAACTTCTGCTCATAGCCACGTACTACATTGCTCTCGACGTGGATGGCATAAAGCACTGAGTCATGGCCTCCAAGGGAGACAAGTCCCAAACGGTCTTGCTTCCAGTGCTTTGGGAAGCTAAGAAACAACTCGCTCTCCACAGTGCTCTTACAGCCTACCAGGAACATCTCCTACAATGGCCTGGAAAGGCAGTTTCTTAGCAGCCCTGATCTCGCTGAATTAGAACTTCTGCTATGCCGTGTCCTACATTGCCCTTGAGGTGGAAGTCAGAAAGCCCTGCCTCGTTTCCTCCAGGGGAGACACGCCACAGACCATCCTTCTTCCAGCTCTTTTGCAAGTTGAGAAAGAACTCGCTTTCCACAGGGCTCTTACAGCCTAAAGGGAACTTATCATACAAAGGCCTGAAACACAGGTTGTTTCCAGCCATGATCTCGCCGCCTTGGAACTTCTGCTCTAAGCCATGTCCTACTTGCTCTCGAGTTGGAAGACACAAAGCACTGAGTCATTGTCTCCAAGTGAGACAAGCCACAAAGATTCCTGCTTCCAGCTCTTTGGGAATCTCAGAAACAACTCTCTCTCCCCAGGGATCTGACAGCCTACCGGGAACATCTCATACAAAGGCCTGAATGCAGTTTTTTTCCAGCCTTGATCTCGCTGCCTTGGAACTGCTGCTCTAAAACATGTCCTACATTGCTCTAGAGGTGGAAGACAGAAAGCACTGAGTCATTGCCGTCAAAGGAGACAAGCCACAAATGGTCTTGCTTCCAGCTGTTGGGAAGATAAGAAACAACTCAGTCTCCACAGTGCTCTTACAGCTTACCGGGAACATCTCCTGCAAAGGCCTTTGAAATGCCGTTTCTTTCCAGCCCTTTTCTCATTGAAATACAACTTCAGCTCTGCCATGTCCAACATTGCCGTAGAGATGCAAGGCACAAAGCCCTGCCTCGGTTCCTCTAGGGGAGACAGGTCACAGACCATCTTGCTTAAAGCTCTTTGACAAGGTGAGAAAGAACTTGCTCTCCACAGGGCTCTTACAGCCTACCGGGAACCTCTCATACAAAGGCCTGAAACACAGTTTGTTTTCAGCCATGATTCGTGGCCTTGGAACTTCTGCTGTAAGCCGTGTCCTACATTGCTCTAGAGGTGAAAGGCTCAAGGCACTGAATCATTGCCTACAAGGGAGACAAGCCACAAACGGACTTGCTTCCAGCTCTTCAGGAAGCTAAGAAACAGCTCACTCTCCACAATGCTTCTACAGCCTACCGGGAACATCTCCTACAAAGGCCTGAAACGCAGTTTGTTTCCAGACCTGATTTCGCCGCCTTGGAACTTCTGCTCTAACCATGTCCCACGTTGTTCTTGAGCTGGAAGGCACAAAGCACTGAGTCTGTTCCTCCAAGGGAGACAAGCCACAATGATCTTGCTTCCAGGTCTTTGGGAAGCTAAGAAACAACTCGGTATCCACAATGCTCTTACAGCCTACCAAGAAAATCTCATACAAAGCCCTTGAAACACAATTTCTTTCCAGCCCTAATCTCGCTGAATTAGAACTTCTGCTCTACCGTGTCCTACATTGTCCTTGAGGTGGAAGTCACAAAGCCCTCCCTTGTTTCCTAAAGGGGACACAGGCCACAGACCGTCTTGCTTCCAGCTCTTTGGCAAGCTGAGAAAGAACTCGCTTTCAACAGGGCTCTAACAGTCTACCAGGAATCTCTCTTACAATTGCCTGAAATGCAGTTTCTTTCCAGCCCTGATCTTGCCGCCTTGGAACTTCTGTTCTAAGCCATGTCCTACATTGCTCTAGAAGTGGAAGGCACAAAGCACTGAGTCATTGCCTTCAAGGGAGACAAACCACAAACGATCTTGCTTCCAGCTCTTTGGGAAGCTACGAAACAACTCGCTCTCCACAGTGCTCTTTCAGCCTACTGGGAACATCTCCTACAAAGGCCTGGGAAACGCAGTTTTTTTCCAGCCCTGATCTCGCTGAATTAGAACTTCTGCTCTGCAGTGTAGTACATTGCCCTAGAGGTGGAAGTCACCAAGCCCTGCCTCGTTTCCACCAGGGGTTACAGGCCGCGACCGTCTTGCTTCCAGCTCTTTGGCAAGCTGAAAAAGAACTCGCTTTCCACAGGGCTCTTATAGCCTACCAGGAACCTTTCATACAAAGGCCTGAAATGCATTTTGTCTCCAGCCCTGATCTCGCCACCTTGGAACTTGTGATCTAAACTATGTCCTACTTTGCTCTAGAGGTGGAAGTCAAAAAGCACTGAGTCAGTTCCTCCAAGGGAGACAAGCCACAAACCGCCTTGCTTCCAGCTCTTTGGGAAGCTAAGAAACAACTCAGTCTCGAAAGTGCTCTTACAGCCTAACTGCAACCTCTCATGCAAACCCTGCAACACAGTTTGCTTCCAGCCCTGATCTTGCCTCGTATGTACTTCTGCTCTATGCCGTGTCCTACATTGCTTTAGAGGTGGAAGGCACAAAGCTCTGAATCAGTTCTTCCAAGGGAGATAAGTCACAAACGGTCTTGGTTCCAGCTCTTTGGGAAGCTATGAAACAACTCGCTCTCCACAGTGTTCTTACAGCCTACTGGCAACATCTCCTACAACGGCCTGTGAAACACAGTTTCTTTCCAGCCCTGATCTCGCTGAATTAGAACTTCTGCTCTGCCGTGTAATACATTGCCCTAGAGTTGGGAGTCACAAAGCCCTGCCTCGCTACTCAAGGGGATACATGCCACAGACCGTCTTGCTTCCAGCTCTTCAGCAATCCGAGTAAGAACTCTCTTTCCACAGGGCTTTTACAGCCTACTGGGAACCTCTCCTACAAAGGCCTGAAACGCAGTTTGTTCCCAGCCTTGATCTCGCCGCCTTGGAACTTCTCCTCTAAGCCATGTCCTACATTGCTCTAGAGGTGGAAGGCACAAAGCACTGAGTCACTGCCACCACCGGAGACAAGCCACAAACGGTCTTGCTTCCAGCTCTTTGGGAAGCTGAGAAACAACTCGCTCTCCACAGTGCTCTTACAGCGTACCGGGAACCTCTCATGCAAAATCCTAAACCTCAGTTTCTTTCCTGCCCTCATTCACCGCATTAGAACTTCTGCCCTCAGCCATGTCGTATATTGCTCTAGAGGTGGGAGGCACAAAGGCCCCCCCTCCTTCCCTTAAGGGGAGATCAGCCACAAGCCATCTTGCTTACAGCTCTTTAGGAAGCTGAAAAACAACTTGCTATATACACTTCTCTTACAGCCTACCAGGAGCCTCTTCTACAAAGCCCTGTGAAACACATTTTCTTTCCATCCCTCATCTTGCCGCATTAGAGCGTCTGCTCTCAGCCGTGTGCTACCTTGCTCTACAGGTTGGAGGCACAAAGAACTGCCTCTGTCCCTCAAGGGGAGACAAGCCACAAGCTGTCTCGCTTCCAGCCCTTTGCAATGCTGAGAGAAAACTCACTCTCCACTGTGCTCTTACAGCCCACTGGGAAACTCTCATACAAAGGCCGTGAAATGCATTTTCTTTCCAGCCCTGATCTTGCTGCATTAGAACTTCTGCTGTAAGCCATGTCCTACATTGCTCTAGAGGTGGGATGCACAAAGCTCTGCCTCCGTCCCTCAAGGGAAGACAAGCCACACACCGTCTTGCTTCCAGCAATTTGGGAAGGTGAGAAAGAACTCGGTGTCCACAATGCTCTTACAGACTACCGGGAATTTGGAGGTATTGTGTCAGAGTCTGGCTAGTGAGATGGAAATGTGCCACCAGCAGAAGTTAGATAGGCACGTGTTACAAGCTGGAAAGAAACAGCCTTTCTGCTGCCCTTTGGATCACAGGTTGCTGGTACACTTTAACAGCCCTGTGGAAGGCGTGTTCTTTCTCAGCTTCCTAAAGAGTAGGAAGCAAGACTGTTCGTGGCTTGTCTCAGCTTGAGGGCTGGCTGGAATGCTTTGTGCCTCCCAGCTCTACATCAATGTATGCCATGGCTGACAGCAAATGTGCCTTTCGAGACAGGTGCTTTCTGACTGCCTGTGCACACTGCAGTTGCTGTTTGCTGGGCACCGCTTCCCTGAAGGAAACAAACTGCAATGGTGCAGGAGCTCTTCCAGGCCTTGCCAAAAGCCAGAAGCAACAGTGTTTCTCCTGCCTATGATCTCAGGGAGTGCAAGCAAGACACATTGTGTCTTGGGTCCTCATGGCTCTGATAGGTACCCAGTCACAAGCTTTCCCTCTGCTGAATTTCCCTGGATTCAGGGAGCTTTCTACTAGTTGAAGGAGATTCTCTCTGCCAGTCCACTTGGGCACTTTGTTAAAAGCGTATTGTTTTTCTCCTTCTAAGCATGTGCAAACACCAACATTCAGGCCGTGGCCCTGCTGATAAGGGAAGTTGGAGGCATTGTGTCTGAGCCCGTTTAGCCAGATGGAAATGTGCCTCCAGCAGAAGGTAGATAGGCGCGAGTTACAAGCTGGAAAGAAACCTCCTTTCTGCTTCCCTTTGGGTCAGAGGTTGCCCATACACTGTAACAGCCCTGTGGAAAGCGTGTGTTTTCTCATCTTCCTAACGAGCTGGAAGCAAGACGGTGGATGGCTTGTCTCCGCTTGAGGGCTGGATGGAAAGCTTTGTGCCTCCCAGTTCTACATCAATGTATGGCACGGCTGATAGCAAATGTGCCTTTCGAGATAGGTGCTTTCTGACTGCCTGTGCACACTGCAGTTGCTGTTTGCCGGGCACCGCTTCCCTGAAGGAAACAAACTGCAATGGTGCAGGAGCTCCTCCAGGCCTTGCCAAGAGCCAGAAGCAAGAGTGTTTCTCCTGCCTGTGATCTCATGGAGAGCAATCAAGACACATTGGGTCTTGGGTCCTCACGGTTCTGATAGGTAGCCCGTCGCATGCTTTCCCTCTGGCTGCTGATTTGCACTGGTGCAGGCAGCTTTCTACTAGTTGAAGGAGATTCTCTCCACCACTCCCTTAGGGTGCTTTGTTAAAATCATACTGTTTCTCTCCTCCTAAGCATGTGCAAGCACCAACTTTCTGGCCCTGGCCCTGTTGCTTAATGGGAAGATGTAGACATTTAGTCTGAGCACAGTTAGTGAGAGGGAACTGTACCTCCAGCAGAAGGTAGATAGGCGTGTGTTCCAAGCTGGAAAGAAACTGCCTTTCTGCTGCCCTTTGGATCAGAGGTTCCCGGTACACTGTAAGCGCCCTGTGGAAAGCGTGTTCTTTCTCAGCTTCCTATAGAGCTGGAAGCAAGACGGTTGGTGGTCTGTCCCAGCCTGAGGGCTGGATGGAATGCTTTGTGCCTCCCAGCTCTACATCAATGTATGGCATTGCTGACAGCAAATGTGCCTCTCGAGCTAGGTGCTTTCTGACTGCCTGTGCACAGTCTGGTTGTTTTCCACGGTGCGTGTCCCTGAAGCAAGCAAATTTTATGGTGCAGGATTTATTCCATGCCTTTTCAAGAGCCAGAAGCAAGAGTGTTTCTCCTGCTTGTGATCTTATGGAGAACCAGCCAGACACATTGTGTCTTGGGTCCTCACAGCTCTGATCGGTATCCCGCCACACACTTTCATTCTGGCTGCTGATTTGCCCTGGTGGCAGGGAGCTTTCTCCTAGTTGAAGGAGATCCTCTCTTCCAGTCCACAAGGGCTCCTTGTTAAAGGCACATTGTCTCTCTCGTTTAAGCATGTGCCATCAGCAACTTTGTGGCAGCGGCTCTGTTGCTTAAGGGGAAGATGTAGGCATTTCGTCTGAGTAAGTTAGGAAGAAGGAAATGTGCCTCAAGCAGAAGTAAGACAGTAATGAGTTACAAGGTGCAAAGAAACCACATTTCTGCTGCCTTTTGATTCAGAGGCTGCTGGTACGCTGTAACAACCTTGTGGAAAGCGTGTTCTTTCTCATCTTCCTAAAGAGCTGGAAGCAAGATGGTTTGTGGCTTCTCTCATCTTGAGGGGTGGATGGAATGCTTTGTTCCTCCCAGGTCTACATCAATGTATGGCACCACTGATGTCAAATGTGCCTTTTGAGATAGGTCCTTTCTCAATGCTCATGGACAATTCTGTTGTTCTTTGCCGGGGAGCGCTTCCCTGCAGGAAACAAAGTGCAAGCCGGCTGGAGTTCTTCCAGTCCTTGTCAACAGCGAGAAGCTAGTGTGTTTCTCATGCTTCTGATGCCATGGAGAGCAACCAGGACATATTGTCTCTGGACTATACAGGGCTTTGTTAGGTCACATTTGACACGCTCCTCCTTTGTCTGTGGATTTGCCCTTAGAGCAGCATGCATTCTTCTAGGAGAAGGAGATTCTCCCTGCCAGTCCACAAGGGCTCTTTTAAAAAGGATGTTGCTTCGCTGCTCCTAAGCATGTGGAAGAACCAACGTTTTGGCCTTGGTGCCATTCATTTAGGAGAAGATGTAGGCATTTTGTCTGAGCAGTAGTAGCAAGATGGAAATGTGCCAGAAGCAGAAGCACCATAGCTGTGAGTCTGAAGTTGGAACAAAACCGGCTTTTGGCTGACCTTTGAATCACGCATTGCCAGTAAACTGTAGGAGCACTGTGGAAAGGGAGTTCTTTCTCAGCTTCCTAAAGAGCTGCAAACAAGAAGGTTTGTGGCTTGTCTTATCTTAAGGGATTTAGGTAGAGCTTTGCACTTCCCATCTCTAGAGCAATGCATGGCTCGGCTGACACCAAATGTGCCGTTTGAGACAGGTGCTTCCTGACTGCCTTGGGAGAATTCTGCTGTGCTTTACCAGTGAGCGCTTCCCTGAAGGAAACAAACTGCAATCGTGCAGGAGATCGTCCAGGCCTTGCCAAAAGCCAGAAGCAAGAGTGTTTCTCCTGCTTGTGATCTCATGGAGAGCATGCAAGACACATTGTGTCTTGGCTCTACACTGTTTTGTTAGGTCACCTGTGACAAAGTTTCCCTCTGGCTACTGATATTCCCTCCTGGCAGGGAGCATTCTTCTAAGTGAAGGTGCTCTCTCTGCCAATGAGAAAGGGTTGTTTTTAACAGCATATTGCTTCGATCCTCCTAAGTATGTGGAAGCACCAACGTTCTGGCCTAGGCCCCATTCCTTGAAGGGAAGATGTAGGCATTTCGTCTGAGTAGGGTTAGCAAGATGGAAATGTGGCAGAAGCTGAAGTGCGATAGCCGCGATTTTGAACCTGGAAAGAAAACACATTTCTGCTGACTTTTGAATCAAATGTTTCTGGTACACTGTAAGAGTACTGTGGAAAGGGAGTTCTTTCTCAGCTTCCTAAAAAGCTGGAAGCAAGGCGGTTTGTGCTTTGTCTTATCTTGTGTGATGGTTGTAATGCTTTGTGCTTCCCAGCTCTAGAGCAATGTATGGCACTGTTGGCACCAAATGCGCCTTTTGAGATAGGTGCTTTCTGACTGTCTTGGGAGAATTATGTTGCAGTTTGCCGGTGAGCAGTTCCCTGACAGAAACAACCAGCAATCCTGCTGGAGTTCTTCCAGGCCTTGCCAAGAGCCAGAAGCAAGTGTGTTTCTCCTGCTTTTGATCTCATGCAGAGCAAGCAAGACACATTGTGTCTTTGCTCTACACTCCATTGTTAGGTTGCCTGTGACAATGTTTCCCTCTGGCTGCTGATTTGCCCTGCCGGCAGGGAGCATTCTTCTAGTTGAAGGAGATTGTCTCTCCCAGTCCACAATGGCTGTTTGCTTTTAGCATATTGCTTCACTCCTCCTAAGCATGTGGAAGCACCAATGTTCTGGCCTCGGTCCCCTTCCTTGAGGGGAAGATGTAGGCATTTCGTCTGAGCTGAGTTAGCAAGATGGAAATGTGGCAGAAGCAGAAGCACGGTAACTGCAACTGGGAAGCTGGAAATAAACCGTGTTTCTGCTGCCTTTTGAATCAGACGTTGCTGGTACGCTGTAATAGCCCTGTGGAAGGGGAGTTCCTTCTCAGCTTCCTAAAGAGCTGGATTGAATATTCTTTTTGGCTTGTGTTTTCTTGAAAGATGGATGTAATGGTTTGTGCATCCCAACTCTAGATCAATGTTATGAAGGTCTGACACCAAATGTGCCTTTCAACATAGGTGCTTTCTGACTGCCTTTGGAGAATTCCGTTGCTGTTTGCTGGGCAGCGCTTCCCTGAAGGAAGCAAAGTGCAATCCTGCTGGTGTTTTTCAATTCCTTGCAAAGAGCCAGAAGCAAGAGTGTTTCTCTTCCTTGTGATCTCATGGACAGTAAGCAAGACATATTCTCTCTTGGCTCTTCACAGCTTTGACAGGTCTTCTCTGACAAGGTTTCCCTCTTGTTGCTAATTTGCTCTGATGGTGGTCAGCGTTCTTCTTGGTATAGGAGATTCTCTCTGCCAGTCCACAAGGGCTGTTAAAAGTTTTTCCTTCCCCCTTAATCATGTGAAACTACTATCATCCTTGCTTTGACTCCATTCCTTCTGGGTAAGATATACATATTGTTTCTGAGCAGTTTGAAAATGATTGAAATTTGGCAGATGCAGATGTTCCTATTGTGAGTATGCCAAGCTAGGATTAAATTGGTTTCATGCTTTCATGTGAATGAGACGTTGCTCTTATACTATAAGAGCACAGTGTTATCAGTGTTCTTTCACTGCTTCCTAAAGACCTGCAAGTAATATGGTTTGTTGCTTCTCTTATCTTGAGGGATTTATGTGTTAGCTATTGTGTTCCATTCCAGCTCTAGAGTGATGTTTGAAAAACCTGTCATCAAAGGTGACTTTCGTGAATGGTGCTCTATGACAGCTTTCCAAGAATTCCAATGCTGTCTGTCAGGGAGCCCTTCCCTGAACCTAGCAAAGTGCAATATTGCAGGAGTTCTTGAAGGCCTTCCCAAGAGACTGCAGCAAGTGTTCCTCCTCCTTGTTATCTCATAGAATGCAAGGAAGTGTTATTCTGTCTTGGCTCTACATTGCTTTGATAGGTCTTCTGTGACATTATTCTCCTGTAGCTGCTGATTTGCTTTGTTGGGAGGAAGCATTCTCCTTGTGCATGAGCTTCTCTCTGCAAATCATCGCATTGTTTGTTGAAAGGATTTTCTTTCACTCTTCCTAAGTCTGTGGAAGCACCAACTTCCTTCCCGCCACTCGATTCCTTGAGCTGAAGAAATATGCTTTTTTTCTGATCGGTGTGAAAATGATTGAAACCTTGCAGAAGAATAATTCCTAAGCTTCGAGGTCCAAGCTACTGTTAAATTGCGTTCATGTTGGCTTGTGAATCAGATATTGCTGTTATGCTGTAATAGCACTGTGTAAAGACACTTCTTTAAGTGCTTCCTAAAGACCTGGAAGGAAGATGGTTTGTTGCTTCTGTTATCTTGAGGGATGGATGTAATAGTTACTGCATCCCAGCTCTAGATTAATGTATGAAAGATCTAACACAAAATATGCCTTTCAAGATAGGTTCTTTCTGACTGCTTTGTGAGAATTCTGTTGCTATCTGCATGAGAGCATTTTTCCTGAGGGATGCATATTTCATTATTGCGTGAGTTATTCCAGGCCTTCCAAAGAGCCACAACCAAGAGTGTTTCTGCTCCTTGTGATTTCATGTCCACAAAGCAATAAATATTTTGTCTTGCCTCTTCACTGCTTGAATATGCCGCCTTTGACACATTCCCTTTTGGTTGCTTATTTGCTATCTTCCAGGAGAGCCTTCTTGCAGTTGAGGGAGGTTCTCTCTGCAAGTCAGTGAGGCTTTTTTCATAAAAGAGTTTTTTGTAGACATTCTTAAGGGTGTAGAAGCACTAACATCCTGCTCTTTGCTCCATTCCTTCAGTGTAAATGTACACATTCTTTCTGGGTGGTACTGAAGATATTCAAATTTTTAAGAAGCAGAAGATGCTAAGCTGCAAGTTAAAACGTGGGATGACATTGCATTCATGCTTGCATGTCAATCAAATGTTGACTTTATGCCAGAAAGAGTCTTCTGTTAAGAGATTTCTTTAAGACCTTCATAAAGTCCTTGAAGGAAGATGGTTTCTGGCTGTTCTTATCTCTATGGTTAGATGTAATAACTCTTGTGTCCCAGATGTAGAGTAATGTTTGAAAACTCTGACACAAAATGTGCCTTTAGACACACATGGAGAATATCTCAAACAAACAGTCTTACACTATACCTGAAAATACTAGATTACTAGACAAAGAAGAACAAACAAAGCCAAACATCAGTAGAAGGAAGCAAACATAACCAGAGCAGAAATAAGTGAAACATAGACTAAAATATAATGGGAAGGATCAATGAAACTAAGAGCTGGTTCCTTGAGCAGATAATGTAATTTGACAAACCCTTAGCCAAACTCACTAAGAAAAAAGACAGATGACTAAAATAAGTCAGAAATGAAAGAGGAGAAATTACAATAAATACCACATAAATACAAAGGAATATGAGAATACTATGAAGAGCTATATGCAAACAAATTGGATAACCTACAAGAAATGGATACATTCTTAGAATAATAGAACCTCTCAAAACTGATTTAAGAACAACTAGAATCTGAACAGACCAATCACAAGTAAAGGGATTGAAATAATAATCAGAAACTTCTCAAAAAACAGAAGTTTAGGAGCAGATGGTTTGTCTACTGAATTCTACCAAGTATTCAAAGAAGATTAATACCCATTATTCTCAAACTCTTCCAAAATATTGAAGAGGACAGGACACTTTGTAACTCAATTTATGAGGCCAATATTACCCTGACACCAAAACTAGACAAAGACAACACAAACAAGGAAAATTGCAGGCCAATATCACTGACGAACATAGATGCAAAAATTCTCAACAAAATACTAGCAAATCGAACAAACCAGTACATTATATGTATTATAAGCTGCATTCAAGTGGGATTTATTCCACAGCTGCAGGAGTGATTCAACATCCACCAATCAATGTGATACACTACACTACCAAATTGAAGAATAAAAACAGATGCAGTGAAAGTATTTGACGAGATACAGTACCCTTTTCTGATAAAAACTGAATAAAATTGGATATATAAGGAAAGTACCTCAACATAAGAAAAGCCACATATCACACACCCACAGCCAACATTATACTCAATGGGGAAAAACAGAAAGCCATCTCTCTGAGAACAGGAAAAAGACTAGGCTGTCCACTCTCACCATTCTTATCCAACATAGTACTGGAGGTTTTGGTGAAAGCAATTTGGCAAGAAAAAGAAGTAAAAGGACTCCACATTAGAAAGGAAGAAGTGAAGCTGTTACTATTTGCAGATGACGTGATTTTAAATATAGAAAACCTTGAAGAATCCAACAAAAATCTATTAGAAATAATTAACAAATACAGTAAAGTTGCAGGGTACAAAATCAATTGCATTTCTATATGCTAATAGCGAAATAACAGAAAAAGAACTCAAGAATACAATCCCATTTACAATCACAACAGAAAGAATAAAGTACCTAGGAATAAATTTAACCAAGGAAGTGAAAGACCTATACAATGAAAAATATAAGTTGCAGTTAAACTGCAAGTTGTCTCTGTTTCTTTATCAAAGTTGAAATCACATTAAAGGTAGATTCCAGCACTGGGAATGAAAACCTCATATTCTATTTCAGAATTTTAAGGTATAGGGTATTCATTCATTCACTTATTCATCATTCACTCCATCAGTCACTCAGCCAATGGATATCTTTTGAACATTGACTCTTTCCTGGATATTATTTTAGAAGCTGTTAATGCAATCTGTTTAGACATACCCTTTTTAATGAAAAAGCTTATAGACTAGCAAATTCCAAACAAAAAGTAAAATAAAAAATGTTGTCTGTATTTATTACAATATTTATTTTTGCCTAAAGAAAGATCACAGGATTATATGAAAAGATATATTTTCCTTCCAAATAAATTTTATTAAAAACTAGGAATTGGATGAGGTATTTGATAGGTCCTTTATGAATTTCAATGAAAAATTGATATTGAGTATCATTACAACTATTCATATTTTGAATTTATGTTGTACATTCTCTGATTTTTATGGCAAATACATGGAGACTTATTGTTGACATAAGATTTGAGGTTTTGCAAGCCAGCCCTAATGGCCTAGCAGTTCAAGTTCAGCATGCTCCACTTTGGTGGCCTGGGTTCAGTTCCCAGGCATGGAACACCACTCATGTGTCAGTAGCCATTCTGTGCTGGTAGCTCATATAGAAGAACTAAAAGGACAACTAGAATATACAACTATGTGCTGAGGCTTCAGGGAGGGAAAAAAAAGAGGAGTATTGGCAACAGTTATTGCTTGGGGTGAATCTTTCCCAGCAAAAAAGAAAAAAAACAAAAGAAAAAAGAATAAAGAAAATAATCTTACATTATTAAAAAGAAGAATGAAAGTCTGGCATTCAATATTTTTCATAATATTCACATTAAAATTGAACATTGGAGCCAGAATCCTGTGCTTTCTAACTGCTAGATTTGCTTACATTCTAGCACCAGCAGCAATATTTCCCAGCAAATGTAGGGGTACAATTCAATACACACAAACAAAAAGTATAATCATTGCATGTAATTGTTCTTCAAAATGATCACCTAAGAGAGTCCCTTGTCTATCTCCACTTTTTCACTCTAATGGAGACTTGACAAATGAACATTCAATTTATCTTTCTTTCCCTGAGGAATGAGACTTTTATTTGGGAATCTGGTTCTCATTCAGCAAATAGGGCCATAAATAAACATATTTCAGTGTGAAGGTCTTCAGGGACTTCAGACACTTCTGAAACTATTTTGCATGCTTCATGCAGCAACCTTAGAAGTGGGTTGCAACAGATCTTTGTGTACAGTTAGGTTAAACCAACTGATTTACTTATTACTAATTCTAGATGAGAAGACCAAGTACCTTGAAAGCTTTATCAATTTCACCATAGTATAATATAAGAGGAATGTTATCTGCCTTTGAATTGGCATGATTGATGGATGTTTTAGACCAGATGAGAAGCTTCTTAAGTGTCTTTAAAATATAAGATTCTACGTCTCCAAGAAAGACCTACTAAATGACTTAACATCAATAAAAACGTTTTCATTTTTCATAGAGTGACAAATCATAAGATAGAAGGATCCCTAGTGTCAACAGTCAATCTCTATGTTGCTGGTGTACACCGAGAGTGCATATCAAGATGCAGTTTGTCCCTAATACAACATAGGTTTAAATAAGTTTCAGACAAATTCTGCAGTTACAAACCAATGGAACATACATTTCTTCAAGAAGATTATCCCTGAGCTAACTGCTGCCAATCCTCCCCTTTTTGCTGAGAAAGACTGGCCCTGAGCTAACATCCATGCCCATCTTCTTCTACTTTATATGTGGGACGCCTATCACAGCATGGCATGCCAAGTGGTGCCATGTTGGCACCCAGGATCTGAACCAGTGAACCCTGGGCTGCTGAAGCAGAACATGCATACTTAACCACTGTGCCACCAGGCCGGTCCTGGAATATACTCTTGAAATCATTTCAGAAACTATTTAAAAATTACATTGCAATATTATTTCTCATCCACAATTGTAACATAAAATTATTGACATTAGGTAATTTTTACAATTTACTGAGAATTTATTTTGGTAGACTTTTAACATATTTCTTTTCATAACAAACTTGTAAAAAACTGTATGTAAAATATTGAAATAACTCAACAGGAATAAATGCAAAATCAAACAAGATTCTGAAGAAACAGAAGAAAACAGAATCTTTATTTCAGTGGCATATACTTACTGAAATAAAAAGCAACCCTAGATTTGCCATCAGTTATACTGCAGTAGAAGAGGGAATTTTAGTAGGTAAGGATTTTTGCAAATAGAGCCAGCCCTGGTGGTCTACCGGTTAAGATTTGGTGTTCTCACTTGCTGTGGCCTGGGTTCATTTCTGATCAGGGAACCATACAACTTGTCTGTCGGTTTTCATACTGTTTATGCTAGTGAACTTCTTTTTAGATGTGGTGGTAGGAGACAAATGATACAGGATAATTGATACAACACCATCAGGTCAGCTCCAGACACAAGCCTTTTTTGAAAGCTCCACCTAGAATGTTGTCTAAGCAAAGATGCTGATGCTCAGGTCAGGGATATTAATGCTGTCTGTGCCTCAGATATTAATGGTTTCTGATAGGGCTTCCAGTTTTCCAGCTTTGTGATATTATCACTATCTCTCATTATCATGCCTCTATAGAGTGTCATTTGTGCTATAGGTAAGTGTTGCCTCATTTTATTAATGGCATATAAGAGACTAGGACTGTCAGAGTTGAAACTGCCCCAAGAGCAGACGCTGAAGCAAGGATTTAAGTATACAATGTTTATCTGATAGGTGATTTCAGGAAGCAAAAATGAGGGAGTATGGAATGTTAGACCAAGAAGAAAGTTACTGAAGTGTACAATAAAGTATAGATTACTGCTGTAAGCAACTGAACATCCATAGCTTGAGATGCTTTGCAGTATCCTTCAGATCACTTCTACACTTCTAGGAATTGGTTGAAAGAAGCCTAGGAAAGCTTCGGTGTTTATCCATTGGTTCTTGTCCCTTACTGGTTGAGTACTGCTCCTTGACACATGAATCTCAGGCAATACCAAACTGTCTTACATATGTTCTGAGCAAGCTCTCAAGACACTCTGTCATCAGTAAAAATAAGTGAAATTTTCAAAATGGGAAGCTGCCAGCAAGCCAGAAACAGTCTACCATGGCTGCAGGCCAAGTCAGAGGTGGCCCAACGTGACAAGGGATGGGGAGACACATGTGTCTGCTTCAGTGCAATAGTAAAATGATGGCAAAGCCAAAATAATATAAAACAAACTTTTAACTTAGGCTAATATGTCTATGGCACCACAATAATAAGATGCTTAGAAAAAGTAGTGCTTGTGGTTCTGTAATATCATCTTCATAAGTGACTTTTAATTCAATGCCAAGCAGTCTAGACACAGGCTCTCAACTCATGTGTGGAAGGAAAATTATTACTGAGGTCAGCTTGCCAGAAGTTTCAAGTGACACTTTCCTAGGAGAGTTTTTAAACATTCCACTAGAGCTGGGAAAGAATATATCTCACACACAATCAAGCAAAGTACACTGTGGAGTAAAGCTCTGGCATTTAGCTGTTTAGGATCATCCTAGTAAGAACAACTACACACATTGCAGTTCATGCCTTCAGTCAGGCTCTCTTCTCACTTGACATGAAACCATGTTGCTGCTGAACTCAGCTGCCCATAGCTGTGAAGGGATTCTTCTAAAGAGATTGAAAACCCTTCACTACCTCTGGGACAGATTATCTGTAACTTTTGGGCAATGTGGGTATGCAGTTTAGAAAGACTCCTGCCTGTGGCTCTTTAATATCCTCTTCATAAGTGACTATTAATTCAATGCTGAACAATCTACACACAGGCTCTCCTGTGCATGTGATGAAGAAAACCATTGGTGACCTCACCATGTCAGGAGCTTCAAGAGACATTTTCCTAGGAGAGCTTTTAAAAATTTCACTACAGCTGGGAAAAAAATCTATAACACATATTCAAGGAAAGTATACTGAAAAGCACCGACTTGTACTTGTTTCAGATCATCTAGGTCAGTGCCTCACACATTTAAGTCCACAGACTTCACTCAAGCTCTCTCTCAAATGTCAGGAAAGCACATTTCTGTTGAACTGAACTGCCCATAGCTGTGAAGGAACTTCTCCCAAGGAGAGATTGAAAACCTTTCTTTATCACTGCAACAGATTATTGGTAACTTACACGCAATGCTGGTACATGGTTTAGAAAATCTTCCGCTTGTGTTTCTTTAAGATCATCTTAATAAGTGACTATTTCAATGCTGCTCAGTCTACACAAATATACTCATGTCATGAATGCAAACGACTGCCACAGATTAGTTACTGGAAGGAACTAAATGGTAATTTTGGTTATTTCAACTTTTCCACATTGTTCTTCTTCCTTTTGTTATGTTTAGGAGATGCCATCACCAACCATCATGAACTGGAACAGGTCTCCCCACAGAAGCTGTGCCTGACCTTTGCATTATTTTTAGTGCTAAGATCTCTCCTGGAGGAGCTTAGGTCTTGTTACCATCAGCTGCAGTGTGTGTGAAATCATATTTTCCAAAAGAGCCTGTGCGAGAGAATACACACCACTCCTTTTTCAATATTCATCCCCCATCCCAAATAAATTTCCCTGCTTCCCTTTGTTTGGGGACGCCATGACTATGGAAGTGATCCCTCATGGTCTCCTATTTGCCACAAATACACTTTACTTTGTGAGACAACTACTTCTGGTGTAGAGTCTGATTTAACTTACCAGGAGGGAAATCACTTCAGTTTCAGTAACAAGTGGGCTCCCAATGGGGGACTGGCCCCTTCATGGTGCCTGTGCCACCAGCTTGATGTCACTGCCCCCTCAGGAGAGCCAACAGCCACACTGAGCACTTTGCTTGATGGCTCTGTCAATGGAGGAGACGGATGCCAAACCCACTGCATGGCTATAAGAGGTCTTTCTTTGTCTCACAGAAGTCTGCCCGATGGGGCCTGGTTTTGGGGTTTGAGTATCCATGCGGGTGTTGCCAGGCTGAAGGGAGCTAGAGCCCCCTGTGGTTGGAGGGATAACAGGACTTGTCCACTATGTGAGGGCCGATGTTTGGCTATGGTAAAATGGGAGCAATCCCTGTTGACTAGTCAGGGGTTCGAGTCCCCTTTGGAGATTGAATCTCCTCTGAATGGCATGGCCCAGATACTTTGGTGAATGGGAGCAATCCCTGTTTACTACTCAGGGGTTTGAGTCCTTTGTGTATAGAATCTTCTCTTGAGGGATAAGGTGGGGGTTTGAGGCCGCCCTGAAGACACTGACTCTGTCTTTGTGTTGTGCCTGTGATTGGAGAAGGGGTCCACTTTGATGGGTTTAACTGCCACTGAAGTCACTGAGACTGTCTTTGTGTTGGGCCTGTGACCTGAGGAGGGGGTCCCCTGAGATAGGGTCAAGACCCCTCTGGAGTTGCTGAGTCTGTCTTCTTTGGTCGTTTCTTTGTTTTTGTTGAGGATGCTTGACATCCATCTTATTTTTCCACAGTCTGGCTTTTCTGGACTCCTAGGTCTCATTTTTCTGTTACTTGCCCTCACTTATCACACATCCCTGGGTGAAAGTGAGCATCCAGCAGTTTTATTTTTCCTTTAAGGAATTAGTGACCCAGCCTTGATCTCATTTCAGGCTATTAGGGGGCTAAATGTACTCTAGGCACAGATTTGTAGCATCTGAGTCTGCACTAGAAATTACAACCTGTACTTGGAAAGTTAGAAACAGACCATAAGAAAAGAAACTAGAATGACAGGGAAAGCAAGCTCAATACCGGAGAAGAGACGAATTGCTGCATAATTAAAAACTTGAAAGGGATCAAGTTCTCACCAATTGGCCTAAGAGCAGATGGTCTTTTTATAACACAGAACAGGGCCACAACCCTTGCTGTTCTCCCCCCTGCCATCCCCCTACAGGGAATTGGACTCTGCTACAGGCAAAGACCCTTCCCCCTCCTCTTCCAGAGTGGGCATCCAGATTAGGAACAAGTGACAAACCTGGGGTACAGCCCCTAAGACAGGTGCCTGACGGTGAGGGGACACTTATTGATGTGCACGTCCCCCTTTCCACCTCTGACCTGTGTAATTTGAGGGCACACATGAAAGGATGGAGCACTGACCCAGAGGAGTTCATAAGCCCAATGAAGGGAATCTTCTGAGCTCATGATCTGAGCTGGGCAGATAGTCCAAGTCTGCTGACTACATGCCTCATGCCTGAGGAAAAGTCATTGGTTCCATTCAAAGCCAGAGAAAAAGCAGGTAAGGAAGACAACCCAGGATCAGACATCCACAGGCCTGGTGGACAGGCTGTGCCAGAGACTACCCCAGGGTGGAATCCCAACAATCCCTAGGATCGAGAAAAGCGAGGGTATTTCTGGGGCTTGCTTTTGAAAGCCATGAAAAGAGTAAGCCAGCCACCCATTAAATGACCTAAGAGAGGTCCAATAGGGCCCTGAGGAAAGCCCCCCCACTTTGTTGCAGAGGTTGCAGGACTGCCTCAGGCAATATACAAATTGGGACCTGGAGGCCCGGGGCAGTACAGTGATCCTTAATCCATACTCGGATCTCAGAAGTGCTCCAGACACCCATGGGAAACTCTAAAAGTTGGTTATTGGTCCTGATACCAGTCCTGCACAGCTACGAGAGGCTGCATTTTGGGTGCTTCATGATGGCCATGAGGCTAGGGATGAAAAGGAAGACATGAAAATGAAAAGGCAGGCCACCCTGCTCACTGTTGCCCACCAGTCTCCTCAAGGTAACCTGAGGGAGAGAAGGAATATGCCATGGGTGAGTAACCCCGGCCCACACCAAGGGACCAGGAGGCCACCAACAACTTCTGGGGCTAATTGGTGTGCGGACTGCCAACAGGAGGGGCATTGGTGGCAGAATTGTCCGAACCATCCCCAGAGAGGGAAGGGATTAACAAATAAAAATGGCAAGCAATAGGATATATTGGAATATACGAGAAAGCCATTTGGTATAAACCTAATTCAGCCTGACTTTGTTTTTTCCAAAAGGGCCTGACTGTGCTATTGAGCACGCATTGTATATCTGCTTAGACATTTCCTAAGGCCAGAACAAAGGCCCTTGAGATAAAGGGCCTCCCCCTCCCACATTGGCATTTCCTTAGGGATAAGCATCTTTCCTTAGGCTAGGAACTGATTGTTGCATTCACCTTTGACCACCCAGCTCACCTGTGACCACTCAGCTGGAGACAACAGACTGCCACCCTGCTGTGTTCACTGAGACAGCAGACCTCCCTGCTGTTTCCATCAATCGCTGTGCTGACAGAGCAGTCTCTCGACTATTGTAAAAGGATCATTTCAATCCTATGTGAAACATCCTCTCTGGGGGTATATAACCACTCTGTGCACCTTCCTTCGGGAAGAAAGGCCCGGAGTTATAATCCTCAGATTTAAGCTCAGAATAAACTCACCCAAATTTTCATTTATAGATTGGTTATGGATTATTTTCGTTGACAGGATCGAAGAAGATCAAGCCTGGGCGGCTTCCCTTGACTACAGATGAGATGTGATGGGGCTGTGGGGCTCCCCGGGTGGCCCCAGAAGGCCCGGGTGACCTTGGCAGGAGGAGGAGAGTAGGTTGAATGTTTGCTCCATAGTGGAACCATGCTTTCAGTGTTGAATGCCCCAAAGGAACACCTTTCTGAAGGAAAGTGTGAACTGAAAGAGGTCTTGGGAAAGGGAGAGGCCCAAAGATTTCTGGAGCCCTGGACCTGTGAAACAGGATCCAAATTGCTGAAGGATTCCTCACCATGTGTACCAGAATGCCCGGTTCCCCTCCCCTTCTAGGGAGGGACATTCTTTCTAAGTTACGGGCCTCCACAGGCTGGGAACAAGAGAAAATCGAGATCAAAGTGCCCAGAAGTCAGGGAAGTGAGCTGATGTCCCTCTTACAGAATACAGCAGCACCTGAGAAGGAAGAGATTCCCCTACATGTCTTAAGCTGAGCTAACTCAGAATTAAGGGCACCAGGACAGGTGGAGTGAGCAGCCGGTGCCACACCAGGAAAGGTAAAATGGAACCAGGTAGGTCACTGGCCCTGGATAAAACATATACCCCTTGACACCAGAAGCCATAAAGAGGAATCTTTCCCATAATCAGTAAGTTTTCAGAACAGGGGGATGTAGATTTTCTCAAGACCTTAGTGCTGTCAATGCTGTACACTCCTGGAGTTATCCAGCAGTAAATAGCTTCACTTTGTTTCTGGCACGGAGCTCCTAAAACTCCTGTAATTTCCCATATGAGAACCATATGGGGAATCTTTTGTTCTAATAATTATGTTAGTCCTTAGTTCCTGAAATAAGTCCAGAGCAATAAAGGTGAATTGGTTTGTCTTGTGTTATTCCTAACAAGCCCCTTTCAATGCCACCTGAATTGGTGCTAACAAAGTGAGTGTTGGAAAGGCCCTAAGGGTGGGGGCTGGTCGCCAGGGAAACCAATTGGGTGATTTGGGGGTTGGAAGTTTCAGGCCCATCCCCACCCCCAAACCACCCGTGGGGGAGAGGGAGAGGGGTGGCAGAAGGGCTAAATATCATGTTCAATTGCCAACTGCCAAAGATCGAATAGACTATGCCTAGGTGATGAAGTCTCCATTAAACCCCAATGGTGTTCAGAAAGCTGCCACGTTGGCAAACACATGGAGGTTTTGGGAGAGTGGCACACCCAGAGAGGCTCTGGGAGCTCCTTGGTGCTTCTCCACCTGTCTTGCTCTATGCATCTCTTCCATCTGGCTGTAATAAGTAAAAGGTTTTCCTGAGTTCTGTGAGCCACTCTATCAAAGCACTCAAACCCGAGGAGGGAGTTGTGGGAACCTGTGGTCTTGTGGAGGGTTTTTCAGGAGCAGAGGTGACAACCTGAACTTGCAATTGACGTCTAAAATGGGGGCCAGGAGAAGGGTAATCCTGTGGGATCTGATTCTGCCCCCAGGTAGATAGATAGTGTCAGAATTGAGTTAAGTATGTTCAACTTCTTAGCCAGTAAGGGATATAAGGTGTCTAAAGGGGATGGCTGGGTTTTTGCCATCTTCGGATCCCTGATGTTGGATTCACAGCTAAGCCTCTCTGACAAAGGACAGGGACCAGAAACGGACCCCTTCAAATGGGGTAAGCTAGACACCGTGGTGAAAGGATGGCCCCCATGCTTGAGACCTGTATCTGCCACCTGCCTGTTAATCAAGAGAGAAAGAAAATGGATTATGGGCCAACCTAAGATGGTGTGGACTGCCTGTACCCCTTCTGCTCCCCCAACCCTCCCCGTGCAAGTCTCTCACCTCCTAGAGACTGAAGGACATCGCTGGCTATCTCAGAATAGAATACTACAATGTCAAGCCATGCTGCTAGATTCCCCTCAGATTTCTTTAAAACGCTGGCATACCTTAAACCTAGCTATCCTACTTCCTGATTCCAATGGGACTACGTCCCAATGCTTTCCCAGAAGTGATTGATCAGGTTTTCTCTAGCTGCAGAGATCTCCAGAGTGAACCATCACCTAATGCAGAGGAAGTATGGTTTGTAGATGGGAGAAGCTTCATGAGTAATGGACAAGGAAGAACAGGTTATACAGTAGTGTCTCTGCATGCAACCATAGAAGCCAAGGGGTTGACGCCAGGCACCTCATTCCAAAAAACAGAAAGAATTGCATCAACCAGAGCTTTGGAATTGGGAAAAGAAAAAATAATAACAATATACACGGACTCTAAATATGCTTTCTCTATAATTCATGCTCATGGAGTCATTTGGAAAGAAAGAGGGCTTCTTAACAGCAGCAGTAAAAGAAATTAAACAC
The DNA here is from genome assembly GCF_041296265.1 of Equus caballus. Taxonomy (NCBI): domain Eukaryota; kingdom Metazoa; phylum Chordata; class Mammalia; order Perissodactyla; family Equidae; genus Equus; species Equus caballus. Next base: position 49,796,865 of record NC_091692.1, read on the forward strand.
GAGCCAGAGATGCTTAAACTGCTAGAAGTGGCACAGAGCCCCAAGGAAGTAGCTGTGGGCCATTGTAAAGGCCATAAAAGTGGGGAATCAGAGGCCATAAAGAGGAATAACTTGGCATATCCAACGGCAAAAAGGGCTCCTATATCATGACAGCTTCTCCAATTACCATTAATTCCTACTCTACCCTGTTATGAATTTACACCAGTGTAATGCACACCTCTAATGAAGTAAAAGAAGCCACTACACAGGGTTACCAGTGGTCCTCAATAGTCAAGGGCTGGATAATAAACCCACAAGCGAAGATTTGGGTCCCCAAACAGCTTGGGGGCTCCTTAAGAGTGCTATGATTCTAGCCATTATGGAAAAAATACCCTATATACCTCTGGCTGACAAAGGTCATAAGCACCCCAGGTATAAAAGAAGATTGAAAAAAATAATGGGACAATGCATTTACTGTCAGAAGAATGATGCATAAACCAGACCTCTTGTATCTTTCCTGGCCAAAGAAACTCAAATTCAGGGAACTTTACTGGGGAAAGACTGCAAGTTGATTTTACTGTTATGCCCATGGTCCGCCGAGTGTAAAAATACCACTTGGTGTCTATGGATACATTCACCAGATGGATTGAAGCCCTTCCTGTAGATCAGAAATGGCAAATAAGGTAACAAAAGTGTTAAAAAGAAATAATTCCCCATTTGGGGCTGGCGAGATCAATTCAGAGTGACAATGGGACAGGTTTTGTATAAAAAATAACCTCTGAAGTAGCTAGAGTTAAAAAAAATTAAATGAAGGGCTACATACCACATGGAGACCACAATTGTCTACAAAAACTGAGTAGCCCAATCAAACTTCAAAGGAAACCTTGGCAAAATTGTGCCAAGACATACAAGAAAATTGTCTAAATTACTGCCAATAGCCCTCACATGGATAACGGCAGCTCCAAAAGGCAAACTGAAGCTTAACCCCTTGGAAATCACCTATGAGAAGCTATTCCATAAAGACTCAGATTCACTCACAAATCCAGACCCAGATGTTTCCAGGTCAATCAAACATGAAATCAATCTGAAGTAGGTGGTAGAAGCACTCAATAAATATGGAAACTTCTGTCTTCCCTTGCCTACAGAGGTTAAACTCCACCCATATGAGCCAGAAGATTGGGTCTATATTAAAACTTGGAAAAGCAGGTCGTCCCAAGATCAGCTAAGTCTTATTTGGGTAGGGTCTTGCTTGATGTTACACTCTTCCCTAAAATAAGGAGTCGCCCCTTGGATCTACCACACACGAGTTACAAAAGGCACCCATGCCTGAACACCAAGAGAAGTCATCACAATAGATGCCTCTGAGTTTTCCTGAAAACCACTCTCTGTTTTGAAACTCTTGTCTTGGTGACACTATACAGATTAGTAATGACTCCCTATCCACCCCAGCCTCTGCCCTGGATCCTAACCAACCCCACACCAATTACAGATGGTTGCTTCCTTAGAAGGTTGTATGGTCCTGGGCAGCAAAACTAGGTCCCTCAAGGAGGGATGGAAAACCAAGTATCTAGACTGTAAAAGAGCTGGTGGAATCTGGAGGGGTAGGGGGCAACTATGTGCATATCCTAAACGTATAGTAAACACATTGAGGGTATAAAATTACAGATGGTTGTTATGAACAACTCGAGGCTATGTCTGTGGTGACCCACAAACCTATTTGAGATTAGATGGAAATTCAGCTCCTCTACTGGTTCTATGACAATGCCCAGTTACAGAAGAAGGACCTTTGAGCTATGCTCCTCAAGAATGAGAAGCAGATAAAACCAGAGGAGAGATTTTGTCACTGACTAGTTACCTCGAGGAATGCAAGAGTCGGTTTGGCTGTGTTAACTGTTTGTCCAGGTTGTTCTTTTTCCTTTTGCTATGTTAAGTAGATGCAATCACCAACCTCCCTGAACCAGACCAAGCCTCACCACAAGAACAATGCCTATGATGTTTGCCTTATTTTTAATACTAAGATCTTTCCAGGAGGAGCTTGTTACTTTATTACCATCAGCTACACTGTATGTGGAAGCATGTTTTCCAACTGAGCCTGTGCAAGCCAATACCCACCTTTCCTTTTTGAATATTCATTCCTGACCTGAAATAAATGTCCCTGCTTCCCTTTGTTCAGGGAGGCCATGACTTGGGAAATGATTCCTCATAGTCTCCTATTTGAGGCAAATATACCTTACTTTGTAAGACAACTACTTCTGGTGGGGAGTCTGATTTAGATCACCAGGAGCGAACCCACACTGGTAAAAAAAAAAAAAAAAAAAAAAAGGGCGTCCTGAGAATAAAAGAAGAAAGCTGGAGGTATCACACTCCCTGATTTCAAAATACACTGCAAACCTATAGTAATCCAAACAGAATTTTCCTGGCACAAAAACAGAAACACAGATCAATGGAACAGAATTGAGAGCAAGGAAATAAATGCACACATCTATGGACAGACAATTTTTGACTAGGGAGCAAAGAACATACAATGGACAAAGGAGTCTCTTCAATAAATGGTGTTGAGAAAACTGGAAAGGCACATGCAAAGGAATGAAAGACCATTATCTTACACCGTACACAAAAATTAACTCAAAATGGATTAAAGACTTGAATGTAAGACCTGAAACCATAAAACTTCTAGAGGAAAAGATAAATGCTATGCTCTTCAACATCAGTCTTGAAAGCAGTATATTTTCAAGTACCATGTCTGACTGGGCAGGAGAAACAATAGAAAAAATAAACAAATGGGACCACGTCAAACTAAAAATCTTCTGCACAGCAAAGGAAACCATCAACAAAATGAAAAGTCAACGTGAAAATTGGGAGAATATATTTGCTAACCATATATGTGATAAGCAGTTAATATCCAAAATATATAAAGAACTCATACATCTCAACAACAAATAAACTAAAAACCCAAGTCAAAAATGGGCAAAAGACATTTCTCCAATGAAGATATACGGATGGCCAACAAGCACATGAGATGTTCAACATCACTAATTATCAGGGAAATGCCAATTAAAACTATAATGAGATATCAATCACCTCATGCCCCTCAGAATGGCTATAATTAACAAGACAGGAAACAAGTGTTGGAGAAAATGTGGAGAAAAGGGAAATTTTATACACTGCTGCTGGGTGTCCAAACTGGTGCAGCCACTATGGAAAACAGTTTGGAGATTCATCAAAAAATTATGAGTAGAACTACCATACGATCCAGCTATTCCAATCCTGGGTATTTATCCAAAGAAGAAGAAAACTTGAACATGTAAAGACATATGCACCCCTATGTTCATGGCAGCATCATTCACAATAGCCACGACTTTGAAGTAAACAAGGTTCCCATCAAGGGACAAATGGATAAAGAAGTTGTATATAAACACATTGGAATACTACTCAGCTATAAAAAAGATGAATTCTGGCCATTTGTGACAACATGGATGGACTTTGAGGGTCCACTATGCTATTTGCAATAAGTCATTGTGAGAAAGTCAAATACAGTATAATCTCACTCATAAATAGAAGACAAGACCAACAATAAAGAATCACATACATGTCTCTACAGATATTGGATTGGTGGTTACTAGATAGTAAGGTGGGAGGGAGGAGGGTGAAAGGAGTGATGAGGCACATGTGTATGGTGATGGATTGTAATTAGTCTTTGGGTGGTGAACATGATATAATCTACATAGAAATAGGAATAATGATTTGCACCTCAAATTTACGTAATGGTGTAAACCATTGTTACCACAATAAATAAAGGAATAAGAAATGAATATGGTACAGTTGCAGGGTACAAAATTAACATGCACAAATCTGTTGTATTTTTATACACTAACAAGAAAGTAGCAGAAAGAGAAATTAAGAATTAAATCCCATTTACAATTGCAACAAAATAAAATACCTAGGAAGAAACTTAATCAAAGAGGAAACAGACCTTTATACTGAAAATAATAAAACATTGTTGAAAGAAATAGAAGACACAAAGAAGTGGAATGATATTCCATGCTCTTAGATTGGGAGAATTAACATAGCTAAGATGTCCATACTCTCTCAAGCAATCTACATAGTCAATGCCATCTCTATCAAAGTTACAACAACATCTGTCACAGAAATAGAACCAACAATCCCAAAATTTATATGGCACAACGAAGAACTCCAAACAGCCAAGGGAATCCTGAGAATAAAGAACAAAACTGGACGTATCACACTCCCTAATTTGATGTAAATTGAGGAGATTGGAAACATTGGCTGAGCTGGTGGCTGGTGTCTTTGATGAGCTCCTGTAACTCATCCTTGATCTGGAAGTCACTGACAAACTGCCAATTCTCCCCCACATCCCTAATCCTACCGTCTCCTTCTATAGGTCTCAGGGGTGGGAAAAGCATTAACCCCCAACGTCCACCTCCTTCACCTCTTCCTGACACTTTTGGCAAACATCAGTCCCAAAATGACATTGACAATAGCCAGGCTTCCTGCTGAGCACTTTCATGCATGATCATCTCATTTAAATCCCATAGAAGCCCCCATGAGGTGGATACAATGATCATTCCTGTTGTTCAGATGGGAAAACTGAAGCTCAGAGAAGTGAAACAAACAGGCCAAGAAGTGCACATGGGTTTGAATCCAGGTCTGTGCGGGATGGGTGGAGAAACTAGGACATCTACACAGGGAAAGTGGGGGATCATGGGACACAGTGCTATCTTTGAATATTTCTAAACTTCAGTTCCTTTGTCTTTAACATGGGAATAATTATAACAATACTTTCCACCACAGTAATGGTGAGGGAATGTGTAAGTCACTTCTCAGAAGTGCTCAATAGATATTCATTATTGTTTCTGTTATTGCTCCTCTTCCCAACTCCAGGAAGCCTTTCCTTTTTGGTCAGGATCTCTTTCCTAGTATGGGAGAAGAGACAGCCAGATAACTCCCCACTGCTTATCCCTTGGTCTCTGGCTGTATAAAGCAGGATCTCAGGAAACATAGCTGCTTTGGGACACTGGCTGAGTTCCCTTGGTCTCTGTCTCTAGTTTGGACTACACGTTGGCCACCATCCAGGCACTATTCTCCTCCAATCTGGACCACATAATTGTGAAGCCAGTGCTTTTAGACCACGCACTGAATGCCTCATCCCACTGCCTGTGTGGCACCTAACTGTTGGCTAATGTGCATGTGACAGGTGCAAGATGGGGTCTGGTTTCATGGCTTGAAGGGATGGGAGCTGGGAGGAAGGATGGGTCTTCTCAGTAGCAGTGTAATGGATAGAGGCTCTGGAGATAAAAGGGGGCCTTTCTATCTGGCCAAGTTGATGAGTGATGGCAGTGTGTCATCCAACAGGAGGCAGGAAGAGAACATGCATCAACCGCACCCAAGGGAATTATTATTACACGTTAATTTTTCCAACCCCAAACGTGAAGGATCCTGAGTTGACTTCTTAGTTATGAGTCATGCATTGTTTCATTCTCATTCATTTATTCAATAAATACTTAAGGGAAGTATACAGGCACTGATGATACATTTTGATGATTGCTATAATTGGAATTTCAAGAGCATGTGGAAATATCGAGGGACACACAGCCAAGTCTTGAAAAGTTTTCTGAGGAAGTGATGAGGAAACAGAGATTTGATGGGGAACAGGACCTAGCAAAGGGGAAGAGATGAGGAGTGGTGCTGCATGTGCCTATAACCTAGAACAGAAAAAGATCAGGGCATATTCGGGGAAGCTGTAAGAAGTTTGGTGAGGCTGAACCGCACAATTTGACGAGGGAGAGGTGACAGTTGAGGCTAAAGGTGTGGGCAGAGTCTTTGTTGGGCACTGGAATGGTTCATGGGGGAACACTACACACTCAGAGTCCTGCTTCAGAAATCTCATCTTCTAGGTGACGTTTGGAGAATTGATTGGGAGGGGGAAGATGACCAGAGGCAGGAAGACCCATTAGGAACCTAGGTCAGCAAATCTGTGTGAGAGATGCCCACTGGGGCGGTCAGCACCTGCACTTGCTGACTATGCCCCCATCCTAGTGAACTCTCATAAGTCTTGGTGGGGAGTGGGACAGGTAGACACATGAATGGATTCAAAGTGGGCAGGGAGATGAAGGGTCTTCAGTAGCCCACCTTTAAAAACCCAGCACAGGTCACTTTGCCAGGAATAAGTGGACCTGGCTGGAATGACTTCTTAAAATCTTCTCCTGATAGGGGACTTTTATACTTTCTGTTTATTCTAGGAGTGGAGCCACCATTTCATCTACTGACAGACAAGCCAACAAGCAGCCCCAGTCCCCAGCACTTCCAGCTGAATTTCACTGTCACCAACCTACTCTAGTCCCAGGATATAGCCCAGACAAACACCACCAAACACCAGTATAACAAGAGAAGTATTGAGGCTGCAGTGAGAATGGGTTTGTGTGTCCAGCCTGTTCCCATGTAGGGACTGACCTGTGGACACTGGGTAGTCAGAGGTTGACTTTTCCCACCGATCATGAAGACAGGTTCTTATTCCCATTTTATAAATTAAGAAATAGGCACTGAGAGTTTGAGTAGCTGGCTCAGGGTCACATATCTAAGTCATAGCCTGGAAAAAGACATCCTTTGGTACACATATCTGGTCTACTGTTCACTGAGACAAGAAAAAACGAATAGGAAAGTTCACTCAGTAGCTGAAAAGTGTCCTAATTTTTCAGGGGTGCAAACTGACCACTAAGCCTGGGATTCTGACCTCAGAAATATTGCCCTGCCTTTCAGCTCAACCAGATCTTCTGAAACAGCATCATCAGGAGTTATTTTTCTGTGAAGTTTTAACCTTGAGGTGAGTTTCAACTCAGGACCTAATGACTCTGGAAAGTTCTCCTTTTGTAAAAGTATCCCCATTCCATAGCTCTCAGTTCCTGCTGTTATGGAAGAGAATCCTTGGAACATAGAGCTGTTACCTAAAACCCAGCTTCTTCCTAAACCAGTGAGCCCAACAGGTTTAGAACCTCAAGGAAGCTTGTATAAACCCAGAAGTCACTGAGGTACCTGGTGCTGGGAACCATGGAAGATGTTGTGTAGGAATCATGCGTTAAGAAATCAGATACTAAAGTCAAGAGTCACAGAAGATGGGGGGCTGGAATCAGTTGACTTAGGATCCAGCAGTCTAACTGTGCTGTCCAATAGTTTATCCACTAACCACATAAGGCAGTTTAAGGTTTTTTTTTTTTTTTGAGGAAGATTAGCCCTGAGCTAACTACTGTCAATCCTCCCCTTTTTGCTGAGGACGACTGGCCCTGAGCTAATGTCCATGCCCATCTTCCTCTACTTTATACGTGGGACGCTTACCACAGCATGGCTTTTGCCAAGCGGTGCCATGTCCACACCCAGGATCTAAACTGGCGAACCCCAGGCTGCTGAGAAGTGGAATGTGTGAACTTAACTGCTGCATCACCTGGCCAGCCCCGGCAATTTAAGTTTTGATACACCTATTGGGATAAGATTCACATACCATGTGTTCATCTGCTTATTTCTTAGGATTTTCTACATATGTCATCTGCAAAAAGAAATTGTTTTACACCTTCCTTCCCAACCTGGATTCCTTTTGTTTCTTTTTCGTTGTGCCTAATTGCCTTCATTAGAACCTCTAGTACAATGTGATTACCATATGAGATGAGGGCAGACATTGCTGTCTTGTCCCTGGTCTTAGGGGGAAATTTTCAGTCTTTCACCATTGAGTATGTTGTTAGCTGTGGATTTTTCAAGGATATTTATCAGGTTGAGAAAGTTTCTTTCTATTCCTAATGTATTGAGTGATTTCTTTCTTGATCCTGAAGGATTTGTATTTTGTGAAACTCTATTTTCTATATGTGTATTGAGCTTATGTGGTATTTGTCCTTTATTCCCTTAATATGGCATATTACATCAATCAATTTTTCAGATAAACCAAACTTTCAGATAAACCAAACTTTCAGATAAAGGTGAGAGATTGAGACCTTCTCAAGTTTTTCCTGGTCATGCACAGAGCCCTGCACACTTGCAGCCTTCTAGATGCCAACAAATACACTGGAGCTTTTCAAAGCCCCCTATGGACATTTCATTGTCCCAATTTTTCTTTTATGCTTTTTCTCACCTCTTGCCTGCCTCAACTAGTATAGCTCACTCAGGCCTCTACAGTGTAAAAGAATTACCAATAATTTTTTAAGTGCTCTGGGGAAAGCTTTCCTCACTGAGCAAGCTCTGAGTCAAATAAAGAGAAGCGCTGAGAATGAGGCTTTTTCAAGGAGCTTCCAGATAGGTCAAAGAGTGACAATTCAATAGGGATGGGTCTTTCAGGAGATCCAAATCCATTATGGATGCTAGAATGCTGTTTTTCAGAGCTACCATGGTTTTGAGACTGATGATTTTCAAAGTTATTGAGAATATTCTGAGAGCAGGATGGGAATAGTGTAAGTTATAATGGCACAGAGCTTACTCCCTTTACCAAGAGTCAACTGTTTTTCTTAACTAAACAGCCCTCAGATTGTTACAAGCCTTTGGTTAATTTCTAGACATCTGAAAAAGTTCATTTTGACTATATTGACCAGTTTTCTCATTGTTTTTATGGATTTTTCAGAAACCCTTTCTCCAACATTTCCCTGTGACTGTTTATTTATAAATCAATTACATTAAATTAAAATACATGAGAAATTTTAGTCCTCACTCACACCCACTAGGCACATTTTAACTGCTCAATAACAAAATAGGGCTAATAATGACTGTATTGGGTAGGGCAGACACAAATGTTTACAACCTTACAGAAAGTTCTCTTGAACAGGACCTAGAATCAGGGTGGAATTCCAGACACCCTTGTTCATCACTTGTGCCCTTCTAGGTCTGTTCCCACAGTAACCACACTGGAGAGACTCCCTGTGTAACTTCTCAACATTGATGTGGAGACTGGACAAGTTTGCCATTTGTGAGAAATTCCTGTGACTGACTCAGAATGGTATCCAGCTACAGAACTTTACCCTGGACAACATCAGTGTTTTGGAGATGGTAAGGCTCCCTGGTCACTGGGGCAGGAGTGGGTTTCCAACTTCTACACCTGGGGTTGTTCCTGGGAATCTGGAGGACTGGAGCTGAGAGAGCATGAGACCTCCTCAGGCTAGCAGGAGGTACCATAGTCTGCTAGGCTTTACTCACGATTGAGGGAGAAAAAAAGGCACCCAGTGGAATATAAGAGGCCTTCCCCAAGAAAGCTCTGTGAGCTCAGGCCAGTCACCTTGCCTCTCTGTACTCCATTTCCTGACCTCTGAACTGAAAGCCACTTGTCCAGATGATCAGTGAGGACCCCTATCTGAATGTGAACCAGCATTGACAAGTGTGGCTGGGTGGACCTGTTTTCACATCCATAGGCTGTATAAAAATAGGAATGATCCTGGAGAGGAGGCAGAACAAAATGGCACAGTGAGCTGATGTGGGACTCTCTCCCCTCCAAAATACAACCAAAGAAATGGAAAAACTGAATTTCAACCAATAACCCCTAATCCCAAGACTGTCAGAGACCTACAGAGCAAGACGACAGAGAACAGAGAGGCTGCAGCCAGCCTCAGAGGAACTGGAACAGGGTAAGAGAGAACTTTGCTCTCTCCCTTAGAGACTGGGATTGCTGCCGTGGGTGAGGGAAGGAGTGGGGGAGGGGCCGCATGACAGGGGGATTGTCCAGGACTCCCACCACCAGTGCAGTGGAAACCTGCTGACGGGGGAATGCTTCTGTGTGTGGGGACCCCATCAAACCAGGCCCCGGGAGACCAGAGAACAAGAGCTGATCAGAATACAGATCGGCGCCCATGAGAGAAAGTGCCCCTGCTCCCCCAAACCACGCTGGGCACCGCCATCTTGGCTGAATGCAGAGAGCTCAGAATGTGTGGCTCTCGACCACCATCTAGTGGTGACAGTCTGTAACTGCAACTGAATACTACCATCATGCACAAAAACCGCTCCTCTACCATTCAGCAATTTATAAAAGCTCCAGACCAGAAGGAAAACAATAAAAACACAGAATTAAGTCCTGAGGACTTGGAAATAGGTAAACTAAGTGAAAATGAGTTCAGAGTAGCTATCATCAAAAAACTCAATGAGGTAGAGGGAAAGATAGAGAAACAAGTCAATGAGTTCTGGACTTACTTCACAAAAGAGATTGAAACTATAAAGAAGAATCAAACAGAAATACTAGAGATGAAAAATACAATGGACCAGATAAAACAGAATATGGAGTCCTTGAATGCCTGTGTAGACACCATAGAGGAGAAAATTAGCATAATCGAAGATAGACAGGCTGAATGGCTCCAGACAGAGGAAGAAAGAGAACTAAGGATTAAAAAGAACAAGAAAAATATCAGAGAAATAGCAAGTTCAATGTGGAGAGCAAATTTAAGAATTATCAGAATACCCGATGGCGTGGAAAAGGAAAATGGAGCAGAAAGTGTGCTTAATGAAATTATGGAAGAGAAGTTCCCAAATCTGGGGATTGAGGGAGAAATGTGTGTAGAGGAAGCTTTCAGATATCCTAGATTTGCCGATGTAAAAAGACCTACTTCAAGGCATACAGTAGAAAAATGGCAAAAATTAAAGACAAAGAAAGAATACTCAGGGCAGCAAGACAGAAGAAAATAACCTACAAGGGAACCCCTATCAGACTTTCAGCGGATTTCTCTACAGAAACCTTACAAGCTAGGAGAGAATGGAGCAACTGATTCAAAACTTTAAAAGATAGAAATCTTCAGCCAAGAATACTCTATGCAGAAAAAATATCCTTCAGATATGAGGGAGAAATTAATTCTTTCCCAGACAAACAAAAAGTTAAGGGAATTTGTAACCAAAAGTCCTCCACTACAAAGAATCCTCAAGAAGGCTCTCAGACCTGAAAAAAGAAAAAAAGGGAGAAAGGGGTCACAAACCACAGAGTAGGGAGACAAATAGAACCAGAATAGGATAGCAAATATTCAACTATAACATTAGGATAAACGTAAGGAAACCACCAAAGCAAAGATGATCTTATCACTCTAACTACAAACTCATAACACGAGTTGGAATAAGAAATGAAAATAATAATTTAGGAGGGGAAGAGCAAAGTGACTAAAACAGTCTAGGCCAAGTAAGTAAGAGACCACCAGAGAATAGACTATACTGTACACAAGATTCTAAATACAAACTTCAGGGTAGCCATTAAACTAAAAAAACACAACAGAGCCACAAAATATAAATAAGGAAAAATCTAAGAAACCCAGCATAAGAAATTGCAGAAGTCAATGAGTAGGCTAAAACACAGGATGAGAAACACAAGTAACTCAGGAAAACCAGAGAACGTGTGGCAGAATGACAGCATTAAGCCCACATGCATCAATAATCACTCTCAATGTAAACGGATTGAACTCTCCAATAAAAAGACACAGAGTGGCAAAATGGATTAAAGAACAAGATCCAACAATTTGTTGCCTCCAGGAAACACACCTCAGCCCCAAGGACAAATACTGGCTCAGAGTGAAGGGGTGGAAGAAAATACTTCAAGCTAATAGTAAGCAAAAGAAAGCAGTTGTTGCAATACTTATATCAGACAAAATGGCTTTCAAAATAAGGCAGGTAAAGAGAGACACAGAGGGACAATATATAATGATCAAAGGGACACTTCATTGAGAAGAAATAATGCCTATAAATATCTATGCACCCAACACAGGAGCACCAAAGTTCATAAAGCAACTAGTAGCAGACCTAAAGGAAGATGTTAAAAACAAGACAATAATAGTAGGGGACCTCAACACACCACTCACATCAATGGACAGATCATCCAGACAGAAAATCATCAAGGAAATAGTGGAGCTCAATGAAAAACTAGAACAATTGGACTTAATAGACATATATAGAACCCTTCATCCAAAAACGGCAGAATACACATTCTTCTCAAGTGCACGTGGAACATTCTCAAGGATAGACCATATGTTGGGAAACAAGGCAACCCTCTACAAATTTAAAAACATTGAAATAATAACAAGCATCTTCTCCGAGAATAATGCTATAAGGCTAGAAATTAATTACAAGAAAAAAACTGAGAAAGGCACAAGGATGTGGAGACTAAACAATACGCTATTGAACAAGCAATGGATCATTGAAGAAATTAAAGAAGAAATAAAAAAATACCTGGAGACATGAAAATAATAACATGCCGTAACAACTCATATGGGGTACAGCAAAAGCTGTATTAAGAGGAAAATTCATCACAATACAGACACACCTTAACAAATAAAAAAATCCCAAATAAGCAATCTTAAACTACACCTAACTGAATTAGAGAAAGAAGAACAAACAAAGCCCAAAGTCAGCAGAAGGAGAGAAATAATAAAAATCAGAGCAGAAATAAATGCTATTGAAACAAAAAAGGCAGTAGAAAGGATCAATGAAACAAAGAGCTCGTTCTTTGAGAAGATAAATAAAATTGACAAACCCCTAGCCAGACTTACAAAGAAAAAAAGGGAGAAAGCTCAAATAAACAAAATCAGAAATGAAAGAGGAGAAATAACAACAGACTCTGCAGAAGTACAATGGATTATAAGAGAATACTATGAAAAATTATATGCCAACAAAATGGATAACCTAGAGGAAATGGATAAATTCTTGGACTCCTACAATCACCCAAAGCTCACTCAAGAAGAAGCAGACAATTTGAACAGCCGAATCCAAGGAAAGATATTGAAACAGCAATCAAAAGCATCCTAAAGAATAAAACCCCAGAACCAGATGGCTTTTCTGGGGAATTCTACCAAACTTTCAGAGAGGATTTAATGCCTATCCTTTTCAAGCTATTCCAAAAAATTAGGGAGGATGGAACACTTCCTAACACATTCTATGAGGCTGACATCACGCTGATACAAATGCCTGACAAGGACACCACGAAAAAAGAGAACTACATGCCAGTATTGCTGAAGAACATAGATGTGAACATTCTAAACAAAATTTTGGCAACCAGAATTCAGCAATTCATCAAAAGGATCATATATCATGATCAAGTGGGATGCATACCAGGGACACAGGGATGGTTCAACACCCGCAAATCAATGTGATGCACCACATAACAAACTGAGGAATAAAAACCACATGATCATCTCAATAGATGCAAAGAAAGCATGTGACAAGATCCAACAACCATTTATGATAAAAACTCTGAACAAAATGGGCATAGAAGGGAACTACCTGAACATAATAAAGGCCATATATGACAAACCCACAGCCAACATCATACTCAATGGGCAGAAACTGAGTGCCATCCCCCTGAAAACAGGAATGAGACAAGGATGACTTCTATCACCACTCTTATTTAACATAGTACTGGAGGTCCTGGCCAGAGCAATCAGACAAGAAAAAGGAATAAAAGGAATCTAAATAGGGAGGGAAGAAGTGAAACTCTCGCTGTTTGCAGACAACATGATCTTATATAGAGAAAACCCCAAAGAATCCATTGGAAAACTCTTAGAAGTAATTAACAACTACAGCAAAGTTTCAGGGTATAAAATCAATTTGCATAAATCAGTAGCATTTCTATATTCTAATAACGAACTAACAGAAAAAGAACTCAAGAACACAACACCATTCACAATCGCAACAAAAAGAATAAAATACCTTGGGGTGAATTTACCTAAGGAAGTGAAAGACCTATACAATGAAAATTACAAGGCCTTTCTGAGAGAATTGGATGACAACATAAGGAGATGGAAAGACATTCTGCGTACATGGATTGGAAGAATAAATATAGTCAAAATGTCCGTTCTACCTAAAGCAATCTACAGATTCAACGCTATCCCAATCAGAATCCCAATGACATTCTTTACCGAATTAGAACAAAGAATCCTAAAATTCATATGTGACAACAAAAGACTCCGAATTGCTAAAGCAATCCTGAGAAAGAAATAACAAAACAGGAGGCATCACAATCCCTGACTTCAAAACATACTACAAAGCTACAGTAATCAAAACAGCATGGTACTGGTACAAAAACAGGTGTACAGATCAATGGAACAGAATTGAAAGCCCAGAAATAAAAGCACACATCTATGGACAGCTTATCTTCGACAAAGGAGCTGAGGGCATACAATGGAGAAAAGAAAGTGTTTTCAACAAATGGTGCTGGGAAAACTGGAAAGCCATATGTAAAAGAATGAAAATTGACCATTCTTTCTCACCATTCACCAAAATAAACTCAAAATGGATCAAAGACATAAAGGTGAGACCTGAAACCATAAGATTTCTAGAAGAAAATGTAGTCAGTACACTCTTTGACATCAATATTAAAAGGATCTTTTTGTACACCATATCTCCTCAGAGAAGGGAAACAATAGAAAGAATAAACAAATGAAACTTCATTAGACTAAAGAGCTTCTTCAAGGCAAATGAAAGGATTGAACCAAAAATAACCACTAACTGGGAAAAAATATTTGCAAGTCATATATCTGACAAAGGCTTAACATCCATAATATATAAAGAAGTCTCACATTCAACAACAAGAAATCAAACAACCCGATCAAAAAATGGGCTGGCGACATGAACAGACATTTCTCCAAAGAAGATATACGGATGGCCAATAGGCACATGAAAAGATGTTCATCATCGCTGATCATCAGGGAAATGCAAATCAAAATTACACTAAGATATCACCTTACACCCATTATAATGACAAAAATATCTAAAACTAATAATAACAAATGTTGAAGAGGTTGTGGAGGCTGGTGGGAATGCAAACTGGTGCAGCCACTATGGAAAACAGTATGGCGATTCCTCAAAAAATTAAAAATAGAACTACCATATGACCCAGCTATTCCACTACTGGGTATCTATCCAAAGAGCTTGAAGTCAGCAATTCCAAAAGTCCTATGCACCCCAATGTTTATTGCAGCATTATTTACAATAACTAAGACATGGAAGCAACCTAAGTGCCCATCAACAGATGATTGGATAAAGAAGATGTGGTATATTTATACAATGGAATACTACTCACCTGTAAAACAGAACAATATTGTCCCATTTGCAACAACATGGATGGACCTTGAGGGAATTATGTTAAGTGAAATAAGCCAGTTAGAGAAGGACAATCTCTGTATGACTCCACTCATATGAGGAATTTAAAAATGTAGACAAAGAGAACAGATTAGTGGCTACCAGGGGAAAGGTGGGGTGGGCACAAAAAGTCAAGTGGTGCACCTACAACACGACTGACAAACAATAATGTACAATGTACAACTGAAATTTCACAAGATTGTAACCTATCATTAACTCAATAAAAAAATTTAAAAAAATAGGAATGAGCCTGACTTGGCCCACAGGCTGTAGTTTGCCAAGTCCTGCTCTAGATCAGCACCATGCACTAGAGCTTTCTGCAATGATGGAAATGTTCTTTATCTGTGCTGTCCAGTGCATAACCACTTGTGGCTATCGAGTACTTGAAGTGATGGTATTGTGATTAGGATTTATATTTACTGATTTCTAATGTTACTGAGGTACAAGATTTTTTATATTATTTAATTAAAATTAACTTGTTGCAACTACATATTGGACTACACATCTATAAGAATTTGGCTGGGGCGAGGTTGCACAAGTAGGGGGACCTGCAACCCTATCCCCATGCACAATGGATGCTGTGTGTCCCTACACTCCTGGAGTTTATGTTGTAGTTGGTAATCACAGTGATAGGTGATTGATAATTATAAATTATGTGAAGTGAACCAATCCATAATTGGGAGTGGTAATCTGAGAAGGCTTCCTGGAGGAAATTACATTAAAAGAGAATCCTCAAAAATAAGTATAAAGGAGGGGCTGGCCCCGTGGCCGAGTGGTTAAGTTCGCGCGCTCCACTGCAGGCGGCCCAGTGTTTCGTTGGTTCGAATCCTGGGCACGGACATGGCACTGCTCGTCAGACCATGCTGAGGAAGCGTCCCACATGCCACAACTAGAAGAACCCACAACGAAGAATGCACAACTATGTACCGGGGGTCTTTGGGGAGAAAAAGGAAAAAATAAAATCTTTAAAAAAAAATAAGTATAAAGGAGAAGGGGATGACTATTTTTCTAGCCAGAGAAGAAAGCGTTTGAGTGGGAATTTACAAATTTACAGTGATCCCATGGGCTTGCCAATTGTGATGACTCATTTTACCCCCGACCATCATAAGATGGCCCAACCCAATTTCAGTTCTTCATGCCCAGAGGCATAAATTTGACTTAATTTGTTACACTCTTGTAGTGCAATAATGGCCTTGAATATGTAGCAAAGTGTCCTAATTTTTCAGGGGTGCAAACTGAAATGGGGTTGAAACATCATGATGTCTACTCGATTTCAATATTTCGATGAAAATATGGAAGAAAGCAAGGGTGGCAAGTGTTAATAATTTACACATTGGAAGAAATATTGTTTTAATTGGCTAAAATATACGTTCTTAAATCTAGGTGATGGATGTTTCTGATGTTGTTCTACTCTTCTGAGTGTTTGAAAACTTTTATTTAAAAAAGTAAAACACACATGCATTATCCATTTCATTCACTTCCAGGGTATTTTCCCAACAGAAATTGTGCCTTCACTGAGAATTCTGGTCAACCTCAAGGAAGCCACAGCCCATGGTGTGGAGGGAATGTCTTGATGCTCTGCCCCATCAAAGATAACCAGGTACAAAGGGTCTTGGGTGATGATGAAAGTTGGCCAACCCATGTCAAGGAGTGTTGCAACACAGTGAGGGGACAGCAGTAACCCTGGGGGAATCACAGGAGTTTGCTCACACCAGCAATTGTCTTCCCATACCTCCCCTTCTAGACCATCACTCTCATTTGCTTGGCAGGACTCATGGTGCTCATCACATGCCTGATCTGCTGTCTCCTGGTAAGAAAGGAAGTGTTGCTTCTCTTCTTACTATTGGGTTGTAAGAGCTGTTTATATATTATAAATATATGTGCTTTGTTAGGAATATGTTTTGCAAACATTTTCTCCCATTGACCACTTGGTATGCATAGCTCCTTTAGAGCTTAAATTAATAGTGAAATTATCATCAACCTGACTCTTAGGGACTCACTCCCACATCCCAGATGTTTCCATAAACCCAAATGGTCACGTGCAAAAATAAATAATTCAGAAAACATATCCACCCACCACAAATTCCTGATTTCCAGTTTTTACTCAAATGCTCATACAATAGACACTCATTCTTCAAGATTGGAAGTGAGGCCAGATCACCATATCCTCACCTTCATTTGTTTTCTCCTATTCCTATCATCCCAGGATTCCATGGGCTATGATCTCAGGCTATTATGTCAATAATTCTCTTGGAATGATCCAAACTTTCTTACTGCTCATCATATGTGCCTTGTAAAACTTCAAACCCAGAAGATCCTGATTATCTGCCATGCCTTACCTGCTGCTGGTCTGACGTTAACTGCTAAGAAAAGCACACAACATATGTTGGTACCACTGTATATCCAATATCATCTACCTCAACTGGGAAGCATCCATAAATCCTGGAAATTTTACTTCCTTTTTATGTGTCACTAATTTACTCCTTGATTTTCCACACAGCCTTTTTTTTTTTTTTTTAATATTCCTCACTTTCCTTTTTCCTTCATACATATTCAAGGTCACTTAACTTACCTGATATTTCACAGAGAAATTGCTGTCTATAACTCCTCTGTAGTGATGAACCACTGAAAAAAGGTCATCTACATTATGTGTCTCTGTCCCACCACCTCCTCAGACCCCCACTCCATCTGCCTTCACCATTCTATGGGTGATTCCCTTGGTAAGGCCATACTGACTCCTTTCTTACTAGACCCAAGAGAAACTTTTCATTATTCATCTTACATGATCTTTAAATGGAAATCTTTTAAGTATGTTTGCCACAACTTAGATATGTAAATCTTATGTTACAAGAGTGAACATTTTAATATCTCAAAACATAGAATGTATATCTGAAAAAAATCAAGTTACAAATGGAGATTATGCTATAACTGGAAGGTACAAACTGGATTTGTGGAACCAGTTTTAAAAAAAAAAAGAACAAGAAGGTACACTATCTCATTACTAATTTTTATAGAGATTGCATGCACAAATGAGAATATCATGGTTATAATGGGTTAAAATATACTATTAAAATTAGCTTCACCTGTTTGTTTTTTAGTTTTTTAAACATGGCTACAAAAAAGTTTCAATTTCATATTATAGAGCATTAATGATACTATTGGGCAGCCATGAGTGAAAATAAAGCCCAGAGAAAGTGGTTATGGAACATTTTCCCAAGAAAAGGAGTGTCCCTGGCCCACACTGAAAGTTGGAGCAAACACTGTCATTCACACACACACACACACACACACACAATAACACAAGCGTCATCCTAGAGTCCCACCACCACTTCTCAAGTGGCATGGAATTGCACTCCTACATAGTCCTAAACGGACTAATCTCAAGAAAGTAATCGGAAGTCAAGATAATTTATCAATTAGGAGGACCTAAAACCAGAGACTAAGGGTCAAAATTTTTGTGAATTTTCCATCAGTGGATTCTGTTATTAATTCAATATGCTAGGGAGATTCTTTCAAGGAGAGTTGTTTTAAACCTCACTTTTTCTTTACTATGTAAGTATATACAAGATATGTAAAGAACAACAGAATTACACTAGCCAATCAATGAAATGGAGATGATAGAACACAAATATCACTACGATTAACTTGGACCTCATTAGGATGATTCTGATTTCATGAACCATCATATTACAGGTATTATGCTAGGACCCATGAAGCAGCCACCTCCCTGACACACTATTTAACCCTCAAGGCCCACCAGCCAGATCAGTCCTTGTTGACAAATCCCTTGACTCCACCCCTCAGACAACACCTGAAGGATTTTACAAAAATCCCACTCTGTCACTGCATTCTTCTACCTGCCCCAGGCCAGGGAAACGTTTCTACAAGGCTCATGCTCTGTGTGTGCCCAGTTCTGGGGATGACAATTCTCCCTCATGTGAAGAAAAGGATCAGAGTTCAGACCCTGTGAGCTGCAGCAATTAAGACAAGGACCAGGGTTTGTGACAGAGTGAAGAGAATCTTTAGTGAGTACAGTGACCAGTGTCTAAGAAGCCCAAGAGATTCCTGGATAGAATCAAAGAAGATGGTGTGGGACACAACAGGTATGTTTGGGTGTGATTCTTCTTGGGAATGCCTGTAGGATGACATATGTGACAGTGGTAAAGCATTCAACAGTGTTGTTCATTCTTTTATTCATCATAAGTCATGGAGTGCTTTCTACACACATCCAGGAACTAGTTTCACCCTCTGGAGCTTGTGAACAGTGTCAGAAGATTTTTTAAATTTTATTGATATTACCTAGATACAGTGCTTGTGATATGCTAGGGGTTCCAAGCATTTTTCAGACATTAGCTCCAATGATACTTTTCATGACTTTACAAAGTGGGTACATATATCATTATTGCCAACTGATAGACGAAGGGCTGAGGTAAATAATTTTCCCAATACACATATCTAGTAAGTGACTGATCTGGAATTTTAACATGAGATGTTGGCTCCATTTTCTATGCTCATAATCATGATATTTGCTCTCTAAAGACTTCACACATTGAAAAAATTTGATCTGCATATCCATTTTCTTGGTACATTCAATAGCCCTGCTATTTTCTTTGTTTGAAAAATATAATACCTGCATAGAAACTCTTGCACATATACACCCAAATTACCTCTACAAATATCCCTTGTCCTTGAAAATTAATACAGAGAACATTAAAAACATTTCTTGCCCAGGGTGGGAGGGCTCTGAGGAAATCCCATTGTTACTCTAACAAGCCAAGGGCAGGCTGGGAGTTGGGTCTCAGGGGAAAGGTGAACTCAGAAGTTACCATTGAATTACAAAATGGATGGGAAGGTCTCAGCAGTAACTGAATTCAGGATCTGGTGGTGTTTCAACCTGGTCCTCATTTTCTGGCTGTGGGTTTGGGGCCTGGTACAGCATTACAGGGAGAGGGGATGGCTCACTGTGTTCTTGGGGAAACCAGACCCAGGAAAAGGAAGAAATGATGGTTTCCTTTCACAATGGACTTGTGGTGAGAAAAATTGGGCCTGGAGGAGATAATTGTGTACCTGGTATAACCAGAAGGAGCTGCATCTGCTTCAGCCAAAGCAGACAGCCCTTCTGCGGGGACACATCTTATCTAAATAAGACCAAGAAGGGGGAAATAATTTAATGGCCTTCTGGATGCAAGATGTGTGATGGTAGAGACTGCCTAGAAGGTTCCAAAAAGTCTCACTGAGGTGACATTCACTGTGAGCGGGATGACAAAAGTAAGCCAGCCCTGCCTTTGTCTGGGAAGAGTTAGTGTGTCAGGGAGAAGACACCACTGGTGCAGAAACTCACAGGAAGAAGTGAGTTTGACCAGAGGAAGTCAGAAAGGCAGCAGTGTGGCTGGAAGGATCCTGAGAGGAGAGAGCAGGGGAGAAGGGAGGATGACAGGGCCAGATCCTGGGATCCAGACGACTGTTCTTTCTTGTTCCTCTTTGACAACATTGCTCTAAAATCTTGCACCTATAAAGCGCAAATATTTAACATCTTATAACTTCTGTGGCCCAGGCTTCAGGCATGGCTTAGTTGGGTGCCTCTGCCTCAAGGTCTCTCTGAAGCAGGGCAGCAGTTACGACTGAGGCTCAACGGGGGCAGAATTTGCTCCTAAGTTCACTTACAAGGGTGTTGTCAGAATTCACTTGGACTGACAGTCTGTGTTCCTATCCTTCTGTTAGCTGGGCACTCCCTCAGGTCTCTCCTATGGAGCTTCTACATAGGGAAACTGAAAACATGGGCACTAGCTTTTCCAGTTGCAGAGATATGAAACAGAGAGAGAGAGATGAAAACAGAGAGAGGGAAAGAGGGAGGGAACTCAAGAAAGTGAGCAGGATGGAAGTGACAGAGTTTCTGTAATGAAAACTTTGTCACAAGGGCTGGCCCCGTGGTCAAATGATTAAGTTCACATGCTCCACTTGGGTGGCCTGGGGTTTCATTGGTTGAGATCCTGGGGCAGACATGGTACCGCCCATCAAGCCATGCTGAGGCAGGGTTCCACATAACACAACTAGAAGGACCTACAACTACAATATACAATTATGTACGGGGGACTTTAGGAGAAGAAGTAAATAAAGATTGGCAACAGATATTAGCTCAGGTAACAATCTTAAAAAAAAACAAAACACTTGGACATGATCCCATCACCTTGGCTGTATTAGTTGTTCAGAAGCCATTAACTAACCACATCATGGTTACACAAGGATAGGCATACCAGGAGGCAGGGAGCATTGGGAACCATTGTGGAGGCTGCACAACATATAGGCCAACATGAAGCACTTGGGTCCATAAAACAGGAGACCATGGAAGGTTTAATGCCACTCGATGATATTAGATGAATATTTAAATTTCATCCAATTTCAACCCTTTAAAGTCGCAGACCTGCAAATGAGGCCTAGAGGGGCAGTGAATTTCCCAAGATAACACAGCTGGAACCCAGGCCAGTTTTGAGAGATATCCCATGGTATATCCCAACCTTTCTTGTAGTTCTTTCATCTGTAAGTTTGTGCATCAGACACATGTGATGCTACCCCACAGATGTTGTAGATGTTATCTTATATATACCTGATGATGTCCCTATGCAGTTTTTTTTTTTAGCATCATCGTTGTGCAGGTTGGGAGAGTGGGGAAGCCCTGGGAGGCACAATGGCTTTTCCAGGACACAGAACTGGTAGGAAAAAAGAGGTCTGAATTCAGTTCTGCCTCCTCAAAGCTGGAACCCTGGCTTCATTCACAAGGAGCTGTGGGCAGGGTTGTGATGGATACTTGTGTACAGTTATGGAGATGACATGGACAAGGAGGATGAGCAGTCAACAGACCAGAAGGCTTAATGCCTCAGCACAATGCCTTGGGAGCACAACATAATGTCTGCCTGTTTACCACTCAGCACAGTGCTGTCTATCTTAGCACTCAGCACAGTGGCTGGTGATCACTCAGCCTGGTGAGCACTCAGCACTGTTCTGGGGTAGCTCTCAACACAGTGCCTGGTGAGCATTCACAAAGTGCACACCACGTGAGTGATCAGCACAATGCCTGCTTGGTGAGCACTCAGCAGAGAGGCTGGTGAGCGGTCAGCAAGGTTCCTACCTGGTGAGGACTCAGGATATTGCCTGTCAGGTGAGCACTTAGCAAAGTACCTGGCTGTAGAGCACTCAACACAGTGCCTGATGAACTCTCAACACTTCCCATATTTGCATTCTTAGCTCTGGCACCTCCATTCCCAGGTCTCTTCCTCTGAGGCCACCAACAGAGGTCTTCCTCAGGCACCTCTGCTAGATATGTCCTATTAAGGGAAAAGGGGAAAAACTTGAAGACAATTTTTCCCACTCTGACTCAGTACCCCACACTTCTCCACTCCTAGCTCATCCCTCCTAGACTCCAGGTTCCAGAAAATAAATTGAAGGCTTTCATCTGGGGCTCTCTGAACAGTGAGATGACCCCTACATCTGTGCTGATCCACATGACCCCCAACCCATGAGCCATTCCATGGGAGAAAATTAAATAGGAGGAGTTGAAATTTTCTCCAGTTTTAGTCTCTTGCTTACACCATCACAATAAGTGATTAAAAGCTTAACACTTTCATTTTGGGTTTGTTGTTTTAATCAGACACTCTGACACCTGGCATTTCCACTATCTCTCTCACAGCCCAGCTGATCTCCTGATTCTAGCTTTATATAATTGTGTTACAAGATTCAGGAGGATAAAAGACAAGTTTAAATATTCTGGCAGAAAAGTAGGACATATCTTTAAAAAAGACAAAGCAAATTTGGAAAAATGAAGATAAAAATTCTCAAACTGACAGTTAAAATAATATTAAGAACTCAATGGATGTATTTGAAAGTACACATCTTAGAGACAGCTAAAGAAAATTAGTAAGCAGGATAAGTGGTTGGAAAGAAATCCAGAATAAAGTCCAAAGAGGCAAAATCTTGAAGAAGAGAGAGAGAAACCATAAGAATGAAATATAAATAATTCTAAAATGCATTCAGCTATTACCACAGGTGAAAGGGACAAACGAGTGGCAGCAATATTGAACTGAAAATGACTAAGAATTTTAAAACTGATGAATGACTACTCTAGAGAGAAAATAAGCTCATTGGATTGCCAGCATGACAAAAAAAGAATTCCACATCTACAGTGATTATAATAAAAATCACCAAAAAATAGACGAATGAAAAGATAAAGAGAAAACCTGAAAGCAGTCAGGAGAGGGTAAAAGTAGGAAGGAGGGGAGGAAATAAGGAAAGAGATAAAGAAAGAAAGAAGAAATTCAACTGATATCTCATTTTCAACAGCAAAAATGGAATCTGGATCACAATGGAAAAATAGCTTTGATGTGCTGAAACAATATAATGACAAACCTAAGAACTGTAAACAAAGACAAATATCTAAAAACATTTCTAGAAAAACAAAATCTGAAATTTATCATTAACTTATTGTGGGGCAGCAGAATTTGCTGCCCCAAAATGTATATTTTTGGTTTGATTATTTTTAAGAACAAAGGACCCAAAAAGATCATTTGACCTTCCCCCTAACTTCCTAAAGTAATTTAAGATAGAAGGTCTGTTCCAGGAAGGAGCTCTCACCATAGTTAACTATAGTGTAATATGTACTAGGTGAAGTAGATGGGGAGGAACCTAACAAAGCCCATTTGATGAAAATCCTCCCCATGTCCCACTGTCTCTGAAAAACATGGCAAACATTTGTGACCAAACATTTGCTTTTCCTTGTCTGAGTGAATTGCCTCCCTCTCCTTTGAAGTCTCAAACCACTACCTCCAACGCCCTCTTTTGTCTTTAGCTGAAGTATTTAAGATATTTAAGGTAGTGGCTTCAGCCATTTTGGTGAATTACTCAGTTTTGCTAGGTTTCTCCCATGTCTCCATGTTCTTAAACTTTCTTTGATTCTCTCCTGTTATTCTTTGTCAGGTCAATTTAATTCTTAGACAAGACAGAAGAACCCAGAGCATAGAGGAACATTTCTTCCTCCCCTAAAATATCAAACTAAAGGATAATAGTGAAGTATATTTTTTGAGAGGAAGGGGGAAAATCTCAGATAACAGGATGGAGAAGTAGGAACAAATTAAGAACAGCAAAATTAATAATTATGTGGGTAACTCAAAACAAATACTCTATAAAACAAAGATAATCGCTTGATAGCCTTCAAATATATATTGCCGTATATTACCTTTATACTTTTATACTTATAATTTAAGTACACAACAATAATCTAGAAGTCAGAAAGAGATAAATGGGATTGTTGCACTCTCTGGGAAGAAGGTATAAATACTAATTCATGCTAGACCTTGATAAAGTAGGGTAGCCACTAAAATAATAGAAAAAATATTTATTTCTCTGAGAAGAGAGAGCACAAAGGAAAGAGAAGGGAGTGAGAATTACTAGAGATGTGGTGGAGGAGGACGAGCAGGAGGAGGAAGAGTTAGGGGGAGAGAGTCCAGGAGAGAAGGGGTGTCAGAAAATCCAGAGGAAAGTGTTTCAAGAAGGAGGGAGTGTTCAGTGGTATAATCTGTGTCAAATGCAGCTGAAAGGTTGAGATAAGAGCAAAAACCTAACCTCAAATTTAGCAAAATGGAAATCATTGGTGACCTGAAAAAAGCCATTTCAGTGAAGTGGTGTGGAGAAAACTGGAATGGAATTAGTTCAGGAGAGAACTTGAGGGGAGGCAGCTTGAATGGAGCAGAGAAGCAGAATGGTAAATGGAGAGGAATGGGTGGTCAAAGGAGGTCTGTTTAATGCACATTGTACATGGATGTTGGCAAGGAATCATCCCAGATACAGGGCTACAGAACACTGAGATGCAGCCTGAAAGAACTTCTCAGCCCAAGTCTACTCAAAGTTACAACTTTAGGTCAAGATGGTGGCATAGGCAGTCTCTGAACTCACCTCCTCCTATGGACACAACAAATTTACAACTACTCTAGGAACAATTACCCCCAAGAGAGAACTGAAAACTGGATAAAAAGAACCCCCACAAAAAGGAACAGTGCTGACTGAGGTGGAAGAGGCAGAATTCCTTTCTGGAGAGAAAAAGACCACCTTCTAGCAGAGATGGTTCACGGCCTGCTGGGAGCAAACTTAAGGTACAAAGCCTTCCCTGGAGGAGTGGGGGATCTGAGCGGGGGACCATTATCACAATAAGCAGCTTTTGTACTCAGCACAACCAAGACAATTGTCATAATATCTGGCTTTGTTGGCTATTAACTGCAATGAGTAATGCCCCCAGAAAAGCTATCAGACAGTAGGAAAAAAAAAGCTTGTTCTTAAAGTGTCCAGGCACAAATTCAACCATTTTGGAAAGCAACCTAAAATCACCAGAAAGAAAGGTGCACAGTCCTTTGGTGAAAAGAAACTCACCTGATAGGCTCTGGGTGCATCTCAGGGAGAGGTGAGACCTCTCCAGGGACTGCAACATCAGCAGCAGCCATTATTGTGACTGAGTACAGGTGTGCTGACCCAGATGCTGGCAGATGCCATTGGAGTGCTTCCCTTGGTCTGTTAGCCCAGGCGTCTGCCCCACCCACTACAGAACTGATTTAATCAAGCTCACCCAGGGCAGGCATCCTGCCTCAGGGACTGACCCCAGCCAACAGCAAACCATAGGGCAACTAGAGGGCCTCCTTAGGTGGGGTGCCTGGAACCTCTGCAACTGGGTGAGTGGGTCCATCTCTGTGGGGCAGAGCATGTGTGAGGGGCAGGCCTGCATTGGTGGAGTGGTTGGAGCCTTGCAGTGGGGTGACTGAGTCCACTTCAGTGAGTCAGGGCACACACACAAGACAGGACTGTGTTGATGGGGCATGTAGCCCTGTGGGCAGTGGGGCCTGTCAGCTGCAGAAGACTTGTGCTCCTCAAAAAGCCACATAGGGGATCAGCCTCACCTTCCAAAGCCTGAGTTAATTGGGTGCTCCCATGCCTGGGGCTGGCCCCACTCATCTGCAAGCCTAGGAGAGCTAAGAACGGCCTTGCAGGCCAGAGGCCTACAGCAATTTTAAGCCCCTGAGCCTAGCAACCAGCCATACTGGGGGCCTACTTGTGCTATTAGACCTGGTGGCCAATTGTGCTGAGACTCCCCACACCTGATAAAGTGACTGAAAGGACTGTAGCAGCCACATGCAGCTAAGCATCACAACCAGCTGGCCAGGGAGACAGCCTAACCTCCCCAGGCACCTGCAGCAAGAGCAATCCTAACAAAAAGATACACGTAGCCCACACAGGGGACACTCCTGGACCACTTGGAACTGGTGATGAGAGGGAAGCAAACTGCTGGACCTCATAAGACATCTCTTACATAAGGCCACCTCTCCAACATCAGGAGATGTAGCTGACATACCTGCTACATAGATATAAGCACAGAGAAAGAGGCAAAATGAGGAGACAAAGGAATACATTCCAAGTAAGGGAACAGGATGAAATCCCAGAAAAAGAACTAAATGAAACAGAAATAAACTATCTACCTGACAAAGAGTTCAAACAAAGAGTCATAAGGATGCTCACTGATCTTGGGAGAAGAATGGATGAACTCAGTGAGAACATCAACAAAGAATTGGAAAATATTAAAAAAAACCAATCAGAAATGAAGACATGAAATCTTTACTAGAGGGACTCAAAGCAGAGAAGATACAGAAGAACAGATCGGCAAGCTGGATGAAAGACTAGAGGAAATCACCCAAGCTGAACAGATAAAAGAAAAAAGAATTAAAAAGAATGAGGGCAGTCTAAGGGACCTCTGGGACAACATCTAGCATACTAATATCTGCCTTATAGGTGTCCCAGGAGGAGAAGAGAGAGACAACGGGGCAGAGAATCTACTTGAAGAAATAATAGCTGAAAACTTTCCTGACCTAAAAGGGAAACAGACATCCATGTATAGGAAGCAAAGAGAGAACCAAACAATGCAAATCCAAAGAGACTCACACCAAGACACATTATAATTAAAATGTCAAGAATTAAAGATTAAGAGAGGATCCTAAAAGCCACAAAAGAAGGGCAACAAGTTACATACAGAAAAAACCTGACAACACCATCAGGTGACATCTCAGCAGAAACTTTACAGGCTAGAAGGAGTGGTATAATATATGTAAAGTGCTGACAGGAAAAAACATACAGCCAAGAATACTCTACCCAGCAAGGTTATCATTCAGAATGGAAGCAGAGATAATTTCCCAGAGAAGCAAAAACTAAAGGAGTTTATTGCCAAGAATCTAGCTTTACAACAAATGCCAAAGAGACTTGTTAAAGTGGAAATGATCAGACTACAAATAGGAATAAGAAAATTATATTTTAAAAAAGAAATAAAATCACTGATAAAGACAAATACACAATAAATGTAGCAGATCAACTACCTATGAAGCTAATATGAAGGTCAAAAGACAAAAGTACTAAAATTATCAATTTCCATAAGAGGGTAACGGGTACACATGCAGAAATAAAAGGAGTTTAGATATGATATAAAAAATAGAAATGTGGGATGAGGGGAGTAAAAGAGTAGAGCTTTCAGGGCCAGCCCAATGGCGCAGTGCTTAAGTTCACACAATCTGCTTTGGCGGCCCAGGGTTCACTGGTTTCAATCCAGTGTGTGGACCTATGCACCGCTTGTCAAACCAATGCTGTGGCAGGCATCCCACATAGAAAGTAGAGGAAGATGGGCATGCACGTTAGCTCAGGGCCAGTCTTCCTCAACAAAAAGAAGAGGATTGGCTGCAGATGTTAGCTCAGGGCTAATCTTCCTGACAATAAAAAAAAGAGTAGAGCTTTTAGCAAGAGGTCAAACTGAAGAGACCATCAGTTCAATACTGATTGTAATATATGTAGGCTATCCACATGATAATCACAAACTGGAAACCTATAATACACAAAGAATTAAGAGAAAGGAACCCAGACATAATATTAAAGAAGGCCATCAAACTACAAGAGAAGAAAGCAAGAGAAGAAAGGTACTGAGAAGCATTACTAGAGCACCCAGAAAGAAAGTAACAAAATGGCAATAAGTACGTTCTTATCAATAGCTACTTTAAATGTCAATGGATTAAATGCTCCAATCAAAAGGCACAGCGTGGCTGATTGGATAAAAAAACTCAATGGATACAGAGGACATTATTAATAAATGCCATTTTGTATCAAGAAAGAAAAAGTACCAGCTCTAAGAGAGGACACTAACCCCTTCCCCATTAGCTCTTTCAAGAATGCACTTAAGATAAAAGCAGTGCCCATGCTCACAAGTTCCTTTAACTCATTATCTCAGCTCTGCACACTATTTGTTGACCTTCACTGGAAGAATGGATGCATTGGACTTGCTGGGATGAGTTCTCTTACATATGAAGGGGAATCAGAATAAATAGTTTTAGTTGCAAGATGATATATTCTCCTGGTAAGAAAATAGGTTCTTCATCATAGTAAATGTGGAGGCCACGAGAATGTACAAACTACGGGGAGCAGAACTGACCAATGGCCTGAGCTGCTGCTCTGAAACCCATCACTTCTTTGTGCTGAGGCCATGCCTCCCACAAGCTCTTCCAAGCCAATTGCTGAGCTCAGCAAGGAGAACTTGGCTGCCCTCTTCCTGAAAGATGTGAGCTGCAGGATTCCCTTATTGGTTGACTTTGGTTCAAGGTTGTTTCTCCTTGACAAACTTTCCTTCCCTCAGATCAGACCTCCCTCACAGTCTGACAGCCCTGCCATGTTCTCTAGCTTCCACCCCAATTTCTCTCTCAAATATGCCCCCCACAAAAAAAAAAAAATCCTTGTCATGTCTTGGGGGATCCAGATTAACATTGTAAGCAAAACAAAAAAGAAAACACTTAGTTTTCAAAAAACTTTTGCTTCTATAATAACATCTACTCCTTATAAATATCCAATACATTACACAAAAGAGAAATTGCAATCACCACTGTTTGGATGAGGAAATGAGTTAAGTGATTTGGCCAAGATCAATTACCTTATTCTTTTCAGTAGCTTCTCCATTTCCTAATCTTCCATGTTCAGTGTTCAGAAAAGAACTTTGAGTTTGCTTTCCCTTTTGATTATTATTTTCCTACTATGAGCAACAATAACATCTATAATTTACCAAGCAGGCACTGTGTAAGCACTTTGCATATATT
This sequence comes from Equus caballus, assembly GCF_041296265.1. NCBI lineage: Eukaryota > Metazoa > Chordata > Mammalia > Perissodactyla > Equidae > Equus > Equus caballus. The sequence goes on from NC_091692.1 coordinate 49,826,084, forward strand.
CAATTTTTCATTTAATCCTCACAGCAACTCAGGAAGGTAGGTACTTCCCCCTTTATACATGTGAGGAAACAGCTCCAAGGAGTTAAGTAACCTGCTCAAGGTCACTCATCTACTAAGTAAAAGGCCTAGGATCAGCCCCTGACTCTAAATTTAGTGTTATTATCTCTAATCATACTACATCATATCTGTCAGCATTTTACTAAGCACATCTACATTCATTAGGAAGTGGGATGGACACCCACCAGTAACTCTCCCTTCAGAGGTCTGGAGATGACAAGAGCTAAGGAAAGGAGCAGGTGGTGATAGGAGTTGACAAGGTATAGGCAATGGTGAAGATGACTAACCTTGTCCCAACTGCTTCATCTCAGGTCACAGAAGAGTTACTCATGGCCCCCTGTAATCCAAGGGGACTTATTTCAAAGAAAGTATGAGGGGGGAAAGTAAGTTTTTATTTAAGAGGTTGTAGCAATTATTTTCCCAAATAATTCTCATAAAAACATTAGGAAATAGAACCCAGCTCCCTCCCACCTACCAGCCATGGAATGGGGAAGAAAGTATTAGGCAGTGAAGGTTCTCCATGATTCAATCTTTAGCCTCCTCTCCAGCTTCATCTCCCCTCATGCTTTGTTTCACTTGATGCTTAAATACAATAGCATCCTTACTGTGCAGTCTGTACATCCAGTCATGTAGTTCACTGTCCAGTTTACCCTTCCTTCCCTTCCTCTGGCTAACTCTCACTCATTCCTCCACATCTCAGCTCAGCCATCATATACATCAGGAAGTCTTGTTCAACAACCAAATTGAGAACACCCAGAGGACCCCTCCCCTGTGCTCCCCTATCCTAACCTCAATGCTTACCTTGCCTCAACATTTCCCTTATTATGTGAGATTATCTCACACTAGAGATCCAAACAAAATTGTCTTCTTAAAACATCATTCATGCCACATCACTCTGGCCCATAAAGTGCTTCAAGAGGTATCCTATGGGAGGTAAGAGAAGATACAGGCCGCATGCTCTGGCCTTTAAGGCCCTAAATGGCCTGGTCCCTGAGCTTCCCTCCAAACTCCCCCTTTGTCCTTGCTTACTGTCATACCACTGTGTGTCTTCAGATCCATTACCATGCCAAACCCTCTCATGCCTTAAGACTTATTTCCTCAGCTCTTAGCACAGTTGTTCCTTTTCATTCTCTAGGTCTTTGCTTGAAAGTTGCCTTCTTAGAGGCACCTTCCATCTCCACCTCCAGATCTAACATCCTCTCCCACTGTTCCCTATTCCTTTTCTTCACAGCAACCAAGGAATTTTATAATTAAGATATTTATTTACTTATTCATTTATTGTTAGCTTGTTATTTAAATCTCTAATTTAGTGGAAAACACATCCTTAACTCTTCATGCTACTTCAAAGCAAGAATCCAGGCTAATTAAGTTGTATCCTTCCAGGGTGTTTGGTGCACTATTACATCCTAAAATTTGCCAAGTAAATGAATGAACAAGCAAAGTTCAGCAATGACATTAAAAGAGAGGGAATTACAAAATAGCAGAGATTTACAGAAATTAAATATTACTGTTAGCTTTCATAATGACGTGTTGAGGGAACTCTAAGTGCTTTAAAAATGTTAATTTACACTCTATTCACAGGAAGAACTCATTATCTCTAACTTACAAGCACAGAAAGTAATGCCAAATGAAGTGACTTTTCCAAAAGGAATATACTGTGTTCAATAGGGAGCTTGGTCTAAACTCTGAATAACTTTATTTTATACCCTGTCTTGTTCCCAAAGTATTTTAGATGGCTTTGAAAGGCACAGAGAGTTACACAATTTAGAGTGTCCACAAAAACAAAACAAGCCAGTTGCTCAGGAGAAGCATGACTATTCCTGGTACTGCGTCTGAAAGAAACTTCTTCCTTGGGTCCACACAAAGAGTAGCAAACCACATCCTCCAGGAAATGAAGCAGTGGGGCTCCCAGGGTTGCTTGCTGTCACTCCTCAGTGTGGGCTGATGGCACAGGGCCAAGGCTCAGATCCATAGAACAATTTTCCAAGGAGACAAATCAAGACAGCCCAGGTGTGCAATTCTCTGATGGTCTGTCTTAATCCAAAGAGGACATCTGGAGATTCTGGAGGAATCATTTAACAGCACACCCTTCATATGCTGGGCTCTGTGAATTTTATGTTTCACACACAATCTTCTAATAAGTATTAAGTAACAGTGAATTGAAAGTGACAACCACCTGGAATACAGTCAATGTTGTGTAACAATGAAGAGTTCCATATGATTTATCAGTCAGATGACCTGGGGAAGGGTACATTAGCTAATGTGCAGTTAAGCTGCTATAACAAAGAGACCCCAAAATACAGTGACCTAGATAAAACCACACTAACATTTTGAAGAAAAGCACTGGGAACTTCTCGTCCTGTTTTCGGTGTTAACTAGGCCAAGAGGCCCATGCGGGATAAGGAAGTCCTGTGGACCAGCTGAGTGGAGCCTCAGAGAAGGGGCTTAGGGGGTCACTTACTGGGCTTCTGTGTTTCTTGTCTATAGTGCATGAATTAGGGCTGTCCACTGTGATGTTTCCTCCTTTTCATACCAGGGCTGGGGCAGTACTTCCGTGAGGCATGACCAAGGTGTGGACATTTCAGCAGGGAGTGCTTGGCTGTGAGCACCCTGGCAGCCCAGACAGGTGGAGGGGGTGGTGGGAAAGGTGGCTTTGAAAATGCAAGTTCCACTTACCTAGGTCCCAGTATTTCCATTTTAGCCACTGAACTTATGCTTTCCAACATCAGCCAGGGAGCATTTGCTGGGCTCCCAGTGGCCTCGGGAGCCCTCAGAAACTGGCCTCAGGTACCATTAATTAAACTGGCTTTTGCCGGGCCGCATTACACATGCCCACAGGGACAGGGCATGGAGAATAGGTGTGAGGATGGGGAGGGGTGTGAAGGAGCACAGAGCATGGTGGGTGTGATGGGGGCATGAGGAAGGGAATGGCGTTGAGGAGGGCAGAGCATGGTGGTCATGGCAAGGGCCATGGCGATGGGCATGAGGGATGGAAGGGGTGTGATAGCCGTGGTCTCCTAAGCACTATATGTAGCAGCGACTACGACTCTTTTCAGCCCTCAGGACATGGAGCAGCAGGTGTGCTTCCACACTCTCTCTTGCCCTGAATCATGTGGGCAGGCCCGCAGCCTATGCACAGCATGGAGGGGGTGCTCCTGCTGCTGCACACAGTGTCCAGGTCTGATGGCAGGTGCTGCTGTAGTCTCTTGAGCACTACAACTGCAGTGACTGTGAATCCTTTCAGCAGCCCTCAGGCCTTGGAGCGGCGGACCTGCCGCTGCGATTTGCTCTTGCCCTGAATCATTGGGGCAACGCCTGCAGCCTGTGTGTGGCATGGAGGGGGTACTCCCACTGCTGTACACAGTGTCCTGGTCTGGTGGCAGTCACCACTGTCACACTCAAACGTCTCAGACTTGGTCTCCTCAGGCTCAGATGATGCATCTGTGGGGTGGCTGTAGACTCTTCAGGTGGGGTGGGCTCCCTGTGTGGGTGATCAGAGCCAGGCTGGGGGTGGGGTGGGAGCAGCTTGGCAGGTGTGGGGCAAGGGACAGGGTGGGGGATGGGGAGGGCCTGGGAAGGCAGGGTCTCCAGACCAAGCCCTGAAATCTTGGAGGACTGCTGCAGGACCTCCCACAAGGAGAGGGGTGGGATGCTCAGGCCACACCTCAGCCAGATGCCCTGTGGGCCCCTCCTGTGGCCACCTCCTCCCTGGGGCCTGCCTCATCCAATGACCAATTTCTGCCCCATTCATGACTCTGCTGGTCCTCTCACATCTGTTTATTTATCAGATAATATTTTCTCTACTCCAGAACTCCTCCTCAAAGAGTTGTAGTCCTAACCTCGCTCATGACATATTATCATAATTTGTCCCTGCTGTACACTTAATAGTGTTTTTTGTAGAATTTTACAGCTGAATGATGCTTCCACAGACAAATTATGACAGAAAAGCATGTTCCTGTTGATGATAATTACTAGGGCAGAGCTCCAGGTGCCGTTTCACTACAATATCTGAAATGCTCAACTAAAATTCCCTCACTCTATGACTTATGAGCCTTCCTGCCCTGTGGGGAACATGGGACCCAAGAGTAGCATTGTTTTGTATGTACTATGGCTTCTGTCCTGTGCCAGGGAATTTTAGTGCTTTATTTACATGATGAGAGTCATTGAACCCTCCAATAAGAGATGGATCTTTGAATTGTTGCACACTACCCTTCAATAGATTCCAAAGTAGTCTGGTCAGATATCCAAGGATGAGGAGGATGGAGCCAGGGTTTCACTGATATTGCCTGCATCCCCATGTGGAGGAGTCAAGACGATTAAGAGCCAGTATATGCAGAGGGTGGGGACAGAGTACAGAGGGAGGCTAGTGTAGCTATTGAAGAAGAGATGCTAATGCACCTAACCAAGAAGTATTAAACCAGAATTCCTATAACGGTGCCCTTGGTTTTGGATACAAGAATCTCCATGTAACATACACCAGGTTCTTCTAGGATTTGACATCAGGGAAGGTATTAAATAATACCTCTACCTGGGCTAATGAAAGAATGGTAAAATCCCATGACTTTCAATTTGTTATCTATAAAATAAGGATATTTGTATCTTCCTTATGATCATCAGTAGCTAAAGCCTTCTCACTGTGACCCTAGGAAGAGTGCTTCACCTGTTTCTCTTAGATCATCCTTCATGCCAGTGTGGTTTGAGCTGACAGATTCATTACCATGTGAGGGTTTAGGATTTCATGACTGGTGTATGTACAAGTGGTGTGAAAGACTGGAGTCTCATGGCTTCTTTTACTTTCCTCAGCTTTGTCTGCTTACTTATCAGAGCATCCTTTGGTGAGAATACTAAGGAAGACAGGAGGTAGCTGAGCTCTTGAGAATGCAACCACAGGTGAACTTGCTCTTCTTCCTGAATTGATACTTCTGTTATCAGCAGATGGGTAAGTGTCTCCAGTTGGCCTGGATCTTCTAAGTGCACCCAGAAAATATTGATGCTATGTTCCACGAGGATTCTGGGAGGCTTATGGCAGGTCCCAGGCTGATAAATAAGAAATCTCCTTCCTACATTTACACTGATTTAGTCAATTCTCCACTAAGGATGTCCTTGCAGAGAAGAGATGTGAACGCTTTTTTTTTTTTTTTTTCAAATTCACCGCATAGCCTTGGTGGGAAAATAACTCACTCATTATCCATGTTAATGGCTACAGTGGCCTTAGGCCTGTAGTTAACACAGGTGCATAGATGAGTACAAGTAAATGTTATAATCCAGTGGAGGGGAGGCATTTCAAGTGAATTCAATCAACCCAGTGTCACAGGGGCTGGGGTGGAGGCTGTGTAGCATTGAGATGGTGGGTTCAAGAGAGGTTTAGACCACAGAGAACAATGAGGAATCATTTATTTATTTTCACCAATTTTAAATTTATTAAAGTTTATAAAAAATACTTGAACATTTTTACAACTTTTAAAAAGGATAACTAAAATTCTGTTTACTCTGCTTCCAAAAACCCAGTTTGTCTCTTCGCAATTAACTTTTGATCAAATTTTAAAACTGAAAACAATGTATGGAGAGTATTTTCCTAATTGTTGTGGTGCGTTGAGGAGAAGGAGTATACTAGATAGAATAAAACTTCAGATTCTGTGGCCATTTTGGGGGTACTGGAGTGACCATATACAACTGAGAGGCTTCTGTTACCTGTTAGCAGATGGATAGGGCTAAACTACAATGATAACTGATGTTTGGAGGTCCCAGAGAAAATTGACAATGGAAACCTCACTGTAGGTGGAGCAGGCTAGGGCCATCCTTCTGGATAGAACTGTCAGGGGCCCTTGGGTTGTGTTTCTGGACCATCTGTCCTTCCACCTTGTAGTGAACATGGGAAATGTATAGAGATCATAGACAGAGGCTGCACCTGCTAATCCATATTCTCTATTAAGTCTGTTCCATTCTGCAGAATGGTCAGTATTATTTCATTGTTCTCTACCTTTAAATAACATACTTATTGCTTATGTGTATTGAGTGTTTGATATAAAGAAAGTGCTTTGCAAATTAGCTCATTGGATCTGTCAACATTTGTAAAAGGTTGTTAAGCCATTTCACAAAGGTTCATATAAGGGAAATCTTTACACATAATCACAGTTATATGTCACAGGCATTAGATATTGCCTGCTATGTGATGAGTCTGTGATTTACTTTAAATTGGTGAGGAGAGTCTAGTTATGTATTCTTAAGATGACAACCAATAAACTATATTAAATACACCAGTCTGTAAATGATATTTATCACATTTTTGGGAAATGTCCAGTTTATTTCACATTGCACATCATGTGATATTCCTTTATAATGAAGCTAGTATGTATTAAGGCTGGTACAGACTGTACATATGTTTGTGTTTATGCATGAACAACACATGCCAGATCAACACAGGGAAGCTTTTGGCTGGAACCTCAAAGAGGGCTTGAGTTTTCTATACCTACAGCCTCCATTCTCCAGCACGATCATGTCAACTCTCTGCCTCTAGAGTCTGGTAGAGATGATGTCCCTGTCTAAACCAGAATGTCCATGTTTTAGGAGTCAGTGACCTTCATGAATGTGGTTCTGGGCTTCACCTAGGAAGAGTGGGCCTTGGTGGATGCATTCTGGCAAAAGCTGTACAGAGATGTGATGCTGGAGAACATCTCATCTTGTCTCTGTGGGTGACTCTGTCAATAAAGATTTATTTATTCAACAAGTATCCAGAGAAGTTTCCACATATCAAGCTTCCCCCTCAGCTCTCATTTTTCTTCTTTCATAACACTTACAACTACGTGAAGGTAAATCTGTTTATTCATTGATTTACTGACATGTAATTTGTCCCCCCACTAGAATATAGTGTTCTTGACCACAATTTCATGTCTTTGTTGCTGCTCTATTGCCAGCACCCATAACAGTGCTGGAAACTCAATGGATTTTTAAAAAATGAATAAACAATAAGATTAAACAATTCCTAAGTAATTATTCTGTTCTAAGCACTAAGCCCATAGTCTGACACCACAGTAGAAAAAACAGCAGGCAACATAAACTTAGATTATTCTGGATTAACTGGAAACATTCAATTCCTCCCTTGTTGAAAACACTGGGAATCCCTACTCTGTGAACTTGCTCATGCACATCCACAACGAGTTCCTCAGTGCTTTGGGCTTGGTGTCAGGGTCTTCCTCCTGCTCTGCCCAAGGGCCTACAAGGTTTTCTTCAATGCTCATGTGGTTGTTCATTGAGATCCTGTCCTGGACTTGAGGACTATGGTTCTTAAAACAGAGTTCAAAATTCAAGTGCCTTTTTCCCATGAACAGGGTTTCAGCTCTGTGCTGGGAGCTGTGTTACCAATGCCTATACAGCCGTCTGACAGGGTCTGGGCTGAGAAGGGCCAAGGGGCGCAGGGATGTCCCTTGGTGAAGAATGGCTGGCCGACACCCCTGATATTTTCTGAAATGTATGCATGCTTTCTATCAAGGTTATGACTATACTTGTTTCTGCTTTATATAGTTTAACTTAGCTTTTCAGCCTGATGCTTTACTAGCAAAATGATATTTTCTCTGGGCAGTGTGCTCAAGGTACAATTAGTACCTCCTGAAAGACAAAGGAATGCTTTCACCCCCTAAGGGGTGCGGGAATGTAAAGAATTTTAACTCCTCGCTGAGAATGCACATAGTCCTGGGGATAAGATACCCTGGAGTTGCCTTTTGTTCCCATTAACCCTCTACACTAATGATGTAGATGATTGATGGAGGGAGGGGTAGCTCCCCCAGGACGTGAACAGATGGAATGCTGTCCTGTCCGGAGGTCTGGACTTTCTCTGTGCCTTTGATTTAACTTTACCATGAATTAAAACAGATGTCAAGGTACCTATCTCTTTTAGCTTAGAGACAATAAATAATAGTTAATTGCAGAGAAGATGATTATTAACCTTATGCTCTATAGAATGGAATGCTAATAAATATTCTTGTGCTCACTTTGTACCTACTTATCTCTCTGAGAATATTTGTAGAGCTATTTCTGTACTAATCCTGAAAAATATAAAAACGACACTTGTGCACAGTAAAGACAGACTTGATTGCACCGACTCAAGTCTCACGTCGCTTCTTTCACTGCACCGACTCCATCCCTCCCTCAGGAACCTGGACTCAGCTGGAGCAGGACTCCGGCAGCTCTGCAAATCAGACATAATTTCCCACTGGAGCAAGGAGAGGAGTTGTGGAGGGAAGAAAGAGGATTCCCACAAGGCCTGAGGCTGGGTAAGCTCCAGGCATGTGTGCTCACTATGAGGGGAAGCCCAGTCAGTGAGGCAGTGAGGACCTTGGTAATGCCAACTGCAGATTTCCTTAAGTCAATGGTCTTTTCAAGAAAGTATGAGAAGCCAGTGGGGAAAAAAATTCTCAATGGTGCCATTATTCCTAACATTTATCAATGTCTTTTATTTATAGTTTATGTCCTCTTTGGAGTGAAAGTTTCATGTTGTGACCTTTGTTCCCATCCCTTCCCTTTGATGATTTCTTCTCTCATAACCTTACCAAAATCTCATCTTAATTTTCTCTTCAATCTTGAAACCATTTTGTAATTGTCAGTGCTCTAAAACATGTTTCTACTCACTGGTGCATTGCTCCATTTCACATTATTTTTCTTCACAATATTTGCCTTGCACACTCTACAACATTTTGGTTCCCTAATGCCTCTCTAGAAATTTATTTTTTTATTTACTTTAGGTAGGAGAAGTGACCTTTAAAACCAAGAAATGGTACCTATGCCAGATATCTGCAGGAAGGACCCATCTAACTGAACGGTGATGGTAAGTTTCTTGGGTTGAACCCTGGTCCCCTACATTAGAGGCCTGGGAATAGGATGATTTTTAGTACTGCACAATAACATGACTATAATTTGAGTTGGGAATAAGTGCTGTCCCAGCAGAAAGTCTTGTCTAATTTTAATTTTGGAAAGATATTAACCTGAGCTCAAAGCTATAACCTGAGTTCTTATAAAAGGACAATTGTATAAACATGGCTCAAATACCTAGTCTATGAAACACAATGAAGTTACAAAATTAATCAACTGTACAGTTGAGATGTTATAGAGAAGAAACCTCAGTGCATGCAAGAGAGTATCACACCATGTGTATGTAACTTACATGGGGAACGTTTTTAACCAGGAACTGTGACTGACTGATTAGCCTAGAATTCATATGTAGAGAAAAGAATGAGTGTCTGTGGGCAGTCTTTTAAATGCCTCTTATCTCCTCCAATAAGCAGAAATCTCACACTGGGGAGGAACCCATTGAATAGAATTAGTGTGAGAAGCTTTCATTCACAGATTCACAGTGACTTAACATGTGTGAAGTCACATGGCCCCAGGAAGCCCACCTCCATAAGCTGTTGGACCAACTGAGGCAGCAAAGCCATTAGGAAACACTGAAGTTTCACCTGGAAAATGCCAAAGATATTCTCCAGAACATGAAATCCTGGTAGGCAGACCAGATTCAAAAAGACAGAAAAGGATCACCCAAAATCCATATTTAACGTCAGATGCAGCCTGTTTAGGAGCCCAAAGGTATGCCCAGGAAGTTCAAGATGAAAATCTTGCCTCTAACTTTGGAGAATGTTGTGGTCTTTGCTGCTCTGCTCTCAGCCAACTCAGAATGTTCCAGGGAGAATTTTGATCTGAATAGCTTATGGAGGGAGGTTTCAAGCCCATGTAATTTAAACAAGTGCAGGCAGAGTGATGGCTGTAACTCAACAGAGCAGGGCTCCTGGAGTGGTGAGAATCAGTAGGACAGATGGGAGAGATGGGGGGTGAGGAGGGTGCAGGTGTGCCAACCATGCACTCCTCAGGTGCCTGAGATGCTGGATGTCTGGGAAGCAGCTACTACCAAGGCCTCTAACACCACAGCCACCATCAGTGTCATTTCCCTAACCACCAAGAACACCATTGCAGTGGGCTGGACAGGGAGGTGAGACGTAGGTTCCAAGGTCACCCTCATGGTATCAAACCTGGAGCTGGGCATGTCATGATTGGATCCAATAGGAGTGGCAGGGCAGAGGAATTACCCTGAGGCAGGGGTGTGAAGATCCCCAAGTCCCTCTCCAAGTGTCATTCGTGGCATCTGTCCATCTGTTGAGCTGAGGTGGGCCCCTGCTCCAGAGGTGGCCAGAGGCAGCCCAGTCCATGTGCCACACCACAGGGGGCCTCTGCCCACCCAGTGCATCCCAGGAGACTGTGGGGCATCACCCTCACTGCTGGTGCTCTTGCACTAGCTGCTGCCAAGGCCATCGTCCTCCCTCTGAAGCCCGGCCTGGGCCAGAAGGGGCTCAGACATGGAGGGGCTAAGACACAGGTTGGGCACACCAGCTGCTTGGCAGCCTCCTGCTCCAACTAGGTTGAGGACAACTGCCAGGGAACTTTCAGGTGTCAGGGCCCTTTCCCCCACCCTAGACCCTTGACAGAGTCTCAGCCTGGGAAGCTGGGATGGCCTGCCTCCTTCAGACAAAGCAGGCTCCCCCATAGGATGCACCTCTTCCTGTGCCTTGCCTCACTGCACCCATGGAGATGGCCTGCCACAGCCCTTAGTTGTGGATTTCTCTCAAGAGTAGAGCTCTGGGCAGCAGGAGGGCATGGCTTTCCTGACTCCAGAGTGGAGGGCGGTACCAGCCCACAGAAGGGCAGGTGTGCTGGTTTCCCCACTCTTTCTGCAGGGGGCATGGCATGCCTAGTGTGGCCTCACTCCTTTGGCTAGCATTCCTCAGCCCTGTTGACTTGTCAAACCTTTCCTGCTCCCTGTGTTGAAAAGTTACTTCCTGATGGGAAGCCTCATTTTTTCAAATAAAGGAGGCCCCGGATGACCAGCATGCAAGAACAATAGCCTTACCCTGACCCCTAGTCCCTGATGGGCAAAGAGGGGCAGAAAGCCACTTCCAAAGGATGGGAGCAGGACCTGAGCAGAAGAGGAGGCGGGGATGTGAGGCACAGCTGTAGGAGTTGGTCAGCCCAGTTCACATGCAGCTGCACCTGGCCACAGCCAGTGGGCTCCCAGACACTTTCAGTGCCACAAGGACCTGTCCATCGGCAAGCCAGAGGGCCTCTCCACGTCCAGAGTCACCATCGCCATGCATGCATGAGAAGGGTTTTACTCCATGGAGTGGGGCTTCCAGAATGATAACAGTCAATAGGGCCCATGGAATTTGTCAGTCAGCTGGGTAGGGGTAGGTGTACCCACCATCCTCTCCTCATTTCTCTGAGATCCCAGATGTGGTGAGAGTCACTTGAGGTTTCTATGAGGTTAGTGGAGTTCTCACTGTGTTGTAGCAGGTCTTGGTGAGGTAATGGTTGGTCTCTGTGATGTCGGGGGATGTCTCAGTGAGGTCAGAGGAGGTCTCTGTAATGTCACTGGAGGTCTCTGGGAGGTCATGGGAGTTCTCTGTGAAGTTAGGAGACATCACTTGAGGGCAGAGGGGCTCCCTGTGAGGTCACTGGAGATCTCTGTGTGATCAGAGTAGTCTCTATGTGGGCTTGGGAGGTCTCTGTGTGGTCAGGCGTAGTGTCTCTGATGTCAGGGGATGTCTCTGTGAGGTCAGGTGAGGTCTCTGTAAGTTCAGAGGGGGTCTCTGTGATGTTGGAGGAGGTCTCTGTTAGGTCAGCAGAGGTCTCTGTGAGATCAGGGGTTTCTGTTAGGTCAGGAGAGTTCTCTGTGTGTTCAGAGAGGGTCTCAGTGAGGTCAGATGGGGCCTCTATGAAGTCAGAGGTAGTCTCTGTGAGGTCAGGGTGTTACCGAAATCGAAGTAGGTTCCCTCCTTGCAAATTAAGTTAGCATTGGCACTCTTAAGGAGCCCCCAAGCTGTTTGTTTGGGGACCTATATCTTCCCTCATTGGTTTATCATCCAGCTCTTGACTATTGGGGACCACTGGTAACCCTGTGTAGTGGCTTTTCTTACTTCATCAGGGGAATACACTGGGGTAAATTCATAGAAAGGTAGAATGGGAATTAAGATAATTAGAGAACCTCTGCTAATATAGCAGCCCTTTTTACAGCTGTATCTGCCAAGTTATTCCCTTTTATGGCCTGTGATTCCCCACTTTGAAGGCCTTTACAATGGACCACAGCTACTTCCTTGGGGCCCTGTACCACTTCCAGCAGTTTAATGATGTCAGGACCATGTTTAATTTCAATGGCTTGCTCTGGAGACCTCTGAAGCTAGCAATCATTTCTTGGCAAGCATGAGTGAGTAATAGGCCCATTGGAATCAGGGAGCAGGATATCTGGGTTTAAGGTATGACAGGGTTTTAAAGAAATATGAGGGGAATCTAGCAGCATAGCGTGATATTGTATTAGTCTATTCTGGGTTGGCCAGAGATGTCCTTTAGTCTCTAGTTGGCTAGAGACTTGATGAGGGGGAGTCCACACCATCATAGGTTGACCCATAGTCAGTTTGTCTGCTTTCTGGATTAAGAGTCAGATGGCAGCTACAGCTCTCAAGCATGGTGTCCATCCCGTTACCATGGTGTCTAGCTTATCCCATTCAAAGGGGTCCATTTCTGGCCCCTGTAGTTTATAATAGAGAGGCTTAACAATTAATCTAAAGTTAGGGATCCAAATGTGGCAAAACTCAGTCATGCCCTAGAATCCTGGTAGTGGCCTACGAGTTTTTGGTGAAGCAAGTTGACATATTACCATTTTCCTCTCTAGGGGAAGGCTATGTTTTCCTCTTGAAATGACGAACCCCAAGTACTTTACGGTCCCTTTAGATATTTGTGCCTCCCCTTTAGGAACTTCATATCCCTTACCAGCTAAGAAGTTTAACACATTTAACTCAATTCTGACACTTTCTACCTGGGGATAGAATCGGGTACCACACGTTAAGGGTTCAGTCCCACAGGATTACCCTTCTTCTCCCATCTTGATGCCAATTGTAAGTTCAGGTTGTCACCTGTGCTTCTGACTGACCAGCCACAGACCAGAGGTTCCCACAACCCCCTCCTAGGGTTTGATTAATTTGATAGAACTGTTCACAGAACTCAAGAAACCATTTTACTTAACAGTCAGATGGAAGAGATGCATAGAGAAAAATATGTCAGGAAGGGATGTGGAGCTCCCAGACCCTCTCTGGGCATGCCACTCTTCCTGAATCTCCATGTGTTCACCAACCTGGGAGCTCTCTGAACACCATCCTTTTGGGTTTTAATGGAGGCTTAATTACATAAGCATAGTTGAATAGATCATTGGCTGTTGGCAATTGATCTCAATCTTCAGCCTCTCTCATCTCCTGTAGGTGTGTGTGTGGGGGGGGGGTTGGGGCTGAAACTTCCAACCCCAAATCACACAATTGGTTTCCCTGGCAAGTAGCCCCCATGCTTAGGGGCTTTCCAAAAGTCACCTTACTGACATAAATTCAGGTGGGGTTGAAAGAGGATTGTTAGGAATAACAGAAGAGACCCATTTCACCTTTATTGATTTGCAGTTATTTCAGGAACTGAGAACTAAAATAATTATTATAACAAAAGATGTCCCTATGGTGGCTCTAACATGGGAAACAGGAATTATAGGAGCTCTTTGCTGGAAACAAAATGAAGATATTTACTATTATAAATCCAGTACTGTACAGCATTGACAGCACTAAGGTCTTGAACAAATCTATATTCCCTTGTTCCAGCTTATTGAGGCCCCTAACTTAGATAGCATGTCCATCCCTAGAAGGGGAACAGGGCATTCTGGAACATACAGAAAAGAATGGTTCAGCATTTTTGATCCATTTTAACAAGTCAAGGGCTCCAGAAATCTTTTGGTCTCTCCCTTTACTGATACCTCTTTTAGGTCACACTTTCTTTTATAAAGGATTTCCCTTTTGGGAATTCAACACTGAGAATATGTCTCCATCATTGAGCAAAAACATTCAACATGTTCTCCTCCTACTGCCAAGGTCACCCAGTTAAGTTCACACATTCTGCTTTGGCAGCCTGGGGTTTATCAGTTCAGACCCTGAGTGCAGACATGGCACCATTTGGCAAGCCATGCTGTGGTAAGCATCCCACATATAAAGTAGAGGAAGATGGGCATGGATGTTGTCTCAGGGCCTGTCTTCCTCAGCAAAAAGAGGAGGATTGGCACCAGTTAGTTCAGGGCTAATTTTCCTCAAAAAAAAAAAAAACTGTAACAACAAAGAAGGGCACTATATAATGATAAAGGGAGCAATCCAATAAGAGGATATAACACTTGTAAATATCTATGCACCCAACAGAGGAGCACCTAAAAATATAAAGCAATTATTAACAGATATAAAAGAAAAAATAGTAACACAATAATAGTAGGGGACTTTAACATCCACTCACACCAATGGATAGATCATCCAAACAGAAGATCAATAAGGAAATATTTTCTTAAAGGACACATTAGACAAGATGGACTTAGTAGATACATGCAGAACATTCCATTCAAAAGCCTCAGAATTCACATTATTTTCAAAGGTACATGGAACATTCTCCAAGACTGATCACATATTAGGCCACAAAACAAGTTTCAATAAATTTAAGAAGATTGAAGTAATACCAAGCATCTTTTCTGGGCACAAATATATGAAACTAGAAATCAATGACAGGAAGAAAATCAGAAAGGCCTCAAATATGTGGAGATTAAACAAATGCCACTGAACAATTATTGGGTCAATGAAGAAATCAAAGGAGAAATCAGAAAATACCTGGAGACAAATGAAAATGAAAATATGACATGCCAGAATTTATGGGATAAAGCAAATTGATTCTAAGAGGGAAGTATATAGCAATACAGGCCTACCTCAACAAACAAGAAAAGTCTCAAACAAACAATCTAACAGTGCACCTAAACAAACTGGAAAAAGAAGAAAAAACAAAGCCCAAATTGAGTAGAAGGAAGGAAATAATAAAAATCAAGCGGAAGGAAATGAAATAGAGACTAAAATAATAGAAAAAAAATCACTGAAACAAAGAGCTGGTTCTTTTAAAAGATAAAACTGACTAACCTTTAGACTCACCAAGAAAAAAGAGAGAAGGCTCAGAAAAATAAAATCAGAATGAAAGAGGAGAAATTACAATGGACACCTCACAAATAGAAAAGGTTATAAGCCAGTACTGTGAAAAGCTATATGCCAACAAATTGGATAATCTAGAACAAATGAACAAATTCTTAGAATCTTACAGCTTTCCAAAACTGAATCAAGAAGCAATAGAGAATTTGAATAGATCAATAACCAGTAGGAGATAGAATGGGAAATCATAATCCTCCCCCACAATAAAAGGACCAGACCGGCTTCCCTGGTGAATTCTACCAAACATTAAAAGAATACTTAATACGTATCTTATCAAACTCCTTCAAAAAGTTGAAGAGGAGGGGGACCTTCCTAGCTCATTCTACAAAGCTAACATAACCCTCATACCAAAACAGACAAAGGCAACACAAAAAGAGAGGATTGCAGGCCAATATCACTGATGAACATTGATGCAAAAATCCACAACAAAATCCGAACACATCAAATATACCAATACATTAAAGTGACCATACACTGTGATCAATTGGGATTTATTCCAGAGATGCAGGGATGGTTCAATATCCACCAATTAATCAATGTGCTACACCACATTAACAAAATGAAGAGTAAAAATGAAATTAAGAAAATGAGGAATAAAAATGAAATGATCATCTCAATAGATGCAGAGAAAGCATTTGACAAGATACAGCAGCCAGTTATGATAAAAACTCAGAATAAAATGCGTAAAGAAGTAGTATGCCTCAACATAACAAAAGCCTCATATGACAAGGCCACAGTTAATATTCTCAGTGGAGAAGAACAGGAGCCAGACGAGGATGCCCACTTTCACCACTCTTATATATAATATAATATATATATATAATGTAATATAATATTGGAAATCTTAGACTAATCAAGCAAGAAAAAGAAATAAAAGGGATCCAAATCGGAAAGGAAATGAAACTGTCACTGTTTGCAGGTGACATGGTTTTATATATAGAAGGCCCTAAAGAATACACAAAAAAACTTGTAGAAATAATAAATGAATATCATCAAATTGCAGGATACAAAATCAACATACTAAACTTAGTGGCATTTATATCCACTAACAAGGAAGTAGCAGAAAGAGAAATTAAAAAATCAATTCTGGTTACAATGGCATGAAAAGAATGACATATATAGGAATAAACTTAACCAAACAGGTGACATATCTGTACACTGAAAACTTTAAAACACTGTTGAAAGAAATTGAAGAAGACACAAAGGAGTGGAAGGATATTCCATGCTCTTGGATTAGAAGAGTTAACATAGTTAAATTGTCTATACTTCCTAAAGCAATCTACAGATTCAATGCAATCCCAAAGATCCAAAAGCGTTTTTCACAGAAATAGACAAAGAATCCTAAAATCTATATTGTTCGAAAAAGACCCCAAATAGCCAAAGTAATCCTGAGAAAAAAAAGAAAAGCCACAGGTATCACACTCCCTATAGTAACCAAAACAGCATGGTACTAGCACAAAAGCAGACACACAGATCAATGGAACAGAATCGAGAGCCCAGAAATAAACCCACATATATATGGACAACTAATTTTTGACAAGGCAGCCAAGAACATACAATGGAGAAAGGAAAGTCTCTTCAATAAATGGTGTTGGGAAAACTGGACAGCCACATGCAAAAGAATGAAAGTAGACCATTATCTTACACCATGCACAAAAATCAACTCAAAATGGATTAAAGACTTGAATGTAAGATCTGAAACCATGAAACTTCTAGGAGAAAACATAGGCAGTACGCTCTTCAACATCAGTTTTAGTAGCATTTCTTCAAATACCATTTCTCACTAGGCAAGGGAAACAGTATAAAAAATAAACAAATGGGACCACATCAAACTGAAAAGCCTCTGCACAGCAAAGGAAACCATCAACAGAAGGAAAAGACAGCCTAACATTGGGAGAAGATACTTGCGAACCAGATATCAGATAAGGGGTGAATATACAAAACATATAAAAAACTCATACAACACACAACAAAAAAGCTAACAACCCAATTAAAAAATGAGCAAAAGATCTGGTCAGATATTTCTCCAGAAAAGATATACAGATGGTCAACAGGGACATGAAAAGATGATCAACATCATTAACTATCAGGGAAATAGCAAATCAAAACTACAATGTGATATCACCTCACTCCCATCAGAATGGCTATAATTAACAAGACAGGAGACAATAAGTGTTGGAGAGGATGTGGAGAGAAGGGGACCCTCATATACTGCTGGTGGGAGTGCAAACTGGTGCGGCCACTATGTAAAACAGTATGAAGATTCCTCAGAAAATTAAGCATAGATCTACCATATGATCCAGCTGTTCCACTGCTGGGTGTTTATCCAAAGAACTTGAAAACACAAATGCATAAAGATACATGCATCCCTATGTTCACTGAGGCACTACTCACAATAGCCAAGACTTGGAAGCAACGTAGGTGCCCATCAAGTGAAGAAGGGATAAAGAAGATGTGGTGTATATATGCACAATGGAATACTACTCAGCCATAAGAAATGATGAAATCCAGCCATTTGTGACAGCATGGATGGACCTTGAGGGTACTACGCCAAGTGAAAAATGTCTGAGGGAGAAAATCAAATACCGTATGATCTCATAAGTAGAAGATAAAAATGACAAACAAACACATAGCAACAGAGGTTGGATTGGTGGTTACCAAAGGGGAAGGGGGAGGGAGGAGGGCACAAGAGGTGACTAGGCACATGTGTGGTGATGGAATGTAATTAGTCTCTGAGTTGTGAACATGATGTAATCTACACAGATTTCAAAATATAAGATGTACACCTGAAATTTATTTAATGTTATAAACAAATGATACTGCAATAAAACATAATATAATAAAGAAAAAAGTCACTTATGAAGAGGATATTAAAGAGCCACAAGCAGGAATTTTTCTAAACAGTGTACCCATATTGATTGAAGGTTACAGATAATCTGTCTGAGCTGTAGTGAAAGGTTTTGAATCTCTACTTGGAAGAAGTCCCTTGACAGCTACTGGCAGCTGAGTTCAGCAGGAACATGCTTCCATGACGTGAGAGGGAGTTCCTGAGTGAAGGCCATGAACTGCAATATGTGGAAAGGAACTTACCAGGACAATCCTAAACAACAGCAGGCCAGAGCTGTTCTGCACAGTGTTCTTTCCTTGAATGCACGTTATTGATATTCTCTGTGAGCTGTAATGAAAAGTGTATAAGCTCTCCTATAGAAATGTCGCATGCAGTTCCTGGCAAGCTGAGCTCAGCAATAGTTTTCCCTCATCATGGGAGTGGGAGCCTGTCTGTGTACTAAATGGCAAAGTAACAAAAGTCACTTTTCAAGAAGACCATAAAGAGTTACAAGCAGGAGTTTTTTCCACCGTGATCCGTTGCTGAGTGGATCTTACAGACAATTGATTCCAGCTGTGGCGAAAATGTTGCACTCTCTTTGGAAGAAGTTCCTTCTCATCTTCAGGCAGCTGAGTTCAGCAGCAACATGTTGGGACAGAGAATCTGAGTGAAGGCCATGAACAGCAATGTGCATAAAGGAACTTACCAGGACAGTCCTAAACAACAGCAGGCCAGAGCTTTTCTGCATAGTGTACTTTCCTTGAATCTGTTCTAGATAGGCTATCCCAGCTATACTGAAATATTTAAAAGCTCTCCAGGGAAAAGGTCACTTCTAGCTCATCTGTAGTTTTCCTTCCTCCACTGTGTGTGAGACCCTGTATGTAGACTGCTCAGCATTGAGCTAAAAGTCACTTATGAAGATGATATAAAAGAGCCACAAGGAGTATTTTCTAAGCTGTGTACCCATATTGAGCCTAAGTTATGGATAATCTGTCCCAAATGTAGTGAAAACTTTTGTCTCTCCTTGGATGAAGTCCCCTCAGAACTATGAGCAGTTGAGTGCAGCAGGAACAGGCTATCATGACATGGGAGAAAGAGCCTGAGGAAGGCCACTCACTATAATGTGTGACCCACTTAACTAGGTGATCTGAAATAGCGAGAAGCCAGGGCTTTCCTGCACAGCGTACCTTCCTTGAATGGAGGTTATATATATTCTCTTCCAGCTGTAGTGAAATGTTTAAAAGCTCTCCTAGGTAAACATCTCTTGCAGCTCCTGAGAAGCTTAGCTCACCAATAGTGTAACTGAAACCGAAGTGGGTTCCCTCCTGATGACTTAAATCAGACTTTATGCCAGAATCAGTTGTCTCACAAGGTAAAGTATATTTGGGGCAAAATAGGAGGACATGATGAATCATTTCCAAAGTCATGACATCCTTGAATAAAGGGAAGCAGGAAATTTATTTGAGATGGGGAATGAATATTCAAAAGGGAGAAGTGTGTATTCTTTTGGGCAGGCTCAGTTGGAGACATGCTTCCACATACACTTCAGCTGATGGTAATAAGGCCTAAACTCCTCCTGGAGAGATTTTAGCATTAAAAATAAAGCAAAAGTCACAGGTGTAGCTCTTGTGGTGAGGCCTGGTCTGGTTCAGGGTGGTTGGTGCTGGCGTCTCCTTAACATAACAAAAGGAAAAAAGAACAATTTGGAAAAGTTAAAATATCTAAACCCACCCTTGGATTCCTTGGGGTATCTAGTCAGTGACAAAAGCCCTCCTCTAGTTTTTATGCTGCTCCTCGTTCTTGAGGGGCACAAGAAGAGGTCCATTTCTGTAACTGCTTCCTGCTGAGCATGGACATTGTCATAGGGACCAGTGGAGGAGAAGAATTTCCAGCTAATGTCAAATAGGTTTGGGGGGTCACATCAGGCATAGCCTCAAGTTGGCCGTAACACCTATCTGTAATTTTATAGCCTCAATGTATTTAGTGTACATTTAGGACCTGGGAGTACTTGCTCCCCCCCTCTAGATTCCACCAGCTCTTTTATGGTCTACATACTGGGTAGCCCATTTTTCTATCATGGACCTAGTCTTGCTGCCCAGGAACATGCAACCTCCTTGGAATCACACTGTGCCTAAAAGGTATGGGGTTGGTTAGGATCTGGAGCAGAGCCTTGGGTGGATAGCCAGTCATTACTTATCTGGACAGTGTTGCTGAAATAAGAGTTTCAAATCGGAGAGTGGCTAGTAGGAAAACTCGGAGTCCGAACTCTCTTGTTGTGCAGGGAAGGGCACTTTTATGTGTGTGTGTCCTTTGTTTGGTGGATCCAAGGGGTGGCTCCCTCTAATTTTAGGGAAGAGTGTGTGGTTAGTAACACCAAGCAAGGCCCTACACAAATAGGATTTAGCTGATCTTCGGACAAACTGCTTTTCCAGGTTTTAAGACAGCATCAGCACTCTTAAGGAATCCCCAAGCTGTTTGGGGGCTTGAATCACCCCTCGTTGGTTGATCATCCAGCCCTTGACTATTGGGGACCACTGGTAACCCTGTGTAGTGTCTTCCCTTACTTCATCCGGGGTAAGTTCACAGAAAGTGTAAGTTCACAGAAGGGTAGCGTGGGAATTCATGGTAACTGGAAAAGCTCTCCTAATAGAACGGCCCTTTTTGCAGCTGCAGCTGCCAGGTTATTTCCTCTTGTGGCCTCTGATTCTCCACTTTGATGGCCTTTATGATGGACTCAAGCTACTTCCTTGGGACCCTGTACCGTTTCTAGCAGTTTAAGGATCTCTGGCCCATGTTTAATGTCAGTGGTTCACTCTGGAGAACTCTGTGGCTAGCAATCACTTCTGGTCAAGCATGGCTAATAGGCCCATTGGAATCAAGGAGCACAGTAGCTGGGTTTAAGGCATGACAGAGTTGTAAAGAAATCTGAGGGGAATCTAGCAGCATAGCTTGATATTGTAGTATTCTACTTTGGGATAGCCAGAGATGTCCTTTAGTCTCTAGTAGTCCAGAGACTTGATGGAGGGGGGGCACAACACAATGGGTTGGGCTATAGTCAGTTGTTCTGCTTTCTTGATTAAGGGGCAGGTGGCAGCTACAGCTCTCAAGCATGAAGGCCAACCTCTCTCCACAGTGTCCAGCTGATCCCATTCAAAGGGGTCCATATCTGGGCCCTGTAGTTTATCAGAGTTTGGATTTGCATTTCCTTGATAGCTACTGATGTTGAGCATCTTTTCAAATGCCTGTTGGCCATCTGTATATCTTCTTTGGAGAAATCTCTCTTCAGATCTGTTGCCCATTTTTTAATACAGTTGTTTTTTTTGTTGTTGAGATGTATGAGTTCTTTGTATATTTTGGATATTAACCCCTTGTCTGATATATGGTTTGCAAATATTTTCTACCAATTGCTAGGTTGTCTTTTCATTTTGTTGATGGTTTCCTTTGCTGTGCAGAAGCTTTTTAGTTTGATGTAGTCCCATTTCATTTTTTCTTTTGCTTCCCTTGCCCGGTCAGACACGGGACTTGAAAATATGCTGCTCGGACCGGTGTCAAAGAGCACACTGCCTATGTTTTCTTCTAGAAATTTCATGGTTTCGGGTCTTATATTCAAGTCCTTAATTGATTTTGAGTTGATTTTTGTGCATGATGTAAGGGAATGGCCTACTTTCATTCTTTTGCATGTGGCTGTCCAGTTTTCTCAACACCATTTATTGAAGAGATTCTCCTTTCCCCATCATATGCTCTTGGCTCCCTTGTAGAACATTAGCTGTCCATAAATGTGTGGGTTTACTTCTGGGCTATCATTTCTGTTCCATTGATCTGTGTGTCTGCTTTTGTGTGAGTACCATACTGCTTTGGTTACTATGGCTTTGTAGTATATTTTGAAATCAGGGAGTGTGCTATCTCCAGCTTGGTTTTGTTTTTTTTCTCAGGCATCCTTTTGCTATTCGGGGTCTTTTGTTGTTCCATACAAATTTTAGGATTCTTTGTTCTATTCCAGTGAAAAATGTTGTTGGAACTTTGATAGGGATTGTGTTGAATCTGTAGATTGCTTTAGGAAGTATGGACATTTAACGATGTTAATTCTTCCAATGCAAGAGCACGGCATATCTCTCCACTTCTGTGTGTCTTTGATTTCTTTCAACAATGTTTTATAGTTTTTGGTGTGCAGATCTTTCACCTCTTTGGTTAAGTTTATTCCTAAGTATTTTATTCTTTTTGTTGCAATTGTAAATGGGATTGTATTCTTAATTTCTCTTTCTGCTACTTCATTGTTAGTGTATAGAAACACAACCAATTTTTGTATGTTGATTTTATATCCTGTGATTTGACTGTATTCACTTATTATTTCTAAAAGTTTTTTAGTGGATTTTTTAGGATTTTCTATATATAAAACCATGTCATCTGCAAAGAGTGACAGTTTCACTTCTTGTTTTCCAATATGGATCCATTTTATTTCTTATTCTTGCCTGATTGCTCTGGTTAGGACTTCCAATACTATGTTAAATAAGAGTGGTGACAGTGGGCATCCTTGTCTGGTTCCTCTTCTTAGAGGGATAGCTTTCAATTTTTCTCCATTGAGAATATTTGCTGTGGGTTTGTCATATATGAACTTTATTATGTTGAGGTACTTTCCTTCTATGCTGATTTTATTCAAATTTTTTATCATAAATGGATGCTGTATCTTGTCAAATGCTTCTCTGCATCTTTTGAGATGATCACATGACTTTTATTCTTCATTTTGTTAATGTGGTGTATGACATCGATAGATTTGCAGATCTTGAACCATCCCTGCATACCTGGAATGAAACCCACTTTATCATGATGTATGATCTCTTTTAATGTATTGTTGTATTCTATTTGCTAGTATTTTGTTGAGGATTTTTACATCAATGTTCATCAGTGATATTGGCTTGTAATTTTCTTTTTTTGTGTGGTCCTTGTCTGGTTTTGGTATCAGGATAATGTTGGCTTGGTAGAATGAGGTAGGAAACCTCCCCTCCTCTTAAATATTTTGGAAGTTTGAGAAGTACAGGTATCACGTCCTCTTTGAATGTTTGGTAGAATTCACCAGGAAAGCCATCTGGTCCTGGGCTTTTATTTTTTGGGAGGTTTTTGATGTTTCGATCTCCTTACTGGTGATTGGTCTATTCATATTTTCTACTTCTTCTTGGTCCAGTTTTGGAAGGTTGCATGTTTCTAAGAATTTATCCATTTCTTCTAGATTATCCAATTTGTTGGCATATAGCTTTTCATAGTATTCTCTTATCTTTTGTATTTCTGAGGTGTCTATTGTAATTTCTACTCTTTCATTTCTGATTTTATTCATTTGAGCCTTCTCTCTTTTTTCTTTGTGAGTCTCACTAAGAGTTTGTCAACTTTGTTTATTTTTTCAAAGAATCAGCTTGTTTCATTAATTTTTTTCTATTTTTCAGTTTCTCTTTCATTTATTTCTTCTCTGATTTTTTTTATCTCCTTCCTTCTGCTGATTTTTGGCTTTGTTTGTTCTTCTTTTTCCAGCATGCTTAGTTGTGCTGCTAGATTGTTTACTTGGCATTTTTCTTTTTTGTTGTGGTAGGCCTGAATTGCTATAAACTTCCCTTTTAGGACCACTTTTGCTGTATCCCATAGGTTTTAGCATGTAGTATTTTCATTTTCATTTATCTCCAGGAATTTTTTTACTTCTTCTTTGATTTCTTCATTGACTCAATCATTGTTCCGTAGCATTTTGTTTAATCTGTACATTTTTGTGGCTTTTCTGGTTTTCTTCCAGTAGTTGATTTCTAGTTTCATACCTATGTGGTCAGAGAAGGTGCATGGTATTATTTTGATCTTCTTAAATTTATTGAGACTTTTTTTGTGGCCTAATATGTGATCAGCCTTGGAGAATGTTCCATATGTCTTTGAAAAGAATGTGTATTCTGTGGTTTTTGGAGGGAATTTTCTATGTATATCCACTAAGTCCATCTCATCATATGTGTCATTTAAGGCCAGTGTTTCCTTATTGATCTTCTGTGTGAATGATGTAATCCATTGGTGTAAGTGGAGTGTTAAAGTCCCCTACTATTATTGTGTTACTGTCTGTTTCTGCTTTTATGTCTGTTAATAATTGCTTTATCTATTTAGGTGCTCCTATGTTGGGTGCATAGATATTTACTAGTGTTATATCTTCTTGTTGGATTGTTCCTTTTATCATATGTAGTGCCCTCCTTTTTCTCTTGTTACAGTTTTTATTTTAAAGTCTATTTTGTCTGATTTAAGCATTACTACCCCCCTTTCTTTTCTCTGCCATTTTCTTGGAATATCTTTTTCCATCCTTTCACTTTCAGTTTGTGAGTGTCTGTAGGTCTGAAGTGTGTCTCTTGTATGCAGCATATATATATGGGTCTTGTTTTTTTATCCAGTTGGCCACTCTATGACTTTTGACTTGAGCATTTAGCCCATTGACATTTAAAATAGCTATTGATAAATATCTATTTATTGCCATTTTGTTACTTTTTTCTGGGTGTTTTAGTAGTTCTTCTCTGTTCCTTTCTTTTTCTCTTGCTCTCTTCCCTTGTGGTTTGATGGCTTTCTTTAGTAATATGTGTGATTTCTTTTGTCTTACTCATTTGCTAACTTATTATAGGTTTCTGATTTGTGATTATGATGAGGAATCTATATAATATTCTATGTATATGAAAGTCTATATTGAATTGATAGACTCTTTACCTTAACCTTTTTCTAAAAGCTCTACTTTTTCACTCCCCTCCTCCCACATTTTATGTTTTTGAAATCATATCTAAGCTCTTGTTTTGTGTGTGTCTATCCATTACCCTCTTATCATTGAAATAGGTAATTTTAGTACTTTTGTCTTTTAACTTTCATCTTATCTTCACAGGTGGTTGATGTGCTACCTTTACTATATTTTTACCTTTACCAGTGATTCTATTGCCTGGGTTTGGGGGGGTTGATAATTTTTTAATCTCTATTTGTGGTCATTGATTTCCCACTTAAATAAGTCCCTTCAGCATTTTTGTAGAACTTGTTTCTTGGGGATAAACTCCTTTAATTTTTGCTTGTCTGGGAAGCTCTTTATCTCTCCTTCCATTCTGAATGACAACCTCGATGGATAGAGGATTCTTGGCTGTAGGTTTTTTCCTTTTAGCACTTCAAATACATCATGCCATTCTCTTCTCACCTGTAAGGTTTTGGCTGAGAAGTCCACTGATAGCCTTATGGTCTTTCGTTTGTATGTCACTTGTTGCCTGTCTCTTGCTGTTTTTAGGATTCTCTCTTTATCTTTAATTTTGGACATTTTAATTATAATGTGTCTTGGAGTGGGCCTTTTTTGGCTTATCGTGTTTGGAGCTCTCTGTGCTTCCTGTACTTGAATGCCTATTTCCTTCCTTAGATTAGGAAAATTTTCATCTATTATTTCTTCAAATAAGTTTTCTGCCCCTTTGTCTCTCTCTTCTTCTTCTGGGACACCTATAATATAAATGTAAGTGTGCTTGATATTGTCCCAGAGTTCCCTTAGACTGTTCTCATTCTTTTTTCTGTTCTTCTTGGGTGATTTCCTCTAGTCTTTCATCTAGCTCTCTGATCTGTTCTTATGTATCCTGTACTCTATTAAGTCCCTCTAGTGAAATTTTTATTTCCAGTTTTGTATTCTTCATTTATGATTGGTTCTTTTTTATATTCTTCAGTTTTCTGTTGATAAGCTTATTGTGTTCAATCAGTCTTCTCCTAATATATGTGAGCATCCTTATGAGATTTTCTTTGAAGTCTTTGTCAGGTAGGTCACTTATTTCTGTTTCATTTAGTGCTTTTTCTGGGGTTTGTCCAGTTCCTTTGCTTGGAAGGTATTCCTTTATCTCCTCATTGTGCCTCTTTCTCTGTGCTTACTTCTATGTATTAGGTGAGTCGGCTATGTCTCCTGATCTTGGAGAAGTGGCCTTATGTAAGAGATACTTTTTGAGGCCCAGCAGTGTGCTTCCCTCTCATCACCAGTCCAAAAGACCCAGGAATGACCCATTTGTGGGCTATTTGTGTCCTTCTGCTGTGGCAGAGTTGATCTTAATGCAGATACCCAGGGAGACCAGTCTTCCCTTCCCTGGCCAGCTGTTTGTAAATCCGGTTTGGGGAGTGTCAGTACTGTTGGCTACAAGGCCTAACAGTACACTCCCATTGCAGTTTTCCTGTTAATTGGGGAGGTAACCAGTGTAGCTTGTTGCTAGGTTCAGGGGCTTACAGTTTATGTGTGCCTCAGGCCTGCAAGGCTGTTGTCAGGTCTCTTAGGATTGCAGCTGTGTGTGGTTGCCCCTAGGAATGGGAGCACCCAATTGTTTCAGCCTTTGGAAGGTGGGGCTGATCCTCTTTGTGGCTATTTGTGAAGCACAGGTCTAATGCCACTGATAAGCCCCAGCCCTCACAGGCCCACACACACTGTCAACACAGTCCTGGTCTGTGCACACTTCTTGACCCCCTGGAGCATACCCCGATGCCCCATTGCAGAGGCCCCCACCTCTCCACCAATGCCCCCCAGAGTTCACATGGTCCTCACACAGGCCCTGTCCCACAGATGCAGACACACTCACCTGCCTGTACAGGATCAAGGCACCCAGTCAAGGCAGGCCAACAAGTAGCCTGAGGACTTGCTGTTTGGTGGGGCAGGTCCCTAGGGCAGGCTGCTTGCCCTGGCTGAACTGGATTACTCTGTACTCTAGTAGGTGTGGCAGCCGCCTAAGCTAACAGGCCAGGGGAAGAACCTCAATGGTGTCTGCTGGATTCTGTGTCAGCATGTCTGGACCAGGTCAGAGCAGTGTGCCCCACCAATGTTGCAGTCTCCATAGAGGTCCCTCCTCTCACCAAGGTGCACCCAGAGCCCACCAGGTGAGTCTCTGTTCACCAAAGGACTGTCACCCTTCTCTCTGGTGATTTTAGGTTGCTGAGACAGGTGAGTTTGTATGTGGGCCCTTTAAGACCCAGGTCTTTTCAACTTTCCTCTGATAGCTTTTCTGGGGGTATTCCCTGATGCAGTTAATAGCCAGCAAAGCCAGATAGTAAGACCCTCATCTCAGTTGCACTGAGTCTGAAGGATGCTTATAGCAGTATTGGTCCCTGCTCTGCAACTCACTCCTCCAGGGAGGGCTGTGTACCTTAAGGTGGCTCCTGTCTGGCCAGCTGAGAAACTCTACTGCTCCTGAAGGTGATGTTTTTCTCCCCAGCAGGAATTTCTACCCCTTCCACCTTAGTCAGGACTGTCCCTTGTTGTGGGGGTTATTTTTATCCAGTTTTAAGTTTTCTATCCAGGGTAATTTTTCCAAAAATAGTTGTAACCTGGTTGTGTTTGTGGGAGGAGATGAGTTCAGAGTCTGCTTACACCACCATCTTGATGAGATCAGCTGTTCTGTGTTCTTGATTAAGGGGCTGATGGCAGCTACATCTCTCAAGCATGGAGGCCATCCTCTTGCCACAGTGTCTAGCTTATCCCATTCAAAGGGGTCTGTTTCTGGGCCCTGTAGTTTATCAGAGAGGCTTAGCAGTGAATCCAAACTTAGGGATCCAAAGATGGCAAAAACCAGCCATCCCATTTAGACACCTTATATCCCTTACTGGCTAAGAAGTTGAACATACTTAATTCTGACTCTATCTACCTGGGGACTGAATCAGATGCCACAGGATTACCCTTGGCTCCCCCACTTTGTAGATGCCAATTGTAAGTTCAGGTCGTCACCTGTGCTTCTGACCAACCAGCCACAAGATGGCAAGTCCACCCAACCCCCTCCTTGGGTTTGATTACTTTGATAGAGTGGCTCACAGAACTCAGGAAAAGCTTTTACTTATTAACAGCCAGATGGAAAGGATGCATAGACCAAAATACATGGGGAAGGGATGAGGAGATACCAGAACCTCTCTGGGTGTGCCACTTTCCTGAACCTCCAACTGTTCACCAATGCAGAAGCTGTCTGAACACAATCCTTTGGGGTTTTAATGGAGACTTAGTCACATAGGCATAGTCAATTAGATCATTTGTTTTTGGCAATTGAACTCAATCTGCAGCCCCTCTCCCCACCAGGAGGTGTGGGGAGGGGTCTTGACCTGAAACTTCTAACACCCAAGTCACACAATTGGTTTCCTTGGAAACGAGCCCCCAACCTTAGGGGCTTTCCAAAACTCACCTTGTTAGCATCAATTCAGGTGGGGTTGAAAGGGCCTTGTCAAGAATAACACAAGACCAACAATTTCACCTTTATTGCTCTGGAGTTATTTCAGGAACTGAGGACTAAAGTGATTACTATAACAAAAGATGCCCCATATGGCTTTCAGATGGGAAATTACAGCAGTTTTAGGAGCTCTGTGCCAGAAAAAAAATGAAGATATTTACTATTATAACTCCAGGACTGTACAACATTGATAGCGCTAAGGTCTTGAACAAATCTATATTCCCCTGTTCTGAAAACTTACTGATTATGGTCAAGATTCCTCTTTATGGCTTCTGGCTTCGAGGAGTATTTGTTTCACCCAGGGCCAGGGACCTACCTGCTTCCATTTTACCTTTCCTGGTGTGGCACCGGCTGCTCACTCCACCTGTCCTTGTGCCCATAATTCCGAGTTAGCTCAGCTTAAAACATTTAGTGGAATCTCTTCCTTCTGAGGTGCAAGTGTATCCTGTAACACGGCCATAAGCTCAACTCCCTGAACTTTCAGCAGTCGGATCTGTATTTTATCTTGTTCCCAGCTTACTGAGGCCACTATCTTAGGTTACGTGTCCCTCCCTAGAAGGGGAATGGGGCATTCTGGTGCACACAGTAAAGAATACTTCTGCAGTTTTGTTTCTATTTCATAGGTCCAGGACTCTGTAAATCTTTTGGTCTCTCCTTTTCCTGAGACCTCCTTTAGCTCACACTTTCCTTCAGAAAGGTTTCCCTTGTGGACTTTGAACACCAAGAACATGGCTCCAGTATGGAGCAAAGATTTAACATGCTGTCCTCCTGCTTCCAAGGTCACCCAGGGCTCCTGGAGCCAATCGAGTAGCCCCACAACCCCATCACATCTCATCTGTAGTCAAGGGAAGCTGCCACAGCTCGGTCTTCTTCAATCCCTTCCCTTTCTGGGGATGGTGTGGACAATCCTGCCTCCAATGCCCTTCCTGTTGGCAGTACACACACCAATTAGCTCCTGAGATTTTTGGTGGCCTTCTAGTCCCTTGGTGGGATCCGTGGATACTCACCCATGGCATATCCCTTCTCTCCTTCAGGTTACCTTGAGTAGACTTGAGAGCCCCACCTAGCAGGACAGCTTTCCTTTTCATCTTCCACTTTATGCTGGTTATTAAGTGCCCTAAATGCAGCCACTAGTAGTTATGCCAGACTGGGATCAGGACCTATAGCCAACTTTTGGAGTTTCCTATGGATGTCTGGCGCACTTTTGAGATCTGAAGTCAGGATTAAGAATCACTGTACTGCCCCGGGCCATCAGATCCCAATTTTTGTATCATCTGTGGCAGTCCCTCAACTTCTGGAAGAAAGTGGAAGGGTTTTCCTCAGGACCCTGTTGGCCTCTCTTAATTTAGACCATTTAATGGGTGGCTGGCTTACTCTTTTCATAGCTTTCAAAAGCAGACCTCAAAAATATCCTAGCTTTTCTTGATCCTCAGGATCATTGGGCTTTTCCCTGGGTCACTGCCTGGCACGGCTTTTTCACTAGACCTCTGGATATCTGATCCTGGGTCATTTTCCTTATCTGCTTGTTATCCAGCTTTGAACAGGACAGATAACTTTTCCTTAGCCATGAGGAGGGTAGTCAACAGGCTTGGAATATCTGCCCAGGTTGAATCATGTGTGGAGAAGATTCCCTTTGTCAGCTTTATGAATTCCTCTGGGTCAGCCCTCAATCCTTTAGTCTGTGCCTTCGAATTATACAGATCATAGGTGGAAAAAGGGACATGAACATTAATAAATGTCCCCTCACCATCAGGCACCTGTCTTAGGAGGTATAGCCCAGGTGTGTAACTTGTTCCTAATCTATCTGGAAGAGGAGGGGGAAGGATCTTTGGTTGTGGTAGAGTCCAATTCCCTCTTGTGAGATCACTGGGGGAGATCTGCAGGGTTTTGGCCCTGTTCTAGCATCTGGCTTAAGCATAGTTGATGTTGGGGGATAAGGTGGAGGTCCTCCAAGGCTCACCAGCTGGTGTAATGGTGGGGCCAAAGCTGGAGTATCTGAGCAAGGTGGACTCTGACGTGGGCTTTCCTTAGTCCCACATTTCCTGATTTGGAGGAGCAGGTCCTCCTCATCAGAAAGATAAGTCTTTCATTCAACGTTTAACCCTTCATTGGAATACAGTGCCACGACGCACTGGACATAAGGGATTTCTTCCTATTTCTTGGTTCTCTTGCAGATTAGATCTAATTGTAGTACAGTGCTAACATTTAGGGTCCCATTTTCTGGCTATCTTTCCCCATCTTGTCGTGAATATTGTGGCCAGGATGAGTTATATAAAAGCATCATCTGCTATTGGGTTAAGGGGAATACCCAAAGGCCTTCCAATACTGGAGGATGCAGCACAATGGGCTTTCCTCTGGGATGGAGCTTGCTGCCCCATATGCTAGCATCTTTTCCAACCTTCCAGGTGCAACTTGTAATGGCTAGTGGTGGCACAGATGACATAAGGGTGTGCCCAGAGGAGGTTGAGAACCCTAATAGCCTGGAACAAGACCCAGGCCAAATATCTAAATCCTTAGAGGGAAAAGAAAACTCGTGGATGTTGGGTTTCACCCAGGGATTTCTGATAGGGAGGACATAGGAAAAAGAAAAGGAAACCTAGGATTCCAGAAATGCGAGACTGTGGACAAAGAAGAACGCTGTTGAGTGTACTTGACAAAAACAAATAAACTCCCAAGAAAACCAGACTCCAACTCCAGAGGGTCCTTGACCCCAGCTAAATTGTCACCTCCTCTGGTCATAGGCTCAACAAAAAGACAAACTTGGTGACTTCAGGGGAAGTTTAACCTCATATGAGGGGGCTCATTCTCTGATTACAGGCACAACACAAAGACAGATTCAGTGACTTCAGGGGCAGTTTAACCTTGTCTGAGGGGGCTTATTCTCTGATCACAGGCACAACACGAAGACAGACTCAGTGACTTCAGGGGGGCTTCGAATGGCCAGCTCATCACTCCAGAGAACACTCTATTTCCAGAGGGGAGTCGAGCCCCTGACTACTCAGCAGGGATTGCTCTCATTCACCAGAGTAGCTGGGTCATGCAGTCAGGTGAGAATCAATATCCCGAGGGGACTTGAACCCCTAACTAGTCAACAGGGATTGCTCCTGTTTTGCCAGAGCCAAGCATCAGCCCATCTGGAGTGGCCGGGTGGTGCAATCCTTCCAACCCCAGAGGGGACTCTCACTCCCCTGATCCAGACTACCTTTGATGAGGACTCAAACTCTGAAGCCAGGCCCCAACAGGCAGGCTTTGTGAGACAACTTAAAGAAAGAACTCTCATAACCATGCTGCAGGGTTAGTGCCCCTCACCTCTATTGAGAGCATCCCCAAGCAAAGAGCACTGTGGCTGCTGGGTCTCCCAAGGCAGCAGCAATATTAAGCTGGCAGCACAACCATCATGAAGGGGCAAGTCCCACGTTGGGTGCAAACTTGTTACTGAGACGAAGTGGGTTCTCTCCTGGTGAGTTAAATCAGACTCTAACCAGAAATAGTTGTCTCACAAAGTAAAGTATATTTGATGCAAATATGAGATCATCAGGAATCATTTCCAGCATCATGGCATCCCCCAGAAAAGGGAAGCAGGGACATTTATTTGGGATACGGAATGAATATTCAAAAGGGAGAGCTCTTGCACAGGCTCTGTTGGAAAACATGATTCAACATACACTGCAGGTATTGGTAATGAGGCCTAAGCTCCTCCTGGAGAGATATTAGTACTAAAAATAAGGCAAAAGTCACAGAGGTACTTCTAGTGGTGAGGCTTTGTCCTTGTCAGGGTGGTTGGTGATGGAATCTCTTTATCATAACAGAAGGAAAACGAAGAGTTTGGAAAAAGTTAAAATATCCAAAACCACTCTTGATTTCCTCAGCTTAACTATAAGTTAACAATAATTTTCCTTTGTCTTATGGGTGTGAGAGCCCATTGAATTAAAAGTCACTTATGAAGACAATATTAATGAGCCACAAGCAGGAGCTTATTTAAACTGTGTAGCTGCATTGTATGAAAGTTACACATAATCATTCCCAGCGGTTGTGAAACGATTTTAGTATCTCCTTGGAAGAAGTCTTATCATAGGTAGGGCCAGCTGAGGGCAGCAGGAACAGGCTTTCATGAAATTGGTGAGAGAGACTGAGGGGGAAGGCCATGAAATGCAATGTGAAAGCCTCTTACCTAGATGATCTCAAACAGCTAGAAGCCAGGACTTTCCTGCACAGTGTACTTTCCTGGAATGTATGTTATAGACATAGTCTTGCAGTAGTAGTGAAATGTTTAAACTCTCTCCTGGGAAAAAGTCACTACCACCTCATGGCATGGTGAGGCCACCCATAGTTTTCCTGCATCACATGAGTGTGAGAGCCTTTGTCTGGACTCCTTGGCATTGAATTAAAAGTCACTTATGAAGACAATATTTAAGAATGACAAGCAGGAGATTTCTAAACTGTATAGCCACATTGTAGAGAAGTTACACATGATCATTCCCAGCGGTTGTGAAATGTTTTCAGTCTCTCCTTGGAAGAATTTTCTTCACATCTTCAAGCAGCTGAGAGCAGCAGGTACATGATTTAAAGTCATGGAGCAGAGAGCCTGAGTGAAGGCCTAGAACTGCAATGTGTGAGGCCCTTAAGACAATGATCTGAAACAGCTAGAAGCCAGGGCTTTTCTGCACAGTGTCCTTTGCTTGAATGTGTGTCATAGATTTTGTCTCCCAGTCAGAGCGAAATGTTTAAAAGAGCTCCTGCTAGAATATGACTTCTACCTCTGGGCAAGCCAAGCTCAAAGTAATTTTCCTTCATCACATGCTTATGAGAACCTGTGAGTAGATTGCAAAGCATCAAATTAAAAAGTGGCTTATGAAGACGATATGAAAGAACCACCAGCAAGAGTTTTTCTAAACTGTGTATCCTTGATGTACAAAAATTACGTGCAACTGGTGCCAGCAGTAGTGAACAATTGTCCATCTCTCCTTGGAAGTAGTACCTTCACAGCTACAGGCAGCTGAGGGCAGCAGGAACACACTTTCATGACATTGGTGAGAGACCTTGGGGGAAGCCTGTGAACTGCAATATATCAACCTCATATCTAGAGGATCTGAAACAGTGAGAAACCAGGGCTATTCAGCACAGTGTACTTTCCTCAAATGGAGGTTATAGATATTCTCCTCCAGCTGTAGTGAAATGTTTAAAAGCTCTCCTCAGAAAATCTCACTTCCACATACTGGCAATCTTATGTCACCCATAGTTTTCTTTCATCACATGCATATGAGAGCCTGTGTCTAGACTGCTCCACATTGAATTAAAAGCCACTTATGAAGATGATCACAAACAGCCACAAGCAGGAGGTTATCTAAAGTGTAAACCCATTGTCCAACAGTGATATATAATCATTTGCATTGGTAGTAAAGGTTTTCAACCTCTCCTTGGAAGAATTCCCTTCACTGCTATAGGCAGCTAAGGGCAGCAGGAACATGATTTAAAGTCATGGAGGAGAGAGCCTGAGTGAAGGCCTAGAACTGAAATGTGTGAGGCCTTTAACTAGACAACCTGAAACAGCTAGAAGCCAGGGCTTTTCTGCACAGTCTACATTCTTTGTGTGTTACAGATGTTGTTTCCTAGCTGCAATGAAATGTTTAAAAGACCTCCTGGTGGACTATCAATTGCAGCTCCCAACAAGCTGAAATCAGTAATAATTTTCCTTCATCACATGCATGTGAGAGCCTGTAAGTAGATTTCTCAGCATCAAATTAGAAGTCACTTGAGAAGACGATATCAAGGAGCCACCAGCAGAAGGTTTTCTAAACCATGTAGACTAATTGTGTGAAAGTTACACATAATGGGTCCCAGTAGTATTGAACCATTGTCAGTCTCTGCTTGGAAGCCGTCCCTTCACAGCAACAACCAGGTGAGGGCAGCAGGAACTCGCTTTCATGACGTTGGTGAGACACCCTGAGGGAAGGATGTAACCTGTGATGTGTCAGGCAGGGACCTAGATGGTCTGAAACAGTTAGAAGCCAGGGCTTTTCTGCTGAGTGTAGTTTCCTTGAATGTGTGTTATAGATATAGTCTCCCCGTAGTAGTGAACTGTTGACACTTTCTCCTGGGAAAAAGTCACTCCCACCTCATGGCATGGTGAGGTCACCCATAGTTTTCCTGCATCATGTGAGTGTGAGAGCCTCTGCCTAGACTCATTGGCATTGAATTAAAAGTCACTTATGAAGACAATATTTAAGAAAAAGAGCAGGAGGTTTCTAAGCCATGTAGCTGCATTGCAAGAGAGTTAGACATAATCTTTCCAAGCATTTGTGAGATGTTTTCAGTCTCTCCTTAGAAGAAGTCTCTTCACAGCTTCAGGCAGCTGAGAGCAGCAGGTGCATGATTTAAAGTCATGAGGGAGAGAACCTGATTCAAGCTTGGGATGGCAATGTGTGAGGCCCTTCCCTAGATGATCAGAAACAGCTAGAAGCCACGGCTTTACCGCCCAGTGCACTGTCTTCGAATGTGGTTATAGATCATGTCTCCTAGCCATACTCAAATGTTTCAAAGATCTCCTGGTAGGATGGGACTTGTGGCTCCCAGCAAGCTGAGCTCTGTAGTAATTTTCCTTCATCAAATGCATGTGAGACCCTGTGAGTAGACTGCTCAGCATTGAATTAGAAGTCACTTATGAAGAGATGTGAAACAGCCACCAGCAGGAGTCTTTCTAAACCATGTAGCCTCATTGTAGGAGAGTTACACATAATCAGTCCCCATGGTAGAGAAACATTGTCAGTCTCTCCTTGGAAGAAGTCCTTTCACAGCACTTGCCAGTTGAGGGCAGAGGGTATAGACTTTCTGGACATGAGGGGATAGTCCAAGTGAAGGCTGTGAAGTGCAGTGTGAGGGGATCTTGTGAGCTGAAACAGCTAGAAGCCAGGGCTTTTCTTTCTGCGTGGGGTACATCCCCTGAATGAAGGTTAGGGAGATTCCCTTGCAGCTGCTGTGCAGTGTTTATAGGCTCTCCTGGGAAAATGTGACCTCTGCCCCCTGGCATGGCGAGGTCATCAATAATTTTACTTTTACCACATGTGGGTGAGGGCCTGTATGTACACTATTCGACATTGAATTCAAAGTCACTTAGGAAGATGATCTGAAAGAGCCACAAGCAGAAGTTTTCCTTAGCTGTGTCCCCTCATTGTCCTAAAGTTGGAACTATTCAGTCCCCATACTAGTGACTGGTCGTCAATCTCTGGTGAAGTCCCTTCAGAGCTATGGCCAGCTGAGGGCAGCAGAAACCTGCTTTCAGGACACGGGTGAGAGGCCCTGAGGGAAGAGCGGGAACTGCAATGTGTCAGGCTCTTACCTAGAGGCTCTGAAACAGCTGGAAACCAGGGCTATTCAGTACAGCATCCTTTCCTCGAATGGAGGTTATAGATATACTCTTCCAGCTGTACTGAAATGTTTACAAGATCTCCTGGGAAAAAGTCACGGCTACCTCATGGCCTGGTAAGGTCCCCAATAGTTTTCCTTCCCGCTTGGGAGAGCCTCTGCTTAGACTCCTTGGAATTGAATTAAAAGTCTCTTAGGAAGATTATCTTAAAGAGCGATGAGCAGGAGGTGTCTAAACCTGGTAGCTGTATTGTAATGTAATTATGAGTGAGAATGTAATCATTCCCACTAGTAGTGGGAGGTTTCCTTACAATCTCTCCTTGGAAGAAGTTCCTTCAGTGCCCCAGGCAGCTGAGAGCAGCAGGAACAGACTTTCTTGACATTGGTGAGATTGCCCTAGTCAAGGCCGTGAACTGCCATGTGTGAGGCTTTTACCTAGATGGCCTGAAACAGATAGAAGCAAGGGCTTTCTGCACAGTGTACATTCCCTGAACAAAGGTTAGAGATAGTCTCTCACAGCAGTAGTGAAATGTTTAAAAGCTGTCACCAGAAAATGTCACTTCCACCTCCTGGCAAGTTTAGGTCACCAAGAGTTTTCTTTCATCACTTGAGTGTGAGAGCCAGGGTCGAGACTGCTCTGCCTTGAATTAAAAGTCACTTATGAAGACAATCTTAAACAGCCACAAGCAGGAGGTTATCTAAACCGTGTAGCTGCATTGTAGGAAAGTTACACATAATCATTGCCAGCAATTGTCAAAGTTTTTCTCTCTCTCCCTGGAAGAAGTCCCTTCACAGCTTTGGGCAGCTGAGAGCAGCAAGTGCATGATATAAAGTCATGGGAGAGAGAGCCTGAGTCAAGACCTGGGACAGCAATGTGTGAGGCCCTTCCCTAAACAATCTGAAACAGCTAGAAGCCAGGGCTTTTCTGCCCAGTGCACTGTCCTAGAATGTGGGTTATAGATCATGTCTCCCAGCAGTAGTCAAATGTTTCAAATATCTCCTGCTAGATTATCACTTGTAGGTTCCAGCAAGCTGGGCTCAGTAGTAATTTTCATCACATGACTGTAAGAGCCTGTGAGTAGATTGCTCGGCATCAAATTAAAACTCACTTATGAAGATGATATGAAAGAGCCACCAGCAGGAGTTTTTCTAAACTGTGTAGCCCCGTTGTATGAAAGTTACACACAATCTGTCCCCATGGTAATGAACCATTGTCAATCTCTCCTCGGAAGCAGTCCCTTCACAGCTACTTCCAGCTGATGGCAGCAGGAACACGCTTTCATGAGATTGGTGAGAGACCCTGAGGGAAGATCATAAATTGCAAAGTGTCAGGCTCTTTCCTAGAGGGTCTCAATTAGCTAGAAACTAGGACTATTCTGGACAGTGCACTTTCCTCAAATGGAGGTCAAAAGACTCTCTTCTCGAGCTGTAGTGCAATGTTTGAAAGCTCTCCTCAGAAAATGTCTCTTCCATGTTCTGGCAGTTTTAGGTCACCCATAGTTTTTGGTCTTCACATGCATGTGAGAGCCTGAGTCTAGACTGTGCCACATTGAATTAAAAGTGACATATGAAGATGATCTTAAAGACCCACAAGCAGGAGATCATCCAAACTGTGTAGCCACATTGTATGAAACTGTGACATAACGATTTGCATTAGTAGTAAAAGTTTTTGATCTCTCCTTGGAAAAACTCCCTTCACATCTTCCAGCACCTGAGAGCAGTAGGTACATGATTTAAAATCATGGTGGAGAGAGCTTGAGTGAAGGCCTAGGTCTGCAATGTGTGCAGACCTTTTCTAGACAATCTGAAACAGCTAAAAGCCAGGGCTTTTCTGCACAGTGTACTTTTCTTGAATGTGCCTCATAGATATTGTCTCCCAGCAGGAGTGAAATGTTTAAAAGATCTCCTGGTAGAATATTACTTGTAGCTCCTGGCAAGCTGGTCTCCCTAGTAATTTTCCTTCATCACATGCATGTTTGAGCCTGTGTGTAGATTGTTCAGCATCAAATTAAAAGTCACTCATGAAGAGAATATGAAAGAGCCACCAGCAGGAATTTTTCTAAAACGTGTATCCTCATTGTATGAAAGTTTTATCCATAATCCACCCCAGCAGTAGTGAATTATTGTCAGTCTTTCCTTGGAAGAAGTTCCTTCACTTCTACAGCCAGCTGACGCTGGTAGGAAAATCCTTTCATGATGTTGGTGACAGACTCTGAGGGAAGGATCTAAACTGCAACGTGGCAGGTTCTTACCTAGAGGATCTGAAACAATGAGAAACCAGGGATATTCTGCACAGCGTACTTTCCTTGAATGTGTGTTATAGATATAGTCTCCCAGCAGTAGTGAAATGTTTAAACTTTCTCCTGGGAAAAGTCACTTCCACTTCATGGCATGGAGAGATCAGCCATTGTTTTCCTGCATCACATGAATGTGAGAGCCTCTGCTTAGACTCCTTGGTATTGAATTAAAAGTCACTTGTGAAGACGATGTTGGAGGTCAACAAGCAGGATGTTTCTAAACTGTGTAGCCGTATTGTAGGAAAGTTACACACAATCGTTCCCAGTGGTTGTGACATGTTTTCAGTCTCTCCGTGGAACAATTCTCTTCACAGCTTCAAGTAGCTGACTGCAGTAGGTACATGATTTTAAAGTAATGGGGGAGAGAGCCTGAGTGAAGCCTGTAACCTGCAATGTGTCAGGAAGTGACCTTGATGATCTGAAACAGGTAGAAACCTGAGTTTTTCTGCACAGTGTACTTTCGTTGAATGTGTGTTATAGATATTGTCTCCCAGCAGGAGTGAATTGTTTAGAAGCTTTCCTAGTCATCTGTGACTTACTGCTTTGGTAAGGGGAGATCAGTAATGGTTTTTCTTCCTCACATGCATTATGCATTTGAGAGCCTGTGTATAGACTAAATGAGTATAATTTAAAAGTCACTTATGAGGATGATCCTAAATAGCTACAGCTTGAGAGGTAATGTTCAAGTTTGAGTGTACTTTGAACTCACCTCCACCCATGAACACAACCAAGTTACAACTATTTGAGAGAGAACTGAAAATTGGATAAAAAGAACCCCTGTGTCATAGGACATTCTTTACTGAGCTGGAACAGCCAGAAATTCCTTTCTGGGGAAAAAAGCCAACTGCATTTGCTGCAGAGCTTCACAGCTAGTGGGAGCAGCCCTAAAGTATGCAGCCTTCCCTGGAGGAGTGGACAACCTGACCAGGTGAATGTTACTGCTATAAGCATCATTCTCACTCAGCACAACTGAAACACTTGCCATAATATCTGGCTTTTCTGGCTGTTAACTACAACAGGGAATACCCCTAGAAAAGTTACCATAGAGAAGGAGAAAAAGGCCACCTCTTAAAATGCCCACACACAAACTCACCCATTTTTAAAGGCAACCTAAAATCACCAGAAAGTGATGTACAAAGTCCTTTGGTGAAAATAGACTCACCTGATAGTGTCTGGGTACATCTTGGTGAGATGTGAGACCTCTCCAAGAACTGAGACATTGGCAGCAGTGATTATGGTTACCTAGTTCAGGCATACTGACACAGATGATGGCAGATGCCACTGGAGTTCTTCCCCTGACATGTTAGTCAAGGGTGTTCCCTGGCCACTAGAGTACTTATTTAATCCAGCTCAGCCCAAGTAGGCAGCCCACCCTAGGGACAGACCCCACCCCACAGCAAATCCTTGAGTAACTTTTAGGCCTACACAGACAAGGTACCTGGATGTTCTGCAGGAAGGTGAATGGGTCTCCCTCTTTTGGACAGACTGGGGCTTAGGAGTGGGTAGAGTGTGTGGGGTCTTCTTCAGTGGGGCAACTGGGTCTGCTTCAAGGGACTGGGTTGTGTGCACTGGCCAGGACTGTGTTGCAGGTGGGTGTGAGCCTTTGGGCTGTGGGGATTATCAAGAGAGAAGACCAGTGCTTCTCAAACAGCCACATACTTGATTGGCCCTGCCTTCCAAGGCCTGAAAAAGTTGGGTGATCCTGTACCTGAGGCACGCCCCACTAAGCTACAAAACTGAAGGAGTGGACAACAGCCTTACAGATCAGAGGACTGCAGAAATTCTATGCCCCTGAACCTATGAACCAGCCACACAGTGGGCCTACCCACTTAACTGAAAAATTGCAAGAGGAATGTGCTGTTAGACCTTGCAGCCAACTGTGCTGGGGCTCCCCAAACATGATAAACCGACTGAAGGATCCATAGCAGACTCATGCAAGTGAGCATTACCACCATCCAGCCAGGGGGACAGCATAGATTCCCTAGGAACCTGCAGCAAGAGCAACCCT
This sequence comes from Equus caballus, assembly GCF_041296265.1. Taxonomy (NCBI): domain Eukaryota; kingdom Metazoa; phylum Chordata; class Mammalia; order Perissodactyla; family Equidae; genus Equus; species Equus caballus. The sequence goes on from NC_091692.1 coordinate 49,865,920, forward strand.
GCTGCCACAACAGAAGGACACATGTAGCCCACACAGGGTTCACATCTGGAACATTTGGAACTGGTGACAAGAAGGAAGCACACTGCTGGGCCTCAAAAGGTGTCTGCTACATAAAACCTCTTCTCCAAGATCAGGAGACATAGCTGACCCACCTAATACATAGATATAACCACAGAGAAAGAGGCAAAATGAGGAGGCAAAGGAATACATTCCAAGCAAGGAAACAGGGAGACACCCCAGGAAAAGTACTAAATTAAACAGAAACAATCTACCTGACAAAGAGTTTAAGCAAAAAGTCATAAGGATGCTCACTTATCTTGGGAGAATGATGGATGAACACAGTGAGAACATCAACAAATAATTGGAAAATATAAAAAAGAATCAATAAGAATAAGGAATACAATACTGGAAATGAAAAATTCACTAGAGGGACTCAATTGCAGAGTAGATGATTAGAAGAATAGATCAGTGAGCTGGACTAAAGACTAGAGGAAATCATCCAAGCTGCACAGATAAAAGAAAAAAGAATTAAAAAGAATGAGAACAGTCTAAGGAAAATCTGGGACAACATTGAGTGCACTAACATTCATATTATAGGTGTCCTAGAAGGAGAAGAGAGAGACAAAGTGGAAGAGAACCTATTTGAAGGAATAATAGCTGAAAACTTTCCTAACATATGTAAGAAAACAGACATCCAAGTACAGGAAGCACAGAGAGCACCAAACAAGAGACACCTAAAGACGTCTACACCAAGACACATTATAATTAAAACGTCCAAATTAAAGAGAAATAATCCTGAAAGCTGCAAGAGAATGGCAACAAGTGACATACAAAGGAAACCCCATAAGGCTATCAGCTGACTTCTCAGCAGAAACCATACAGGCTAGAAGGGAGTGGCGTGATATATTTATTTAAAGTGCTAGAAGGAAAAAACCTACAACCAAGAATACTCTCCCCAGCAAGGTTATCATTCATAATGGAAGGAGTGATAAAGAGTTTCCCAGACGATCAAAAATTGACAGTTTTACAAGAAATGTTAAAGGGACTTATTTAAGTAGAAAGGAGAAGATCACAAATAGGAATAAGAAAATTATCCAAAAAGCAATAAAATCACTGGTAAGGGCAAAAGTACAGTAAAGGTAGCAGATGAACCACCTATGAAAATAACATGAAGATCAAAAGACAAATGTATTAAAATTACCTGTTTAAGTGATAAGAGGGTAATGCATACACACACAAAAGAAGGGGTTAGATATGATATCAAAAACATAAAATGTGGGCAGAGAGGAGTAAAAGAGTATAACTTTTATATTTTAATTTTTAAAGATTGGCACCTGAGCCAATCTTCCATTTTTTTTCTTCTTCTTCTCTCCAAAGCTCTGTAGTACATAGGTGTATATTGTAGTTGTAGCTCCTGCTGATTGTGCTACACAGGATGACACCTCAGCATGGCCTAGATGAGCAGTGTCATGTCTGCACCCAGGACCCGACAGGTGAAACCCCAGGCCACCAAAGTGGAGCATGCAAAATCAACCACTTGGCCACAGGACCAGCCCAAAGGGTAGAGATTTATTTGTTCATTCGTTCGTTTATTTTTCCTTCTTCTCCCCAAATCCTCCCACTACATAGATGTATATTCCAGTTATGGCATGTGGGGGACAGCCTCAGCATGGCTTGATGAGCAGTGCTAGGTCTGCACCCAGGATCCAAACTGGCAAAACCCTTGGCCACGAAAGAAGAGCATGCAAACTTAACCACTGCTGGCCAGGGTAGAGCTTTTAGAAAGAGGTCAGACTAAAGAGACCATAAAGGGGCCATTCCAGTGGTGTAGTGGGTAAGTTCACACACTCTGCTTTGGTAGCCTGGCGTTCCCCAGTTCAGATCCTGGGTGTGGACATATGCACCACTTATCAAGCCATGCTGTGGCATGCATTCGACATATAAAGTAGAGTAAGATGGGCACGGATGTTAGCTCAGGGCCAATCTTCCTCAGCAAAAAAAGAGGAGGATTGATGGCAGGTGTTAGCTCAGGCCTAATCTTCTTCTTCAAAATAAATAAATAAAATTAAAAAACTATCAACTCAATATAATTGCTATGTATGTAGACTAATATCTATGAACCTCATGGTAATCACAAACCAGAGAACTATAACAAATACACAAATAATTAAGCGAAAGGAACCCCAACATAATACTAAAGAAAGCCATCAAACCACAAGGGAAGAGAGCAAGAGAAAAGAAAGGAACAGAGGAGAACTACTAAAACACCCAGAAAAAAGTAACAAGATGGCAATAAGTACCTATCTATCAATAGCTAGTTTAAATGTCAATAGACTAAATACTCCAATCAAAAGGCATAGGGTGGCCTATTGGATATAAAAACAAGATCCACATATATGCTGCATACAAGAGATACACTTCAGACTTAAAGAAACTCACAAACTGAAAGTGAAGGGATGGAAAAAGATACTCCATTCAAACAGCAAAGAAAAGAAAGCTGGGCTAGCAATACTTATATCAGACAAAATAACTTTAAAACAAACACTGTAACAAGAGACAAAGAAAGGCACTACATAATGATAAAGGGAACAATCCAACAAGAGGACATAACACTCGTAAATATCTATGCACCCAACACAGGAGCACCTAAATATATAAAGCAATTTATTAACGGACATAAAAGGAGAAATAGTAACAAAATAATAGGGGGATTTTATACTCCACTTACACCAATGGATAGATCATCCAAACAGAAGATCAATAAAGAAACATTGGTCTTAAATGACACATTAGACCAGATGGCCTTAATGGATATACGTAGAACATTCCATCCAAAAACTGAAGAATACACATTCTTTTCAAAGACACATGGAACATTTTCCAGGATTGATTACATATTGGGCCACAAAACAAGTCTCAATAAATTTAAGAAGATTGAAGTAGTACCAAGAATCTTTTCTGACCACCAAGGTATGAAACTAGAAATCAACTACGGGATGAAAATCAGAAAATACTCAAATATGTGGAGATTAAAGAAAATGCTACTGAACAACGATTGGGTCAATGAAGAAATCAATGGGAAAATCAAAAAATACCTGGAGACAAGTGAAAAGGAAAATACAACACACCAAAATCTATGGGATACAGCCAAAGCAGTTCTGAGGTATAAGTTTATAGCAATACAGGCCTACTCAACAAACAAGAAAAATCTCAAGTAGGCAATCTAACAGTGCACCTAAAGGAAATGGAAAAAGAAGAACAAGCAAAGTCCAAAATCAGTGGAAGGAAGGAAACAATGAAAATCAGAGAAGAAATAAATGAAATGGAGACTAAATAAACAATAGAAAAAAAATCAATGAAACCAAGAGCTGATTCTCTGAAAAGATAAACAAAATTGACAAAACTTTAGCTAGACTCACCAATGAAAATAGAGAGAAGGCTCAAATGAATAAAATCAGAAAGAGAATAAATTAAAATACACACTTCAGAAATGCAAAAGATTACGAGGGAATACTATGAAAACCTATATGCCAAGAAATTGGATAATCTAGAAGAAATGGACAAATTCTCAGAAGCATACAACCTTCCAAAACTGAATCAAGAAGAAATAGAGAATTTGAATAGACTGATCATCAGTAAGGAGATTGAAACAGTAATGAAAAGCCTTCCCCAAAATAAAAGTCCAGGACCAGACGGCTTCCCTGGTGAATTCTACCAAACATTCAAAGAAGACTTAATACCTATGCTTCTGAAACTCTTCCAAAAAATTGAAGACGGGAAGCTTCCTAACTCATTCTCTGAAGACAACATCACCCTCATACAAAACCAGACAATGACAACCCAAAAAAAGAAAATTACAAGCCAATATCACTGAAGAACATCGATGCAAAAATCCTCAACAAAATACCAGCAAATCAAGTACAACAATACATTAAAAAGATCATACACTATGATCAAGTGGGATTTACACCAGGGATGCATGAATGGTTCAACATCTGGAAATCAAGCATGATATCCCACACTAACAAAAGGAATAATCAAGATCACATGATCATCTCAATAGATGCAGCGGGAGCATTTCGCAAGATACAGCACCCATTTGTGATAAAAACTTTGAATAAAATCAGTATAGAAGGAAAGTATCTCAAAATAATAAAGGCCATATATGACAAGCCTACAGCTAATATCATTCTCAATGGAGAAAAACTGAAACCTAACCCTCTAAGACAGGAACCAGACAGGAATGCCCACTTTCACCACTCTTATTTAACACAGTATTGGAAGTCTTAGCCAGAGCAATCAGGCGAGAAATAAAAGGGATCCAAATTACAAAGGAAGAAGTGAAACTGTCACTATTTGTAGGTGAGTGGTATTATATATGGAAAACTCTGACTTCAAAATATACTATAAATCTATAGTAACCAAAACAGCATGGTACTGGCTCAGAAACAGACACAGATCAGTGGAAAAGAATCAAGAGCCCAGAAATGAACCCATGCATATATGGACTACTAAATGTCGACAAGGGAGTCAAGAACGTACAATGGAGAAAGTAAATTCTCTTAAATAAACGGTGTTGGGAAAACTAGATAGCCACATACAAAAGAATGAAAGTAGACCATTATCTTACTCCATAGACAAAAATCAACTCAAAGTGGATTAAAGACTTGAATGTAAGATTTGAAACCATTAAACTTCTAGAAGAAAACATAGGCAATACACTCTTCATCTGTCTTAGCAGCATTTTTTCAAATATGATGTCTGACTGGGTAAGGGAAACAATAGAAAACATAAACAAATGGTACTACATCAAACTAAAAGCATCTGCACAGCAAAGGAAACCATCAACAAAATGAAAAGACAGCCTAGCAATTGGGAGAAGATATTTGCAAACCAAATATCCGATGAGGGGTGAAAATCCAAAATATAGAAAGAACTCATACATCTCGGCAACAAAAAGCTAAAAAGACAGTTAAAAATGGGCAAAGGATCTGAACAGAGATTTCTTCAAAGAAGATGTACAGATGGCCAACAGGCACTTGAAAAACTGTTCAACAACATTAACTTTCATGGAAATGCAAATAAGAACAACAATGAGATATCACCTCACTCCCATCAAAATGGCTATAATTAACAAGACAAGAAACAATAAGTGTTGGAGAGGTTGTAGACAGAAGGGAACCCATGAGGGTTGCTGGTGGGAGTGCAAACTGGTGCAGCCACTATGAAAAACAGTATGGAGATTCCTCAGAAAATTAAAACTATATCTACCGTATGATACACTGCTGTGTATTTTCCCAAAGAACTGGAAAACACAAGTGCACAAAGATACATTCACCCCATGTTCATTGCAGCATTATTCACAATAGCCAAGACTTGGAAGCAACATAGATGCCCATCAAGGGATGAATGGGTAAAGAAGATACATACACGATGGAATACTACTCAGCCATAAGAAACGCTGGAATCCAGCCATTTGTGACATGTACAGACCTTGCAGAAATTATGCTACGTGAAATGTCTGAGACAAAAAGTCAAATATCCAAACAATGACAAACAAACACACAGCAACAGAGATTGTATTGGTGGTTACCAGGGAGGGAGTGGAGAGGGAGGAGGGCAAAAGGGGTGATTAGGCACATGTATGGCGATGGATTGTAATTAGTGTTTGGGTTGTGAACATGATGTAATGTACACAGACTTGGAAATATATTAAGATGTACACCTGAAATTTATTTAATGTTATAAACCAATAATACTTCAATTAAAAAAATAATAAAGGCAAACATTCACTTACGGAGAGGATATTAAAGAGCCACAAGAAGGAGATTTCCAAACTGTGTAACCTCTTTGAGTGAAAGTTACAGACAAACTGTCCCGAATGTAGTGAAGACTTAATTGTCTCCTTGGAAGAAGTCCCTTCACAGATAAGGGCAGCTGAGTTCAACAACAACCTGTTTTCACGACATGGGAGAAAAGCCTGACTAAAGGCAATCGTTGAGGCACTGACCTAGAAGATATGAAGCAGCTAGAAGTCAGGGCTGTTCTGCATAGTGTACTTTCCTTGAACAGAGGTTATAGATATTATCTCCCTGCTGTAGTAAAATGTTTAATACTCTCCTGGGAAGATGTCACTTCCAGCTCCTGGCATAGTGAGGTCTGAAATAGTTTCCCCTCAACACATGCCTGTGACAGCCTCTGTGAAGACTTGCTTGGCACTGAATTAAAAGTCCCTTATGAAGATGATGATAAAGAGCCACAAGCAAAAGTTTTTCTAAACCACGTACCAGCAATGTACGAAAGTAAGTGATAATCTGTCCCAGTGGTAGAGAAAGGTTTTCAATCTTTCCTTGGAATAAATCCCTTCACAGCTACAGTCAGCTGAGTTCAGCAGGAACATGCTTTCATAACATGGGAGAGAGAGCCTGAGTGAAGGAAATGAACTGCCATGTGTGTAAAGGAAGTTACTAGGTCGATCCTAAAGAGATATAGGCCGGAGCTTTTCTGCACAGTGTACTTTCTTTGAATATGTGTTATATATATTCTCTCCCAGCAGCAGTGGGATGTTAGAAGATCTCCTGGGAAAATTTCACTCTCCAACTCCTGGCATGGTGAGGTCAGCAAAGCTTTCCTTCATCACATGCGTGTGAGAGCCTGTGTGTAGACTGCTTGGCATTGCATTGAAAGTCACTCATTTATTTGAGCCTTCTCTCTTTTCTTCTTTGTCTTGTTTGTCAATTTTGTTTATCCTGTCAGAGAACCAGCTCCTTGTTTCATTGATCCTTTGTACCATCTTTTTTGTTTCAATTTCAACTTCTGCTGAGTTTGGGCTTTGTTTGTTCTTGTTTTTCTAATTCTGTTATGAGTAGTTTAAAATGGTTTATTTGAGCTTTTTCTTATTTGTTAACATGGGCCTTACTGCTATAAATTTCCCTCTTAGGATCACTTTTGCTGTGTCTCATAAGAGTTGGTATGGTGTGTTTTCATTCTTCTTTGTCTCCAAATATTTTTTTATTTCTCTCTTTATTTCTTTGATGACCCATTGGTTCTTCAGTAGCATGTTGTTTAGTCTCCACATTCTTGTTCCTTTTTACAGCTTTTTTCTTGTAGTTGATTTCCAGTTTCATGGCATTATGGTCAGAAAAGATAGTAGATGTGATTTTAATCTTCTTAAATTTATTGAGGTTTGCTTTGTTTCCCAATATATGGTCTATCCTGAGAATGTTCCATGTGTGCTTGAGAAGAATGTGCATTCTGCTGTTTTTGGATGGAGTGCTCTCTATATATCTATTAAGTTCATCTGGTCTAGGTTTTCATTGAAGTCCACCATCTCCTTGTTGATTTTTGTCTGGATGATCTATCCATTGAAGTAAGAGGGGTGTTGAAGTCCCCTAGTATTACTGTGTTGTCTTTGATATCTCCTTTTAGATTTGTTAATAGTTGTTTCATGTACTTTGGTGCTCCTGTGTTGGGTGCATACATGTTTATAAGTGTTATGTCCTCTTGGAGGAGAGTCCCTTTTATCGTTATATACTGCCCCTCTCTGTCTCCCTTTACAAGTTATATCTTGAAGCTACTTTGTCTGATATAAGTGTGGCAACATCTGCTTTCTTTTGTTTGCCATTAGCTTTGAGTGTTGTCTTCCATCCATTCACTCTGAGCCTATGTTTGTCTCCAGAGCTGAGATGTGTTCCCTGGAGGCAGCGTATTGTTGGATCTTGTTCTTTAATGCATCCTGGCACTCTATGTCTTTTGATGGGAGAATTCAATCCATTTACATTTTGAGTGATTATTGATATATGAGGGCTTAATATTGCCATCTTATCACACACTTTCCACTTCTTCTGCATAAACTCTTTTTCTTGTCCTGTCTATATTGGGCTACTGATTTGATCAGGTCATTTTCTATGTTGGTTTTCTTCATTTTTCTCTTTGTTTAACATGAATGTTTCTATTCTAATTATTTGTCTGGTGGTTACCCTTAGGTTCATATAAAAAATCTCATAATTGAGATAGTCCGTTTTCTGATGGCCTCTTATTTCCTTAGACTATACTGATTTCATCTCTTTCCTCTTCACCTTCTAAGTTATTTTTGTCATATCTTTTTCCATCTTGTCTTGTGAGTTTGTGGTTAAAATGATGAGGTCATTTTTGTTTTGGTATTTTCCTTTTCTTTATCTTTGATGTTAAAGTGAAGTGTTTACTAACCTGATCTGATAGTGAGCTGCCATTTTCCGATTATTGTCTACCTATTCATCTCCTTGCTCAGGGCTTTGTAGCCCTTTTGCTATTTTTTTTTTCAGGTATGACAGCCTTCTTGAGAATTTCTTTTGGGGGGGGGGGTCTTATGGCAATGCACTCCCTTAGCTTTTGTTTATCTGCAAAAGGTTTTATTTTTCTGTCATATCTGAGGGAGATTTTCACTGGATAGAGTATTCTTGGCTTCAAGTTTTTGTCTTTCAGGATTTTGAATATATCATTCCACTCTCTCCTAGCCTGTAAGGTTTCTGCTGAGAAATTCACTGAACTCTGATAGAGGTTCCTTTGTAAGTTTTTCTTCCACCTTGCTGCCCTTAGTATATTTTCTTTGTCCTTGGCTTTTGCCAGTTTCACTACTATATGCCTTGGAGTGGGTCTTTTTACATTGACAAAGTTAGGAGAGCTGGAGGCCTCTTTTGCATGGATTTCCAACTCCCTCCCCAGGTTTGGGAAGTTCTCAGCTATTATTTCTTTGAACAAGCCTTCTGCTCCATTGTCCTTCTCTTCCCCCTCTGGAATACTTATAATCCTTATGTTGCATTTTCCTGATTGAGTCAGATATTTCTCTGATAGCTTCTTCATTTGTTCTTAGTCTTAGTTCTCTATTCTCCTCCCTCTGAAGAATTTATATATGACTATCCTCTAACTAACTGGCTGATTCTCTCCTCCATATTGTCAGCTCTGTTCTTTGTGAGATCCAGATTTTTCTTTATTTCATCCATTGTGGTTTTCATCTCCAACAGTTCTGATTTGTTCTTTTTTATGGTTTCAATCTGCTTTGTGAAGAAGCTCCTGAATTCATTAATTTGGTTTTTGTGTGTGTGTCTTTTCTTGTAACTTGAGTTTTTTTTATGATAGCTGTTTTGAATTCTTTGCCTTTAGGTTATGGATTTCTGTTCCTTCAGGGTTGATTTCTGGGTACTTGCCACTTTCCTTCTTGGCTGGAGATTTAATATAGCTACACATATTGCTTGATGGACTGGATTTTGCTTCCTCATGGTGATCTTATCTGGTCCCAGCTGCCACGTGCCACCACTGCATGGGGAACAGGCACTGTGTATTCTGGGCCTGGCATGAACAGGGGCTCCCCAGCTCTGGGCACTGATGGCTTTTCTCTCTGAGTGACAGATTGATGACAGATCTGGAGGGGCAGGAGGAAGGCTACCCTCCTTCCCCAGTGCTTCCCACAGCCCATGCTTGGCTCTCTGGAGCTCTGGGCGATTGCAGGACTGTGCACTTTCCCTTTTTCCAGCCCCCATGCCCTCTCTCACCACTCCATGCACCAAGTGATAGTGGGGCTGGAGTGCTGGACGAGGATGGGGTATCTCTCCTGACCTCTACACTCTCCCCACCACCTCTGCCATGCTCTCTGCACCATGCTCCAGATGATTCTGGGTTTGAGCACTTTCCCTGCTCCCACTGCCAAGCTCTCTGGGCCATACTCCGGCTGATCCTAAGGCTGGAGTGCTGGGCGTGGATGGGGCACCTCTCTCTCCTGTGCACTTTCCCCTTCACTGCTGCCACATTCTCCACACTGTGAACTGGGCGATCCTGGGGCTGCAGACTTTCCCTGCTGCTACTACAATGCTCACTGCACTGTGCTCTGGACGATTCTGGGGCTCGAGTACCAGGCGGGGATGGGGTGCCCTTTTCACCTGTGCACTTGCCACCACCATGGCCCATCTCTCTCCATGGAGCTTCTGGAGATCAACTTCCACTTCCTCCAGAGGATCCAGCTCCACCACCATCTTCAAGCGTGTGGCTGCGTGGGTCTCTCAGACATCTGTTGTGATGCATATATGTCCTCTGTTGGTGTATGAATGTCCTTTTGGTTGTATCTAGAGGGAAGAGGTCAAGGGAAGAGCTCATTATGCCATCATGCTCACATCATTCAACCTACATATACTGTTTTAACGCCTACAACGCACAGCCAATATACATTTTAATTCAAAAAATGGCACCCTCATTCATCCAGTTATTCAAACCAGAAATTGTGGTTGCATCCTTGATTTATCTTTACTTCTTACCCCTCACATTGTCCTAAGTCCTATCAATTCTACTTCTTAAGTACTTCAGAATCTGCTGCCTTTGCCACATTCCCCACTGTCAATACCTATGTTGGAGTTGCCATCCTCTCCAGCATAGACTACTATGAAAGCCAGCTCACTTGCTCCCTACCTCTCCTCTTGCTCCCAATCAATCCATTTTCTGCAGGGCTGTTGCAACAATCTTTTAAAAATGCAATTCTGATCACGACACCCCCTTTTGTTTAAAGCCCTTTTATGTTTTTTCATTCTTCTTCTGATAGAGGCCCAAATCTTTAACATGGAACTGCACGATTTAGGCTCTGTCTTCCTTGCCAATCTTGGGAAGTCTTACTGGCATTACTGGCCACACAGACAAGGATGAATTCCATTATTTCACTCTCTCAGTTCCTTGTTTCTCTCCCTTAGGCCTTCATCAAACTGATAATTAATCATTTATGTCATACTGTATGTGATTTATTTGTGCCACTATTGGTTTAATGTCCATCTTCCCTACTAAACTGTAAGCTGCTCATAAGCCTAGTTGTTTTCTATATTTCTCCCCACCTACATTCCCAGTGCATAGGTAATGCCTATATTTATAAGATAGAGAAGAAATATTTACTATAGAAATAAAAGAGGAAAACGTGAATATTTGTCAATCCCCCATAAACAGCTGTTACAGTCATGCATCACTTAAAGATGGGGATGTGTTCTGAGAAATGTGTTGTTAGGTGACTTTGTTGTTGTGTGAACATCACAGAGTGAACTTACACAAACCTAGATGATATAGCCAACTACACACCTGGGCTATATGGTACTAATCTTATGGGACCACAGCTGTATATGCAATACATTATTGACTAAAATGTTGTTATGTGGCACATGACTGTACAGTGAGGATTTGCTCCCACCTAATGCATTTGCACTCTCTAGCAGGGAAAAAGTTATATTAAAGCAATTTTTTAAATTTTTAAGTGGATCTTATTTCCCCTTTAGGAAAGTTCACTTGAATATTCACATCTTCTTCTCCTGCCAACATGTCTCAAAGTCGCACACTGAGAAAAAGATCTGAAAAAATTCTGAGAACAGCTGGTTAGCATACTTCTTGATTTTTTAAAAACTTATATAGGAAATAAGTAAAGGTAAAGTCCTGAAGATCAGGCCTGCATATTGTCTTCTCAAAGAAGAGAACCTTAATCTAACCCTTTCAGTTGACTTTGCTTTAAAGAAACCAGCATATGACAAATTCTAGAAAATCTCCCTAAGTAAACGTTATATTTTTTTCAGGAGACCTCAGTTTCTTTTCCACTCTTAATTAAGCAAGCCCAAACCGAGGCTGTTGAAAACCATTCAAGCTTGGTGGAACCATTCCCAAAAGTGGTGTTTGTGTATAGGGGAGGAGGAGGGTAAAGAGTCACTAGGCTATTTTCAAATGCTAATATTATACTCCCAACATCTTTGGTTTATTGCTTATCAGAGCAATTTAAAAGATGAGAATGAGTAGGAAACAATGAACCATTTAAATAGATCATTCAAGCTTACAGTAAAATCTAATCATTAAATCTAATTACAAAGAAAAGGAAATCACTAAAGAAATTATTGCAAGTATATTAAGAACAATACAATAAGGATATTAGAAGTTAAACAAGTGGCTGCCATCTTAATGGCATTATTTGAACAGATGTAAACAAATAAAACACCTGAAAAAGAGGAGGGCAGTGATTTCTGACACCTTAGGCTACCTACCATAAACATATATGCTGCATTATATCAAGCTAACACTACTAAAATGAAGATAGCATACATACTCATTTTTGAGGGCTGCCATAACAAATACAACGGACTGGGCGGCTTAAATGACAGAAATTTATTTCTTGACAGCTCTGGAGGCTAGAAGTTCGAGATCAACCTACGGCAGGGTTGGTTTCTTCTGAGGGCCTCTCTCTTTGGTTTATTGATGGCTAACTTCTTCCACTGTCTTCACATGGTTGTCTCTCTGTGTCTGTCTGTGTCCTAACCTCTTCTTCTAATAAGGACACCTAATCCATGTTGGACTGGGCCTACCAATATGATCTCATTTTGCATTAACTACCTCTTTAGAGGTCCCATCTCCATACTAGGGGTTAGGACTTCAACATATGAATTTGAAGGGACACAATTAAGCCTGTAACAGCATATCTGCTAAAAAGATGGTCTCATATTTTCCTTCTACTTCCTATTTCTTATTTTTTTAATTGAGACATAATTCACATACTATAAAATTCACTCTTTTGAAGTGTACAATTATGTTTCATAGGACTCTTTGGGATAGAAATCTGTATATGTTTGCTTCCAGAAGGAAGGCTGTGTTTTCTAAAGTACAAACTTATGAAAATCCAGCATCCTTCATAAAATGATGTGGAGAATTTAGTTGAGACCCTGGTGAAAGTGAAAGGGTGTCATATATTTTTAGCAGTTTAATAGAATTTGTATACACTTATCAAATAAAATGGTGAATTCTTCTATTTTTCTACCTTTAATTTCTTACTCATTTAACCCAATGGTTTATTTAAAGTTTGGAAGTCAAATATATATGAGTTTATTTCCCAACTCAACTACCAATTATTAAATGCTAGTGGGGCATCGCCAAGAAAGTACCCATTCCCCCACTAGCCTTCCATAACAGGAAGATGGCATCTGAACAGTTTTCTTCCAGAAGGAAGTACACTGAGGCACGCATTGACATGGGTAAAAGTGGAGCTGAACACAAATGCTGCTAAGCATTTGTCTCATAATAATAGGTCATTATCTTGCCAACTAGAACAGCTCTTTGTTAAAATGTACCTTTCTCCCTGTGTGATTGGTTTGGAAGTTTCCTGTCCTCTTGAATAATAATCTTTGCTTTTCTATAACAGAAGAATTAATGTACACTTTCTCCAATAGAAAACCAGGTAGATTGTACCCGCCCCCGCCCCCACCCAACACACACAGAAAGAGAGAGGGAGATTTACACATTTATGGAGGGTAAATTCTCAGCCTACACAGTGAATATAATCTTTTAAAGAAAAATAGTGATATCACATCTGTAGTAATCTTATAAAAGTTGTCTAATTTTTAAAATGAAATATATACTTTATTCATGTTTGCTGTTTGGTTTTACTAACCATACTATTTCCATATCTGATAACCCTTTGCAGAAAAAAATTTCTGCCAAGTAATTTTCTCTTACCAGAAAATTAGTAAGTCACATTGTAACTTTATTGATAGTAAAATATATCATTCTAAGTAAATAGAACTGCCTTTTTCTTAGTCTAGAAACAAGCTATGACATAGCAGCATGCCAATTAATATTTCTGTGTGTTTTCCCACAGGCTGTTGGTATCCATGTGAGAGTAGATAAGGGGACTTAAATTAGCACTTCATTTTCCTTGGTGGCTCTATTAATCCAAAAGCCCACTGAAGTCAACAGGATTTTGCCTATAGCAGAAATGTTGTAATGTTGCACTTAGATTATCTCCATAGGAAAGTACAGCAGAAAAATGTTTTAAACTGGCCCAAATAGCTCAGTTACTTTCAGACACCCAACCTGGTTTATTTTAAAACTTAGAAGTTTCACTAATCTTTAAATTGGTTTTAGCACATCACTGGTAATGCTTATAATAGTGGTATAAGGCATCAAAAAAAAAAAAGATGACTTGTCTAGTTGATATTTAATGAGTTTCCTCCCTTTCATGGAATATTAATTTTCTTTGGTTTTATGGTTCCTTTAAAATTATGTCAGTATACAATAGCTCCCCTGTGTCCCTGACTAGGAAATCACAATGAACCAGTCCTGAAGCCTTTCTTCACTGATCGCCAATGCAGATCTGATTGCTCCAGAGACCTTCCTTCAGTTTCAGGGCAGAAGTAAATGCTTCTCTATGTGGGACACCAATCAGAGTGGCAGGCATTTCCTCTGATCTGACTAATCATCACTGCAGGATGAGAGTGAAGGAAAAAATAGGAAATATTTAGAGACACTTTCTTTCTAAGGGCTGGGACCTTAGTCATTAAATAATTCCCCTGAAGCTCTATCCTCTCACAAAAAAATCTGGTCAAGAACACCATCCGTTAAGATGTCTCTCACCTGGGTATCTGGGCTGTAGAATTAGATATATTCCATTCTTTTTCCTTCTTTGGGAGAGTTCTTATTTTCTTTCTGTCTCATTGCCCTAATCTGCAAGGTGCTTTTCAGGATTGCTGTGAGGATTAAATACAATGAGACTGGAAATGTGTCGCACACAGTAGCTCTCAAAAAATAGATGACAACAGTCATCTATTAAGCTACACAGGCAGTAGAGAATATCTGATTTACAGAAATAGACTCAAGAAGACAGCACTACAAGTCAAAAGAGAATAGAATGTAGCAGAAAGGACATTGGAAACTGGATTTGAACCAACATTCTCAATGTAATCAGTTATGTCAACAGAGAAAGAAATTTTCATTTTTTTCAAGCTAGAAACATGTCAACACTATTGCTCATACGTTGATATATACATTCAATTTTTCTCTGCTTTTGAAAAAAGTGTTTTGCTTTCTTTATCTCTAAATTTTTCTTCCTTTTTTTCATTTTCTTCTCCTTGTATTTAATCATCAGGTGCTGTATATAAGGCACTGGAGAGCCAGAACTGAATTATGAAGATCCTTAGAGAGTGACCTCAGTCTAATGAAGAAGACAGATATATAAAGCTACTTAGTGGGGACATACACATTGTGTCCTACTCTTTTCCTTGGTTTTTATTTCTAATTATTTTGCTTTGTTTCTAAAGTCTCAGTTTTAAAAGACAAATCTGATTCAATTGTGTTTAGATCAGAGAACGGACCCAGGGTGCCTAATTCAGTCATTCAGAGATTATTATCCTAGTGCTTAGTTAAAGATTAAAGTTGACTGAGGCTGTCAGGACAACTTTTACTGCTCCAAGAAACAAACCTTCAAGGATTCCTTTTCAGATGCTGAAGAACAACAATTAAGTTGTTGATGACACCATCTCCACCCTCAACAACCATCCCACACCCCAGTGGGGCTCTTCTGCTGGCAAAGTGTGGGGACCCTTATTCCATTCTTACTGACAGTTACTTCTTTCATTACAGCAAGTTTCTGTGCCTGTATACCTTATAGTAGATGGTGTGGGGGACTGGAATTGGCCACCCCAAGATATGTCTCTTTGGCATGAGGATTATTCTGGGCTGGTTACTTTTAAAAAACTGCAGACAGGAAAGAAACTCTGAAAAGTAGAATTTACTTACCCTTTGTTAAGAGATATTTACATTGTAAAGGAAATCTCCATCTGTAAAGGTGCCTCCCTCTCTGTACCAGGAAGGAGGGATGACCTTACCTCTAGGAACTCTTACCAATGTAGAAGGCAAGGACTTAAGTCTGCATAATAACCTGACTCTTGTTTACTGTACTTATGTGCTACATGATCCCATGATCGACTTCCACCCCCCACCCCCATCATCCTCCTTTGCCTTTAGCTGAAGATGATATTTAAGGTGGTGGTTTCAGCCATTTTGGCAAGTTGCTCAGGTTGCCTGAGCCTCTCCCATGTATACACGTTATAAAGCTTTGTTGAATTTTCTCCTGTTATTCTGTCTCATGTGAATTTAATTCGTTCTCTGGCCACAAGAACACAGAGCAGGTAGAGGAAATGTCTTCCTCCCCTACAATGGTGAGGAGGCTTTTAAAAAAATTGCACAATTGGACTTTTTCACAGCTTGGCTACATTCTGGCTTGGATGTTCAGTAGTGCTTAAAACAGGCTTTATATCTTTTAAAGTCAATTCCTTTTTATAAATGAAAGGAGAAAGAAGATAGCATTCATGAAATGCCTGTCCAGGTGTAATATATCTCATGAAGGAAACTGAAGACCTAAGACAAAGATCAGCAAACGTAGTCTGTAATTTTAGAGCTAGATAGTAAATATTTTAGGTTTTGTACGCTGTACTCTTTCTGTTACAACTTTGCTATTTTAGCATGAAAGCAACCTTAGACAATATGTAAACAAATGACTATGCTGTGTTCCAATAAAACTTTATTGATGAACCCTGAAACTTGAATTTTATATGGTTTTCATGAGTCATGGAATATTATTCTTCTTTTGATCTTTTTTCAACCAGTTTAAGATGTACGAACTGTTCTTAGCTCAAAGGTCAAATAAAAATAGGAGCCAGGCCAGATTTTGGCTACAGGCCATAGCTTACCAACCCCTGACCTGAGATATAAAGTACTTGTCTAATCTGAACCAGAGCAATATCCCTATCTTTTCAATTGCAGCTCAATACTCTCTTCACTATGCCCCATACCACTCTATAGCCCACTAAATAAGAGAGATGCTGACAGTGATGTGAGAACAAAATCATGAGAAAATAGGGAGGAAAAATTGAAGACACTTAGCCCATAAAAACAAAGGGCACGTTTCCAAGTTTCAATACTCCTTTGATTGGGTAGGTACATAGTCACAGGAGCTGGATGAAGTTGGATAGGTTTTAATCTTATCTTTGAGTTCATTTTAGCTTGGAATCAGTTGGGGAGTAGACAGGAGACAAGTCCTGTTCCAATAGCATGGATTTCAGCAGGAATGGCCACATTAAGTACAAATGGTAGCAATTCAGGAAACAGGGCCATCACCCGTCACCTCATTTTGTTGCCGCCAACATTTTACTCCTGCTGCTACCCATCTCTGAAATCTTCTCTATAGTACCATCATCTCAAACTGAGATTCCATCCCGTTTTTAAGAGCCATATTAAATGACTCCTTTCCTTGAATCCTTCTCAGTTTCCTCCACATAGAAGAAATAGCTCTCTACTTTGTCCTCTATAATCATCTTATATTTTGCTCGAGACGTATTTGTGCATCAGATATACAAAAGACAGGTAGCAACTCATCCCTTAAGAAAGGAAGTCCAAGTGGAGACTAGAGAGAATCAGTTCATCAAGGTGAGAAGTGTGGGCTCAGAGCATAGCTCTAGATGGGTACTAACTAAGCTGTAGAAACTGAACTGAAGCCCAAATATCCCAAGGTGTTATAGGTTTAGGAATGTTTTGGTCAATCTTGAAGTTCAATCTGCAGGTATGACAATGTAGTAATGGCTCCAAGCCAAAGCTACAATTTGAGAGTCAACCAGGCTGCAGCCATATTTCCAAAGGTTTTGCTCTTACTGGATAGTGAATAGAGGTTATGCAGAGACTATAGTCCTAGGAGGATCAAAGTCATGAAAACTGAGGCTCAGAACAGAGTTCTCAGACAAATAGGGTAATAGTAATTATAATAACAGTAATAATAATGATAATAATATTAGCTAGTAGTCTTGAGTAATTATACCATGAGTGCCACTGTTAGGTATTTTATATGCATTAACTCATTTAATCCTCAAAACAATCTTATGAGGTAGGTATTACTATAGCCCCAAATTTATATATGAAGAAATTAATCCTTCCAAATCTTGAGTATCTATCCCGAAGTTAAATAGATAGTGTTGGTCTGCTGGAAAAAGGACCCCAACACAAGTATTCCTATAAGCCAGTAGAATTAACCAGATGAATCAACACAAGAGGAGTTAATGAGGACTGAAAATGTAGTTTATCTCTGATTAACCAGTTTTTAGGTACAACTAGAGTAAAGTGTTCTAAAACTATATAGAAGTACGTCAAATGTGTGATTTTCCCCAAATCTTGGGTATGAGTCATAATTCTAAACCCTATTCACAATAAAAGGCTGGAGCTTGTGATAGTCAATTGAGGTTGGCTTAGAAATTACAGCAAATAGGGTGCATAGGTTTGTCCAGTGGGAAAGGTAAATATGCAAAGGCAAGGGAACAAGACAAGAGTTTATAGACGAGACGAGTGAGGGAAAGTAAATTTTATAGGATGTTTGCCAGGTTTCTGGTTTAGATGATTAAATGGATAGTAAAGACTTTCAAATGGGAAGGAATAGTGAATGGTTTTAAATTTCTCAAAGATGCCAAATAATACAAGGACTAAAAAATTAACAGTGACAGCAATTCCACTTCTGAGTATTTATTTGAAGAAAATGAAAATACTAACTCAAAAAGATATCTGCACCCCCATGTTTATTGGAGCATAATTTACAATAGCCAAGATATGGAAACAATCTAAGTGCCCGTTGATCTACAAATGGATAAAGAAAACATTATGTATACACACACACACACACACACACACACACACACACACAGTGGAATATTATTCAGCCATAAAAAGAATGAAATCTTGCCATTTGCAACAACATGGATGGACTTTGAGGTCATTATGCTAAGTGAAATAAGTCAGGCGGAGAAAGACAAATACATCACGATGTCACTTATATGTGGAATCTAAAAAAGAAAAGAAAGGCTCGCAGAGAACAGAATGATGGTTGCTGGAGGTGGAGGTTGTTGAATAGGCAAAAATGGGTGAAAGGGGTCAAAAAAATTAATGTTGAATTTTTCAGTTAGAAAGTCTTTGGTAACCTTGACTTATACTCTTCTAGTAGAAGGATAGGGCGAGAATGCAGAAGTCCAGGGATTGAATATAAAACAGGAGTGGAAATAATGAGTAAACTCTCAGAAAGAAGTCTCAAGAATCATACCCTATGCCACATGACAAGGCAAGATTTCCTCAAGGTAGAACACTACTTAAAGCAAATATGAGGTCTCTGAAATGTTTTTAAAAATATAAAAGCTTCAAGAGTATATATGCTAACTTCTCTTCAGCCTTAATGTCTCAATTTAGATACCAACTCCTCTAGAAAGACTCTGCTAAGACTGATTGGGAGCCCCTCCAATGTACTCTTACTGCACCTTGTGACTTATAACAATTTAATGCGTATCATGTTTCATTGAAATATCTTATTTTCCCTTTTTGTCTGTTTCATGAAGATAATAATAATACTTGCTTCACAGGGTTACTTAGAGAACCAGTGTTTGACTCACAGGAAGCACCACATCATGTCAGGTCCTGTTATTATCATCATTGTCATCATGATAACTGGATGAATCTAAACTACCTAAGTGAGGGGGAAGTCTTATCCACATTATCTAGAATAAGTAGGAGCTTTCAATAAATATTTGTTGAGTTACTGAATAGGTGGAGAAACACATTTACTAATTATCAATTGATTAATAAATGCCATAGAAATAAACTTTGAAGTTGATTTTGAGATTATTTCCTGCTTTCCCAAAAGGAAGACCAATAGCTGTATACCAGATTGAAACGGACAATATTTCTCGCCAGAACCATGAAGATCTCTAAGTGCCCCAAATATCTAGTAATTAAGCAAAAGTAAAATTAGCCATCAAAACATTTAAATTTATGCCATAAGAACTTACCTTTCTGAGAAAGCTTCTCTCACAGGGTAGAATTTCCAAGACACTTCAAATCAAAGGGTAGGTGGTTTTGTGAGTATCTTGAGACATAAACCCTCTAGAGAACAATTTGGCAATATCTATCATAAGCCTTAAAAATTCAGCAATTCCTTTCCTAGAAATATCCTAAAATAGTAAGTAAGAACATGAATAAATGTTTGGTTTTAAAGCTACTTATAACAACATGGTTTGTAATATTTAAAGACAGAAAACAATCTAAATGTCAATAATAGATTTAAAAATTATTCTACACCTGTACAATGAAACACTGAGCACTTATTTAAGTTTATATTTTATATCAAGATTATTATAATGAAAGATGCTCATGAGATGATAGGCTACAAGACAATATGTAGAGTGTAATACCATTTTTGTTTTATTGAGAGGGTATAAATAAAAAGAATAGGGGAAGAGAGAGAAAATTAGCAAAATGATAATATGCAAGCCCAGAAGCTGGTAATCTTTCCTGGGTACTTACTTCCCTTATTTGTAACCTATCCATTATCTGGTCCTCTCCTTTCTACTTTTTAAAAGTCATCTAAATTTACTGTTGCCTTCATCTCTATTGTCATAATCTTCATTTGGAAATGTCATTATTTTTCAAGTTTTTGTAGAAACTTCCTCCATGGGGAAGAGAGAGAACGGTTTCTTAAATGCCAATCTGAATATGGCATCACATTGTCAGGCCAAGGTCTAAACTCCTTGGCATCACATATTAGGCCATAAAAGCTATGACCCACACCTACCTCCCTCTGCAGTTCATTTCACATGATTCTTCCACGATTTGAGTTGAAACCAAACTGAACTATTTGCATTTTTCCTAAGCTTACCGTGGTCACATCTATACATCTTTACACATGCTGCCTTATCCACCAAAAGCAAATTGTCTCCTCATGTAGTTGCTATTCATCTTTTGTAGAGACAAAGTCATTGTTTTTTTAAAAATCAAACTGACTGTAGACTCTTCAGTTAATGCAGGCATTCATTTCAGTCGTAAACTATAGCTCCACATACAGAAATGGGTAAGGGACAATAGAAGCTAAAATTTTAAGATTTCTGTGAGCTTTTCTATGAAGCTAAACAAGAACCAGAGTGAGTCAAGCAAGTAGCCCCTTGTCTAGCTCAGCACTTTTCCAAGACTTTGGGTAGGCAAAGGAAGGACTTATTTTAGAAGAATGTTGGGAGTCAATTGTTTTGTATAGTATCAAAAGTCGATTTATATTTAGAAGCAATAAGGCTGGCCAGAAAGTGGAGAAGCAAGGGAGTCTTGAGAGAAAAATGGAGATGAGCACTATTGCAGAAAGCCAGAGCTGATGGAGGAGCCTGTCCAGTGAGAAATTGTCACAGCAGAGCGGCCATAGTAGAGGTTGTTGGTGTCCCACCCACATCCCCTTTGATAAGCAAGTATAGGTGCACTCATCCCCCAGCTTCTTGAGCATTGACTGCTAAGAGCTCACAGCTGCACCTTTCTTCTGAAAATTGCCTGTTAACAACAGAAGTTCTTAGTCCAGAAATCCCTGAGAAGTTATACCTTCCTCCCAGAGGTAGCCTGCAGCCAGTGACTAACATAGAGGTACAAAAAGCCTGGTCCCTTATCCCCAGCAAGGATGATACTGTAGTGTCTTTTTCCTTCCAGAGGTCACTATGGAATCAGGTGAATCCAAGTTTATGACTAACTTTTCCCCTTGTCCAATCCTGCTTTCTTCATTCCCTTACAGATTACACTGGAGCCACTCCCTAGAAAATCATTGTCCAAGAATCCCTGTCTCAGGCTCAACTCTTAAGGAACCTAGCCCAGGATTGCTAACCTAGGACTTTTCAAGACCAAGAATGTGTAATAGTAAATTTTAAGATATTTTTATTGTAAAGATGAAAACTCTCCCATTAACTTCATCTTCTGAATATTTTGCTGCACACACATATCCATCAAAACACACCCTATAAAAATGCTTCCTATAACTTTTCAGAGGAAATCAAAGATAAATGACTGTTTCATATGGGGTTGGCACAAAACAGTAGGAAAAAACAGCTACAATGAGATAGTTCACTGGAGTTAGGAACTCAGAACGAACCCAAAGCATAAGAATGTAAGTCTGAGAATTTAAGGAAATAATAGGGAGGGATAAGACTACCCACAGAAGATGGGAATTGTAGTAGATGCAGATTGATGCCCTACCCCGCATCCATTAGGCTTGCCTCAGTTTACCTGTAGATCGTTCCCAGCACATGCCTCTTTTATTCTCCCTGAGGGCTTTCTCCTCTACCACAGAGCTTGTTCCACTGCACACAGGTGAAACCAGGAAGTACATTGGAGATAAAGTTCCCAGGGGCAATACTCAACCAGGAAGAGATGGAAGTCATGGATAAATGCCCTGGCCCCTCTGGCCAGATGGGTTCTCAGAGAGTCACCAATGGGACTGAGTCTCAGTTGCCCATACTAATTTGCTCCTTAATAGACCCTTTATTGGCTTTTTTTCCCATTCTTGTCTCATTTTTCTCCACTCTCTCACTTGTACTTCCTGGAATTACCTCCCAAATAAATTACCTGTATCCAAATCCTGTGTCATGGTTGGCTTTTGGAGAAACTGAAACTCAGGTAGGAATCAGGCCAATTTTATTTATATGTGCATGTCCTTGAAGAATTAATTCAAATATCACTTTTCTGGGAGGCCTTCTCTGCTCCCACCCCAACCTGTGCTTCCTTATCACTCCATGAATAACTCTCATCCATTGGAATAATGTATGTGTGAGTGTGTGTGTGTGTGTGTGTTCCCTCAAGGACTGTGAGTTCCTTGAAGTCAGAAACCATGTTTTATATTCTTCTATATCCCAAGTACCAAGAGTGCTGCCACTAATTTTGATGCATGTACTGTTAGAATTATTTCTGCTCTTAATAACAACTTATTAGATTGTTAAATATAATAGTGAGAAAAGCTATTCTCATTTCCAATACTTCATTCATGAACCTGGGAATCCTAGCTTTGGAAGAAATAGCACCATACTGAAATATAGCATATTCTATAGCCTGGAGGACATTACCCTAGCCACCTAGCTAGTGATATAACTAAGCATTCAAAAAAACCCATTTAATCCATCTATCAGGTCTGCTGCCTCAGGGTTATGGGGAACATGATAAGATCAGTAAATTCCATAAGCGTGGGTCAATCCACTATTTCACTTCCTGTAAAATTAGTTCCCATGTCAAAAGCAATGCTGTGTGAATTAACATAACAGTGAGAAAGGCATCTGAAAGCTCATGGATGGTGGTTTTTGAAGAAGCATTTTGGGTAGTGGAAGCAAATGCATATTCAGAATTTCTATTCCAAGGGGGGAAAAAAATCACTGCCCTTTTATGATGGAAGTGATCCACACATCAATCTGCCAATAGGTACTGGCAGATCTTCCTGGGAAATAATGCCATATTGGAACTAAGTGTTGGCCCCTGCTGTTGGCAGGTTTGGCACTCAGCAGTGGTTCTATCCAGATTGGCCTTAGAGAGTAGAAATCCACTTTGTTGGACCCATGACCATTTTATTCAAGCATCTACTGGGCAAAAACAGGGTAACTGGTGAAAGAGACTGACTGACATCCACAGAATAAGTGGTCTTGACCACCTGGTTATTAAGAGTCTCCTCTGTTAAGAATGCTCTTTACTGAGCATTCACATGGAACACAAATATCTTCACATTCTATGCCCATTTGGAAACATTCATCTTGTGTGACCTCCTTATCACCAATTTTCCAATCATGTTTTTTTCTAAACTAAACCGTTAGTCATTTCAGGTAGTGTCCATATATTATGCAGAACCATCTGTAATCCAGGCCCAGAAATATTTTTTCTCAGTGGATTGGTCAAAATGAACCACCCAGGAGGCCATAAGTTTGCGTTGAAAGAAAGGAGAAACTATAGAAGGAGTAGGCACCTTGACGATCTGTGTCACCTGCAGATGCAACTCACTTGTGCTTTCAGGACCTGCTCAAGCCTAATCACATACATACCACTTCCACTTAATGATGGACTGAAGCTCTGCATGCCCAAATTTATCGCTTAATGGGTCAGACAACATCTGATTCGTGATGGGCAAATCAGGTTACGTGACAACTTGGTGACCCATGATGGTAGTTCAGACTCTGGGACCTAGTAACTAGCTGGAAGTTTCTCAGATAAGAGAGTTGTTATCTGAAGAGGATGGCATGGTATACACCAAAACGCTAAGTGTTTGCACTGTGACTTACCTATAGGGTCCTGATAAAACTTCCATAAAACATTTCTGTTTGCCACAGACATTTCAAGTACCATTAGATCTGCCAGGTTATATGGTCCCAGCCTTAACTTTCTTCTGGGCCCCACTCAAAATTTGTGCCTTTCAAGTTACTCAATAAATGAGATACACGTTATCTATGTAAGATAAAGGTGCCTATGAGACAGAGACATTGAACCTTTTTCTCCATGGTGGGAGGAGCCAGATATAGCGAGTTGTCCTTCATCTTGGAAGGATATATCTTGACGTATCCCAGGCCACTGTAACCATAGAATTTCCTGAGCCACAGGCCTTTTAATCTTTGTGGAATTTATTTACTACCCTCTGATTTACATATGTCCTACCAAGGTGTCTGTAGTAGTTACTACTTTTTGCTCACCAAGCACAAGGATCACATAACATCAATACGGTGGAGGAGTGGGATGTTCTGTGAAATGCAGAGACAACTAAGGTCCCTGCAAACTACATCATGACAGAGAGCTGGAAAGTTGCTATAGCCCTGAAGTAGGAAGGGAAATGTATCCTGCTGGCCATGCCAAATGAAAGCAGTTTGTGGTGGTCTCTAGTACGTGTAGGAAAACAAAAACATTCAACGAATAAATAACTATATGATAGGAGATGTTTTGATCTGCTCCAGTGAAGAAACCACATTTTCAACAGCAGCTACAATTGGATTTACCACCTGATTAAGTCATTCTGAAATATCTGTCTTCTTCTGCACAGGTCAAATAGGAGAGTTGATTGGGAATTTATTAGAAATCATCATTCCTACCTTCTTAAGTTTTTGATGGTGGCACTAATCTTGAAACCCTTCCAGGAATGAGATATTGCTTTTGGTTTACTATATTTGTAGATAAAGGCTATTCTAGGGGCTTTTCTCTTGGCCCTTCTCACCATAAAGACTCTCAATTCATGGGTCAAGGAACCAATATGGGTATTCCGCCAACTTTTTAGTGTGTCTATTCCAGTTAGGCATTCTGGACCAGGAAAATAACCATACGGGTTTGGGGACCCAGTTGTGCCCCTGTGTGACAAACCCAGTCCAAACATCATTAATATTCTCATCTCCAAAAGCCTGTCCTCTGATTGGTTGATCACAGTGGCATTCTATGTCTCTAGGAATTACTGGCAGTTCAGACCCAGTGTTAAGTAATCCCTGAATTGTGTAATAATTTTCCCTTTCTTAATGCACTGTCACCCTTGTAAATGGCCACAGATCCTTTTGGGGAAGGTTAGAGAAAAATATACCGGATGAGTTTTTGGCATTGCCGTATCCTTTCTTGAAGAAACCTAGCTCTACTTATCCAAGGTGCCCTGTGTGTATCGTATTTTTTTTCATTTTCTTTACATTATGATGTTTTGACATCTTAAAAAACCTTTCTGGCTAGAGAGTGACTGCCCCTCCTAGGGGTAGCCAATTTTTAAAGATAACAAAAGGCTCACCCGAGAGCATGCCTTTGATAAGCAAACTAACTGATCCAGAGCCATACCTCCTCTATCTGGCCTGTACACCCCAGGAGGCAATATTCCTCTACCTTAACCATCCCAGGTCCAGATACCAGGCACTTAGGCACCACTCCTACAGCTTAGAGCCTGCTGAAATTATCCAAACTAGACAATCCTAAACCGTTTACCCTGGCCCTTCCTTGCCTTTCCACAGAAACCCCAATAAAGGCTCCAGCTGAAACCTATCACTCACTCCTCCTTCTGCTTCCTGATCAAAACTTGGTGCTCTTCCTGTGGCCCTGCCTGGCCATCTGTGTCTCTTGTTTCTAGGAGAACTATGAGTAACATTCAACTTTTCTTTCAATGGCATTGACCCCTCTGTGTCTTCACTCAGTCAACCTTATAAACTAAGACCTGGGCATAGAACACCCTAGAAGTATGCACTGGCTCAAGAATTGAAACTGATTCCCTATTTAGGTGATTCAAGTCAAACTTCTGTTCCCCAGACTTAGAATTTTTCCATTTCTACAGATCAAGTAAGACTTCAGCAAACTGCCCATATATTTCAGTTCTTGGGACACCATGATCAACCAGCTAAAGACAAAGGTGTCTGTGGGTGAAATCATTCTGATTACTGCTTCAGCTGTGCTGCTCATTATAGTAATTCTACCCACGTTATCTCAATCAGTTAAGTGATGCCACTTGGCCCCCACCCCCTTGAGATCCTATGATCCCTGTTGAATTCAGGCATCCTATTTTGATGGCAGCACTTCTTACCATCATTCCTGGCCTGTAGAGAACAGCCACTACAGGGCTTTCAAAGATGACAGTACTTCTTTCACCAATGTATTTCTCAAGGCCTTAATAAAGGAAACGTCCTTTGGACATATATATGGGTAAGTGAGCAGTTCTTACAAGATAAATCTATCCCAAATTTGAAATATCCCTAAGCCTTTTGATACTGTCCTCTCTAGTATATCAAGGGAGTTCTGGCAATTCAACTTCATTTTGGTCAACAAACCAAGCCGAAAGTTAGAACCACTTAGCTGCTTAAAACACACTGAATACAGAATCTTTGCTTAGTGAACCAATTTTAATACATTCAAACTGACACAACATCACATTCTCTCACCCAGATCCAATCCATTTCCATACATATTCCCCAGGTTTCCATTAATATGAATATAAATTATATAAATATAATTCTTTTGGTGTGTACAGTGCTTTTTGTCACGTCATAACCATGTCTATCTGGTCTCTAGAAGCATCCCAGAACCTGAGTCTTGTCATAGATCCAGAAGCAAGGGGAGGTGGTGAGGTATGTCAAGGAGGGGATCAGCATTCCCCTGAAAATCAAGTTCCTCAGCCCAGGACAATTAAGTTCTTCAGGCAAGGAGAGACTAATTTCCTTAGACTTGGGCGGAAAGATGCTTCTACTGGCAAATGAGGCTCAATAAAATGCAAAGGTTCATGTTCCTCTGCATCGTCAATGATGCCCTACTCATTCCCAGTCAATGCCTTAATTCTAATATAAGAAACCCTGAAAGTTTGGGTTGAATTGTAATTCAGCTACTCTGCAAATTAGACTTTGGGTTTGACTTTAAGAAATTTTGTAGGAAATATGGGTTTCTCTAAGAGCAGTCATAGAAGCTTTCTAATCCATAACCTAGACCTTGCTAAAAACTCTGAACTCATTTTCATTCTCCACAGTTTCCAACACGTGTAGAAGCAACAAATCAACACCATTATATTCATTTTAATTAAAGTATTCTACAGCAGCAACTACTTGGTGACCCAAAGCCTTGCCTTCTATAGACATTTGATTACAGGTGAAACCAATTTTGCCACTACATGTCATGAACTGCCAGTGTCCCCTGTGCTACTGGCAGCAAGACCATTAATGTCTTAAAATCTAATCAGATCAGGGAGCCAATTATAGATGACCATCTTTAAAGTTCTGTTATGCTGAGATCAATTCTGGTACCAACAATTCTGGCAATCAGAGTTCAATCATGGAAGGAGAACCTCTGCGACTATTGTGGAATAAGAGATTTATTATAGGAATAAGACTCTATGCAATTGTTGAAGTTGAAGAAATGACAGACTAAAAGGAAAAGTTGGAGGATTAGAGAAAGGGGCCTTTCTGAAGCACTGGAGTGAGTGGACAAATTGCAGTTTTCCAAGGAATTCAGAAGATCAGGTATATCCAGCTGATAGAATGGGACTACAAGGAAAGATGGTAGAATAGAGGATAGAAGGCTCTTAACTCTGCATTTCTTTGGGAGTCTGGAGTCTCTACTGTTGAGGGATGGCATTTGTGAAGAAGATCTGGATATGAACAAAGGAGTCAGGACACATTTGCAACATTCTCTCACCATTAGTGACCAGGAAGACCTTCAGCTCATAAAGGCTCCTGCTTCACTTCCACCTTCCAAGTCTCACAAAAATGTCCCTTTTGGCCAACTCTAACTTAGAACCCTGTGGAGAAAGGAGTTCTGGGAAATATCGTTCCAGCTTTGCCAAGTTGACACAGTATAAAATATCATAGCATATTTCCCATATTTAAATCCTATTATATTTAAATCATGTGCCATTGGTATTAAATCATAGGGCTGCTGCGTTTTGTTGTTGTTTTTGGTGAGGAAGATTGCCCCTGAGCTAACATCTGTGCCAATCTTCCTCTATTTTACATGTGAGATCCCACCATAGCATGCTTGACGAGCAGTGCGTAGGCCTGCACCCGGGATCCAAACCTGTGAAGCCCAGGCCGCCAAAGCAGAGTGTGCGAATTTAACCACTAGGCCACCAGGCTGACCCGTGGGCCTGTTAGTTTTTAAATCATGTGCCAACTCTGACTGAATAAAAATAGTATTGAGTATCATTTTTTTTGGTCTCAAGTCACAGAAAATGACTCTAGCTAATTTGTGCCAAAACAGAAAAACAGGTTTATTGGAATAATATTATTGGGAAGTTCACTATTCTGATGGGAAGGTGGGAAGGCTAGAGAAGATGCTTAGAAATAAAAGAGAGATCAGTAACTCCCTACTGCCTCATCAGGGTTTCTTCTCTGGAAGGAATGTACAGTTCTGTTTTGTTTTTTCAATTCTGAATAACTCTGCTCAAGATTCTAACTCTTTGGAAAGAATGTCTTTGTCTAGTCAAGCTTAGGTCACATACTCAGTTCTTGGTCCTATTGAGACAGTGAGATCTGACAGAACTATCTCTTCATGCTCCATATATGAGGGTGCTTTACCTTGTTTTATAGTTTCACTCAGCTTTCTCAAAATGGTGGCAAGGTAATTTCCCAAAGGAAATTGGAGTGATGGTAGGAAGACAGAATGGCTATGGATCAACCAAAAATTTCCAATGAATATCCGTTAATAATGGTTTTGAGACTATTTCCAGGCCCAGTAAGAAGTAGCATATTTCTATAGCTAGCACTAGTATTGCCTGCCATGGTTTCAGGAAAGAACAGTAGTAGTGAGCTTGCTGTATATTTTTGCCAACAACTCTTGGTTTGGGTATAACCTCTTCAATTCCACCAAATGGTCAGCTGAAAGAATGTTATAGTTATCCAATAGAGAATGCTCAAATGCTTCCTCTGCGTGACTTTGAAGGCCTGTCATAATCTAGATCCAGGTTTACTTTTGTTATTTCAATCTCATATTTTCATTCTACTTGTGGCACATCAGCCGATGGTGGAGAAAGTAATCCTTCAGAGTAAGGCAGAACTGAATTCTAATACTATCTTCACCATGTGACAGCTTTGTGAACTTTACAAATTTACTCCAAACTTTTGACCTTTTAGTATCCTCAACTATTCACCTCAAAGAGTTAGTGAGAGAATTAAATGAAAAGACAAGCTAACGAATACCACAGTCTCAGGTCAACTTGGTGCTTAGCACACAAGGAACATTCCGTATGTTAGAGTTAGTATCTCTTCCTTCCTTTGCCCCCATAGTGCCCCTTGCCTAAAAATCTACTTCTATTACTTTTACCTGATCAAATTATAGAACTTCAAATACAGTTCAAATATTACCCTTTCCTTGAAATTTTCCAAAGAACAAGTTTTCAACCTCTATAGAACTTTTTATGTAAGTTATACAGTACTGAACTATAACTTACAGTTACACAGAGGTACTATATAACTTCTCATATAAAATACTCATGTAGGCATTTTATTATCTCTTTATTTTTAAATTGTCATTAATTAACTATTTTATGCATTATATCATCTCCATCCTGGGTCACTATCACTATGAATACTCAAAACCTTCATACCGTTCAACATTTGAATGCCACCTATTAGCCAGATACTGGCTTGGAAATTGGTAATACAAAGATAAAGACAAAAAGACACTATTGGTGCCTGCAAGACGCTCACTTCATATTAGAGAAGATAATTATAAAATGCTGAATAACATGGTGTTATAGAGTAATGTGTGCACAGAAAATTAGGAGGGCAAACAGGACACTCGATCCAGATTGTGAAAAGAGTGGTGGGAGGGAAAGTTCTTGAGGAAAGATTAAGTGGAACTGAATGTTGAAGAATGCATTGGATTTAGCTACACAAACAGTCAAAATCAAGAAATATTAAAGAATGTACAAAAGAAAAGAAAGAAAGAGTACTTTTGGAAAAACTGTAAATAATTCACTATGCTTGGAGGATAGAGTGAGAAAGAGAAACGGCAGGAAGTGAGATTGGAGAGGCCAACCAAGGCACCATCATAAAAGGCCTTCTATATCACTCAAAGGGTTAAGACTTTATCTTAAACTCAGTAGAGAAACACTGAAGAAATTCAATGAGGAAGAGTTATAGTATGTATCAACGAGAACAAGAAGAAGAACCATGATAATAGCAGCAGCCAAATATTGAGCACTATTTATTTGTGAGGTGCTGTGCTAAATAGATGACTCACTTAATTCTTAAGGCAATGCTCTGATATAGGTAAATCCCAAGGTACCAATGAGGAAACTGAGGCTTGGAAAGGTTAAGTAACTTGCCCAAGGTCACAGCTAGTAGGTGTTAGAACTGGCTATAAATCCAGATCTGTCTCATTCAAGAACCCACAATCTTAACCACAATTTTCAGAAAGATTTTTGGAAAGATCACTTTGGCAGAGGGTGGAGAACTGACTGAAGGAGGCCAAGCCTAGAGGCAAAGACTCCATTCAGTAGACTACTGCCCAAATTAAGTTTTAAAAGGTTAAGAGCCCATTCCCAGAGAGTAGTAGCACAGGTAGAAAGAAAGAGATGGATTTAAGAAATGCGAAGGAGATTTAATAGGCAAGAGTTGGTGACTGGCTAGATATGAGAATGAGGAGGAGAAATCAAAGGTAATAACCAAGTAACTGGGTTGATGGTTGTGTCATCAATATAAGATGTTTGGGATGGAGAATCTGGGAGATGATAAAATTGGTCTGGGCTGGGGTAATTGGGAGATGATAAAAATCAATGTTGAGATTGTGGTACTTGTAGAAAATTCACATGGAACTGGGTATCTAGAGAGAGATTTGACAGGCCTTAGAATATAGGTTGTAGATGCAGCTATGGAGCTGGAAAAAAGGGAACTCAGCCAGGGAGAATCTATAGAGTAAATGAAATAGTGAGAGGAGGATACGAAGCTGGAAACATCAATATTTGAGTGTATTTGGGGTACAGGATGAAGGTTTATCAAAGAAGACGGAGAAGGAACTTCCTGAGGATTGTGAATACAGCTAGAATAGTTTTTAAGAATTTTAAATAATTTTTAAAGTTGCAAGTAATGACAGAAGCCACAGAGAATAATTTTTTAGTTCTGCATGGAAGAATTATGGGTGATTTTATATTATTATTTATAAGTGACTATAGTTTATTTTTTTAATGCAACTATTTTTAAGTCATAGATAGAATGAAACACATCCCATAAAATTTAGCAACAAAATCATTGGTGATCAGACAAGAGCAGGTTCATTGGAATACACCGAAGAGACAAAGACACACTGGAATTTATGAAGAAAGTGAAGAGAGCAAAAATACATTTCTTTTTCAAACTGAATAACCAGGAAGGAAAGAGAGAGACAGGGTAAGAGATAGCCAAGGAGATCTAAAGTTAGGAAGAGTGAGTTTTATGTTTAAGATGGGAAATACTTGAGCACGCTTATCTTGTTAAAGAATAAAAGGCTGCCGGGCATAAAAAACAAAGCTGGTTTATCTGCTTGCCAGTCAAGAGAGAGAAATCTCACTCAGGAAATGCCGTTCAGTCAGTTTTCCCTAATTGAAAGCAGAGGGGCTACATACGAGGGTGGAGAGGTAGTTTATGCCATATTAGAAGGAATTCTAAGGATGAGGAGAATATTAGAAAGCCTGCCTTGGGTCTGGCCATCCACTGTTATGTGTTACAAAAGTGTGGGCTTGGGAGAAAGGCTCTATCAAGCTCAGAGTCGAGTAGGGAGACTTTCTTAAGAGCATGCTTGGACTCAGCAAATTTTCCTTTAACACTGTGCTTAGGGGACAGGGTTAATAGATATGAAGATGTAGAAGACAAAGCAGAAAGAGAAGATAACTAATGCAGCCAGGTCCGTGGCCAGATACTTTTTAGTGGATTGGGTAGGAAGTTGAGAAATTTTCCACCTGACAGCCTCTGTTTTCTCTGTGAAGTAAGAAATTATGCCTTTCATTGAAAGTAAGGAAAATGCAGTTCAAAGAGTGGGTCTGATGAAACTAGGGTGACCAACTTGTTCCAGTTTGCTTGGAAATTGTCTGGCTTTAGTACTCAAAGTCCATGTCCTGGAACCCTCAGTCTTGGATAAACCAGGATATTGGTCACCCTAGACAAGATTGTGATTAGTTATGATAGTTGGGGAGAATGAAGAAATAATTTGAAGATAAAATAATAATAAGTAATAACAGAAGAAATATTAGAACATAACCAAGGACGGAGACCAGGAATTTGTAGTAATTCCAGTCTATATAGTCCTGTGATTTAGCAATGTTCTGTGCTTAGGTGTATTTTGATATGTCCAAAATGGTGAGACAGAACAGCAAATATTTTTAAAATAAGAACTTCAAGCACCAAATGTCCCTATTGTTCATCATTTCTGTTCCTCCTGAAGAGTCAGAAGGAAAGAAAGTAGAAATAGAAGTTCTGCTGTTCCACCGTTCCCAAAGGGAAAAATTCACATGGGCCTTTCTGATACCAGGCTGTCCCTAGAATTTCAATTTAAGTTTTCCAAAATAATAAATCACTTATTTCTTCCTTCCATAGGAAGCAAAGCCGGGTAAGACCAGTTTTGAAGACTCAAAATAGTATTGTGTTATTGTCAGCAGGGTAGACAGAGAAACAAAAATAAATCTTCCTTTGTTTTTAATTTGGGGGCAGAGAACAGAGGGACATCTTAGCAGAGAGGCATAACATTTTGAGATATATGTGCATCTCCAAGTCAAACCGGCTTGAGGTTTTCGAGCAGGGTTTTGAAACCTAGCTGTGTGTCCAAATCACCTGTGGGGCTTGTTAAAATTACAAGTGCCCAGGTGTACCCCAAACTTCCTGCAGAATCCTCAGGGGCTGGGCCCTGGAATCAATACTTGCAGCAGGCTTCCCAGAGTGGTTCTTGTACACCACCAGCTTCAGCATCCAGAAATCTAGGGCAAGATCTGGAACAATATACAACACTTGGAAGCTGCAGTAAGAGCTCTAAGAAAGTTTTCATCCCTAGAGATGGCCCACTCATAAAAGAAAAATAAGTTGGAGCCATCCTTGAACCTAACTGGAAACAGATTTCTTTCTCTCTAATTCTTTTTTTACAACGCGTTTTCATTTTCTCATACATACCTGATCAACACTATTTTTAGTTTTGCTCTTTTGGAGGCAAGGAATGGAGGCTAATTCAATCTGCCTCAAGAAGATGGGAATTTATTTTGAGACTATATGTAGACCAGACCTGGAACTATACTACGTTGAGGAACTAAATCTAAAGCAGCTCCAGGAACCAACCACACAAGATTGCTCTCTCAGGGCATCTCTGCTTCTCTCTATAGGAAGAAAAAGCAAAGATGAAGGACCATGTGGTATAAAATGTGACCCCCGAGAAACAGAGCTTGGAAATGGGCAATTTTCACTAGAAGAGGATGTGGGTAGTGGGGTACAGTGGGAATTTCTAATGCAAATACCTATGCTGCTTTTTTGCTAAATATTTTTTTTACAGCAGGAAACTGATCATGTTTCCCATCCACATCATTATAAATACTTTAAAACTGATCCTGTTTCTTTCCTTTTTTTCCCTAAATCTCCCTCAGATACACTTCACTCCACATGCATCACTCCTGTTGGTAAAATGAGAGCTCTTTTTATAAGGCCTTGAAAATTTTCCCATTCAAGAGACTATACTTAAGGAATTCAAACTTCCTTGAGTGTCTGAAGCATACTCCCAGGTAGATTGTGAAGTACTTGAAGTCGAGTTCCTCTTCCATTCCCCCTAAACACATGCCTATATGGCCAGGAGAGCACATTAGACTCTGTCTTATGATATTAGAAATGATAAAGGAGACCCATAGAGATGAACTGATACCCCGGTTAATGGTGACAAATGGATATAAACCAGGTCTTCTGCCTCTCTAATGTCTTCCTACTCCAAATTATCCATGGACTGAAAATTAATTTGTGTAAAACCCCAAACTTATAGGACTTCAATCAAATCATCTAATATTTAGATGAGTGAGTAAAAAGATTTTGATAAAATATTATTTGATTCGAACACTCTGAAATACATCTAAAATTAAAGTCATTTTGTTTGGCATGTTAAATGGCTGAAACATTACAAGCTCAAGTAATTCTATACTTTTTACAGATTAATATATAGACTAATTTACTGGCTCATTCTTTAAAACAGTGCCTTTTAAATTGTTATCACTTGAATCTGCTTGTTCCACTGGTTCTTTTCCTCTAATATTGTCTTCTCAGAAAACGAAATAATATTGCCAAGTTCAACCTGAACTTCTTCCTTAAACATATTATTATTCGAGATCTATGAGTGAGAAGTGACAATGATGAATATGGTCTGTGCCCTCAAAGTACTTGCTATCTGTTTAGAAAACAAACACATAAACAGGTAATTACATTAGAATGTGAAAAGTATAATGCTAGATGTCCCCTGGGTGTTATGAGAGCACTGTAGAGGGGACACTTGCCCCAAATGGAAGAGGTCAGAGAAAGCTTCCAGAGACATGTGATGTGAAGCTGAATCACAGACTTCTTCATGCTCAGTCCCTAACCTGCCTTAACAGGCTTATGTTTCTTTGGCCACTAGCAAATCCTGGTAAATATGTCTCGACTCCATAAACTTCTATCTCATCTGCAGCCGCTCTACTCTAAACCACCATCATTTCTCACCAAGACTACTACAATAGCCTCTCATCAATTTTCCTCACTTCTATTCTTTATTTCTGTACATTTAGTTTCCCACACGGTATCCAGAGTAATAAACCAGATCATGTTACATTTGTTTAATTCTTTCATGCTTCCCATCACATTTCAAATAGCAACCAAACATCTTCCTGCAACTGATAAGCTCTTGCATTGATTTCATTTCCCGTGTGCTTCTCCGGTCTCACAGCTCATTCCACTTTCCTCCCTCGCTACCCTTCAGTCCCACTCACTTTCTTTAAGTTTCTCAAACAGAAGTTCTGTATCCCTTCAGGGGTCCTGCACATGCCATTTTCTCTATTTGGAACATTCTTTGCCCTCTCAGCCTCTTCTTTCCTTCTCTGGCTACTTTTCATCTTTCAGGTCTGAAGTTAAATATCTCCCCCTAAGAGATTTCTGCTTATCTGAAGTGCACCTCCCTTGTTATTTATTTTCCCCCTCCATCCTTTGCTTATGTCTTTGTAGGACCTATTACAAGTTGAAACAATATGTTGATGGCTTGTTTACTGTTCACTGTCTGCCTCCTCGCCAGGTAGTAATTTGCCCCATAGAGCACAGACAAAGTCTATTTTGTTCACCACTATACACCTGGTACCTAGTAGAATATGGCCTCAGAACTAGGCATTCATTAATTATTTGTTGCATGAATGAATGAATGCATGCACCTTTGATTTAGAAATCAAGACCCACTCACTATTTTTTAACTGACTTCAGTCATGCTTTCACATCACTCATGAATGCCCTCCACCCAGCCACTAGCTCTGCTTATAGTTGGGGGCCATTTCTAAATTCCACTTCCTTTGTGAATACTTGCCTAATTTCTCCTTCATGGTTCATCACTCCTTCCTATGAATGCACATAAAAACTTTTGCTTCTTTTAGGCCTGCTTACAGTATATGTTTTTGCGTATTTGTCTATCTCCCTTACTGGATCATAGGTTCCTTAAAGCCAGGAACCATGTTCCAATCACCTTGAATCTACCATAGCACCAGGTTATGTTCATGTACAGTGATCACTCTGTAATCGTGATGAGTGGATCAACTAATAAGATAATTTTTGAACAAGTTAAAATGAGAGCTTTTTTAGAAATAGAATTTAAAGACAGAACCTAGATAAGGTTCTGGAGTTCTTTGTTGTGTGTCTTAAATGAGATTTTGTACTCACACTTAATATTGGTATCTTGATCACACTTTGTCCTTTCTCGGTGAAGCGGTCAAAGCCAAGCTGGGCTGGCCAACAAGATGTTTGCGTTGCTGTTACACCTTGTCAACAATGACTCTCTCTGTACTTGCTATAAAAAAAATTAGTATGTTATACAAAAAGGAAAACTACATCAAGAATAATGTGAAGGGATTATTGTTAAGCGGAGTTTCTGCATTTGGGAACAGCCCAAAACAGATAAGACTGCACACATTTCTATGACCACTTCCACATGATTTGCTTATCCCATAAACACTAAACTCTAACTCAGATTTCAATAAATAGAGAGGCTAAGAGATATTAGCTTTAGCTTTAACAGAAACCTCCAAAAAGACTTTAATTAAAGAGACCTATAGCAATATGGTGTGTACATGTTTTCAATATAATTCATCTACCACATACCTTACGTCTTAAAATCCTATTTATGTAACTTTGGTTTCATGAAATAAAAATGCTAGCCACAGTTATTTATAGCACAATGAACGTTGTCAAAAGTCTGAAACATGACAGTGACCTTTACACTATTCTGTATTACTACCCAGAAAAGGCAATTTATTTCATAGCCTGTTGAATATGGAAGCCATCTTCAGATATATGTAGTTTAAGTGGTAAAATTGCAGCAAACTGCACATAAAGCATGATAGCTTTTTTTTCCTACTCTAAGAAAACCTCCAAAATGCCTTCAAATTCTGTGAAATCATTACTCTTTTAGAATCAATGGTTTCCTAAATTATCATAAGCAGTCAAATTTTGCAACCAAATTTGATTATTTTATGGTTAATACATATTTATTGATGACCACTGATTTAACGTAGATTATAAGGGGTACCACACTGGACCTAAGCAAACCTCATGCAATAGCACCCAGTATCATTCTATTGATACAGGAGGGGGAAAGATCAGTAAGGAAGTGAGAGAAAACACCCCTTATGGAATCATCAGTAAAGACAGCCTGAAGGAAGACATGACCCACTCACTGACAGTTTCTATCCCTTTATGGGTCTTTTATCTCTAGATTTATCTAAATTCTCAAATTTTATTAACTATACTGTGCTACACACTTCCTCTCATAATTCTTTAGAATTAGGATTGGTAAGTATGATAAGTGTCCCACAATTCTAATACTGAGAGTTTTAACAAATCTCCCTGTTAATTCTTTTCAATTTTTATCATTGTATAAACTTTGATCTTTCTCGTTCATCAGCATTTGACCTTTCAGACAAATTGTTTTTATCTGGCTCAATATTTCTATTCCATCATCTTGCAGAGTTTAAGAATCTCAATCATTTAAATTGCCCTTCTTTGGAA
The DNA here is from genome assembly GCF_041296265.1 of Equus caballus. Taxonomy (NCBI): domain Eukaryota; kingdom Metazoa; phylum Chordata; class Mammalia; order Perissodactyla; family Equidae; genus Equus; species Equus caballus. The sequence goes on from NC_091692.1 coordinate 49,903,206, forward strand.
CTTTCTAGCTCTTTTAGAGTGTTCGTTACTATTCTTTTTAACTCTGTCAAAGCCAGGTGATTCCTAGTATTTGAGATCCAAGATGGTTAACATGCCAACATTTGAAGATTTATGCATTTTCTAACAGATGCATGAATCAATGGAAAACCGTATCTCACCTTGAAAATTGTAAATTAAAAGCAACTGAAGGTTCACTCTGTAGCTATGTAGGATGCTAATATCTACCTGGTAGTCTAGTCTTATCTGAGTGTGTCAGAACACCTGTCTCCCTAAAAATTCTCTTCTAACTTGCCATATACTATGTTGTAAATTTTTGATGTTAAACCACTCCTTAATATGCTAACAATTTACCCTATCTAGGAGAGGAAGTCTGCTCATACATTGTGATCTGGTTAGAGAACAATACATCCTTCAGCCCTGAGAGATTAGTGTGACAGGCAGGTAGAATTTGATGAGGTAAGTTGTCAAGAAATGCCTCAGTTCAAAGAAATACATACAAAAGTAGGCCTAGGTAGGACTTCTTAAGAGATGGTGTATAATCAGGTACAAGCATCCACACAAACAGAACCTCAAAGATGGGCACCTAAAAAAGGTGAAACAGGATGCAAGTAGGTTTAAAATAGTCCCAAATGAAATTTGCATTTATCTTAATTCAGATGCCATAGTTGTGTTAGAGACAAATTGCAATCTATAAGATTAAGTACATGTAGCTGCACAAATACAAATAATAATTTACTTATTTTGATGGTTAAGTCTCACAAACTGATAGTAGATTTAAAAATAGTGACAAGGTGTATCTTTAATTAAAAAGACATATGAATGGATTCTTAAGAAAGAACACGTGGAAAAAATCAAAGATTATTAAACAAAGACATGCAAATAAAACAAGAATAGACGACATTTTTACCTATCAAAATGGCAAAGATTAAAAAACATTATCCTGGGGCTGGCCCCGTCTAGTGGTTAAGTTCACGTGCTCTGCTTCGGAGGCCTGGGGTTTCCATGGTTTGGATCCTGGGCGCGGAGGTGGCACCGCTCATCAAGCCATGCTGAGGTGGCATTCCACGTGCCACAACTAGAAGGACCCACAGCCAAAAAATATATGCAACTATGTACCGGGGGGCTTTGGGGAGAAAAAGGAAAAATAAAATCTTTAAAAAACGGTATCCTGAATGCAGCTGCAATGCAGCTGGTGGGACTATAAATAGGCACAAACTTTCTGTGAAATACTTCAGCAGTATGTACCAAAGTCCTCAGTAATATTATACCCTCAGAGGAGAGTCTGTTTTCAGAAATCTCTCCTTGGGAAACAATCAAAGATGCAAAAAAAGGAGATGTTACCAGCATTATTTGTAGCAAGAAAAACTAAGAAATAAATAGCTATAGTTATATAGATATATAGGTATATCTAAATGGTTGGATAAATTAAAGTTGAAATATAAAAGAATATTGTGCAACAATTAGAAATATTTTTATGAACATATAAAAATATGGGAAAATAGCTTTGAATCTTAAGAAGAAAAGCATGGAAGTAAATATTAAATCTTATATGAGATTTTCTATGGGTGATGGAATTGTACTTGACTTTTACTTTCTCTTTTATACTTTCCTGTAGTTTCTACAAAATGATGTAGTATCTATTCTGAGTGGGGAGGGAAGACACGTGTAAAGCAAACAAGACCGTAAAGGAGAACTTCTTAGGCCTTACTAGTAATTGAAAACTGCTTCCAACAAAGTAGAACACAGATAGGAAGCCGAAGTCTGGACATAGAAGGGGAGTGTCAGTGTCCAACTCTTCTCCACAGTTTCTAAGTCACCTGACACACAATTACCTAAATTACTATCTTACTATCTTACAATTTTGAACGCTGAAGTGATGGATTCTGAAAGACAATGTCCCTCTTACAGAACAAAAAGTTAAAAGAATGTTAACCAGCGTTTATTGAATGCTACATGCTTTACCTGTATTAATTTATCCTCACAAACCTATTTTTACAGATGAAGAAACTGAGAGCCAATGAGACTAAATAGTACATGGTTGCCAATAAATAATAAGTAACACAGAGCTGTCAAGCAATAGGGCCAAAATTGGAACTGAAGGAGTTGGACATCAGAACATGTGCTTTTAACCATTAAACTATTCCACATCTCTAACGGCATCATGCTGCTTGAAGTTTCTAACTTATTAGTCCTCAATTTTGACAGAATCCATTAGTTACAATAGGCGGTGATTTATTTTTGACCTATTTATTTCTCTGTGACCAAATTTATCACAACTACAAATTATGTGGTCCTTGGTCCCTGAGACAATCATCTTAGCTCCTATCATTTCCATCAGAAGTTTACAAGTAAAGGGGCAGGAAGGGGGATTAGAATAGGAACAACAAAAGGATATTTTATTCTGTGAAATAACTATAGGTGATTGTGCCAGTCAGTTTGTAGCATAGAGGGGTGATTGGCTTCTCCAAGTGTCCACATACAAAGCCAAGACAGAAGATTGCTTTCCCCTCATCATCTGGTCTATGGGCAAGAGTCTAGGACTCAGGATGTAGCTAAAATTTTAATGAAACGTGTATTCCTAGTTTAGCTTCAGTGTTATGGTTGGTTTAAAATTAATTGAGTTCTGAAACCGTATGCTTTACTTTGTCTTCCAAATGGACAAAAGGATTTTCCTATAACCAAGAACCTGCCATTTTACGGCTTTATAAAAATTCAGTTGTTAACAAATTCTCCATCAAAAGCTTTCCTCAACCATTTTATTGCACTTTTAAGTAAATCAGAGGAGCATTCTATTTCAGATGAAAAGCAGATTGAAATGCAATAAATTCCTTCTTTTATGACAATTTTCTCTGGAGCTATGTTTATCAATGCTACTGAGACACCACAAACATTTGTTGTAGGATCAAAAAGTAGAAGAGTTGAAACAGCGACCATAAAAAGCTTGTTCTTTATTTGAACTTAAAGGAGAGAAGGTTGTGATATTTTAAAAGCAAAATAAAGGAGATAGGGCAACTGGCACATCAATTATTTAAGAAAAAATAATAAGCCAAATCTTTTCCTCAGGACTTTCAAAACAAAAAAGGAGAAGAAAAGACAAACAATCAAATGAAATTCTAGCTAGGTTAAAGATATAAATTGAAAACAATAAAACCATAACAGAAAAAATATGGGCACATTATTTGATAAACTTGAGGCATAGAAGGCTGTCCTAAGTATCATACCAGGCCAGAAGCCATAAAGGAAAAGACTGATATGTTTTACTACAAACAAGTAAAAATTTTATATCACAACAGAGTCAAAAGACAAAGAACAAACCAGGAAAAATATTTTTGACACCTGTGAAATACATGGGATTACATCAATTTTTAAAGATCACTGGACAGTAGAATGGAGAGAAGCAGGATAGGGGAGGCAGACTTTTACATTTTACTAAATATCCTTCTGAAATAAATAACTAAATACAAGCATATATTTTTCTTATAACTCAGAGGGAAGAAGAGAGAGTATGGGAGAGATAAATTGTAGAAAAAAGAAATTTAAAATATAGCATACTTTCCATACATATCAAGATTTTCATAGTCCAACATCCTCAGCCATCTAATAACTAAAAGAGGCCGCAGTGATTTCCAGGTGAAACCACATCTGAATTCAATCAACTGGCACCAAGCTTTGGTGCTCTTGATATTCAGAAGTCATCAGATGCATGTTGCTTTTTAAAATTTTAAACCGAGTACCAACCGTTTTGACTCCTCCTGCTGGTCAAAGTTTATGTCATAAAGATGCATTGACATAAACTACGGCAATTGAAATTTAAATACAGTAAATGAGCTTCCTTCGGTTTATAAACTATACTTTCCCCATGAGAGTATGCTGTCTTTTTTTTTTTTCACTTTGCTAGAAATTAACCTCAAATCACACTTCTCAGAAAAACAATTGGATTCTAAACTGCATAATTAGCATTGAAGAGGGTAACAAATACCTGCCAAGATCAAATTTCATAGTGACCTACAGGATTCATATACTCAGATCATAGTCCAAGTTTTATAAATGGAATATATCAAAGTCTGTGTCATGATGAAGTATAAAGAGATCAGCTATGGTAACAAAAATTATTATTTTTTTTAATTTTCTTCTTCTTGTCCACCTACTTTTCCTCCTGGCCTTACGAATATACAGTATCAATGTTTTAAAACAAATAACAAAAGAGGAACACATGGCTTTACAAATTTTTCTAGTTTGTGAATTTATATTAACTCTTACAAAAGGCATAAAAATCAATTTTCATTTCGATGCATAAGTAACACATTATATTTATTTTAAAAGTATAATTATATGAAACCAATAGTATCTTAGATAATCTAGGATCAAATATGAAGCAATATTTATTTCTTCTAAGATTAAATAAGTATGTACTCTAATTTTCAACTTCACGAGGGACATTTCTTGAACAAGCTATTAAACCTTCTTTGAATATTTGACAGAATTCTCCAGAGAAGCCATCTGGTCCTGGAGTTTTGTTTTTGGGAGGTTTTTGATTACTATTTCAATCTCTTCACTGGTAATTGGTCTAGTCAGATTCTCTACTTCTTCTTGATTCTGTTTTTGGATGTTGTATGAGTCTAAGAATTTATCCATTTCTTCTAGGTTATCCAGTTTCTGGGCATGTAGTTTTTCACAGTATTCTCTTCTAATCCTTTGTATTTCTATGGCATCTTTTGTAATTTCTCCTCTTCTAATTTTATTTATTTGAGCCCTCTCCCGTTTTTGCGTAGCAAGTCTGGCTAAGGGTTTGTCAATTCTGTTTATCTTCTCAAAGACCCAGCTTTTTGTTTCATTGAGCCTTATTACTGTTTTTTTGGTTTCTATTTCATTTCTTTCTGCTCTTCTTTTTATTATTTCCCTCCTCCTGCTGACTTTGGGATTTTTTTTGTTCTTCATTTTCTAGTTCTGTTAGATATAGTTTAAGATTACTTACCTGAGACTTTTCTTCTTTGTTAACGTGGGCCTGTATTGCTATGGATTTCCCCTTTAGGACAGCCTTTGCTGCATCCCATATGAGTTGGTATGATGTGTTTTCATTTTTATTTGTCTCAAGGTGTTCTTTGATTTCTCCTTTGATTTATTCATTGATCCATTGGTCGTTCAGTAGCATGTTGTTTTATCGCCACATATTTGTCACTTTCCCAGCTTTTTTCTTGTAGTTGATTTCTAGTTTCATAGCATTATCATCAGGAAAGATGCTTAATATGATTTACTCTTTTAAAATTTATATAAGCTTGCCTTGTTTCCCAACATACGGTTTATCTTTGAAAATGTTTCATGTGCACTTGAGAAGAGTGTATATTCTGCTGTTCTTGGATGCACTGTTCTATGTATATCTATTAAGTCCATCTGGTCTAGTTTTTCATTTAATTCCACTGTTTCCTTTCTGATGTTCTGTCTGGATGATCTATCCATTGATGTAAGTGGGGTGTTCAGGTCCCCTACTATTATTGCATTGCTGTTAATTTCTCCTTTTATGTCTGATGATAGTACTTTATGTACTTTGGTGCTCCAGTGTTTGGTGCATATATATTTATAAGCGTTATGTCCTCTTTTGGAGTATCTCTTTTATCATTATATCCTGCCCCTCTTTGTCTCTGATTGCCTTTTTTACCTTGATGTCTACTTTGTCTGATGTAAGTATGCAACACTAGCTTTCTTTTGTTTGCCTTTAGCTTCAAGTGTCATCTTCCATCCCTTCACTCTGAGACTTTGTTTATCTTTAGAGCTGATGTGTTTCCAGGAGGCAGCATGTTCTTGGGTCTTGTGTTTTAATCCATCCAGCCACTCTGTGTCTTTTGATTGGAGAATTCAATCCATTTACATTTAGAGTTTCATATTGATATATTAGGGCTTAATATTGCCATTTTATCATTTGTTTTCTGGTTGTTCTTTATTTCCTTTGTTTCTTGTCCCTTGTATTTCTGACTGCTAGTTCAGTTTGGTGTTTCTCTATGATGATTTTCTCAGTTTTCTCTTCATTTGTCATTTGTGTTTCTGTTCTGAATTTTTGTTTATTGGTTACCGTGAGGTTTTTATAAAAGATCTCATAGATAAGATAGTCCATTTTCTGATAATCTCTTATTTCCTTAGTCTAAGCAGTTTCAATCCTTTTCCTCTTCCCTAAGTATTGTTGTCACAACTTATTCCATTTTGTGTTGTGAGTTTGTGATTAAAATGAAGTGATTATAGTTATTTTTGATGCTTTCCTTCCCTTTATCCTTAATGTTATAACTAAGTGTTGGCTAACCTGTTCTGATAGAAAGCTGCAATTTTCTTATTTTGTCTGTCTGTTTATTTCCTTGCTCAAGTCTTTGTAAACTCCTTCTTTTGTTTATGAGGCCCTTCTTGATCATTTCTTGTAGGGGGCTTTTGTGGCAATGAACCCCCTCAGCTTTTGTTTATCAGGGAGTTTTGTGGCAATGAACTCCCTCAGCTTTTGTTTATCTGGGAAAGTTTTTATTTCTCCCTTGTATCTGAAGGATATTTTCACTGGATAGAGTATTCTTGGCTGAAAGTATTTGTCTTTCAGTATTTTGAATATATTATTCAATTCTCTCCTAGCTTGGAAGATTTCTGCTTAGAAATCTGCTGAAAGCCTGATATGGGTTCCTCTGTAGGTTATTTTCTTCTGCCTTGCTTCCCTTAATATTTTTTCTTTGTCATTGACTTTTGCCACTTTTACTAATATACGCCTTGGAGAAGGTCTTTTTACATTGATGTAATTAGGAGTTCTATTACTTTCATTTACATGTAATTCCAGCTCCTTCCCCATGTTTGGGAAGCTATTATTTCTTGAATAAGCTCTGCTCGTGTCTCCCTCCCTTCTCCCTCTGGAATATCTATAATCCGTTGTTGCATTGCCTAATTGAGTCATATTTCTTGGAGAATCTCTTCATGTGTTTTTTTTTAGTCTCAGTTCTCTCTCCTCCTCCATCTGCAGCATTTCTATATTTCTGTCCTCTAAATTACTAATTCTGTCCTCCATAATATCAGCACTCTTTTGCAAGGACTCCAAATTTTTCTTTATCTCATTCATTGTGTTTTTCATCTCCAACCTTTCAGATTTTTTAATAGTTTCAGTCTCTTTTGTAAAGAATTCCCTCTGTTCATTAATTTTATTCCTGACATGATTGAACTGTCTTTCTGAGTTTTCTTGTAACTTGTTGAGTCTTTATGATAACCATTTTGAATTCTCTGTCATTTAGATTGTAAATTTTTGTGTCTTCAGGATTGATTTCTGGGTACTTGTCATTTTCCTTCTGGTTTGTTGTGTTAATATACTTCTTCATGCTATTTGATGGCATGGACTTTTGCCATCACATGGTGGTCATATCTTGTGTAGATTCCACCTTCTACCGCTAGGTTGGGCAGGAGCTGTGTTTTCTGAGCCTGCTGTGACTCTTGGCAGATGTGCTTGTCTGTTGGAAACAGTGCCAACAGGACCTGTCTTCACTTGCCCATATGCTCTCTGGCAGGGATCCCCTACTCTAGCTGGCCAGCCAAGGTGGTGCACCAGGCAGAAGCAGGGAGAGGCACTTTATTTTGCTGGCACAATCCTGTGCGTTCCCGGTCTGCACTCACTGTCTGCCTGCTTGGGCTGCTTGGCTTGGTTTAGATGCCCCTGCAGTTGCTTAGCTTCTTCAGTGTGGAGCATTCCCACAGGCTGTGAGGCAACTCCAAGAGTGCAAGCATTCCCATGGAGGGCTGCCTTTTCTCTCATCTCCTCTCAGAGTCATGCACCAGCTGCCATGTGAGGTCCCACACCCTAGATCATTGCCACTTGTGAGGGTGGGGGAGATCTTTTTACCTCCTTCCTCTGCCTCTTGGGGGAGTCTTGCACCCCCAACTTCAGACATATGGCTGTGTGGATCTCTCACATGTCTGTTGTGTGAATGTCCCCTGTTGATTTGTGAATGTCCTTTTTGTTGTATCTTATGGGACAGAGACTAAAGGAAGAGCTCACTCTGCCATGATGCTGACAGCACTCTCCATGAATTTTTACCTGTGAGAAAACGTGTGTTTTATTTTTGAAGTTTATATTTTATGTTGAAAAACATTTACAATAGAAGGGAATTATAAAAGAAAACAATCTATTTTTTTACCATTACTTCAGTGTTTTTGCCCAGTTGATATCTTTGACAGCAAGATATCTAGATGTGATACATTAGACACAACGGACTCAAAAGGGTTGGATTCTGCCTTGGAACATAGTGGCTGCATACCCTGCAAAGAGTCATTTTGACTTTTCTTAGTTCATGCTTTCTTCATCCTTCACTTTGTTTTCTTTCTCCAGATTGCTCATATTCTTTCATGGTACTATGGCCATGGTTCCCTCTGTCCACAGAACTATTCATAAAAGATTAAGAAAACAAAGTGCAGGGGATGCAAAAAGACAGAAATATCAGCCAAAGCTGTCATCCGTCTGGGAAGGGCTCCATCTGGAGGGTCATCCTCCATTCTGCTAGAGGGTCCAAGCAGGCAGAGTTATTTATAATTCTCGGGCATCCACAAAGCTTATGTTAAATGCCTATGTCTATCTCTGACATTTCTGGAATTTGTAAGACTGTCGATGTAAATAATGAAAGAGAAATATATGAAATGAGAAGTACTTATCACTATTAGCCATAGGAAAGAAAGGTTTCAGGAGAGCAGGGAAATAGTAGATGTTCTGTGTTCCCTTTGAATATTAACATTTTTAAAAAATCTCATAATTAAAGAGGGAGAAGTTTCTAAAATTTTAGGAATTGAATGTAGTACTTTTTACATTTTGATGCCCTCATAATTTGAAAATTCCTGTAGAGAAAACCATTAATGTGTCTTTTTAAAAGTCTTGTCATATTCTCCTTAAATGTGTCTCTAAATGTTTGGTTCTGATAAGCTTCTATTTTGTATTTCAACCTCTTCATAGAAAGTAGCCTCTGTAAGATCACAACTATCTGATATTGTGTAAAATGATTGTTATGGAAACTACTGAATTTAGGCCGTAAGTTATTTTATTTATTAATTAGGTAGGAGTAACAGAGGCTTAGATTAGTTCATTAAAATGACTGTCAGACAAATTCTCTTTTACTGGAAAAAAAAGTCAAGTTATGGTGTCATGCTAGAAAATGTACGGATAATGCTTGGAGTGTGTTAACTTTCAGGTATTAGAAAGGAGTGCAAGAACCTACAGTTTGGTTAACAGTCTGGGAGGATAACTCAACATAATGTCTCAGTTTAGTGTACTAAGCAGTCAGTTTTCTTTTGATATAAGGTAGAGCAATGCAAGTAGTTGTGGTTAGGCCAGCTTAGTTGTAATGAGCGTGGCCTCTGTAATTCAAGGGCCTGGGTCTGAAACCTGGTGTTGCTAGTTACTGATTGGGTGACTTGAGGTAATTTATACAAACTCTTTGTTCCTCTTTATTTATTATGTCCATATTTTTCCTTAAATCTTTGAATACATTTTCTAATATCTTAAAATATTTGTTAATTCCAATATTTATGTCATCTTTGGTTGTTTTCCTACATACAGTTTTCTCTTGATTATGTGTCACATTTTCCTGTTTCTTTACATGCCTACTAATTTTGGTTTTATACTAGACACTATAAATGCTACATTGTTGAGAGCCTATATTTTGTGATCTTTATTAGAGTGTTGAGTTTTTTCTGGTAGCAGTTTCCTGGCTGAGAAGTTTTATCCTGTTGAAGCTTGTATTTGGGTAGGTCTAGTGTAGTTCTTAGTCTAGAGTCAAAATATTACTACTTTTACATTTTTCTTTTGCAGGAGAAGATTCACCCTAAGCTAACATCTGTTGCCAATCTTCTTCCTTTTTCCTCCCCAAAGCCCCAGCCCATAGTTATGTCTGGTTTTAAATTCTTCTGGTTCTTCTATGTGAAGCACCACCACAGCATGCCTACTGATAGATGAGTGGTGTGGTTCCACACCCAGGAACTAACCTGGGCCACCAAGGCAGAGCATGCAGAAATTTAACCATTAGGCCATCAGGGCGGGCTCACTACTTTTAAAGTGTGGTCTTTCTGGGGTCTCAGCTGAATGCAGGTGGAGTTCAGTAAAGCCACTTATTCTAGATAATTAGAACTTCAGTGTCTCTCAGCATTAAGTGATCTCTGGGTCCTTCATTCACCTCCCAATCCCCAGTAGCTATTCTCCACCATGCCTCCTGGAGTCTTGCCCTGAATATATGCAGGTTAGTAATGGCCCAAAGACTCAAACAGACATCTCTGCAGATGTCTGGAGATCCTTCTCTACATAGCTCATCTTTCTCCAGTATATTATCCCAAAAGTATCTGTTGCCTCAGCAGCCCTTAACTCTGATACTTGTTTCCTCTATCCAGCAAGAACAGTGCTTTTTTGTTCAAGCTACTTTTCTGTGCTGCAGTTTGGAGCTCATCTCATGTGTCTTTTCTCTCAAGGGTCACAGACCTGGGATGTCTGTTGTGTAATTATTTTAAGTGATTGATTCACATATTTATAATTGTTTAAGGTGGAATAGTAAGCCCAATGCCAATGCCAGTTGTTCTATTGTGACTGGAATTGGAATTGTTCACTTTTAAATTTTGAAGTTATCTATTTGATAACAATATGCTTTAGATATTAATTTCATTTGATAGAGTAATTACTCAAGTTCCTGTGTGTCTTAAGAGGTTTTTATCTGGGATATGTGTTTCAGGATACTTTATCAACTCTGTATGTTAAGGAGGCTATAGTATTCTCAAATTGAGTTATTTCAAGCCATATTCAGCTTAATTTATTTTGCTTTGGATAACTATATTTCAAAACCTTCTTACTCATTTGTTTTCCCCTTGTGGGTTAATTTTGGAGTTTAGAATTGGTTTCTTGGTAATATCCTAAAAATGCTTCATTTTAGTGCCCATAAGTTTTATCCTTTGGGACCTTTCACTGTCTTATAATTTTCTATAACTCTACCCTAGTTAGTTTATTGCTAATGGCTAAAGTGAACCTACTTGTTGAATGACTAAAATGGAGCTAGCTACCTATGAACATGCTTCTACCAATTGTAAGGTGTCTAGTAATTGTGATACTGTATCAGCATTCCCTAGTATATTAATTAGCCAGGTATTTTTGGTGGACATGGTGCTCTTAGTAATTTTGGTGGATTCTTGTGTCTCTTGATAAACTCATTCAATCACGGCTAACCACTTAAATATGTCTTTTGCTTCCAGGATTGTTTTTATTTCTTTGCCATTAAGGTAGATGTTTTGGCTATAGACAGACTGTTGCCAGGGTGCAAACACATAGCAAAATCATGAGACTTTCTCTAATTTAACCAGATCTCTGAGATGGCTTATGTCTGACCCAATGCTTGTTTGTATCATGAGGAATGACAGTGTTCTAATTTCATTTTTGTTAGTATAACAATTTCTGCCCCTATGGCGTAAAATCTGATTTACCAGGACAATCCAACTTTTGCCTTCTCTTGGGAAAATATCTTCCTCTTCCTGAGATGCCACATGGAGGTGAACTGGAAGAAAAAGAGCAAAAACTGGTCAGTTTTCATGTACTTAATTCATAGTTAAATACATATAAGTTTTCACAGTTTATTTTCTTGGAGATTTTGACACTTGTCCAGCTTGTCCTGTGTTGTGAAGTACATGGTGTGCTTCCTTAAGCATAATAGCACTTGTATATTTTTATGTAATTTAAAAACTTGAGTGAGATTCAATAAACATTGTAAAAAACCATAATTTTAAAAGATCTGTGAAAATTATAGTTTATAATTGCTTTAAAGTCATAGAGATTTTAACTTTTAAAAGAAGTTTAAATGTTAATTGTGTTTCTTAATTGTTATTTTAACTCAAGCTTTACACTTAATTCCATTTATTTTAAGTATAAATATGTAATGATGGATAAAAGAAGTTAAAAACCCCCAGTACCTTGCCTGAACATTTCTCATAATTTGTTAATATTTAGATACTAACATTTTGCAAAAAACCATAACTTGTAGTTAAATGTTCTGAGGCTGTAAAGAATGAGTATATTTTAAGTTGTTAACGTTTCTTCAGATGAGCCATGATTTCACTGCTTTTAAAAAGTGCTTTAGAGGGGCTGGCCCCGTGGCCGAGTGGTTAAGTTTGTGTGCTCCACTGCAGGCGGCCCAGTGTTTCGTTGGTCCGAATCCTGGGCGCGGACATGGCACTGCTCATCAAACCACGCTGAGGCAGCACTCCACATGCCACAACTAGAAGGACCCACAATGAAGAATATACAACTATGTACTGGGGGGCTTTGGGGAGAAAAAGGAAAAAAATAAAATCTTTAAAAAAAAAGTGCTTTAGAGCAAAAGTAGAAGTTTATATACTTCTACTTTAAAACTATGATTTATGAAGATCTGTTTTGCTAAAGTTAAACCTAATTAAAAGTTTAGTAATATTTCTTTGTGGAGATTTTTTCAGATAATTTAAATTATAACGTTCATTAATTCATTTTATTCTCTTGCAGAAGGAAAAATATCATCAATGTTCATTAAATATTTTAGAAATATTTAACCATAGAGAGAACTTAATTAAAATTTATGTCCCAAGATATCTATATCTTTCTGTCCAATATCGTAGCCACTAGCCACATGTAGCCATTTAAATTTAAATTAGTTAAAATTCAGTAAAACAAAAACATCAGTTCCTCATTTGCACTAGCCACATTTCAGTAGGGGCTACCATATTGGACACCACAGATATTAAACGTTTCCATCATTACTGAATGTTTTATTGGTCAATGCTCATGGTTATTTATCTGAGATCATTGATTTCTAATAGAAGACGTAATAATTCTTTTTAGCATCTACTGATACACTATAATACATTTTATCAGTGGCAAAAACCTGTTCAATAGGTCTCAGGTGGTAAGAGTGAACCTTTATAATTTTTTTTGGAGTTCACATTTTTTTAAAGATTTTATGTTTTTCCTTTTTCTCCCCAAAGCCCCCTGGTCCATAGTTGTATCTTCTTTGTTGTGGGTCCCCCTAGTTGTGGCATGTGGGACACTGCCTCAGCATGGTTTGATGAGCAGTGCCATGTCCCCACCCAGGATTCAAACCAACAAAACACTGGGCCACCTGCAGTGGAGCGCGTGAACTTAACCACTCAGCCATGGGGCCGGCCCCTGGAGTTCACTTTTTGATGATTATTCGTATGTCATTTTTGAGTAATCTATATTTACACTTTCCATTAAAAGCTAAAAACATGGGTAGAAGTCACTGGTGTTTGCTTATATTTACAAACTGTTTACAAAGTGACAGGTAGACCTATTTAGACAGGAAAAGTCATTTATACGGAAATAGAGGAATAGAAGTAGTTACTTTTTAATTGGTTTTCTTGTAGTGGCCAAAATAGATTCTCCAAAGGAGCCATTTTTTGTTTGTTTGTTTGTTTGTGAAAGAATAGGTTCTAGAACACTGACAAAAATTTTCTTTGCCATTTTGTGCATAGAAACCTGAAGAATGGAGGCTGTCTTCAAACAAGCCCAACGGAATTTGAGGATGCCAGCACCTTTCCTACATATTTAAACTTATCTGCATTCCCGTTTCTGGAATACCCTATACCTGCATTCTAAGTAGACTCATGGAAGCTTCAGAGGTCATTTAACACATAATGTCTCATCTGTACATCTTGAAGTGGTGAGTGGCTTGCCTAAGAGAACACAGATGCTCAGTGGCAGAGCCAGAACATGAACTCATGCATAATGACCTCTGTCATCTGGGGCCATCCTCTGATTTGGTACTTGTGGTTGGTACAGACTCTCTGCGCCACACCTCATTCCACTGTGAAAGCATTCTCATACTGCTTCTAATTTCATAACTGTTAAAAATTATTTGGCTACGCATATTTCATGCACTATCGAGTAAAGTGAAGAGGAGAAAAATAAAGCTACATAAAAAATCCAATAAGTAATACATTAAATTTGAAAGTAAACTTTGTATGAATAAGTTCTAAAATAAAAATCTTAAAATTTTACTATTCTTAATATGAATCTTTTGATATTCATGATAAATTCTTAAATAAAGAGAAGAAGCAAAATGCAGATATATAATATGATTCTTTTTTTTAGGGAAATGTGGAGCCGGCCAGGTGGCACAGCGGTTAAGTGCACACGTTCCCTTCGGTGGCCCAGGGTTTGCTGGTTAGGACCCTGGGTGCGTACATGGCACCGCTTGACAAGCCATGCTGTCGTAGGCATCCCACATATAAAAAGTAGAGGAAGATGGGCATGGATGTTAGCTCAGGGCCAGCTTTCCTCAGCAAAAAGAGGAGGATTGGCAGCAGCAGTTAGCTCAGGGCTAATCTTCCTCAAAAAAAAGAAAAGGCAGAGAAGGGACAAATGGAAATGGGCATCTTGGGAGAGAGGACACAAGAATGGCAGACCCAAGGGCAGAGTGACATCAGCAAAATGGCAGGGTGAGCCGACCCTGGACTCTCTCCCCTCCAAACTACAACCAAAGAACCAGAACAACTGAATTTCAACCAATAACTCTAATCCAGGGACTCTCAGAGACCCACAGCAAGACGATGGAGGACGGAGAGGCTGAAGCCGGCCTCAGGAGCTAGAACAGGGTAAGAGAGAACTTCACTCCCTCCCCTAGAGACTGGGATCGCTGCTGCGGGTGAGGGAAGGAGCAGGGGAGGGGCTGCACGTCCGGGGATCATCCAGGACTCCCACCACTGGTGCAGTGGAAAACCTGCTAACATGGGAAAGCTTCCACGTGCAGGGACCCCATCAAGCCTTTACAGACGGGAGATTTCCTTTACAAATGTAAATGTCTCTTAACAAAGGGCAAGTAAATTCTACTTTTCAGAGTGTCTTTCCTGTCTGCAGTTTTTAAAAGTGACCAGCCTAAAATAATCCTCCTGCCAAATAGACATATCTGGGGATGGCCAATTCTAGTCCCTCACAAACTTCTTTACTTAGACCAGGATGTATTGGTCATCTTACTTATCAAAGTGTTGACATCATGCCAAAACTACAAAATGATGCAAATTCCCAGACACTGGTGAAAGTAATCAGTCCAATCACATGTTTGAATTGACTAGTTAGATATGTCAAGGTTCTTTTTCCTGTTTATGCTTATAATCACAAATTCAGACCAACAAACTATCCAATTTTCATCATTCATCAATAATTTATTAACAATTAAAAATAATACCAGGAACTTTGGTAGGAGATGAATAGATCAAATTCATCTCCTTGAGGAGCTCCTATTGTGTGATCTATACCCATTCTCATCTTCCTTAGCTGTCTTGATGTGGATCCATGAAAGGAAAAGGAAAAAGCTATTTTGGGGGATGCCCTTGCTCATAGAGTTATCCTCAAACTTGATGTTTCTCTAGATTAACTCAGCTCAGTTTTCCAAATTAATGTATTTCACTCTAATAGTAGATATCTGCCTTCCTTTCAAGTAAACCATATTAGTCCCTTCAACTGAATAAGGGATAACTGTATTTGCAGGATACACCTTATAAAATGTAAAACATTTGTTTCTCAGGTTGAGGTAGGTTTGCTACAGACACACAGATTTATTCTAAGTTACTGCTAGTAGTTTTTCAAAATACAATCCCAACCATGTGATGGAAAAAGCCCTTCTTGTTGAGGAGTGGAGGGAGGTCTCAAACTACATGCTCCTATATTTTAGGGGAGAGGAGAACCACAATTTATTCATCATCAGATATTTTACATGGATTATTTTACATAATCCTTGAAACAGTTTTATCTGGTAGTATTTTTACTTCAATTTTTCAGAAGAAATGATGGAAAATTAAAGAGGTAAATAGCTTGCCTGAGGATTTAAACACATGTCTGTATTGCTAAGAAGCCTGTTTTATTGCTATTATATACCACATGGCCTGAAAATGGAAGGGGATGTATAAATGTATGTATCTTGGAACACTTCCCCATGAGGTGATAAAGCACAGATAATGAAGACTGCTTTGATCAAGAAAACAAACTCTGAGCTTATTTACTTGCTGGGCAAGGGAACACAGTACACATAGAAGTAAAGAAATTCTTTAAGTTGGTCACTTAGGAGAAAATGTCATGGCAAGTTGTATATGCTAGAAATAGGGAAGAGATTCTTGGGCTCAGTGTTAATTGAGAAACCAAAGTTTGCACTCTGGATAACGTGGAATGAATCCATAGATCTGTGCACTGTTGGTTAGCAAAATTCCTTGTGCACGGGTTGGGAAAGAGTCTTCATCAAGAACAGAAGTTTCTGCAAGAGGGGAAGTCAAAGTTCAGGGTCATTTAACAGCTTCAGGTGATTAGAACCAGTTACAGTAACAGCAGTGATTACTTTTTTGTTTGGTTGATTTTTAAGTACTTATTAAAGATTTATTTAACACATCAATGACGGAATTAGCAAGGTGGCAAATGTGGTTCAAAGGAGAGACACTTGTATTTATAGCCACTAAAATAAAGAAGGCTAGAATAAAATTGCTAAATTATATACAAAATTAGTTAAGGGCCCCTAGGGTAGTAATACTGTAAACTTTATCTTGTAAACTCTTTTCCATAAAAAAAGCATTTGCATTTCTACTAGACAAAATAAATTTGCATTATTATTCATTGGACAAAGATCATTTATATCATTGTTTTCTGCAAGTTAACAGCTAACCTTACAGAGGTGTAAAATACCCTAGTCAACAGCAAATAGTAAGTCAAAGAAATCTACATAATCCTGAAGAATTAGAAAATTCATAGGTGGACATATTAGATAATGCTCCAGGAGAATAGTGAAAAGATATGCATTTATCTTTTCGTCTCTTTCCAAATTTTGGATTACTTTTTCCTTAACATTCCTCCTTTGTGATAAAAAAAAAAGATAACCAATGATTAATGCTGATCACAAAAATGTTGGTCTCATTATTTGGTTTGCTCTCTGGACACAGGATTTGCAAAATTTGTTAACTTGTATAAGTCTTCTTGTAGTATGGTCAACAAATCTAGTTATATGGTAATAAGCAACTCCTAGGTACAGGAAATTATCTTCTATCTGGAGATTTCATAAGGAATCTAGGATGGTATTTATAATAGTCTCCATCAGTTAGAGGTTTATTTTGAGTAACTTAGTACTTGTAAAGTCTGAGAAAACTAAATAAGTAGAGAATTACCTTACACAGATGGCAAGATATAAACAATTAAGTGGGAAGGTATCAGAACAAGGTTTAATAGAAATCCTTAAAAAGATAAGCCAACAAACAGAAAATAAAGCAACAGCTAAATTCAACTGAAGAAAAATAATGGACTCTGATGAAGATGACAATTATTGAATTAAAAATGTTTAGAAACTGAACCTTAATAAAACAATTCTAGGACTGATAATACTTGGCAGAAGTTAGATCTGATTGATGTTTACTTTGTTTGTCGTCTATATGGCTTTAAAAACAATTTTATTCAAAATTAAAAAAAAATTGAGGAGTTTGCCATGAGGTCCTGAGACTGTAATTCTTTCTTGAAAATTGAATTTCTAAACTGGAGCTTCAAGCAATTCCAACAATTTCAGAATTCTTTTTAAGTGCTCATTAGGATGTTATATGTGTGATAAAGGGTTAATATATATAGAATTCATACAACTCAGTGAAAACCAATCTGATTTAAAAATGGGCAGAGGATATGAAGAGACATTTTTCCAAAGAAAACATACCGATGGCCAACAGATGAAAAAATATTCAGCATCACTAATCATCAGGGAAATGTAAATCAAAATCATGATGAGATATTACCACACACCTGGTAGAATGGCTATTACCAAAAAAATTAAACAATAACAAGCACTGATGAGGATGTGGAGAATAGGGAACCATAGTGTACTATTGATGGGAATGTAAATTGATGAAGCCACTATGGAAAACAGTATGGAAGTTCCCCCCAAAATTAAAAATAGAACCAGCATATGATCCAGCAATTCCACTTATGGGTATGTTTACAAAAGAAATGAAATCACTAACTCAAAGAGATATCTGCACTCCCATGTTAGTTGCAGCATTATCTATGATAGTCAAGACATGGAAACAACCTATGTGTCCATCAGTGAATGAATAGATTTTTAAAATATGGTTTACATATACAGCATAATATTATTCAGCCATAAAAAAGAAGGAAATCTTGCCATTTGCAACAGCATGGATGAATAATGAGGGCTTTATGCTCAGGGCTTTGTCAGACATGAAAGACAAATACTATATGATTTTGTTTATATGTAGAATCTAAAAAAATTAAACTTACAGAAACAGAGTATATTGGTTTTTGTCAGAGACAGGGAGTTGGGAGAGATGAGTGAAGGTGGTCAAAGAGTACAACTTCCAGTTATAAGATGAAGAAGGTCTGGGGATCTAATGTACAGCATAGTAACTGCAGTTAACAGTACTGTATTATATACTTGAAAGTTAAGAGAGTAGATCTTAAAAGTTCTCCCCACACACACACAAAGTTGTAACTATGTGAGGTAGATGTGCTAACTTACCTTATTGTGGTAATCATTTTGCAATATATGCATATGTCAAATCATCACATTGTACACCTTAAACTTACACAATATTATATGTCAATTATATTTCAATGAAGCTGGGAAAAAACTCATAATTCAATAGCAAGATAAAAAACCCAATATAAAAGGCTGAAAAGAATTAGAACAGAAACTTAATCAGGGGAGATACACAAATGGCCAATAAACACATAAAAGATGCTCACCAGCCTTAGTTATGAGAGCACTGCAAATTAAAACTACAAAAATACATCCACTAGTATGCATAAATTAAACAGAAAATACTAAGTGTTGGCAAAGATGGGGAACAACTGGACTCATATATTGCATGTGGGACTGTAAAATATTATAACCACTCTGGAAAAGACAACTTCTAATAAAGACAAATATACATTTACCATATGACCCAGAAATTCCACTTTTGAGTATTTACCTAAAGAAAATGACATATATCCACAAAAGGATTTTCATGCAAATGCTCACAGCAACTAATTACTGATATGCTCAATAACATGGGTGGATCTCGTAAGCATTATGCTGAGCAAAAAAAAGAGACACAAAAGGGTACATAATATATAATTGATTATCATGTCTTTTTCTATTTAAATGAAGTTCTAAAACTTTCAAATTGTTAAAACTCTTCTATAGTAATAAAAATCAGATCAGTTGTATCTGTGGTGAGAGGTCAGTATGGTGAGATTGACTACAAAGGAGTACAACCAAACTTTTTGAGGTGGAAAATCTCATATGTTGTTTAGGGTGGTGGTTACATGAGTATACACATTTGCTAAACTCATAAAATTGTACACTAAAAAAACTGTGCATTTCAATGTATGGAAATTACTCTTCAATAAAGTTGACTTATTCAACAAAATCTATTCAAGGATGTCATTCCTGATGTGGTGTCCTAATTTATATTACTATTCTTATATGGGAATATTAGGGTAATGAACCAACATAAACACTGATCTAAACCAGAGATATCCCAGGCACAACTGATCAGGAGGCTTACTCTGATAATATAGGGTACACAGAAATAGTAACATAGTAACTTAACTCTGCTAAAGATGACCTTTCAATAGATATATATCTGTAGCTGTATCTATAGCTATCTTTTTATCTATCTCACCTGGTTGTAAAGTCATTCAGGATAAAAATATCAATTCAGGGTAGAAAGCACAAATTTAAGGTAAAAAAATCAAAATAAAATCAAAGATCAACCTGAAAAAAGCCATGAAATAAGTATACTTACAGTACTAGAAGAGACAAAGAAGGATTAAAAATTCTAATAAAAGAGTTTACTATGCTTTAAAAATGGCATATATTTAAAAGGAACCAAATACAACTTCTAGAAATAAAAAATAACTGTTGTAAACAAAACTCAGCTGGACTGATTAAATAGCAGATTAGACATATCTGAGGGGAAAATTAGTGAGGTAAAAGAGTGTGGAAATCAATTAGAAGGCAGAACAGAAAGACAGCAATTTAGATAATATGAAAACACTGTCAAAATGAGGTGAAATATTCATCTAAAAGGAGTTCCAAAAGGAACAATTACAGAGAAAGGAAGAATGGTAGATTGATTGCATTAATAGCCCCAATTTTTTGCCACTCCCTGTATCAGACCCTTTACATGTGACTTTGCTGTTCCTCCCATAAAGAGGTTGAAAGTATTTTCTTACCTCTTAATTCTGAGATAAACCACATGGTTTGATTTAGCCAATGGGTTGTTAGCAGATGTCATGCAAGCAAAGACTTAAAAAATGCTTACAATTTCCGCGTATCTCCTGAGCACTGTGAATGCCAAGAGAACATGTGGGCTGGCGTACTGGAAGATTAAAGTTGACATAGAGCCAAGTCACCAGTCAACTCAACTGAGGTCATGCTAGATCAGCTGGCCGAGTGCTGACTCCCAGAAATGTGAACAAACGTAGCCAAGATAAACAAAGACCCCTAGACAATGCACAGCTGATCACAAAAGCACAAGTCGCCCAGACCAAATCAATCAAGCTGAGCACAGGCCAGAGGAACCCCACAGCCCATGATCTAAATAAATGTTTATTGCTGTATGTTACACAGGTTTTGTTGATGTTTAATATGCAACATTATTGTGACAATGGAGAGTGAATACAAAAAGATAAGCAATATTCAAGGAATGGTGAGAATTCTCCAGAATTGAAGAGAAAACAGAATGAGAAAAAATGTAATACTGTGTGAATTCAGGAATTGTGAGTAGTTCAGTAGTCTGGATTATGAGTAGGATGCCCAAAGATATCTCAAGAAATCTGAACAAATTTTTAAAAAGTGAGTTAATATTAGCTCACTATAATTTAAAATACATTAGCATAAGCCATTCAGTTCTTTGATGTAAAGAATAACACCATAAAATCAAATTGTTCCAGGTCTTATATGCCAAATGATTGACAGGCACCAATATCATCTCTACCTTTTAACTATATACTACTTTCCTAGAGCTACTATAACAAAGTATCACAAGTTTGATGGCTTAACACAACAGCAATTTATTGTCTCACAAATGTGGAGATTGGAAGTCCAAAATCAGGATGTCAGAAAGGCCATGCTCCCTCCACCGTCTATAGAGGAGAATCTTCCCTTGCCTCTTCCATGTTCTGGTGGCTTGTCAGCCATCCTTGGCATTCTTTGGCTTGAAGCTACAGCACTTCAGTGTCTGCCTCTGTCATTACATGGAGTTCTCCCATTGTGTCTCTTCTCTTCTTATTATAAGGATACCAGTCATGTTGGATTAGTGCCCACCTTAATTGAATATGACATCATCTTGACTTTACATTTGCAAAGACGCGCTTTCCAAATAAGGTCACATTCACAGGTCCAGGGTTTAGAACTTCAACATAACTTTTTGGGAGACACAATTCAACTTATAACAAGCATATTTATAAAACATAAAATGCATCCATAGTTCATCACAGTTTTTATGCTCCATGTGCATTCTAATGTGCACAAAGATCACTTTAATATTCAGTCAATTACATACACTTGAGATTAACATGTGCATATTATTAATTAGTACATACTGGTTTTAAATTAAAATTAATGTACCATTATTCCTGACTCTTTATAGACAAATATGAAATCATATTCTTTTGACTAAATTAACTAAAGTATTGAAACCCCATGAGATGTAGTGTTTTTCAGAATATGACGGAATTCTTGGGATAAGTTTGTGAATGTGAGTAGACTATACCCTTTCATACTATTGCAATATGAAAGAACATAATATTTTTAAGGTGCTTTTCAAAAGAAGAATATTTTTTAACAGAAAATCAACTTTTATTTTTGGCACATTCTAACCAATATGTGTTCATATTGTCAAGATTATTACGTAAAAATTTTAATAGAATGTCTAGCAGAATTCTTGATATGTAGTCAGCCCACAGTATATATTAAATATTGCCTTTTCTCTTGTTGTGGTTAAATTCTTCTTTCTTTCTCTTTTTTTTTTTTTTTGGTGAGGAATATTGTCCCTGAGCTAACATCTGTGCCAATCTTCCTCTATTTTCTATGTGGGTCAGCATCACAGCGCGGCTCGATGAGTAGCGTGTAAGTCCATGCCCAGGATCCAAACCCATGAACCCTGGGCTGCTGAAGCAGAGCACATGAACTTAATCACTATGCCACCAGGCCAGCCTCTAAATTTTTTTTAACCTTTTCTTGTTATAGAGACAGCGTTTTAAATTAAATTCTAGTGGAAATGATTCATTCCTTCTTTTCTTGATCTGTCACATAAAGAATTATAGCTACTTATATTCAAAAGATATGATGTTTTAAGTGTTCCCTCTTCTTTGGAAAAATAAATATGTAGGAAGCACAGAGTTCACATTCTCATTAGTGACTAGACATTTGTAGTTAATTGGAAAAAAAACTGTTAAAAATTTTCAAACAGAGGGGCTGGCCACGTGGTTGAGTGCTTAAGTTCACATGCTCAGCTTTGGCAGCCCAGGGTTTAGTTGGTTCAGATCCTGGGCATGGACATGGCACCACTCATCAAGCCATGCTGAGGTGGCATCCCACATGCCACAACTAGAAGGACCCACAACTAAAAAATATCTCAGAATATGTAAAACTGCAACTCTAAGAAGTGTTAAGAAAGAGAGGTACATGGAGCTAAGGAGCATGTTTAATAATAGTAGCTGGCTTTATCAGAGAACACAAGGGAAGTCCCCCTGAGGAAGTGACAATTACACAGAGATCTAAAGGATATATACCAGGCAAAGTGAGGAAAGAAGAGTTTCTAGGCAGATAGAACAGCTTATAAACAGGTCAGGAGAAGGCAGGTGTGACTGAATGAGCCAAAACCAGGAAGACTTTCATGGGGAAGTCTTGGAGATAGATCAGACACATGGCAATTAGTCAGTAAACAGTATTAGAGGAGGCTCAGCATGAAGAACTAAAAGATTCTACTTCATAAGTGACATAGACACAGCCAACGTCTACCTTCTCTTTACAGAAACTAGAGGCATTCTAAACCATCTCACAGAGAGGTACAAAAAGGAATTATGTTTTGATTAGGCATTTTAAATATTTAGAATTAAGTAAATAAAGGCACAAACCTGTAAAAATAAAACAAACATTTATCAATCATATTCTAGGCTGTGGAAATTTGTCATGATCTACAAAAATGTGGCAAATTCTCCAACAACTGAGAGCTATCTAGTCAAAATAGTGGCAAAGGAATAAACTACTGAGTGAGCGGCATTGCAACAGGAGTAAACAAATTGATCTGTGGAACATAGTAGAAAGTTCAGAAATAGATCCTAGCATTTAAAGAAACATCATAAATGATAAAGTCAACATAAATGCTTTAAAATTCCAGGTATATTAAAGATGTAAATTCATGTTTTCAATTATTGACTCAATTAATATTTATTGAAGACCTACTGTGGCTTTTCTAGGAAGAGCAAATACCGTGATGGAAAAGATTGACTAGGTCTCTGTCTCACAGAACTTGAGTGTAGTGTGGGAAACAGACAATAATCTAAGAAGCAAGGAAATATGTAATATATGATACAACATATGATATAACATCAGGTGCAGACCTACTGCAATAGGATAACTAGGATGGGCCTCTCTGAGGAGGCAACATCTGAGCTGAGGCCCAAATGAGTGGGTATGAGAGCCATGTAAATGTCCGGAGTAAGAGCATTTCAACAAGAAGGAAAAGCAAGTACAAAGATCTGAGGAGGCATAAGCTTGGCATATTTGCAGATCAAAGGCAGGGTGGTGGCTGGAGTGAAACTGGAGCAAGAGCTGGGGAAGAGGTTGAAGAAGCAAGCAGGGGTCCAATCCTGAGGGACCTCATAAGCCATAGTAAGAGTTTGGATTTTATGCTAAAGGAAAAGGCAAATCCCTGGAGAGTTTTGAACTGTGTTTTACATGATTTATGTTTTATAGAAATGATTCTAGATGCTCTATGGAGAAAAGACTTCAGGGATAAGAATGGAAAGGGAGAGCTCAGTTGCGGGGCTATAGAAGCAAAGTGAGAGTTTAGAAGCCAAAGAAATTGTTTCAAAAATAAGGCAGTGACCAACTCTGTTGAATCCTTCTGATAGTTGATGAGGATGAAAATCTGATTGGAGTGGGTACGAGAAAGAAAGTAAATGTAAAAACAGCAAGTATTTTTAGAAGAAATATAAGGAAATGAAGCTATAATAGAAGATTGACATATTTTACAATACAAAAATAAAAAAACTTTTAAAAGCAAAGGATATCACACATACAGCAAAAACAAAATCAGATTGCAAAACTACTTTCAACTACATTAATACCTGCAATATAAAAAGAGCTTTCAAAAATCAATGAGAAAAGACAATCAACAGAAAAAAAATGGGTAAATGCTATGAATTGGAAATTTACACGAGGCAAGTCAAACATCCACTAAACATATGAAAAGGTTCTCAACCTTACTGCTGGTGAAAGAGCAATGAAAACAAAATGATATGCTTTTGGTGGGAAGCTGTTACAATTTTTGAAAAATAAACTGATGTTATCCAACAAAATTTAAAATATACTTATCCTTTGTCACAGTTATTCCAGATATAGGAATCTACCTCAAAGGGAAAGCACATGCACACACATGCACACACACATACACACACACACACACCCCCCAAGAGAATTTGCTGTAGCATTATTTTATTTTAAAAAAGCTTAAATGTGAACACTGATCAAGTGGTAAATAATTTAATAAACTGTGGTTCATACAACCACACAATATCCTACAAACTTTTTAAAAACATGTTAAATCTATACTGATTGACTTGAAAGGATTTCTACACTGTGCTGAGTGGGGAAAGCAAGGTGCAAAGGGGTTTATACATTATGATTTGTGTATATTATGTATGAAGGACTGTCACCAAAGTGTTAATGATACTTATCTTTGTCTTATGGGATTTCTAGTGGTTTTCACTTCTTTTATATTTAAAAGGAAAATTACTAAAACACATTCCAAGCATAATTTGTCACAAAAATTATAAATAGTAGTAATAATGGACCTTAATTTTTATATTTATCCAGTTGCATATACATATTTAGATCAAACAAGTATTGAGTGTCAAATAGGTCCCATTGCCACAGAACATTTATATTTAATCCTTTATTAATTACAACATTCTTTTATATGTTATATATGTTTTATATGAATTCACAAAATAGCTGCCTAGCATCATTATAGATATGAGAAAAATTAGACTTGGGGGAGGAAAAGGATTAAATAATTTTTAGGGTAGGTGGCCCAGATCATTGGATTCCTAAATTAATGCTTTCACATTAATTTCACATGTCAAATTAAAGGTACTAGTATGGATTCGACGGTAGATTAAAAGCTCATTATCTCGTCTTATCAAACACATTAAGCCTTGCATTGAATAGATGGCAATACAAATAAACAATTCCTCTTCTAGCAGATGAATATTGAGAAAAGAGCACAAGTAAAATACCCCCTTGATAAAGTGTTTTGGTTCAAAATAGTGATCTGTATTAGATTGGAACCCAGTCCTCATATTGTACTGTGGATGGACTTCCTGGAATGGCACTCTAGGCCAATCCTTGCCCTTCACTCAGTTGTCCCTAGGGGAGGAGGAATGACTTATCTTATTGGTTAGTTCCAGAAAAGAAAATAAGCATGCAGATCTGAGCCATTTCTGAGCTCTCCCTTGTCAGTGTTTGCTTAAGGACAGGGTACTCTCCCTTGTTGGTACTTGCTTAAAGAGAGGGTACACTAAGGTCTTTTTTCTCAGTCTTGCAGGTAAAGGCCACTCTCCCCGTGATGTCTGTCTAAGTTATGGTGAGCTATTAAAAACCCAGAGAATTATGTCAGTCCTCTAACCAACTCTTTGTAGGAATAAAGCTGATGTTTTAATTTCTCCTGCCCATCTTTTAATTATATTAAAATGATTGGAAGGAAAAACAAAAGGTATTGTTGATTGGTCCCCTAAAAGTTGAGTATCTGATTATTTGGGCAAGAAAATTTACTACTCATGTATAAGCACTGGTAAGTGCAGAATAAAGTAACATCTGTGGAGACTAGTTGATATGACCAGGATACATGGCTTTAGGCCATAGGCTTTGGCAAGCAGGGCCATAAAAGTTTTCAAACATAGTTGTTTGCAACATACCATATTTCTTTTCACTGCTGGTTTATACTCTAGTGCACATGGCTTTTATCAGGTATATCTGAGTGAGCAACTTTAGCTTTTGACTTTGTGAGTATGGGCTATTTTGTTGGGTCAAATTTGTCCAAAGTTTACTAGCTACTTTAAATGGGCAGGGCTCACTTTATCCAGGCCTTAACAAACACATGAGTACAGATCTCAGCATATGGCCTCAGCTGATGGACAACTGATCCATTTCCAAGATTCTAGTCTGAGGATGTGCCCTCTAGGGTAACTTCTAATACAAACTACCTTAATTTGGGTTACCCCAAAAGCAAACATTGAGACAAGGGGATTGGTTGCAGATAACTTATTTGGAAGTGATCTCAGGAAGTACAAGTGAAGGAGTGGGGAAATGGAGAAAAAACAATAAATTGTCCATTAATGAGTGGATTATCATGCTGTGCAACTTGGCCTCAATCCCACTGGAGACCATCTGAGAAATAATTTAGAATTTGCCTCGGAATTTTCTCTCAATGGATGGGGAAGCTGCAACATTTATCTACCCAGTCCTGTCTCTTAATTATTGAAGATTGCTCTTGATGGCATTAAATCCTTCACTTCCATGATTCCCTGTGCATGGAATGCATAAATTCTTATATCACTAGAGAAAGCTCTTAGGCAGAGAAGCACAGATAACTGGGCCCTGAAAGTCAGCATGTGTGTAAAATGTGATGGACATCAACAGTGTCCGCTGACCTTAAAACTTCCACATTCTGCTTTTCTCCCAATTAAAAAAAAATTCTGTTAATACATTATTTGCCCACAGTTATACCCATAATTGCACTAGGCTCAGTAGGTATTTCTTTGGAACTCTGCTGTCTATGTATTTTCCTCAGGATCAATATCTTCCTTTTGGCCCAAAATTTCTTCACATAGCACTTGAGGAAATTTATCACCTGGCTGCAAACTACCCTTCAGCATCCCTAACAACTACAGCCTTCCAGCCACTGTACCTGACATCATGACATCAAACTGCTCATAATTTTTTGATTGCTTAGAACCATGTGTCTTTATTTATAATATTCCATAATTTTGGAATAGCATTGAAATCATTATCTTCCAACACTTAATTCTATTATAAAGTCTTCCCTTGCTGCCCCTGTCAGAAGTGATCACTCAATATATTCTTATGACATAATTCAATTTGTGTGCCTTTGTTGAGGTTTTACCATACTCTATACTACATGCTAGTTTTTAGAAAAGATAGTCTTTTTATTCTATTGTTCCTATTACATCTGCCTCCCCACACATTGGGTCATTATGTCCCTTTTTATCTCTCTCTCTCTCCAATATCTAGTGTGGTTTTTCGCATATAAGAAGTACTCAATAGACATATATAAACATGTATTAGCCAGCACTGGTGGTTTAGTGGTTAAGATTCAATGCTCTCACCACCCCGGCCCGGGTTTGTTTCCTGTTTGGGGAACCACACCACCCATCTGTCAGTTGTCACACTGTGGAAGCTGCATCTTGCTTTGATGCTGAAGGCTATGCCACCCATATTTCAAATACCACCAGGGTCCTCCATGGTGAACAGGTTTCAGGGGAGCTTCCAAAGTAAGACAGACTAGGAAGAAGGACCTGGCCACCTACCTCCAAAAAAGTTGGCCATGAAAACCCTATGAAAAGAAGCAGGGCATTGTGGTGCTGATACAGCACCAGAAGATGAGAGGATGGTGCAAAAAAACTGGGCAGGGTTCCATTCTGCTATACATAGGGTCACTAGGAGCCAGAATTGATGGCATTAACAACAACAACAACAAAAATGTGTATTGAATGAATGAAAGGAAATCATATTTTCAAAGGGGAAGTAAATATGAGGTGGTACCTGTTGCCATTAATCCTACTGTGGACACTCTTGGGTCTTTTCCTCTGACATCAGATAAAGGGGAAGAGAATGATAGTGATATGAGGAAAAGAAACAATGGTAGTTGTCACAGGGGCTGCCACTGGTTCAAGTGAGCTAGTTTGTACTTAATGGCAGGAGAAGCCAGTGAGACAGTTTAGACCACAATATTTTCAAGAGGCTAGCTGTATACTGTTCATTATGCAAGAAAGGCTGACCTCCTTTAGTGATCAAAGAGAGCTGTTTTGGGCATTGAAGGACCATACTTTTCAATCAAGTGGTGAAAATTTATCCAAATCTTTGTTCATCAAAGATGTCAAAAAGAAAAAAAACATGAAGGATAAGAACAACCAAGTGAGGAAGCAGAAGACTACTTTGCAAGCTGAAAACTACAAAGGGAAGGTGGTTTGGTTGTTTTCACTTGTTTTACATTTTGTCTTACCCAGTTGGAAAAACTTAGAGAATCTAGGATCTTTATATTATATTGAGGGAAGCAAAACATTTTGAAACACAAGAATTCATTGATTAAAAGATAAATTGAGGGGTCGGCCTGGTGGCACAGGGGTTAAGTTCGCACATTCCGCTTAGGTGGCCCTGGGTTCACTGGTTCGGATCCCGGGTTCGGACATGGCACCCCTTGGCAAGCCATGCTGTGGTAGAGGTCCCACATATAAAGTAGAGGAAGATGGGCATGGATGTTAGCTCAGGCCAGTCTTCCTCAGCAAAAAGAGGAGGATTGGCAGTAGATGTTAGCTCAGGGCTGATCTTCCTCAAAAAAAAAAAAAAGAAAAAGATAAATTGAATTTCATCAATGTTTAGCCAATACTGTTTTAAAGGTCCAATTTATTGGAAACAATTACATATGAAAACAGTACAAAGTAAGTTCTCAAAATGTATTGGTTTTTCTTTTCAAGTTTAGAAACATAATCTATTTAATAAAATCTAGTTAGCAAAAGATTAGCTCTGGTAATATTAAAGTGTATCTTTCCATTAATATGTAGATATAAATAGGTTAGCACACATCAAGATTCTCCACTCAAAATTCACATCTTTAACGTAGGTAAAGTCATGGCAGTCCACACTGACATAGCAATTATCAGCTTGTTACGTGTAGTATCCATCTGCCTTAGGGAACTAAAAGAAGCTAAGTGCATGATCCAAAATGCTAGATCAGAAAAGAGTCAGAGATATCACTGGATTTGAAATAGCATGTGCAGGCATCTTATTGTGGTAGTATTGCAAGACCACAAGAAAAGGAACATAGAATACCAAGATTCCAACTCACTTATAAATACTGTTTTAATTCTTAAATGGTCTCTTGCCCATGGAATCAACTGGTACTACAGAAATTAGTTTGTGAATTTTCCAACATTCCCCTAAAGAATCCTAAAAAATGTTTTGACGAAAAAGATGAGGATAGAGGGAAATATTTCCAATTGCAGTAAATTAAAGTTGGAATCTGACATGATAATATAACAAAAAATAACAAAATGTTTACTTCAAATAATTTATTTTAAGTGGCCATTTACATCACTTTTCCTCTCTCAAATGGAAACAAAAAAGTAGAAAAGAATATAGAAAAATGGTCCATGATAGACAGAATCAAATGACCATTCTTATTCTCTAATACTAAATGATGTACCGATGGCTAAAGTTACCAGTATGACTGGGCTGTATGCAGGGAAGACATTAGGTTTTAGTTTTATTTATTCAGTGTTGCAAAATTATTCTTGATTCCACATAGCTGCAGTGTAAATCTCCCACATGCTTGATTAAGAAGCAGGCATGCAGAGAATAATATGCCCAAGGGTCCAGAGATGGGCCCAGGATTAGAAACCAGTTCTCAGTATTACCTGCCAGTCTCTAGGCTTTCCACTGATCAAGATGATTTCTGAGAAGAAATAAAAAACCACTTCCAACCAATCTCTTGAATGTATTTTGAGATGTTGATTTCAAACTAAATAATTATTTATTCTAATTATCCATGGGAATCTTAGGCTATAATGACAAGACTGAAGTGGTGACATTTTCATTTGTTTCCTTCCCACTTCTGCTATCAGGTCCTCCACACACCTCTCATCCTCTATCCTCGTGATCACCCCTCTAGCCTCATGACCACCAGAGGTATCTTTTCATAACTTGGCTCTTACCCTCTTCTAGACGTTAACTATTGATAAATGTCCATAGATGTTAGCTAATAATGCTTTCTATTTAAATATCATACAAGTCTACAACAAACAAAAGCCATTAAGATCCAAATAAGTCAGGCTGAAATGGTGTGATTTTTAACACAATGACAGTCTGCAAGCATATTTTGGATGTAGAGTACCATCCAGTACTTCTCACTCATAAAAATGATAAGGGTCAAAAAAATGATAAGGGTACAATTGGTATGAAACTGTGGCATAACAGTCATTCTCAAAATTTGTGACTTACATATGAAAACTGGTCATGCCTCTGCATTAAATAAATTCATCCCTTTAGGGCATTAACAACAGAATTTGGAACATGGTAAATGCTTCCTAAATGTTAGCTATTAGCTATGACATTTGTTTACACCTACAATGTCCTTCAAGATTCCAGTGGTTTGTGTCACTTTCTATTCTTTATTTGGAAACATAGTAGTGATTCATTCTGTAAATATTTAAGGCAAAACAGAAACATCTAAAGCAAAATGTGAGAATCTCCCTTCACCCTTCTTGTCACGTTGGATAATATTGAATTCATAGGTTAACAGAGAAGGAATTGATATCTGTACAACGCAGAATCTTCTTATCCAAGAACAAGAAATGTTTTTCTTATATTCCATACTTTTACTCAGTAAAATTATATTTTTTCATAGAGGTTCTACACATTCCTTATTCTTGTTTATTTTATGTTGTTTGGTGCTATTTAAGCAGTATATATATTTTTTCCATTATATTACCTGACTGGTGGGTGTTTGTAAATAGGAAAACTGTTATTAATTTTTGTGTGTTATTTTTGTAACCAACCTTGTTTCTGAATTTCCTTATGGTTTGTAAATGAATTTCAGCTAACTCTTTTGTATGATTGCATACAATCGATTATCTTTTAGTAATATGTACTCTGATGACTGTATTTTTCTCTGAACAGAGATTTAGTCATATACTATAAACTATGAAACCCAGTGTTTTCATTATCCTTATTTTCTGGATATTTCTAAATTTCTGTTTTGAATCTTTGCTTAGACAAAAGTTGTTTAACAGAGAGGTTTTTCATTTGTTTGTTTTTCTTCCTACGTTTTAGGTGATTGAGGTTTTAGGTTCCTGTTTTTAATGTTTATTTCTACTTTTATTCCTTCATGATCTGTACCACTTTTACTATTGGAATTGATTGATATTATTTTGAGGTTTAATATTTGGTCAAATTCTGCAAATGTGTTTTCCAAGAAGCTTTATTCTCTGAATTCAGGGTATAAATTTGGTATGTTTATTAGAGCTACTTTATTCACCACTCAATTTACATTCTATATCCGTATTTTTTTTACTACTTCCTTTGTTATATTGTGTTTCTTTTGAGTTTGCTGCAGCTTTTGCAATAGGAATGTTATGCTATTCTGTGGTACATTAACATTCCTGGCAGAGCATCCTTGTAACCTCTCTTTATCTTGCTGAATTTGTTTTGCCTTGAAGTCAACCTTGTCTGATGTTTATCTTTGTGTTTGCCTGGTGTATTTTTGGCTTTCCTTTTCATTTATCCTTTACCTTTGTAATCACGGGCCCATTTAGAGCCAGTTCAAACTGACCCCATGTCTTATCAGCAGAGTGATTAAGAAATTGTCTTTCAGAGAATTTGCAAAATCAGGTAGCCAGGGCATGCTCAGAAGAAGAAATCCTGACCTGAAATGACCAGGGAACCAAAGATTCTCCTCCCCATGGAACCAAAGGAACAATACATGACTGGAACTTAAAAGTCATACTCTTCATCAGAAGTGAGGGGTCTATCCTTCAGGGAGATCTGGTTTTAAAATTCCTTCCCTGCCTTACCATAAATGTTTAGAATCTTACTATAAACATTTAGAACCTTGCCACAAATGCTTAAAGCCCACCAATCAAAACCTGCCCTGCCAGCTTTTTTCCACATGCCAGCCTGTTCTCCCTAACCTCTTAAATTTCACCCCAAGTCCTGAATTGGGGAGATAGATCCAAGGGCACACACACCCTGTCTCCCTGCAGATCCATCTCGCAGAATAAAATTGATTTCTCTTCTCAAAAACTGATGGATTGTCCATGTGCATCAGGTAGGAAAACCCCATTTTTCTGCAGTAACACTTTGCTTGACTTTTTTCACCTTACCATATTCAACCTACATTGTTGAGTTCTAATTTCAATTAAACTATAGATCATGAGGTGGGATACAATATCTTTTTTTCACCATTGTATCACCTCACAATTAATGCACTATCTTGTGCTTAATATTCCTTTTTGAAGACTTTGGAGGCGCTTTGTTTAGATGCATTTCTGTATAAAGCATATAGTTGGATTCCTTTAAATCTAATCTTAGGATCTCTTTTTCTAATAATTAATGAGCATCTCCATTTTTATTTATTGATATGATAGATATGTTTGATTTATATGCTACTACTTAATTTTGTGATTTTTCCTGTCTTTAGTGGCTCCTTCACTTACTAGCTTTTACTCAAGGGTATCTATTTTCTTGGAATATGTTGAGGAGGATTTTACTTCTATTAGTTAATTTATAGCCTATATTCAATACGTTAGTGGAAAATTCTATGACTTTTAATAATATTTTAGCCTCTATTTGTTGATTTATTAACATTTGAAAGTATTTTTTTCTCCACCATAAAAGATAATAAAATTCACACATTTGTATTTCTGTCCACTTTCCCATCCCTTCCTGAATTTTATAACTTATATAAATATTTTACATTTTCAGAGTATGTAACTTTTATAGTGTATTCTAAATATGTAACAGCCACAGTTGCTCACTTCTGTATTTAAATGGATTAAATATCCATTATTGGTCCTTTCACAATACTATTTCTATTTTCTTGAGATCTTTATGTTGTCCTCAAAATTTTTATTTGGAAAAATTTTAAACCTATGGCAAATTAAAATAATAAACCAATGAACAGCCATATACTCTTTACTTGGATTCGCAAATACCATGTTACCACATTGCTTTATCCATATATATATTATATTCTTTTGCTCTCTCTATTCATTTATTTATTTACAGACATAGTAATACTTTAAACTAAACATTTCAGCATATCTCCTAAGAATAAAGAATCTCTAACATATCCACAAAACTATTATTCATATGATTTAATAACCAGTCTATATTCAAATTTCTTTAATTGCTCCAAAATATATTTGATAGTTTTCTTGCTGTTGTCGTTCCAGGATGCAGTCCAGGTTCATATATTGTTTACCCCAACTCTTAAGTTGCTTTTATTCTAAAACAGAACCTCAAGTTGTTTTAGTAATATTGGCTTTTTAAAGATCCAGGCCAGTTTTCAGGTAGAATGTTCCAGATTCTGGACTTTTTCAATTATTTCTTTTGAATGTCATTTAAATCGCTCCTCTATCCAGTATATTCCAATAATTTATTTCTACAGAGTTGATTTGATTAAGATCCAAGATTTTTGACAGGAATATTTCATAAATGATATTGTTTTGTTTATGTTGTATCATATCAGGAAGCACATAATGTTTTACTGCCCCCTCTTTGTTTTAATTCATCACTTGATGCAATGGATTTAACTAATCAAATAGCTCTTTGAAATTTTTTACTTTTTAAAGAACTCATGGCATATTATGCACTTGAGATTACATATCTGTTGCCATTATATACATTTTTTCTTTAATTGCAGGATATAAATATTTGAGTCACACTTTTTTTTAAAGATTTTTCTTTTCTTTTTTTTTCTTTTTCTCCCAAAGCCCCCCTGGTACATAGTTGTGTATTTTTGGATGTGGGTCCTTCTAGTTGTGGCATGTGGGATGCTGCCTCAGCATGGCCAGACAAGCGGTGCCATGTCCGTGCCCAGGATTCAAACTGGCAAAACCCTGGGCCTTGGAAGCAGAGCACAAGAACTTAACCACTTGGCCACAGGGTCGGCCCCTGGGTCACATTTTTTTATTCAGATCTTTGTGGACATTGCTCTGGTATCTTCTGGCTTTGTGATGTTTCTATGATGTAGGCAGATGCTAGTCTGATTTTTCTCCCTGAAGGCAACCTGCTATTCCTGCTTACAGGTCCAGTAAATAAGCAGAATTTAGTTTGGTGTTAAGCAATTATATATTATCAATTTTTCCTGTGATTGCTGCAACTTTGGATCTCCAGTTGAGTCTATAATTTTTTTTAGGAAAGTTTTCTTCTTTCATATTTTTAAATAATTTTTCTATCTCATTTGTTATTTCTCTCCTTCTGGAATACTGTTCAGTATATTGTATAAATTTCATCATCCATGGCTATCATTCTCTTAGTGATGGGAGGCAATTCTCCATGGATCTCTCATATTTCTGCATGTATTATGAGCAAAGACATTAACTTCTTTTTGATCCGGAGTATTTTTAAGAATATTCATATAGTAAAGAGTCTTGGAAGATATAGTCTACCTGTGAAGGAGCAGGCAGATTTGTCTGCTGTCTAGTCTAATAAATACATTGTCTCTCCCTAGACCAAGGTCAGGAGGTTTCTATTTTAAAAGATTCAGTCAAACTCCTCAGATGTCATGCAAACCCAAAGCATTTGCAATACCCACCTGAGCCACTCCAGGGTCAGGGTAACAGAAATAGGAAGTCATGCTACATGCTAGGCTGTAAGTAATTATGTTCTTTGTTTCTGAACCAAAATTCTTGTGCCTTTTGTCAGCACCCACAAAACTATGACAGGTTAACCAAATTGTCAATATGATAAAAAAAATTTACTGTATCAAAACATCTATTATCATAATAGTATCCATGCTTAATTAGCAGAGAACTTTTGCTTAAATTATAGAATGTCTTAATAGATTCACCCTCAAACGAGAATAGACAATGTCACACTTAGTCACTCTTAAATACCAATAGTGTTTATAACGCCAAAGAGGGAAGCATGGGGCTTGAGGTGTATTGTAGCAGGGAATAAAACAGTGTCTGTACCAGGGGTAAGTAGGCCTGACTTCGAGTCCCAGTTCCATACCAACTTTAACAAGTAACAATGTGAGCTGTGATCGCCTCATCTATAAGGAAGATATTTTAACTTTGAGATCCTTCTAGCTGAAAGAGTTCATCGGCTCTGTAATCATTCTGGACCTTCTTTAATGTGACTTAGAACAGCTGTTGTCAAACTTGAGCATTACCGGAATCACTTGGAAGGTTTTTAAACCACAGATTGCAGGGCTCACCTCCAGAGTTTCTGATTCAGTAGGTGTGGCATCAAGCTGAGAATTTGCAGTTCTTATAAGTCCCTGGGGATGCTGATGCTGCTGGTCTGGGGACCACACTTGGAGGACCACTGTGATGTGGCAACATCACAAAAGCATTCACCAGCTCAGGGACCACAGGGGCTGCTAACTTCAGGGCAGGGTATAATTAAACCTTATTCATGAGGTGAACTCAAAGTTTGAGATTTCATAAACCTTTTTTATTGAGAATGATTCTGATTTGTACGTTCCTATTCAGGAAGGAGAGAATTTAGACCAATAATGACATTAGCGATTGCATTTCCTGCTGGCATTTTGCCTTTCTTTTAAAGAATTATGCATTTTAAAGGGAGATGTAAGATCAGGTTCTGAGTTGTTTTTAAAAAAACCTTGTTTCTTAAAGAGGCTTTTTAAAGCCGTTTTTAAAAAGGCTTAGTTTTTCAGTGTAAAACTCTATTGGACTTTTACATGGGTGGTGAGCAAAGTCTCTACCCACAACATTACATAACAGACACACCCAAACCTATATTTCTATTTATGATCTGGTGTAGAATATTTTCAAAGAAAGTTCCATGATAAAAGGAATGAATTACCCCCTTTATTTGCTATTTTAAAATCTTGTTTATTTTTATATTATTACAAAGTCTGCTTTGCACCTTTGGGGTAAAGTCAGTTTGATCTAATTACATTTATAAAAGTTTCCTCTGTTCCCCTAATGTTTCAACATTTATGTTTGTTTGTCTGTTTGTTTTTTGAGGAAGATTAGTCCTGAGCTAACATCTGCTGCCAATCCTTCTCTTTTTGCTGAGGAAGATTGGCCCTGAGCTAACATATGCACATCTTCCTCTATTTTATATGCTCTACACCTTCCACAACATGGCTTGATAAGTGGTGCGTAAGTCCACACCCAGGATCCAAACCAGCAAACCCTGTGCCGCTGAAGCGGAAGTGCAAACTTAACCCCTGTGCCACTGGGCCTGCTCCTGTTTTAACATTTTTATTGCTTCGCATCTGGATATTTTTAGGGCCTAATGTGCAATTCATGGTTCTATGAGAACACCAACTGACTGTGCAAATAGCATTAAAGCAGTGGGAATTTGGGTTACCTTCTCCAGACATGCTGACAAAAGCATTGTATGTATGAGATGGCAAATAGGACTTTTAAAATAATAATGATGACAAATACATTTACCTATTTTGGAAAACAATGTGGACTGATTTTGTTGTTCTTTGTTCTGTTTTGTTTCAGTACATTCGCCTAAATATTAGTAAAATTGCTGTACCAAGAAATCCTGGGTCTTCTGCCTTAATTTCTATTTTTGAAAAAACTTCAACCTAAAATTATCTATTAAAAAGATTTGTATTTTTATGTTAATTTCTTCTAAGAATTCCCATTAAGCCTTATCTCTGTGAGAAATGAAATTAGTCAATATTCAAATTTTTTTACAGATAAGTTAAAAAGGGATTGTAAGTATCCTTAAACTCACTGATTTGGAACTGTCAAGAAAAATGATGAAGTCAATCAATTATCCAGATGGTATGATGTGGTCAAACGATTGATGGTGGATTTTATCTCATTCTTATTCTTTATCTGAAGTTTGGTTATGTGGATATAATCTATGTCTCTGGTATGATTAATACTATAGCCATTTTAATACTTATTTTTCAGCTTCAGAGTTTTCATAATTATTATCTCTTATCCTCATATTAATAATGGCCATCTGCACTTCCTTTCCTTTAATGAGTGGAGTGATTTTACTTTGTCCTCAGTTTGTTATGGGAGTAGCACTGTTAATGCTATACTCAGACAGAAAAAGTGCCTGAGATAATTATGGAACCCATCTGAAATTTCAAAATTAAAATATTTTCCCCAAGCTTTGTAATATTCATTTCAGGTATAAGCTCACCACTATTTTTAACTAACAAATATCCAGTAAAGCACGTTGCCAAATCAATGATTTTTTGAACCTGAAATGAATTAAATCTGAAAAACTTAACCCTTCACTGTTTTGTTTTTCTAACCAGTGCCTCAATTAAAGCTAAACTTTATTATGATTTTTTTGAGATGCCCTCTACGTTTTCTCTTTCTTAGAATAAACCTGGAAGTAAGGAGAAAAATGAATCACATTTTGCTAGTTAATAATATCTAGTATTAGGACGAATGTCTACACATTTTCGATATGTCTCCATAATCTTCCAAAGGTCAACTCTTTCTTAGTAATCTGAATTCTCTAAAGGCCAAATTTGTGTTGTATGGTACCAAATAATGACTTTGGCTCTGTATTTTCTATTGTTTTAAGTCTTTTTATTTGTATCTCTTAAGATCTGTTTCTACTCATGGAACTTCTGGCACCAGTTGTGTGGAGGTTTTCTCCCACATCAACCAATTCTTCAACTCTCCAGACACCAACTGGGTGTCCTATAATTCAATTCAACTCTGACACTAACTACCTGGAGTTAGAGCAGACCCATAGGTTAAGGGCTCAGTCCCACAAGATTGCCTCACCCCCACTTCAGATGTCAGTCACAGATCCTGGGCCTCCTGTACTCTGACCAACTGGCTATAAACTGGGGGTTCCCATGACCCTCTCCTAAGGTTCCATAATTTTCTAGAATGGCTTACAGAACTCGGAAAAACAGTTTACTTGTTTACTATTACCAGTTTATTACAAAGGACATGACTCATGAACAGCCAAATGGAAGAGATGTATAGGGCAAGGCATGGGGGAAGGAGCACAGAGCTTCCATGCCCTTTCTGGGTGCATCACCCTCTCAGCACCTCTGTGTGTTCACTAACCCAGAAGCTCTCCAAATCCTGTCATTTAGGTTTTTTATAGAGGTTCCATTATATAAGCATGATTAAATAAATCATCAGCCATTGGTGACTAATTCAATCTTCAGCATCTCTCCCCTCCCCAGAGGTCAGGTGGAGGGCACTGAAAGTTCAAACCCTCTGCACATGTGGTTCCTCTGGCAACCAGCCTCCATCCTGAAGTTGTCTAGTGGCCCAGCAAGAGTTACTTTTAACGTAAACTCAGGTATCCTTGAAAGGGGCTTATTATAAATAATGACACTCCTCTCACCCTATCATTTAGGAAATTTCAAAGGCTTTAGAAATTTAGGTTCTGTGCCAGGAACCAGGGATGAAGACCAAATACATATTTCTTATTATGCTACAATATGACACATCATTAAACACAACACTTAAGGCATAGTCAGGCTGAAAATTCCAAATTACTGGTAGAAGCTACTCAAATCTCAGAATTATACTTTGAGGAGCAGCCTATTGGACCCTTTAAAGTCATCTGATATGTTCATCTATTCTGTTTTATCAATAAAAAGGGTTTATAATGGAACTAATTTGATGTCATATCACCCTCTATTATCTCAAAAATAGCCACACTGAACGGATCAAGTATGTTTACTGTTTTTCTTTTTATTATTACTGCTATGAATATCATTATTCTTCTTAATAAAGATATCATGTAGAATGTAATCTCTGAGTATTATTAGAACTGCAGCCTTTTCATTACTCATTTTAAATGTTACTACCTTCCATGATTATTTTCTACAATTCTGATTTGATAGATCTTGGATGGGGCCCAGGAATTTATAGTTTTGAAAGCTCATCAGGTGATTCTTCTTC
The DNA here is from genome assembly GCF_041296265.1 of Equus caballus. NCBI lineage: Eukaryota > Metazoa > Chordata > Mammalia > Perissodactyla > Equidae > Equus > Equus caballus. Next base: position 49,942,318 of record NC_091692.1, read on the forward strand.
TGTGCAATCAATTTGCAAACACTTTAATCACACAGGTGGAGAGATTAAAGTCCAGAAGGTGAACTGACTTATCTTGTTAAGACGTCTGAAATTTCACCATCACAATTTTCTTCTTCAAAATTTAAAGACTTCTCAGTCTTCCATATTTAAAAAGAAATATTTTCAAGAAAGTCATGTCAACTAAAAGACAGTAAGATCAAGAACTAAAACCCAGGAGAGTTCAGATTCCTAGGGGAATAAGAATAATGAGATTAAATTCACTTTCACTTGCATTACTGCATGGGAGAGTACCAATAACCCAGGAGGTAGGTAGAACAGAGAGTCTTTGCCCTACTATAAGGATGTAAAGATAAGGATAGGGATAATGTAACTGAAGCTCTGAAAATTTCAGTGACTTTCCACAAATTATACAACTTTGTGCCAGAGCTGTGGTCAAAACCGCAAATCAGTACACCAAAACTTTTCTCTACACTAAATACTCTTTCTGCCATTTGGTGCTGAGTGGATTGTCTAATTTTCAATTTTACTGAGCCCTGTAGTAGGAAAACTATGCATAAGGGAAATCATACTAAAAATTTTTTAAAATAGCTCAATCAGTACACTGCACAATTTTAACAAATAACTGCTCAAAGCATTTGATATTTCATAGTTGTCAAAAATTTCCCATAAATGTCTTCAGCTCAGTTTCATTCCTGCTACTTGGTTTGCTAGCTTTCCTTAAATCAAGTTGACTTGAAAATTGTCACCCACTTATTTGACAGCTTTATTTTCCTTATTGCAGATATTGTGTTTAAGATAAATATTTGTCCTACTGGTATGTCCTAATTTAGAAAACTAAAAATAGGCCAAGCATACAAATAAAGGAATACAATGTTCTTTCTTATATTTTCTTTGTTTTTTTAATGGAATATGCCAGGTAGCAGCAATAACAGGGTAGAATTTCTTTTCCTTTCTTTCTTTCCTTTCTTTCTTTTTCTTTCTCTTTCTTTTTCTTTCTTTCTTTCTTTCTTTCTTTCTTTCTTTCTTTCTTTCTTTCTTTCTTTTCTTTCTTTCTTTCAATTATTTTATTGAGATCACAATGGTTTATAACATGTAATTTTGGGTGTACATTATTATTTATCAATTTCTATATAGGTAGCATCATTCTCACCACCAGTAGTCTAGTTTTTATCCATCACCATACATATGTATGCCCCTACCCCATTTGCACACCCCCCAACCTCCTTTCCCTATGGTAACCACTAATCTGTTCTCTTTATCCATGTGTTTATCTTCCACATATGAGTGAAATCATGCAGTGTTTGTCTTTGTCTGGCTTAGTTTGCTTAACATAATATCCTCAAGGTGCATCCATGTTGTTGCAAATGGGACAATTTTGTCTTTTTTATGGCTGAGTAGTGTTCCATTTTTTATATATATGCCACCGCTTCTTTATCCATTCATCCGTAGAAGAGCACTTGGGTTGCTTCCACATCTTGGCTATTGTGAATAATACTGCAATGAACATAGGGGTGCATAAATCTCTTTGGATTGTTGATTTCAAGTTCTTTGGATAAATACCCAATAGTGGGATAGCTGGATTGTATAGTATTTCTATTTTTAATTTTGTGAGAAATCTCCACACTGTTTTCCATAGTGGCTACACCAGTTTGCATTCCCACCAGCAGTGTATGAGTGTTCCCTTTTCTCCACATCGTCTCCAACATTTGTTACTTTTTGTCTTGGTAATATAGCCATTATGACTGGTATAAGGTGATATCTCATTGAAGTTTTGATTTGCATTTCCCTAATGAGTAGTGATGTTGAACATCTTTTCATGTGCCTATTGACCATCTGTACATCTTTGGAAAAATGTCTGTTCATATCCTCTGCCCATTTTTGATCAAGTTGTTTTTTTTTGTTGTTGTGAATTGTATGAGTTCTTTATATATTTTGGGAATTAAACCCTAGTCAGATATATGATTTGGAAATATTTTTTCCCAACTGGTGGGTTGTCTTTTCATTTTGTTCATGGTTTCCTTTGTCTTGCAGAAGCTTTTCAGTCTGATTCAGTCTCATTTGTTAATTTTTTCTTTTGTTTCCCTTGCCCGAGTAGACATGGTATTCGAAAAGATGCTGCTAAGACTGATGTCAAAGAGTGTACTGCCTATATTTTCTTCTAGGAGTTTTATGGTTTCAGGCTTTACATTCAAGTCTTTAATCCATTTTGAGTTAATTTTTGTGTATGGTGTAAGATAATGGTCTACTTTCATTCCTTTGCATGTGGCTGTCCAGCTTTCCCAACACCATTTATTGAAGATACTTTCTTTTGTCCTTTGTATGTTCTTTGCTCCCTAGTCAAAAATTAGCTGTCTGTAGATGTGTAAGTTTATTTTTGGGCTTTCAATTCTGTTCCATTCATCTGTGTGTCTGTTTTTGTACCAGTACCATGTTGGTTTGATTACTATAGCTTTATAGTATATTTTTAGGTCAGATACTGTGATGCCTCCAGCTTTGTTCTTTTTTATCAGGATTGCTTTGGCTATTCGAGTTCTTTTGTTGTTCCATATAAATTTTCAAATTTGTTGTTGTAGTTCTGTGAAGAATGTCATTGGGATTCTGATTGGGACTACATTGAATCTGTAGATTGCTTGAGGTAATATGGATATTTTGACTATGTTTATTCTTCCAATCCATTAGCATGGAATATCTTTTCATTGTTTTATATCTTCTTCAATTTCTTTCAATAATGTATTATAGTTTTCAATGTTTAGGTCTTTCACTTCTTTGGTTAAATTTATTCCTAGATATTTTATTCTTTTCATTGCAATTGTAAATTGGATTGTATTCTCTTTCTGCTAGTTCATTATTAGTGTATAGAAATGCAACTTATTTTTGTAAGTTGATTTTGTACCCTGCAGCTTTGCTGTACTTGTTGATTATTTCTGAGAGTTTTCTGATGGATTCTTTAGGGTTTTCTATATAGAGGAACGTGTCATCTGCACACAGAGTTTCATTTCTTCCTTTCCAATTTGGATTCCTTTTATTTCTTTTTCTTGCCTAACTGCTCTGGCCAAAATCTCCAGTACTATGTTGAATAGGAGTGGTGAGAGTAGGCACCCTTGTCTTATTCCTGTTCTCAGAGGGATGGCTTTTAGTTTTTCACTGTTAGGTATGATGTTGTGGGGCTGGCCCTATTGCTAAGTGGTTAATTTTTCATTCTCTGCTTCAGTGGCCCAGGGTTTCACTTGTTCGGATCCTGGGCACAGACTTAGTACCACTCACCAAGCCATGCTGAGGCAGTGTCCCACAAAGCAAGTCACAACTAAGACCTACAACTAAGAATATATACAACTATGTACTGGGGGGCTTTGGGGAAAACAAGGGGAAAAAAAGAAGACTGGCAACATATGTTAGCTCAGGTGACAATCATTAAAAAAAAGAAGAATGTTGGCTCTGGGTTTCTCATATATGGCCTTTATTATGTTGAGATAATTTCCTTCTACACTCATCCTATTGAGAGTTTTTTTTTTTTAACATAAATGGATGTTAGATCTTGTCAAATGTTTTCTCTGCGTGTGTTGAGATGATTGCATTGTTTTTATTATTCATTCTGCTAATGTGGTGTAGCACATTGATTGATTTGCAGATGTTGAAACATTTCTGCATCCACCATGTAGATCCCACTTGATTGTGGTATATGATCGTTCCAGTGTATTGTTGTATTTGATTTGCCAACATTTTGTTGAGGATTTTTGCATCTATGTTCATCAGAGATATTGGCCTGTAAGTTTCCTTTTTTGAGCTGTCCTTGCCTGCTTTAATATCAGGGTAATGTTGGCCTCATAGAATGAGTAAGGAAGTGTTCTGTCTTCTTCAATTTTTTGGAATGTTTTGAGAAGGATAGGTATTAAATCTTCTTTGAATGTTTGGTAGAATTTCCAGAGAAGCCATCTGGTCCTGGAGTTTTGTTTTGGGGGAGGTTTTTGATTACTATTTTGATCTCTTCACTTGTGATTTGTCTATTCAGATTCTCTATTTCTTATTGATTCAGTTTTGGGAGGTTGTATGAGTCTAAGAATTTATCCATTTCTTCTAGGTTATCCAATTTGTGGGCATATAGTTTTTCATAGTATTCTCTTCTAATCCGCTATACTTCTATGGTATTGTTGTAATTTCTCCTCTTTCATGTCTAATTTTATTTATTTGAGCCGTCTCACTTTTCTTCTTAGTGAGTCTGGCTAAGGCATTCTCAATTTGTTTATCTTCTCAAAGAACCAGTTGTTAGTTTCATTGACCCTTTCTACTGATTTTTTAGTCTCTATTTCATTTCTTTCTGCTCTAATTTTTATTATTTCCCTTTCTTCTGACTTTTCAGCTTCATTTCTTCTTCTTTTCCTAGTTCTGTTAGGTGTGGTTTAAGATTACTTATTTGAAATTTTTCTTGTTTGTTGTGGTTGCTCTGTATTGCTATGAATTTCCCTCTTATAACTACTTTTTCTGCATCCATAAGAGTTGGTATGTTGTAGTTTCATTTTCATTTGTCTCCAGGTATTTTTTAATTTCTCCTTTGATTCTTTCATTGATCCAATAGTTGTTCAGTAGCATGGTGTATAGTCTCCACATATTTCTGACTTTCCCAGTTTTTTCCTTATAGTTGATTGCTAGTTTCATAGCATTATGGTCAGAAAAGATGCTTGATATGATTTTAGCCTTCTTAAATTTATTGAGGCTTGCCTTGTTTCCCAACATATGGTCTATCTTGGAGACTGTTCCATGTGTGCTTGAGAAGAATGTGTATTCTGCTGTTTTTTGATGAAATCCTCTCTATATATTGATTAAGTCCACCTGATCAAGTGTTTAATTTAAATACACTATTTCTGTCTGGATGATCTATCCATTGATGTAAGTGGGGTGTCGAGGTCCCCTACCATTTTTGTCTTGCAGTTAATTTCTCCCTTTAGGTCTGTTAATAGCTGCTTTATATACTTTGGTGCTCCTGTGTTAGGTGCATATATATTCATAAGTGTTATGTCCTCTTGGCAGAAAGTCCCTTTTATCATTATATTCTGCCCCTTTTTGTCTCTCATTGTCTTTCTTGTTTTGAAGTCTGCTTTGTCTGATATAAGTATAGCAACAGCTGCTTTCTTTTGTTTGCCATTTGCTTAGAGTATCATCTTCACTCCTTTCACTCTGAGCCTATGTTTGTCTTTAGAGCTGACATGTGTTTCCTAGAGGCAGCATATAGTTGGGTCTTGTCTTCTCATCCATTCAGCTACTCTTTGTCTTTTGATTGGAGAATTCAATCCATTTACCTTTAGCATGATTATCGATATATGAGGACTTAATACTGCCATTTTATCTCTTGTCTTCCAGTTGTTCTGTTTCCATTGTTTCTCTTCCTTTGTATTTCTGACTGCCATTTAATTTGGTGGTTTTCTGTGGAAGTTTTCTCAGTTTTCTCTTTTTTTATGAACTGTGGCTCAGCTGTGATTTTTTTGTTCAGTGGTTACCATGAGGTTCATATAAAAGTTCTCATAGATGAGATGATAGTCCATTTTCTGATAGCCTCTTTTCTCCATTAGCCTAAGCAGGTTCCAACACTTTCCTCTTCCCCTTCTGAGTTATTGTTGTCACAAATTATTCTGTTTTGTGTTGTGAGTTTGTGACTCAGTTGAGGTGTTTATACTTACTTTTGATGCTTTCTGTCCCTTTATCTTTTATGTTATAATTATTTGCTTCCCTGTTCTGAAAGAGAGCTGCAGTTTTCTGATATTGTCTGTCTATTTATCTCCTTGCTCAAAGTTTTGTAGACCTTTGCCTTCTTGTTTCATGTGTGAGTACATCCTTAATCGTTTTTTGTAGGGGAGGTCTAGAGGTGATGAACTCCCCCTGCTTTTATTTACCTGGGAAAGCTTTTATTTCTGCATCATATCTGAAGGATAGTTTCACTGGATAGAGTATTCTTGGCAGAAAGGCTTTGTCTTTCAGTATTTTGAATGTATCACTCCACTCTCTCCTAGTCTGGAAGGTTTTTGCTGAGAAATTTGCTGAAAACGTGATAGGGGTTCCTTTGTAGGTTATTTTCTTCTGCCTTGCTGCCCTTAATATTTTTTCTTTGTCATTAACTTTTGCCAGTTTTACTATTATATACCTTGGAAAAGGTCTTTTAGCATTGATGTAAGTAGGAGTTCTATTTTCTTTGTGTATTTGTAAGTCCAGTTCCTTACTAAGGTTTGGGAAATTCTCAGCTATTATTTCTTTGAACAAGCTGTCTGCTCCTTTCTCCCTCACTTCTCCCTCTGGAATACACATAATCCTTTTGTTCCTTTTCCTACTTGAGTTGGATATTTCTCACAGAATTCCTTTATTTTTTAAAAATCTTAGTTCTCTCTCCTCCTCCACCTGAAGCATTTCTATATTTCTATCCTATAAATCACTAATTCTTTCCTCTGTACCATCAGCTCTATTTTTATGGATTCTGGATTATTTTATTTTCATTAATTGTGTCCTTCATATCCAGAATTTCTGCTTGTTTTTCTTTAATAGTATCAATCTCTTTGGTGAAGTATTCCTTCTCAATAGTTTTATTCCTGAGCTCATTGAACTGTCTTTCTGAGTTTTCTTGTAATGCTTTGAGTTTCTTTATGACAGCTATTTTGAATTCTCTGTCATTTAGATTGTAAATTTCTGTGACTTCAGGGTTGGTTTCCAGAATGTTATCATTTTCCTTCTTCTCAGAATTCTTGCTGTAGCTTCTCACAGTGTTTGGTGCACTAATCTTTTCCCCAGGTATTTGTGGTAGTATCAGATCACAGATTCCACCTGGGGAGAAGCTGGAGGTCTGTTTCTGATCCAGCCCCTTCTACTGGAATTTGGGGTGGAACTATGAGCACTTGTGCCAGCTGGAAAGCATTGGTCCAGGGTGTAGATCTGCTGCCACCTCTTCTTATGGTCACATCAGTCACTGTGCTTGGTTGGTGGGGCTTCCTCGCAGGATCTGAGACTGAGCCAATCCTTGGGACTGCAGCAGCAGTGTGGGCTCTCCCTCTGGCCAAGAATGTGATCATGCTTGGACTCAGGGCCACCACTGGCTGTTCCCACAGTTGCACTGAGACACCTTCCCACTTTCAGGGCTGCAGCAGTACTATGGGCACTTGCACTAGCTGGGAAAGCATTCATGCACATGCACAGGGCTTCTAGGGAAGAGCAGGGGAATTCTCACCCCTCTCCACCACTTCCCAGCAGGCCAGTCCATCCCCCTTCAGATGTATAGCTGCATGGGTTTCTCAGGTGTCCTATTGTGCTGTGTGGGTATCCTACACTGGCCAATGAATGTCCATTTAGCTGTAGTTCAAGGGGTAGAAATAAAGGGAACAGCTCACTCAAACCCAGAACTCATGTTTTATTCTTGGCAGTGACTCAGGCATTAGAGTTGAGAACATTCCAACAAGGTTTCTGGATGGTGCCAAGCTGTATCTTTATATGAAAGACATAGATTTAAACATGTTTTTTCTTTTAAATCATTCACAGACTTTTAAATTTAATCTAATTTTATATTTAGAAAAAGTATGAAAGTCACCTGCTGGATGTTCAATTACAGAGAAGAAACAAGAAGTCAAAGAACTGATGGGCATAGGAAAAGAGAGCACAGGCTTTGGAGTCAAACTTGGGTTCTAATTGTAACTCTTTCACTTCCCACACATGTGATATTAGGCAAGTCCTTTAACTTCATTGACCATATTTTATCAGTGAAATGGCAATAATAGCACATGCCTTACAGGGCTGTCGTGAGGGTTAAATTAGTTTAAAGGTATATAATTTACATGGTATAGTATCTGGAACAACCTTCTTGGATGCATTTACAGTCTATAAAAATACCAATTGTCTTCTGTACATATATAATGTTATACTATGGGTAGCTGTAAAATCCAATCACATACAAAGGGAAAAGTTCAATATCAGGATTGTTCTTCTGAGGTTTGTGTGATGACAAATTACTGGCTTGACTTTGCTATTTTCACTGAATGGGTTTCAATTGACTTCAGGAAATCAACCAAATCAGTTCCCGAGAGCTGTATTAACACATATTTCTTTGTTCCAGTTTTCTCTTTTCTAGGGTCACATAATATAGGAAGCTAAACAGGACCAAGACGCAGATGTGTATATTGAATCTAAAATTTATTTAATATTTATTGAATGAGTTGTCAGAGACAAGGGATACTCTTCAGATGCCAGGAAGAGAACTAGCTTGTCTTTTCCAAATTGCAGTATTATACTTTAGAGCCTCATCATACCCACATGGCCAATGTTTAAAATTCCAACAATGCAAGAAGTCAAGCCATAGGCTAGATAAAAGGGTAGTTCCTATCATTTCATTATGGGAATAGCACTCATTTGAAGTTAAGAAGTGGTTTAAAAATTAAACTCTAAAATGCAACAAAAAACATCACTATGATAGGCATATTTCGTGAGTCTGGAAGAATTTTTTAACATATGCTTTAAAAAATGATTATGTTCCCCTCAGCTTAGATAGGTTTCTTCCTGACCAGAAACCTTTGACCTCCCTTTATTTATTTACATATTTATTTATTTTTGGTAAGGAAGATTCACCTGAGCTAACATCTGTTGCCAATCCTCCTTTTTTTTTTTTTTTTTTGTCTTGAGGGAGATTATCCTTGAGCTAACATCTGTGCCAATATTTCTCTGCTTTGTATGTGGGATGCCTCCACAGCATGGCTGATGAGTGGAATAAGTCTGCACCCAGGATCCGAACCTGCCAACCCCAGGCCACCAAAAATGAGCACTCAGAACTTTAACCACTGAGCAACAGGGCCAGCCCCTGACCTCACTTCTTTTAGAGTGTTTACTTTAGAAAACTTGTGATTGCAAATTCTTACTCTGCCCTTCCAAGATATAAATAATCTTTTCCAAGCCTCTTGCCAGTTTCAAAACCCAGGAGTGTCTTTCTCAAGAACCTGGGAGCCATCCCTTCTAAAGGTAATCACCAAGAAAGATAGCACTCCTCAATCCAAGTCTCTGTGGCAGGGTAGGAGCCTACCTTTGATAAGTAGCAAACACAGATGACCTAATCACATTGACCAACCTCCCCATAATATCCTCCAGTACTTTTTCACTAGCTCATCCCATCACTTAAAATGCTCCCATCTTTTGTTTCAGCAAAGTTGAGTTCAATCTCTCTCCCCTATTGCAATACATAGACCAATTTTCTAAGGAGGTCAATACTTAGAATCCCCTGGAGAACTTTTTAAACCACAGACTGCTGGGCCCTACCTTCAGTTTCTGATTCAATAGGTCTAGGAGGGGCCACGAATTTGCCTTTCTAACTTGTTCCCATTGCCATGGATGCCACACTTCGAGAAATAATTATCTAAGGCATTTTCACAACATCACTGGGTTTATATGATGGAATCTGTTGTGTGTCTGATGAAATGTATTTTACAAATTATTGTAAGAAGAGGTAGCAATGGGCTCTTTGTTATTGATGCATGGTCAGGCAGACATTCTCAAACTTGGGTTTGCATTTCAAAAAAATATCCATGAGCTTGGATTATTTTGTCTTATGCTCTATATTGGTTTCCTAGGGCTGCCGAAAAAAACTACCATAAACTGGTGGCTGAAAACAACAGAAATGTATTCTCTCACAATGCTGGAGGCCAGAAGTCCAAAATCAAGGTGCCAGCAAGTTTGGTTCCTTCAGGAGACTCTGAGGGAGAGCCTCTCTCCTAGCTTCTGTTGGTTGCCAGCAATTTTTGATGTTCCTTGGCTTGCAGGTGTATCTGCTGTCACATAGAGTTCTCTCTGTGTGTCTCTATGTTTCTCTTCTGTAAGGACACCAGTGGTTGGATTTAGGGTCCACCTTAATCCAGTATGACCTCATCTTAACTAAACTCTGCACAGACCTTGCTTGCGAATAAGGACACATTCTTAGGCTCTGGGTGGACATGAACTTGGGGGGACACTATTCAACCCAGTACATACTCTAACCCAGAGTTTCTTAGTTGCTTTTTAATAAATGGCTACAAGTGACAAATTATAGTTTATGGTTCTTCCTCAGCCCTCAGGATGGCTGGGAGGAGCACAGGGTAGGAAACGTCCACAGTCTTTGGCACTGTATGAAGCTTCAGCCAAGTACGTTGAGTGCCATACAAACATTGTCATTTTCTATGCATGCCATGATATGAAAAGATTGGAAAGCACTATAACCAACTGAGCTAAATAAATACAAATGAAATTAAGCAATAATTTTATATTCTTTTTTCAGTTTAGTCACATAATATTGTCAAATTCTCCTAGGAAGTAAGAAATCCTGCAGAAAAGAAAATTAATCCTCATGCACTCCCTTTGTGGAGAAAATTAAATGGTCCTAATCCAAAATTGTTCCATTGGAGTTTTATAATCATCAACAAGTTTGAGGCTCCATAAGTCATATTTCAATAATTGGCAATGTTGCAGGAAACATTTATTAAATGGCTACTGTGTGTCAGGCTAAGGATACAAAGACACTAAATAAGGCATAGCCTCTTCCCTTGAAGTGGGGCAAACAACTGAAAAACGATAAATTACAAAACAATCTACTGAATACAGATATAGAGATATACAAGAGAAGATCCTCCTTATAAAACACATCTACACACATTTATTTCAACAATATCCCGTGAAGTAAGCAAAGGAGTTATTAATCTCACTTTAAAGATGAGGAAATTGAAACTCAGAGATATTAATGTCTCCATGGTCATATAGCTGGTATCAACTAAAGCAGGAATACAAGTTTTAGCTCCTCCTCCACTGCGTGTTCCAGTAACACCACTTGTCTGCCTCCCACAGAAGACTTAGGAAGCAATAAAAGGTTCTTTTCTTCTCTGTGTGGACAGAGAGGGGAAGGGGGTAAACTCATCATTTCAGAGAATCCTGTGCATTTCTACCAAGTCTAAGCTTAAAAGCCACAAATCTATGACACACAGACAGATATAAATAAATAAATAAGTAGCTAAGTTTCTAAGAAAATTAACTTGTCCACTTAGGAAGAATATAGTACTCTCTTTTGGATGACTTCAAAGTCATCTGAAGAAACCTTGTCTCATGACTGAGTACTTTCCATGGTCTGTTATTTGTCAGGTTCAAAAACAAAACATTATGACTTTGGAAGTCAGCAAACAAGCCTTCCAGGCATGCAGAACACCAAAACCCAAGTCCAAGTCCAACTTCCAGTCCCACGTTCCTTTAAGGGGAGAGGTGAAGTCAGGCCACACAGTCAGAACTAAATAAAAGACAGGACGAATCATGAGGCTGCACCATTTTAAATCTCATTTTTCTTCAAAATTGAGTGCAGTTGTGCTAACTTCCCAGCTCTTAAATTCCTTTCTAGTGCACTTTCCCACCCTAACATTCATGCAGAAAAAAAAGTATTCCTTTTAAGTACTACCGCTATGCAAGCAGAAGCTTCTTCTCTGCCAGTTTGATTGAAGAATGCATCCCCAAATAACTTTGCACTCAAAGTTTCCAGTGAGCAGTCAAATGAAGCTTTCCATGAAAGCCTTAATTTCTAGACATACAAAGGAGTCTTGTGTGTATGTGTGTGTGTGTGCATTCGCATGCATGCCTTCCTAAACTAAAACTAGACATGGGAAATTATGAAAGCAAGAAGTCGTTGTTGAAAACATTATTTTCATTATTTAATGTCAATAATATATGATTATATTCTTACATTTAAAAATTCAAATAAATATTATGTTCATAAAATAAATCCAGAGGTCCCTTGCATTTCACACCCCGAACTACAAGTTCTCTCCCTTTCCACTGTTGAAGGCTTTGTGTTCAGCCTTTTGTTCTATTCCTATTCTAAATATTTGCATATTTATGTGTGTACTTATACATGTTTCTTTTTTTTCCATAAATTATCTTTACAAGTTGCTCTGCAAATTGTGGTTTTAAACTTAACAGTGGCTTCAAAATCCTACTTTGTCAGTGCATACATAGCAACCTCTATGTTTTGTAAAGACTCCTTATTATTCCAAAGTATAAATGACTTATAATGTGTTTACTTTGTGGTGCCACTGCAAAGTTTTTCCACAAAAGTCCTGCCATCTCTGATGGACTTCATCTTGTGACTTGCCTTTAAATATATTAAACACCAGTGCTTGACAATAAAAAAGCATCCTAGTAAAACAGGATGGAAGATTCTACTTATTATTTTCATTTTATTATAGAGCTATACATTTATAAAGATGAAGTCTGGGACTCCTAAAAAATAAAGCCAATAGAAAATCAAGGTGTTTTAATACAATTGATTCTTAATTTTCAATTAGAGTTGCACATATAAAGGAAAACCAATATAATTATCCATTCTCCTTGAAATAGCATTTATAAATTACCATTGGAAAAAAGTTTCATTGCTAAAAAGATTACAGAATATGTAATTTTAACCATTATAACCAATGAATTTTCCCTAGTGTTTAAATTTTCACATTTTATAAATGTCTTAAGCACTCCTCATATCCAAACAGCCTGATTTTGGACTTCTTTGAGAGATTTATTTTAGTCTTTACTTTCAGGCATTTGTCTTCACAGAGATGAGAGTGAAGGCCTTCAGCCCCAGGAAATGGTCATCATTTGAAGTCAGTATGCAAAACTCACTAAGTAAGGATAAATGAATGATTCACAACCAAACCTCTATATCACTCACTTTCCAGTCCACATCTTTCTCTCAAATCTCATCTAAACAAAAGAAAGATATTACAATTCTGCATTGAAGAAATCTTCAAAATTAGACCCAGAAAAACAGAATAGTACATTGAGGGCAAAAGAGAGTTGGTTGATGAGGCACCACTTACTTTCTAAAACCACACATGAAAAAAAAAAAAAAAACAGACAACAAGGTCAGATGAACTGATTGTTTTATTAACCAGTCATTGGCCAGGAATAAATGGTCCCAGTGTTATCACTCCATGGGGAGTAAAAACGTCATTAGAGATGGACCCCTGTCTCACTTCTCCAACTCTAACTTTGCTAAGAATTATACTGAAATAATAAATCTGTACTTAAACTTTTGTTGTGGTCATATTAACGTGAACTGTAATACTGCTTTGTTGTCATCTTTCCAATAAAGGCATGACTAGGAGTAGAAAAATGAATATATATATTAATTTTTTCCTGTCTCCCTCCCTCCCTTGTTTCCTCTCTCCCTCTCTCCCTCCCTTCATCTTTCCATCCCACATGCCATCTTTCTTTTTTTCATTCCCTATAGCACAGGATTTCTCATGTTCAACTCCAGTAATATTTGGGCCCAGTTTATTCTCCCTTGTTGGGGACTGTCCTGTGCATAGGAAGTTTAGCAGAATCCCTGGTCTCTTTCTAGTAGGTGCCAGGAATAGCCCCTCAGTTTTGACAACAAAAATGTCTCTAGATATTGTCAAATATACCAAACAAAATCACCCCCAGTTGAGAACCACTGTTGTAGCATTTATTAAGTATGACATCTACTACAGCAAATTCTTAATCCAACCCACCCTATCTACACAACTTGCCAGCTCGTGAACTGATTTCACCTCCCATCAAGCAAGGTATTGCCTCCTCAACCACTATTCTCAATATCCTGGCCACCCCCAAGACTGGGAATATAACAGAACTACTAAAAAATAGAAGTAATACTATTTGCTATTCTAAGCATTTTATTATATTTTAAGATTGTCTCATTATGATTCAGTTCCCTCATCTGTAAAAAGGAGATAATAATATCAATTACCTAAAGGATTGTTATGAGAACTAAATGAATTAATGTATCTAAAGCATTTAGTTGGTTCTGGCACTTAGTAAATGCTATGCTGAATGTTAATGATCCTTGCCTTTATTGTTACTGTTATCATCTTCTCATTTAAACCTCACAACTGCCCTAGTAAACAGGGGAGCTTGGATGCAAACATGGATCTAACACTGGAGCCTGAGCTTGTAAACATTAATATTGCCTTAAAATGAGAGGCACTAAAAATGACATCTTAAGAGCTGCACCTGTAATTTTAAATTTTCCAGGATCCATATTTTAAGAAGTAAAGAGAAATAGAAGAAAGTAAGTTTATAATATTTTATTTCAACCCAATATATCATAATATGTAACTCAACATGTGAAATGTATAATTTTAACATGTAATCAATATAAAAATATTAATTAAATAGTTTGCATTCTTTTTTTGTACTAAATCCTAAAAATCTGGTGCTTTTGGCTTATCTCAGTCTGAACTAGCCAGGTTTCAAGCATCAATAGTCACATATGGCTGAGGTACTATATTGGACAGTAAGGGTTAGACTGAGGGCAGATCAAGGATGCCATAGATATGAAGATCCATACCCTCTATATCATGTGTCAGTCATGTGGTTGAAAGTCTTACTTTTCTCATTTGATCAGATCTTCTTTAGTGAATTATCTATAGCTTGCTAGTCATTGTATAGCACTCACAATTGGAAGTGCTCTATATTTATCAAACTGAAGCATGAATGCAAAAATGAATAAATACATGAATGAATGAAAGCGTGCAATAAAATGAAAAACAAACAGCAGACTGCATTTTATTTAACCTTAGAGAAGCAGACAAGTTTTAAGTTCCAAAATCTCTATAGTAAGATTCATTTGGCTATTGAGAAGAGTATCGGGCTATAACAAATGCACAACTCAAATCTCCTGCTGTCAATCTGATAAAATCCTGAATATTTTCACATTAAAAATGCAGATTAAATTTTTTTATGCATTCATATCCTGCCAGTAGAATTACATGATTATATAAAATTCATTTTAAACTCTCTCGAGGATAGAATTTAAATAAAATCTTTTTAGAAAATTTTATAGAAATTTCACAAAAGAATGGACAATTGATATCAATGCTAAAGTTTGGATTATGAGTAACAGAGCAGAAGTTTGGACCTCAGTTAACATTCTGTTTGTTAAAAGGTGACTAAATTTTGAGGTATTTTGAGAGCTATTCCTTAGACACTAGTTTTTCTTAAAATGTGGATCTCAAACCATGCATAATATCTCAGGTAATCTAACAAGTACAGCACACAATGAAATCATTAACTCTCTTAACAGGCTTTGAAGTTATAAATCTCTTAATTATACTAAATTTTAAAAGCTCTGTCAACTCACTTCTATAGGTCATTTTCATATAAAGGTCCATGAATCAATCATTTCCCAGGGAATACATATACATATGTACATGGGTACACATTACATAAAATTAAATGTTAACACAGTGTCACACAAGCTCCTATTAGACCTCACATTCTTAAGTTTAGCCCATGTTTCCCAATTTTTAGGTCAAAAATCACTTTGATTCTGATGTCTACCACATTAGCTAACTTTCATAGCTTTATGACAATCACAAATATGATTAGCACATCTATCTTCATCCAAATGTTTATAGGAATATTAAACAAGGCAAAATTTAGGAGGAAGTTCTGTGGAGTGCCATCAGGTACAGTTCTCAAATTTCATGTGTAAAAAATCACCCCGGGGAGCTTCTTTAAAATGCAGACATCTGGGCCTCTCCCAGATGAATTACAAAATTACTGAAGTAATTCTGATTCTGTAGGTCTGGAGTAAGGCCTAGGAATATAAATATTTAGAAAGCACCCATGTAAATAAACGAAGAACACCAAATGAGAACAAGCAAAGGCTATTTATTCAGAGCTTGCTATAACAAGGGAGTCAGCCTCATCACTTGTACTTGGCAAAGACAAGCAGAGGCGTGAGAAGGCTTTATACCAGGGAAGCGGGAGGGAGGCTTTGGATATTATGGACTGAATATTTGTGTCTCCCCCAAACTCACATATTGAAATCTCAACCTCCAGTGTGATGGTATTAGGAGGTAGGGCCTTTAGGAGGTGATTAGGTCACGACGATAGAGCCCTCATCAATGGGATTAGCGTCCTTATGAAAGAGACCCCAGAGAACTCTCCCACCCTTCTGGGAGGACACAGTGTGAAGATGGCTGTCTAAGAACCAGGAAACAAGCTCTCACCAGACACCCAATCTGCCAGTGCCTTGAGCTTGGACTTCCCAGCTTCTAGAAGTGTGAGAAAAAAATCTTTACTGTTTAAGCCACCAAGTCTATGGTATTTTTGTTATAGCAGCCAGAACAGATTAAGATATCATGCCATGATTGGAGGCTGTTGGCATGAGGAAGGGGCAGGCAAGCTAAGTAGAAATGGGGCATGCTATCTGAATGGTTAGAGGTACATATTTGGCTTTCTCTAGTTGGTCCTAAATTGGAAGTAGGGGCAAAAATTAGGGATGCTGTCAGTTATCAATCGAGTTGGAGCTACTTGGGTCCAGTTGTTAAGGGGATATTCCTTGGCTTCCTGGAATGTTTGATACAGGTAGTAGTCTCATTTCCTGGACTAGTTACTCTAGGTACTCTAGGTTGGCTTCCTGGGCTTGTTGCTACATATTGTGGGTCAGAGTTCTAATTTTATATATAGTCTAACCATTGTCCATTTGGTGTATTGTCTGTCACACTCCAGGAAATTCTGACACAGGAGGTTCTCAAACATAGAATGCTAGATGTTTAAAATACTTATCCTTATCCTTCTGGTTGACTAATTCAACCAGGCTCTCAGCCAGCTGACATAAGGGCATTAAGATAGAATGACCAATTGGAATAATAATCATTTATTTGTGTAACCCTTCACAATTTACAGTTTTCACATTCTTTTTCACATTTAATCCTCATATCATCTTCATTTATCAGAGGCATGATTCTATATTCTCAAGCTAGTGGATTCTATTTACATGTGATAACTTGCCACAGGCTAGCCAGGTTACACTTATAAAACATAAATGGGCAAAGAAAAGCACAGAAAATCTTTCTAAACATATTTAACCACCAGAAAGATGAGGCATGTATTAAGGAGGAATTTACCCCAATATGATCACAGAAAAAAATAGATATAATCGATTAAAATCCTTGACCACTACATACCTATTAGAATGGCAAGGAAGAAAAAAAAAACCCTGACAATACTAAGTGTTGGAGAGAATGCAGAGTAAGTGTCACTGTCATATGCTGCTAGTGGGTATGAAAAATGGTCCAGCCACTTTGGTTGGTTTCCACTTTGGAAAACAATGTGGAAGTTTCTTATAAAGATAAATGTTCACCTGTCCTATAAGCCAGCAACACCACTTCTAGGTATTTACCCAAGTAAAATGAAAATTTACATTCATGCAAAAATCTGTGTGAACATTTATAGTAGCTTTATCCATAAGCACCAAAAACCAGAAACAACCCAAATGTCCTTTAATGGGTGAAAGATAAATAAACTATGTTATATCCATGCAATAAAATACTACTCAGAATTAAAGAGGAATAAACTGTTACTTCAAGAAACAACACGGATGAATCTTAAATGCATTTTTCTAAGTGAAAGTCCACATAATGTACGGTTTCATTTATATGACATTCTAGAAAAGACAAAACTATAGAGTGGTTGCTAGGAGTTTGGGGAGTGGGAGGAAGAAGTAAACTACAAAGGGGGAGCACGAGGGAATTTTGAGGATGATGGAACTGCTCTTTAAGGAACTGTCATGGTGGATATATAACTCCATACATTTTTCAACCTTCATGGAACTGTATTCCACAAAGAGTAAATTTTGCTGTATGTAAAATTCTTTTAATCAACCAAGATAGAGAGGGAATCCAAGATAGAAAGCAATCTGTGATAATTGAATTGAACTGTATCGTGAATGAATAACATGAGCACACAGGAGGGGATGGGGAAGAGAGAAGCTGACCTAAGTAACTTTGGAAAACAGCGATTTGACTGGATGCTGTAAATCTAAAAATAAAAAGACCTGTACATAAACACAATACTCTAACTGGTACACTTGTTTCTCACTGGAATTCTGCAACTACTTTATAAATATACTAGGATCAAACAAAGATAGAAATAAACTGTAAATAATTAAAAAATACCTGGAGGCCCTACTCTTGACAAAAGAAAGGCAAGATTTGCTACGTAGATAAAATGTAAAATTGTTTGTGTCCAGGAAATGGCAAAAAAAAAAAAAAAAAAGTTTGTAGCATGAAATTTGGGTCGTAGAGAATAACATATTAATATAAGAGAACTGGGCATTTCTAAACATGATACAGATGATACAGCCTATATGTCTGTCTGCTTTTGATTTAGAGCTTATCCATAGCAAGAGAGGTCAATGATAAGACAAAAAAATCTAATAAAGTGTTACAAGTATTTCAAAATAATAGCAATAAGCAAAATCATCAATCAAAAAATGTAAAGCTTTAAACAGCCATTTAACAAGATCCTATTACTATCTGTTATTGAAGTCAGCATGCTGATTACAACTGGAGATAGTAAAACATATAAGTGTCAGATGATCAATGGTGATGACTTTCATGGAGCTTGTGCATTGTAAAAAGAAAATAAAGAACTTCTAACTTATAATCAGAATGAGATTGCTGTTATTCTTTTCAATGATACTGGAGTAGATAAAATGAAGAAAGTTGTATTGTAGGGTCGTTTTCAATCTATCATAGATGAGGAAGACTCCTCCCCTCATTTAACCTCGTGTTTCAGAGATAGATCTGCTTTGCAGAGCTGCCTTACCACTTTGCCCAACATTTATTGATGATCTACACTCTCCGAGGTACTGAGCACTTTCACTGAATCTTGTGAGCCATGTATCCTCTTTTGAGTCATTCTGGCTTTCATTTAATTATAGAATTAATGACTGTTTTGTAATTCCACAAAAATTTTGCTGTGTAGAGCCTATGGTTTTCATCAGAAATGCAAAGGGGTCAGTAGGTAGACCTCAACACCTTAAGAGTGACGGCCTTGAAGTCAGAATTTTGAGTATCAGTCTTGACACTTCCTTGTTAAGAACAAAGGACTTACTTAGTCTAGGCCTGTTTCCTTGGCCTCCAAATGTTGATAATAATCCCTTCCCTGCTCATTCCACAGAGTTGTCACAAGGACCACATGCAGAAGTATTAACACTTTGTAATCTCCTTACGTAAAAATTATACAAATGAGAGTTGGTATGATGACTATAACAACAAGAAATATCATTCCTATGGAACCAACAGTTTCACTAACTTCAAAAAGACAACTTTCTTGTGCTTACTCCCACACAATGTGGAGAATCTTTTTTTTAGATTTTTTTTTCCTTTTTCTCCCCAAAGCCACCCGGTACACAGTTGTATATTTTGGTTGTGGGTCCCCTCAGTTGTGGCATGTGGGATGCCATCCCAGCATGGCCTGACAAGTGGAGCCATGTCTGCGCCCAGGATCTGAACTGGCGAAACCCTGGGCCGCCAAAGCAGAGTGCTTGAACTCAACCACTCAGCCACTGGGCGGGCCCCAATCTGGAGAATTTTTAATTAAAAAGAGTTGCCAGGCTTACCATAGACACTCCCAACACACCCTCTTGTAAGGATTATAACTGTGTCTGAAGTAAGGAATTCTGTTTGGAAGCAAATATAACTGGGTCGTGATACCCCAATTGTGAAGGGAGGATTAAAACACACAGCAGCACCATAAGTCAGTTGATCCAAAAGCTAATTCTTTCTACTTAAGTCTTTCAACACTGGATAAATCTAAATATCTGCTATTGACCAACTGAGGTAGCATTCAAACATGATTGATTTCTTTGCTCTGCTTAAGTCATCTCCATGTTTCACTCACACATTCACTAATGTAGGGCCTGCCTCCAGGACTCTTGTGACATGCCATGCTCCCACCTCTTCTGTTAGTAAAAAGCTTCCTGCTATATTAGTCAGGATGGGCTAGTCAGGGCTGTGGTAACAAATTAATCCTAAAATCTCAATAGCCAAACAACACAAAGATTTATTTCTCATTCATATGAAGTCTAATAGAAATCAGGTGACTCCAGGGCATCTGGCCTCCATGCAGTGGCTCAGTCATCCAGATATGTCCATCTTGTGGTTCTTCCCTCTCAACAGTTGCAGCAGAAGATATCACCTAGAGATCACACAGTTGGTCTTCTGTGTTTTGGCCCAGAAGTGACGTAAGCAGTTGCACTCTCAAACTATTGGCCAGAACCAGTCATACAGTGCTTGATCTGGGGTCAGGGCAGGTGGGCCAGCTGTCTTTTTCTGCTGGTTGAATTCTTGTTATATTCATCACTTTACCACTATATAAGTAATTGTGTGAAAACTTACAGAGGTCAATTTCTTTTGACCCTTTAAATGAAGAGAGGACCAGGAATATAGGCACTTCTTGAAGTGATTCTTTTGTTTTGTCCTGTTTTTTGTGAAACTATTGAGTTAAATAATTATATAGCTTATATTTCAACTTTCAATTAGATATAAAATATTATTTATAGATTTTTTTAACTAAAAGTTTAAAATTTACTTTTAAATTTCATTTAGAAATATAAAACCTAATAATAATGGAGAGACATTGATGTTACAATGCATCTTTGAAACTTTGTCTCTTTCCTAGAGCCCCAGATTTTCATCAACAAAGTGTAGAAAATAATTCTAGAAAGAAAAATCAGAATTTGTTTAAAATTTCACTCATGTTAAGTAATAATTAGAAATAAAGCTTAAATAGAAACATAAGGAAAAGAAAATAATCGGTAAATTAGAAACACTTGGTTAAACAGTTTGGTGATAAGTGTGTAAATCTTACATTGTTTTAATACTTTTAGTTAACCAAGCAAATCTGGGTTGAGTCTTGGCTGAGTTACGAAGACCATATTTTTTTTGTATTGAACAATAAGATGAAAATGGATAAAACATTCATAATTCTCTCTTGCCTACCTACCATGCCAGGCACTGTGCTAGGCATAAAGAGATGTATGTAAAAAAATAGCCAAGTCACTCTGTCTTCAAAAGGACCTAGAGCCTACTATAATGGTTCTCCAAATTCAGTAGACTTCAGAAACATCTGAGCAATGTGTTTAAATATGGGACCCTGGACTTCATTCTCAGATATTCTGATTCAGTAGACTTAGAGTGGCATATTAGGATCTACAATTTTAACAAAATTCCTAAATGGCTCAGAGGAAGGTGGTCTTTGGACCATACTTTGAACTATGCTGATGTAACTGGACAGACCTACAGCAAGGATGAAATTATGATCTTGTGTGACAAGAGCTATGATGAGGCCAGCACAAGGTATGAAAGCTTGAAGGAAGAGAATCTCACTCTCACCCATGTTTAGAGATAACTACAAAACCAAGTCCTGAAGAATAAATAGAAATTAGAAGTGGGAGCCATGAGGCCAGGGTATTTTAGGCACAAGGAGATGCATGTGAATCTCTTCAGTAGTGAAAGAACTGTGAACCTGGATCACACTTAGATCTCAATAGCTACAATGGGTGAGGTTGGTGGTGATGAAGCCAGAGATGTCAGCAGGCCATGTTATGCCTTGCTGTACTAGGCTAGGAGTTTGACTTAATCTAGTGGGTAATGACAATGATATGAACACACTTGAATTTATACACACACACACTGCTGTATTTATAGAATTCTAGATGAAAAGCAGAGAGTGGATTGGAGGTATGCAATATGAAATTCAGGGAAACCAGTTAAGAAGTTTTCACAGTTAAACAGATGAGAGATGACAGGTATGTGAAATGAGATATTATGACATTGGTGAAGTCAAGAAATGAACAGACGTGAGGGATATTGAGGAGGTAGAATAGGCAAAATTTAATGATTGCTTGTATGTGATAGATGAGACAAAGGAGCAGGATGGCTACTTTATATGCAGCTCGCCTGAGTAGACACAATGCAGACATTAATAATTTATTAATGACTAGTGATCTAATTATCAATAAAGATAGTCATTTTAGCACCTACTAGTAGCAAATGGCTTCCTCATATACTCCAATATATCCTATTGCTTGCCATTTCTATTTGTCAACTTTCCTTACCATGAAAGTTGACCTAATTCGGCCTGACTTTGTTTTTTCAAAAGGGCCTGACATGGCCATTGAGCATGCATTGTATATCTGCTTTAAACATTTACTATGGCAAGGACAAATGGCCTTAAGATAAAGGTGCAACTTCCCCCCACATTGGCATTTTCTTAAGGATAAACATCTTTCCTTCGGCTAGGAACTGATGGCTGTGCTCACCTTTGACCACCCAGCTCACCTGTGACCACCCAGCTTGAGACGAGACAAAAGACCTGCCACTGTGCTGTGTCCACTGAGACAGCAGACCTACCTGCTGTGTCCATCAATCGCTGTGCCGACAGAGCAGTCTCGGGACTATTGTAAAAAGGACATTTCAATCATATGTGAAACATCCTGTTTGGGGGTGTATAATCACTCTGTACACCCCACTTCTTTGGAGCCCTTTCTTCCTTCAGGAAGAAAGGTCCTGGGCCATGGTCCTCACATTTTAGCTCAGAATAAACTCACTTAAATTTTCATTTATAGATTGGTTATGGATTATTTTCATCAACATGAGGCTGGAACCCCAGGAGAGTGTTTGGTTTCCAATCTCAAGCTGGACACTGATGGAAGAACCAGAGTAGATATTCCAGACTGCTTAGGTTTTAAGGAATTAATGCCTATGAAACTTAGGAAAATGGAACTCTTCATGTGTTCAAGCCTCACTCACTGGAAGTCTTCACTGGAATTTAAGACTAAATCCTAGTTAATATGTATTATTTTTGTGTGGCCTTCCCTCCTTTTTTATGTGTCTACCACAGGGACTTTATTGGAAGAAGAGGTAGCAGGGTTCAGAAATTCCTAGGGCTCTGGTCTACTAATGTTAATATCATTCTTACTAGAACCCCATTCCATTATCCTTAACATCCTCAATGTGCTTGGACTTTGAATACAGCTTATCCTAGGCTTCACAGAGCCTATTTGGATTGGCAATAATATTATACCCACTATACTGGGAGGCTCATAATATGGGACTTTAATGAGGTAGAATTCAAATTTCCAAACCCTTCAAGATTCTTAATACTCAAAAACTACCTTGTCCTAAATGAACACTATGTCTGCAAGGGGTGGTTGTAGGTATGTTGTAGAGTTAAGAGAATAGCTTCTGGTTTGGATCCTGGTACTACTGTATGCTAAATGCATGACCTTGAGCAAGTCACTCAACTTTTCTGTGCCTCAGTTACCTTAGGTATAAAGTGGTAGTGATAATAAGATAGGATCATTGTAAGGATTGGATGATGTATACACTGGAGAGGTTATACCCAGGCCTGACACAAAGAAAATACTCTGGTGCTAGAGCATACAGCCTATCTCACTTTGCACAAGTCTTTTACCTGTAATTGCTAAGCTGCTAGAAATTCTCTGAATTAATTCTTCACCTATATCCCCTCTATGTTCCCTATGTCACTGAAATAGTCAACATATTCTATAAAAAGAATATCTATTGTTTCACTGTATTGTCTTGGAATGTCTTATTTTGATCACCTTTCTACCCATTTTCGTATAGATTTATTTATATATATAAAGATTATCCACCTGTATTTCCCATGGTTTCTAGGTGATTCCAACTCTGCATGGCCAACTACTTTTTCAACATATACCTTTTTAATTTTATCTTCATAAAAACCCTTCAAGATATGTTTTATAATCCCCATTTTACAAGGAAGGGAAATATTTACCCAAGGCCATGTATTAAAAAGAATAATCCCCAGGATTCAGATCAAAACTATGGTGCTCCCCAAGTTATTCAGAAAAAATAATGATTGCAAATAAAACTAGAAATATTAGTTATGTGCTAATTTAAGAGGTGATTGCCTTGAGTGCAAATGTGAACCCAAATAGAGAAGCTCTGTGAAGGTACAATTCTGTATGGAAGGCTTCAAAGGAAAAGTGAGTCCCCAGCTTATCCTGAGGAAGAAGTTTGATTAGATGGTAGGTTAAAGGCAGCTTTGCTTAAACAAGTACGTGAAGCCTGAAAATAAGAAGTGGCAAATGTAGGGCACAATGAAGAGTACTTATCTGAGCAAAAGTGGAGTGTTGGAAAGTGGAAGGAGATACTTAACTGTACCAAAAATGTTCCAAAAATTTTTAACAGTTTGCTGAGGGCTGTAAAAACTAAGTGAAGAATTTTAAAATTAACAAAATACATTTTCTTTTTGATGCTTTTTAACATTTTCCTCCCTCTACTGTTATAAAGCTCATTCTGCTTGACTTCAATGCAGTTCTCATGTATCCCTCAAATTTCAGCTGAAATGCTTTGTCCTCTAGAATACCTTCTCTAGGAAAAGTCAACCACATTCTTCTCTTTTCTCCCATAGGGTTTAGCTAGGAGAGTATAGCATTTGTCTTATTAATCTACTGATTTCTCACCTATTTGTGTCCCTCTACCTGCTTCCTGCAAGCACAGAAAAACAGGAAATGTGTTATATGTGTTTTTGGATCCTCAGCATTCCTCTTAATGTCTAGCACACAGCCGGCACTTAATAGATGTTTCTTGCTTGAATGAGTAAATGAATGGTTCTGAAGAGCAGAAATGACAATGAAAGTGGTATTTAATAAAAACATGCAAAAGGGGCTGAAGTAGGACACACTAAGAGGCAGTCAAATGATTTATATTAAAAAGTGCATTAGGAGTATGACTTGGACAATAGGTAGGAAGTATCCTGTTTTATATGCTGTTACTGAATCATACGTGAAGAATTTAATCCTGTGATGCTGATTCTCCAATGTTAGCCTATCAAAATCAACAAAGTGAAAAAATTACTTTAGTTTAAATAGATTTGACAAATGAAGCAAACATAATTTCATTTGAATCAAAAGTTATAACACAAAAATTCTTCAGCATTTTTTTCTAATGAGGCTCATATGCTTATGATTCAACAGGAGGACTCAGAAAATGTTAAACTAGGACCAGCCTGGTGGCACAGCGGTTAAGTTCGCACGTTCCACTTGTCAGCGGCCTGGGGTGTGCCAGTTCAGATCCCAGGTGCAGACATGGCACTGCTTGGCAAAAGCCATGCTGTGGTAGGCATCCCACGTATAAAGTAGAGGAAGATGGGCATGGATGTTAGCTCAGGGCCAGTCTTCCTCAGCAAAAAGAGGAAGATTGGCAGTAGTTAGTTCAGGGCTAATCTTCCAAAAAAAAAAAAAAAAAGGAAAATGTTAAACTAAACTGTTCCCATATTTTGGATTTTTTTTTGGTAGGTATAGTCTAGCACAATAATCATAATTTACTATGGAAAAGTACATCATATTTAAAAGCTACAAATAATGAATTCTTATAGCATTATGAGACTACCGTTTTCCATACTCATTCCTTTTATTCTTGCTTGCTTACGCTATAATGTACCACGAGAATATAGCCTTCTTTGGGGATGAAAAAGGAAAAAGAATGAATTTCATGCTCTTCTTTCTAACTGTGGCCTTAAGCAATGGAAAATTTTGAACATGCCAAACAATTAAAATTCTCAATTGTACAAAATGAATTGGTCTAAATGAAATTTTGTCTATTGTACCTAGTGGAATCATTGCATCTCCCTTCCTGAAGAATGATCTGGTTATTAAGAATAGACTGAATGTGAATTCAAGGTAAATTATACATTAATATTTAATATTTCCCTTTAAAAATTTGCACTTTTGTGAAATCATCCATTTTTATTGGGAAAAAAAGATAATTTAATTGATTTCTGCCATTGCTCAGTGAATACCACAAGCTGCAGGCAAAATCCATTAGAAGAACATCTCTACTAGAATGAAACAGGAATCCAATGAACAGTTATAATGCAGCATTTGGAAATTCAGGCTTCAGGCTGATGGAAGTGATTCAAGTTACTGCCTCTCATTAAATGCTGAGAGAAAAACAGGGCTGATATGCCACTCTAAAATAGTAACTCTTTCAATTGTTATAAAGGGTAGTGTAGTAAGTGTTTTGAACACTTCATTTTTTACAAATAAACTAAGCAAATAGTCAACAGCACAACTCAATGAATACATAAGGCAATGAAGACAGGCTTAACTAGTGAATGCATAAATTAATACACATATAATGTATGTTCTAAAATGAGAATACAAATAAAGGGAGAAGCCATATGGCTAAAAATAGAACTAATAATTGTGATATTTTTGTTCACAATATTACTCCTGAATAGTAAATAAATCTAAATTTATTTTTGTTATATTAAAGTGGTATAATATTTAAGAAAAAAATTGCCATGACTGGTTTTTAAATTGTGTGTTTATTTTATTGGTGGAAGTGATTCAACACATCTCAAAGAATAACAAGTTAATTCGTTTTCCTTTTGGAACATTTACCCAAACCGCCTCTTTTATCTTCCAGATCACTTCAGTAACTTTGAACTCATTTGGTCTGGAGAAGAAAGAAGGGTAAAAATTGGTTAGATCGCATATAAAGAGTGGCACCATGACTTAATGACAGAGATTGTTTATTGCATAGGTTTTTCAAACAATATATTTTCATATCAGTCAACAAAGAGAATTAGGGAAGATAGTTCTCCCTAAAAGAACATAGAGAAAAATAAAAGAGAAAGGTTTAAGAATGATTTGACACATGTGACCACTAAAGGAAATGGTAAGGTGAGCAATGAGAGTGAAGAAAGGAAAGAAGTAATGATGTAAATAATGACTGTAGATACCAGTAAGAAAGGAGAAGGATTAGAAGTTCACCATTCACCTACTGGAAATTTACCATTCTATAAATAGAACACAATCTTATCATCTAATATATCCAAAGGTTTTGCAACTCTCCATCCCAGAATCTTGCCATTCCCATTTTTCATTAATATCCACTAGAGTTGTTCCCTACCAACAGCTCTCAAAGTTTTCTGATTATGCTCCATGTATGTCCTTCTCATGCCTACAAAAATCTGCCAATAAAGAAAAAAATATCCCTTAGGTAATCATTGGGATGGCTAAGAGGGTTCATCCTTGTGCCTTCCGGTTTCAAGGAGTATTTCAGACTTGGGTTGATGATCAAAAGAGATGATTCAGACCCGTTAAGGTAGACTTCATGGGAAAACATGGGACAGCTTCAGGGAAGAAAACATGTGGGACAGTTTGTGTCCATTGTCCTCCACTCCAAGCACCAGATCCATTACCTGCTCTTCACCATCCTGCACTCTGCCAGAGGAACTTGCGTTTTATGGCCTCTGTCACCCAGGTTTCTTTACTCTCCAGCTTCCATTTAGGTTTGGCTAAAAGAGTTACCAGTAGGAAAATTGCAACATAGAAGAAGAAAGACTGATTAGGCATTTCTGCCCCTCTCCTTCCTGCTTTGCTACTTTACTCCCTGCATTTGATAGTCTAGCTCCCATCACAGCAGCCACTCCTCTCTGGCTCCAAGATCTCTCCTGGCTCCAGCAACACATCCTTTCCTCTTGCACCTTCCAGCCTATGGGCAGTAATGGTTTCCCCTGCAGTTAGTCTGTGATATCTCAATAGTCTTTGATCATTCACTTAACTCCACCCACACCACAGTGATTGTTCTGCTCATTAACTTCTCCTTAGTTAAACCCACCAAGCATGCTTCTCTTTGCTGTCAGAACCCTGGAGATAGCCCTATATCACACATCACACCCTTCTCCCATAGGAGCTCAGGGAAAGTCAGAGCATTGGGCACTCTGGAAGGGTAGAGCTGGAAATGACTACTCTATAAACATCACCTGATCTTCCACTGACTAGGAGCCATCTACCTGAGAAATTTGTCAAAAATGATTGCAAATACCCTTGATACCTGTTTTATGTCTCATTGACAAAAAAGAGGATATTGCTAATAAAATACAGTGTGATATCAGTAGATATTTAAAATAAACAAATACAAATATTACCCATAATCTTCACTCCTCCAAAATGTTAAAGAACTATTTCCTTATGGTCATTCTACGACAGTTCCTTGTTTCTTTCTTTCTTGTAACATTACAAGCTATAGAAGATTTCTTGTTTGTTTTTGCTTTCTTGATTATTTGTTTATGTCTGTTTCCCTTATTGCACAGAAGCTATGTGAGGCTCATGAGGTCCCACACACTCTTTATTGTGTATCCCAAGTATCAGAACAGAGCACCTGGCACAGAGTAGTCACTCAGTGAACAATATTTGTGAATGAATTATTGAAAATAAGTTTTCTTCACTACATATTATACACTAAGCACTGTAAGAAGAGATCTCATGGAGCTCATAGCCAAGGGGAAAAAACAAAAGTAAACAACTGCAATAAGGTGTGAAATAAATTAAGAACTTTACATTAATTATGCCATGTCATTGTCCCCACCCTCCAGTGAGTCAAGTATTACTATTATTCCCATTTACAGATGAAGAAACATTTTCAGAGAAGATAAGTAACTTCCCTAAGTAGTTAAGTTAGGACCTGAACCTATATCTGTCTTATAGCTCCATATTGTATGTTTTATGGAGGCTCTGAGTATTCATTCATTGATTAATTAAATTAATATTTATGTGAATGCTTATTTTATACCGTACATACTGTTCCAGGCTGTAGGCATATTTCAGTAAACAAAGAAAAAGGTTCTTCCTTCACTGAGCTGACATTCAGAGTTTCAAATAGAAACAACAAAAAGAAATCAAGATACATAACAAAATGTCTGATTCATCATTTTTTTTAAGAAAATTAAAGCAGAGTAAGGGGATAGAAATAGTGAGGAGGTTGGTATTTTAAACTGGGTGATCAAGGAAGACCACTCTGAGACCTGGCCAGTTGCTAGACCATTTAATACCTTTGAGCACTTTACTAAAAGGCACAACTTCCTCCATGCATGCACAGCCTTTCTTAGGCACCAGCACGGCTTTCTATTTCCATGGCAATTGCCCCAGTTTAGCTTCTTACTTTTCTCATATTTGCTTTACTGCAAGAGTTTTGTGATTCTTCTGTCTACTTCTCCTGCCCTCTGCTACCAGATTAATCTTAATCTGGTCTAGTAAACCAAGCAGAGGCTGGATTTCAGCCTTCATTTCAGTCTCATCTAGGTAGCTTTGTGTAGGGGTCAATTCAATCCAATGACCTGTTTGAGGAGATCTTTGATCAAAGGCCTGAAGAAAAAGAGGGACCAAGCCATGAGGACATGTGATGGGCAGAGCAAATTTTAAAAAAATCCCTAACGCTAGGGAATGTTTGGCATATTGCAATAGTGCAAGATCAGTGTGGTGGGGTGAGGAGGAAAGTCGTAGGAAAAGGGGTTGGAAAGGTAGACTTTCTAAGCCTGGTACGGACTTTGCATTTTATCCTAAATGTAAGGGAAAGCCATTAGAGTAGGAAGTTATGAATTCTCTCCCTTAACAGAAAAAAATCCTTCACATAAGGAGGTAAGATTTGACTTGCAGGTATGAGAATGGGTTGGCGTCATGCCATCAGTAAAGGTTCCATGTAGAAGGAATCTGCAAGGTTGAATGACATGGTCAGAAAAAAAATAGTTACTCAATTTTGCTACTGAAAATGTCTGGTACAGACCAGCAGCATCTGCATCACCAGAGAGGTTATTAGCAATGCAGAATGTCTGGCTTTTCTCTGGATCTACTAAATCATAAAATGCTTTTTTTTTTTTTTTTTTGGTGAGGAAGATTGTCTCTGAGCTAACATCTGTGTCAAATTTCCTCTATTTTGTATGTGGGTCACTGCCACAGTGTAGCTTAATGAGCAGTGTAGGTCCGTACCTGGAAAGTGAACCCACGAAACCCAGGCCACCAAAGCGAGTGCACAAACTTAACCAGTACACCACCAGGCCAGCCCCCATAATCTTCATTTTAAACAAGATTAGGAGATGAATTGTAAGCATCTTAAGGGATAATGGGTAAGAGGGAATAGATTATAAGTGATCCAGTGTTGTTAGATTCCAGGCCTTAGGCAAGAATGGGTATAGAGGCTCAAGCTGCTGGACAGTTCTAGGCTGGACTCAGTAGGAAGGACTTTGAGTACTATGATTAAGAGTCTGAAACATTCTAACAAGAGAAAACATTCCCATATTGTCACAGCATGCTAACTGTCTCACAATGGCTGAGTACCACTATCTGTGAAATTCAATATTAAAAAAAAAAATAGAGAAACTTTTTGTATTATTTCATGTAAAACTAAGTGAGTTAAAAATACTGATAGAAATATATGTTGTCTTATATTCAATGGAGGCCACATTACTGTCTATTTGAGATAAAAACTGATATGGTTGTATACGCATATTCACCTCATGTTAGTTTATATCCATTCCTCACAAACCCTGAAATATGTTGAACAAAATGAGAAACAAAATAGCCCCTTTAGATGTACATCAGTGACTTGTTTATTCTTTTTATTTCTCATGTTCCAGAGGCCAAGTTAAATTGCAAATGTTCTTTCTAGGAATGTAAATGAGATCAATTACAGGGCTTTCCCCCATTTTTGTTTTAGCATACGTGCTGTTCCACTTTCTCTTGCTTCTTATTAACATAATAAATAGGGGTATTCAGAATTCACCACAAGAAGAAAGGGTCAGAATAACAGAAAAATTGATAAATCTAGAAAATGATTTAAATACTAATTTTACTAGAATAACATTTCACAAGATGATTTTTATTTTTCCTTGTTTATTTAATCTTTTTCTTTTCTTGTTATTTCAGCAAACTTGCATCTCAGGAAGCATCAGAATGGACAGACAGGGACAGGGGGTACCCAAGGGCTTGGGAGATGCACAGAAAAAGGTATGAAATGAAAGGTACCATATGCAATAGAAAACAATACGGAGGTTCAGTCATATCCCATTGGCTTCAGAGAGAGCTGACACTGAGAACTTGGCAAAAGGGACAGAAGTTCACAAGGGGAAGAGTTGAGAGCTAAAGGTGGAGAGGTAATCAGGAGACAGACCAGGAAGTGTCTTATATGTATGATGAGGAGCCTGTGCTCTATCTTGACCTTTGAGGGACATTCACTCCCACACCTTTATCTCCTCTTCTATCACCTCTATCCAAGTCATGATCAATTCTCATCTAAAATAGCCTCCTAAATGACTATATCACTTTCATTTCATCACTATCCTAAGACACCAACACTAATCTACTCCTCACAGAGTAACTAGTAGGTAAATCTTGTCCCTCTCCTGCTAAGAATCCTTCAAAGACTCCCCAGTGCACTACAATTGAAATGCAAATTCCTTACTACTTTGTCCAAAAATCTATACACTGGGGCCACTCTGTCCCTCTTGCTTACACAGTGGACTCCTTTGGTTCCTCCAATGTGTCAAGTTGTTTCCTACCTCATAGCATTTGCATCAAACATTCTCTCTGCTGAAATGTTTTTCTACACTCCAATCTACCCCAAGATTGTTACCCTCTCATTCTTTTGGTTTTGGCCAAAAAAGCATCTCCTCAAGAGAAACATTTCCTGATTGTTCCATCCGAGGTAGCCACTGTATCAACTTTCTTTCTATAATATCAGTCTATATATTTCCTTCATATGTCTTAACACCATCCAAACTACCTGTTTATCTATTTGTTTACCCGCTTATTATCTGTCTCCCTGTATTATTTTTCTGTCTCTGCGTATTAGTTTTCTATTGCTGTAGAACAAACTTATCAGCTTAAAACAACATTTGTTATCTCACAGTTTCTGTGAATCAGGAGTCCAGGCAGCTGAGCTCCATCCTCTGCAAGGCTGCAATTAAGGATGTCACCCAGGACTGAGGTTACACCTGAAAGCTTCACTAGAGAAGGTTTCACCTCCAAGCTCACTTAGGCTCTTGGCAGAATTTATTTTCTTGCAACTGTAAGACTGAAGGGCCTTGGCTTCTTGCTGTCAACCGGAGACTGTTCCTTATCACAGGAGCCTCCTAACATGGTCCCTTACTTCTTCAAAGCCAACAAAGGAGAAAGTCTCTAGAATAAGTCTGCTAGCAAGATGGAGTTTTATGTAATATAACATGATCACAGGAGTATCATTCCATCACCTTTGCCACATTCCATTGGCTAGAAGCAAGTCACAGGTCCCATTCACAGTCAAGTGGAGGGGATTAGAAAAAGGTGAGAACACCAGGAGGTGGGAATAATGGGGGCCATCTCAAAATCTATCCTCTACAGTCTGCCTTCTGGCCCCTAATAATTTATATCCCTCTCACATGCAAAATATACTCATCTCCTTCCCAAGTTTCTTATTATAGCATCCTAACGTAACATCAGTTAAAAGGCCAAAATCTCCTTTAAATCAGGTCCAGGTGAGAATGATAGTCCTGGGTGTAATCCATGAAGTACAGCTCCTGGGATACAATTCCTCTCCATCTGTGGGCCTGTGAAACTAAAGAAGTTGCTCTCTGCCCCCAATAGTCTCATACTAGAATCTTTGCTCTATGAATGCGGAGACTAAGCCAATCTTGTTCACTGCTTTATCTCTGAATGAGTACTATACCTAACACAGTAGATGCTTAATAAATACTCCTGAATTATGAATGTATAACTGAAATCTCAGCAAGCAGACAGAGCCAGGTCCTGAGATTTGATAAGAACGCAAACCCAAAGAATGAGGCTCATGGCTGGGAAGCAACTCATTAGAACTAGAAAACATAGTTTGAACATGAAACAAAGATGGATGGATAGAAGGAAGGAAGGAGAAAAAGAAAGGAAGAATAAAAGTCAATAGTACCAGAGTATATGATCAGAGTAAGATCCACAACAAAGAGAATGCCACTGAACCAGGTACTTATACTATTTCATCAATCTATTTAATAAATATTTATAAGGACCTACTATAAATGCTAAAAATTGTGGTACCAGAGATACCAGTGAATAAGAACTTACTCCTACCATCAAAGAACTTACAGTCTAGTGGGAGAGACCCAATACAAGGTGACAAATACTAAAATGAATAAACAGAGGGTTGGTGAAAACACATGGGAAAAATAGCTACCCCTGTATGAGGGAGCATCAGAGAAATTGTCCCAAGGGATATGACCTCTAAATGTAGTCTTGAAGATTACATAAGAGTTAACTCAACAACTGCTCCCTAGATTATGCTGGAAAGGGGAAGGAAAGATGCTGTTCCAGGAAGAGAAGAAAAATGTATGTTAAAATCCCAGCAGTGAAAGGGAGCATGACACATTCAGGAAACTAAAATAAGGGCTGGGGCCCGCCTGGTGGCGCAGCAGTTAAGTGCGCACATTCTGGTCCTCAGTGGCCCGGGGTTCACCGGTTTGGGTCCCGGGTGCAGATAAGGCAGTGCTTGGCAAAAGCCATTCTGTGGTAGGCATCCCATGTATAAAGTACATGGATGGAGGAAGATGGGCATGGATGTTAGCTCAGGCCCAGTCTTCCTCAGCAAAAATAGGAGGATTGGCAGTAGTTAGCTCAGGGCTCATCTTCCTAAAAAAAAAAAAAAAAAAAAAAAGAAGGGCTGAAGTGTAAAGTTAGGTGAGGGAAAGTGCTGAAAAGTGAGGCTGGACATTTGATGAAAGGGGACCAGATCATGACATGAAATTTGGACTTTATTTTGAGTACAGTGGAAATCCATTACAAGTTTCAAATAAGGAAATAAAAAAATCAAACTTATGCTTTAGAAAGATCACTCTGACTTCAACATGGAAAATCAACTGGAGTGGGAAATATATAAAGACAGAGACACTAGCTAGGAGGAAGCTGTTGCTGGAATCTAAGTGAGGAATGGAGGAGGCTAGAAATGTAGACAAAGAGCACAGAGGGAGGAGTTGAGCAACACTGTGGCAGTAAATGGATAGGAGGAGTTAGAGATTGGTTGAATGTTGGGTTTGGGGTGAAGTGTGGTGAGCGGGAGAAGAGGTATGGATGAATCCCAGTTATCTGTCTTTGGAAAATGGGTGGATAGTGGTACCATTTGCTGAGGCAGCAAACAAAGCAAGAGAAGAGGTTGGGAGCTGGATGGGATGGAGGTGAGCCAGGCTGAAATATTCTCATTTTGATCTGCCTCTGGGAATTCCAAGGGAAGGGGTCTTGAAGGCAATTAGACATACATGGCTCTAGAACTCAAGGGAAAGATTTGAGCCAAGGTTCCTGAAATTTCCCCAGCTGAAGGAAAACGATTCACTACAGAGTCTAAGAACAAATGAATGACTAGTAATGGAAAAGTGAGAGGTGAATGCTGCCTGCTACATAATTCAGAGGAATTCAGAGACAAGAAATCCAGTGAATAGTTTCCTAAACAGTTCTCCCAGCTTTTCTCATCTAATCCTCCACATTACAGTATATAGAATATCAGTTAAGACTTCCAGTCAGACATGGCAAATTGCGTTTATTTCTGCTCCCAATGGAAATAATATTAAAATGTCAGTACTATAAAAAAAAGAAGCATAAATCCTAAGAACAAAGGAAAAATAAATGGGAATAAGAGTAAGTGAAAAATGTCAACAAATGTTAAAGCAAATAGTATGGTGGCAACTGACTCTGTAGGTAAAAGTAACTTGAAACCTAGGACGTTATAGTTGCAGACAAGGCGAAAAAGTAGGTTTTTCCCTATAGACCGCTGGAAATTCGGAACTTGAGACACTAGGCATATTGGTTGGCCATAGTGAGGTATGGAGCTGGAAATTAGTTGAAAAATTTGCATATGGAGTAATTAGACATCCTTCTTCCTGTCTCCCGCCCCTTCATCCTGCACAGCCAGATTAATACCTCTAACTTCTCCAGAAAACCAGATGTTTACTCTCTGAGAAATTGATCCTTAGGGACTCCAGACTGGAGACATCCAGCACAGTGAAATTTGATGGTGCTGAAGTAAAAAGGGGAGGATTGAGTGCAAATGTACATTTCTGAATAGTACTTTATTATAAGCTTTCCAACATTATTTTATTTTTGTAATTAATACAGAGGTAATAATCCAAAACAATTTAGATTTGCCTAATAAAAGAAAATCAGGAAATCATCCTCATGCAATTTTTTTCCTCTTATTTTTTGAGGAAGAAATATGCAAAACTATCCCAGTTTTTGACACCAATATACTGTGGGACAATGTTCTTCACTTTGCTAGTGATGTAATGGGAAAAAAAGAAGGCACTAAGGTTGGAATCAGCATCTCTACAATAAAGCCTCCTGCCTGATTCTTGTAGGACCGTCAGTGGTAACAAAGAGATCATCAGACTTGAGTACCCAGAAAATGTGCATCTTCTTCTTGAATTCCTTATCCCTCCAGTGGAGGATTCTCCCAATGAAAGGACCTGGTCAGTTCTTCAAATCTGAAGGTGTTTTCTGGGATGATGGGTGCAGAACAGGAGCCCAATCCTGCTCTTCCATAAGGGCTGCCCTCCCTCAGCTGTCAGAGTCCCTGCTGCATGACCTCTCCTGGGCTCTCCCTTACAAGATGTAGAGAGTGCTGGTACATTGCCTTGTGATTCCAAAGCCTGCCACATCCCCCTTTTCCCAACTCTACCTCAGAGACTCAAAGTATGAAAAATGCCTGTTTGCCTTTACCCTGCTACCTGGTATCTAGGTGGCTCAGCCAACCTGCCCAAATTGAATTCCTTCCCTCCTTTGCTTCTCCTCTCCTGTGTCAAATAAGCAACCCCGAGGCCATGAAATTCTTCTTTCATATCATGGAATAGAGTTGAACCTCTGCTGTTAGCTCTGTGGCCTTGAGTGATTCAACCACAATTCTTTTTCCTTCCTGCTCTACCTCACAGATTTGAGAGAGAAGCCTCATTTTTCATATGAAGAATTCCAACTCCTATCCTTGCACAAAGTCTTATCTTTTTGTTTAAATACATGTTTTCTTGATCATCT
Organism: Equus caballus; assembly: GCF_041296265.1. Lineage (NCBI taxonomy): Eukaryota > Metazoa > Chordata > Mammalia > Perissodactyla > Equidae > Equus > Equus caballus. Next base: position 49,977,977 of record NC_091692.1, read on the forward strand.
CCCAATTATTTCTTGATCTCTTCTCTTAGATTTTTCCTTTGTTCCATTGTTTTCCTTTACCTCAATTGATCCTACAGGCAGCTCATTTAAGTTTCTTTCTTATTCCTAATCATATGCTTCTGAAATTATATGCTCATGAAAACACGCACACACACGTGCTTATTGCCAGATGGCAGTTTTATTGTTATGATAGAGACATATCAGTTTCCTATCAAATGAGGGAGATGAATCATGGCTCAGTAATATTTATTTCATTTTATATTTAATTATTCCATTTTTAACATCTGCAGTAAAAATGGATGTTTTATTTTAAGCATCTTTTCAGCTCAACTTTTTTCTTTTAAAGATAACACTTCATTCTCACTCAAAAAATGCAATGAAACTGTCTAATGCTATTTGGGCCATTTTTCTAATAAGTTTCTAAATAAATTGACAAAGAGTTAATATGTATAAATTTTTGGTATACCATTGAGTATTATTCTCAGTTGTATATTTGTTAACCAATATGCTCACCTGAAGAATTATACATTATTATTAAGGAAACCTCTAATTAATCACAAGGTGTGTGTGCCTGTTGCGTGTCTAACAATTACTGTGGTTCATGTGTATGAAGAAATTTAGAAAACCTCACTATATCAGAATACTTCAGTAATAAATTCATGAAGTCTTGGGGGGCGATTCAATGGTTTTTATGTTCCTTTGAATTTCTGGATCACTTTTCAGTTTTCAAAGCACTTTCATATATGTGACATGGTATGAGCATTCGACATGCTTTATTATAGAAACAATTGTTTTGCTCACCTTTCTTTTCTGTACTGAATTAGAAAGATAGAATGTCTATATTTTCCCACACTTCCTAAGAGTGTCTGAAGTTTGAGCTTTTCTTGACTTCAGAGAAATGAAACCAGTTTTTCGTTTGATATGAATTCTGAGTTTATGGGGCCATCAAAGCCTTTATGAAAGCAAATGAAAATAGAGGGTTTTGGCAGGGAGGAGAGTTCATGTGATTTAAATAGAGAGTTTAGTGAGGGAATCAGAGAGGAGGAGCAAGTTTCTTTGATGATCAGATGGGGCCCTGGGAATCTGAGGAAGAAGGCCGTGGCACAAGGAAAAGCAGGTGAATAGGCTCAGCTAAGGACCACAGTAAAGGTATTGTTTAGCTGTAAGAAAGGATTTGTCTATTCACCAGGAATGACGACTTTACATAGCCCCTAGAACATCTCCAAATCCAATACCCTAGAATCTCCATAACCCAAAGAGGGATTCCCAGGACAAGTAGGAGAATGATTATGAGGATGCCTCTTACCAGTACTTTGGGGCCAAACTGAATAATCTTCAGACCTTTGTACTGGAATAGGCACTCCAGATTTGGGACACCATGTTGGCCATATATTATCTCACTGAGTCTCAGCTAAGTGAGTTGAGCAGAACTTTGTTATCTCCCTTTCTATAGATAAAGATGAAATCACATGAAAACATGGTTGGGAGCACAGATTTGAGGATCAAGGAGATTTGGACTCTGATTCTGTGTCTTTCCCTTAGAAGCTGTGTCTTGAACAAGTCATATTTTATTTCTCTAAGCCTTTCTCTCCCTATCTGGAAAAAAAAATAGGGAAGGCATCCTTACAGGGTTGTTGCCATAATTAAGTGAATCCATGCAAGTAAAGAAGGTAACCCCCAGAGGTTAGATCATAGTAAGTACTCAGTAAGTATGAGCTACTGTTACCACTAGGTAAAGCACAAAGAGATCAAGTGACTTGTCCAAGATAATGTGGCTGGGTGGCAACAGCATTAGGTATCTTTCCACTAACCGACATTGCTTCTGAGCCATCAACAGGACATCCCTTCTGGGAACTGAAAGCATCACTGGAGAGCCTCCCTCAAGTTCTACCAACCTAAGATGATATCTAGAGGGGACACTTGATTTCTTTACATTTTCTTACTCAGGACCAATCAAGCAAGCAGATTGTTTGCTCAGTCATTTCTCTTGCTTCCAATCTGCCCTTTAACCCACAGAAAGAATAATAAGAAATAGAACTACTTAATCTAGAAGTCAAGGACCTTTACTATCTGCCCATAAACTTGCTCATCAGAAATTTCATTAATCATGATGTCATCTGAGACTCCTGTGTGGCAGCATGACTCCACTAGTCCCTGTGCCCTTGAGTTCAGCAGGTTTATTTCTGCCTCCCTGCCTTTACCCACATCACCTTCTCATGGCTAGGGAAAGCAGTATCTTTGTTGGCCTGGGACAGTCCCATTTTACGTCTGTTGTCCCAGTGTAATCACTAATAACACCCCTTAAACTCTTAAGAGGGTCCTGGATTGGAAAATACATTATATAATCCCTCTATTATTGCCTCTCCAACATGAAAGCCCCTCTTTGGTGTTCTTCTTCAACCAAATTCCATCAGTTCTTTGTGAGTTAACTCAATTTTAACTCTGCATGAAGTTTTACTGACTATTACTTATATGATGACTTTTCACATTTAAGTTTACTTTTAGAAGACATATATTGGCTCAGATAAGTGAAAAGTCTAGGGAGTATAATTTCTTTAGGCACAGGCTGATCAGGAGGTCCCAGTGACATTGTCAGGACTTGTTCTCTCTTTGTCTCTTGGTTTTGCACTACTCTAAGCTTGCATCATTCTTGGGCTCCACATGTTTGCCAACCAGTTAAAATTTTGTCAAAAATAGAATATATGTATTTTTCAATAATTCAAATAAAATTCCTAGGAATTTTAAATTTAAATTTTTATATCCTAGGAATAAAATTCCTTTTTGAATCACTGGTTTCTCACTGATTCAATCACTATTAAAATGTAATTTTTTAATTGGCCAGGCTTGACACACATACCCAGCACTGGAGCCTAGGGATGGAGGCAACACCTTCGGAAGCACATGGACTAAGAGTGAGAAAGAGTTTGGTTCCCTAGAATAACATTGAGGTACTTATATCAAAACATAAAAACGGTAGAGAATTCTAGATTGTTTGTAGCAGTGGAAGCATCATAATTTTTGGATCTGCTGGGATTCCCAAACAACTAAATATAAAAACCCAAAACTTCTGAGCAATAGTTACAAGAAAACTAAGTGACAAGGTATCCCTTGTCAAAATACAAATATTTGGTAACAAACTACCTATAGCCATAAGACCTACATGATATAGGTCTTGCAGGAGGAAGTAGAGGAAGTAAAGGGATGTCTGGTGGATCTGAAAACAGGAGAACCTCAAAATAGTCAACAGTTCTAGAAAGCAACACAAGATAATTTGAGAACAACAGAAACTGGGATAGGTTTGCCCACTCCAATAACGGCTTAGTAAAAGTAAAGTCTGAAGAAGAAGGTGTAGTTTAGCATATGCCAACATTCAAGATGGACTTTCCAGGGCTTTCTCCAAGGCTAGGTCTAGTGGAGAAACTGCTAGGAGATGGATAAAAATTGAGCAGGATAAAGGAGTCTCAGTCTTTATATAACTTAATCTCAGAAATGACATATCAACACTTCTGACGTATTCTACTTGTTGGGAGCAAGTCACTAGTCTAGCCTCAAGAGGAGAGGATTACACTAGGGTGTGAATACCAATAGGCAGGTACCATTGGGGGATATTTTATAAGTTGTCTACCACACAGTTCATTGTAAGAGGTGACAAGAAAGACTTTATAAAGACCTAGGTATCACCTAAGTCTTAAAACATGGGTAGGTATTCATCAGACCAAAATGCAAAGGGCAATCTAGACAGGGAATGTAGCACAAGCAGAGATAAATACTCTTGGAAACACCTCTTCCCTTCTGGGAAAAACAGAACTAGAAAGTAGAGACACCAACACAGTGCTTCTGAAAGACAAGGCTGGAGATGTAAGGAAAAGTCAAATTATGGAAGCCTGATATACCATGGCCTAACTCTTATGCTTCAAGGCACTGAATTGCCAGCATTTACACAAAATTGATCAGCGTCGTAAAGTATATTTTCAGGGTGGCCAAGGTAAGGCATTTTTCTAGCCTTGTCCCCCATTTCCATTTGCAAAAACATGGTCATACTAGAAGTGCTGCAGCTTTTGACTACTATTCCCCCCTCAAGTTTAACATATTTCATCTTAAACCAATCTGTTGTAAACAAAGACAGATGTCACTAATTACAATGGCAAGGTCATATACATTTCATTTTCATCAATAAGAAACTATGTCAGACTTAAATCATGAAATGACAACTAGTATCCATTGCATGATTCTTATGTCCCTTTCCCCTAACACTCACTTGGAATGGAAGAATACTTGTAACATATAATGTGGAACAAATAAGGATCTTTCCACAATAATTTTTCAAAGAAACAGAAAGTAAATAGAAGGGAAAAAATTTTCTAGGATCACAGACTACCTGAGAACAAACAATTGAGAATCCATGATGTAATCGAACAAGTAAATGGTACAATAGTAAAAGGAAGAAACTCTCAACAGCAATTTATAGAGAAATTTCTCTTATAACATTTGAATTATGTGAAGAATTTAAGTCTATGTTAAGAGAGTTTAATATCTGACACTAATATTTTCCTCCCCTATATTTCCATAGCTTTTTGCTTGTAACTATGCCAAAAAAATTTATTACAGTCCATCTTATTAGAGTTGTTAGTTAATATGCCTACCTTTCCCACTAGATAATGAGCCTTGGAGTGGAGAGATCTTGTCTTACCTCACTTTCTATCTCTGACTAGGCATTATGCTTAACACAGAGAAGGCTCTCAGTGAATGTTGAGGACTTGGCATAAATTTAAATAGAGACTTTAAAAATATAGATTATAAGAAGATAATCCAGGAAGAATTGTTCTTGTTATCTATACGATATCACATAATGGAAGAACAGTTTTCAAACTTTAGTCAATCAAACCACCTAAGAATACAGGTGTAAAACTACTCAGTGATTATACATTTTGACTGAAAGGAAATTATTTTCAACAAATTCATTAATTGTTCACTAACTTATATGCATTGATAAACTTAAATGCCCCATATGTGGTAGTGACTGAGCATCTATTCTTATCATATTAAGAATATAAGAATCACATTTCTGATCACTAATGATGATAAATATTAATTAACACCTATTATTTGCTGAACACTATGCTAGGTGATTGTAATGACTTCTCATGACAATCACCCACAGTTATGCCAAACTTCACAGGTTAAGAGGACAGTACTACATAAGACTACTCTCTCTTCAGACACCAACACAAGTTCAGAAGTCCCCAGATGGCTACAGAGGTCCTCAAATGTCTCACCAGATGATTATAAGTTCAGGGGTACCCACTACCCCCTCAGGTTCAATAACTTGCTAGAACAACTCATAGAACTCAGGAAATCAGTATACTTGTGATTACAGTTTTATTGCAGCAAAAGAATAAAAATCAGAAGCAGCCAAAGGGAGAAATGTATGGGGCAAGGTCTGGGAGGGTCCTAAATGCAAAGTTTCCATTGTCCTCTCTCCTGGGAGTCAGACATATCACCCTCCAGGCACATTGATGTGTGACAATACACCAAAAGCACTATGCAATATAATACAATGCACAGAGAAGGTCACCTGAGCCCCAGAGTCCAGAGTTTTTATTGGGGTTTTATTATATTGACATAATTTATTGAATCATTGGCCATGAGGTTGAAGGTAATCTCCAACCCCTCTCTCTGACCTGGAAGTCAGGCTAACATCACATTGCTAAAGCTCTAACTCTTTATGCACATGATTGGTCTCTCCAGTATGAGCAGTCCCTGTCCTGAATCAACTCATCAGCTTAAAATGTCAAGGCGCCCACCATTAATCCTCTTGTTAGCATAAACTATCATGGCCCATCATGAACAACAAAGATACTCCTATCACTAGAGAAATTCCAAGGATTTAGAGGCTACCTCCCTGGAACCAGGGATAAAGACCAGTCAAATTCACTATTACACAGGAATGATTTTCATGTATTATCTAATATAATTCCTATAATTCATATATCCACCTGTTGACATAGGTCGTGTTACTCTAGACTTGAGAAAATACAAGATGGAGAGCTTAAATAACTTTTCCAAGGCCATGTAGCTAATGAGTGGCAAAGAAATATGAAAAATATTTGGCATGCTCAGTACTTGTCTTCTAATCAGAGAAGGCAATGATGTTAGTGGCAGAAATAGACCTGAGTTCTAATTCCTGCCAATTCATAATTAGCTCCTAAACATATGACGTTAGTCAAAGCATTTATAATCTCTGAATAGCAGTTTATATCTATGAATGCTCTCCTATATTCCAGGATTATTATGAAGTTCAAACAACAGTTGTAAAAGCAGTGGTCACATTCCCCAAATTCCCTTATTCTCCTCTATTGTCTCATAACATTTAACACATTGTAAAATTTTATATGATTCAAATACATAAGTTCAATACTTAAACTAGATTGTAAACTCCACAATGGCAGAGAACTGGTTTTTCAATGACATATCCCAAATCTCTAGATTAGGTTATGGTAAGTAGTAGAAACAAGTTTCTGGACACATATGGTCACAGTATAAACTGTGAATAGATGGAGCTTCAACTTGTTCAATTCAGTCATCCCACTGGGGACAATTAGAAATACTACAAAAAAAATTTAATATACACAGAGTCATAGGAAAGATAACAAACTACTGAAAAATTACCAGACCAAGAACCAAGGCAAAAGGAAAGTCAAAGAGACCCTGTGTTTTAGATTCTTAATCTTCGAGGGCATTTGCTAACTGTAGAAGGTGCTGCTGAATGACAGAGAGGCTGAGGCCTGCTTTTAACAGATTTGCTGTGCTTCCAGGGGTAAGGTGGAAAGTGTTGAAGACTCTTGGTAGCTTTGGATTGGATCATCTAGGAGAATTCTTAGAGCATGGGTAAACTATAACTAGACAGTTCTTTGTAGGAATTGCAGCTCTATTTGAATCATGTCAATCATGGAGATTTTTAAAGTTGATTCATGATAGCTAATACCTCCAAGGAACCTAGTATATTCAAACATAAATCCTCTCTGAATGAACATAAGATTACAAACAATTTTACAAATACAATATCTGTTATATAATCAAAAATAAAACACCCAAGGGAACAAATCTGCATGAATGAAAGTCAGCAGAAACAGGGAATAGAAATAGATCAACAAGGACTATAGCTGTTGGAGTTAGTAGGCACAGAGAAAAATAAAAGAAGATAGAGAATAGAAGGTAGGAGACAGAGATAAAAATAGTGATATAGCTTAAAACACATGCAAATGGAGTCCTAGAAAGAAGGGAGGGGGGAAGCAGAAGTGATAGTTGAAAAGAACATTCCAAAACTGAAAAAAGACATTAATTTAGAAATAAAAAAAATCCTATAACTCCCAAACAGAACAAATAAAAAAGAAGCTGGCACCTAATCACGTAAAAGTTTAAATGGTGAAAATATAAGTAGAAAATCTTAAAAGTAGCCAGGCTTGGGGAAGGAGGGTGAAAAAGATGTTACCCTCAAAGGAGTAACAGCTAACCTTTTAATAAAACAGAACTTATTATTCTTGTTTGCCAAGATTGAAAAAAGAAAAGTCTCAAACAAACAACCTAATTTTACACCTCAAGAAACTAGAAAAAGAAGAAATGAAGCCCAAGTTAGTAGAAGGAAGAAAATAAGAAAGATTAGAGCAGAAGTAAATGAAATAGAAACAGAAAAGATCAATAAAATTAAGAGCTGGTTCTTTGAAAAAATATACAACACTAACATGGGGGACTGGAATTTGTCACCCCAAGATATGTCTCTTTGGCATGAGGATTATTTTGGACTGGATAGTTTTTAAAACTGTGGACAGGAAAGAAACTCTGAAAAGTAGAATTTACCTACTCTATGTTAAGAGACATTTACATTGTAAAGGAAACCTCCATTTGTAAATCTGTCTCCCTCTCTGTACCAGGAAGAAGGGATGACCTTATCTCTAGAAACTCTCATCAATGTGGAAGGCAAGGACTCAAGTCTGCATAATAACCTGACTCTTGTTTACTGTACTTGTGTGGTAATCTCCCATAACTGACTCCCCCCACCCCCAACATCCTCCTTTGTCTTTAGCTGAAGATGATATTTAAGGTGGTGGCTTCAGTCATTTTGGCACATTGCTCAGGTTGCTTGAGCCTCTCTCATGTATACATGTTATAAAGCTTTGTTGAATTTTCTCCTGTTATTCTGTCTCATGTGAATTTAATTCATTCTCCAGCCAGAAGAACCCAGAGAAGATAGAGGAAATGTCTTCCTCCCCTACACTGACAAACCCTTATCTAGACTCACAAAGAAAAAAAGAGAGAAGACTCACATAAATAAAATCAAAAATGAAAGAAGAGCTGTAACAACTGATAGCAAAGAAATACAAAAGATCGTAAGACACCGCTATGAACAATTACATGCCAACAAATTGGAAAACCTAGAAGAAATGGATAAATTCCTAAAACATGCAAACTACAAAGACTGAATCATGAATGAAATAGAAAATCTGAACAGACCAATTACTAGTAAGGATATTGAATCAGTAATCAAAAACTTCCTAACAAACACAAATCCAGGACTAGAGTGCTTCACTGATGAATTCTACCAAACATTCAAAGAAGAATTAATATCAATCCTTCTTAAACTCTTCCAAAAAAAAGAAGAGGAAAGAACTATTCAAATATTATTTTATGAAGCCAGTATTACTCTGATACCAAAACCAGACAAGGATACCACAAGAAAAGAAAATTACAGGCTAATCCCCTGATGAACATAGATGCAAAAGTCCCCAACAAAATATCAGCAAACTGAATTCAACAATGCATTAAAAGAATTATACACCACAATGAAGTGGGATTTATTCCAAGGATACAAGAATGGTTCAACATTCACAAATCAGTCAATGTTATACATCACATTAACAAAATAAAGGATAAAAATCATATGATCGTCTCAATAGATGCAGAAAAATTATTTGGCAATATTCAACATTCATTTATGATAAAAACTCTCAACAAAGCAGGTATAGAGGGAACACACCTTGATATAACAAAGGCTATATATGATAAGCCCACAGTTAACATGATACAAAGATCAGAAACAAGACAAGGATTCCTACGTTTGCCATCTTTATTCAACATAGTATTGGAAGTCCTAGCCAGAACAGTTAGGAAAGAAGAAGAAATAAAAGGCATCCAAATTGGAAAGGAAGAAGTAAAACCATCACTATTTGCAGATGACAAGATATTACATATAGAAGGCCCTTAAAACTCCATCAAAACACTGTTAGCATTAATAAAAGAAGTAAGTAAAGTTGCAGGGTAAAAAATCACTACACAAAAGTCTGTTGCATTTCTATACATTAATAATGTGATATTTCATTATATTATATTATATCAGAAAGAGAAATTAAGAAAACTATCCCATTTACAACTGCATCAAAAAGAATAAAATACCTGAGCTGGCCCAGTTGCATAGTGGTGAAGTTCATGTGCTCTGCTTCAGTGGCCCAGGATTCACAGGTTCAGATCCTGCACGTGGACCTAGCACCTGTCGTCAAGCCATGCTGTGGCAGCATCCCACATAAAATACAGGAATATTGGCACAGATGTTAGCTCAGCAACAATTTTCCTCACCAAAAAACAAAATAATAAAATACCTAGGAATAAATTTAACCAAGGAGGTGAAAGACCTATATATTGAAAACTGCAAGACAGTAGTGAAAGAAATTGAAGAAGACACAAATAAAAAGAAAGAAATTCTGTGTTTATGGGTTGGAAGAATTAATATTGTTAAAATGTCCATACTACCCAAAGCAATCTACAGATTCAATGAAATCCCAACCAAAATTCCAATGGCAGTTTTCATAGAAATAGAACAAAGAATCCTAAAATTTGCATGGAACCACAAAAGACTCCAAATTATCAAAGTAATCTTAAGAAAGAAGAACAAACCTGGAGGCATCACACTCCCTGCTTTCAAACTATATTACAAAGCCATAGTAATCAAAACAGTATAGTATTTGCATGAAAACAGACACATAGATCAATGGAAGAAAATAGAAATCCCAGAAATAAGCCCACACATATATGATCAATTAATTTATGACAAAGGAACCAAGAATATACAACGGAAAAAAGATAGTCTCTTCAATAAATAGTGTTAATAAAACTGAACAGCCACATGCAAAAGAATGAAACTGGGCCACTACCTTATACCATACACAAAAATTTGAACCTAAGACCTGAAACCATATAACTCCTAAAAGAAAACATGAGCAGAAAGTTCTTTGACATAGGTGTTGGCAATGATTTTTTTGTATCTGACAAAAAAGAAAAAGCAGCAAATAAAATAAACAAGTGGGACTACATCAAACTAAAAAGCTTCTGCACAGCAAAGGAAACCATCAAGAAAATGAAAAGGGAGAAATGAATGGGAGAAAATATTTGCAAATCATATATCTGATAAGGGGCTAATATCCAAAGTATATTAAAAAACTCATACAACTCAATAGCAGAAAAACAAAACAAATAAAAAACCCCAAAACAATCCAATTAAAAAATGGGCAGGAGATCTAAATAGATATTTTCCAAAGAAGACAAACAGATGGCCAACAGGTAATGAAAAGATGCTCTGTATGATTAATCATCATAGAACTGTCAATCAAAACCACAATGATCTATTACCTCACAATTATTAAAATGGGTGTTATCAAAAAGACAAGAAATAACAAGTGTTGGTGAGGATGTTGAGAAAAGGTAACCCTTGTGCACTGTTGGTGGGAATGTAAATTGGTGAAGCCACTATGGAAAATAGTATGGAGTTTTCTCAAAAAATTAAACACAGAACTAGCATATGATCCTGAAATTCCACTTCTGTGTATTTATCTGAAGAAAATGAAATAGTAATTTGAAAAGATATATGCACCTCCAAATTCTTTGCAGCATTACTTATAACAGCCAAGACATGGAAAAAACTGAAGTGTCCTTCAATGAATGAATGGATAAAGAAACTATGAGAGAGATATATATATACACACAATGTATATATAATTAACATGTATAAATAATAATATATATATTATATACACAAAGGAATATTATTCAGCCATAAAAAAGAATGAAATTCTACCATTTGTGACAAAAACCGGTAACAAGGGTGGACCTCAAGTGCATTATGCTAAGTGAAATAAGCCAGACAAAGACAAATACCATATGATCTCTCTTATTTGTGGAATCTAAAATTAAACAAATAAATAAACTCATAGATACAGAGTATAGATTGGTGGTTGTCAGAGGCTGGGGGTGGGGTATAAGAAATGGGTGAGCTGCTTTGTTTTGTTTTAGTTTAAATAAATTGAAATAAAAAATAAATAAAGTCACTCTGCCCCACCCAGCCCAAGTTGGAGGGTGACTGATGGAAACTCACTGGTGGGTAGTGGAGGGGGTCAGCTGTAAGATATGTGGGCATCTGCTGGCCTAGGTGAGGAGAGGCCAGAATCCACCTGGGATGACCAGTTCCTGTGAAATCTATTGTGGGAACCTCTGAAAGAAAAAATGGAACCTAGAAGACAATTGAATAATATTTTCAAGTGACAGTGACTGAAAACAAAATACCTTCCACCCTAGAAATCTATGTCCAGTGAAAACATTTTCACAATGAAAGTGAAATAAAGACATGTGAAGAAAAGTAAAAAGTGAGAAAATGTTACTCTGGTAGACTCTATCAATGGAAATATATTATACTTAATGGTGAAATGTAACAAATTTCCCCTTTGAGGTTAGGACAATACAAAGATAGTTGATATGACCACCTCCAATCAAAGATTAAAACAGAAGAAAATACACCAATATTACTCGTCAATCTTTTAATTATATACAAGGAAAATCCAAAAGATTCTATAAAAATTATTAGAATTAATAAAAAAAAGAATGGCAAGATTTCTTTATACAAGGTCAATATAAGAACATCAATTGTATTTCTATATACTGGTAAAAAACAGTTAAAAAATAAACTTTTTTTAAAAGAACCATTTTCAATAACATCAAAAATATCAAATACTAGAAACAAATCTAACAAAAGATTCCAGTGACGTCTATGTAGAAAACTCTAAAATAATAATGGGATACTTAGGGACCCTTTAATTTTAAAGAAGACCTAAATAAATCAAAGAATACACTATTTGTGAATTTAAAAATTCATTATTATAAAGATGTCAAATATCTCCAAATGTGCCTATAGTTTTAGAGCAATTTCAATCAAAATCTTGATGTGTGTGTGTGTAAAATGAGAACTGTCTTGACAGTCTCAAAAAAGAATAATGAGGAGAGAGGATCTGCCTTACCAAATATCAAAAATTGTTATAAAACTATAATAAGATAACGTGCTACAAGCATGAGAATAGACAAATAGACCAATGGAATAGAATAAAAAAACACAGAAACTGACACTCATATATCAGGACATTTGATTTACAATAAAGGCGATACTGTCTAGCAGTGGAAGAAAGAAGTATTTTCACTATATGATGCTAGGAAAATGGGCTATAGACAGAGAAAAAAATGAAACTCTACACCTACCTCACACTGATCACAAGAGTAAAAAAATCAATTCTAGGTGGGTTGTAGGTTTACACGTGAAAGGAGGAACAATAAAATTTATAAAGGATAATATAGGAGAATATTTCACAATTTTGGGTATGAAAGCTCTTCCTAAACAGAACATGAAAGGAAAATATTAATAATTTGGACATCAAGAGACCTATTAAGATAGTAAAAAGACAAGCTATTGAATAGAAGAAAATAGCTTCAATACATATATAACCTATAAAATGTTTGTATGTAGAATGTGAAGAATCTTACTCATTAATAAGAAAAAGAGAACCCAATTTAAAAATTGGACAAAAGACTCAATGAGGCACTTCATAAAAGAGGGTATAAATGGTCAACATGCATATGATAATGCCTTAACATCATTAGTCACAGACAAATACAAATTAAAACTGGAGAGAGAGAAGACTACACACCCACTGGCATGACTAAAATTGAAAGAACTGAAATACAAAGTGAACAAGATGCGTGGGCATCTCCTGGCCTGGGTAATGAGCATGTGGATCAATGGAACGACTTACACTGCTGGTAGGAGTGTAAATTAGGACAAACATTTTGAAAAACAGTTCAGAATTTTCTACTAAGTTTCAAGATACACATATCCCATAACCCAACAATTACACTCCTAGGTATATACCCAACAAAAATGGCAACACATATGCATTGAGATATTTACAAGAATATTTGTAGCTGCATTCTTTGTGATAGTCAAAGAGCTGAAAATAATCCAAATGTCCTTCAACAGTAGAATGGGTAAATGATGTCATATGAATACAAAAAAATATTTACAGCAACGCAAATAAACTGCAATGACATGTAAAAACATAAATGAACCTCACAAACATATGGAGCAAAAGAAGCCAGACACAAACTCTACATACTATACTACTCCATTTACATACTTTTTTTAAAAAAACAGACAAAGGGGATCTAAGGGTGAGAAGATTATAGGAAGCAACTGTTAATAAAGTCAGGATGGCATATACTTCTGGGGGAAAGGAGAGAATAGTGATCAGCATGGGTACAACAGGGGCTTCTCTGTCTTAGCATTTTTCTTTCTTTGCTTGGGTGAGAATTAAATGACGTTTTGTGATAAATCATGCATCCATATATTTTTGAATTTTGCCTTTTTCTCTATGTCTATGTTTCACCATAAAGAAAGGTTTATAGAAACATGAAGGGAAGAGGACATACCAACTCCACAATGGTAGTTACATTATAAAAGAGGATATCCAAATAGTCAATAATCATACAAAAATACCCTAGAAGAGAAGAGAATAGCACAAACAAGGATGTGTGTAGCCGCCCCTGACGCAGGAAGGGTTAATAATCACTGGAAAAGGCTTGCCAACAAACTGTGACCTGGAGGTGAGAAGGCCAGTTAGCCAATGACAGGTATGACCTCTGGGGAAGGCAACCCAAGCCAGGCACGGTCGCCTGAGGGCACAGATGGAGACACGATATTGGGAGCAAGAGGGGCCGTTGCCTAGGAGGCCTTGAATGCTCTGAGATAAAAATGTACAAACACAGCAATAACATGATATCAAAACAGAGGCTGAGGGAGGGCTCCTTGAGAAATCACTAAGAATTCTTGGCATTCGCTAATTACTTTGTCCAGAACACCTGTGTATGTTTAACAGATGTAAGCTATGTATATATTGAAACGCTGTTTATAATAAACTCAGAGTGGCCGTCAGACCTCTCCACATCTATCCTGGTGTGTACATTGGATCACGACACCAACAACGTGCAAAGAGCACTCAAGTATATATGTAACATTTTATTTCCTACAAGGAATCTGAAGAAACAATGTCAAAATATAAGCAGGTTAAACCTCTTAAATCTGGTGGACATTATATTATTATCCTTTGCCTGTTTCTGTAGGTTTGATATACTGAAAAACAATATTTTTAAAGAATTTTACTACTTGTCATTCCATTTTGTAAATTCTAAAAGAGCAATTTTAAACCTCTATCTCCCAAGGGATCAGCTCAATGCATAGTGAATTTAAAATAAATAATTACTCGCTGATTAACTGGTTAATGACTTATTGCAATTGTATTACAATTGAGAAGACAAAATATTCTTTTTTAAAATCCTTCATAATTTATTTATTTATCTATCATTCAGAAGTTTCATGTGTGCAACGTTATAGTTCAACTTCCGTATACCCTACAACGTGCTCACCACCAAAATCTAGTTCCCATCCATTTCCACACAATTGACCTCCTTTACTCATTTCACCCTCTCCCCAGGTCCCTTTGCCTCTGCTCACTACCAGTCTGTTCTCTGTCTCTGTGTCTACCCAACACCACAGACTTTATTTCCCTTCCCAAGTAAAACCCAGCCAAGCTGGCCTTGGAAATTTTTTTATTTCTTTGTCCAGGTTGCTTCTCTTCAGGTTTTTGCAGGGCTTATGGTTTTTTATCAATTGGGTTTCAGTTTAAAGCCTCTTCTTTACAGAGAAGTTCACTGATTGTGGTATCCACCATTCTCTGCTCAAATAGTCATTCATTATTGTATCTCCTTTTTGGTTCCTTCAGACACTAATCACTACCTGAAATTACATTTCCATCTTTTTTACCTGTTTATTGCTTCACTCCTTTCACTAATATACAAAGGCTAAGAGGGCAGAATATCTATCTATATACAGTATAAACAGCATGTAAAACAATGCCTAGCAAATAGCAGATGTTTAATAAACAACTATTTGTTGGATAAATGACTCAATTAAGGCAATCAGAATTTTGCTATGCATTTTATTTTATTGGCTATCTATCTATACACGCACATATAATTAAGGAATGAAAGATGAACTTGGGAAATTTTGGAAATTAGCCAGGATAAATGGAATTTTCTAACACAATTCAAATTGCAAGCTATCAGTTGTTAGTATATGTTAACTACAAGCTAAAGTTATTGTGATCCACAATTCAGATAAATTTTAAGAGAAATTTTTAAATGTTTTTTAGACTCAGAGAGGAAGCAGTTAAAAAGAGCCATTTTGTACCTAGGTAACACATTCTTTGTACCCAACAAGGTAATGCCATCCATTAAAGCCAGACACCAAAACATTACAGAGGGAAATAGAACCTTAAATGGTCAGAGAAAGATAAAAACACATTTTCCATTGGAATATCATACCCATAAGGTACAAAAATATAGTTGAATTGTCAATATTTGTGGAAATTTTGAGAGAAAAATCCCATTTTAAGAAATATCCAAACTACGTTTGACCGTGTAGCAAAATCTGTTATAGAATACTTGTAAATTCTACATGCTTAGTGGAATTTAGAATTCAACAAATCTGACTTTAATTTCTTACAACACTGTAAGAAATTACCTCAGTGATGAAGACTTCACTTGTAGTAGTCAGAAAGTTTCTAGGAAGGAAAGAAATGTCATTGCACATCTGGTAAATAGCAAAGACCGTATTTCATTCCTAAGAGGACACAGAAATGACTGTTCTTAAATAAGGATGCTACCCGGGCTGTTATAGCATTTAACTTAAACAATAATAGTGATAAATCTTTTAATTAATTGTAGGTTGATGGACTAAGTTAAATTCAAAATAGCAACTAGCAATAACCAGGAAACATTTGTCTCACTTAAATCACATAATAAACTTTAAATACAATGAAGCAGCCACTAAATGAAAAAAAATACTATAAAGTTATAAAAGCTGTATATAATATCTTAGAATGTTGACATAAAATATAAAAAACACAGTTAAGGGGGAGAAAAACATTACAAGGAAGATAAAACTTAGATAATAAAATAAAAAGATATCTTGAAAGAAATGATAAACATTTCGTAAAATGACTGACAAATAATTATTTTATTAAATTTGGCTGATGGCCATTTTTAAAGAATCTCTTTCTAGAGGCAGAGATATATGCTTTCATTTTTTTCCTATTAATTGTTATAATTCTCATTTGTTTTTTTTTTATTCTTTTCCTCCCAAACTGAATTTCCTATTCTTAGATTGTTTTAAAAGTTCCTTCTTCTCAGGAAGTGAAGGAAGGGACTCCACTGGTATTATTTAATAAAGTCCTTTCATATTTGGAGGAAACCAGTGCCTTATGAGACATATGCTTTACTTTAAACTAATAACTGTGACACCAGTTAATTTAATGTGATAATAACCAATGAGCCCTGCTTGTTTTCATTCAAATTAGAATCTTGTTGCAAAAGTGATTAACTGTTCATTAATTGGATTTGGTTAGGAGTCAAGCCTTATTTTATTCATTAATATTTATTAATTGCATATAGTGGGCCTTCTTTGGTGCTAAGCAATAAGAATAATAAAATAAATAAGAGATGGGTTCTCCTTTCAAGGGAATCAAAATCTACCAGCAGAGTTTGACATGTAAGTAGATAAATATCATCTAACAGAGAAAGAAAGATAAAGACCAGTACAAACATCTTCAAAACAAAGCAAAATGAACCAAAAACTTCCTTGGATTCCACACAACCTTCCAACTACTGCCATATATCTTTCGACCTTCCTTATCCAAACTTCTCTGAAATGTTCATACTTGCTGCCACCATTTCCTCACCCCCCACTTAGTCAACTCAACTTCCTGAACTCAAATTCCACCCACCCCATTCCACCAAAGTGACTCACAATGTCTTTAAATCCAATAGGCTTGGTTTTAGCACTCATCCTACTTCCCATTAGCAACGTTTGACACTCCTGGACATGCTCAAAGACTTGAAGCAGTATTTCCCCACTTTTCCCTGGCTTTACTCTGTAATGCATCTCTTCTAACTCCACTGTCATCTCATTCTTTCTCCCTTCTGTGAATGCTTCTCCTCTACCAACCATTAGAAGTGGCTGTTCCTGGGGACTCTACCCTAGCCAGTCCTCTCTTATACTCCACTCTCTTCCTGGGTGGTCTCATACACCCCCCCCCATGGCATCAATTTCATCAATATATTAACTACTTTCAAATTTGCATCAATAGCCAGACCTCGGTTTTGATAACTGGATCTATTTATACAACTTATTTCTAAACATCTCTACTTGTATGTAAAAAATCCTACAATACAAGATGTCCATAACTATGGTCACAATATTCCCCCAGGAAAATCCTTTCTCCTTCCTTATTCTCTCTTCAGAAAATTGCACAACCATTCACCTAGTTGCTGATGATAGAAACCTGAAAGTTAATATTCACACCTCTTTCCACCCTACTGACCTCTCGTATCAAGTCCATCACCAAGTTCCATCTACTCCACCACCAAAATTTCTATGAAAGTAATTCACTTCCCTGCATCTCCACTGTCACCAAGCCTCCATAATCTCTTTCTTGGACTGCATCAATAATTCTCAACTTGTCTGTATATTTCCAATTCTTCAATAAATTCCTCTCACTCCATCAGAGTAATCATTTTTATTTTTAAAGCCGTTCTACCTATATTACTTTGGTGCTTAAAACCCTTCCGTGTCTTTCTGTTGCTGTGGAGACATGAGTAGGAGCTGGGTTTAGAGATAATCCTGAAGTACAATAAACACAATTTGATACCTGGAATGAGGAAGAGAGAAGAGTCTAAGATGTTTCTCAAATTAACATGAGATACTGGGGTAACAGTATCATTTATCATTATATCATAATATCATTATAGGGCAGAGAAGAAGAGAAGCTGGTTTTAATATCAGATCTGCTGAGCTTATAGCACCAATGGGATGATCAAGTGAGGAGCTATTGGCACGGGAAATGTGGGGGCTAGAGACAGATTCAGTTGTTGAAGCCACAGACATGAATCAAATTCTCAGGAAATGTTTGTAGTACAAGAAATAAGGACTGAAAATGAAGCCCTGAGGAATACTAATACTTCAGCGGGAAGGGTGACAGAAGATGAAAAGTAAGTAAAGGAGATTGAGAATGAGGGGGATAAGGGAAAACTAGGAAAGTTATTTGAACACTGGAATAAGGTAATCATGTTTGTTGCTTGTATTATACACTGAGTTCAGTCCTAAATTATACCTTTGGAAAAAATGAACCATGGCAGAAAAATGTCTAGTAATTTTATGTAATCTTTACTTTACCAGTTGAACTTTGTGTTTTTAGACCTCAGGTGAATAGGGCTGAGTTAATCTTGATTCTTATTTTATTATACATCACCATTGATCCATGTAAGGACCTGTATTATTTTATTTATTTGTTTATGTTCCATACAACCATTCTGTTATGTTTAATGCATATCTTTTTATGCATGTGTTCTTGTAAAATGTGCTCTGATTAGTGAATAAATGTTTTTAATTAAATAAGTAGTATTGTGTGATATATTTCATTTTGATCTTTCCTCTTTCACAGTCATATTTTTAAGATCCATTCACTGATATGTGTACTTCTAATTCATTGCTTCTAATTGTTGCACAATACCCCGTGGTATACAACCATATTTTACCTCTCTATATTCCCCATGACAGACACCCAGATTGCTTCCAACTCCCACCAACAACAATAATAGTACAGTAATATTTCCATTTATGTATGTAAATTTAAGTCTTTATGGACTTATGAAAGAATTTCTGGGTTATATATCCAGAAACAGAATTTATTGGTCAAAGTGCATGTATACACTTAATTTGCATAACTCTTGCCACGTTGCTCTCTGAATGGCTGCCAGAGTTCACTCTCCCTCCAGCAAGACATAAGGGTTTTTGTGTCTGCACATATTTATCAAGAGTTGATATATTCATTTTTGCTAATTATTACTAGGCTAATAGATGAAAAGTGATATCTTATTTTAATTTGCACTTCTGACAATTTAATGATTTTGAGCATCTCTTCCAGGATTGTGGTCCAATTCTCTTTAAAGAATAGGTCTCTTTATGGTTATTATTAAGCCTCTGTTGCCTGAGGCCTCTGTAACCTTAACCTATTAATATTCCACAACATAAAACAAAGTGTTACACCTAAAAATGGAAATCCAAAAAAATAAGCACAAGTTTTACTTATCAACCTTAGTAAATGAGGTATATTCCAGAAGCGTTCTAAAACATGTTATTTTCATGACTTCATGTGTACATATTTTCCATGCAGGCAGTGTATTTTATCACAGAGGATAAACATATCAGAGGTATAAAGCTGAGGAAAAAGTTGCTCAAAAAATTTTGAGAAAAAAAATAAGCTGAAAAACAGAAAAATTTTTTCCTTATGAGAAAATAGCAAGGAATAAAACAAAGGATGAAAAATGGAAAATAAAACACAACTACACATCTTGAGGAGCAAGAGACAGAAAATCTATGTAGCCAATAAATAACCTGCTTGTTGGGGCAAGCCTGGTGGCATAGTGGTTAAGTTCATGGGTTCCACTTTGGTGGCCCAAGGTTTGTGGGCTGGGATCCCAGATGTGGAACTGCACACCACTCAGCAAGTCATGCTGTGGTGGCATCCCACATACCAAATAGAGGAAGATTGGCACAGATGTTAGCTCAGCAATAATCTTCCTCAAGCAAAACACAGGAGGACAGGCAATGGATGTTAGCTCAGGGCCAATCTTCTTTACAAAAGAACCCCCCAAAAAACCCTGCTTGTCAGAGAGTGTATACCCTGTCCAAGGAAGCTGATTTGGGAAGTGGTGGCAAAGATAGGGAACGCTCAATCACACTAGTTATCGAAAAGAAAAAAGCAAAAAGAAACCTATAAAAGAGACGAGAAGCATGCACCTGACTCTCCTGTGAAAATGATTAAAAATCGAATCTGCTGGTTTCCTTGTTTCCAGGGAGTTTTCAATTTTCTGGGCTTCAGTTAAAGTGAAAAAAGGAAGGGACTTTCCCTTTCCTCTAAGAGTTCTAATTCCCTTTTAGCATGACCAGAAGTCACCCCAAAATACCTCTCAGAGTTACCACCCAACTGCCTTCATTTTCTGTCCAATCTTGTATTTTTCTTTCCTGACCTATTCTTCTCTGCCCTACCTTATTGGGACCTGTACTGTTCAGATTGGAAAGAAAGGATAGAAGGAAAGAAGTACTGAGATTAGAAACAGAGAGGACTATATCAGGAAGCAGAAGTGGGAAGGCAAGGGGTGGTTCATGCCTTTTACATCCTGCCCCACCAACTCTAGTCTCCCAATCTCATCAGTTATCACACAAGTTTACTTGTCCATATCCCCTCTAAAGGAAGAGATGATGCTGTGTAGTTGTCCACTCTATCCTATATTTTGAATGGGGGAATAGCCAATATTTTGTAGTAGGAATTTTAAGAAAATGTATTTTTTAAATCCTACTCTGTAACCAAGTATCCCAAAGGATCTCTGCTAATTGACATTGTGGCAGAGGTGAGACCAGTGGGAAGAGTATCAAATCAGGAAAATCTTTTCCTCTCATCTCACTATCCAGTGCTTTGGAGTCTGAGAGCCAGGTAATGGCTCTACATCAATAAAAGCTTGTTGAGGGCCTAATGAGTTACATTAAAGTCCTGGGTGGCATAAAATACACAACACACAGGATCCAGGCCCTGAAAACTTTACAACAAAGGAGAATGAACCAGATGATACCATATATTCAAATTACACAATGGTTCAATTTAAGGCCTAAATTATGCAGAATAAATAATTAATGGATATGAATGTATATGACAAGTTAAGTACATTGTACATGGAAAATAAGTGCATATGAAGGTAGAAGTTATTAGATATGACCTGGATGCAAAAGATAATTACAGTGTAGGAAGATGTTTAAGACAAAACTTCTGGATATTGTTTTTAAAACCAGAAGATTAAATAATGAGCCAATAACAACTTTTAATTAGGTAAATTCCACTCATATTTCTTATAGAATATTAACCTGTTTAAGATATTTTTAGAAATTATGAATCTGAATACATTTAAATATTTTAAATCAGTAGGAGACAACATACTATTCATAGGTTATTTAGTAATCTATTTAAAATCTAACCTCCTTAAAATTAAATATTTTAAATCTGAAGTCTTTAAAATTTCCCTTACTCAAAGTTTATTATCTAAAGTATAATATTTATTCACTCCTAGATAAAAAAGTAATTTAGAAGATTCTTGTCAAGATGGAGATGTGAGCAGACGTTGAACTCGCCTCCTCCCATGAACACAACCAGGTTACAACAATTTTGGGAGGAATCACCTTGGATTGAAAACTGAAAACTGGATAGAAAGAACCCCCATGACAAGGGACAGTCCTGAGGAAGGCAGAAGAGGCAGTAACTCCAGCTGGACAGGAAAAAAGCCACCTTTGGGAGCAGCAGAGCTTCTCAGCTAGCCAGGCAGGAGCCACCCTAAGGTACAAGCCCTCCCTGGAGGAGTGAGTTCCGGAGCAGGTGCAATACTGCTATAACCATCCTTCGGACTCAGCCCAACTGAGATGGGGGTCTTACTCTCTGGCTTTGCTGGCTATTACCTGCAGTGAGGACACCCCCAGAAAAGCTATCGTCTGAAAGCCAAAAATATCTGGGTCTTAAAGGACCCACGTACAAACTCATTGCAGCAACCTAAAATCACTAGAGAGAAGGCTGACTGTGCTTTGGTGAAATGAGACTCACCTGGTGGGCTCTGGGGGCATCTTGGTGAGAGGAGGGTCCTCTCTGGAGACTGAGACTCAGTGGGGGCCATTGTTCTGAGCTGGTCCAGGCATGCTGATACAGACACCAGTGGGGGCCATTGGGGTGCATCCCTTGGGCTGTTAGCCCAGGGCTCTGCCACACTCACTAGAGCACAGATTTTATCCAGTTCAGCCAGGGCAGGCAAGCCACCCTAGGGACTGGCCCCACCTAACAGCAAGCCCTCAGGCTACTTTTCAGCCTGCATTGACTCAGTGCCTTTATCCTCTATAGGCAGGCAAGGGTGTCTGCCTCTGTGGGGCAGGGCCTGTGTAAGGACCAGGTGAACTGTGGGGGGCACTGGGGGAGAGGTGGGGGACTCTGCAGTGGGGCATTGGGGTACGCTCCAGGGGGTTTAGAAGTGTGCATGGACCAGGACTGTGTTGACAGTGTATGTGGTCCGGTGGGAGGTGAGGCTTATCAGAGGCAGAAGACTTGTGCTTCACAAACAGCCATAAAAAGGATCAGCCTGTCGATGAAAATAATCCATAACCAATCTTAAATGAAAATTTGAGTGAGTTTATTCTGAGCTGAAATCTGAGGACCATGGCCCAGGGCCTTTCTTCCCAAAGGAAGAAAGGGCACCAAGGAAGTGAGGTATACAGAGTGGTTATATATCCCCCAAACAGGATGTTTCACATATGATTGAAATGTCCCTCCCACAATAGTCACAAGATTGCCCTGTCGGCACAGCACTTGATGGACAAAGCAGGTAGTGGGTCTGCTATCTCAGAGGGTGTAGCAGGAGGCAAGTCTATTGTCTTGAGCTGGGTTGTCACAGGTGAGCACAGCAATCAGTTTCTAGTCTAAGGAAATACGCATAATCCTTAAGGAGATGCCAACGTTGGGAGGGGGAGGGAAGTTCCACCTTTATCTCAAGGGCCTTTGTTCTTGCCATAGGGAATATCTAAAGCAGATATACAATGCATGCTCAATGGCCGCAGTCAGGCCCTTTTGGAAAGACAAGGTCAGGCTGAATTAGGTTTACACCAAATGGCTTCCTCATATTCTCCAATATATCCTATTACCTGCCATTTTTATTTGTCAAGCTCCACCTTCCAAAGCCAGAAACAATTGAGTGCCCCCATGCCAAGGGCTAGCCCCACTCAGCTGCACTCCTAAGAGAACTGACAACAGCCTTGTTGGCCTCAGGCCTATCAAAACTGTACACCCCTGAGCCTAGCAACCAGCTACACTGGGTACCAACCCAATTAAGAGGACAAGTGCAATAAGACTGTGCTGATAGACTTTGTAGCAAACAGTGCTGAGGCCTCCCCAAACTGGATTTACAAACAGCTGGCCATGGAAGGAAAGATCAAACTCCCTGGGTACCTGCAGTGGGAGCAACCCTGCCACAACAGAAGAACACAAGTAGCCTACAAAGGGGTCACTCCTGGTTCTTATGGACTGGTGACGAGAGGGAGGCACACTGCTGGGCCTCATAAGGCATCTCATACATAAGGCCACTTCTCCAAGATTAAGAGACATAGCTGACTCACATAGTACAAAGAAAATAGCACAGAGAAAGAGCCATAATGAGGAGGCAAAGGAACACTTTCCAAGCAAGGGAACAGTACAAAACCCCAGAAAAAGAACTAAGTGAAACAGAAACTAAGGACCTACTCAAGAACGAATTCAAACAAAATATAATGAGGATGCTCACAGACATGCGGAGAAGAATGGTTGAACACAGTGAGCACATCAGCAAAGAACTGGAAGATATAAAAAAAAATCAGAAATGAAGAATACAATACTCGAGAAATTCACTGAGGGACTCAATAGCAGAGTAGAGAAAGCAGAAGAACGGATCAGCGAGCTAGATGAAAGACTAGAGGAAATCACCCAAGCAGAACAGAAAAGAGAAAAAAGAATTAGACAGAATGAGAACAGTGTAAGGGAGCTCTGGGACAATATCAAGTGTGCCAAAATTCAGATTATAGGGGTCCCAGAAGGAGAAGAGAGAGACAAAGGGGCAGAAAATTTATTTGTCAAAATAATAGAGGAAGATTTTCCTAACCTGAGGAAGGAAACAGACATCCAAGTTCAGGAAGCACAGAGAGCTCCAAACAAGATAAGCCCAAAAAGTCCCACACCAAGACATATTATAATCAAAATGTCTAAAATTAAAGACAGAGAGAATCCTAAAAGCAGCAAGAGAAAGGCCACAAGTGACATATAAAGGGAAGCCCATCAGGCTTTCAGCAGACTTCTCAGTCAAGACCCTACAGGCGAGAAGAGAATGGCACGACATATTTAAAGTGCTAAAAGGAAAAACCTACAACGAAGAATACTCTATCCATCAAAGTGGTCATTCAGAATGGAAGAAGAGATAAAGAGCTTCCCAGACAAGCAAAAATTAAAGGAGTTTATCACCAAGAAACCAGTTCTGCAAGAAATGCTGAAGGGACTTATTTAAGTGGGAAAGCAATGACCACAAATAGAGATAAAAATATTATCAAAAAAACCCCAAAGCAACAACAACAGCAAAAAACAGGCAATAAAATCACTTGTAAGGTAAAAGTATAGTAAAGGCAGCGGACCAATGACCTGTGAAGATAATATGAAGGTTAAAAGACAGGTGTACTTAAATCACCTATTTCAATGATAAGAGGGTAATGGATAGACACACACTAAACAAAAGACTATATATGATGTGAAAAACATATAATGTCGGAGAAGGGGAGTGAAAAAGTAGAGCTTTTAGAAAGAGGTCAAGCTAAAGAGTCTATCTACATAATATAGACTGTTATATGCATAGTATATTAAATAGGATCCTCATGGTAACCACAAACCAGAAACCTATAACAAGCAGGAAAAAAAGTAAGACAAAAGAAATCAAACATATTAATAAAGATAGCCATCAAACCACAAGGGAAGAGAGCAAGAGAAAAAGAAAGGAACTGAAAAAACCTACTAAAACACCCCCCAAAAAAGAAAAAAGTGACAAAATGGTAATGAATACATATTTATCAATAGCTATTTTAAATGTCAATGGACTAAATGCTCCATTCAAATGCCATAGGGTGGCCAACTGGATAAAAAAACAAGATCCATGTATATGATGCATACAAGAGACACTTCAGACCTACAGACACTCACAAACTGAAAGTGAAAGGATGGAAAAAGATATTCCATGCAAATGGCAAAGAAAAGAAAGAGGGGGTAGCAATACTTATATCAGACAAAATAGACTTTAAATCAAAAACTGTAATAAGAGACAAAGACAGGCACTACATAATGATAAAGGGAACAATCCAACAAGAAAATATAACACTTGTAAATATCTACACACCCAACATAGGAGCACCTAAATATATAAAGCAATTATTAACAGACGTAAGAGGAGAAATAGACAGTAACACAATAATAGTAGGGGACTTTAACACTCCACTTACACCAATGGATAGATCATCCAAACAGATCAATAAGGAAACACTTGCCTTAAAGGACACATTAGACCAGATGGACTTAGTAGATATATACAGAACATTCCATCCAAAAACCACAGAATACACATTCTTTTCAAATGCCCATGGAACATTCTCCAGGATTGATCACATATTAGGCCATAAACAAGCCTCAATAAATTTAAGAAGATCGAAATAATACCATGCATCTTTTCTGACCACAAAGGTATGAAACTGGAAATCAACTACAGAAAGAAAACCAGAGAAGCCACAAAAATGTGGAGATTGAACAAAATGCTACTGAACAATGATTGGGTCAATGAAGAAATCAAAAAATTCCTGGAGACAAATGAAAACGAAAACACGACACGCCAAAATCTATGGGATACAGCAAAAGCAGTTCTACGAGGGGAGTTTATAGAAATTCAGGCCTACCTCAACAAACAAGAAAAATCCCAAATAGACAATCTAAACGTGCACCTAAAGGTACTGGAAAAAGAACAACAAACAAAGCCCAAAATAAGCAGAAGGAAGGAAATAATAAAAATCAGAACAGAAATAAACGAAATAGAGACTAAAAAAAACAGTAGAAAAAATTAATGAAACCAAGAGCTGGTTCCTTGAAAAGATAAACAAAATTGACAAACCCTTAGCTAGACTAACCAAGAAAAAAAGAGAGAAGGCTCAAATAAATATAATCAGAAATGAAAGAGGAGAGATTACAATGGACACCTCAGAAATACACAGATAATAAGAGAATACTATGAAAAGCTATACGCCAACAAATTGGATAATCTAGAAGAAATGGATAAATTCTTAGAAACATACAACCTTCCACAACTGGACCAAGAAGATGTAGAAAATTTGAATAGACCAATCACCAGTAAGGAGATCGAAACAGCAAACAAAAACCTCCCAAAAAATAAAAGTACGGGACCAGATGGCTTCCCTGGTGAATTCTACCAAACATTCAAAGAAGACTTAATACCTGTCCTTCTCAAACTCTTCCAAAAAATTAAAGAGGAGGGGAGGCTTCCTAACTCCTTCTACGAAGCAAACATTATCCTGATACCAAAACCAGACAAAGACAACACAAAAAAAGAAAATTACAGGCCAATATCACTGATGAACATCGATGCGAAAATTCTCAACAAAATACCAGCAAATCGAACACAACAATACATTAAAAAGATCACGATCAAGTGGGTTTCATTCTGGGGATGCAGGCGTGGTTCAACATCTGCAAATCTACCAACGTGATACACCACATTAACAAAATGAAGAATAAAAATCACATGATCATCTCAACAGATGCAGAGAAAGCATTTGACAAGATACGGCATCCATTTATGATACAAACTCTAAATAAAATGGGTATAGAAGGAAAACACCTCAACATAATAAAGGCCATATATGACAAACCCACAGAAAATATCATTCTCAATGGAGAAAAACTGAAAGCTATCCCTCTAAGAACAGGAACCAGACAAGGATGCCCACTGTCACCACTCTTATTTAACA
Source organism: Equus caballus (assembly GCF_041296265.1). Lineage (NCBI taxonomy): Eukaryota > Metazoa > Chordata > Mammalia > Perissodactyla > Equidae > Equus > Equus caballus. The sequence continues at coordinate 50,005,089 of NC_091692.1, forward strand.
TAGTATTGGAAGTCTTAGCCAGAGCAATCAGGCAAGAAAGAGAAATAAAAGGGATCCACACTGGAAAAGAAGTGAAACTGTCACTTTTTGCAGACGACATGATTTTATATCTAGAAAACCCTAAAGAGTCCACTAAAAAACTTTTAGAAATAATAAAGGAATACAGTCAAGTTGTGGGATACAAAATCAATGTACAAAAATCTATACACTAACTACGAAGTAGCAGAAAGAGAAATTAAGAATACAATCCCATTTACAATTGCAACAAAAAGAATAAAATACCTCGGAATAAACTTAACCAAAGAGGTAAAGGATCTGTACACCGAAAACTATAAAACATTGTTGAAAGAAATCGAAGAAGACACAAAGAAATGGAAAGATATTCCATGCTCTTGGATTGGAAGAATTAACATCGTTAAAATGTCCATACTTCCTAAAGCAATCTATAGATTCAACACAATCCCTATCAAAGTTCCAACAACAATGTTTACAGAAATAGAACAAAGAATCCTAAAATTTATATGGAACAACAAAAGACCCCAAATAGCCAAAGGATTCCTGAGAAAAAAGAAGGTATCACACTCCCTGATTTCAAATTATACTACAAAGCCATAGTAACCAAAACAGCATGGTACTGGCACAAAAACAGACACACAGATCAATGGAACAAAATTGAGAGCCCAGAAGTAAACCCACATGTTTATGGACAGCTAATATTTGACAAGGGAGCCAAGAGCATACGATGGAGAAAGGATAGTCTCTTCAATAAATGGTGTTGGGAAAACTGGACAGCCACATGCAAAAGAATGAAAGTAGACCATTCCCTTACACCATGCACAAAAATCAACTCAAAATGGATTAAAGACTGAATGTAAGACCCGAAACATGAGACTTCTAGAAGAAAACATAGGCAGTACGCTCTATGACATTGGTCTGAGCAGCATATTTTCAAGTCCCATGTCTGACCAGGAAAGGGAAACAAAAGAAAAAATGAACAAATGGGACTATATCAAACTAAAAAGCTTTTGCACAGCAAAGGAAACCATCAACAAAACAAAACGACAACCTAACAATTGGGAGAAGATATTTCCAAACCATATATCAGATAAGGGGTTAATATCCAAAATATACAAAGAACTCATACAGCTCAACAACAAAAAAAACCCAACAATCCAATTAGAAAATGGGCAAAATATCTGAACAGAGATTTCTCCAAAGAAGATATACAGATGGCCAACAGACATATGAAAAGATGCTCAACATCATTAGCTATCAGGGAAATGCAAATCAAAATTACAATGCGGTATCACCTCACTCCAGTCATAATGGCTATAATTAACAAGACAGGAAATGACAGACGTTGGAGAGGGTGTGACGAGAAGGGAACCCTTGTTCACTGCTGGTGGCACTGCAAACTGGCGCAGCCACTATGGAAAGCAGTATGGAGTATCCTCAGAAAATTAAGGATAGATCTACTATATGATCCAGCTATTCCACTGCTGGGTATTTATCCAAAGAACTTAAAAACACAAAGGCATAAAGATACTTACACCCCTATGTTCATTGCGGCATTATACACAATAGCCAAGACATGGAAGCAACCTAGGTGCCCATCAAGGGGCGAATGGATAAAGAAGATGTATTTATACATGATGGACTACTACTCAGCCAAAAGAAATGGCGAAATCTGGCCATTTGTGACAACATGGAGGGACCTTGAGGGTATTATGCTGAGTGATATAAGTCAGAGGGAGAAAGTCAAATACCATATGATCTCACTCATAAGTAGAAGATAAAAATGACAAAAAAAAAACCCCACATAGCATTGGAGATTGGAGTGGTGGTTACCATTGGGGAAGCAGGGAGGGGAGAGGGCAAAAGGGGTGATTAGGTTCACATGTGAGGGGATGCACTATAATTAGTGTTCGGGTGGTGAACATGATGTAATGTACACAGAATTTAAAATATTATGTACATCCAAAAAAAATCAAATCAATAAATAAATAAATAAAAATCACATAATGTGACAAAATAAAAATTTAAAAAGTAATTTATATTAAAAATTTTTATTATATCCAACTCTTATTCATAAAAAAAATTGAAGAGAAGGCAGATAATAAAAAGAAGTTTTAATCACCTATAATCCTACCACTCCAGAGACATATTATTAATACTGAGAAATATATCCTCTAGTCTATTTTCTACACAATACACATTTTCTTTTTCTTTTTTTAATTTTTATTGAGTTAATGATAGGTTACAATCTTGCGAAATTTTAGTTGTACATTATTGTTTCTCAGTCGTGTTGTAGGTGCACCCCTTCACCCTTTGTGCCCACCTCCCTCCCCATCTTTCCCCTGGTAGCCACTAATCTGATCTCTTTGCATTTTTAAATTCCTCATATGAGTGGAGTCATATAGAGATTGTCCTTCTCTATCTGGCTTATTTTACTTAACATAATTCCCTCAAGGTCCATCCATGTTGTTAGAAATGGGATGATTTTGTTCTGTTTTACAGCTGAGTAGTATTCCATTGTATGTATATACCATATCTTCTTTATCCAATCATCTGTTGATGGGCACTTAGGTCGCTTTCATGTCTTGGCTATTGTAAATAATGCTGCAATAAACATTGTGGTGCATAGGACTTCGGAATTGCTGACTTCAAGCTCTTTGGATAGATACCCAGAAGTGGGATAGCTGGGTCATATGGTAGTTCTATTTTTAATTTTTTGAGGAATCTCCATACTGTTTTCCACAGTGGCTGCACCAGTTTGCATTCCCACCAGCAGTGTATGAGGGTTCTTTTTTCTCCACAACCTCTCCAACATTTGTTACTATTAGTTTTAGATATTTTTGTCATTCTAATGGGTGTAAGGTGATATCTTAGTTTAGTTTTGATTTGCATTTCCCTGATGATCAGTGACGATGAACATCTTTTCATGTGCCTATTGGCCATCCATATATCTTCTTTGGAGAAATGTCTGTTCATGTCTCCAGCCCATTTTTTTAATCAGGTTGTTTGATTTTTTCTTGTTGAGTTGTGTGATTTCTTTATATATTATTGATATTAAGCCTTCGTCAGATATATGACTTGCAAATATTTTTTCCCAGTTAGTGTGTTGTTTTCTTGTTTCAATCCTGTTTTCATTTGCCTTGAAGAAGCTCTTTACTCTGATGAAGTCCCATTTGTTTAGTCTTTCTATTGTTTCCCTTCTCTGAGAAGACACGATGTCCGAAAATATCCTTTTAATACTGATGTCAAAGAGTGTACTGACTACATTTTCTTCTAGAAGCCTTATGGTTTCAGGTCTCACCTTTATGTCTTTGATCCATTTTGAGTTTATTTTGGTGAATGGTGAGAAAGGATGGTCAATTTTCATTCTTTTACATGTGGCTTTCCAGTTTTCCCAGCACCATTTGTTGAAAAGACTTTCTCTTCTCCATTGTATGCCCTCAGCTCCTTTGTCGAAGATAAGCTGTCCATAGATGTGTGGTTTTATTTCTGGGCTTTCAATTCTGTTCCATTGATCTGTGCACCTGTTTTTGTACCAGTACCATGCTGTTTTGGTTACTGTAGCTTTGTAGTATATTTTGAAGTCAAGGGTTGCGATGTCTCCCGTTTTGTTCTTTTTTATCAGGATTGCTTTAGCAATTGGGGGTCTTTTGTTGCCCCATATGAATTGTAGGATTCTTTGTTCTAATTCTGTAAAGAATGTCATTGGGATTCTGATTGGGATAGTGTTGAATCTGTAGATAGCTTTAGGGAGAATGGACATTTTAACTATGTTTATTCTTCCAATCCATGTACATGGAATGTCTTTCCATCTCTTTAGGTCGTCATCCAATTCTTTCAGAAAGACCTTGTAATTTTCATTGTATAGGTCTGTCACTTCCTTAGTTAAATTCACAATGAGGTATTTTATTCTTTTTGTAGCAATTGTGAATGGTGTTGTGTTCTTGAGTTCTTTTTCTGTTAGTTCGTTATTAGAATATAGAAATGCTACTGATTTATGCAAATTGATTTTATACCCTGAAACTTTGCTGTAGTTGTTGATCACTTCTAAGAGTTTTCCAATGGATTCTTTGGGTTTTTTGATATATAAGATCATGTCGTCTGCAAACAGCGAGAGTTTCACTTCTTCCCTCCCTATTTGGATTCCTTTTATTCCTTTTCCTTGCCTGATTGCTCTGGCCAGGACCTCCACTACTATGTTAAATAAGAGTGGTGATAGAGCGCATCCTTGTCTTGTTCCTGTTTTCAGGGGGATGGCACTCTGTTTTTGCTCACTGAGTATAATGTTGCTGTGGGTTTGTCATATATTGCCTTTATTATGTTGAGGTAGTTCCCTTCTCTGCCCATTTTGTTCACAGTTTTTATCATACATGGCTGTTGGATGTTGTCATTTTCTCTGCATCTATTGAGATGATCATGTGGTTTTTATTCCTCAGTTTGTTGATGTGGTGTATCACGTTGATTGATTTGTGGATGTTGAACCATCCCTGTGTCCCTGGTATGACTCTCACTTGATCATGATATATGATCCATTTGATGAATTGCTGAATTCTGCTTGCCAAAATTTTGTTTAGAATTTTTGCGTCTATGTTCATCAGTGATATTTGCCTGTAGTTCTCCTTTTTCGTGGTGTCCTTGTCAGGCTTTGGTATCAGCATGATGTTGGCCTTATAGAATGTGTTAGGAAGTGTTCCATCCTCCCTAATTTTTCGGAATAGCTTGAAAAGGATAGGTATTAAATCCTCTCTGAAAGTTTGGTAGAATTCCCCAGGAAAGCCATCTGGTCCTGGGGTTTTATTCTTGGGATGTTTTTGATTGCTGTTTCAATCTCTTTCCTTGTGATTGGTCTGTTCAAATTGTCTGCTGCTTCTTGAGTGAGCTTTCAGAGATTGTAGGAGACAAGGAATTTATCCGTTTCCTTTAGGTTATCCTATTTTTTTGGCATATAGTTTTTCGTAGTATTCTCTTATAATCTGTTGTACTTCTGCAGAGTCTGTTGTTATTTCTCCTCTTTCATTTCTGATTTTGTTTATTTTAGCTTTCTCCCATTTTGTCCTTTGTAAGTCTGGCTAGGGGTTTGACAATTTTATTTATCTTCTCAAAGAATGAGCTGTTTGTTTCACTGATCATTTCTACTGCCTTTTTCATTTCAATAGCATTTATTTCTGCTCTGATTTTTATTATTTCTCTCCTTCTGCTGATTTTGGGCTTTGTTTGTTCTTCTTTCTCTAATTCAGTTAGGTGTAGTTTAAGATTGCTTACTTGGGATTTTTCTTGTTTGTTAAGGTGTGTCTGTATTGCAATGAGTTTTCCTCTTAATACAGCTTTTGCTCTATCCCATATGAGTTGGTATGGCATGTTATCATTTTCATTTGTCTCCAGGTATGTTTCGATTTCTTCTTTAATTCCCTCAATGATCCATTGCTTATTCAATAGCGTACTGTTTAGTCTCCACCTCCTTGTGCCTTTCTCAGCTTTTTTCTTGTAATTAATTTCTAGCCTTATAGCATTATGATTGGAGAATATGCTTGTTATTATTTCAATTTTTTCAATTTGTAGAGGCTTGCCTTGTTTCCCAACATATGGTCTATTCTTGAGAATGTTCCATGTGCACTTGAGAAGAACGTGTATTCTGCTGTTTTTGGATGAAGTGTTCTATATATGTCTATTAAGTCCAATTGTTTTAGCTTTTTGTTTTGCTCCACTATTTCCTTGTTGATTTTCTGTCTTGATGATCTGTCCATTGATGTGAGTGGGTTGTTGAGGTCCCCTACTATTATTGTGTTGTTTTTACCTCTTCCTTTAGGTCTGTTAATAGTTGCTTTATGAAATTTGCTGCTCCTGTCTTGGGTGCATAGATATTTATAAGCATTATTTCTTCTTGATGAAGAAGAAATAATGTCCCTTTGATCATTATATATTGTCCCTCTGTGTCTCTCTTTATCTGTCTTATTTTGAAATCTGTTTTGTCTGATATAATCATTGCAACACCTGCTTTCTTTTACTTGCTATAAGCTTGGAGTATTGTCTTCCACCTCTTCATTCTGAGCCTGTGTTTGTCCTTGGGGCTGAGGTGTGTTTCCTGGAGGCAACAAATTGTTGGATCTTGTTCTTTAATCCATTTTGCCACTCTGTGTCTTTTTATTGGAGAGTTCAATCCGTTTACATTGAGGGTGATTATTGATGCATGAGGGCTTAATGCTGTCATTCTGTTGCTCGTTATCTGGTTTTCCTGTGTTGCTTTTGTTTCTCGTCCTGTGTGTTTTAGCCTACGCATTGACTTCTGCAATTTCTTATGCTGGGTTTCTTAGATTTTTATTTATGTTTTGTGTCTCTGTTCTGTTCGTTAGTTTAGTGGCTACCCTGAAGTTTGTATTTAGAATCTCGAGTATAATATAGTCCATTCTCTGGTGGACTCTTACTTACTTGGCCTAGACTGATTTAGTCCCTTCCCTCTTCTGCTCCTAAATTATTATTTTCATCTCTTATTCCAACTCATGTCATGAGTTTGTGGTTACAGTGATAAAATCATCTTTGGTTTGGTGGTTTCCTTACCTTTATCCTAATGCTATAGTTGAATATTTGCAATCCTATTCTGGTTCTATCTATTTGTCTCCCTACTCTGTGGTTTGTGACCTCTTTCTCCCTTTGTTTCTTTTTCCAGGTATGAGAGCCTTCTTGAGGATTTCTTGTAGTGGAGGACTTTTGGTTACAAATTCCCTTAACTTTTGCTTGTCTGTAAAAGGTTTAATTTCTCCCTCATATCTGAAGGATATTTTTGCTGGATAGAGTATTCTTGGCTGAAGATTTTTATATTTTAAAGTTTTGAATATGTCATTCCATTCTTTCCTAGCTTGTAAGGTTTCTGTAGAGAAATCTGCTGAAAGTCTGATAGGAGTTCCTTTGTAGGTTATTTTCTTCTGTATTGCTGCCCTGAGTATTCTTTCTTTTTCATTCATTTTTGCCATTTTTACTACTATATGCCTTGCAGTAGGTCTTTTTACATCGACAAATCTAGGAGATCTGAAAGCTTCCTCCACACACATTTCTCCCTCAATCCCTAGATTTGGGAAGTTCTCTTCTATAATTTCATTAAGCACACTTTCTGCTCCATTTTCCTTTTCCACGCCCTCAGGAATTCTGATGATTCTTAAACTGGTTCTCCTCATTGAATCTGCTATTTCTCTGATATTTTCCTCATTCTTTTTAATTCTTTTTAATTCTTTAACTTCTCTTAGCCCCTATTTTCTCCATAAGTGAAGGGCATGATGCATATCCTGTGCCTTTCCTAGGTCTGTGGTGAGGAGTAAAAGAAACACAGGGGTTGAGAGGACAGCAGTCCATCGATGTATTTCTCTTTCTTCCTCTGTCTGGAGCCATTCAGCCTGTCTATTTTGATTATGCTAATTTCCTCCTCTATGGTGTCTACACGGGCACTCAGGGAATCCGTATTCTGTTTTATCTGGTCCATTGTATTTTTCATCTCTAGTATTTCTGATTGAGCCTCTTAATAGTTTCAATCTCTTTTGTGAAGTAACTCCAGAACTCGTTAATTTGTTTCTCTATATTTCCTTTTACCTCATTGAGTTTTCTGATGATAGCTACTCTGAACTCATTTTCACCTAGTTTACCTATTTCCAAGTCCTCAGAGGTTAATTTTGTGTTTTTATTGCGTTCCTTCTTGTCTAGATCTTTTATAAATTGCTGAATGGTAGAGGAGTGGTTTTTGCGCATGATGGTAGTATTCGGTTGCAGTTACAGCCTGTCACCACTAGATGGGGGTCGAGAGTCACACGTTCTGAGCCCTCCGCCATCAGCCATGATGGTGGTGTGCAGTGCGGGGTGGGGGAGGAGGGGCACTTTCTCTAACGTGCAAACCTGGATTTCGATCAGCTCTCACTCTCTGGTCTCCCAGGGCCTGGCTTGATGGGGTCCCTGCACGTGGAAGCTTTCCCATGTTAGCAGGTTTTCCACTGCACCAGTGGTGGGAGTCCTGGATGATCCCCGGACGTGCAGCCCCTCCCCTGCTCCTTCCCTCACCCGCAGCAGCGATCCCAGTCTCTAGGGGAGGGAGTGAAGTTCTCTCTTACCCTGTTCTAGCTCCTGAGGCCGGCTTCAGCCTCTCCGTCCTCCATCGTCTTGCTGTGGGTCTCTGAGAGTCCCTGGATTAGAGTTATTGGTTGAAATTCAGTTGTTCTGGTTCTTTGGTTGTAGTTTGGAGGGGAGAGAGTCCAGGGTCGGCTCACCCTGCCATTTTGCTGATGTCACTCTGCCCTTGGGTCTGCCATTCTTGTGTCCTCTCTCCCAAGATGCCCATTTCCATTTGTCCCTTCTCTGCCTTTTCTTTTTTTTGAGGAAGATTAGCCCTGAGCTAACTGCTGCTGCCAATCCTCCTCTTTTTGCTGAGGAAAGCTGGCCCTGAGCTAACATCCATGCCCATCTTCCTCTACTTTTTATATGTGGGATGCCTACGACAGCATGGCTTGTCAAGCGGTGCCATGTACGCACCCAGGGTCCTAACCAGCAAACCCTGGGCCACCGAAGGGAACGTGTGCACTTAACCGCTGTGCCACCTGGCCGGCTCCACATTTCCCTAAAAAAAAGAATCATATTATATATCTGCATTTTGCTTCTTCTCTTTATTTAAGAATTTATCATGAATATCAAAAGATTCATATTAAGAATAGTAAAATTTTAAGATTTTTATTTTAGAACTTATTCATACAAAGTTTACTTTCAAATTTAATGTATTACTTATTGGATTTTTTATGTAGCTTTATTTTTCTCCTCTTCACTTTACTCGATAGTGCATGAAATATGCGTAGCCAAATAATTTTTAACAGTTATGAAATTAGAAGCAGTATGAGAATGCTTTCACAGTGGAATGAGGTGTGGCGCAGAGAGTCTGTACCAACCACAAGTACCAAATCAGAGGATGGCCCCAGATGACAGAGGTCATTATGCATGAGTTCATGTTCTGGCTCTGCCACTGAGCATCTGTGTTCTCTTAGGCAAGCCACTCACCACTTCAAGATGTACAGATGAGACATTATGTGTTAAATGACCTCTGAAGCTTCCATGAGTCTACTTAGAATGCAGGTATAGGGTATTCCAGAAACGGGAATGCAGATAAGTTTAAATATGTAGGAAAGGTGCTGGCATCCTCAAATTCCGTTGGGCTTGTTTGAAGACAGCCTCCATTCTTCAGGTTTCTATGCACAAAATGGCAAAGAAAATTTTTGTCAGTGTTCTAGAACCTATTCTTTCACAAACAAACAAACAAACAAAAAATGGCTCCTTTGGAGAATCTATTTTGGCCACTACAAGAAAACCAATTAAAAAGTAACTACTTCTATTCCTCTATTTCCGTATAAATGACTTTTCCTGTCTAAATAGGTCTACCTGTCACTTTGTAAACAGTTTGTAAATATAAGCAAACACCAGTGACTTCTACCCATGTTTTTAGCTTTTAATGGAAAGTGTAAATATAGATTACTCAAAAATGACATACGAATAATCATCAAAAAGTGAACTCCAGGGGCCGGCCCCATGGCTGAGTGGTTAAGTTCACGCGCTCCACTGCAGGTGGCCCAGTGTTTTGTTGGTTTGAATCCTGGGTGGGGACATGGCACTGCTCATCAAACCATGCTGAGGCAGTGTCCCACATGCCACAACTAGGGGGACCCACAACAAAGAAGATACAACTATGGACCAGGGGGCTTTGGGGAGAAAAAGGAAAAACATAAAATCTTTAAAAAAATGTGAACTCCAAAAAAAATTATAAAGGTTCACTCTTACCACCTGAGACCTATTGAACAGGTTTTTGCCACTGATAAAATGTATTATAGTGTATCAGTAGATGCTAAAAAGAATTATTACGTCTTCTATTAGAAATCAATGATCTCAGATAAATAACCATGAGCATTGACCAATAAAACATTCAGTAATGATGGAAACGTTTAATATCTGTGGTGTCCAATATGGTAGCCCCTACTGAAATGTGGCTAGTGCAAATGAGGAACTGATGTTTTTGTTTTACTGAATTTTAACTAATTTAAATTTAAATGGCTACATGTGGCTAGTGGCTACGATATTGGACAGAAAGATATAGATATCTTGGGACATAAATTTTAATTAAGTTCTCTCTATGGTTAAATATTTCTAAAATATTTAATGAACATTGATGATATTTTTCCTTCTGCAAGAGAATAAAATGAATTAATGAACGTTATAATTTAAATTATCTGAAAAAATCTCCACAAAGAAATATTACTAAACTTTTAATTAGGTTTAACTTTAGCAAAACAGATCTTCATAAATCATAGTTTTAAAGTAGAAGTATATAAACTTCTACTTTTGCTCTAAAGCACTTTTTTTTTAAAGATTTTATTTTTTTCCTTTTTCTCCCCAAAGCCCCCCAGTACATAGTTGTATATTCTTCATTGTGGGTCCTTCTAGTTGTGGCATGTGGAGTGCTGCCTCAGCGTGGTTTGATGAGCAGTGCCATGTCCGCGCCCAGGATTCGGACCAACGAAACACTGGGCCGCCTGCAGTGGAGCACACAAACTTAACCACTCGGCCACGGGGCCAGCCCCTCTAAAGCACTTTTTAAAAGCAGTGAAATCATGGCTCATCTGAAGAAACGTTAACAACTTAAAATATACTCATTCTTTACAGCCTCAGAACATTTAACTACAAGTTATGGTTTTTTGCAAAATGTTAGTATCTAAATATTAACAAATTATGAGAAATGTTCAGGCAAGGTACTGGGGGTTTTTAACTTCTTTTATCCATCATTACATATTTATACTTAAAATAAATGGAATTAAGTGTAAAGCTTGAGTTAAAATAACAATTAAGAAACACAATTAACATTTAAACTTCTTTTAAAAGTTAAAATCTCTATGACTTTAAAGCAATTATAAACTATAATTTTCACAGATCTTTTAAAATTATGGTTTTTTACAATGTTTATTGAATCTCACTCAAGTTTTTAAATTACATAAAAATATACAAGTGCTATTATGCTTAAGGAAGCACACCATGTACTTCACAACACAGGACAAGCTGGACAAGTGTCAAAATCTCCAAGAAAATAAACTGTGAAAACTTATATGTATTTAACTATGAATTAAGTACATGAAAACTGACCAGTTTTTGCTCTTTTTCTTCCAGTTCACCTCCATGTGGCATCTCAGGAAGAGGAAGATATTTTCCCAAGAGAAGGCAAAAGTTGGATTGTCCTGGTAAATCAGATTTTACGCCATAGGGGCAGAAATTGTTATACTAACAAAAATGAAATTAGAACACTGTCATTCCTCATGATACAAACAAGCATTGGGTCAGACATAAGCCATCTCAGAGATCTGGTTAAATTAGAGAAAGTCTCATGATTTTGCTATGTGTTTGCACCCTGGCAACAGTCTGTCTATAGCCAAAACATCTACCTTAATGGCAAAGAAATAAAAACAATCCTGGAAGCAAAAGACATATTTAAGTGGTTAGCCGTGATTGAATGAGTTTATCAAGAGACACAAGAATCCACCAAAATTACTAAGAGCACCATGTCCACCAAAAATACCTGGCTAATTAATATACTAGGGAATGCTGATACAGTATCACAATTACTAGACACCTTACAATTGGTAGAAGCATGTTCATAGGTAGCTAGCTCCATTTTAGTCATTCAACAAGTAGGTTCACTTTAGCCATTAGCAATAAACTAACTAGGGTAGAGTTATAGAAAATTATAAGACAGTGAAAGGTCCCAAAGGATAAAACTTATGGGCACTAAAATGAAGCATTTTTAGGATATTACCAAGAAACCAATTCTAAACTCCAAAATTAACCCACAAGGGGAAAACAAATGAGTAAGAAGGTTTTGAAATATAGTTATCCAAAGCAAAATAAATTAAGCTGAATATGGCTTGAAATAACTCAATTTGAGAATACTATAGCCTCCTTAACATACAGAGTTGATAAAGTATCCTGAAACACATATCCCAGATAAAAACCTCTTAAGACACACAGGAACTTGAGTAATTACTCTATCAAATGAAATTAATATCTAAAGCATATTGTTATCAAATAGATAACTTCAAAATTTAAAAGTGAACAATTCCAATTCCAGTCACAATAGAACAACTGGCATTGGCATTGGGCTTACTATTCCACCTTAAACAATTATAAATATGTGAATCAATCACTTAAAATAATTACACAACAGACATCCCAGGTCTGTGACCCTTGAGAGAAAAGACACATGAGATGAGCTCCAAACTGCAGCACAGAAAAGTAGCTTGAACAAAAAAGCACTGTTCTTGCTGGATAGAGGAAACAAGTATCAGAGTTAAGGGCTGCTGAGGCAACAGATACTTTTGGGATAATATACTGGAGAAAGATGAGCTATGTAGAGAAGGATCTCCAGACATCTGCAGAGATGTCTGTTTGAGTCTTTGGGCCATTACTAACCTGCATATATTCAGGGCAAGACTCCAGGAGGCATGGTGGAGAATAGCTACTGGGGATTGGGAGGTGAATGAAGGACCCAGAGATCACTTAATGCTGAGAGACACTGAAGTTCTAATTATCTAGAATAAGTGGCTTTACTGAACTCCACCTGCATTCAGCTGAGACCCCAGAAAGACCACACTTTAAAAGTAGTGAGCCCGCCCTGATGGCCTAATGGTTAAATTTCTGCATGCTCTGCCTTGGTGGCCCAGGTTAGTTCCTGGGTGTGGAACCACACCACTCATCTATCAGTAGGCATGCTGTGGTGGTGCTTCACATAGAAGAACCAGAAGAATTTAAAACCAGACATAACTATGGGCTGGGGCTTTGGGGAGGAAAAAGGAAGAAGATTGGCAACAGATGTTAGCTTAGGGTGAATCTTCTCCTGCAAAAGAAAAATGTAAAAGTAGTAATATTTTGACTCTAGACTAAGAACTACACTAGACCTACCCAAATACAAGCTTCAACAGGATAAAACTTCTCAGCCAGGAAACTGCTACCAGAAAAAACTCAACACTCTAATAAAGATCACAAAATATAGGCTCTCAACAATGTAGCATTTATAGTGTCTAGTATAAAACCAAAATTAGTAGGCATGTAAAGAAACAGGAAAATGTGACACATAATCAAGAGAAAACTGTATGTAGGAAAACAACCAAAGATGACATAAATATTGGAATTAACAAATATTTTAAGATATTAGAAAATGTATTCAAAGATTTAAGGAAAAATATGGACATAATAAATAAAGAGGAACAAAGAGTTTGTATAAATTACCTCAAGTCACCCAATCAGTAACTAGCAACACCAGGTTTCAGACCCAGGCCCTTGAATTACAGAGGCCACGCTCATTACAACTAAGCTGGCCTAACCACAACTACTTGCATTGCTCTACCTTATATCAAAAGAAAACTGACTACTTAGTACACTAAACTGAGACATTATGTTGAGTTATCCTCCCAGACTGTTAACCAAACTGTAGGTTCTTGCACTCCTTTCTAATACCTGAAAGTTAACACACTCCAAGCATTATCCGTACATTTTCTAGCATGACACCATAACTTGACTTTTTTTCCAGTAAAAGAGAATTTGTCTGACAGTCATTTTAATGAACTAATCTAAGCCTCTGTTACTCCTACCTAATTAATAAATAAAATAACTTACGGCCTAAATTCAGTAGTTTCCATAACAATCATTTTACACAATATCAGATAGTTGTGATCTTACAGAGGCTACTTTCTATGAAGAGGTTGAAATACAAAATAGAAGCTTATCAGAACCAAACATTTAGAGACACATTTAAGGAGAATATGACAAGACTTTTAAAAAGACACATTAATGGTTTTCTCTACAGGAATTTTCAAATTATGAGGGCATCAAAATGTAAAAAGTACTACATTCAATTCCTAAAATTTTAGAAACTTCTCCCTCTTTAATTATGAGATTTTTTAAAAATGTTAATATTCAAAGGGAACACAGAACATCTACTATTTCCCTGCTCTCCTGAAACCTTTCTTTCCTATGGCTAATAGTGATAAGTACTTCTCATTTCATATATTTCTCTTTCATTATTTACATCGACAGTCTTACAAATTCCAGAAATGTCAGAGATAGACATAGGCATTTAACATAAGCTTTGTGGATGCCCGAGAATTATAAATAACTCTGCCTGCTTGGACCCTCTAGCAGAATGGAGGATGACCCTCCAGATGGAGCCCTTCCCAGACGGATGACAGCTTTGGCTGATATTTCTGTCTTTTTGCATCCCCTGCACTTTGTTTTCTTAATCTTTTATGAATAGTTCTGTGGACAGAGGGAACCATGGCCATAGTACCATGAAAGAATATGAGCAATCTGGAGAAAGAAAACAAAGTGAAGGATGAAGAAAGCATGAACTAAGAAAAGTCAAAATGACTCTTTGCAGGGTATGCAGCCACTATGTTCCAAGGCAGAATCCAACCCTTTTGAGTCCGTTGTGTCTAATGTATCACATCTAGATATCTTGCTGTCAAAGATATCAACTGGGCAAAAACACTGAAGTAATGGTAAAAAAATAGATTGTTTTCTTTTATAATTCCCTTCTATTGTAAATGTTTTTCAACATAAAATATAAACTTCAAAAATAAAACACACGTTTTCTCACAGGTAAAAATTCATGGAGAGTGCTGTCAGCATCATGGCAGAGTGAGCTCTTCCTTTAGTCTCTGTCCCATAAGATACAACAAAAAGGACATTCACAAATCAACAGGGGACATTCACACAACAGACATGTGAGAGATCCACACAGCCATATGTCTGAAGTTGGGGGTGCAAGACTCCCCCAAGAGGCAGAGGAAGGAGGTAAAAAGATCTCCCCCACCCTCACAAGTGGCAATGATCTAGGGTGTGGGACCTCACATGGCAGCTGGTGCATGACTCTGAGAGGAGATGAGAGAAAAGGCAGCCCTCCATGGGAATGCTTGCACTCTTGGAGTTGCCTCACAGCCTGTGGGAATGCTCCACACTGAAGAAGCTAAGCAACTGCAGGGGCATCTAAACCAAGCCAAGCAGCCCAAGCAGGCAGACAGTGAGTGCAGACCGGGAACGCACAGGATTGTGCCAGCAAAATAAAGTGCCTCTCCCTGCTTCTGCCTGGTGCACCACCTTGGCTGGCCAGCTAGAGTAGGGGATCCCTGCCAGAGAGCATATGGGCAAGTGAAGACAGGTCCTGTTGGCACTGTTTCCAACAGACAAGCACATCTGCCAAGAGTCACAGCAGGCTCAGAAAACACAGCTCCTGCCCAACCTAGCGGTAGAAGGTGGAATCTACACAAGATATGACCACCATGTGATGGCAAAAGTCCATGCCATCAAATAGCATGAAGAAGTATATTAACACAACAAACCAGAAGGAAAATGACAAGTACCCAGAAATCAATCCTGAAGACACAAAAATTTACAATCTAAATGACAGAGAATTCAAAATGGTTATCATAAAGACTCAACAAGTTACAAGAAAACTCAGAAAGACAGTTCAATCATGTCAGGAATAAAATTAATGAACAGAGGGAATTCTTTACAAAAGAGACTGAAACTATTAAAAAATCTGAAAGGTTGGAGATGAAAAACACAATGAATGAGATAAAGAAAAATTTGGAGTCCTTGCAAAAGAGTGCTGATATTATGGAGGACAGAATTAGTAATTTAGAGGACAGAAATATAGAAATGCTGCAGATGGAGGAGGAGAGAGAACTGAGACTAAAAAAAAACACATGAAGAGATTCTCCAAGAAATATGACTCAATTAGGCAATGCAACAACGGATTATAGATATTCCAGAGGGAGAAGGGAGGGAGACACGAGCAGAGCTTATTCAAGAAATAATAGCTTCCCAAACATGGGGAAGGAGCTGGAATTACATGTAAATGAAAGTAATAGAACTCCTAATTACATCAATGTAAAAAGACCTTCTCCAAGGCGTATATTAGTAAAAGTGGCAAAAGTCAATGACAAAGAAAAAATATTAAGGGAAGCAAGGCAGAAGAAAATAACCTACAGAGGAACCCATATCAGGCTTTCAGCAGATTTCTAAGCAGAAATCTTCCAAGCTAGGAGAGAATTGAATAATATATTCAAAATACTGAAAGACAAATACTTTCAGCCAAGAATACTCTATCCAGTGAAAATATCCTTCAGATACAAGGGAGAAATAAAAACTTTCCCAGATAAACAAAAGCTGAGGGAGTTCATTGCCACAAAACTCCCTGATAAACAAAAGCTGAGGGGGTTCATTGCCACAAAAGCCCCCTACAAGAAATGATCAAGAAGGGCCTCATAAACAAAAGAAGGAGTTTACAAAGACTTGAGCAAGGAAATAAACAGACAGACAAAATAAGAAAATTGCAGCTTTCTATCAGAACAGGTTAGCCAACACTTAGTTATAACATTAAGGATAAAGGGAAGGAAAGCATCAAAAATAACTATAATCACTTCATTTTAATCACAAACTCACAACACAAAATGGAATAAGTTGTGACAACAATACTTAGGGAAGAGGAAAAGGATTGAAACTGCTTAGACTAAGGAAATAAGAGATTATCAGAAAATGGACTATCTTATCTATGAGATCTTTTATAAAAACCTCACGGTAACCAATAAACAAAAATTCAGAACAGAAACACAAATGACAAATGAAGAGAAAACTGAGAAAATCATCATAGAGAAACACCAAACTGAACTAGCAGTCAGAAATACAAGGGACAAGAAACAAAGGAAATAAAGAACAACCAGAAAACAAATGATAAAATGGCAATATTAAGCCCTAATATATCAATATGAAACTCTAAATGTAAATGGATTGAATTCTCCAATCAAAAGACACAGAGTGGCTGGATGGATTAAAACACAAGACCCAAGAACATGCTGCCTCCTGGAAACACATCAGCTCTAAAGATAAACAAAGTCTCAGAGTGAAGGGATGGAAGATGACACTTGAAGCTAAAGGCAAACAAAAGAAAGCTAGTGTTGCATACTTACATCAGACAAAGTAGACATCAAGGTAAAAAAGGCAATCAGAGACAAAGAGGGGCAGGATATAATGATAAAAGAGATACTCCAAAAGAGGACATAACGCTTATAAATATATATGCACCAAACACTGGAGCACCAAAGTACATAAAGTACTATCATCAGACATAAAAGGAGAAATTAACAGCAATGCAATAATAGTAGGGGACCTGAACACCCCACTTACATCAATGGATAGATCATCCAGACAGAACATCAGAAAGGAAACAGTGGAATTAAATGAAAAACTAGACCAGATGGACTTAATAGATATACATAGAACAGTGCATCCAAGAACAGCAGAATATACACTCTTCTCAAGTGCACATGAAACATTTTCAAAGATAAACCGTATGTTGGGAAACAAGGCAAGCTTATATAAATTTTAAAAGAGTAAATCATATTAAGCATCTTTCCTGATGATAATGCTATGAAACTAGAAATCAACTACAAGAAAAAAGCTGGGAAAGTGACAAATATGTGGCGATAAAACAACATGCTACTGAACGACCAATGGATCAATGAATAAATCAAAGGAGAAATCAAAGAACACCTTGAGACAAATAAAAATGAAAACACATCATACCAACTCATATGGGATGCAGCAAAGGCTGTCCTAAAGGGGAAATCCATAGCAATACAGGCCCACGTTAACAAAGAAGAAAAGTCTCAGGTAAGTAATCTTAAACTATATCTAACAGAACTAGAAAATGAAGAACAAAAAAAATCCCAAAGTCAGCAGGAGGAGGGAAATAATAAAAAGAAGAGCAGAAAGAAATGAAATAGAAACCAAAAAAACAGTAATAAGGCTCAATGAAACAAAAAGCTGGGTCTTTGAGAAGATAAACAGAATTGACAAACCCTTAGCCAGACTTGCTACGCAAAAACGGGAGAGGGCTCAAATAAATAAAATTAGAAGAGGAGAAATTACAAAAGATGCCATAGAAATACAAAGGATTAGAAGAGAATACTGTGAAAAACTACATGCCCAGAAACTGGATAACCTAGAAGAAATGGATAAATTCTTAGACTCATACAACATCCAAAAACAGAATCAAGAAGAAGTAGAGAATCTGACTAGACCAATTACCAGTGAAGAGATTGAAATAGTAATCAAAAACCTCCCAAAAACAAAACTCCAGGACCAGATGGCTTCTCTGGAGAATTCTGTCAAATATTCAAAGAAGGTTTAATAGCTTGTTCAAGAAATGTCCCTCGTGAAGTTGAAAATTAGAGTACATACTTATTTAATCTTAGAAGAAATAAATATTGCTTCATATTTGATCCTAGATTATCTAAGATACTATTGGTTTCATATAATTATACTTTTAAAATAAATATAATGTGTTACTTATGCATCGAAATGAAAATTGATTTTTATGCCTTTTGTAAGAGTTAATATAAATTCACAAACTAGAAAAATTTGTAAAGCCATGTGTTCCTCTTTTGTTATTTGTTTTAAAACATTGATACTGTATATTCGTAAGGCCAGGAGGAAAAGTAGGTGGACAAGAAGAAGAAAATTAAAAAAAATAATAATTTTTGTTACCATAGCTGATCTCTTTATACTTCATCATGACACAGACTTTGATATATTCCATTTATAAAACTTGGACTATGATCTGAGTATATGAATCCTGTAGGTCACTATGAAATTTGATCTTGGCAGGTATTTGTTACCCTCTTCAATGTTAATTATGCAGTTTAGAATCCAATTGTTTTTCTGAGAAGTGTGATTTGAGGTTAATTTCTAGCAAAGTGAAAAAAAAAAAAGACAGCATACTCTCATGGGGAAAGTATAGTTTATAAACCGAAGGAAGCTCATTTACTGTATTTAAATTTCAATTGCCGTAGTTTATGTCAATGCATCTTTATGACATAAACTTTGACCAGCAGGAGGAGTCAAAACGGTTGGTACTCGGTTTAAAATTTTAAAAAGCAACATGCATCTGATGACTTCTGAATATCAAGAGCACCAAAGCTTGGTGCCAGTTGATTGAATTCAGATGTGGTTTCACCTGGAAATCACTGCGGCCTCTTTTAGTTATTAGATGGCTGAGGATGTTGGACTATGAAAATCTTGATATGTATGGAAAGTATGCTATATTTTAAATTTCTTTTTTCTACAATTTATCTCTCCCATACTCTCTCTTCTTCCCTCTGAGTTATAAGAAAAATATATGCTTGTATTTAGTTATTTATTTCAGAAGGATATTTAGTAAAATGTAAAAGTCTGCCTCCCCTATCCTGCTTCTCTCCATTCTACTGTCCAGTGATCTTTAAAAATTGATGTAATCCCATGTATTTCACAGGTGTCAAAAATATTTTTCCTGGTTTGTTCTTTGTCTTTTGACTCTGTTGTGATATAAAATTTTTACTTGTTTGTAGTAAAACATATCAGTCTTTTCCTTTATGGCTTCTGGCCTGGTATGATACTTAGGACAGCCTTCTATGCCTCAAGTTTATCAAATAATGTGCCCATATTTTTTCTGTTATGGTTTTATTGTTTTCAATTTATATCTTTAACCTAGCTAGAATTTCATTTGATTGTTTGTCTTTTCTTCTCCTTTTTTGTTTTGAAAGTCCTGAGGAAAAGATTTGGCTTATTATTTTTTCTTAAATAATTGATGTGCCAGTTGCCCTATCTCCTTTATTTTGCTTTTAAAATATCACAACCTTCTCTCCTTTAAGTTCAAATAAAGAACAAGCTTTTTATGGTCGCTGTTTCAACTCTTCTACTTTTTGATCCTACAACAAATGTTTGTGGTGTCTCAGTAGCATTGATAAACATAGCTCCAGAGAAAATTGTCATAAAAGAAGGAATTTATTGCATTTCAATCTGCTTTTCATCTGAAATAGAATGCTCCTCTGATTTACTTAAAAGTGCAATAAAATGGTTGAGGAAAGCTTTTGATGGAGAATTTGTTAACAACTGAATTTTTATAAAGCCGTAAAATGGCAGGTTCTTGGTTATAGGAAAATCCTTTTGTCCATTTGGAAGACAAAGTAAAGCATACGGTTTCAGAACTCAATTAATTTTAAACCAACCATAACACTGAAGCTAAACTAGGAATACACGTTTCATTAAAATTTTAGCTACATCCTGAGTCCTAGACTCTTGCCCATAGACCAGATGATGAGGGGAAAGCAATCTTCTGTCTTGGCTTTGTATGTGGACACTTGGAGAAGCCAATCACCCCTCTATGCTACAAACTGACTGGCACAATCACCTATAGTTATTTCACAGAATAAAATATCCTTTTGTTGTTCCTATTCTAATCCCCCTTCCTGCCCCTTTACTTGTAAACTTCTGATGGAAATGATAGGAGCTAAGATGATTGTCTCAGGGACCAAGGACCACATAATTTGTAGTTGTGATAAATTTGGTCACAGAGAAATAAATAGGTCAAAAATAAATCACCGCCTATTGTAACTAATGGATTCTGTCAAAATTGAGGACTAATAAGTTAGAAACTTCAAGCAGCATGATGCCGTTAGAGATGTGGAATAGTTTAATGGTTAAAAGCACATGTTCTGATGTCCAACTCCTTCAGTTCCAATTTTGGCCCTATTGCTTGACAGCTCTGTGTTACTTATTATTTATTGGCAACCATGTACTATTTAGTCTCATTGGCTCTCAGTTTCTTCATCTGTAAAAATAGGTTTGTGAGGATAAATTAATACAGGTAAAGCATGTAGCATTCAATAAACGCTGGTTAACATTCTTTTAACTTTTTGTTCTGTAAGAGGGACATTGTCTTTCAGAATCCATCACTTCAGCGTTCAAAATTGTAAGATAGTAAGATAGTAATTTAGGTAATTGTGTGTCAGGTGACTTAGAAACTGTGGAGAAGAGTTGGACACTGACACTCCCCTTCTATGTCCAGACTTCGGCTTCCTATCTGTGTTCTACTTTGTTGGAAGCAGTTTTCAATTACTAGTAAGGCCTAAGAAGTTTTCCTTTACGGTCTTGTTTGCTTTACACGTGTCTTCCATCCCCACTCAGAATAGATACTACATCATTTTGTAGAAACTACAGGAAAGTATAAAAGAGAAAGTAAAAGTCAAGTACAATTCCATCACCCATAGAAAATCTCATATAAGATTTAATATTTACTTCCATGCTTTTCTTCTTAAGATTCAAAGCTATTTTCCCATATTTTTATATGTTCATAAAAATATTTCTAATTGTTGCACAATATTCTTTTATATTTCAACTTTAATTTATCCAACCATTTAGATATACCTATATATCTATATAACTATAGCTATTTATTTCTTAGTTTTTCTTGCTACAAATAATGCTGGTAACATCTCCTTTTTTTGCATCTTTGATTGTTTCCCAAGGAGAGATTTCTGAAAACAGACTCTCCTCTGAGGGTATAATATTACTGAGGACTTTGGTACATACTGCTGAAGTATTTCACAGAAAGTTTGTGCCTATTTATAGTCCCACCAGCTGCATTGCAGCTGCATTCAGGATACCGTTTTTTAAAGATTTTATTTTTCCTTTTTCTCCCCAAAGCCCCCCGGTACATAGTTGCATATATTTTTTGGCTGTGGGTCCTTCTAGTTGTGGCACGTGGAATGCCACCTCAGCATGGCTTGATGAGCGGTGCCACCTCCGCGCCCAGGATCCAAACCATGGAAACCCCAGGCCTCCGAAGCAGAGCACGTGAACTTAACCACTAGACGGGGCCAGCCCCAGGATAATGTTTTTTAATCTTTGCCATTTTGATAGGTAAAAATGTCGTCTATTCTTGTTTTATTTGCATGTCTTTGTTTAATAATCTTTGATTTTTTCCACGTGTTCTTTCTTAAGAATCCATTCATATGTCTTTTTAATTAAAGATACACCTTGTCACTATTTTTAAATCTACTATCAGTTTGTGAGACTTAACCATCAAAATAAGTAAATTATTATTTGTATTTGTGCAGCTACATGTACTTAATCTTATAGATTGCAATTTGTCTCTAACACAACTATGGCATCTGAATTAAGATAAATGCAAATTTCATTTGGGACTATTTTAAACCTACTTGCATCCTGTTTCACCTTTTTTAGGTGCCCATCTTTGAGGTTCTGTTTGTGTGGATGCTTGTACCTGATTATACACCATCTCTTAAGAAGTCCTACCTAGGCCTACTTTTGTATGTATTTCTTTGAACTGAGGCATTTCTTGACAACTTACCTCATCAAATTCTACCTGCCTGTCACACTAATCTCTCAGGGCTGAAGGATGTATTGTTCTCTAACCAGATCACAATGTATGAGCAGACTTCCTCTCCTAGATAGGGTAAATTGTTAGCATATTAAGGAGTGGTTTAACATCAAAAATTTACAACATAGTATATGGCAAGTTAGAAGAGAATTTTTAGGGAGACAGGTGTTCTGACACACTCAGATAAGACTAGACTACCAGGTAGATATTAGCATCCTACATAGCTACAGAGTGAACCTTCAGTTGCTTTTAATTTACAATTTTCAAGGTGAGATACGGTTTTCCATTGATTCATGCATCTGTTAGAAAATGCATAAATCTTCAAATGTTGGCATGTTAACCATCTTGGATCTCAAATACTAGGAATCACCTGGCTTTGACAGAGTTAAAAAGAATAGTAACGAACACTCTAAAAGAGCTAGAAAGTTCCAAAGAAGGGCAATTTAAATGATTGAGATTCTTAAACTCTGCAAGATGATGGAATAGAAATATTGAGCCAGATAAAAACAATTTGTCTGAAAGGTCAAATGCTGATGAACGAGAAAGATCAAAGTTTATACAATGATAAAAATTGAAAAGAATTAACAGGGAGATTTGTTAAAACTCTCAGTATTAGAATTGTGGGACACTTATCATACTTACCAATCCTAATTCTAAAGAATTATGAGAGGAAGTGTGTAGCACAGTATAGTTAATAAAATTTGAGAATTTAGATAAATCTAGAGATAAAAGACCCATAAAGGGATAGAAACTGTCAGTGAGTGGGTCATGTCTTCCTTCAGGCTGTCTTTACTGATGATTCCATAAGGGGTGTTTTCTCTCACTTCCTTACTGATCTTTCCCCCTCCTGTATCAATAGAATGATACTGGGTGCTATTGCATGAGGTTTGCTTAGGTCCAGTGTGGTACCCCTTATAATCTACGTTAAATCAGTGGTCATCAATAAATATGTATTAACCATAAAATAATCAAATTTGGTTGCAAAATTTGACTGCTTATGATAATTTAGGAAACCATTGATTCTAAAAGAGTAATGATTTCACAGAATTTGAAGGCATTTTGGAGGTTTTCTTAGAGTAGGAAAAAAAAGCTATCATGCTTTATGTGCAGTTTGCTGCAATTTTACCACTTAAACTACATATATCTGAAGATGGCTTCCATATTCAACAGGCTATGAAATAAATTGCCTTTTCTGGGTAGTAATACAGAATAGTGTAAAGGTCACTGTCATGTTTCAGACTTTTGACAACGTTCATTGTGCTATAAATAACTGTGGCTAGCATTTTTATTTCATGAAACCAAAGTTACATAAATAGGATTTTAAGACGTAAGGTATGTGGTAGATGAATTATATTGAAAACATGTACACACCATATTGCTATAGGTCTCTTTAATTAAAGTCTTTTTGGAGGTTTCTGTTAAAGCTAAAGCTAATATCTCTTAGCCTCTCTATTTATTGAAATCTGAGTTAGAGTTTAGTGTTTATGGGATAAGCAAATCATGTGGAAGTGGTCATAGAAATGTGTGCAGTCTTATCTGTTTTGGGCTGTTCCCAAATGCAGAAACTCCGCTTAACAATAATCCCTTCACATTATTCTTGATGTAGTTTTCCTTTTTGTATAACATACTAATTTTTTTTATAGCAAGTACAGAGAGAGTCATTGTTGACAAGGTGTAACAGCAACGCAAACATCTTGTTGGCCAGCCCAGCTTGGCTTTGACCGCTTCACCGAGAAAGGACAAAGTGTGATCAAGATACCAATATTAAGTGTGAGTACAAAATCTCATTTAAGACACACAACAAAGAACTCCAGAACCTTATCTAGGTTCTGTCTTTAAATTCTATTTCTAAAAAAGCTCTCATTTTAACTTGTTCAAAAATTATCTTATTAGTTGATCCACTCATCACGATTACAGAGTGATCACTGTACATGAACATAACCTGGTGCTATGGTAGATTCAAGGTGATTGGAACATGGTTCCTGGCTTTAAGGAACCTATGATCCAGTAAGGGAGATAGACAAATACGCAAAAACATATACTGTAAGCAGGCCTAAAAGAAGCAAAAGTTTTTATGTGCATTCATAGGAAGGAGTGATGAACCATGAAGGAGAAATTAGGCAAGTATTCACAAAGGAAGTGGAATTTAGAAATGGCCCCCAACTATAAGCAGAGCTAGTGGCTGGGTGGAGGGCATTCATGAGTGATGTGAAAGCATGACTGAAGTCAGTTAAAAAATAGTGAGTGGGTCTTGATTTCTAAATCAAAGGTGCATGCATTCATTCATTCATGCAACAAATAATTAATGAATGCCTAGTTCTGAGGCCATATTCTACTAGGTACCAGGTGTATAGTGGTGAACAAAATAGACTTTGTCTGTGCTCTATGGGGCAAATTACTACCTGGCGAGGAGGCAGACAGTGAACAGTAAACAAGCCATCAACATATTGTTTCAACTTGTAATAGGTCCTACAAAGACATAAGCAAAGGATGGAGGGGGAAAATAAATAACAAGGGAGGTGCACTTCAGATAAGCAGAAATCTCTTAGGGGGAGATATTTAACTTCAGACCTGAAAGATGAAAAGTAGCCAGAGAAGGAAAGAAGAGGCTGAGAGGGCAAAGAATGTTCCAAATAGAGAAAATGGCATGTGCAGGACCCCTGAAGGGATACAGAACTTCTGTTTGAGAAACTTAAAGAAAGTGAGTGGGACTGAAGGGTAGCGAGGGAGGAAAGTGGAATGAGCTGTGAGACCGGAGAAGCACACGGGAAATGAAATCAATGCAAGAGCTTATCAGTTGCAGGAAGATGTTTGGTTGCTATTTGAAATGTGATGGGAAGCATGAAAGAATTAAACAAATGTAACATGATCTGGTTTATTACTCTGGATACCGTGTGGGAAACTAAATGTACAGAAATAAAGAATAGAAGTGAGGAAAATTGATGAGAGGCTATTGTAGTAGTCTTGGTGAGAAATGATGGTGGTTTAGAGTAGAGCAGCTGCAGATGAGATAGAAGTTTATGGAGTCGAGACATATTTACCAGGATTTGCTAGTGGCCAAAGAAACATAAGCCTGTTAAGGCAGGTTAGGGACTGAGCATGAAGAAGTCTGTGATTCAGCTTCACATCACATGTCTCTGGAAGCTTTCTCTGACCTCTTCCATTTGGGGCAAGTGTCCCCTCTACAGTGCTCTCATAACACCCAGGGGACATCTAGCATTATACTTTTCACATTCTAATGTAATTACCTGTTTATGTGTTTGTTTTCTAAACAGATAGCAAGTACTTTGAGGGCACAGACCATATTCATCATTGTCACTTCTCACTCATAGATCTCGAATAATAATATGTTTAAGGAAGAAGTTCAGGTTGAACTTGGCAATATTATTTCGTTTTCTGAGAAGACAATATTAGAGGAAAAGAACCAGTGGAACAAGCAGATTCAAGTGATAACAATTTAAAAGGCACTGTTTTAAAGAATGAGCCAGTAAATTAGTCTATATATTAATCTGTAAAAAGTATAGAATTACTTGAGCTTGTAATGTTTCAGCCATTTAACATGCCAAACAAAATGACTTTAATTTTAGATGTATTTCAGAGTGTTCGAATCAAATAATATTTTATCAAAATCTTTTTACTCACTCATCTAAATATTAGATGATTTGATTGAAGTCCTATAAGTTTGGGGTTTTACACAAATTAATTTTCAGTCCATGGATAATTTGGAGTAGGAAGACATTAGAGAGGCAGAAGACCTGGTTTATATCCATTTGTCACCATTAACCGGGGTATCAGTTCATCTCTATGGGTCTCCTTTATCATTTCTAATATCATAAGACAGAGTCTAATGTGCTCTCCTGGCCATATAGGCATGTGTTTAGGGGGAATGGAAGAGGAACTCGACTTCAAGTACTTCACAATCTACCTGGGAGTATGCTTCAGACACTCAAGGAAGTTTGAATTCCTTAAGTATAGTCTCTTGAATGGGAAAATTTTCAAGGCCTTATAAAAAGAGCTCTCATTTTACCAACAGGAGTGATGCATGTGGAGTGAAGTGTATCTGAGGGAGATTTAGGGAAAAAAAGGAAAGAAACAGGATCAGTTTTAAAGTATTTATAATGATGTGGATGGGAAACATGATCAGTTTCCTGCTGTAAAAAAAATATTTAGCAAAAAAGCAGCATAGGTATTTGCATTAGAAATTCCCACTGTACCCCACTACCCACATCCTCTTCTAGTGAAAATTGCCCATTTCCAAGCTCTGTTTCTCGGGGGTCACATTTTATACCACATGGTCCTTCATCTTTGCTTTTTCTTCCTATAGAGAGAAGCAGAGATGCCCTGAGAGAGCAATCTTGTGTGGTTGGTTCCTGGAGCTGCTTTAGATTTAGTTCCTCAACGTAGTATAGTTCCAGGTCTGGTCTACATATAGTCTCAAAATAAATTCCCATCTTCTTGAGGCAGATTGAATTAGCCTCCATTCCTTGCCTCCAAAAGAGCAAAACTAAAAATAGTGTTGATCAGGTATGTATGAGAAAATGAAAACGCGTTGTAAAAAAAGAATTAGAGAGAAAGAAATCTGTTTCCAGTTAGGTTCAAGGATGGCTCCAACTTATTTTTCTTTTATGAGTGGGCCATCTCTAGGGATGAAAACTTTCTTAGAGCTCTTACTGCAGCTTCCAAGTGTTGTATATTGTTCCAGATCTTGCCCTAGATTTCTGGATGCTGAAGCTGGTGGTGTACAAGAACCACTCTGGGAAGCCTGCTGCAAGTATTGATTCCAGGGCCCAGCCCCTGAGGATTCTGCAGGAAGTTTGGGGTACACCTGGGCACTTGTAATTTTAACAAGCCCCACAGGTGATTTGGACACACAGCTAGGTTTCAAAACCCTGCTCGAAAACCTCAAGCCGGTTTGACTTGGAGATGCACATATATCTCAAAATGTTATGCCTCTCTGCTAAGATGTCCCTCTGTTCTCTGCCCCCAAATTAAAAACAAAGGAAGATTTATTTTTGTTTCTCTGTCTACCCTGCTGACAATAACACAATACTATTTTGAGTCTTCAAAACTGGTCTTACCCGGCTTTGCTTCCTATGGAAGGAAGAAATAAGTGATTTATTATTTTGGAAAACTTAAATTGAAATTCTAGGGACAGCCTGGTATCAGAAAGGCCCATGTGAATTTTTCCCTTTGGGAACGGTGGAACAGCAGAACTTCTATTTCTACTTTCTTTCCTTCTGACTCTTCAGGAGGAACAGAAATGATGAACAATAGGGACATTTGGTGCTTGAAGTTCTTATTTTAAAAATATTTGCTGTTCTGTCTCACCATTTTGGACATATCAAAATACACCTAAGCACAGAACATTGCTAAATCACAGGACTATATAGACTGGAATTACTACAAATTCCTGGTCTCCGTCCTTGGTTATGTTCTAATATTTCTTCTGTTATTACTTATTATTATTTTATCTTCAAATTATTTCTTCATTCTCCCCAACTATCATAACTAATCACAATCTTGTCTAGGGTGACCAATATCCTGGTTTATCCAAGACTGAGGGTTCCAGGACATGGACTTTGAGTACTAAAGCCAGACAATTTCCAAGCAAACTGGAACAAGTTGGTCACCCTAGTTTCATCAGACCCACTCTTTGAACTGCATTTTCCTTACTTTCAATGAAAGGCATAATTTCTTACTTCACAGAGAAAACAGAGGCTGTCAGGTGGAAAATTTCTCAACTTCCTACCCAATCCACTAAAAAGTATCTGGCCACGGACCTGGCTGCATTAGTTATCTTCTCTTTCTGCTTTGTCTTCTACATCTTCATATCTATTAACCCTGTCCCCTAAGCACAGTGTTAAAGGAAAATTTGCTGAGTCCAAGCATGCTCTTAAGAAAGTCTCCCTACTCGACTCTGAGCTTGATAGAGCCTTTCTCCCAAGCCCACACTTTTGTAACACATAACAGTGGATGGCCAGACCCAAGGCAGGCTTTCTAATATTCTCCTCATCCTTAGAATTCCTTCTAATATGGCATAAACTACCTCTCCACCCTCGTATGTAGCCCCTCTGCTTTCAATTAGGGAAAACTGACTGAACGGCATTTCCTGAGTGAGATTTCTCTCTCTTGACTGGCAAGCAGATAAACCAGCTTTGTTTTTTATGCCCGGCAGCCTTTTATTCTTTAACAAGATAAGCGTGCTCAAGTATTTCCCATCTTAAACATAAAACTCACTCTTCCTAACTTTAGATCTCCTTGGCTATCTCTTACCCTGTCTCTCTCTTTCCTTCCTGGTTATTCAGTTTGAAAAAGAAATGTATTTTTGCTCTCTTCACTTTCTTCATAAATTCCAGTGTGTCTTTGTCTCTTCGGTGTATTCCAATGAACCTGCTCTTGTCTGATCACCAATGATTTTGTTGCTAAATTTTATGGGATGTGTTTCATTCTATCTATGACTTAAAAATAGTTGCATTAAAAAAATAAACTATAGTCACTTATAAATAATAATATAAAATCACCCATAATTCTTCCATGCAGAACTAAAAAATTATTCTCTGTGGCTTCTGTCATTACTTGCAACTTTAAAAATTATTTAAAATTCTTAAAAACTATTCTAGCTGTATTCACAATCCTCAGGAAGTTCCTTCTCCGTCTTCTTTGATAAACCTTCATCCTGTACCCCAAATACACTCAAATATTGATGTTTCCAGCTTCGTATCCTCCTCTCACTATTTCATTTACTCTATAGATTCTCCCTGGCTGAGTTCCCTTTTTTCCAGCTCCATAGCTGCATCTACAACCTATATTCTAAGGCCTGTCAAATCTCTCTCTAGATACCCAGTTCCATGTGAATTTTCTACAAGTACCACAATCTCAACATTGATTTTTATCATCTCCCAATTACCCCAGCCCAGACCAATTTTATCATCTCCCAGATTCTCCATCCCAAACATCTTATATTGATGACACAACCATCAACCCAGTTACTTGGTTATTACCTTTGATTTCTCCTCCTCATTCTCATATCTAGCCAGTCACCAACTCTTGCCTATTAAATCTCCTTCGCATTTCTTAAATCCATCTCTTTCTTTCTACCTGTGCTACTACTCTCTGGGAATGGGCTCTTAACCTTTTAAAACTTAATTTGGGCAGTAGTCTACTGAATGGAGTCTTTGCCTCTAGGCTTGGCCTCCTTCAGTCAGTTCTCCACCCTCTGCCAAAGTGATCTTTCCAAAAATCTTTCTGAAAATTGTGGTTAAGATTGTGGGTTCTTGAATGAGACAGATCTGGATTTATAGCCAGTTCTAACACCTACTAGCTGTGACCTTGGGCAAGTTACTTAACCTTTCCAAGCCTCAGTTTCCTCATTGGTACCTTGGGATTTACCTATATCAGAGCATTGCCTTAAGAATTAAGTGAGTCATCTATTTAGCACAGCACCTCACAAATAAATAGTGCTCAATATTTGGCTGCTGCTATTATCATGGTTCTTCTTCTTGTTCTCGTTGATACATACTATAACTCTTCCTCATTGAATTTCTTCAGTGTTTCTCTACTGAGTTTAAGATAAAGTCTTAACCCTTTGAGTGATATAGAAGGCCTTTTATGATGGTGCCTTGGTTGGCCTCTCCAATCTCACTTCCTGCCGTTTCTCTTTCTCACTCTATCCTCCAAGCATAGTGAATTATTTACAGTTTTTCCAAAAGTACTCTTTCTTTCTTTTCTTTTGTACATTCTTTAATATTTCTTGATTTTGACTGTTTGTGTAGCTAAATCCAATGCATTCTTCAACATTCAGTTCCACTTAATCTTTCCTCAAGAACTTTCCCTCCCACCACTCTTTTCACAATCTGGATCGAGTGTCCTGTTTGCCCTCCTAATTTTCTGTGCACACATTACTCTATAACACCATGTTATTCAGCATTTTATAATTATCTTCTCTAATATGAAGTGAGCGTCTTGCAGGCACCAATAGTGTCTTTTTGTCTTTATCTTTGTATTACCAATTTCCAAGCCAGTATCTGGCTAATAGGTGGCATTCAAATGTTGAACGGTATGAAGGTTTTGAGTATTCATAGTGATAGTGACCCAGGATGGAGATGATATAATGCATAAAATAGTTAATTAATGACAATTTAAAAATAAAGAGATAATAAAATGCCTACATGAGTATTTTATATGAGAAGTTATATAGTACCTCTGTGTAACTGTAAGTTATAGTTCAGTACTGTATAACTTACATAAAAAGTTCTATAGAGGTTGAAAACTTGTTCTTTGGAAAATTTCAAGGAAAGGGTAATATTTGAACTGTATTTGAAGTTCTATAATTTGATCAGGTAAAAGTAATAGAAGTAGATTTTTAGGCAAGGGGCACTATGGGGGCAAAGGAAGGAAGAGATACTAACTCTAACATACGGAATGTTCCTTGTGTGCTAAGCACCAAGTTGACCTGAGACTGTGGTATTCGTTAGCTTGTCTTTTCATTTAATTCTCTCACTAACTCTTTGAGGTGAATAGTTGAGGATACTAAAAGGTCAAAAGTTTGGAGTAAATTTGTAAAGTTCACAAAGCTGTCACATGGTGAAGATAGTATTAGAATTCAGTTCTGCCTTACTCTGAAGGATTACTTTCTCCACCATCGGCTGATGTGCCACAAGTAGAATGAAAATATGAGATTGAAATAACAAAAGTAAACCTGGATCTAGATTATGACAGGCCTTCAAAGTCACGCAGAGGAAGCATTTGAGCATTCTCTATTGGATAACTATAACATTCTTTCAGCTGACCATTTGGTGGAATTGAAGAGGTTATACCCAAACCAAGAGTTGTTGGCAAAAATATACAGCAAGCTCACTACTACTGTTCTTTCCTGAAACCATGGCAGGCAATACTAGTGCTAGCTATAGAAATATGCTACTTCTTACTGGGCCTGGAAATAGTCTCAAAACCATTATTAACGGATATTCATTGGAAATTTTTGGTTGATCCATAGCCATTCTGTCTTCCTACCATCACTCCAATTTCCTTTGGGAAATTACCTTGCCACCATTTTGAGAAAGCTGAGTGAAACTATAAAACAAGGTAAAGCACCCTCATATATGGAGCATGAAGAGATAGTTCTGTCAGATCTCACTGTCTCAATAGGACCAAGAACTGAGTATGTGACCTAAGCTTGACTAGACAAAGACATTCTTTCCAAAGAGTTAGAATCTTGAGCAGAGTTATTCAGAATTGAAAAAACAAAACAGAACTGTACATTCCTTCCAGAGAAGAAACCCTGATGAGGCAGTAGGGAGTTACTGATCTCTCTTTTATTTCTAAGCATCTTCTCTAGCCTTCCCACCTTCCCATCAGAATAGTGAACTTCCCAATAATATTATTCCAATAAACCTGTTTTTCTGTTTTGGCACAAATTAGCTAGAGTCATTTTCTGTGACTTGAGACCAAAAAAAATGATACTCAATACTATTTTTATTCAGTCAGAGTTGGCACATGATTTAAAAACTAACAGGCCCACGGGTCAGCCTGGTGGCCTAGTGGTTAAATTCGCACACTCTGCTTTGGCGGCCTGGGCTTCACAGGTTTGGATCCCGGGTGCAGGCCTACGCACTGCTCGTCAAGCATGCTATGGTGGGATCTCACATGTAAAATAGAGGAAGATTGGCACAGATGTTAGCTCAGGGGCAATCTTCCTCACCAAAAACAACAACAAAACGCAGCAGCCCTATGATTTAATACCAATGGCACATGATTTAAATATAATAGGATTTAAATATGGGAAATATGCTATGATATTTTATACTGTGTCAACTTGGCAAAGCTGGAACGATATTTCCCAGAACTCCTTTCTCCACAGGGTTCTAAGTTAGAGTTGGCCAAAAGGGACATTTTTGTGAGACTTGGAAGGTGGAAGTGAAGCAGGAGCCTTTATGAGCTGAAGGTCTTCCTGGTCACTAATGGTGAGAGAATGTTGCAAATGTGTCCTGACTCCTTTGTTCATATCCAGATCTTCTTCACAAATGCCATCCCTCAACAGTAGAGACTCCAGACTCCCAAAGAAATGCAGAGTTAAGAGCCTTCTATCCTCTATTCTACCATCTTTCCTTGTAGTCCCATTCTATCAGCTGGATATACCTGATCTTCTGAATTCCTTGGAAAACTGCAATTTGTCCACTCACTCCAGTGCTTCAGAAAGGCCCCTTTCTCTAATCCTCCAACTTTTCCTTTTAGTCTGTCATTTCTTCAACTTCAACAATTGCATAGAGTCTTATTCCTATAATAAATCTCTTATTCCACAATAGTCGCAGAGGTTCTCCTTCCATGATTGAACTCTGATTGCCAGAATTGTTGGTACCAGAATTGATCTCAGCATAACAGAACTTTAAAGATGGTCATCTATAATTGGCTCCCTGATCTGATTAGATTTTAAGACATTAATGGTCTTGCTGCCAGTAGCACAGGGGACACTGGCAGTTCATGACATGTAGTGGCAAAATTGGTTTCACCTGTAATCAAATGTCTATAGAAGGCAAGGCTTTGGGTCACCAAGTAGTTGCTGCTGTAGAATACTTTAATTAAAATGAATATAATGGTGTTGATTTGTTGCTTCTACACGTGTTGGAAACTGTGGAGAATGAAAATGAGTTCAGAGTTTTTAGCAAGGTCTAGGTTATGGATTAGAAAGCTTCTATGACTGCTCTTAGAGAAACCCATATTTCCTACAAAATTTCTTAAAGTCAAACCCAAAGTCTAATTTGCAGAGTAGCTGAATTACAATTCAACCCAAACTTTCAGGGTTTCTTATATTAGAATTAAGGCATTGACTGGGAATGAGTAGGGCATCATTGACGATGCAGAGGAACATGAACCTTTGCATTTTATTGAGCCTCATTTGCCAGTAGAAGCATCTTTCCGCCCAAGTCTAAGGAAATTAGTCTCTCCTTGCCTGAAGAACTTAATTGTCCTGGGCTGAGGAACTTGATTTTCAGGGGAATGCTGATCCCCTCCTTGACATACCTCACCACCTCCCCTTGCTTCTGGATCTATGACAAGACTCAGGTTCTGGGATGCTTCTAGAGACCAGATAGACATGGTTATGACGTGACAAAAAGCACTGTACACACCAAAAGAATTATATTTATATAATTTATATTCATATTAATGGAAACCTGGGGAATATGTATGGAAATGGATTGGATCTGGGTGAGAGAATGTGATGTTGTGTCAGTTTGAATGTATTAAAATTGGTTCACTAAGCAAAGATTCTGTATTCAGTGTGTTTTAAGCAGCTAAGTGGTTCTAACTTTCGGCTTGGTTTGTTGACCAAAATGAAGTTGAATTGCCAGAACTCCCTTGATATACTAGAGAGGACAGTATCAAAAGGCTTAGGGATATTTCAAATTTGGGATAGATTTATCTTGTAAGAACTGCTCACTTACCCATATATATGTCCAAAGGACGTTTCCTTTATTAAGGCCTTGAGAAATACATTGGTGAAAGAAGTACTGTCATCTTTGAAAGCCCTGTAGTGGCTGTTCTCTACAGGCCAGGAATGATGGTAAGCAGTGCTGCCATCAAAATAGGATGCCTGAATTCAACAGGGATCATAGGATCTCAAGGGGGTGGGGGCCAAGTGGCATCACTTAACTGATTGAGATAACGTGGGTAGAATTACTATAATGAGCAGCACAGCTGAAGCAGT
Source organism: Equus caballus (assembly GCF_041296265.1). Lineage (NCBI taxonomy): Eukaryota > Metazoa > Chordata > Mammalia > Perissodactyla > Equidae > Equus > Equus caballus. The sequence continues at coordinate 50,039,084 of NC_091692.1, forward strand.
AATCAGAATGATTTCACCCACAGACACCTTTGTCTTTAGCTGGTTGATCATGGTGTCCCAAGAACTGAAATATATGGGCAGTTTGCTGAAGTCTTACTTGATCTGTAGAAATGGAAAAATTCTAAGTCTGGGGAACAGAAGTTTGACTTGAATCACCTAAATAGGGAATCAGTTTCAATTCTTGAGCCAGTGCATACTTCTAGGGTGTTCTATGCCCAGGTCTTAGTTTATAAGGTTGACTGAGTGAAGACACAGAGGGGTCAATGCCATTGAAAGAAAAGTTGAATGTTACTCATAGTTCTCCTAGAAACAAGAGACACAGATGGCCAGGCAGGGCCACAGGAAGAGCACCAAGTTTTGATCAGGAAGCAGAAGGAGGAGTGAGTGATAGGTTTCAGCTGGAGCCTTTATTGGGGTTTCTGTGGAAAGGCAAGGAAGGGCCAGGGTAAACGGTTTAGGATTGTCTAGTTTGGATAATTTCAGCAGGCTCTAAGCTGTAGGAGTGGTGCCTAAGTGCCTGGTATCTGGACCTGGGATGGTTAAGGTAGAGGAATATTGCCTCCTGGGGTGTACAGGCCAGATAGAGGAGGTATGGCTCTGGATCAGTTAGTTTGCTTATCAAAGGCATGCTCTCGGGTGAGCCTTTTGTTATCTTTAAAAATTGGCTACCCCTAGGAGGGGCAGTCACTCTCTAGCCAGAAAGGTTTTTTAAGATGTCAAAACATCATAATGTAAAGAAAATGAAAAAAAATACGATACACACAGGGCACCTTGGATAAGTAGAGCTAGGTTTCTTCAAGAAAGGATACGGCAATGCCAAAAACTCATCCGGTATATTTTTCTCTAACCTTCCCCAAAAGGATCTGTGGCCATTTACAAGGGTGACAGTGCATTAAGAAAGGGAAAATTATTACACAATTCAGGGATTACTTAACACTGGGTCTGAACTGCCAGTAATTCCTAGAGACATAGAATGCCACTGTGATCAACCAATCAGAGGACAGGCTTTTGGAGATGAGAATATTAATGATGTTTGGACTGGGTTTGTCACACAGGGGCACAACTGGGTCCCCAAACCCGTATGGTTATTTTCCTGGTCCAGAATGCCTAACTGGAATAGACACACTAAAAAGTTGGCGGAATACCCATATTGGTTCCTTGACCCATGAATTGAGAGTCTTTATGGTGAGAAGGGCCAAGAGAAAAGCCCCTAGAATAGCCTTTATCTACAAATATAGTAAACCAAAAGCAATATCTCATTCCTGGAAGGGTTTCAAGATTAGTGCCACCATCAAAAACTTAAGAAGGTAGGAATGATGATTTCTAATAAATTCCCAATCAACTCTCCTATTTGACCTGTGCAGAAGAAGACAGATATTTCAGAATGACTTAATCAGGTGGTAAATCCAATTGTAGCTGCTGTTGAAAATGTGGTTTCTTCACTGGAGCAGATCAAAACATCTCCTATCATATAGTTATTTATTCGTTGAATGTTTTTGTTTTCCTACACGTACTAGAGACCACCACAAACTGCTTTCATTTGGCATGGCCAGCAGGATACATTTCCCTTCCTACTTCAGGGCTATAGCAACTTTCCAGCTCTCTGTCATGATGTAGTTTGCAGGGACCTTAGTTGTCTCTGCATTTCACAGAACATCCCACTCCTCCACCGTATTGATGTTATGTGATCCTTGTGCTTGGTGAGCAAAAAGTAGTAACTACTACAGACACCTTGGTAGGACATATGTAAATCAGAGGGTAGTAAATAAATTCCACAAAGATTAAAAGGCCTGTGGCTCAGGAAATTCTATGGTTACAGTGGCCTGGGATACGTCAAGATATATCCTTCCAAGATGAAGGACAACTCGCTATATCTGGCTCCTCCCACCATGGAGAAAAAGGTTCAATGTCTCTGTCTCATAGGCACCTTTATCTTACATAGATAACGTGTATCTCATTTATTGAGTAACTTGAAAGGCACAAATTTTGAGTGGGGCCCAGAAGAAAGTTAAGGCTGGGACCATATAACCTGGCAGATCTAATGGTACTTGAAATGTCTGTGGCAAACAGAAATGTTTTATGGAAGTTTTATCAGGACCCTATAGGTAAGTCACAGTGCAAACACTTAGCGTTTTGGTGTATACCATGCCATCCTCTTCAGATAACAACTCTCTTATCTGAGAAACTTCCAGCTAGTTACTAGGTCCCAGAGTCTGAACTACCATCATGGGTCACCAAGTTGTCACGTAACCTGATTTGCCCATCACGAATCAGATGTTGTCTGACCCATTAAGCGATAAATTTGGGCATGCAGAGCTTCAGTCCATCATTAAGTGGAAGTGGTATGTATGTGATTAGGCTTGAGCAGGTCCTGAAAGCACAAGTGAGTTGCATCTGCAGGTGACACAGATCGTCAAGGTGCCTACTCCTTCTATAGTTTCTCCTTTCTTTCAACGCAAACTTATGGCCTCCTGGGTGGTTCATTTTGACCAATCCACTGAGAAAAAATATTTCTGGGCCTGGATTACAGATGGTTCTGCATAATATATGGACACTACCTGAAATGACTAACGGTTTAGTTTAGAAAAAAACATGATTGGAAAATTGGTGATAAGGAGGTCACACAAGATGAATGTTTCCAAATGGGCATAGAATGTGAAGATATTTGTGTTCCATGTGAATGCTCAGTAAAGAGCATTCTTAACAGAGGAGACTCTTAATAACCAGGTGGTCAAGACCACTTATTCTGTGGATGTCAGTCAGTCTCTTTCACCAGTTACCCTGTTTTTGCCCAGTAGATGCTTGAATAAAATGGTCATGGGTCCAACAAAGTGGATTTCTACTCTCTAAGGCCAATCTGGATAGAACCACTGCTGAGTGCCAAACCTGCCAACAGCAGGGGCCAACACTTAGTTCCAATATGGCATTATTTCCCAGGAAGATCTGCCAGTACCTATTGGCAGATTGATGTGTGGATCACTTCCATCATAAAAGGGCAGTGATTTTTTTCCCCCCTTGGAATAGAAATTCTGAATATGCATTTGCTTCCACTACCCAAAATGCTTCTTCAAAAACCACCATCCATGAGCTTTCAGATGCCTTTCTCACTGTTATGTTAATTCACACAGCATTGCTTTTGACATGGGAACTAATTTTACAGGAAGTGAAATAGTGGATTGACCCACGCTTATGGAATTTACTGATCTTATCATGTTCCCCATAACCCTGAGGCAGCAGACCTGATAGATGGATTAAATGGGTTTTTTTGAATGCTTAGTTATATCACTAGCTAGGTGGCTAGGGTAATGTCCTCCAGGCTATAGAATATGCTATATTTCAGTATGGTGCTATTTCTTCCAAAGCTAGGATTCCCAGGTTCATGAATGAAGTATTGGAAATGAGAATAGCTTTTCTCACTATTATATTTAACAATCTAATAAGTTGTTATTAAGAGCAGAAATAATTCTAACAGTACATGCATCAAAATTAGTGGCAGCACTCTTGGTACTTGGGATATAGAAGAATATAAAACATGGTTTCTGACTTCAAGGAACTCACAGTCCTTGAGGGAACACACACACACACACACACTCACACATACATTATTCCAATGGATGAGAGTTATTCATGGAGTGATAAGGAAGCACAGGTTGGGGTGGGAGCAGAGAAGGCCTCCCAGAAAAGTGATATTTGAATTAATTCTTCAAGGACATGCACATATAAATAAAATTGGCCTGATTCCTACCTGAGTTTCAGTTTCTCCAAAAGCCAACCATGACACAGGATTTGGATACAGGTAATTTATTTGGGAGGTAATTCCAGGAAGTACAAGTGAGAGAGTGGAGAAAAATGAGACAAGAATGGGAAAAAAAGCCAATAAAGGGTCTATTAAGGAGCAAATTAGTATGGGCAACTGAGACTCAGTCCCATTGGTGACTCTCTGAGAACCCATCTGGCCAGAGGGGCCAGGGCATTTATCCATGACTTCCATCTCTTCCTGGTTGAGTATTGCCCCTGGGAACTTTATCTCCAATGTACTTCCTGGTTTCACCTGTGTGCAGTGGAACAAGCTCTGTGGTAGAGGAGAAAGCCCTCAGGGAGAATAAAAGAGGCATGTGCTGGGAACGATCTACAGGTAAACTGAGGCAAGCCTAATGGATGCGGGGTAGGGCATCAATCTGCATCTACTACAATTCCCATCTTCTGTGGGTAGTCTTATCCCTCCCTATTATTTCCTTAAATTCTCAGACTTACATTCTTATGCTTTGGGTTCGTTCTGAGTTCCTAACTCCAGTGAACTATCTCATTGTAGCTGTTTTTTCCTACTGTTTTGTGCCAACCCCATATGAAACAGTCATTTATCTTTGATTTCCTCTGAAAAGTTATAGGAAGCATTTTTATAGGGTGTGTTTTGATGGATATGTGTGTGCAGCAAAATATTCAGAAGATGAAGTTAATGGGAGAGTTTTCATCTTTACAATAAAAATATCTTAAAATTTACTATTACACATTCTTGGTCTTGAAAAGTCCTAGGTTAGCAATCCTGGGCTAGGTTCCTTAAGAGTTGAGCCTGAGACAGGGATTCTTGGACAATGATTTTCTAGGGAGTGGCTCCAGTGTAATCTGTAAGGGAATGAAGAAAGCAGGATTGGACAAGGGGAAAAGTTAGTCATAAACTTGGATTCACCTGATTCCATAGTGACCTCTGGAAGGAAAAAGACACTACAGTATCATCCTTGCTGGGGATAAGGGACCAGGCTTTTTGTACCTCTATGTTAGTCACTGGCTGCAGGCTACCTCTGGGAGGAAGGTATAACTTCTCAGGGATTTCTGGACTAAGAACTTCTGTTGTTAACAGGCAATTTTCAGAAGAAAGGTGCAGCTGTGAGCTCTTAGCAGTCAATGCTCAAGAAGCTGGGGGATGAGTGCACCTATACTTGCTTATCAAAGGGGATGTGGGTGGGACACCAACAACCTCTACTATGGCCGCTCTGCTGTGACAATTTCTCACTGGACAGGCTCCTCCATCAGCTCTGGCTTTCTGCAATAGTGCTCATCTCCATTTTTCTCTCAAGACTCCCTTGCTTCTCCACTTTCTGGCCAGCCTTATTGCTTCTAAATATAAATCGACTTTTGATACTATACAAAACAATTGACTCCCAACATTCTTCTAAAATAAGTCCTTCCTTTGCCTACCCAAAGTCTTGGAAAAGTGCTGAGCTAGACAAGGGGCTACTTGCTTGACTCACTCTGGTTCTTGTTTAGCTTCATAGAAAAGCTCACAGAAATCTTAAAATTTTAGCTTCTATTGTCCCTTACCCATTTCTGTATGTGGAGCTATAGTTTACGACTGAAATGAATGCCTGCATTAACTGAAGAGTCTACAGTCAGTTTGATTTTTAAAAAAACAATGACTTTGTCTCTACAAAAGATGAATAGCAACTACATGAGGAGACAATTTGCTTTTGGTGGATAAGGCAGCATGTGTAAAGATGTATAGATGTGACCACGGTAAGCTTAGGAAAAATGCAAATAGTTCAGTTTGGTTTCAACTCAAATCGTGGAAGAATCATGTGAAATGAACTGCAGAGGGAGGTAGGTGTGGGTCATAGCTTTTATGGCCTAATATGTGATGCCAAGGAGTTTAGACCTTGGCCTGACAATGTGATGCCATATTCAGATTGGCATTTAAGAAACCGTTCTCTCTCTTCCCCATGGAGGAAGTTTCTACAAAAACTTGAAAAATAATGACATTTCCAAATGAAGATTATGACAATAGAGATGAAGGCAACAGTAAATTTAGATGACTTTTAAAAAGTAGAAAGGAGAGGACCAGATAATGGATAGGTTACAAATAAGGGAAGTAAGTACCCAGGAAAGATTACCAGCTTCTGGGCTTGCATATTATCATTTTGCTAATTTTCTCTCTCTTCCCCTATTCTTTTTATTTATACCCTCTCAATAAAACAAAAATGGTATTACACTCTACATATTGTCTTGTAGCCTATCATCTCATGAGCATCTTTCATTATAATAATCTTGATATAAAATATAAACTTAAATAAGTGCTCAGTGTTTCATTGTACAGGTGTAGAATAATTTTTAAATCTATTATTGACATTTAGATTGTTTTCTGTCTTTAAATATTACAAACCATGTTGTTATAAGTAGCTTTAAAACCAAACATTTATTCATGTTCTTACTTACTATTTTAGGATATTTCTAGGAAAGGAATTGCTGAATTTTTAAGGCTTATGATAGATATTGCCAAATTGTTCTCTAGAGGGTTTATGTCTCAAGATACTCACAAAACCACCTACCCTTTGATTTGAAGTGTCTTGGAAATTCTACCCTGTGAGAGAAGCTTTCTCAGAAAGGTAAGTTCTTATGGCATAAATTTAAATGTTTTGATGGCTAATTTTACTTTTGCTTAATTACTAGATATTTGGGGCACTTAGAGATCTTCATGGTTCTGGCGAGAAATATTGTCCGTTTCAATCTGGTATACAGCTATTGGTCTTCCTTTTGGGAAAGCAGGAAATAATCTCAAAATCAACTTCAAAGTTTATTTCTATGGCATTTATTAATCAATTGATAATTAGTAAATGTGTTTCTCCACCTATTCAGTAACTCAACAAATATTTATTGAAAGCTCCTACTTATTCTAGATAATGTGGATAAGACTTCCCCCTCACTTAGGTAGTTTAGATTCATCCAGTTATCATGATGACAATGATGATAATAACAGGACCTGACATGATGTGGTGCTTCCTGTGAGTCAAACACTGGTTCTCTAAGTAACCCTGTGAAGCAAGTATTATTATTATCTTCATGAAACAGACAAAAAGGGAAAATAAGATATTTCAATGAAACATGATACGCATTAAATTGTTATAAGTCACAAGGTGCAGTAAGAGTACATTGGAGGGGCTCCCAATCAGTCTTAGCAGAGTCTTTCTAGAGGAGTTGGTATCTAAATTGAGACATTAAGGCTGAAGAGAAGTTAGCATATATACTCTTGAAGCTTTTATATTTTTAAAAACATTTCAGAGACCTCATATTTGCTTTAAGTAGTGTTCTACCTTGAGGAAATCTTGCCTTGTCATGTGGCATAGGGTATGATTCTTGAGACTTCTTTCTGAGAGTTTACTCATTATTTCCACTCCTGTTTTATATTCAATCCCTGGACTTCTGCATTCTCGCCCTATCCTTCTACTAGAAGAGTATAAGTCAAGGTTACCAAAGACTTTCTAACTGAAAAATTCAACATTAATTTTTTTGACCCCTTTCACCCATTTTTGCCTATTCAACAACCTCCACCTCCAGCAACCATCATTCTGTTCTCTGCGAGCCTTTCTTTTCTTTTTTAGATTCCACATATAAGTGACATCGTGATGTATTTGTCTTTCTCCGCCTGACTTATTTCACTTAGCATAATGACCTCAAAGTCCATCCATGTTGTTGCAAATGGCAAGATTTCATTCTTTTTATGGCTGAATAATATTCCACTGTGTGTGTGTGTGTGTGTGTGTGTGTGTGTGTGTGTATACATAATGTTTTCTTTATCCATTTGTAGATCAACGGGCACTTAGATTGTTTCCATATCTTGGCTATTGTAAATTATGCTCCAATAAACATGGGGGTGCAGATATCTTTTTGAGTTAGTATTTTCATTTTCTTCAAATAAATACTCAGAAGTGGAATTGCTGTCACTGTTAATTTTTTAGTCCTTGTATTATTTGGCATCTTTGAGAAATTTAAAACCATTCACTATTCCTTCCCATTTGAAAGTCTTTACTATCCATTTAATCATCTAAACCAGAAACCTGGCAAACATCCTATAAAATTTACTTTCCCTCACTCGTCTCGTCTATAAACTCTTGTCTTGTTCCCTTGCCTTTGCATATTTACCTTTCCCACTGGACAAACCTATGCACCCTATTTGCTGTAATTTCTAAGCCAACCTCAATTGACTATCACAAGCTCCAGCCTTTTATTGTGAATAGGGTTTAGAATTATGACTCATACCCAAGATTTGGGGAAAATCACACATTTGACGTACTTCTATATAGTTTTAGAACACTTTACTCTAGTTGTACCTAAAAACTGGTTAATCAGAGATAAACTACATTTTCAGTCCTCATTAACTCCTCTTGTGTTGATTCATCTGGTTAATTCTACTGGCTTATAGGAATACTTGTGTTGGGGTCCTTTTTCCAGCAGACCAACACTATCTATTTAACTTCGGGATAGATACTCAAGATTTGGAAGGATTAATTTCTTCATATATAAATTTGGGGCTATAGTAATACCTACCTCATAAGATTGTTTTGAGGATTAAATGAGTTAATGCATATAAAATACCTAACAGTGGCACTCATGGTATAATTACTCAAGACTACTAGCTAATATTATTATCATTATTATTACTGTTATTATAATTACTATTACCCTATTTGTCTGAGAACTCTGTTCTGAGCCTCAGTTTTCATGACTTTGATCCTCCTAGGACTATAGTCTCTGCATAACCTCTATTCACTATCCAGTAAGAGCAAAACCTTTGGAAATATGGCTGCAGCCTGGTTGACTCTCAAATTGTAGCTTTGGCTTGGAGCCATTACTACATTGTCATACCTGCAGATTGAACTTCAAGATTGACCAAAACATTCCTAAACCTATAACACCTTGGGATATTTGGGCTTCAGTTCAGTTTCTACAGCTTAGTTAGTACCCATCTAGAGCTATGCTCTGAGCCCACACTTCTCACCTTGATGAACTGATTCTCTCTAGTCTCCACTTGGACTTCCTTTCTTAAGGGATGAGTTGCTACCTGTCTTTTGTATATCTGATGCACAAATACGTCTCGAGCAAAATATAAGATGATTATAGAGGACAAAGTAGAGAGCTATTTCTTCTATGTGGAGGAAACTGAGAAGGATTCAAGGAAAGGAGTCATTTAATATGGCTCTTAAAAACGGGATGGAATCTCAGTTTGAGATGATGGTACTATAGAGAAGATTTCAGAGATGGGTAGCAGCAGGAGTAAAATGTTGGCGGCAACAAAATGAGGTGACGGGTGATGGCCCTGTTTCCTGAATTGCTACCATTTGTACTTAATGTGGCCATTCCTGCTGAAATCCATGCTATTGGAACAGGACTTGTCTCCTGTCTACTCCCCAACTGATTCCAAGCTAAAATGAACTCAAAGATAAGATTAAAACCTATCCAACTTCATCCAGCTCCTGTGACTATGTACCTACCCAATCAAAGGAGTATTGAAACTTGGAAACGTGCCCTTTGTTTTTATGGGCTAAGTGTCTTCAATTTTTCCTCCCTATTTTCTCATGATTTTGTTCTCACATCACTGTCAGCATCTCTCTTATTTAGTGGGCTATAGAGTGGTATGGGGCATAGTGAAGAGAGTATTGAGCTGCAATTGAAAAGATAGGGATATTGCTCTGGTTCAGATTAGACAAGTACTTTATATCTCAGGTCAGGGGTTGGTAAGCTATGGCCTGTAGCCAAAATCTGGCCTGGCTCCTATTTTTATTTGACCTTTGAGCTAAGAACAGTTCGTACATCTTAAACTGGTTGAAAAAAGATCAAAAGAAGAATAATATTCCATGACTCATGAAAACCATATAAAATTCAAGTTTCAGGGTTCATCAATAAAGTTTTATTGGAACACAGCATAGTCATTTGTTTACATATTGTCTAAGGTTGCTTTCATGCTAAAATAGCAAAGTTGTAACAGAAAGAGTACAGCGTACAAAACCTAAAATATTTACTATCTAGCTCTAAAATTACAGACTACGTTTGCTGATCTTTGTCTTAGGTCTTCAGTTTCCTTCATGAGATATATTACACCTGGACAGGCATTTCATGAATGCTATCTTCTTTCTCCTTTCATTTATAAAAAGGAATTGACTTTAAAAGATATAAAGCCTGTTTTAAGCACTACTGAACATCCAAGCCAGAATGTAGCCAAGCTGTGAAAAAGTCCAATTGTGCAATTTTTTTAAAAGCCTCCTCACCATTGTAGGGGAGGAAGACATTTCCTCTACCTGCTCTGTGTTCTTGTGGCCAGAGAACGAATTAAATTCACATGAGACAGAATAACAGGAGAAAATTCAACAAAGCTTTATAACGTGTATACATGGGAGAGGCTCAGGCAACCTGAGCAACTTGCCAAAATGGCTGAAACCACCACCTTAAATATCATCTTCAGCTAAAGGCAAAGGAGGATGATGGGGGTGGGGGGTGGAAGTCGATCATGGGATCATGTAGCACATAAGTACAGTAAACAAGAGTCAGGTTATTATGCAGACTTAAGTCCTTGCCTTCTACATTGGTAAGAGTTCCTAGAGGTAAGGTCATCCCTCCTTCCTGGTACAGAGAGGGAGGCACCTTTACAGATGGAGATTTCCTTTACAATGTAAATATCTCTTAACAAAGGGTAAGTAAATTCTACTTTTCAGAGTTTCTTTCCTGTCTGCAGTTTTTTAAAAGTAACCAGCCCAGAATAATCCTCATGCCAAAGAGACATATCTTGGGGTGGCCAATTCCAGTCCCCCACACCATCTACTATAAGGTATACAGGCACAGAAACTTGCTGTAATGAAAGAAGTAACTGTCAGTAAGAATGGAATAAGGGTCCCCACACTTTGCCAGCAGAAGAGCCCCACTGGGGTGTGGGATGGTTGTTGAGGGTGGAGATGGTGTCATCAACAACTTAATTGTTGTTCTTCAGCATCTGAAAAGGAATCCTTGAAGGTTTGTTTCTTGGAGCAGTAAAAGTTGTCCTGACAGCCTCAGTCAACTTTAATCTTTAACTAAGCACTAGGATAATAATCTCTGAATGACTGAATTAGGCACCCTGGGTCCGTTCTCTGATCTAAACACAATTGAATCAGATTTGTCTTTTAAAACTGAGACTTTAGAAACAAAGCAAAATAATTAGAAATAAAAACCAAGGAAAAGAGTAGGACACAATGTGTATGTCCCCACTAAGTAGCTTTATATATCTGTCTTCTTCATTAGACTGAGGTCACTCTCTAAGGATCTTCATAATTCAGTTCTGGCTCTCCAGTGCCTTATATACAGCACCTGATGATTAAATACAAGGAGAAGAAAATGAAAAAAAGGAAGAAAAATTTAGAGATAAAGAAAGCAAAACACTTTTTTCAAAAGCAGAGAAAAATTGAATGTATATATCAACGTATGAGCAATAGTGTTGACATGTTTCTAGCTTGAAAAAAATGAAAATTTCTTTCTCTGTTGACATAACTGATTACATTGAGAATGTTGGTTCAAATCCAGTTTCCAATGTCCTTTCTGCTACATTCTATTCTCTTTTGACTTGTAGTGCTGTCTTCTTGAGTCTATTTCTGTAAATCAGATATTCTCTACTGCCTGTGTAGCTTAATAGATGACTGTTGTCATCTATTTTTTGAGAGCTACTGTGTGCGACACATTTCCAGTCTCATTGTATTTAATCCTCACAGCAATCCTGAAAAGCACCTTGCAGATTAGGGCAATGAGACAGAAAGAAAATAAGAACTCTCCCAAAGAAGGAAAAAGAATGGAATATATCTAATTCTACAGCCCAGATACCCAGGTGAGAGACATCTTAACGGATGGTGTTCTTGACCAGATTTTTTTGTGAGAGGATAGAGCTTCAGGGGAATTATTTAATGACTAAGGTCCCAGCCCTTAGAAAGAAAGTGTCTCTAAATATTTCCTATTTTTTCCTTCACTCTCATCCTGCAGTGATGATTAGTCAGATCAGAGGAAATGCCTGCCACTCTGATTGGTGTCCCACATAGAGAAGCATTTACTTCTGCCCTGAAACTGAAGGAAGGTCTCTGGAGCAATCAGATCTGCATTGGCGATCAGTGAAGAAAGGCTTCAGGACTGGTTCATTGTGATTTCCTAGTCAGGGACACAGGGGAGCTATTGTATACTGACATAATTTTAAAGGAACCATAAAACCAAAGAAAATTAATATTCCATGAAAGGGAGGAAACTCATTAAATATCAACTAGACAAGTCATCTTTTTTTTTTTTGATGCCTTATACCACTATTATAAGCATTACCAGTGATGTGCTAAAACCAATTTAAAGATTAGTGAAACTTCTAAGTTTTAAAATAAACCAGGTTGGGTGTCTGAAAGTAACTGAGCTATTTGGGCCAGTTTAAAACATTTTTCTGCTGTACTTTCCTATGGAGATAATCTAAGTGCAACATTACAACATTTCTGCTATAGGCAAAATCCTGTTGACTTCAGTGGGCTTTTGGATTAATAGAGCCACCAAGGAAAATGAAGTGCTAATTTAAGTCCCCTTATCTACTCTCACATGGATACCAACAGCCTGTGGGAAAACACACAGAAATATTAATTGGCATGCTGCTATGTCATAGCTTGTTTCTAGACTAAGAAAAAGGCAGTTCTATTTACTTAGAATGATATATTTTACTATCAATAAAGTTACAATGTGACTTACTAATTTTCTGGTAAGAGAAAATTACTTGGCAGAAATTTTTTTCTGCAAAGGGTTATCAGATATGGAAATAGTATGGTTAGTAAAACCAAACAGCAAACATGAATAAAGTATATATTTCATTTTAAAAATTAGACAACTTTTATAAGATTACTACAGATGTGATATCACTATTTTTCTTTAAAAGATTATATTCACTGTGTAGGCTGAGAATTTACCCTCCATAAATGTGTAAATCTCCCTCTCTCTTTCTGTGTGTGTTGGGTGGGGGCGGGGGCGGGTACAATCTACCTGGTTTTCTATTGGAGAAAGTGTACATTAATTCTTCTGTTATAGAAAAGCAAAGATTATTATTCAAGAGGACAGGAAACTTCCAAACCAATCACACAGGGAGAAAGGTACATTTTAACAAAGAGCTGTTCTAGTTGGCAAGATAATGACCTATTATTATGAGACAAATGCTTAGCAGCATTTGTGTTCAGCTCCACTTTTACCCATGTCAATGCGTGCCTCAGTGTACTTCCTTCTGGAAGAAAACTGTTCAGATGCCATCTTCCTGTTATGGAAGGCTAGTGGGGGAATGGGTACTTTCTTGGCGATGCCCCACTAGCATTTAATAATTGGTAGTTGAGTTGGGAAATAAACTCATATATATTTGACTTCCAAACTTTAAATAAACCATTGGGTTAAATGAGTAAGAAATTAAAGGTAGAAAAATAGAAGAATTCACCATTTTATTTGATAAGTGTATACAAATTCTATTAAACTGCTAAAAATATATGACACCCTTTCACTTTCACCAGGGTCTCAACTAAATTCTCCACATCATTTTATGAAGGATGCTGGATTTTCATAAGTTTGTACTTTAGAAAACACAGCCTTCCTTCTGGAAGCAAACATATACAGATTTCTATCCCAAAGAGTCCTATGAAACATAATTGTACACTTCAAAAGAGTGAATTTTATAGTATGTGAATTATGTCTCAATTAAAAAAATAAGAAATAGGAAGTAGAAGGAAAATATGAGACCATCTTTTTAGCAGATATGCTGTTACAGGCTTAATTGTGTCCCTTCAAATTCATATGTTGAAGTCCTAACCCCTAGTATGGAGATGGGACCTCTAAAGAGGTAGTTAATGCAAAATGAGATCATATTGGTAGGCCCAGTCCAACATGGATTAGGTGTCCTTATTAGAAGAAGAGGTTAGGACACAGACAGACACAGAGAGACAACCATGTGAAGACAGTGGAAGAAGTTAGCCATCAATAAACCAAAGAGAGAGGCCCTCAGAAGAAACCAACCCTGCCGTAGGTTGATCTCGAACTTCTAGCCTCCAGAGCTGTCAAGAAATAAATTTCTGTCATTTAAGCCGCCCAGTCCGTTGTATTTGTTATGGCAGCCCTCAAAAATGAGTATGTATGCTATCTTCATTTTAGTAGTGTTAGCTTGATATAATGCAGCATATATGTTTATGGTAGGTAGCCTAAGGTGTCAGAAATCACTGCCCTCCTCTTTTTCAGGTGTTTTATTTGTTTACATCTGTTCAAATAATGCCATTAAGATGGCAGCCACTTGTTTAACTTCTAATATCCTTATTGTATTGTTCTTAATATACTTGCAATAATTTCTTTAGTGATTTCCTTTTCTTTGTAATTAGATTTAATGATTAGATTTTACTGTAAGCTTGAATGATCTATTTAAATGGTTCATTGTTTCCTACTCATTCTCATCTTTTAAATTGCTCTGATAAGCAATAAACCAAAGATGTTGGGAGTATAATATTAGCATTTGAAAATAGCCTAGTGACTCTTTACCCTCCTCCTCCCCTATACACAAACACCACTTTTGGGAATGGTTCCACCAAGCTTGAATGGTTTTCAACAGCCTCGGTTTGGGCTTGCTTAATTAAGAGTGGAAAAGAAACTGAGGTCTCCTGAAAAAAATATAACGTTTACTTAGGGAGATTTTCTAGAATTTGTCATATGCTGGTTTCTTTAAAGCAAAGTCAACTGAAAGGGTTAGATTAAGGTTCTCTTCTTTGAGAAGACAATATGCAGGCCTGATCTTCAGGACTTTACCTTTACTTATTTCCTATATAAGTTTTTAAAAAATCAAGAAGTATGCTAACCAGCTGTTCTCAGAATTTTTTCAGATCTTTTTCTCAGTGTGCGACTTTGAGACATGTTGGCAGGAGAAGAAGATGTGAATATTCAAGTGAACTTTCCTAAAGGGGAAATAAGATCCACTTAAAAATTTAAAAAATTGCTTTAATATAACTTTTTCCCTGCTAGAGAGTGCAAATGCATTAGGTGGGAGCAAATCCTCACTGTACAGTCATGTGCCACATAACAACATTTTAGTCAATAATGTATTGCATATACAGCTGTGGTCCCATAAGATTAGTACCATATAGCCCAGGTGTGTAGTTGGCTATATCATCTAGGTTTGTGTAAGTTCACTCTGTGATGTTCACACAACAACAAAGTCACCTAACAACACATTTCTCAGAACACATCCCCATCTTTAAGTGATGCATGACTGTAACAGCTGTTTATGGGGGATTGACAAATATTCACGTTTTCCTCTTTTATTTCTATAGTAAATATTTCTTCTCTATCTTATAAATATAGGCATTACCTATGCACTGGGAATGTAGGTGGGGAGAAATATAGAAAACAACTAGGCTTATGAGCAGCTTACAGTTTAGTAGGGAAGATGGACATTAAACCAATAGTGGCACAAATAAATCACATACAGTATGACATAAATGATTAATTATCAGTTTGATGAAGGCCTAAGGGAGAGAAACAAGGAACTGAGAGAGTGAAATAATGGAATTCATCCTTGTCTGTGTGGCCAGTAATGCCAGTAAGACTTCCCAAGATTGGCAAGGAAGACAGAGCCTAAATCGTGCAGTTCCATGTTAAAGATTTGGGCCTCTATCAGAAGAAGAATGAAAAAACATAAAAGGGCTTTAAACAAAAGGGGGTGTCGTGATCAGAATTGCATTTTTAAAAGATTGTTGCAACAGCCCTGCAGAAAATGGATTGATTGGGAGCAAGAGGAGAGGTAGGGAGCAAGTGAGCTGGCTTTCATAGTAGTCTATGCTGGAGAGGATGGCAACTCCAACATAGGTATTGACAGTGGGGAATGTGGCAAAGGCAGCAGATTCTGAAGTACTTAAGAAGTAGAATTGATAGGACTTAGGACAATGTGAGGGGTAAGAAGTAAAGATAAATCAAGGATGCAACCACAATTTCTGGTTTGAATAACTGGATGAATGAGGGTGCCATTTTTTGAATTAAAATGTATATTGGCTGTGCGTTGTAGGCGTTAAAACAGTATATGTAGGTTGAATGATGTGAGCATGATGGCATAATGAGCTCTTCCCTTGACCTCTTCCCTCTAGATACAACCAAAAGGACATTCATACACCAACAGAGGACATATATGCATCACAACAGATGTCTGAGAGACCCACGCAGCCACACGCTTGAAGATGGTGGTGGAGCTGGATCCTCTGGAGGAAGTGGAAGTTGATCTCCAGAAGCTCCATGGAGAGAGATGGGCCATGGTGGTGGCAAGTGCACAGGTGAAAAGGGCACCCCATCCCCGCCTGGTACTCGAGCCCCAGAATCGTCCAGAGCACAGTGCAGTGAGCATTGTAGTAGCAGCAGGGAAAGTCTGCAGCCCCAGGATCGCCCAGTTCACAGTGTGGAGAATGTGGCAGCAGTGAAGGGGAAAGTGCACAGGAGAGAGAGGTGCCCCATCCACGCCCAGCACTCCAGCCTTAGGATCAGCCGGAGTATGGCCCAGAGAGCTTGGCAGTGGGAGCAGGGAAAGTGCTCAAACCCAGAATCATCTGGAGCATGGTGCAGAGAGCATGGCAGAGGTGGTGGGGAGAGTGTAGAGGTCAGGAGAGATACCCCATCCTCGTCCAGCACTCCAGCCCCACTATCACTTGGTGCATGGAGTGGTGAGAGAGGGCATGGGGGCTGGAAAAAGGGAAAGTGCACAGTCCTGCAATCGCCCAGAGCTCCAGAGAGCCAAGCATGGGCTGTGGGAAGCACTGGGGAAGGAGGGTAGCCTTCCTCCTGCCCCTCCAGATCTGTCATCAATCTGTCACTCAGAGAGAAAAGCCATCAGTGCCCAGAGCTGGGGAGCCCCTGTTCATGCCAGGCCCAGAATACACAGTGCCTGTTCCCCATGCAGTGGTGGCACGTGGCAGCTGGGACCAGATAAGATCACCATGAGGAAGCAAAATCCAGTCCATCAAGCAATATGTGTAGCTATATTAAATCTCCAGCCAAGAAGGAAAGTGGCAAGTACCCAGAAATCAACCCTGAAGGAACAGAAATCCATAACCTAAAGGCAAAGAATTCAAAACAGCTATCATAAAAAAAACTCAAGTTACAAGAAAAGACACACACACAAAAACCAAATTAATGAATTCAGGAGCTTCTTCACAAAGCAGATTGAAACCATAAAAAAGAACAAATCAGAACTGTTGGAGATGAAAACCACAATGGATGAAATAAAGAAAAATCTGGATCTCACAAAGAACAGAGCTGACAATATGGAGGAGAGAATCAGCCAGTTAGTTAGAGGATAGTCATATATAAATTCTTCAGAGGGAGGAGAATAGAGAACTAAGACTAAGAACAAATGAAGAAGCTATCAGAGAAATATCTGACTCAATCAGGAAAATGCAACATAAGGATTATAAGTATTCCAGAGGGGGAAGAGAAGGACAATGGAGCAGAAGGCTTGTTCAAAGAAATAATAGCTGAGAACTTCCCAAACCTGGGGAGGGAGTTGGAAATCCATGCAAAAGAGGCCTCCAGCTCTCCTAACTTTGTCAATGTAAAAAGACCCACTCCAAGGCATATAGTAGTGAAACTGGCAAAAGCCAAGGACAAAGAAAATATACTAAGGGCAGCAAGGTGGAAGAAAAACTTACAAAGGAACCTCTATCAGAGTTCAGTGAATTTCTCAGCAGAAACCTTACAGGCTAGGAGAGAGTGGAATGATATATTCAAAATCCTGAAAGACAAAAACTTGAAGCCAAGAATACTCTATCCAGTGAAAATCTCCCTCAGATATGACAGAAAAATAAAACCTTTTGCAGATAAACAAAAGCTAAGGGAGTGCATTGCCATAAGACCCCCCCCCCCCAAAAGAAATTCTCAAGAAGGCTGTCATACCTGAAAAAAAAAATAGCAAAAGGGCTACAAAGCCCTGAGCAAGGAGATGAATAGGTAGACAATAATCGGAAAATGGCAGCTCACTATCAGATCAGGTTAGTAAACACTTCACTTTAACATCAAAGATAAAGAAAAGGAAAATACCAAAACAAAAATGACCTCATCATTTTAACCACAAACTCACAAGACAAGATGGAAAAAGATATGACAAAAATAACTTAGAAGGTGAAGAGGAAAGAGATGAAATCAGTATAGTCTAAGGAAATAAGAGGCCATCAGAAAACGGACTATCTCAATTATGAGATTTTTTATATGAACCTAAGGGTAACCACCAGACAAATAATTAGAATAGAAACATTCATGTTAAACAAAGAGAAAAATGAAGAAAACCAACATAGAAAATGACCTGATCAAATCAGTAGCCCAATATAGACAGGACAAGAAAAAGAGTTTATGCAGAAGAAGTGGAAAGTGTGTGATAAGATGGCAATATTAAGCCCTCATATATCAATAATCACTCAAAATGTAAATGGATTGAATTCTCCCATCAAAAGACATAGAGTGCCAGGATGCATTAAAGAACAAGATCCAACAATACGCTGCCTCCAGGGAACACATCTCAGCTCTGGAGACAAACATAGGCTCAGAGTGAATGGATGGAAGACAACACTCAAAGCTAATGGCAAACAAAAGAAAGCAGATGTTGCCACACTTATATCAGACAAAGTAGCTTCAAGATATAACTTGTAAAGGGAGACAGAGAGGGGCAGTATATAACGATAAAAGGGACTCTCCTCCAAGAGGACATAACACTTATAAACATGTATGCACCCAACACAGGAGCACCAAAGTACATGAAACAACTATTAACAAATCTAAAAGGAGATATCAAAGACAACACAGTAATACTAGGGGACTTCAACACCCCTCTTACTTCAATGGATAGATCATCCAGACAAAAATCAACAAGGAGATGGTGGACTTCAATGAAAACCTAGACCAGATGAACTTAATAGATATATAGAGAGCACTCCATCCAAAAACAGCAGAATGCACATTCTTCTCAAGCACACATGGAACATTCTCAGGATAGACCATATATTGGGAAACAAAGCAAACCTCAATAAATTTAAGAAGATTAAAATCACATCTACTATCTTTTCTGACCATAATGCCATGAAACTGGAAATCAACTACAAGAAAAAAGCTGTAAAAAGGAACAAGAATGTGGAGACTAAACAACATGCTACTGAAGAACCAATGGGTCATCAAAGAAATAAAGAGAGAAATAAAAAAATATTTGGAGACAAAGAAGAATGAAAACACACCATACCAACTCTTATGAGACACAGCAAAAGTGATCCTAAGAGGGAAATTTATAGCAGTAAGGCCCATGTTAACAAATAAGAAAAAGCTCAAATAAACCATTTTAAACTACTCATAACAGAATTAGAAAAACAAGAACAAACAAAGCCCAAACTCAGCAGAAGTTGAAATTGAAACAAAAAAGATGGTACAAAGGATCAATGAAACAAGGAGCTGGTTCTCTGACAGGATAAACAAAATTGACAAACAAGACAAAGAAGAAAAGAGAGAAGGCTCAAATAAATGAGTGACTTTCAATGCAATGCCAAGCAGTCTACACACAGGCTCTCACACGCATGTGATGAAGGAAAGCTTTGCTGACCTCACCATGCCAGGAGTTGGAGAGTGAAATTTTCCCAGGAGATCTTCTAACATCCCACTGCTGCTGGGAGAGAATATATATAACACATATTCAAAGAAAGTACACTGTGCAGAAAAGCTCCGGCCTATATCTCTTTAGGATCGACCTAGTAACTTCCTTTACACACATGGCAGTTCATTTCCTTCACTCAGGCTCTCTCTCCCATGTTATGAAAGCATGTTCCTGCTGAACTCAGCTGACTGTAGCTGTGAAGGGATTTATTCCAAGGAAAGATTGAAAACCTTTCTCTACCACTGGGACAGATTATCACTTACTTTCGTACATTGCTGGTACGTGGTTTAGAAAAACTTTTGCTTGTGGCTCTTTATCATCATCTTCATAAGGGACTTTTAATTCAGTGCCAAGCAAGTCTTCACAGAGGCTGTCACAGGCATGTGTTGAGGGGAAACTATTTCAGACCTCACTATGCCAGGAGCTGGAAGTGACATCTTCCCAGGAGAGTATTAAACATTTTACTACAGCAGGGAGATAATATCTATAACCTCTGTTCAAGGAAAGTACACTATGCAGAACAGCCCTGACTTCTAGCTGCTTCATATCTTCTAGGTCAGTGCCTCAACGATTGCCTTTAGTCAGGCTTTTCTCCCATGTCGTGAAAACAGGTTGTTGTTGAACTCAGCTGCCCTTATCTGTGAAGGGACTTCTTCCAAGGAGACAATTAAGTCTTCACTACATTCGGGACAGTTTGTCTGTAACTTTCACTCAAAGAGGTTACACAGTTTGGAAATCTCCTTCTTGTGGCTCTTTAATATCCTCTCCGTAAGTGAATGTTTGCCTTTATTATTTTTTTAATTGAAGTATTATTGGTTTATAACATTAAATAAATTTCAGGTGTACATCTTAATATATTTCCAAGTCTGTGTACATTACATCATGTTCACAACCCAAACACTAATTACAATCCATCGCCATACATGTGCCTAATCACCCCTTTTGCCCTCCTCCCTCTCCACTCCCTCCCTGGTAACCACCAATACAATCTCTGTTGCTGTGTGTTTGTTTGTCATTGTTTGGATATTTGACTTTTTGTCTCAGACATTTCACGTAGCATAATTTCTGCAAGGTCTGTACATGTCACAAATGGCTGGATTCCAGCGTTTCTTATGGCTGAGTAGTATTCCATCGTGTATGTATCTTCTTTACCCATTCATCCCTTGATGGGCATCTATGTTGCTTCCAAGTCTTGGCTATTGTGAATAATGCTGCAATGAACATGGGGTGAATGTATCTTTGTGCACTTGTGTTTTCCAGTTCTTTGGGAAAATACACAGCAGTGTATCATACGGTAGATATAGTTTTAATTTTCTGAGGAATCTCCATACTGTTTTTCATAGTGGCTGCACCAGTTTGCACTCCCACCAGCAACCCTCATGGGTTCCCTTCTGTCTACAACCTCTCCAACACTTATTGTTTCTTGTCTTGTTAATTATAGCCATTTTGATGGGAGTGAGGTGATATCTCATTGTTGTTCTTATTTGCATTTCCATGAAAGTTAATGTTGTTGAACAGTTTTTCAAGTGCCTGTTGGCCATCTGTACATCTTCTTTGAAGAAATCTCTGTTCAGATCCTTTGCCCATTTTTAACTGTCTTTTTAGCTTTTTGTTGCCGAGATGTATGAGTTCTTTCTATATTTTGGATTTTCACCCCTCATCGGATATTTGGTTTGCAAATATCTTCTCCCAATTGCTAGGCTGTCTTTTCATTTTGTTGATGGTTTCCTTTGCTGTGCAGATGCTTTTAGTTTGATGTAGTACCATTTGTTTATGTTTTCTATTGTTTCCCTTACCCAGTCAGACATCATATTTGAAAAAATGCTGCTAAGACAGATGAAGAGTGTATTGCCTATGTTTTCTTCTAGAAGTTTAATGGTTTCAAATCTTACATTCAAGTCTTTAATCCACTTTGAGTTGATTTTTGTCTATGGAGTAAGATAATGGTCTACTTTCATTCTTTTGTATGTGGCTATCTAGTTTTCCCAACACCGTTTATTTAAGAGAATTTACTTTCTCCATTGTACGTTCTTGACTCCCTTGTCGACATTTAGTAGTCCATATATGCATGGGTTCATTTCTGGGCTCTTGATTCTTTTCCACTGATCTGTGTCTGTTTCTGAGCCAGTACCATGCTGTTTTGGTTACTATAGATTTATAGTATATTTTGAAGTCAGAGTTTTCCATATATAATACCACTCACCTACAAATAGTGACAGTTTCACTTCTTCCTTTGTAATTTGGATCCCTTTTATTTCTCGCCTGATTGCTCTGGCTAAGACTTCCAATACTGTGTTAAATAAGAGTGGTGAAAGTGGGCATTCCTGTCTGGTTCCTGTCTTAGAGGGTTAGGTTTCAGTTTTTCTCCATTGAGAATGATATTAGCTGTAGGCTTGTCATATATGGCCTTTATTATTTTGAGATACTTTCCTTCTATGCTGATTTTATTCAAAGTTTTTATCACAAATGGGTGCTGTATCTTGCGAAATGCTCCCGCTGCATCTATTGAGATGATCATGTGATCTTGATTATTCCTTTTGTTAGTGTGGGATATCATGCTTGATTTCCAGATGTTGAACCATTCATGCATCCCTGGTGTAAATCCCACTTGATCATAGTGTATGATCTTTTTAATGTATTGTTGTACTTGATTTGCTGGTATTTTGTTGAGGATTTTTGCATCGATGTTCTTCAGTGATATTGGCTTGTAATTTTCTTTTTTTGGGTTGTCATTGTCTGGTTTTGTATGAGGGTGATGTTGTCTTCAGAGAATGAGTTAGGAAGCTTCCCGTCTTCAATTTTTTGGAAGAGTTTCAGAAGCATAGGTATTAAGTCTTCTTTGAATGTTTGGTAGAATTCACCAGGGAAGCCGTCTGGTCCTGGACTTTTATTTTGGGGAAGGCTTTTCATTACTGTTTCAATCTCCTTACTGATGATCAGTCTATTCAAATTCTCTATTTCTTCTTGATTCAGTTTTGGAAGGTTGTATGCTTCTGAGAATTTGTCCATTTCTTCTAGATTATCCAATTTCTTGGCATATAGGTTTTCATAGTATTCCCTCGTAATCTTTTGCATTTCTGAAGTGTGTATTTTAATTTATTCTCTTTCTGATTTTATTCATTTGAGCCTTCTCTCTATTTTCATTGGTGAGTCTAGCTAAAGTTTTGTCAATTTTGTTTATCTTTTCAGAGAATCAGCTCTTGGTTTCATTGATTTTTTTTCTATTGTTTATTTAGTCTCCATTTCATTTATTTCTTCTCTGATTTTCATTGTTTCCTTCCTTCCACTGATTTTGGACTTTGCTTGTTCTTCTTTTTCCATTTCCTTTAGGTGCACTGTTAGATTGCCTACTTGAGATTTTTCTTGTTTGTTGAGTAGGCCTGTATTGCTATAAACTTATACCTCAGAACTGCTTTGGCTGTATCCCATAGATTTTGGTGTGTTGTATTTTCCTTTTCACTTGTCTCCAGGTATTTTTTGATTTTCCCATTGATTTCTTCATTGACCCAATCGTTGTTCAGTAGCATTTTCTTTAATCTCCACATATTTGAGTATTTTCTGATTTTCATCCCGTAGTTGATTTCTAGTTTCATACCTTGGTGGTCAGAAAAGATTCTTGGTACTACTTCAATCTTCTTAAATTTATTGAGACTTGTTTTGTGGCCCAATATGTAATCAATCCTGGAAAATGTTCCATGTGTCTTTGAAAAGAATGTGTATTCTTCAGTTTTTGGATGGAATGTTCTACGTATATCCATTAAGGCCATCTGGTCTAATGTGTCATTTAAGACCAATGTTTCTTTATTGATCTTCTGTTTGGATGATCTATCCATTGGTGTAAGTGGAGTATAAAATCCCCCTATTATTTTGTTACTATTTCTCCTTTTATGTCCGTTAATAAATTGCTTTATATATTTAGGTGCTCCTGTGTTGGGTGCATAGATATTTACGAGTGTTATGTCCTCTTGTTGGATTGTTCCCTTTATCATTATGTAGTGCCTTTCTTTGTCTCTTGTTACAGTGTTTGTTTTAAAGTTATTTTGTCTGATATAAGTATTGCTAGCCCAGCTTTCTTTTCTTTGCTGTTTGAATGGAGTATCTTTTTCCATCCCTTCACTTTCAGTTTGTGAGTTTCTTTAAGTCTGAAGTGTATCTCTTGTATGCAGCATATATGTGGATCTTGTTTTTATATCCAATAGGCCACCCTATGCCTTTTGATTGGAGTATTTAGTCTATTGACATTTAAACTAGCTATTGATAGATAGGTACTTATTGCCATCTTGTTACTTTTTTCTGGGTGTTTTAGTAGTTCTCCTCTGTTCCTTTCTTTTCTCTTGCTCTCTTCCCTTGTGGTTTGATGGCTTTCTTTAGTATTATGTTGGGGTTCCTTTCGCTTAATTATTTGTGTATTTGTTATAGTTCTCTGGTTTGTGATTACCATGAGGTTCATAGATATTAGTCTACATACATAGCAATTATATTGAGTTGATAGTTTTTTAATTTTATTTATTTATTTTGAAGAAGAAGATTAGGCCTGAGCTAACACCTGCCATCAATCCTCCTCTTTTTTTGCTGAGGAAGATTGGCCCTGAGCTAACATCCGTGCCCATCTTACTCTACTTTATATGTCGAATGCATGCCACAGCATGGCTTGATAAGTGGTGCATATGTCCACACCCAGGATCTGAACTGGGGAACGCCAGGCTACCAAAGCAGAGTGTGTGAACTTACCCACTACACCACTGGAATGGCCCCTTTATGGTCTCTTTAGTCTGACCTCTTTCTAAAAGCTCTACCCTGGCCAGCAGTGGTTAAGTTTGCATGCTCTTCTTTCGTGGCCAAGGGTTTTGCCAGTTTGGATCCTGGGTGCAGACCTAGCACTGCTCATCAAGCCATGCTGAGGCTGTCCCCCACATGCCATAACTGGAATATACATCTATGTAGTGGGAGGATTTGGGGAGAAGAAGGAAAAATAAACGAACGAATGAACAAATAAATCTCTACCCTTTGGGCTGGTCCTGTGGCCAAGTGGTTGATTTTGCATGCTCCACTTTGGTGGCCTGGGGTTTCACCTGTCGGGTCCTGGGTGCAGACATGACACTGCTCATCTAGGCCATGCTGAGGTGTCATCCTGTGTAGCACAATCAGCAGGAGCTACAACTACAATATACACCTATGTACTACAGAGCTTTGGAGAGAAGAAGAAGAAGAAAAAAAATGGAAGATTGGCTCAGGTGCCAATCTTTAAAAATTAAAATATAAAAGTTATACTCTTTTACTCCTCTCTGCCCACATTTTATGTTTTTGATATCATATCTAACCTCTTCTTTTGTGTGTGTATGCATTACCCTCTTATCATTGAAACAGGTAATTTTAATACATTTGTCTTTTGATCTTCACGTTATTTTCATAGGTGGTTCATCTGCTACCTTTACTGTATTTTTGCCCTTACCAGTGATTTTATTGCTTTTTGGATAATTTTCTTATTCCTATTTGTGATCTTCTCCTTTCTACTTAAATAAGTCCCTTTAGCATTTCTTGTAAAACTGGTTTCTTGGTGATAAACTCTGTCAATTTTTGATCATCTGGGAAACTCTTTATCACTCCTTCCATTCTGAATGATAACCATGCTGGGGAGAGTATTCTTGGTTGTAGGTTTTTTCCTTCTAGCACTTTAAATAAATATATCACACCACTCCCTTCTAGCCTGTATGGTTTCTGCTGAGAAGTCAGCTGATAGCCTTATGGGGTTTCCTTTGTATGTCACTTGTTGCCATTCTCTTGCAGCGTTTAGGATTATTTCTCTTTAATTTTGGACTTTTTAATTATAACGTGTCTTGGTGTGGACCTCTTTGGGTGTCTCTTGTTTGGTGCTCTCTGTGCTTCCTGTACTTGGATGTCTGTTTTCTTCTGTATGTTAGGAAAGTTTTCAGCTATTATTTCTTCAAACAGATTCTCAACCACTTTGTCTCTCTCTTCTCCTTCTAGGACACCTATAATATGAATGTTAGTGCACTCAATGTTGTCCCAGATTTTCCTTAGACTGTTCTCATTCTTTTTAATTCTTTTTTCTTTTATCTGTGCAGCTTGGATGATTTCCTCTAGTCTTTAGTCCAGCTCACTGGTCTGTTCTTCTAATCATCCACTCTGCTATTGAATCCCTCTAGTGAATTTTTCATCTCCAGTATTGTATTCCTCATTCTGATTGATTCTTTTTTCTATTTTCCAATTATTTGTTGATGTTCTCACTGTGTTCATCTATTATTCTCCCAAGATAAGTGAGCATCCTTATGACGTTTTGCTTAAACTCTTTGTCAGGTAGATTGTTTCTGTTTAATTTAGTACTTTTCCTGGGGTGTTTTCCTGTTTCCTTGCTTGGAATGTATTCCTTTGCCTCTTCATTTTCCCTCTTTCTCTGTGGTTATATCTATGTATTGGATGGGTCAGCTATGTCTCCTGAGCTTGGAGAAGAGGCTTTATGTAGGAGACACCTTTTGAGGCCCAGCAGTGTGATTCCTTCTTGATTAAGCAAGCAAAGAGAAAAAAAAAAAAAAACAGAACAAGGCTTTTACTCACACTGTGATTAGTACTAGACATAAACCTTCCACTTTGTTTTTTATTTTGTTCAACTTAGCACTACAGAGAGCTGTTTACTTGAAATTCAAACTTTTTAAGTGCTCATAAAAAGAGTGTCCTTCTCTCTTATTGATATCTGTTTTTTTCTCATTTAGCCTTTATATTGCCCATAGACCTAGTTTTTTTGTGTGTGATATTTTGCTAGAATTATCAAAATAATCAAACATAAATTCTAGGAAAAATATTGTTTTCTCCTACTGTCTCCTCTTACCTCCTTTGGGGATACAAGAGATAGTCTATCTCTTCATTACCAACTACAGATTATTTTAACAAGATCTTTTTCCTTATGACACTAAGGCTCTCTTATAATCTTCACTAACATTATTCCTCAGGCCTGAACAGCTTCCAAAGTAGGAAAAGGAAGTAGAAATCATCAACCAGCTTCCTCTTTACTGAACATCCTGTTTTTTGAAGAAAACCTTTTCCTTTGGTAGAAAATGTCAGTTGGTTCTGAAACATGCTTGTGCAACTTGTCTTCTTGAAAATAGAAAATATCTAAAAATTCACTGAACTTTTCACAGATTATAAGAAATTAGTTGGAATAAGCATGCTCTTAAAGGCCAAACTCCTGAGCTCCAGCCCTACTTTTCCTTCTGTCTCTCTTGCATCATCATGTGAAGTCCAGCCAAAACCTTATGCTCAGCTTGTTCAAACTGAAATCTCCACCCTATCTTCCAACCTTCCTCTCACAGAAAAGGGCATTCCCAACTTGCCTTATATCTGTCTTTATATTCTCCCTCCCCCTTACCACTTATATCCAATTCATCACCAAGTGCTGTCAGCTCTTCATGTCAGTAGCTCTTGCCTCTGTCTCCTCCTTTCCATTCTCACTGTCTGGCCCTTGCCACCTCTCAAATGACCTATTGCAGAAACCTCGTGAATAATCTTCTTGCCGCCTCTAATATCCTTCACAGACACAGTCTCAGCATTATCTTTTAAAACACAGAATGGTTTTGAGTTGCCTACAGAATGTAGTCAAGACACAGCCTGGCACCCACCTTCAGCTCTAGTCCCATCTCATTCTAACCTCACCACATGTTGGATGCTTCAGCCACACTGGAAAACTCACTCTTGCCCAAATATGCTTCATATTTCCTAAACTCTCTTCCTATGATGATGGTTCCCATTTTCCTGGAATGCCTAACCCACCCATCTCACTTGTCAGAGCACTCTCTCCTTCTTGATGCCTTCCCAGACTTTTTTTTGAAGTAATATCACTCTTTCTCTTCTCAGTGCCTTGGTGAACATATTTCTTCACGGTAGGCAGTGTGATCTTTTTATAAAACAAATTAAACAATATCACTTCCCTGCTTAAATCTTTAGGGGCTTCCACTAAACTCAGAATAATAAACTAGACACTCTAAGCATGATGTACAAGGCTCTGCATTTTTTTTGGTTCCTATCTACGTCTCCAGATCTCATGTTACTCTGCTGCATCCTCCCTTCTCTCTATGCTCCTGCCACACAGTCTTATTTTCATTCTTGAAAACTCCAAGTTCATCCCCACCTCATCATCTTTGCACTTCTCATTCCCTCTGCCTGAAATACTCTTCTCACATGTCTTAACATGACTGACTTCTTCAGGCCCTCAGAAGCACTATTCATTGAAATTAGCCCACATCAACTCAGTGTCACAAAACTCTGCATTTTCTTTCTAGCATGCATTGCTATCAATAGCTAAAATTATCTTACGTGTATATATTTGCTTTGTGTTTCCTGTCTCTTTCCAACAAAATTTAAGCCCTTGAGAACAGGTTGCTTATTCTTTTACCACTGAATCCTTAGACCTAATACAGAGCCAGACACATTCAATGAAAGTTTATTAAAAGAACTAAATGAAAAACACAGCATTTATCACATATTACCTTGTCTTTCAGTAAGTTGCATATATGTCCATCTTTCTTCCTAGATTGTAACCCTCTTGAGACCAGGGACTACATATGAATTATATTTATTTTCCCCCATAGCACCTAGCATATCAGATTGTCATAGTAGGAATTCAATAAAATTTTCTGATTGTAACTGAATTGAGTAACTCTATCCTGAACTTAGCTATACTTTTCTCCTAAAATGTAAAAAGGATTGGATCCAGGAAAACTTGGCCACAGCCTCAGCTCTGCCACTTAAGCTGTGTGACCACTGTCAAGTTGCTTAACTTTTCCAAATCTCTGATTTCTCATATGGAAAATAGAGATGATAAAAATGCCTCTGCCTAATTCACAAGGTAGTTGTGAGGATTAAATTAAATCACATGTTTGCTTTTCTCTCTGATTAAACTACAAACTGTTCAAGGGTGGAGACAATAATTGCTACTTCCTTCCCTCACTACATAGAATAGCCTCACACTATGTGCACATAGATCAATCAATAATAGCTATCATTTATTGAGCACCTACTATGGGATAGACACTGTAATAGGCACCTTTCATATGACACCTTATTTAGTTTAATACTTAAACCATCATGTAACACTAAATACTGGTGTCTCCATTTTATAGAGGAGAAAAATTGACACCCACAGAGATGAAGAAATTTGTATAAGGCCATTCAGTTAGTCGTTGTCAATGCTAGGATTTGATCGCAAGTCTGTGTGAACAACTAATTATAAGTGCTAATACTTATTTATCATTTTTTTAACTACCCAGGATCCATTCCTTTCCTGAGAATTCCCCAACTACCTTTATAAATCCTGGTATCTACTAAAAGCCCAAGTAATCCTGGAGGCTTTTACTTTCATTGTCTCCCACTCATAATTCTAGACAGCTGAGGAGCAAGCACATGACCTGAATTTGGCCATGTTCTCCCAGAGCACTGAGTCTTGTCAGGGTAAGAGTGGATGGAGGAAAGAAGGAGAGTTCATTCTTACCAGTGATGGTTCCTGTGCAACACTGTCCTACAGTCTTCTACCACAGACAACTTCTGGGACTGCTTCTCTTCTGTTCCAAGCCTGGTTCTCCAGGCCCCCCACCAATACATTGAGTTCTCTGATAGCCTTCCAGTAAGTTGTGTTTGTCCTTAAATCCACCAGTTTCTGTTGCTAGCATAAATAGAACCCAAACTGCTATATTGTGCAAAAAGAAAAATGATGTGAATTATAAGGTATTCACAAAAAACATTATAATAAATAAAAAATAAATATGCTAATGAATGAATATTCCTATTCACATGTAAGCATGTAAAATATCAAATAATAGACTAAGTACTACACAAAAATGCATTACAAAAAAGGAATCCCACAAGATAGTATATGATTAATAGCCCAGGCTGTAAATGCTGGAGGAGAAAAAGAACACAGCAAGATTGCATGATCAAGGGAACCTTCATAGTTCAATAAATAGTCATTGAATGAAGTCTGGATATTATTTCCTAAGGCAAACCTGAGGAAACTAATGAATGCAGTTCTCCTCTCAGAGACACAAAGGGTGGGGATGTTGGAATGAATCAGCACATAGTCATTTGAACTACTCTTCTTCAGGACTATAAAATTCAACAAAGGCCTGTACAGAAAGATAGGTTTCTGCCATCATGTTTTTAAGGGCTTTCAGTCAACAAACCTATATCAAGCAACCAGGGTCCCAGACATAAAACAAGGTGCTGGAAATACATAAGGATGCAAATTCAGATATCCAAAAGTGTACCATCTAAGTGGAGAATATAGACATGGATAGAATATTATGAAAACAACACATAATTGCGTAGAGAACTGTCCAAAGACTAAGGAAACTCTCAAAAGGGACATCTTACCTAACTAGGGGGCAGGAAAGCCTTTTAGAGGAAAGCTGCCTACCTAGGTCTAAAAGGATGGATAGAATTGACAAAGGAAGAGGCTGGAGAAGGACATTCTAGGTAGAAAGATAAATATAAGCAAAAACCACGGAAACAATAAACGCCAACATGTATATATGTGTAGTATGAGGTAGGTAGCAGCGAGAGATTAGGTCCAAGTGGGAAGCAGGAAAAGATCATGGAGGGTCTGGTATGTGATGACAGTGTAGACCTAAGAATATAAAATCATAATTAACCAGACCTGAGTTCTCACACTTAACTTTGTAGGCTGAAGAGGAATCAGTGTCACTCAAACTACATGAACTGAAAGTGAAATGGAGCCACATCCTAGAGGATTATCAGGGAGCTATTACCAAAAGAGCAAATAGATGCTAGGTGGAAAATAGCTGATAATATCTATTATTATATTCTAGTAAAGAGAAAGCTAAAGGGCTTCATCACAATCTATTAGGCCAAAGAAAGTAATAATATTTATACTTCTTACTCATAGTAATTCAAGCTTTACAATGTGTGGAAATCTGTATAAATTTGCTAGACTGTAAGCACCATCAGGGCAAAGACATTGTCTGTCTTGTAACTACCATGCGTAGTACATAGCAGATGCTCAACTAAATCTATTTAATAAACAAATAAAGGAATGTCTATAATGCTTTCTTTCATGTTCACCATCAGTTTTATAAAGCGGATATTTTTATTTCTATTTCATAAATAGATAAATTATTTAGGTAATTAATAAAATTTTGGGTGATAAAATATGTAATCAGATTGATTTTTCTGGACACTGAGTAAAAATAAGTGATTCAAAATGTAGAAGATGGAATTTTGATCGTACTTACAAAAGAACTTCTTGACTTTTAGGTTTATAAAAAATAGAAATACTTTCCCAGAAAGACCACAAATCTCCTACTCCAAAGATGTTTCAGGCAGAGTTAAGAGGTTGATTTAAATGAGGAGTGCTTTTCTCAAAGCAGGGAGATGGACCCATTAAGCTTCAACAAATTAGTCTATAATTTCTCTTACAATGTTGTAAAATTTCCTAGGGGAAAAAAGTATCATTCTGAATGGCTGGTTTCTTTTGCTATAGTGACACCTACGGTTATTGCCAATACTTTGTTTTTAAGAAATAAATATTTAAAAAATAATGTTCAAGCTCTAATAAAAGGCTATTAATATGAATTCTTCACTTTAGTGGTTTAACTTATGAATAATATTTATAAGGTTAAAATAAAAATGTATATAATTTATACACCTTTGAAATATGTATGGATGAAGTATTATCAAATACTCTTAAGTTATTGGCCTAATAAAATGGTCATTACCAAATCTATATACACACATTCATATATATGCACACATATATTCATATTACATATGCATATATAAAGCATTTTAAAGAATAATTCCAATAATTTTAATACTTAACCTAGAAAACTTTAGACGTTTTTTCAACTTAGTAAGCCATGTACATTTCAAGGGCAGTATTAAAATAGTAAGCTGTTTACTCTAAAGTATTCAAAATAATCCTAAAGTGCCCATTTTGAAGAGTATCAAAGATAGCCAATGTACTCATTTACATTCACTTTATTTAATAAACATCTAATTTCTCTTTTTTTAAGGACTAGAAAGGGCCTTAAGAGGACACTAGGTCAATCTCACAGAGTCTAAGAAACTTGCATTTAAATTCCCTTCAGGGATGTAAGTAGCTCCTCTATTCGCACAGCTCTCTGGAAATGGAAAGCTGACATCTCCCTCACGCTGTAAACAACAGTATTTTTAAGACTTCTTTGTGTTTTCATTTTGGTGGAATAAATATAATGATCTAACTAAAGTTGTCTAAGTTAGGAGTGTGCTAAGATTATTAGCTAAAGTTTATTAACTAATTACTATATGACCAGGCCTTGCTAACTACTTTACAAGTAATATCTTGCTTAATGCTCAAAACTTCCCTGAGAGTCCTAGATCTCCATATTGTAAACAAGACAACTGAGGCACAGAGATATATAGTAACTTGCCCAAAATGGAACAGCTAGTAAGCAGCAGATAGAGTTATTAAACCCAGAGCAGTCAGAGTTCAAAGGCCAGAGCCCAACCTAGGAGCACCTACATATATTTTGACACGTGAAAATTAGCATGCAATTTAAAGAGGAGAAAGGAAAGCAAAGTCAAGTGTAAAGAAAAAGTCCTCAGCATACCTGTACTCTCCCTTTGCAACATCTATGCTCTCCCTCTGCAATCTTTAACCGAAATACTCCCAGCAGGATATAACCAAGTGGGAAAATCTCAGTATAAAATGATCAATACCATATGCTGGATCAACCCCATAGCACAATTTTTACTTGAACAAAGACATACTTTTTACAAAACATATAAAGTTACAATAATCAAACAGTTCAGAAATAAAGCTTTGTATAGAAATGATAAAGCAAAAAACCAATTTGTCACGATGAGCATGCCACCAACTGTAAATATCTTAATGTAATTAAGAGTAGGCTATAAAGATCAACAAATCCAAGCATTATTAGAAATAACATGGAAAAGAATCTCAGGGTTAGGGATTTTTCCGAATATCTCAGGAATGAAATGTGAAAAGTAAAGAGTCAAGGAAATTTCCTGAAAAGGCAGACTTCATAGCTATTGGCATTCTTATTCATTTAAAGGAATTTCCTTGATACATAGGTATTTATAGATATATCAATGAATATATGTAATAAGATCAATATATAGATGTGGTATCTATATCCAAACTTAGGCTTCCTGCCTGAGGAAACTACATATAATCACAAAACTACTATAATAGGAAAAAAATCAGTCAATACACATATTTTGAAAAGAACACTAGGCAGGCACTAAGGAGGACAGAAAGAAATGCAAAGACTGGGAGAAAAGCAAATAAGTTGGTAGAGATATTCTACACATATGAAAAAGCAATTAATATTAGACAAAAGAGTTTCATATATTAAAAAATGGAATTTGGGAAGGAATGACAACTTATAACTTGGATCATTACAGAGGACTCCAAAATAGATAAGGAATATGAACTGGATTCTTTTTTTTACTGATAGTATTTATAGAGACAAAGAACAAGGAAAATTTTTGGGCAGGGGGGAAAGTCAAATGTAGAAACAAAAGTGTAATGTCAAGATGGTTCAATATGCATTCAGAGACAGTTCTTGGATTAGTTTACTTAAAAAGCAGGGATCCTAGAGAGGCTACAGGATTAATGTCAGAAATGGTAGATTCATAATTTACCATGAAGTGTGCTGAATGCCAGGCTAAAGTGTTGGCACTTCATTCTATTTGATGATTAGATTTTGATAATAGGGATGACACTATGAAAACAGTATTTTAGTAACAATATTGGTAGAAATGTAAAAGATAGAGCAGGAAGGATAGAGAGAGATGTGATCAGCTAAAGGTTGCTGCAATTAGTTCAGGTATGAGACTGCAAGAGTCTGAATTAAGTTGGTCATGCTGAAGGTAGAAAGAAAAAAACATGGATGTGAGAGACATTGCCAAGATTGAATTTAAAGGATTTGGGGAGATTAACTCCAAGATGGCAGAGTAGGAAGACCCTGAACTCACCTCCTCCCATGGATACACTGAATCTAAATCTATATATAAAGTAATTCCTCCTGAAGAAGAAGAGAGGGCTGATTGAACAGCTTCTGCACAACAAATGATAGAGGGACCACAGAGAGATGGGTAGAAGAAACAAAGACCTGGTACTAACCACAATCCCACCCCAATGTGGTGACCTACAGCAGGCAAGGTTATCACTGTGAGGGGCCCATGCACAGGCTTCCTGCCCTGGGACACCATGAAAAAATATCAGTTTAAAGGGCATCTAAATTATATGAGAAGGAAAACCATTTACTAACCCTAGAGCATCTGCCAAGTGAGCAGGGAACTTCTAGAACTCTCTCCAGGGTTGGAGGCACCAGTGAGCACTATTTTTTGCATTCCCCCTCCACCTTGATAGTGTAGGTGTGAACACAGTCAAGACACTCTAGCCAGCCTGCTAAGGCTGCCCTAGTACACCCCAGACCCCTGGCCCACTCCGGCTCCAGCCAGCCTGCCAAACACTTGGCACACACAGTATATATAAAGGATGCTCCTACACAAGGCCATTCCTTCAAAACTGTGAGAGGTAGCTGTTTCACCTAATTCAAAAAAACAAATGCAGAAAGTCAAACAAAATGAGGAGGCAGAGGAATATGTTCCAAACAAAAGCACAAAATAAAATCCAGGAAAAAGCCTTAATGAAATGGCGATAAGTAATTTACCTGATAAAGAATTCAAAGTAATGGTTATAAACAGGCTCACTGAACTTGGGAAAAGAATGGAGGAACACAGTAAGAACTTCAACAAAGAGTTAGAAAATATAAAAAGGAAACAATCAGAGCTGAGGAATACAATAACTGAAATGAAAAATATGCTAGAGGGAATCAACAGCAGATTTGACAATACAGAAGAATGGATCAGTGATCTGGAAGACAAAATAGCAGAAATCACCCAATCAAAACAGCAAAAAGAAAAAAAATGTAAAAAACATGAGGATATTTTAAAGAATATCTGGGAGAACATCAAGCATAGTAACATTCACATTATAGGTGTCCCAGAAGTAGAAGAGAGAAAGAAAGCGGCAGAAAATTTATTTGAAGAAATAATGGCTGAGAACTTCCCTAACCTGAGGAAGGAAACAGATATCCAGGTGCAAGAAGCACGGAGTCCCAAAGAAGATGAACCCAAAGAGAACTACACCAAGACATATTATAATTAAAGTGACAAAAGTAAAAAATAAAGAGATAATCATAAAAGCAGTAAGAGAAAAACAAATCACATACAAGGGGACACCCATGAGACCATCAGCTGATTTTTCAGAAGAAACTTTGCAGGTGGTGGTGAGGGGTTGGCATGATATATTTAAAGTGCTGAAAGAAAAAAACTTACAACCAAGAAAATCCTACCAAGCAAGGGTATCATTCAGAATTGAAGGAGATTTTCCCAGACAAGCAAAGACTAATGGAGTTCATCACCACTCAACTGACCTTATAAGAAATTTTAGAAGGTCTTCCTTAAGTGGAAAAGAAAAGGCCATAACTAGAAATACAAAAATGTATGACCAAAAAAATCTCACTGGTAAAGGCAAATATTCAGTAAGGGAATGGATCAGTCACTTAAAAAGCTAGTATGAAGGTTAAAAAACAAAAGTAGTAAAATCAGCTATAACTACAATAACTAGTTAAGGGATATACAAAATAAAAAGATGTAAAATATGACATCAAAACCATAAAATGTGGGGCTGGCCCTGTGGCTGAGTGGTTAAGTTTGCACACTATGCTTCAGCAGCCCAGGGTTTCACCAGTTCGGATCCTGGGTGTGGACCTAGCACTGCTCATCAAGCCATCCTGAGGTGGCATCCCACATAGCAGAGCTAGAAGGACACACAACTGTGTACTGGGTGTTGGGGGGGGGGGGCTTTGGTGAGAAGAAGAGATAAAAAAGAAGATTGGCAACAGATGTTAGCTCAGGTGCCAATCTTTAAAACAGCAACAAAACATAAAAGGCGTGTGGGAGGGAAGTAAAAATGTAGGGCTTTTAGAAGGCATTTGAACTTAAGAGTCTATTGCCTTAAAAATAGACTGCTATATATATAGGTTGATATATATGAATCTCATTGTAACCACAAGCCAAAAACCTACAATAGATACACAAAAAATAAAAAGAAAGGAACCCAAACATAACACTGAAGAAAACCACCAAACCACAAGTGAAGAGACCAACAGAAGAAGAAAGAAACAGAGAACTACAAAAACAACCAGAAAAAAACTAACAAAATGACAGTAAGTACATATCTATCAATAATTACTTTAAATGTAAATGAACTAAACACTCCAAAGAAAAGATATAGGGTGGCTGAATGGATGAAAAAAACAAGATCCATCTATATGTTGCCTATAAGAGATGCACTTCAGATCTAAAGACACACAAACTGAAAGTGAAAGGATGGAAAAAGATATTCCATACAAATGAAAATGAAAAGACGATTGGTAGCAACACTCATATCAGACAAAATAGACTTTAAAACAAAGACTGCAACAAAAGACAAGAAAGGCATTACATAATGATAAAGGGGTCAATCCAAAAAGAAGATATGAAATTCATAATACTTATGCACCTAACATAGGAGTACCTAAATATATAAAGCAAATATTAACAAACATAAAGGGAGAAATTGATAGTAATACAATAATAGTCAGAGACTTTAATACCTCACTTACATAAATGGAGGGATCATCCAAACAGAAAATCAATAAGGAAACATTGGCTTTAAATAACACATTAGACAAGATGGACTTTATAGATATATATAGAGCATTCTATCCAAAAACTGTCAAATACACATTATTTTCCAGTGCACACGGAACATTCTCCAGGATACACCACCTTAGGCCATAAAACCAGTCTTAATAAACTTAAGAAGAATGAAATCATATTAAGCATCTTTTCTGACCACAATGGTATTAAACTAAAAATCAATTACAAGAAGAAAACTGGAAGAAAAATAAATGCTACTTAACAACAAATGGGTCAATGAAGAAATCTGATGTTAAAATGTTTTCCCATTGCTTATTTTGAATCCTAGCAATTATATCCTACAGGCTGTGAGCTCTGCTGCTGCTACTGCTCTCATTAATAAACAATTCATGAGCCGCTTTTCTCATTTGTCGAATATCTACTATATGTGAGATACTTTGTTATTATTGTAATTTATTTCTTATAATTTAAACTATTACTGACGTTATCCACACCCAGTAGGTGTTATTATTCCTCTTTTGCAAATAAGTGAAACAAGACTTGCCCAAATTCTCACAATTACCATTAGTCAGAACTATCTCCCCAAAACTATGTTTTCTGATTATAAAATACATTTAATTTTATACTTTACTATTTTTCACCTTCCTTCCTGAAAGAATGCAGGGTTTAGAAAGTTCCTATTGTCCATCCACTAGTCCTCTGTGCAGCTATTTTGTACTTAGATGAACATTTTTTTTAAGATTGTTGAAGTATTCAGTGCAACTTGATGGGAAAAAAGTTACTGTACTACATATCATTGCCCCAATGGGAATATTTGTGCTTAGAGAATTCATTGGTGTCCTGGGTTTCCTGTTTTTATATTATTATTAAATGTAACTGAAACCTACCTACAAATGAAAAGTTATTCATTATTAAAAGACGAAGATATTTTAAAAAAGCAGACTGGGTGCTGCCAGTGTGTTTGTTTATGTGATCTGAAGTCACTAAATTTTGATGCATTAAGGCAATTTGCTCTTTCATCCCACTTTTGCATCCCCATCTGTGCCACTAAAAGGGCACAGAGGTAAAGTCATTTGTTAAGTCATGTTTCCACAGAAATCTAGGCCAAAAATTACATCAACCATAGCATGTAATAATGATACAGTGATTGGTTATACTGTTCAGCTGCCAAAAAATTACTTTCCTTTAGTCCTTTCAAATGTTTAAGGGAATCCCACGTGTCTGGGTCCTGGCATCTACTTGTCACTAGTAACAGATGATACCCTCAGGAATCAAGACCATGTGTCCAGAAATGATACAACATATTCCCCACTGAGAAGTCATTCCCAGAAACACTCCTTAGAAAGTGGGTTTCTGAAAGTGGAAGTAATCCAAACTATATTGCCATAGTTACTAATTGATGTTAATAACTATAACGGCCATATATATTATGCTATAAATGTTTATTTTTTAATAAAGGCACTTCCACTAGCTTTCTATCCCTACCTGAGTATTTGAAAGCTTACTTGATAGGGCTATAAAAAGGCCACCGTCAATAATAACTTCCATTATTGAACATATAATATTTACCAGACATCATTTAATTTAATCCTTATTACAACTCCAGTAGGTAAGAGTCATTGTTACCTTTACTTCTTACAAATAAGGAAACTTCTTAATTTATTTTCAGTTATTTTACTTCTTCTTATTATTTTCTTATTTCTTATAAATAAAGAACCTGAGACTTACAGAAGATAAGTAACTAGTCTTCATAGTCACTGCTGAAGCCAAGTTCAACTCAAGATTTGAATTCTAGAGTACAACAAATAATAAAATTATGAATATCATTTTGATCATTACAACAGCCAGTTCATCCTCAGAACCCAAAGCAAGGGTCAAATCTGAAATGACTTCAGGAGTCAGACAGATAAATAAATGAGTTTCTGCTGTTAAAATGATAGGAAATGGTACAGTCTGTGGCAGGACCAGAGAGTATGGGTCCCCTCTAAAGATATTCAAACTAAACATTTTTATAACACTGTAGCAATCAAACTAAATGCATCTAGTGGCCAGCTTCAACTCATAAACAATGTGTGTAAAACTCTCAATTTCTAGAGTGCTTTTAAGAAAACCTCAGCCATGGGGTACTGAGAGAGCAATCTTTGCTATAAAAATACTGACTCTATGACCAGTGTAAATAAAGCAGAAATGAAAGTAGAAGAGAGTGAAAAGTTACCTTTCAAGGAAGAGAAGTTTAGAAAAGAATATCAGTATGATTATAAATGACTGCTACAGTTTAATTAAGAGAAAGTCAATAGTAACCAAAGATATTAAAGAATAACATTACAGAGAACAAAAGTTGATGCAAAATAATAAGTATTCCTTTACTGAAGAACGATGACAATGAAATAAGCAGTTCAGCATATTCTCAACTACCAGAAAAGAGCTTTTTTGTAGGAGTGGGGAGAAGGTGAGGTTGTTGAGAAAGCAAAAACATGTATTAAGTGTTTGATATGTGTGATGCTTGTACTAGGGGTTTCATCCATTTTAAGAATACCAATAAAAAGATGAAAGAATCCCAACAAGTATTTATACAATCCTACAGTATCAAAAAGCCAAAATCATTCTTAAAAATTAGGAACACATACAATTACAATACCAAAAATATCATTAATTCGTTTGTCACCTCCTGCAATATCAGAGTACATAGCTGAAGGAAAAAGGAAAATTTGCTTTTTGAGTATAAAATATTTACATTAACATGTTACCACTACAAGATATTTTACAAAAATACTCCAAATCTCAGCAGTAACATATAGTTTCTGAAATTTAGAAATAGTGCCTTTTCTTTACAATTATTTTATTGAAATCATAATAGTTTGTAACACTGTATAATTTCTGCTGTACATTATTACTTTTCAATTTCTGTATAAACTGCATCATGCTCACACCCAGGGATCTAATTTTTATCCATCGACATACGTATTTGCCCCTTTACCCCTTTTGCCCACTCCCCTAAACCCTTCTCATCTGGTAATCACTATTCTTTTCTCTTTATCCATGTTTTTGTTTATCTTCCACATATGAGTGAAATTATGCAGTATTTGCCTTTCTCTGTCTGGCTTATTTTGCTTAACATCAAACCCTCAAGGTTCATCCATGTTGTTGCAAATGGGACAATATCTTTTTTATGGCTCAGTAATATTCCATTGTGTGTGTGTGTGTGTGTGTGTGTGTGTGTGTGTGTATGTATGTATGTATACACAACATCTTCTTTATGCCTTAATCCATAGCAGGGCACTTGGGTTGCTTCTACGTCTTGGCTGTTGTGAATAATGCTGTGATGAACATAGCGGTGCATAAATCTCTTTGGATTGTTGATTTTAACTTCACTGGATAAATACTGAGTAGTGGGATAGCTGGATCGTATGGTATTTCTATTTTTAACTTTTTTAGAAATCTCTATACTGTTTTCCATAGTGGTTCCACCAGTTTGGATTCCCGCTAGCAGTCTGTGAGGGTCCCTTTTCTCCATATCCTCTCCAACATCTGTTATTTTTTGTCTTGGTAACTATAACCATTCAGACTCACATAAAGTGATATCTCATTGTAATTTTGATTTGCATTTCCCTAATAATTAGTGATGTTGAATATCTTTTCATGCGTCTGTTCACCATCTGTATCTCTTCTTTGGAAAAATGTCTGTGCATATCCTCTGCCCATTTTTTGTTTGGGTTGTTTGTTTTTTGTTGTTGAATTGTATTAGTTCTATACATATTTTGGAAATTAATGCCTTGTTGGATTTATGACTTGCAAATATTTTCTCACAGTTGGTGGATTGTCTTTTCCTTTTGTTCATGGTTTCTTTTGCCTTGCAGAAGCTTTTCAGTTTGATGTAGTTCCATTTGTTAATTATTT
This sequence comes from Equus caballus, assembly GCF_041296265.1. Classification (NCBI taxonomy): domain Eukaryota; kingdom Metazoa; phylum Chordata; class Mammalia; order Perissodactyla; family Equidae; genus Equus; species Equus caballus. Next base: position 50,079,165 of record NC_091692.1, read on the forward strand.
CTTTCGTTTCCCTTGCCTGAGTACACATGGTATTTGAAAAGATGCTGCTAAGACCATGTCAAAGAGTGAACGGCCTATATTTTCTCCTAGGAGTTAGTTATAGTTTCAGGTCTTACATACAAGTCTTTAATCCATTTGGAGTTAATTTTTGTGTATGGTGCAAGATAATTGTCTACTTTCATTCTTTTGCATGTAGCTATCCAGTTTTCTCAACATCATTTATTGAAGAGACTTTGCTTTCTCCATTGTATGTTCTTGGCTCCTTTGTGAAAGATTAATTGTCAATATATGTGTGGTTTTATTTCTGGGCTTTCAACTTTGATCCATTGATCTGTTTGTCTGTTTTGGTGCCAGTACCATGGTGCATTGATTACTATAGCTTTGTAGTATGTTTTGAAGTCAGGGATTGTGATGCCTCCAGGTTTGTTCTATCTTCTTAGGATTGCTTTGGCAATTTGGGGTCTTTTGTTGTTACATATAATTTCTCGGATTCTTTGTTCTATTTCTGTGAAGAATGCCACTGGGATTCTGATTGGGATTGCATTGAATCTGTAGATTGCTTTAGGTAGTATGGACATTTTGACAATTTTTATTCTTCTGACCCACGAACATGGAATATCTTTCAATTTCTTTATGTCTTCCTCAATTTCTTTCAGTAATGACTTATAGTTTTCAGTGTACAGGTCTTTCACCTCTTTGGTTAAGTTTATTCCTAGCTATTTTATTCTTTCTGTTGCAATTGTAAGTGGGATTGTATTCTTGGTTTCTTTTTCTGCTAGTTCATTGTTGGTGTATAGGAATGCAACTGATTTTTTAAAATTTATTTTGTGCCCTGCAACTTTGCTGTAGTTGTTGCTTATTTCTAGTAGTTTTCTGGTGGATTCTTTAGAGTTTTCTATATAGAAACATATCATCTGCAAATAGCAAAAGTTTCACTTTTTCCTTTCCTATTTGGATTCCTTTTATTTCTTTTTCTTGCCTAATTGCTCTGGCCAATACCTCCAGTACTATGTTGAATAACAGTGGTGAGAGTGGGCACCCTCGTCTTGTTCCTGTTCTCAGAACGATGGCTTTCAGGTTTTTGCCATTATGTATGATGTCTGTGGGTCTCTCGTATATGGCCTTTATTATGTTGAGGTACTTTCCTTCAATACCCATTTTATTGAGAGTTTTTATCACAAATGGATGTTGGATCTTGTCAAAGGCTTGCTCTGCATCTATTGAGATGATCATGTGATTTTTATTCCTGATTTTGTTAATGTGGTGTATCACATTGATTTGTGGACGCTGAACCATCCCTGCATCCCTGGAATGAATGCCACTTGATCATGGTGTATGATCCTTTTAATGTATTGCTGTATTTGGCTTCCCAATATTTTGTTGAGGATTTTTACATCTAAGTTGATGAGTAATATTGGCCTGTAGTTTTCCTTCTTCGTGTTGTCCTTGTCAGGTTTTGGTGTCAGGGTATTGTTGGCCTCACATAATGTTTTAGGAAGCATTCCATCTTCTTCAATTTTTAGGAATAGTTGGAGAAGGATAGATACTAAATCTTCTTTGAATGTTTGGTAGAATTCTCCAGAGAAGCCATCTGGTCCTGGACTTTTATTTTTGGGGAGGTTTTTGATTACTGTTTCAATCTCTGTACTTGTGATTGGTCTGTTCAGATTCTCTGTTTCTCCTTGATTCAGTTTTGGGCAGTTGTATGAGTCTGGGAATTCACCCATTTCTTCTAGGTTACCAAATTTGTGGGCATATAGTTTTTGGTACTATTCTCTTATAATCCTTTGTATTTCTGTAGTATCTGTTGTAATTTCTCCTCTTTCATTTCTGATTTTATTTATTTGAGCCTTCTCTCTTTTTTCTTGGTGAGTCTGGCTAGGGTTTGTCAATTTTGTTTATCTTCTCAAAGAATCACCTCTTAGTTTCATTTATCCTTTTAACTGTTTTTTTAGCCTCATTTATTTCTGCTCTGATTGTTATTATTTCCCTCCTTCTGCTGGCTTTGGGCTTTGTCTATTCTTGTTTTTCTAGTTCTGTTAGGTGCATTTTGAGATTACTTATTTGAGATTTTTCTTGGTTAAGTTGGGCCTGTATTGCTGTGAATTTCCCTCTCATGACTGCTTTTGCAGCCTCCCATAACAGTTGGTATGTTGTATTTTCATTTTCATTTGTTTCCAGGTATTTTTTAATTTCCTCTCTGATTTCTTCAATGATCCACCAATGGTTATTCCATAGCATGTTGCTTAGCCTCCACATATTTCTGACTTTCCCAGTTTGCTTTTTGTGGTTATTTCTAGCTTTGTAGCATTGTGGTCAGAGAAGACGGTTGGGATGATTTCAATCTTCTTGAATTTATTGAGGCTTGCTTTCTTACCCAACATATGGTCTAGGGGCTGGCCCAGTGGTGCAGAGGTTAAGTTCACATGTTCTGCTTTGGCACCCTGGGGTTCGCTGGTTCAGATCCTGGGTGCAGACACGGCACTGCTTGGCAAAGCCATGCTGTGGTAGGCATCCCACATATAAAAAGTAGAGGAAGATCGGCACACATGTTAGCTCAGGGCCAGTCTTCCTCAGCAAAAAAGAGGAGGATTGGCAGTGGATGTTAGCTCAGGGCTAATCTTCCTCACAAAAACAAAAACAACCAACATATGGTCTTTCTTTGAGAAGGTTCCACGGGAATTCGAGAAGAATGTATATTCTGCTGTTTTTGGATGGAATGCTCTATCCTTGACTATTAAGCCCATCTGGTCAAGTGTTTCACTTAAAGCTACTATTTCCTTGTTGACTCCCTGTCTGGATGATCTGTCCACTGAAGAAAGAGGGGTGTTGAGGTCCCCTAATATTATTGCATTGCTGTTAATTTCTCCCTTTAGGTCTGTTAATAATTGATTTATATACTTTGGTGCCCCTGTGCTAGGTGCATATATATTAATAAGTGTTATGTCCTTTTGGTGGAATGTCCCTTTTAACATTCAATACTGCCCCTCTTCATCTCTCATTGTCTTTTTTAACTTGAAGTCTACTTTGTCTATTAAAAGTATGGCAACACCTGCTTTCTTTTGTTTGCCATTAGCTTGGAGTATTGTCTTCCAGCCCTTCATTCTAAGCCTATGTTTGTCTTTGTAGCTGAGATGCACTTCCTGGAGGCAGCATATTGTTGGGTCTTGTTTTTTAATCCATCCAGCTACTCTGTGTCTTTTGATTGGAGAGTTCAGTCCATTTACATTTTGAGAGATTATTGTTATATGAGGACTTAATGCTGACACTTTATCTCTTGTTTTCTGGTTGTTCTGTTTCCACTGTACTCTTCCTTTGTATTTCTGACTGCTATTTCATTTTTTTTTTTTGGTTTTCTGAGAGGGATTGCTCAGTTCTCTGTTTGTGAATTGTGGTTCTGCTCTGATTTTTTGTTTAATGGTTACTATGAGGATTTTATGAAAGATGCTGGAGATGAGTAGTCCATTTCTTATAGCCTCTTATCTCAATTATCCTAAGCAGGTTCCTTCCCTTTCCTCTCTCCTTCTGAGAAATTGCTGTTACATATTATTCTGTTTTTAATTTTGTGAGTTTGTGGCTAAGTTGAAGTGTTTATCGTTACTTTTGATGCTTTCTTTCCCTTTCTATTTTAAGTTGTAATGGAACATTTGCCTCGTTGTTCTAGTAGAGAGCTGCAGGTTTATGATCATATCTGTCTATTTATCTCCTTGATCAGAGTTTTGTAGACCTTTGCCTTTTTGTTGCTGGTGTGAGGGCATCTTTAATTATTTCTTAAAGGGGAGATCTAGTGGTGATGAGCTCCCTCAGTTTTTGTTTATCTGAAAAAGCTTTTATTTTGCCAGCACATCTGAATGAAAGTTTTGCTGCATAGAGTATTCTTGGCTGAAAGTTTTTGTCTTTCAGTATTTTCAATATATTATTCCATTCTCTCCTAGCCTGTAGGGTTTCTGCTGAGAAATCTGCTGAAAGCCTGATAGGGTTTCCTTTGTCGATTATTTTCTTCTGCCTTGCTGTTCCTAATATTTTCTTTATCCCAAACTTTTGCAATTTTTACTATTATATGCCTTGGAGAGGGTCTTTTCACATTGATAAAGTTGGGCGTTTGATTAACTTTGTTTATCTGTAAATATGAAACCATCCCCATGTTTCAGAAGTTCTCAGTAATTATTTCTTTGAGCAAGTTCTCTGCTCCTTTTGTCCTCTCTTCTCCCTCTGGGATACCTATAATCCTTATGTTGCTTTTCCTAATTGAGTCAGATATTTCTTGAAGTATTCCTTCTTTTTTAAAAATCTTAGTTCTGTCTCCTCCTCCACCTGTAGAATTTCTACATTTTTATCCTCAAGAAGACTAATTCTTTCCTCCATAAGATCAATTCTATTTCTTAATGATTCTATATTGTTATTTATTTCACTAATTGTGTTTTTAATATCCAGAATTTCTGCTTGATTTTTTTCTATAGTTTCAATCTCTTTGGTGAAGAGAATCATTGTATTGCTGAGCTCCTTGAATTGTCTTTCCATGTTTTCCCATAAGTCATTGAGTTTCCTCATGATGGCTACTTTTTTATTGCAGTAACATTGGATTATAACATTATATAGTTTTCAGATGTACATCATAATATATTTTGAATTCTGTGTAGATTACATGATGTTCACCACCCAAAAACTAACTATAGTCCATCACCTCACATGTGAGCCTAATTATCCCTTTTGCTCTCTCCCCACCTTCCCCTATGGTAACCACAAATCCAATCTCCATTGCTATGTGTTTGTCATTGTTTTTATCTTCTACTTATGAGTGAGATCATACAGTATTTGACTTTCTCCCTCTGACTTATTTCACTTAGCATAATACCCTCAAGGACCATCCATGTTGTCACAAATGGCCGAATTTCATAATTTCTTATGGCTGAGTAGTATTCCATTGTGTATATATACCACAGCTTCTTTATCCATTTATGACAGCTATTTTCAATTCTCTGTCATTTAGGTTGTATATTTCTGTGTCTTCAGTGTGGGTTTCTGGAAAATTGTCCTTTTCCTTCTGGTCTGAATTTTTGCTGCAGTTTCTCATGGTGTTTGATGAACTATTCTTTGGTCAGGGCATTTGTGGTATTCTTAGGACACAGATTCCCCCTGTTACTGCTAGGAGGGAGCAGGAGCAGTTTTTCTGGTCCCACCTCATCTTCTGGAAGCTGTGGGGGTATTATGGGTGCTTGCCCCAGCCTGGGATGTGTTTAGGCACTTGTGTGAACTGTTCTTGTTGGGCAGAGCTTCCTTGATAGGCTAGGCCACTCTTTGGCACCTCAGGGGTGCTCTGAACTCCCCCTCCCCACCAGAAAGTGATCACCAGTGGGCTCAAAGCCACTACACCTATTCTTGCAGCCACCTGGGGCATGTTCTCTCTTGGGGAGCACAGCTGCATTGTGAGAACTTGCATGCACCTGGAAAGTGTTTGACCTAGCATGGAAACATGCTGAGGTCCCTGTTTATGATCTGCAGTGTGTAGGGCCACTGAGTATGGTGGGCATGGCTTTCTCGCTGGGACCTGAGTTATGGCTGCTCTTTGATGTCCCTGGGGCATGGTGGACCCCCCTCCCCACCAGGAAAGCAAGTGTGCATGGGTTCAAAACTGCCATGCCTATTCCCACATCCACGCAGACCCAGTCTCTCTTTGGGAGCACTGCTGCACTGTGAGTATTCGTGCACCTGGGAAGTGTTTGCCCCAGTGTGTAAAGCTGCTGAGGTCCCTGTTTATGATCCACAGTTGGTGGGGCCATGGAGCTGGTGGGTGGGGTTTGCCTGTTGGGATACAGGCTATGGCTGCTCCTTTACAGCACAGGAGTACAGTGGGCTCCCTCTCTCCAGGGAGAGTGGCCATGAACATGGGATAAGGGTTACCACCTCCTTCTCTTACAGTTGACCCACTGTGTTTTCCCATTTTCCGGGTGCTTGCACCATGTTGGAAAGCATTTGTGTACATGCATGGGGCTACTGGGAAGAACAGGGCATGATCACCTATCTCTGCCACTTCCTGGCAGGCCAGACTACCCACCTTCAGATGTATAGCTGCATGTGTCTCTCAGGCGTCTTGTGCTGTGTGAGCTTCCTCCGTTGGTCTGTGAGTGTCCATTTAGTTGCAGTTCAAAAGGGAGAGAGACAAAGGGAACAGCTCACTCTGCCATGTTGCTGACATCCTCATTGAGTTTCTTATGACAGCTATTTTGAATTCTCTGTCATTTAGATTGTAAATTTCTGTGACTTCAGGGTTGGTTTCAGGAGATTTGTTATTTTCCTTCTTCTCTGAATTGTTGCTGTGGTTTCTCATGGTGTTTGATGAACTAACCTTTTGCTGGCACATTTGTGGTAGTATCAGGTCATAGATTCCACCTCCTACCATTGGGGGGAAGTAGGAGCTGTGCTTCTGATCCCACTCCATCTGCTGGAAGTTGTGCATGTACAGTGGGTGCTCCCCATAGCTGAGAAAGCATTTGCATGGGTGCTCAGGGATGCCACTGTACCGAGGCACATACCCCACTGTGGGCCTGCAGCAACACCGTGAGTGCTTGTGCCAGCTGAGAAGGCATTCAGGTGTGCAGTTGCTGCCTCTTCTTACCATTATGCCTGCCACTGTGCTTGGTGGGTGGGGCTTCTTCATAGGTCTGAGCCTGGGCCACTAGTTGGGACTGCAGTGGCAGGGTGGGTACTCCCACCATCCAAGAAAGCATTTGCACATGGGGCCAGGGCTGCCAATGCCCCTTTCCACAGTCAGGCCAAGGCGCATTCCCACTTTCGGGGCTGTGGTGATATTATGGGCACTCACACCAGCCAGGGTAGTGTTTGGGTGCATGTACAGGGCTGCCAGGGAAGGGTATGGAAGTGGTCACCCATCTCCACCACTTCCTAGATAGCCAGTACGTCCACCTTTAGATGTATAGCTGTGTGGGTCTCTCAGGCATCCTGTTGTGCTGTGTGGGTGTCCTCCATTGGTCAATGATTGTCCATTTAGTTGTAGTTCAAAGGGGAAGAGATAAAGGTAACAGCTAACTCTGCCATGTTGCTGACATCACACTGAAATAGTTACCTTTTTTAATAGCTACCTTTTCACGTCAAAATATTAATACTTCAACTTTTATCAAGTATTAGTTAATAGCAGACCTGACCAACATCTTCATCTTACCTTATCTCTGCATAAATGACACTTTTTTTCATAATAATACAAGTCAACAGAAATCCTGGTATGTTTCCTGAGGTTAATAGCTGTTGGCATCAGGATCACGAGAAGCAGACTAAGTTTGGGCATTTGTCAAAATAAGAAAATTGTGGGACACCTCTTGGATACATACCACAACAAAGAATGAGTCATATCCACAAAATACTGCTGGGGAAGGTACCCAGAGTCACCTGGTGAAAGGTTAGCTTTTTCATTGTCAAAAGAGAAAGAGGAACAAAGTAAGAAGTAGGATGTTATTACAGGAAAATAGATCTAGACAAAGTAATCTTCAAGGATAAACTTTTTTTTAATTATTGAATTTTACTAGACAAAGAAAAAGTTTACAGCAAACTCTAATCCAACAAGGGTAAGGAACTTAACCAGGTTTTTGAAAAATTGTTTCTGTCAATATTTTTCTATGATTGTATACTTCAAAACAATGCTATAAACTTGACTGGTAACTTGATTAGCAACTTGAGGATAAATGCCAATAGCCAAGATATAAGTTTTTAAAAAGCAAGTATCCCTACAGAAAGCAAAGCCCTCCTTCCTTCTTTTTCCTGAACAGAAATAATATATTTTATTTTAAATTAAACAATTCAAAGCAAATAAAACAAATCTAGTCTTGAATCCCAGCTCTGCCACTTGCAAACTATATGACTCTAGACCTAAACCCTCTGTGTCCCAGGTTCCTCTTTAATAAAATGGTAATGGTGACACTTGTGTTACACAGTCACATAGACTAATGGAGAAAACAAAACTATCTATCACAATGCCTGCTGCACAGTAGTCAGTCTACAAATTCATGTGTGCATTCATTCATGCAATAGATATTTCTTGAGACTCACTATGGGTCAGACCCTACTCTTGGTACTGGGGATACAGCAATGAACAATGCAGAAAAGGTCCCTGCCTTAATGGAATTTACATTCTAATAGAGGAGATGGATAATAAATAAGAAAGCAAATACATATAATTTCAGGTAATGATAAGTGATTTGAAAAATTAAAGCAAGCTAAGGGGATAGAAAATGGAATGAGGGGAATGGTAGAAAGCAGAATTCTTTTAGATGGGATGGTGAGAGAAGGCTTCTCTGAGGAGGTGATACTTGAGCTGAGACCTGAATTATGTAAAGGAGAGAGCCCTGCAAGATCTGAAGGGAGAGCATTCCAGGTAGAGAGAAGAAAAATGTTGTCTTTTAATTCTGTAATGAATTTGGCAAGAACAAAAAGAAAGCCTGTGTGGTAGAAGCACTGCGAATGGGGGAGAGCAAAAGGAGATAAAACTGTTAGAGTAGCCACTGGAGAGGTTACAAAAGATCTATGCTAAGGGATCATATTCTAAGAATGATGTGAAGCCCATTAGATAGTGCTAAGCAGCAGAGTGACAAAGTTTGGGTGGCAATGTTCCCTGAACCACAATTTTATCAATCATTAACCCTAACTACCTTGTGCATGTTTCTGAAATCTGGGAGGGGTGGTCAATGTTTGGAAGTGGCACCATTTATTGACATCATTGTTCATTAGATCAGTCATTCCTTAGTGTGTTATACTTACGTATACTGGATTTGCTAGATGATTCATGAAATCAGACACTCATACTAACAGATACTGCCTATACTGTATGTGAAACAATATTTGCCATAAAGTGAAAACAGTAGAAACAAAACACCTATAGAAAAAAGATTTTTGAAATTTGTAACCAAGTAGCCATGATCCGTCATCCCCTCTTTCAAACCACTACTATTACTCTTCTACCTGCTGAGAATCCATTAAATGACTAATGGGAAAGAATGCAAAGGAAATCTTCGACAACACTCAATTCACTTCTTTAGTTTTAAGAAAATACACGTCCCTTCAAAAATATATCTTTACTACCTCAGGAGAAGTAAAATGAAAGGCAAATGAAAGAAAGGTGTCATGGTGCTTAATTTTGAATTCTTAAATGTTTAGAATGAATATATTAGTCTTGAATCACTTTACTTATTTAACTAAAGAAAGAAAACCCTAAGACCATAATCACATGCATCAGTGAATAAGAAGCCAATTGAAAATTACCTAATTTGGGGGACTTGAAAGTATGGAAATAAGGGCAGTTTTAAAATCAAAACTATTATATTAACAAAACAACATCATGCAATAAAAATGTTAAAACATTGATTCCATTCCCAATCCAGAATGTACAGGGAAACAGTTGTCCAAACAACACACAATTTGAAGTGTTGCTAGAATGTGCCTCCATCATTGCTCATTAGCTGGGAACTCTTAAATGTCTGAATGGAAGTCACAAGCCATATTGGAAATCAGCCACCTCTATAGCAGCTGGGTAACAGGCAAGGGGTCTCAAAGCAAAGAAGTTGACAGGGCGAGATGTGTGGCTGCACACTCACAAGAGGAGTCAGGCACTTGGGTCCCTTGGGCAGGCCACTTGGTAGCAGCATTACCTACAGATCACAATGGAAGATTCCTGCCCACACAGACCTGGGTAAATCTTTCATGGCTTTGTGTGACCCTTTCTCCAACATACAGAACAGGGGTCTGAATTAATTTAACTAGCCCTGGACTTTACCTAGCTGAAGACATAACTTTTTGAAAACTGATGGAAAACTGTACAAATGATTGTATTCCAATCATTTTGGGAAATTAAGGATAAAGACCCTTTAAGACCAGGAACTAAAGATCTAGTAGCATTCTCAGGGTATATAAAGAGATCGACTCTCTCCATGGCTGTTAGGTAGCAAACTTGAAGCTACGGATTATGCAATACTGATAGCATAATAGTAATAATAATAATAATGGCTAACATTTATTGAACATTCAACCAGTCCCATGCACTGTCCTAAACCCTTTACATGTACTATCTCACTTAATTATCGCAGGGCCTCTCTGGAGTAGCATTGCACAAAAGCACATGGTGGGATGGGTATGTCGTAGTGAAAACACATTATCCAGACATTGCATACTATTCCTAAGAAAATCCTAAAAAACTATTTGAACACATCTCAGTGTTCTTTGGAATTAACTACAATGCTGACAATATCATCAAAAGGTACATTTTATTATTTATCCATCCCTGATAGGAGTTTAGTTTTTAAACAATCACATGTATGTCATTATGAATGAAGGACTTCATGCATGGTCCATTAATACACAGTTTACACACATGGTGATTAGTACATCAATCTCAATGAGCTCAGAGCTGAAAAAGGAAAAGATGCTGACCCTAATCATGTTCTTTTGTTTGTTCATTCATTCAGTTAGTATTATCAGAATTGTACTGTTAAAAACAAGAGAAGCATATCTGAATTACATTGAAAGTGCTTAAGGAAAAAATAATTCCTCTATTAGACAATTAGGCAGTACCATAAATTGCAAAATATAACAATTGTTGGTTAGTACACATTTGCCAAAATATAGCATTGTCCTTGGCCAGCTCTGAGTGTGGGTATACAAAAAACAAATTAAATTGGTTCTTTCAACAACAAAAAACCCAACAACTAATTAAAAAATGGGCAAAAGATCTGAACAGAGATTTCTCCAAAGAATATATATGGATGGTCAACAAGCATATGAAAAGATGCCCAACATCATTAGCTATCAGGGAAATGCAAATCAAAACTACAATGAGGTATCACCTCAATCTGGTCAGAATGGCTGTAATTAACAAGACAGGAAACAACAAATGTTGGAGAGGATGTAGAGAGAAGGGAAGGCTTGTACACTGCCGGTGGGAGTGCAAACTGGTGCAGCCACTATGCAAAGCAATATGGAGTATCCTCATAAAATTAAGAATAGATCTACCACATGATCCAGCTATCCCACTGCTGGGTAGTTATCAAAAGAACTTGAAAACACAGAGGCATAAAGATACATGCACCCCTATGCTCATTGCAGCATTACACACAATAACCAAGACTTGGAAGCAACCTAGGTGCCCATAAAGGGATGAATGGATAAAGATGTGGTATTTATACACAATAGAATACTACTCAGCCATAAGAAATGATGAAATCCAGCCATTTGTGACAACATGGATGGTCCTTGAGGGTATTCGCTGAGTGAAATTAGTCAGAGGGAGAAAGTCAAATACCATGTGATCTCACTCATAAGTAGAAGACAGAAACAATGACAAACAAACATATAGCAATGGAGACTGGATTGGTGGTTACCATAGGGGAAGGAGGGGGGCAAAAGGGGTGATTAGGCTCACATGTGAGGTGATGGACTATAATTAGTTTTTGAGTGGTGAACATGATGTAATTCACACAGAACTCAAAATATATTACGATGTACATATGAAAGCTATATAATGTTATAATCCAATGTTAAAAACATTCTTGAGTTTCTGAATAAATAAATAAATAAATAGGTTCTTTTGAATTTTGTACTTAAACATGTGTGATATATGCTGAGAAACTTAAGAACACTTTTTCAAGGATGCATTTCAACTCATCTAAAGACAGCAGCACTAAGAATAAATTATATTATATTACACCTAACTAAATATATTCATTCAGTACCACATCCTGAAACTAGCTGTAGGAACAAGCAATGTTTTATGGGTGAGCATGGCAGTTGCCCTACATGATATTAGCCTCAAGAGGCCCACTTATTGTTTTGGCCTGAATGACTCCTGTAACTATCTATTGTGAAAAGTAGCACTTACTATCATTTGTCCTAAAGTGACCTCCTTCAAGCTTTAAGATGTGCAAACATCAGCGATCTAAAACTTGGTGTGCTCATTTGTATGAAAATCGCATGTATTTGGTGTGCCAGTTTGTATCCAATTTGGAGCGTATCCAGTGAATGTAGAGACAGAAATCATATTTCCCCAAAGTCATCATTTTTTATCAGTCCACATGTAGAAATAACTATAACTTTGATTGATTTGGCTTTTCTCTGAGCATTTCTTGTACCAGTATGTCTTTTTTTTAACTGGCAGCTACTCTACGCAAGACTTTCCAAATGTATAGAGTTCTGGTTTATGTTTAAGCTATAGTAATATTCAAAGAATCTTAGAAAAGTTACAGACAAGGGCCTAAATAATTAACTTTATTTACTACCACAGTAGTAAGTGTTCCAATCCTATTATTCTAAAATATTCAAAACACAAACAGATCTTTTTAAGAAGCTAAGTTCCCACTCTATTATAAACCCCTGAAAAAAAAGAAGCCATGCATTTTTTTTACCTCAAGTGCACAGCACAGATTCCCAATATATTTTTATCAAGTTAAATTTGTACCAATTATGTTATTTTGAAACAAGCATAGCATATATTCCACAAAGAATCCAAAAGGTTCATTTTAACCTAAAACATCAACCATATCAGCAACAAAGGTAACTATTTGACATTCTACTTGATCTCCAAGATCCCATTCCTTTTCAAATAAAAAACTGGAAGATGAATAAAATGTCTAATGGTTAAGGAACAAGAAAGAAAGGAAGTAAACAGACTGGATTATAAACACTGCATAGGCACTGCCTCTCCCCTCCCATCCTTAGCTAGCTATGAATTGTCTACGTATGGACCATAAAAAGAACAATGTAACTGAAAATATGTCAAAATGGGGCTGACCTTTTACAAAGGAAAGACTCCTTATGAAATGGAAAACACAACTTATTTGATGAAATAATTAAGAAAAAAGAAAAAACTAACGTGGGTGCCAGCCCCACGACCTAGTAGTTAAGTTTGGTGTGCTCCAATTCGACAGCCCAGGTTCAGTTCCCAGGCATGGACCTACACCACTTGTCAGTGGCCATGCTGTGGTGGTGACCCATATACAAAATAGAGGAATACTGGCATGGATGTTAGCTCAAGGTGAATCTTCCTCAAGCAAAAAAAGAAAAGAAAAACTAATGAAATTTTGGATATGAATGAAAGCCAAAAGATTCTAAAAGCAACATTGGATTAATGAAAACTACTGTGACCTTCTCTGAAAATAAGTCCACAGTTCAGAGAAGCAATTAAAAGAGCTCACAAAATGTAGACTGCACAGCTAATGCCACCAAATGCTAGCCTGAGGAATTTACAAGGTAATAATAAAAATCTCTAATTTTAGTTGCTGCACTTGAAAAGGCAAAAAGATGGTTAATGGGGTCAATCACTAGACTGTAAATTATAAAATATTTGCTAAAATGAAAACTAATTGAACACATAAAGCTTTGGTAAAGGCAATTCTGAAACTACAGAACTTCATATAGAATCTAAATTCTGTCTGCCTTACTTCTCCTTTGGTACCCAAAGGATACTAGGCTACCACCACAAAGGATGAGAGGGTAGTAAGGAGAGCAAGGATGTTCTCAAGAAAGCCTTGACAACTCTGCCGTCAGTGACACCCACAATGTGAGCCTGATATTCACACAGCCTATTCCCTTTTCAGTAGTGTGATGTGGGGAGCAGAAAATCAAATGTTAGTATATTTGCCAGATAATGAAAGAAGTGATCCTCCATCCCACAAGCAAAGATACACATAAGAGTTGCTATTCAATATTCCTTATGCAAATATGAGATTGGCACAAGAGCTCAGTGTTTGGACTGACAATTATGCCTGCATAAATCTGCAGAAAAAAGCTTCCCACCAAGTTTAGCTGTAGGTAAGAAAGGATATTGTCATCTGTTGTGGATTAAAGTGAAGAGTGTCTTCATGTGACTCCTGGTAATTCCCATTTCCTTTGGGGGCTATGGTCTAAATGGAATAAAATTAGAGAAAAAGAACCAAGCTAGGAGATTTTAATTCCTCCTAACCATCTTTCTTAGAGTGTAGCAAAGGCCCTCACATATAACTCCCAATACTCTGCTAAAAAGAGGGAAAAGCAAAGAGATCAACTAGAGTTGATGCCCAGAGGCTACAAAGAACAGGGTGGACTGAGAAAACTATTCCTCATTTCTAGAAACTCAAATTTCTCAATGTGGAGCAAAATTTGGAGGAGAGAGAATAATTTAGCTAAAATCTAAAAATGAAATGGAAAGAAAGCTATTGCAGCTAAATAAAGCATTCTTTTGGAAAATTTAATATTATTTCATTACATCCATGTAATATGCATTCACTATTAGAAAATACAGCTTACCAAAAGAAAAGATGACTAATGAACTCATCACCCAGAGACAAGTGCTTAGTAACATATATTATATTCCAGGCATTTTTATATACCTATAAACCTTTTCCTTTCTTTATTTCTTTATGAAATGGGATCAGACCATACATACCATTTTATAACCATTTTTCCTCCATATTGAACACTTTTATTACCAAGAAATACACAAGCAACTCATTCTTTTAAATGGATATATGTTAATTTACTTACTTCAACATTTTCCAAAGTATCTTATGTGAAACACTAGTTCCACAAGATACAGTTTAAGTGTATTAAGAGGACTATAGCATGCTGCACCTCCTAAACATGCCATCATGAAACACTTTTTAGGTATCTCTCAGGATTAATGTTCCTCAGAACACATTTCGGAAAATACACTCTAGGTGAATTCAAGCACTGATCTGAGTCAACACTAAGAACATTGAGACCTGTTGTTAGAGAATGGAATTGTCAATAGAAGGAACAATGAAGTTTGGAAGTTCTTGCCTCAGTGTGGAGTAGTAGAGGCCATGACCCACGTCTAACCTGGCAAAAGGAGAAATCTCCAGGGGAAATAACAGATAAGGACTTGAGGCCAAAGATCTTGCAAGTAAGAAAAGGTAATTTTGCCTAATCTTTCTTCTATGCAAATAATCTTCAGAAACTCAAGGGGGATGGCTTCAGCCATGGTAGGTTGCCAAGTCAGGAGAGTAAAGTCCCAGCTACCTCTCTCTGAAGAAACGGCTAACAATTAACCTCTTCCTCAGGTTCCAGTGCTGCAGAAGGTGGCAAGACAGGACATGTGACTCAGAGATTCAGGATCCCAACTGTTCTCTCCCTCTTTGGAGGTGACTAACACCTGGTGTCAATCAATAGAACATAATGAGAATGTGTGCAGGGAAAAGGCAGGCTCACAATGGGATCCTCAAACAGAAACTGCCCTTCTTATGAGCAAAATTCCACATGAAGGGCAAAGGCCTTGAATTGGAGAAGATTTTGATCTCTGCCCACACTACTCATCTGGAATTAAAAGGAAAAGGAATCCATTCTGAGAGCCAGAGCTTCAGGACACTGCAGCTAAGAATGAAGCTCCACATCTTATTGGAAACATCTCACATGAAGCAAGCAGAAACTGGTCTGGGTAATAATTCAGTTCTGCCGCCAGGGCAGGCTGGCCTTGGTGTAGGAAGAGTTTGAGTGTGAAGGCTTTTGGTTTGGTTCACTTCACGCATTTTTCAGAAGTAGATGTTTTCAACCCTAGCCTTTTGGGTTTTTTCCTATTTGTTCTCTGCTGCAGCCAAAGCTGAGACTAGCATATGAATTTTAGAGAAAAAGAAAGCTCAGACAAAGGTGTTGGGAAAAGATACTGACATGAAAGTAGCATAAATTACCCAAGACTGATGAAAAACAGAAGCTTTGAAAAGGCAAGATTTCATGGGAGACTCCATGGCAGAAAGGATTTATGTGAACCCCCAACTAACATCCATAGCAAAGCAATAAGCAAGCTTTGAGATCCTAAAAGAACTTTAAAAATACAAAGTTCAAGACCAGTTACAACCGTGAGGTGCTGTGCTTATCCAAATAAAAGCTATAAACTTCAAAAAGTCTTCACTGAGCACAGAACCATGAACTTGGGATCAAAGGATGAATGGAAAGCCAAACCAAGCAGCTCTACATGTATGATTTAAGTAGAAAAAAATAATAACTACTAACAGCTAACAGTAACTATTGAGTACTTACTATATGCCAGGCACTATTCTAATTGCTTTACAGGTAGGAGCTATTACTATTCCTATTTGTATATGAGGAAACTGATGCATGAAGAGGTTTAGCAATTTGTCCTCTGTTAGACCACCACTAGGCAGCAGAGCAAAGATTCCAGCCCAGGCTGCCTGGCTCCACATCCTAAAGAAGAGGGTCTTATAAAAGACCTGGGAACTGGAGCAGCACCTCTGCATATTACTGCTTTGCCAGAAGATGGAAGTGTTTTGACAGCCTCTATGAGAGAGGAGATAGTCTGCACATCTAGTTCAAAACTTCCCTATTCTCCTCCCCCCATTCATAAGTACAGTGGTATCTGTAAAGGCCACCTTGTGAGCTGTGGTGCCAAGAGGTGGCCATCTCTGAGAGCAGAGTGACAATGGCAGAAGCTCTCGCTTCTGCATGAAGTGCTCTTATGGAGGATCTACCCTTCTTGGAGTATTTCCTTGTGATGGCTACCCTTAGGGTGACCAACTCATCCTGGTTTATCTGGGACTTTCCCAGATTAAGCACTGGAAGCCCTGGGCATCCCGAGATGGTTAGTCACCGTAAATCTTGTAAACTCATTACAGCAAGAGACGTTCTTCCCTCTTCCCAAATCAGGATGGGGCTCAAGGAAAAGTAAACAAGTCTGGGAAAAGGATTTCTTTTGTGATCTGTCCCAATTCACAGGATAGGATATCAAATCCATCTCAAATGGGGTCACACAGGAAATATCCAATAGCAGTGCATGTTGGCTGGGGATATGGATTTCCATGTATCCCATGGGCTCAAGTGTCTAAGAATTAGGCACAATAAGTTGAAGATCTTACCACAGTTCAGAAGAGTCTTATTAGATGAATGTTTTATGGACAATGAAACAGGGCTGACAGCCTTGCATGTAAACCTGCCATTCCAATGTTTACCTCAGAAGGATATTTGGCCAGGACACAAAAGGACAGAGGGTTTAAGGGCAACTCAGCTACCCTGTTTATTGGAAACACTGTATCTAAATAAATCCCTCATTATTTCCAGAATTAGTAATCAGAGACCATAGGAAGGCAAGTTTGGCAACAATGCTGCAAAACATGGAAAAAGTAAGATTACACTGAAGATTCAGAAATCTTAGGATGCAACACACTGTGACTATATAAAAATATCACTGAATTGTACACTTTAAATTGGTAAATTGTAGGGTACATAAATTATATCTCAATAAAGCTATTTTAAAAAAAGAAATCTTGGCATGCAAATAGACTTAGCTTCTAAAAACCAAAGAAAACTTTACAGTAAAAATGACTGAAATGCAATGATAATAGAAGGATAAGGAAAAGATGCTAAAAGACATAAGGAGAGAAAGAAAATTGATAAACTGGTGTTCATCTCAGAAAGTTAGAGAAATGAGCCACTAAGAAACCCTAAGGAAAGCTAGAGAGTGGAAATAATAAAAAGAAAAGCCACAATCAATTAATTAGAAAACAGATAAAAGAGACTGTAAATAAAGTTAAGTTTCTGATTATTGATTATTTCCTCTCATCATATCATACAATAAAAACTAAATCTAAAACTAAATTTTTGTCAGATTTGGATAGTGGTACATTTGTGATGGTCTGATTTGAAAGACAGCCTATGTCACATAGCATAATTTCATTTGATATGTGAGTGGAGTCAGGGAGGTATTACAAAAACACAGGTAGACATTCTTAACAGCACCAGAAATGAGATACTACGACAAGTTTGTGTGACTGCCATTTCACTTAGGACACAGTGGACGCTAAAAAACAACAATCGTTCCAAAATATCTAAACCCAAATTGGAAACAATGGGAGAAGATTCTCCAAACAATAAGTAGTAATTTGCAATTAAGTTGCTTCTCCTGTGGGTTATTCTATGTAGCATGGTCCAGAGTATCAGGATTTAATCACCTGCGTCCCAGATATTAGAACTAAAAATATGGCACATAAAAACATTTGTTTCAAAGTTAGAAATTTTAAAGACCTTAATTACTATAATTATAGAAAATTATTGTAACATTCATGGTTTCTTACATTAAACTTTATTTAGTATTGGTTTTAATGATTCTCATGTGTAGCATAAGGTAATAAAGCCAGTTGACAAACAAATCCCAGAGCTGATTATTTGAAAAACAAACAGATTAAACTTCTACCAGGCTAATCACCAAAAAAAGACCAAAAAATAAGAATTAGAAAGAGGATACAACTGAAAATGTAGAAGAGCGGTATCATTTTTTAAACATATGGTATGGATGTAGAATTTAATCCAATAATTTTGAAGATCTAGAACTTTAACAAGTATCATAATCACCTGCAGAACTTGTTAAAATAAGAGTTTATGACTCAGTAGTTCTGGGGTGGTCCCCAAAAATTCTCATTTCTAACAAGTGTCCAAGTGACAATGATGCTGCTGGTCTGGAAACTACACTTTGAGAACCACTGGTTTCGGTAAAGTGGAGCTATTTCTGGGAAAATATGAATAACGGAATGATTCAAGAAGAGGTAAAAATCCTTAAAAATCAAAAAGTTACTGAGGAATTACTTTTTTAAATGGTTCCTAACCTAGAGAATTTACCTGCTGAGTTCTTTAAAACTATTAAGAACCATAATCCCCACATTAGGGCAACTATTTCTAAGCATTAAAAAAGATGGAAAATTTCCAATTCATTTGGAAGCTAGAATAATCCTAAAAGCAAAAGATGAAAAGCACAAAGGGGAAAAAATCTCCTATAAACCTGTGTTTGTTTGACCATTTATATAGCCAAGGAAACTTGTTAATGTGAAATCTTATGTGGTAGGCCAATTCATAAGGAAGATAAAAGCAGAGATGCTCTCTGCAGAGTGACTTCTCAACCCTAACATAGTGGCCTCATAGAGGTCACTGCTCTAGTCCAAACTCACATAGGACTAGGGGCATCAAAATCCTAAGTAAAATACTGGTAAGCTGATGAATAAAAAGAACCAATCTAATTAGAATTTATTATCCCAGAAATGCAAACATGCTTTAATAATAGGAAAATATATCAATATTAATCAAATAAAATTGTTCACTAACAAAAGAAAATTTGTTAAAACAACTATTTCCATTGAAACCCTCTTTACAACTATAAGTAGAAGGGAACCTATTAATCATGGTTAAGAATATCAAACTCAAACCAACACCAACATCCATTACAACAAAGCTTAGAACTTTTTTGGGAAGATTTTAAGTACATTCTCAAGACCTTAAGACTTCCAAACTTGCTTAAATGCTTCTAGGAATCAGTTCCAGTAAGGGTGTAACCATAAAGAAGAACAAAGTATAGCAGCAATTCTCAAAGACTGTTCCAGGGCCAGCTTGGTGGCTGAATGGTTGAGTTCACGCGCTCGGCTTCGGCAGCCCAGGGTTTCACTGGTTCAGATCCTTTGCGCAAACACAGCATCACTCATTGGGCCATGCTGAGGTGGCGTCCCACATAGCACAACCAGGGCACTCACAACTAGAATATGTACTGGGGGGCTTTGGGGAGAAGAATAAAAAAAAAAAAAGACTGTTCCAGACTAGAAACACTAGTTTTATGGGTAAAGGAACCTCTCCCTGGGGTTTGGAAAGTTTGGGAGACTCTTGTTATGTGAAGTCAAAGTTGTTTCTCAGTGCCTTTAATATGCATTGTGATATGCTATACAACACATGCCAAACCTGAATGACCACATACAACATTTTTTTTGAGGAACAACTTATGGAACACCTTGGGAAAATTCTATGATAGAGAATCTGATTAACTTGTCTAAGGTAGGCGTGTGGTAGATGCAATTGCCTCCATTTTATCCGAAAGATTAATTGCCTCTTTAAGAGCTTGCTGTGGCAGCTCTGTAACCCAGTGGCCTCTGGCAAAGATGTTGTTAGCAACTGACAACAGTGAAATGCCCTGCAGGTTGTGTTTTCATACTACTTCTTAGGGATGCTATAGATGTTGTCATATTTGAAATATTTTGGCATTTTTCTTGACATTCCAAATGCTGACTAAAAGGTTTTCAGGCTTCTAAGAAGTTTTGTATCTTCTTGAAAAGGTTTCCAGGGAACTCACTGGGACTTGTTTTATAATTCACATGGCTACTGACATTATTGTTAAGTAAATATGATGTAAATATCGTATCATTTTGGCAGGTCTGAGATGTGAGGTGTATTATGGAAGCATTGAAAAAAAATGTGTATCTACTAAGAATTCTATCCCAAGTAATGATGAAGATTAAGCTTTAGTATGTGTTGGTCCGTAATCACTTTTCAGCTGTTAGAGAAATAATGCTCCTTAATTTTTCCCAAATGCATAGAAATATAAGATGGAAATTATTTCCCATATGCTTTGCCCATCCTCCTGACACTTGGTAGGAAATGCAGACAATTCAGGATGCCTACCCAGGGTATTCAGTACACTATGTGTACTCCTTCTCATTTAGACAAATTGCCTACTTCAATGACACCTCCTGATAGTCTATTCTCTCTTCTAATTATTCCCATGGAAAATAAATACCTTAATATTAATTTTAAATTTCTTCTTTAGTGAAATCAGAATATAGTAAATAACTTCTGATTCCCTTTTGCAATCTAAATAGACCTTTCCTACTATATTTGTCAACCCTTTCAAATACTTTTACACTGTAATCCAATTATTTTTTCCCTTTTTTATTTTTTTTTTGGTCAGGGTTATATTGAGGCAAATTGTCCAATGTACAAACTACTCTTTGAAAGGAATTGGAAGATTTAAGGAAGAAGTAACATGTAAATGTGAAAAATGGAACCCCATTAGTCTAAAATGTTTAGTTCATCTTTCAAGCATGACTTTCTCCTAAGAAGAATCTTAACCTCTAGAGAAATCTATTTTATTTATGTCTTAAATCTTTTATGTATGTCTACAATGGCTCAATAGACAAAGGTTTTTCAAAGGAGGTTTGGTTGTTTTTGTTTTGTTTTGTCAGAAAATTTATTCAGGCAAAATCAATTATATTAATCATCTTAATAATCCTAGAATAAAGAAGTTAATCATTCTTTCTTAGTGTCTTAGGATAAAAAGCTAATAAATTCAAAAGAAAATGACTAACTAGGCAAGTAACACTGTGCTCAGTAACATGGAAGATACAAATGAAGTAGAAAATGTATCACCTGCTCCCCAAAAACTTACCATCTACCTGAAAAGGGAATACTTAGACCACTTAGGAAGCAATTAGAGACAACATGAGGAAAAAGTTCTGAGACGACAATCTATGTAGTTTTGTCACAGAACAGTATCACATTTTAAGTAAAGCAAATTTAAGCAGAAATCTTAATTTTCACATTCACTTCTCAAAAGAATATACTAAAGAATTAGCAGGTTCCATTTTGAAACCACCTCAGAAAGACAAATTTAAGCCCTAAACTGGACTTTCAAGATCTTCCCTTTCTCCACAGACTCAGAATACAGCCTATAGGGTGTGCACTGCACAAATCCAGAGTGTAGCATTTATATAGAACATGATGTAAATAGTGCTGTCAGGGGTCATGCAATGGGGCATCCCTGACTCCAACGTCATATCCAAATTCATGCTCCCCACATCTACTGCTCCTAATCTCCTGCTATCTTGAGAAAAATCACAAAGTTTAAAAAATCAATCATTTTAAATTTCCCTTGTCCCCTTCTTTTTCTGTTGTCTATTGTCTGTCTCTATTCTATGTGACCACTGCACACATTTACACACACACACTCACAAACACACTTTATTTTATACTATCAGGGAGCATACCTCTTCATTACACCTGCCCTTGGATTTCATTATGGTACCCCTTTTTTACATTTTTCAATAAATTTTAGTCAGCAGGTTATCTCTCGAAGACTGAATTTTTGTTTACTCGTTCATTCATTCAACTAAAATTTATTTTTCTTTTTTAAAGATTGGCACCTGAGCTAACATCTGTTGCCAGTCTTCCTTTGCTGCTGCTGCTTCTTCTTCTCCCTGAAGCCCCCCAGTACATAGTTGTATATTCTAGTTGTAGGTCCTTCTGGTTGTGCTATATGGGATGCCACTGCAGCATGGCTTGATGAGCGGTGCCATGTCCATGCCCAGGATCTGAACTGACAAAGCCCTGGGCCACTGAGGCAGAGCACATGAACTTAACCACTCGGCCATGGGACTGGTCCCTAAAATTTATTTCTTGAGTACTACATATGTGTGTGTGTATATATATATCTTCATAAATGTGTGTATACACATACTTATGTGGCAGACAGTTTATTGCCTCTTCAAAAGGCACCTCCAGTCCCTCCTCTTGCTATCGGAATTGAGATTCTGTTCAGGTATCAAGGTATCCCTTCATTTCAGAGATGGTGGACCCGGCTTTTAGTCTAAAGCATGTAGATGACAAGTTCTGGACAGTAAGATATAAGGGGAAGTCTAACGGGGGAAAGAAGCCCTCTGGGGAATATTTTCCTCCTTCATATAAGGCAGGCATAGGAGGAGTTTCTTGCTTTTGATGTGATGCCTGGAGCTGCTGTAGCTATCTTGCCATCAGGAGGAGAAAACAAAGAAAATCACAAGGGACACCAATTCAGAGCCAGACGTTGTTAAGCCACCAAATCAGTGCCAGAAATGGTTGTACTTCTTGATATGTAAGAAAATGACAGTCCTGTTATTTAACACATGATTAGTAAAGAAATTTCTTAAAGCCTAGAGCATTTCTAACTGATATAGCTCTTCTCCATGTGAAATAAAATTTCACTCTTGTTATAATAATTTCAGGTTTCAATGAGCATGCGGAAGAGTATTTTGGAGGGCTGGGGACTTTCCCCAGAGTCCTAAAGTCATAGTACATAAGTAGTTGTGTTTTATGACTTCTCTAAGGTCATTTATCTTGCTACTGCATCTGACTATTCTCAGCACTTACTTAGTGAGCCCAGATTTTAAATGGACCAACACAAAGAAGAACCCTCAGAAAAGCGGCAACTCTTTGCAAACAAAAATGTGAAAAAGACAAAGTAACAAACAAAGCAAAGTTCTGCAAACAGTGGCCACATACCCAAGACCACTGGAGCTGTGTAAATAATACATGGAGAATCACCAGTTGTATTGAACTCTTTTCAGCCTCATCTGAACAGAAGCAGTTAATCAAGACAAAAAGTATCATTCCCAAGCACAAGGAACTCACTTAGTGCTCATTCTAAGATCTGTTTAAAAAACAAGGTGAATGCATATTGGAGAATTTACTAAATATTGGCTTCTAAGCCAAATGACCTGCACCTCCTACCAGAGCTGTATTCCAGCTTGCTGTTATTTTAAACAAAATTTTAAATGTGGATAAAATACATCATAGCAAAAGCTGTAAAGCTGTAATAAATCATTCAGAAAGCACAATTCATAAAAATTTGCTTATGTGAGCATTATGTGAGTAATTTAGCTATGGATCTTCTATGTGACAGGTAGACGCTATTGAGTTCCTGATTCTAAGAAAAAAAAATAAAGACTTACTCTGATACTAACCCAGTCTGCCCAGGATTTAACAGAACAGTGAGATACACTAGCAGCACAGTTACCATAAGTGAATCAACTACAATAATGCCTATTAACATAAACTTTCTGAATCAGGAGCCCTGAGAACAATAGTCCCCATTGAACAGACTCTATTATGTCTTAAGACAAATTAGGTGATAAAAAATATTGCTGTCTATGCAGGGCATACCTTATATATGCAAAAATCTAAGATGATGAAATAAAAGTTTTAAAAAGAATAAACTCAAGACCTGGTTCTTTCATTTGCTCTTGCATGATATTATGAGAATCACTTCACCACTCTGAGCTTCCATTTCCTCATCCGGTATCCTGCAGCATTTAATCGTAATTTGTAATTATTTAATTTATTTGTGCTTTTGCCCATCTCCCTCAATAGAATATAAACTGTGCAAATGTAAAGATCATGCCTATCTCCGATCTCTACCACATCCCCATCAACTAGCACAGGGCCTGGCCTTTTATAGATTCTCAGAAAAAAAAAATACCGAATAAGTAACTTAAATCTTATAAATAAAACCTAACTTATAAGACTGTTTGAAGAACTAAAAAAGATAGCATGTTGCCAGCTGTTTTGTAAAGTATTGTAAAAAGTGATATCATTATTAACCAAACATTTCGATCAAGTCCTCCTGAATTTACAAAAAGTAAATTGAAGTCTTACTAGCTCTGCACTGTAACTAGTATTGTTGAGTCACTTAACCTCTGTAAGCCACAGCTGGATGTCCTAAAATGGAGACAGCCTACTTCATCCTGACATGAAAATAAAATAAAATAATGTATCTGTGGTAGACTTAAGAATAGCCCTCAATGTCCTAATTTCTAGAATCTGTGAATTTTACCTTACACGGCGAAAGGTACTTTGCGGATGTGATCAAGAGAGGAATCTTGAAATAGGGAAATTATCCTAATTTCCCAGGGTGGGCTCAATATAATCACAAACATTCTTCTAAAAGGGACACAGGAATACTCAGTCAGCAGAGAAGGCCCTGTGATGACAGAAGCAGAGTTGGAGTGACACACTTTGAAGACAGAGGAAAGGGTCAGAAGCCAAGGAATAGAGGCAGCCACTAGAAGCTGAAAAAAGGCAAGAAGGGGGATTCTTCCTTCAGAGCCTCCAGAAGGAACCAGACTTGTGACCCCTTGACTTTAGCCCAGTGAAACTGACATCAGACTTCTGAACTTCAGAACTGTAAGACAATAAATTCATGTTAAGTCACTAAGTTTCTGGTAATTTTTTCACAAGAACAATAAGAAACTAATACAGTATGTCAAGTTGGTTTTCATTGCAAATCAGTACACAAAAATAATGTATTAGGCTATTATGTCTGAGGGAACAGTGTGAAGGGATCTCTATGTTCAAAGGGGCAGTGCACAAACCGCTGAATGATACAATATAATTTTAAAAGCATTGACTGCTTAGGCCTTTGATGTTGTTAGAAGATTGCTGCAAGGACAAATATTAACCCCATCTCTCTGACAAAGACATTTTGGAATTATAATTAAAGCCTCCATATGTTGACAAAGACATTTTTGAATTATAATTAGAGCCTCCATATGTTGTAGTAAGTGGGTTTTTTTTTTGGTATATTGGCTGATTTAATTCTTGCAATATCACTATGTGGTTGCTATCATTGTCCCCATTTTATGTACAAGAAAACTGTAGTCCAGAGGGATCAAGTAACTTGCCCAAGGTGAAACACACAGATGAATATAAATGGTAGAGCCATGGCTGGGGACCAGGTGTTTTGGTGGCAATTTGGCTTTGGAATCATGAAGCTTCTACAGATCAAGCTAAGAGCAATAACAAAAAATTGCTTTGTCTTGCTTTCTGCTATATCGCTGCCTGGAGACTTCTCATGCACTCTATCTCTATAGTACCTTTATAGAACAAAATGAAATTGGACTTCTGCCTAGAGTTGCATGTAAATGAACAGAACAGATTAGTGGTTACCAGGGGCAAGGGGGTGTGGGCACAAAGGGTGAAGTGGTGTACCTACAACATAAGTGACAATAATGTACAACTGAAATTTCACAAGGTTGTAAACTATCATAATCTCAATAAAAAGTTTAAAAAAAATGGTATACCTGTACAGGGCACTTACCATGAATTGAGCTTGGAGGACTGGAAGTTGCTCTGGGTGAGTCAGTGACTGATGGGTGAATGTCAAGGCCTAGGACATGACTGTACACTACTGTAGACTATAAACAGTGAACACTGAGACTACACTAAATTTATAAAAGAAATATTTTTCTTTCTTCAATAACAAATTAACCTTGGCTGACTATAACATTTTTACTCTATAAACTTTACTTTTGGACTCTTTTGTAATAACACTTAGCTTAAAACACAAATACGCTGTACAGCCATACAAAAATATTTTCTATATATCTTTATTCTATAAGCTTTTGTTATTTAAAAATTTTCTTTTACTTTTTAAATTTTTTTGTTAAAAACTAAGATACAAACACAACATTAGCCTAGGCCTACACAGGGTCAGATCATCAATATCACTGTTTCCACTCCCACATCTTGTCCTACAGGAAGTCTTCAGGGGCAGTAATATGCACGGAGCTGTCATCTCCTATGATAACAATGCCTTCTTCTGGAATACCTCCTGAAGGACCTGCCAGAAGCTCTTTTTGAGGAGGTGCCATTCTTTTCAGAAATAGGTCCATGGTAGTTTGCTTGGTTTGTTTCTTTTTTCCATCATAGGTTTGCTTATAAGCTAGTAACACTCCATGAGTATCCTTCTCTATTACTGAAAACCTTTTGGTGTTGGGGTCCATGTTTTCAAACATTTTAAGGAGCTTATTGAGGTATGTAAAAGCTTCTGCTAAACCCTTCACTGTGAATTTTCTTAGGGGTTCTTCTTTTTCTTCTCCTGTGGTTTCCTTCTCTCTTGCCTCTTCTTCATCTCTGCATTCCTGTTCCAGTTCCAACACTCCTCATTAGTCAATTCTTCAGGAACTACTGCTTGGAGTTCTTCAATGTCATCCTCACCCACACCCAAGTTAAAGTTGTTTACCACCTCAGCCACAGGCTTGTTGATTTTTGCAACCTTTTCATCCTTGGTAAATCCTTTGAAGTCATGAATGAACTTCTGAAGTGTCTTCTCTCAGAGGAAACTGCTCTGCATGTAGTTATACGCTCAGTATACCTGTGGAAAGGATGTTCAGGAGCCTCCTATGTCACCATATGGTTCCCTCCTAAAAGAAACTTTAAATGTCTTCAATAACGTAAAACCAATCAATAAAATTAAACTAAATCAAGAACCAAAATATTTTGTAAATAATGTGCTTTAATTAGTTAAACGGGGCTTTAAAAAGTATTTGGCCCATTCTACTTCCATGGGTTTTTTTCATCCTTTATTTTTACTGAGGTAGATTTGACATACGACAATTCTAGTTTCAGGTATACAACATAATGATTCAATATTTGTGTACATTGTGGCATGATCAACACAGTAAGTCTAGTTAACATCCATCGCCATACATAATTACATAAAATTTTTTTCTTGTGATGAAGACTTTTAAGATCTACTCTCTCAGCAACTTTCAAATATGCAATACAGTATTATTAACCATAGTCACCATGACATTTATTTTATAGCTGGAAATTTGTACCTTTTCACCCATTTCGCCCGTTTTGCCTACTCCTTCCCACACCCCTGGCAACCACCAATCTGTTCCCTGCATCTGAGAGCTTGTGTTTTTTTGTTTATTTGTTTTGGTTTTTAGATTCCACATATAAGTGAAATCATATGATATTTGTCTTTCTCTGTCTGAAACTTCACTTCACATAACACCCTAAAGGTCCATCCAGGTTGTCACAAACAGCATGATTTCATTTTCTTTATATGATGGAATAGTATCCCATTGTATATATAAACCACATCTTCCTTATACATTCATCCATCAGTGGGCACTTAGGTTGTTTCCATATCTTGCCTATTGAAAATAATACTGCAATGAACATGGGAGTGCATATATCTTTTTGAGTTAGTGTTTTCATTTGCTTCAGATAAATATCCAGAAATGTAATTGCTAGATCATATGGTAGCTCTATTTTTAATTTTTTGAGGAACCTCCATACTGTTTACCATAGTGGCTGCACCAATTTACATTCCCACCAACAGTGCACAAGCGTTCCCTTTTCTCCACATCCTTGTCTATACTTTTTATTTCTTGTCGTTTTGATAATAGCCATTTTAACAGATATGAGGTGATAGCTCATTGCGTTTTGATTTCCATTTCCCTAATAATTAAGTCATGTTGAGTATCTTTTCATGTGCCTGTTTACCATCTATATGTCATCTTTGGGAGAATGTCTATTCAGATCCTCTGCCCAATTTTTAATTGGGTTGTTTGTTTTTATGCTATTGAACTGTATGAGTTCTTTATATATTTTGGATTTTAACCCCTTATGAGATAGACGATTTGAAAATATTATTTTCTCCCAATTAGTAGGTTACCTTTTCAATTTGTTGATGATTATCTTTGCTGTGCAGAAGCTGTTTACTTTGATGAACTCTCACTGGTTTACTTTTGGTTTTGTTGCCTTTGTTTTTGGATTCAGATCCAAAAACATTATCACCAGACCGATGTCAAGGAGCTTACTGCCTATGTTTTCTCCTAGGGGTTTTATGGTTTCAGATCTTACATTCAAGTCTTTAATCCATTTTGAGTTAATTTTTGTCTATGGTGTAAGATAGTAATCCCATTTCATTCTTTTACGTGTGGCTGTACAGTTTCCCCAACAGCATTTATTGAAGAGACTGTAATTTCCACATTGTATATTCTTGTCTCCTTTGTTGTAAATTAATTGACCAGATATGCATTGGTTTATTTCTGGGATCTCCATTTAGTTCCACTGATCTGTGTATCTGTTTTTATGCTATGTCATACTGTTTTGATTACTATAGCTTTGTAATATAGTTTTAAATCAGGGGCATGATGCCTCCAGCTTTGTTCTTCTGTCTCAAGATTGCTTGGGCTATTTGGGGTCTCTTGTGGCTCCATATACATTTTAGAATTATGTGTTCTATTTCTGTGAAAAATACCATTGAAATTTTGATAGAGATTACTATGAATTTATAGATTGCTTTGGGTAGTATGGATATTTTAACAATATTAATCCTTTCAATCCATGATTTTTCCATTTATTCGTGTCTTCAATTTCCTTCATCAATGTCTTATAGTTTTCATTGTACAGGTATTTAACCTCCTTAATTAAATTTATTCCTAGGTATTTTATTTGTTTAGATGCAATTGTAAATAGGATTGTCTTCTTAATTTCTCTTTCTCATAGTTTGTTGTTAGTGTATAGAAACACAAAGGATTTTTGTATATTGATTTTGTATCCTTCAAATTTATTTAATTCATTTATTAGTTCTAACAATTTTTGGTGGTGTGTTTAGGGTTTTCTATATATAATATCATGTTATCTGCAAACAGTGACAGTTTTACATCTTCTTTTCCAGTTTGTATGCCTTTTATTTCTTTTTCTTGCTTAATTGCACTGGCTAGGACTTCCAATACTATGTTGATAAAAATGACAAGAGTGAACAACCTTATCTTGTTCCTGATCTTAGAGGAAAAGTTTTCCTCTAATGTTAGCTGTTAGTATGTCATATATAGCCTTTATCACATTGAAGAATGTTCTATCTATACCCAATTTGTTGAGAGGTTTTTAATCATAAAAGGATGTGGAATCTTGTCAAATGTTTATCTGTATCTATTGAGATGATTGTATGATTTTAATCCTTCAGTTTATTAACGTGGCATATCACATTGTTTTGCAGATGTTGAACCATCCTTCTATCACTGGAATAAATCCCACTTGATCATGGTATATGATCTTTATAACGTATTGCTGAAATCAGTTTGCTAACATTCTGTTGAGGATTTTTGTATCTACGTTCATCAGGAATATTGGCCTGCAATTTTCTTTTCTTGTGGTGTCCTTGTCTGGTTTTGGTGTCAGGATAACGCTGACCTCATAAAATGAGTTTGGATGTGTTCCTTCCTCTTAAGTTTTTTGGAAGAGTTTGAGAAGGATTGATATTAATTCTTCTTTGAATGTTTGGTGGAATTGTCTGTTCCTAGACTTTTGTTTGTTGGGAAGCTCTTGATTACTGATTCAATCTTCTTACTACTAATCAGTCTGTTCAGATTTTCTATTTCTTCATGACTGTCTCGGAAACTTGTATGTTTCTAGGAACTTATCCATTTCATCTATGTTGTCCAATTTGTTAGCATATAATTGTTCATAGTATGATCTTTTGATCCTTTGATCTTATGATCCTTTGTATTTCTGTGGTATCAGTTGCAATGTCTACTCTTTCATTTCTGATTCTATTTATTTGAGCCCTCTCTTTTTTTCTTGGTGAGTCTAGCTAAAAGTTTGTCAATTTGATTTATCTTTTCAAAGAACCAGCTCTTAGTTTCCTTGATCTTTTCTATTGTCTTTATAGTCTCTATATCATTTATTTCCACTCTGATCTTTCTTGTTCCCTTTCTTCTACTAACTTGGTCTTTGTTCTTCTTTGCCTAGTTCCTTGAGATGTAAAGTGACATTTTTTGAGTTTTTCTTATTTCTTGAGGTAGGCATTACCACTATGAACTTCCCTCTTAGAATAGCTTTTGCTGCATTCTATAAATTTTTGTATGTGATATTACCATTTTCATTAGTCTCAAAGTATTTTTTTATTTCTCCTTTAATATCTTCATTGACTCATTGATTGTTCAGTGGCATGGTTTAATCTCCTTATGATTGTAAATTTTCCAGTTTTCTTGTTACTGATTTCTAGTTTCATACCATTGTGGTGAGAAAAGATGCTCAATTTAATTTCAATAATCTTAAATTTATGACTTTATGGCCAAATATGTGGTCTATCCTGGAGAATGTCCCATGTACACTTGAGAAGAATGTGTATTCTGCAGTTTTTGGATGGAATGTTCTGTATATATCTACTAACTCCACCTGGTCTACAGTGTCATTTAAGGCTGATGTTTCCTCATTGATTTTTCTGTCTGGATAATTTATCCATTGATGTAAGTAGGATTTTAAAGTTCCCTAGTATTATTATAATGCTGTCTATTTCTCCCTTTAGGTCTGTTAATATTTGCTTATATATTTAGGTGCTCTATGGGGTCTTTATGCAAGCAAAATTTTCACCCTTGAAATATGTAATATATAGAATAAATGAAAACAGCTGATTGAGATTATGATTAAGTTATTCATATTAAATATTTCCAGAGCAGATGAGAAAAATAATCTCTGAACATTAAAAGCAAAATTTTAAAAGAATAGGATAGGTACCTTCAAAAAATAAATCTCTTTAAAACAGAGTCCACATGCTTTTGAAATATGCAATCCTGATTTTCTTAAGGTCTTCAGAGATCAACTTACACAAAAGAAATATCAACTTCTTATAACATACCCAAGAGAATGTTTTAAGCAACAGAATATAATATGCATATTTTCAATAACTATGTCATTTCCTTCTCGTTTTCTAATCTTGCTTTGTTGGAAAACCTCATTTTCTAAGCACATCTAGTGTGTAGTATGCCTAAATGAGCCAGGATGTCCACAGGGCCTCTGGAGGACCATCATGCACACTTGCTTATCTTCAATCATCAGCCTAATATTTGGCTCAGTTCACAGAAACCCTTATTTGGTTGTCTCTCTGCTGCCCCACCATAGTCCTCAACTAGAGATTGGAATCTTACCTGGCATTCTCTTCCACCTGGCCTAGAATCCTGAGGACTGGATCCTGCTCCTGTGTCCATGGTATCTACTATGAATAAATCATGAATGGTCCTGCCAGACTTCATACCAGCACCCAGAACCTCACCCTGCCAAAGCCTGCTGAGCAGGGCCTCCCACACAATGAGCTCCCTGACTGCACTGGCAGTTTAAGCCACATTGGCCTGTACCTTGTTGTCTTGTGTTCTTATAACCAAGTAAGTTTTTGAGACTTATCCAACCAGAGCTCTACCCCTCCTTGGCTACTGAGTGTTTCCTCCTAACCAAGAATATCCACAATATGAGAGACATGCACTTTAATTAAAAATTAAATTTATGCTTCAATGGCCCATTTCCCCTCTGCTGCTTGTCTCTCTTCTTACTCTATTATTCCAACTCTCTCCTCTGAAGAAGAGAGAGTCACTTCATAAAAATTTGCACAAACACATCTTTATCTGACAGTTGAGCAAAAGAGGAGAAGCAGAGGGGATCCTGAATCAAATTTTCTTGAGACAGTTTGGACAGTGAGTTAACTGGGGCAACTGCAAGGCCACTCAAGGAGCCAATCCAGCCTCTCCCACATAAATAGCCTAAAGGTACAGTAACTGGGCTATTTCATCCCACTGAGGAAATTTATTCTTACAGCAGGCCCAAAGCTGCAGAGTCAACCTCTCTCTTAAAACTGCTGGTTGTTCCCAACCACTTCCTGGTGTGAACTTAGATGCCAGTTCAACCTGTGTCCATGCCTAACCTAACCCAACCCACAAAGACTCTGGCTTTTCCCACCACTTCCAGGTTCAGATGGAGCACTCACCACAGGGCACGAGATCTGACTTCTCCAATGGCTGCTCACAAGGTAGGCTAATACAATCTATAAAGGAAGAATAGTTAAGTGCTCTTGAGGAAATACATTAACCAATGAGAGTCAGGAGATGACAAGCAAATGGATAAATTCCTCTCCCTTCCCGTCTTTCAATTCCAATGGATTTTTCTAAGACAAAGTGATTCCAGATGACCTCTCTGGAAATGTCCTGACTAAACAACTGACTATGTTACCTATAAAGATGTAATCAGCACACTACCTTGATTTTCTCTCCTTCCTCCCCTGCCTCTTTTCCTTCACTCTTACTGCCCTGGGATTGAAGGCCCAAAGAAAGCATGAGCATGCAAATTTTGCCCTGTATTCTTTTTTCTAGAGAACTTGGTCTAAGACATATACCAATGAATAATCCTGACTCCTGCCTTTCCTCTATGGAAGAGCACAGTCATATACATAGGCTGAAAAGATCTTACTACATTTTGGCTTGTGATTAGAAACCTCTCTGGTATAGATTACAATTCATTATTACCACTGACCACTCTGTCCCTCTTCACCATCTAATATATCTGCCTCTCTTTCTCCCTGCTCTTCTCTCTCTTTTCCTCCCTCCTTGGTTCCATCTCTCTGTCTCTTTCTCTCTCCCATGTTCTCTCTCTCCCTCTCATGTCCTCTCTCTCTTTCTCTACCAACCCAAGAAAAGAACTTAAAACAGTCAGATAACAGGTGACAAGAAGGAATTTTTTTTTAAATTTAGCTAACGCATATGAATGATTATAGTGAAGAACTAGATAGATAATAAGGTGAAATAAATATATTTTCACAGACATCTAATAAGTAAAATTAAAAATTTAAATTCCAGGTGATTTCCAATATAATTCATGTCAATACAACCATTAGTCTCAAAAGTGTGGAGAGCAAAACTTTAAGAAAAATTCCCCAACTTGTTCTAAATATCTCTGACATCTACCATAAATTTTGATACTTAATTTGAAACACAAAGTGTTCTTGTGAAGAAGATAATAAAATAGACCATGACCTTCTTAATAAATTTACTGTATTTTTCAAGTTCTAGATTATTCTTGTCTAGAGATTCAAAATCTCCCTTATCTCTCAATTCAGTACTCATCATGGGCTTAGAAACCCCATTGATTAACATAAAGAGTGAACTGGACCTAACATTTGTAAGTTTACTGCTTGGAAAACTTATCCCCTTCAGTTGAAAATAACCACCAAGTAAAAAATCGTAGCAGCACTATCAATACAACAGAAGTAG
Organism: Equus caballus; assembly: GCF_041296265.1. Classification (NCBI taxonomy): domain Eukaryota; kingdom Metazoa; phylum Chordata; class Mammalia; order Perissodactyla; family Equidae; genus Equus; species Equus caballus. Next base: position 50,112,563 of record NC_091692.1, read on the forward strand.
GATGATAAATTAAAAATGGGAGAGAAGAAGTAATTGGTATTGGACATGAAAGGGACATTTTAATTCCTAAACGTTTTTTCTGTAATCTCATCTGAACTTTAATTAAACTCTCTCAATGTTTATAATCTTAAAATACACTTATTTTAAATTTACCCACTTGCCAGAAAGATTTACTCAAGCTGTCATTTTCCACTCTAAATCATTTCATTTTTGAAGTGACTGATTCCAATCATTATCATCCCTCTGATGAGGTAAAGTCTTTTAAAGCTGACACTTGGGAAACTTCTGCTATAAAAAGAAATAGACTCTTCTATTACAGGTGTGAGTGTAAATTGGTAAACCATTTGTACAACAGGTAAGCATAGTTAGGGAAAGTTGAAGATGTACATAAACTATAATCTGGTAATTCCACTCCTAAATAGCACAGAACAACTCTTACGTATGTACAACTGGAGATATTGACAAGAAAGCTCTCAGCATCATTGATTATGGTAACAAAAAATAGACAAATTCAAAAACCAATCAACAGATGTTGGTGTCAAAATGGTGGAGTAGGTGGACTCCGAACTCACTTCCTCACACAAACAACCGAATTACAACTAGTCTTGGAGCAACTACCCCTGAGAAAGGACTGAAAACTGGATAAAAAGAACCCCTGCAACAAGGGACAGTCCTGACTGAGGTGGTAGAGGCAGAAATTCTGTTCTGTGGAGAAAAAAGCCACCTCTGCAAGCCATGGTGCTTCACAGCCAGCCAGGAGAAATCTGAAAGTATGCAGCTGTCCCTGGAGGAGCAGGGGATCTGAGCAGGGGAGCATTACTGCTATAAGCATCCTTCAGTCTCAGTACAACTGAGATGAGTGTCATAATATCTGGCTTTGCTGGCTATTAACTACAATAGTGAACACCCCTAAGAAAACGTATCAAACATAAGAGGAAAAAGCCAACTCTCAACTCTCAAACCTATGAACAAGTTCACGAATTTCAGAAAGCAAACTAAAATCACAAGAAAGGTGCACAGCCCTTTGGTGAAAAGAGAATCACTTGACAGGCTCTGGGTGCATCTTGATGAAAGGTGAGACCTCTCCAGGGAATGAGACATTGGCAACAGCCATTGTGACCTAGTGCAGGTGTGCTGACACATACACTGGCAGACACCATTGGAGTTCTTTCACTAACCTGATTGCCCAGGGTCTGCCCTGCACCTAGAGCATCGAATTAATCCAGCTCAGCTAGGGAAGGCAGCCCATGATAGGAACAGTCTCCAACTAACAGCAAGCCCTCAGGCAAATTTTCAGGCTGCATAGACTGGGTTCTTGAGTCCTCTGTAGGCAGGCAAGTGGGTAAGCATCTGCGGGGCAGGGTGTGCAGGAGGAGCAGGTGGAGGGGGTAAGGCATTGGTGGAGCCTGGGGGGACCTCTGCAGTGGGGAAACTGAGTATTCTCCAGGGGATTGGGACATGTACATGGGCCAGGAATGTGTTGATTGTTTGTGTGGACCTTTGGGCCATGGGGCTTATCAGCAGCAGAAGACCTGTACTTCACAAAGAGCCACAGAGGGGATCAGCCCCACCTTCCAAAGCCTGAAAAAATTGAGTGTTCCAATGCCTGAGGCCAGCCCCACACAGCTGAAATCCTGAAAGAGTTGATGACTCCCTTGAAGGCCAGAGGAGCACAGAAATTGTAAGCCCCTGAGCCTAGCAACCACCCATGCTTGGGACCTATTCACTTAACAGGAAGACCGCAACAGGAATGTGTTATTAGACCTTGCAACCAACTGTGCTGGGGCTCCCCACAGCTCATAAAGTGACCAAAGAGTCCATAGCAGCCACATGCAGCTGAGCATTACAACCAGCCAGTCAGGGGGACAGCCTAGACTCCCTTGGCACCTGCAGTTAGAGCAACCCTGCCACAACAGAAGGGCACATGTAGCCCACACAGGGGTGACTCCTGGAACATTTCGAACTGGTGGTGATAGGGAAGCACACTGCTGGACCTCAAAATGCTTCTCTTACATAAGGCCACTTCTCCAAGATAAGGAGACATAGCTGACCCACTTAATACATAGACATAAACACAGAGAAAGAGGCAGAATGAGGAGGCAAAGGAATACATTCCAAGCAAGGAAACAGGACAAAACCCCAGAAAAAGAACTAAATGAAACAGAAATAAATAATCTACCTGACAATAAGTTCAAAGAAAAAGTCATAAGGATGCTTACTGATCTTGGGGAAAGAATGGATAAACACAGTGAGAATGTCAAGAGAGAACTGGAAAATATAAAAAAGAACCAGTAAGCCGTGAAGAATCAAATACTGGAAATGAAAAATTCACCAGAAAGACTCAATAGGAGAGTAGATGAAACACAAGAACAATTCAGTGAGCCAGACAAGAGACTAGAGGAAATCACCCAAGCTGAACAGATAAAAGGAAAAACAATTAAAAATAATGGAAACAGTCTACAGAAACTCTGGGACAACATCTAGTGCACTAACACTCACCTTATAGGTGTCCCAGAAGGTGAAAAGAAAGAAAAAGGGACAGAGAATCTATTTGAAGAAATAATAGCTGAAAACTTTCCTAACCTAAGGAAGGAAACAGATAGCCAACTACAGGAAGCACAGAGAGCAACAAACAAGATAAACCCAAGAGGCCCACATCAAGACACATTATAATTAAAATATCCAAAATTAAAGATAAAGAGAGAATCCTAAAAGCCACAAGAGAAAGGTAACAAGAGACATACAAAGGAAAATGCATAAGGCTGTCAGCTGACTTCTTAACAGAAATGACAGGCTAGAAGGGAGAGGCATAATATATTTAAAGTGCTGAAAGGAAAAAACCTACAGCAAAGAATACTCTACCCAGCAAGTTTGTCATTTGGAATGGAAGGAGGTAGAGAGTTTCCCAGACAAGCAAAAATTACAAGAGTTTATCACCAAGAAACCAGTTTTACAAGAAATGCTACAAGGACTTATTTAAGTGGGAAAGAGAAGACCACAAACAGGAAGAAGAAAATTATAAAATATATAAAAAAGAAAAAAGCCAAGATCTCGTCAAGATAGTGGCGTAAGCAGACTCTGAACTCATCTCTTCCCACGAACATAACCAGGTTACAACTATTTTTGGAAAAATTACCCTGGATAGAAAACTGAAAACTGGCTAAAAAGAACCCCCACAAGGGACAGTCCTAACTAAGGCAGAAGAGGCAGAAATTCCTTCTGAAGAGAAAAAAAAGCCACCTTCAGGAGTGGTGGCATTTCTCAGCTGGCCACGTGGGAGGCACCCTAAAGTATGCAGCCTTCCCTGGAGGAGTGAGGTCTGGAGCAGGAGCCAATACTTCTATAAGCATCCTTCAGACTCAGCACAACCGACTGAGGGTCTTACTATCTGGTTTCACTGGTTATTCAATGCAGCAGGGATATCCCCAGAAAAGCTATTGGACAAAAGCCAAAAAGACCTTGGTCTTAAAGGGCCCATCAACAAACTCACCAGTCTCAGCAAACTAAAATCACCAGAGAGAAGGCTGAGAGTCCTTTGGTGAAAAGAGACTCACCTGGTGGGCTCTGAGTGAGTCTCAGTGATAGGAGAGACTTTTCTGGAGACTGAGACATTGGTGGTGGCCTTTGTGGTGACCTACACCAGATGTGCTGACACAGACCCCAGCAGATGCCATTGAAATTCATCCCCTGGCCTGTTAGCCCAGGGGTCTGTCACACCCACTAGAGAGTAGATTTAATCCAATTCATCGAGGGCAGGGAGCCCACCCTAGGGACTGGCCTCGCCCAACAGCAAGACCTCAGGCTACTTGTCAGCCTGCACTGACTGAGTGCTTTGATCCTCTACAGGCAGGTGTGTGTGTCCACCTGTGTGTGGCAGAGCCTGTGTGAGGACCATGTGAACTGTGGGGGGCATTGGTGGAGAGGTGGGGGCCTCTGCAGTGGGGCATTGGGGTGTGCTCCAGGGGGTTGGGAAGTGTGCATGGACCAGGACTGTCTTGATGGTGTGTGTGGTCTTCTGGGGGGGTGAGGATTATCAGTGGCAGAAGACCTGTGCTTCACAAATAGCCATAAAAAGGATCAGCCCCACCTTCTAAAACCTGAAACAATTGAGTGCTCCTGTGCCTAGGGCCAGGCCACTCAGCTGCACCACTAAGAGAACTGACAACAGCCTTGTAGGCCTGAGGCTTATAGCAACTGTAAGCCCCTGAGCCTAGCAACTAGCTACACCATGTACCTACCCAATTAGGAGGCAAACTGCAAGAGGAGTGCGTAGTTAGATCTTGTAGCCAGTGGTGCTGAGGCTCCCCAAACCAGATTTACAAACAGCTGGCCAGCGAAGGAAAGACTAGACACCCTGGGTACCTGCATTAAGAGCAACCCTGCAACAGCAGAAGGACACAAGTAGCCCACAAAGGGCTCATTCCTGGATCACTTGGACTTGTGATGAGAGGGAAGCACACTGCTGGGCATAAAAAGGTATCTCTCACATAAGGACACTTCTCCAAGATCAGGAGACATAGCCAACTCACCTACTACTAGATATAAGCACAGAGAAAGAGGCATAATGAGGAGACAAAGCAATACATCTCAAGCAAGGGGACAGGACAAAACCCCAGAAAAAGGGCTAAAGGAAACAGAAACAAGTGACCTATCTGACAAAGAGTTCAAACAAAACTCATAAGGATGCTCACAGATATTTGGAGAAGACTGGATGAACACAGTGAGCTCATCAACAAAGAACTGGAAAATATGAAAATGAACCAATCATGAATGAAGAATACAATACTGGAAATGGAAAATTCACTAGAGGGTCTCAATAGTAGAGTAGAGGATACGGAAGAACAGATCTGCAAGCTAGACGAAAGACTAGAGGAAATCACCCAAGCTGAACAGAAAAAAGATTAAGAATGAGAACAGTGTAAGGGAACAAACACACTTACATTTGTATTATAGGTGTCCCAGAAGGAGAAGAGAGAGACTAAGTGGCAGAAAATTTATTTGAAGAAATAATAGCCAAAAATTTCCATAACATAAGGAAAGAAACAGACATCCAAGTACAGGGAGCACAGAGAGCTCAAAACAAGATAAGCCCAAAGAGGCCCACACCAGGACACAATATAATTAAAATTACCAAAATTAAAGATAAAGAGACAATCCTGGGGCCAGACCGGTGGCACAGCAGTTAAGTTCGCACGTTTTTCTTCAGTGGCCCAGGGTTTGCCAGTTTAGATCCTGGGTGCAGACATGGCATTGCTTGGCAAGCCATGCTGTGGTAGGTGTCCCACATATAAAGTAGAGGAAGATGGGCACAGATGTTAGCTCAGGGCCAGTCTTCCTCAGCAAAAAGAGGAGGGTTGGCAGCAGATGTTAGCTCAGGGCTCATCTTCCTCAAAAAAAACAAAAAAGAGAGAGAGAGAATTGTAAAAGCAGCAAGAAAAAGGCAACAAGTGACAAACAAAGCAAAGCCCATAAGGCTATCAGCAGACTTCAAAGCCAAAACCCTACAGGCAAGAAGAGAATGGCATGGCATATTTAAAGTGCTAAAAGGAAAAAAACCTACAGCCAAGCCAAGAATACTCTATCCATCAAGGTTGTCATTCAGAATGGAAGGAGAGATAAAGAGGTCCCCAGACAAGCAAAAATTAAAGGACTTTATCACAAAGAAACCAGTTCTACAAGAAATGCTGAATGGACTTATTTAAGTGGGAAAGCAATCACCACAAATAGGAATTTAAAAATTATCAAAAGAAACTCCAAAAAGAAGCAGGCAATAAAATCACTGGTAAAGGTAAAAATATAGTAAAGGTAGCAGATTAACCACCTGTGAAGAAAATATGAAAGTTAAAAGATAAAAGTACTAAAATGATCTGCTTCAATGATAAGAGGGTAATGGATAGACACACACAAAACAAGAGATTAGATATGATTTCAAAAACATAAAATGGGGGAGGAGGGAAGTGAAAAAGCTTTTAGAAAGAGGTCAAGTTAAACAGTCTATCAACTCAACATAGACTGTTATATACATAGAATATTATATAAGATCCTCATGGTAATCACAAATCAGAAACCTATAATAAGTAAGCAAATAAGCAAGACAAAAGAAATCAAACATATTACTAAAGAAAAACATCAAACCACAAGGGAAGAGAGCAAGAGAAAAGGAAAGGAACAAAGAAGAACTACTAAAACACCCAGGAAAAAAGTAACAAAATGGCAATAACTACATATTTATCAATAGCTACTTTAAATATCAATGGACTAAATGCTCCAGACAAAAGGCATAGGGTGGCCAATTAGATTTAAAAAAGCAATACCCATATATATGCTGCATACAAGAGGCACACTTCAGACCTAAAGACACTCAAAAACTGAAAGTGAAAGGATGGAAAAAGGTATTTCATGCAAATGGCAAAGAAAAGAAAGCAAGGGTAGCAATACTTATATCAGACAAAGTAGACTTAGAAACAAAAACTGTAACAAGAGACAAACAAGGGCACTACATAATGACAAAGGGAACAAGCCAACAAGAAGATACAATGCTTGTAAATATCTATGCACCCAACATAGAAGCACCTAAATATATAAATAAATTATTAACAGACATAAAAGGAGAAATAGACACAATAATAGTAGGGGACTTTAACACTCCACTTACACTAATGGATAGATCATCCAAACAGAAGATCAATAAGGAAACACTGGCCTTAAATGATACATTTGACCCAATGGACTAAGTAGATATATATAGAACATTCCATCCAAAAACCACAGAATACACATTCAAGTGCACATGGAACATTCTCCAGGATTGATCACATATTAGGCCAAAAAACAAGTCTCAATAAATTTAAGATCAAAATATTACCATGCATCTTTTCTGACCAGAAAGGTGTGAAACTAGAAATCAACTACTGGAAGAGAATCAGAAAAGCCACAAAAATGTGGAGAATAAACAAAATGCTACTGAACAATGATTGGATCAATGAAGAAATCAAAGGAGAAATCAAAAAATTCCTGGAGGCAAATGAAAATGAAAATACGACATGCAAAAATCTGTGGGATACAGCAAAAGCAGTTCTAAGAGGGAAGCTTATGGCAATTCAGACCTACCCCAGGAAACAAAAATAATCACAAATAAACAATATAACAGTGCAATAAAGGTACTGGGAAAAGAAGAACAAACAAAGCCCAAAATCAGCAGAAGGAAGGAAATAATAAAAATCAGAGCAGACATAAATGAAATAGAGACTAAAATAACAACAGGAAGAAAATCAATGAAACCAAGAGTTCATTCTTTGAAGAGACAAAGAAAATTGACAAACCTTTAGCTAGACTCACCAAGAAAAAAAGAGAGAAGGCTCAAATAAATAAAATCAGAAATGAAATAGGAGAAATTACAACAGACATCTCAGAAAAACAAATTATAAGAGAATAGTACAAAAAGCTACATGCCAACAAGCTGGATAATCTAGAGGAAATGGGTAAATTCTTAGAATCATACAAACTTCAAAAACTGAATCAAGAAGAAATAGAGAGGGAATGACATCAGGAGCATGGCAGAGTGAACTTGCCCAGGAATGTCTCCCTTCAAACATACAACAAAAAGGGGCATCCATACTCCAAAAGAAGACATCCTAACAACACAAAAACCTCAGAGAGACATGCAGCCACACGACAGAGGGCACAGAGGCTGGAGACCCCCTTGGAGGAGCTGGAACAGGGTAAGAGAGAACTTCGCTCCCTCTCCTAAAAACTGCAATTGCAACCATGGGAGAATCCCTGAGGGAAGGAGCAGGGGAAGGGTCACTCATTCATGGGATAAACAAGGACTCCCTAGGGCCCTTGCAGCCTAGAGGGAAGCCCTCTACAGAGCAAAAGTTTTCACAGGTGGTGACCTCATCAAGACAAGATCCCAGGAGACCAGATAGCAAGAGCTGATTGAGAAATCCCTGAGCTCACTCAGGAGAAAGTGCCCTTCCCCCCACCCACCCCATGCTCAGTGGCTCCACTGCCTGGGATATCAGCTGAAGAGGAGAGTTCAGAATACACAGCCCTCAACTCCCACCCAGGGGTGATAGGCAGCAACTACAATCAAATAATATCAGAATGAGAAAGACCCAACTTTCCAACATCAGACACTACATCATATCTCCAGACCAGAGAGAAAATGACAAGCACCCAGAACTCAGTCCTTAGGACACAAAAATATGTAAGCTAAATGACAATGAATTCAAAATAGCTATCATCAAAAAACTCGAAGAGGTAAAAGAGTATGTAGACAAACAATTCAAGAGTATGCAGAGAAACAATTCAAGAAGTTCAGGAGCTACATCACAAAAGAGATTGAGAGTATAAATAAGAATAAATCAGAAATATTAGAAATGAAAGACACAATGGAAGAGATCAAACAAATTACCAATTCCCTGAATGCTCATGTGGACATCATAGAGGAGCATATCAGCATAATCAAAGACAGACACGTTGAAATGCTCCAGACAGAAGAGCAGAGAGAACTAAGACTACAAAGAAATGCAGAAAGTCTCTGAGAAATATCTGACTCAATGAGGAAATGCAACCTAAGATTTATAGGTATTCAAGAAGGTGAAGAAAAGCAGAATGGAGCCGAAAGCATGTTCAAAGAAATAATAGCAGAGAAGTTCCCAAATCTAGGGAAAGAGAGGGAAATATGTATGGAACAAGCTTCCAGATCTCCTAGATTTGTCAATGTAAAAAGACTTACTGCAAGGCAGATAGTAGTAAAACTGGCAAAAATGAATGACAAAGAAAGAATACAAAGGGCAGTAAGGCAGAAGAAAATAATGTACAAAGGAATCCCTATCAGGCTTTCAGCAGATTTCCCTGCAGAAAAATTACAAGCTAGGAGAGAATGGAATGACATATTCAAAACTTTAAAAGACAAGAATCTTCAGCCAAGAATACTCTATCCACAAAAAGTATCCTTCAGATATGAGGGAGAAACTAAATCTTTCCCAGACAAACACAAGCTAAGGGACTTTGCAGCCATGAGACACCCCCTTTACAAGAAATCCTCAAGAAGGCCCTCATACCTGAAAAAGAGAAAAAAAGGGAGAAAGGGGTCACAAAACACAGAGTAAGCATATAAATAAGTAGACAGAATCAGAGTAGGATAGCAAAATATTCAACTATAGCATTAGGCTAAAGGGAAGGAAAACACCAAAAACAAAGACAATCTTCTCACTTTAACTACAAACTCACAACACAAGGTGGAATAAGATATGAGAAAAACAACTTAGGAGGGGAGGAGGAAAGGAACTGAATCAGTTTAGATTAAGGAAATAAGAGGCCATCAGAAAATGGACTATCTTATACACAAGATTCTGAATAGAAACGTCAGGATAAACACTAAACAAAAAAAGCAGAACAGAGACACAAAAAATAAATAAGGAAAAAACAAAGAAACACATCATAAAAATATACGTAATTGAATGGGTAGACCAAAACACACAGGACAAGAAACAAAGGAAATGCAGAAAAAACAGAAAATGAGTGATATAATGACAACATTAAGCCCTCATACATCAATAATCACCCGAAATGTAAATGGATCAAATTCTCCAATAAAAAGACACAGACTGATGGATGGATTAAAGAAAAAGACCCAACAATTTGCTGCCTCCAGGAAACACTTCTCAGCTCCAATGACAAACATAGGCTCAAAGTGAAGGGGTGGAAGAAAATACTCCAAGCTGACAGCAAACAAGAGAAAGCAGATGTCACAATACTTATATCAGACAAAGTAGATTTCAAGATAAGACAGGTAAAGAGAGACAAAGGGGGCAGTATATAATGATCAAAGGGACATTCCATCAGGAAGAAATAACGTTTATAAACATGTATGCATGCAACACAGGAGCACCAAAGTTCACAAAGCAACTATTAGCAAACCTAAAAGGAGATATTAAAAATAACACAATAATAGTAGGGGACCTCAACACCCCACTCACATCCATGCAAAGATCATCTAGACACAAAATCAACAAGGAAACAGTGGAATTAAAGGAAAAGCTAAACCAGCTGGACTTAATAGACATGTATGGAACACTCCATCCAAAAACAGGAGAATATACATTCTACTCAAGTGTGCACAGAACATTCTTAAGGATAGCCCATATGTTGGGAAACAAGGCAAGCGTCAATAAATTTAAGAAAATTAAAATACTAAAGAGCATCTTTTCTCATCATAATGGTATAAAGCTGGAAATTAATTACAAGAAAAAAGCTAAGAAAGGAACAAAGATGTGGAGACTAAAACACATACTATTGAACGAGCAATGGATCATCAAAGACATTAAAGGAGAAATCAAAAAGTATTGGAGACAAATGAAAATGATAATATACCATACCAACTCATATGGGATGCAGAAAAAGCTGTATTAAGAGGATAATTCATTACAATATAGGCACAACTTAACAAGAAAAACCCCAAATATGAAATCTCAAATTACACCTAACTGAATTAGAAAAAGAAGAAACAAAGACCAAAGACAGCAGAAAGAGAGAAATAATAAAATTCAGAGCAGAAATAAATGCTATTGGAACGAAAAAGGCAGTAGAAAGGATCAAAGAGCTGGTTCCTTGAGGAGATAAATAAAATTGACAAACCCCTAGCCAGAATTACAAAGGAAAAAAAGAGAGAAAGCTCAGACAAACAAAATCAGAAATAAAAGAGGAGAAATAACAGGAGACATCACAGAAGTAGAATGGATTATAAGAGAATAATATGAAAAACTATATGCCAACAAAATGGATAACCTAGAGGAAATGGATAAATTCTTAGACTTGTACGACCTCCCAGAGCTGAGTCAAGAAGAAACAGACAATATGAATAGACCAATCACAAGGAAAGAGATTGAAACAGGAATCAAAAGCATCCCAAAGAATAAAACCCCAGGACCAGATGGCTTTCCTGGGGAATTCTACCTAACTTTCAGAGACGATTTAATACCTATCCTTTTCAAGCTATTCCAAAAAATTAGGAAGGATGGAAGACTTCCTAACACATTCTACAAGGCCAACATCACGCTGATACCAAAGCTTGACAAGGACAGCACGAAAAAGGAGAACTACATGCCAATATCGCTGATGAACATCGATGCAAAAATTCTCAACAAAATTTTGGCAACCCCAATACCAGAATTCAACAAAAGGATCATACATCATGATCAAGTGGGATTCATACCAGGGACACAGGGATGGTTCAACATCTGCAAGTCAATGAATGTGATACACCACATCAACAAACTGAGAAATAAAAACCACATGATCATCTCAATACATACAGAGAAAGCATTTGACAAGATCCAACAGCCATTTATGATAAAAACTCTGAACAAAATGGGGATAGAAGGGAACTACCTCAACATAATAAAGGCCATATATGACAAACCCACAGCCAACATCATACTCAATGAACAAAAACTGAGCACCATCCCCCTGAAAACAGGAACAAGACAAGGATGCCCTGTATCACCACTCTTATTTAACATAGTACTGGAGGTCCTGGCCAGAGCAATCACGCAAGAAAAAGGAATAAAAGGAATCCAAATAGGAAGGGAAGAAGTGAAACTCTCATTGTTTGCAGATGACATGATCTTATATATAGAAAACCCCAAAGAATCTATTGGAAAACTTTTAGAAATAATCAACAATTACAGCAAAGTTGCAGGGTATAAGACCAATTTACATAAATCAGAAGCATTTCTATACTCTAATAACGAACTAACAGAAAAAGAACTCAAGAACACAATACCATTCACAATCGCTACAAAAAGAATAAAATACCTCGGGGTGAATTTAACTAAGGAAGTGAAAGACCTATATAATGAAAATTACAAGGCTTATCTGAAAGAAATGGATGACTACATAAAGAGATGGAAAGGCATTCCATGTACATGGATTAGAAGAATAAACATAGTTAAAACGTCCATTCTACCTAAAGCAATCTACAGATTCATGCCATCCCAATCAGAATCCCAATGACATTCTATACAGAAATAGAACAAAGAATCCTAAAATTCATATGGGACAACATAAGACCCCCAATTGCTAAACAATCCTGAGAAAAAACAACACAGCTGGAGGCATCACAATCCCTGACTTCAAAACATACTACAAAGCTACAGTAATCAAAACAGCATGGTACTGATACAAAAACAGGTGCACAGATCAATGGAACAGAATTGAAAGTGCAAAAATAAAACCACATATCTATGGACAGCTAATCTTCAACAAAGGAGCAGAGGGCATAGAATGGAGAAAAGAAAGTCTTTTCAACAAATGGTTCTGGGAAAACTGGAAAGTCACATGTAAAAGAATGAAAATTGACCATTCTTTTTCACCATTCACCAAAATAAACTCAAAATGGATCAAAGACCTAAAGCTGAGACCTGAAACCATAAGCCTTCCAGAAGAAAATGTAGGCAGTACACTCTTTGACATCAGTATTAAAAGGATATTTTCGGACACCATGTCTTCTCAGACAAGGGAAACAATAGAAAGAATAAACAAATGGGACTTCATTAGACTAAAGAGCTTCTTCAAGGCAGATGAAAACAGGACTGAAACAAAAAAACAACCTACTAACTGGGAAAAAAATATTTGCAAGTAATATGTCCGATAAAGGCTTAATATCCATAATATATAAACAACTCACACAACTCAACAACAAAAAATTAAATAACCCGATCCAAAAATGGGCAGGAGACATGAACAGACATTTCTTGAAAGAAGATATATGGATGGCCAATAGGCACATGAAAAGATGTTCATCATCAATGATCATCAGGGAAATGCAAATCAAAACTACACTAAGATATCACCTTACACCCATTAAAATGACAAAAATAACTGAAACAAAAAGTAACAAATGTTGGAGAAGTTGTGGAGAAAAAGGAAGGCTCATACACTGCTAGTGGGAATGCAAACTGGTGCAGCCACTATGGAAAACAGTATGGAGATTCCTCAAAAAATTAAAAATAGAACTACCATATGATCCAGCTATCCCACTACTGGGTATCCATCCAAAGAGCTTGAAGTCAGCAATTCTAAAAGTCCCATGCACCCCAGTGTTCATTGCAGCATTATTTACAATAGCCAAGATGTGGAAGCAACCTAAGTGTCCCTCAAGAGATGATTGGATAAAGAAGATGTGGTATATATATATACAATTGTTGTATATATATATACAATGGAATACTACTCAGCCATAAAAAAGAACAAAATTGCCCCATTTGCGACAACATGGACGGACCTTGAGGGAATTATGTTAAGTGAAATAAGCCAGATAGAGAAGGACAACCTCTGTATGACTACACTCATATGAGGAATTTAAACATGTGGACAAAGAGAACAGATTAGTGGCTACCAGGGGAAAGGGGGGTGGGGCGTGGGCACAAGGGGTGAAGGGTTGCACCTACAACATGACTGACAGACAATAATATACAACTGAAATTTCACAAGATTGTAACCTATCATTAACTCAGTAAAAAATTAAAAAAACAAACCCTAAAGCATCCATCAGAAAACTATTAGATATAATCGATAACTACAGCAAAGTTGCAGGATACAAAGTCAACTTACAAAAATCAGTGGCATTTCTATCCTCTAATAACAAACTAACAGAACAAGAACTCAAGAATACAAACACATTTACAATCATAACAAAAGGAATAAAATATCTAGGAATAAATTCAACCAAGGAGGTGAAAGACTTATACAAGGAAAAGTATAAGACACTACTGAAAGAAATTGATAATGACATAAAGAAATGGAAAGATATTCCATGTATATGGATTGGAAGAATAAACATACTTAAAATGGCCATATTACCTAAAGCAATCTACAAATTCAATGTAATCCCAATCAGAATCCCAATGACATTCTTCACAGAAATAGAACAAAGAATCTTAAAATTCATATGGGGCAACAAAAGACCCTGAATAGCCAAAGCAATCCTGAGAAAAAAGAACACAGCTGGAGGCATCACAATCCCTGACCTCAAAACATATTATAAAGCTATAGTAATCAAAACAGCATGGTACAGGTACAAAAACAGACACACAGATCAATGGAACAGAATTGAAAGCCCAGAAATAAAACCACACATATATGGACAACTAATCTTTGACAAAGGAACCAAGAACACACAATGGAGAAAGGAAGGCCTCTTCAAGAAATGGTGCTGGGAAAACTGGACAGTCACATGCAGAGGAATGAAAGTAGATCATTATCTTTCTCCATACACAAAAATAGACTCAAAATGGATCAAAGACTTGAAGGTAAGACCTGAAACCATGAAACTTCTAGAAGAAAATACAGGCAGGACACTCTTTGACATCAGCCTTAAAAGGATGTTTACAAATATGATATCCACTCAGACAAGGGAAACAAAAGAAAAAATAAACAATTGGGACTTCGTCAGACTAAAGAGCTTCTGGAAGGCAAAGGAAACCAAGATCAAAATGAAAAAACAACCCACCAACTGGGAGAATATATTTGTAAATCATATATCTGATAAGGGGTTAATCTCCATAATATATAAAGAGCTCACACAACTGAACTACAAAAAAATAAACAATCCAATCAAAAAGTGGGCAGAGGATATGAACAGACATTTTTCCAAAGAAGATATACAGATGGCCAATAGGTACATGAAAAGATGTTCAACATCACTAATCATCAGGGAGATGCAAATCAAAACTACACTATGCCTGTTAGAATGCATATCATCACCAAGACAAAAAATAACAAATGTTGGAGAGGTTGTGGAAAAAAGGGAACCCTCATCCACTGCTGGTGGGAAGGCAAATTAGTGCAGCCACTTTGGAAAAACAGTATGGAGATTTAACAAAAAACTAAAAACAGAATTACCATATGACCCAGCTATCCCACTACTGCGTATTTATCCAAAGAACTTGAAATCAACAATACAAAGAGACTTAAGCACCCCTATGTTCACTGCAGCATTATTCACAATAGCCAAGGGTGGAAGCAACGCAAGTGCCCAAGAACCAATGATTGGATAAAGAAGATGTGGTATACATATATACACAAATACAACTCAGCCACAAAAAAAGTCATAACCGTCCCATTCGCAACCACATGGATGGACCTTGAAGGCATGATGTTAAGCGAAATAAGCCAGACAGAGAAAGACAAACACCATATGATTTCACTCATCTGTGGAATATAAACAAACTTACGGACAAAGACAACACTTTAGTGGTTACCAAGGGGAAGGGGGATGAGGGTGGGCACAAGGGGTGCAGGGGCACATTTATATGGTGTTTAACAAATATTAAGGCACAGCTGAAATTTCACAATGTTATAAACTATTTAGACCACAATAAAAAAAGTTTTAAAGAAAGACAATCCATCAACTGGGAGAAAATATTTGCAAATTATATATCCAACTAGGGGTTCATTTTCAAAATATATAAAGAACTTATACAACTCAACAACAAAAAAAACAAACAACTCTATCAAAAAATGGGCAGAGGATATGAACAGACATTTTTCCAAAGAAGATATACAAATGGCCAACAGGCACATGAGAAGGTGTTCAACATCACGAATCATTAGGGAAATGCAAATTAAAACTACAATGAGCTATCACCTTATACCTGTTACAATGGCTATAATTACTAAGAAAAAATAACAAATGTTGGAGAGGATGTGGAAAGAGGGGAACCCTCATACCCTGCTGGTGAGAATGCAAACTGGTGCAGCCACTATGGAAAACAGTATGGAGATTCCTCAAAAAACTAAAAATAGAACTATCATATGACCCAGATATCCCAGTACTGGGTATTTATCCAAAGAACTTGAAATCAACAATTCAAAGAGATTTATGCACCCCTTTTTCATTGCAGCATTATTCACAATAGCCAAGACCTGGAAGTAACCCAAGTGCCCATCAACTGATGAATGGATAAAGAAGATGTGGTATATGTATACAATGGAATATACTCAGCCTTAAAAAAAGACAGAAACATCCCATTTGCAACAACACAGATGGACGTTGAAGGTATGATGTTAAGTGAAATAACACAGAAAGACAAACACTGCATGATTTCATTCATATGTGGAAGATAAACAAACACATGAATAAAGAGAACAGATTAATGGTTACCAGAGGGCAAGAGGGTTGGGAGGTGGGCGAAAGGGGTAAAGGGGCACATACGTATGGTGACGGATAAAAATTAGACGATTGGTGGTGAGCACAATGCAGTTTAAAAAGAAACTGATAAATAACAATGTACACCTGAAATTACACAATATTATAAACCATTTTTACCTCAATAATCAGAAAAAAAAGAGGAGACATTACAACTGATACCACAGAAATACAAAAGATCATCAGAGTTATAGCAAAAAAAAAAAAAAAACCACACAATCAGATTAAAAAATAGGCAGAGGGATTGAATAGAGATTTTTCCAAAGAAGACATCCAAATGGCCAACAGTTACATGAAAAGATGCTCAACAGCACAATCATCAGGGGGATACAAATGAGAACCACAACACGATATCATCTCACACCTATTAAAATGGCTATTAACCAAAAGACAACTGATAAGTGCTGGCAAGGATGTGGAGAAAAGGGAACTCTTGTACACTGTGAGTTGGAATTTTAACTGGTATAACTGCTATAAAAAAGTAGTATGGAGGTTCCTCAAGAAGTTAAAAATAGAAGTGCCATATGATCCAGTAATCCTACTTTTGGGTATATATCCAAAGAAAATGAAAACACTATCTTTATTTGCACTCCCATTTTCATTGTAGCATTATTCACAATAGCCAAGATGTGGAAATAACCCCAAGTGCCCATTGACAGATGAATGGATAAAGAAGAGGTGCTTTTACACAAACACACACACATACATACATACATACTATGGAATATTATTCAGCCACAAAAAGAAGGAAATCCTGCCTTTTGTGACTACATAGCTGGACCTTCCTTGAGGGCATTACACTAAGTGAAATAAGTCATACAGAGAAAGACAAACAATGCATGCTCTCACTTTAATGTGGAATCTAAAAAAGCCGAACTTAGAGAAATAGAAAATAGAATGGTGGTTGTCAGGGGCTGAGTGGTAGGGAAATGAGGACATATTGGTCAATATGTACAAACTTCCAGCTATAAGATGAATAAGTTCTAGAGATTTAATGTACAGCATGGTGACTATAATGAACAATACTGTATTATATACTTGAAAGGAGTTCAGAGGGTGGTTCTCAAATTTTATCATCACCAAAAAATAATGGTAATTTTGTGAGGGGATGGAGGTGTTAACTTACGTTATCAAGCTAATCATCTTGCAATATATACATATTAAATCTCATGTTGTACAACTTAAACTTACATATGTTATACAACAATAATATCTCAGTAAAGCTTAAAAAAAATGAATCAATAAATAGAAAAAATATTAAAAGTATTGACCTAATCCTAAAAAGGACAGTATTTCATTTTAAAAAGGGATTTTGGGGGGCCGGCCCCGTGGCCAAGCGGTTAACTTTGCGCACTCTGCTTCAGCAGCCCAGGGTTTTGCCGGTTCAAGTCCTGGGCGCGGACATGGCACTGCTCCTCAGGCCATGCTGGGGAGGCATCCCACATGCCACAACTAGAAGGACCTGCAACTAAAAATACACAACTCTGTACCGGGGGGCTTTGGGGAGAAAAAGAAGAAATAAATTTTTTTTTTAAAAAAAAAGGGAATTTGGTAGTATTGCGATTAATCCTGGATGCTTATAACCCACATAGTTATAGTTTATAAACTTCAGAGTGCTGTCCCTTTAGTTTGATGATAATACACTGAACGGTGTCATTATATGTTAATGTGGGCGAGAATGACAAAGACAGATGCACAACAGGCCTGTGACAGACAGATCATAAGTTGGCCCTCATAATCCCTGCCTCCTGGTACTCATGCTCTTGTGTAATACCTTCTTCTTAAATGTGGACAGAATTTATGACTTGCTCCTTGCCAAAAGAGTAGGCAAAGGTGACTGGATGTACATGATTACATTACATAAGATCATAATACCTGCCTTCAAGGATACTCTGTCTTGTGAATAAGCTTGTGCCATACTATGAACTGCCTATGAAGAAGGCCATGTGGCAAGGAGATGAGGGCAGCCTCAAGTTGATAGCCATCAAGAAACTCAGTCCAACAGCCCGGAAGGAACTGAGTGCTGCCCACAACCACATGAACGAGCAAGGGAATCCTTCCCCAATTAAACCTTAGATGAGACCACATCCTCAGCTGACATTTTTATTGCAGAGAACCATTTCTATTGCAGAGAATTCAGCTAAGCCACTCATGGACCCCTGACCCACATGGGTTAAAGGACTGTTGGACTAATGTTACTGCAGGGAGTAAATGGGAAAGATAACAATTGGTAATAAGAATGAGAGATTAACACTGAGATAATCGTGAGGCTGAGAAAATCTTACTGACAAAACATAGGGTATGACCATGGGGTGGATGGCTAAGGCAGAATAAGAGCAG
This sequence comes from Equus caballus, assembly GCF_041296265.1. Lineage (NCBI taxonomy): Eukaryota > Metazoa > Chordata > Mammalia > Perissodactyla > Equidae > Equus > Equus caballus. The sequence goes on from NC_091692.1 coordinate 50,131,119, forward strand.
TCATTGGAATATACCAGGGTGTTTGAAGGCTCATCTCTGAGGATATCGAAATAACCAGAATGATGACAATGGTAGTATAGGGAGAATGGCAGTTGGCCAGAAGCTAATATCTTTAAGGAATGAGGAGATACAACCCAGGAGTCTGTAGAAAAGACTACAAGAGAGATAACAGGATTGTGAGCATTGTAAAAAAGAAAGATAATGGACATTACAGTCTGGTGCATGAAATTCAAAGCTGGAGTTTAGGGAAGAGGCATGGAGAATGGGAGAATGGCCTAGAAGCAGAAATGATGATCAATGAAGTTACCTCCCCCGCTCCGGGCCCAGTGATATGAGGTGCAGAGGGAGAGAAGATTGCCACCAGTTAAAAAGACTGTGGGAGCGTTAGAAATCTCAGGGAAGAGCCATATTTCTCCAAGGGAGTTCAATGCCAGAGACTGAGAATTTCTTTTTGGTAAACAGAATTTCTTAGTATTTTGCCTACTGCTGTGAAACTTGAATTTTTTGGTTTAAAGATAACAACAAATTGAAAAAACAATGATGATTTCTATACATTCTCGAAGCCTTCTGGCATTGACCTATGGATCTGATTTAACCTCTATTTGTGGTTTCAATCTTTGTCAGCAGTCATTTCTAAAAACAGACTGCCCTAAACTCAAATTAGAATTATGATAAACATTTCCCAAAATGTTTCCTTTCTCCTTAGGCCCAGTTTTAGGGAAAGTATTCTTGTTAATTATTAGAATAACTATGGCAAAATCAAAAAGTCTCCAGAGACAGTGGCCAAGGCTGTAACAACAGAAATCATTTGACACGTATCTTTTGGGTAGTCAGATGATTTTAAAATGCCAGCTTACACGTTTATAATATGACTCAAAATTAACTTCTTGACAATCATGGATAAATGTGTGCTAAATAGAACATTAAACAATTGACCAAACCCTTCCTAGGTGTCAATTGCAATAAAAACAAATATCCCACCCTTACATAGGACTTTTTAATGTATACTTAGATTGTATACTTAATGCTACTAGAAAGTGAATATTCATTGTAGTCTTCATTTGTAAAAGTGAAAAACTAACAATCTAACCGTTCATCAATAAAGAAATGGATAAATCATGAAACACACACACTATAGAATATGATACAGCCATAGAAAGAATGAGAGAAACTTCTACTAGTCTTTCTGAAACTAACCTGATCCAATAATCACCTGCATCAGAATCATCGGGGTTTTTGCTATACGAATTCCTGAGCCTCATCCCAGACCTACTGAATTCATGGGACTTACATTTTTAATTTGTACCTCAGCTGATTCTCACTCATAAAAGTCTGAAAATAGCCATTATATGTTTCAACAGGGAAAGTTCTCCTAAGAAAAATTGTTACAAGAAAAACCAAGATATGGAATAATACATATAACACAAGCCTGTGTTTATACAAACAAAATTGTATAATTGTGTGTATGCTTGTGTGTATTTATGTATATAAGTGGGTATGTTTGTGTATATTAATATGCGTATGTTTGTAAGTATATGTATGAATATAAATAAGTGATATGGAAAAGTCTGGAAAGTAATACAGCAAATGTTAATAGTGGTTACTACTTTAGAAAGTAAGTAGATTGGTGGTGTTGGGAAAGGGAACAAAAAGAGACTTTGCCTTATACTTAATATACTTCTTTATGGTCTAAATGATTTATAATGAGCATGTATTCATGTACTAATTTAATAAGTTTAAAAGAAGAAGAAAGAAATTCACAAGACTAGAAGCTAAAATATAATTGCAGACCAATGAGAAATGTAGATGGTTAGTGTTTTGTCATAATAAAAACAGAGCAAACTCTAAAGCAAATTATACTGCTACTACCAATTTTTTAACAATTGCATATAAAGCTCTGCTGGCCATCAAAGATCGGGCCTCTTGGATCTCCTATTATTGTCCATTTTTGACCCATGTCACCAATAGCTGTGCTCTGAGTCCACCACCACATGTGCAGCGAAACCTTACCTCCCAAGGACTGCTCTCAGCTAAAGACCCAGTGCAGTTACACTGCTAAAGCAAGCCCATTTCTGTAAGATGTGACACTGCATGGCCCACTTGAGCTTGAAGACTGACCGTAAATTTTGCCAAAACTTTCTCAGAACTGCACTGCAGTCTAAGATTCTTCTTACCCAAACTTCCTGCCTACCATCTCTCCTTTATGGGGATCAGACCTGCATTGTGATCTGAGAGCTCTCCCACTTCCCCTGGCTCTTTCCCCAATTTCCATCACAGGTGTTTTTCCCCAATAAATCTCTTGAACTTTAATCTCTTCTTGGCATCTGCTTCTTTGAGGACTCAAATTAATATAGTATTTGAGTCAAAAAGCCTGAGCTCTTGGTAAATACATTGTACTACCTGCCAAGTAAAATCTGTAATTTTACAGAACACTTCCCTACTTTTTAGAAAAGATTTCTCTCCCGACAGAACAAGTCCTTCCTGTGACTGTCTGCTGCAAAACTTGCCCATAATCTCCCCTCTGATGACTTGTCTGAACACTGACACTTGACCTTCCAACACTGAGAGACGAGTTGCCCAGAACTTCAAGAAGACCAGCCTAGATCTCCCTCCCTTCATTCATTCAGTCAAAATTTATTGAGTGTCTACTATGTGAAAATTACTGTCCTAGGCCCTGAGTACACAGTGCAGACAAGGTTTCTGCTTGAACAATCTGGAGGGGAAAAACAGACATTAAACAAATAAACACAAACATATCACTGAAAATTGGAAAAAGCCCCATGAAGGAAATAACGGAGTGCCATGAAAGAGTATAAAAAGAAGTAATTTTAAGAATAGTGAAAGGCCTCCTGAGGAGGTGATGTTTAAACTGAGACTGAAGGAAGAAAGTGAGTCTGTCCTGTGAAAGTTAGGGAAAGAGCAGTTCCAGTGGAGGAACAGCACAGAAAGGTCTGGAGCAAAGAAGAGCTTTGGGATGGAGGCATCATGAAGAGAGGCTTGAATAGTTAACTGTGGTTGGAGAGGCAGGCAAGGGTCAGATCTTTTGGGGCCTCTGGGGCTATGTTAAGGAGTTAAGATTTTATGAAGCCATTGAAAGGCATTAAGCAGGGTCTGAGCAGGAGGAATAATAGCAAGAGAGGCTAGGAAGAATATGATACAATTTGGGGAATTAAATTACCACTCTTGGCAGCTTTTTAGAAACTGACTTAAAGGAGCACACAGCAGCAAGAGAATGGGGTAGACCACCAATGGTGGGGACAAAGGTGAAGGTGGAAGGGGTCAATCTAGAGCAGAAACTAACACATCAGGAAACTGTACCGTGGGGAGACACACTCCTCAGAACCCCTCAAACAACCCACCCACATACAGGACACCCCAAGAGAGCCAACATTTGGATACTTGCCACGTAGTTGGAAGATATTAACAACCAGTAGTGGAAGTAGAGAGCAGCAACCATCCAAGAGAGGACTGCAGCCACAGCCAGCTAAGTAAGACAAACATTTCTTTTCCCCCCTTCCTCCTCTCCACTTGAACACATGAGTGATGGAGGACTAGGGTCTAGAAAAGGCAGGAGACAAGGTATACAGCTGTGGTTCACACATGATGGTCCCCGGAGAATAGCAGCAGCATCACCTGGGAACTTACTGGAAACACATGTTCTCAAGTCTTCCCACAGACCTACTGAATCAGAAACTCTGAGGCTAGGGCCCAGTAATTTGTGTATTTAACAAGCATCCCAGGTGATTCTGATACATGCTAAAGTTTGACAACCACCATCATAGCTCTTGGCTGAATACAGAAATTTTAATCTGTACTGGAATGAGCTTTAACAACTACAAGTGATCTGAAAGTTATGGGATCTGCCTGAGATGTTACTACTGTACAGGAAAGGGAGATTGGAAAGAACAGAGTTGAAAGCAGTAGCTCAAGAAAAAGAAAACAATTTCATATTTCACCCCAATGATTGATAAACAAGTTACATATTTCTTCCCTTAAGTACATTGACAAGAATTGCATTTTAGGATTCTATATTTGCAAACAACCATCATTTGAACAAGAGCAGGATAATATTTTCAATATGAAATCTGATCAACACCAGCATTTTGTTGATAAGCTATGCAAATACCTGCCAATCAAAGTCAAACTAGCATGGTTAGCATGGTCCTCCAAAATGAGAAAGTAGAGGTTACCTATACTACCCAATTCTGTACCTCTTCACAACTCCCCATACAACATCACAACAGATTTCATTGAAATAATATAAGCACTTTACCCTAAAGAGATATGGATAGATACAATGAGCATCTGGTCAATTATTTATATATGCTATTTGTTTACTTCTAAATTTATTGCTTAAATTCCATCTGACAGTTATTGAGTGCCCAGCATGTTCCAGGTGCTGCTAGGTGATAGAATACTTTATGTAAATTTATTTCTAGAATCGTCACCTGAATGTATTTCTTTTATACTTGTCAAATGCTTTGTCTACAGTAGATCATAAAGACCCACAAGTCATGAATCATATGTACGTTTACCCTCTGAATATCAAATCCAGCATAGACATAAAAAAGTAAGTTTATTGATAAAAATTATAGGAATTATTTTAAATAGTTACCAAAAAATATTCTTACAATTATTCCTGATACACCTGCTATGTATATTCTCTGAGCACAGAGAGGGAAAGAAGCTGTCCCATGCTCACTCTTTAAATTGGCCTCAAAACTGCTGAAACATAACTGTAGTCTTTGCATGTTTCAGGTGATATTAACAGTATTCTCTTTACAGTAAAAATTAAAAGATACCAGCTCCAATGCTAAGCACTTTATATATCTTATTTAATCTTCACAACAAATCTTCCAGATGGGAATGATTATACCCACTTCACAAACAGGAAAACCCAAGGTCAGAGAGATTAAATAAACTGCCAAGGTCATACCAAGTGGCAAATCCAAGATTAGTACCCAGGAGCATCTTACTCTAGAGACCAAGCTCTTAAAGGATTGGATAGGATACTGCCTAAGATGTCTCTTTGAATGCATGGTTTAGAGGAAAGAGGAGTCACAGGCCACCATCATGCATCAGGAGGGTGCACAACATACCTATCATGAGGGGGAACCAATGCTATTTAAAGAGCTACTGAAGGAGAGCAGAAAGGTGTCAACTGAGACAGTGAAAGGGCCACACTTCTTCCCTTGGCCACATAAACTTGCAAGGAAAACTCCCATTAATGGTTTATGACTGCCCAGCCTCTAGCCTGCAGGTGACTGAAAAAGATAAATGACTGTTATCTTGCTCCCAGAGGACTCTACCACTTTTTTGGTTAGATCAACTTATTGAGAAAGTAATTTTTGAAAACTGCAAGGCTCACAAATATACCAACAGGTGAAAAAACTCAATTGCTGGGTGATCTTAAGCAGGTTTAGCAAAGACAAGAGGCACAGAGACAAAAGAGTATGCAAAAAATATACTGAGAAGGTCTTAAAAATAAATATAATACAAACCAAAAAAGACAGTATTTGGGTTTTATAACCTAAATTCTTAGGAAGATGGATGAATAATGATATACTAAAAATAACACAAATAAGAATTCCCAAAAACACATCTGCATGTTTCCAAGTTCCTTGAGCTGTAGAAAAATAACTGTAATTAGTCAGCATTAAGAAGTCTCTTTTATTTGAATTTACGTTTTGAACAGACGTGTTGCTACAGACATGAAGCTACCATATTCTACCTTCACTCAGCTCCATCTCCTAATAAGAATCAAATGTATTTGCTTCCACCTGCATGTCACAACAATGACATCCAGTGGCTAGTTTGTTAAAGTGGATTTTCGGGGGGAAAAAAACTGTATAACGTCCTTACAAAAGTAATGAAATTTCTGCACTTAATATTTCCAAAAGTCACCTCTAGTATTGCACTTTCATAACAGTATGAAAAGGACATAGTGAAGAACTGTGCTCTTCAAATGATTCAAACTGCATTCTATTTGTTTATGATGAGTATTTGTATGAAGCTAGAGAAATTAAGCATGTAAACTCAGCTGGAAATAAAGCCATATCTGGCAGGCAGTTACTGAAGTCATCATCTGAGTTGAAACATTTAGACTTTCTAACAACTCACTTTTATACTACTGTTTAAGTTTATTTATTGAGGCAGAGGAAAATGTTTGACACATCATTTCCTTTTTGTTTCTTTCTTCAACCTAGAGTTTCTACTATATATGTATATGTGGTTCTGAACTTCAGATTTTACACAGTAGCGTAATGTTTCTCCTTAAGATGAAGAAACAGAAACATTTATTGGAGTGCTTTAGTGATAAAGAATTAATGCAGTTTAATTAATTAATACAGTTGGCTCTCTGGAAGAATCTAGTCCACTGTTTCTTGCATTGTGCAGATTTTTAGTTAATAGGTACACACATTCACTACAAGAAGATATATTTCACTACACAATGTTTTTTATAGTGTGAAGAGCTAAAGTTCAAATCTGCAAGAACCACACTTAAATGTAGGCCCAGCTGCTAAATGTGGGTATGTGTATGATGTTGTAGAAGGCTGTATCACTGTCCCATCCTATTTCTAAAGCATTAGTATAAAAGTGACACTAAGTCAGATAAGTGTGGTCCCATTGAGGAGTGTCTCATTTCAGTCATATGCACAAGTAACATAATCATCACTAATGGCATCTTTCCAACATTAATTAAATCAATATCTTACAGAATATCTGATATTGTGCTACTTGGTGAGAGGGAGGGGATGAATAAAAAGACAGACTACAAAAAAATAACTGCTGTCTTGGATTAATATATATAACCCAATGTCAGCTGTTTCCATGTTCTCCGTCCTTCTGAGGTCACCCTTTTTTGTTTAAAAGTTGGCCCTGGGGCTGGCCCCGTGGCCGAGTGGTTAAGTTCGCGCGCTCCGCTGCAGGCGGCCCAGTGTTTCGTTGGTTCGGATGCTGGGCGCGGACATGGCACTGCTCGTCAGACCACGCTGGGGCGGCGTCCCGCATGCCACAACTAGAAGGACCCACAGCGGAGAATATACAACTATGTACTGGGGGGCTTTGGGGAGAAGAAGGAAAAAAATAAAATCTTTAAAAAAAAAAAAAAGTTGGCCCAAACTCCCATGCACATAGGTGAAGAAATACAGTATCCCTCAAACCCCTTCCCCCTACTCATACTTCCAAATGATCCTTGTCAGGCTAAAATTTATCTTACTCATCCCTTATATCATATCCTGCCTCTGCTGAATTCTCTCTAGTTCTCTGCATCTGCAGCTCTTCTTCACTCTCATTCTAGCTAGACTAAAAAATACACTTCTTAAAAGAAGGAGTACCTTCTAGAAGTCCTGCTTCCTGCTCTGTCCCCAGTGCCTAAAACAGCACCTGGTGCATAGTAGTCACAACATCCTCTCATTTTCTCATTTAAGCAATTCAGCCATGCTTTTATCCATTCTCTCCTTCCAGATCATGCCCTGAGCCCCATCTTTTCACATGCAAGTGGCTCCTTAAAGTGATTTATTAAAACAAGAAATGACTCTTCTTATGAGTAATTATGACACCAGAATGTTCTCCCTACTCCTTATATATGATGTGTTTAAAACACATCTAGGTATAGTGGAGTGATCTACTAGAAATTAAATTTTACCTCTTAAACAGAAGAAGCTGAGACATGCTCTGTATAGTAAGAAAAAGAAAGTCACCCTGGAGCAGATTTGAAACACCCATTTTAGAAAACAGGCCTCCTCAACTCTGCACAATAATCAGAGACCTCAGCATAGGTAGGAGTAGAAGGCGTAAGAGCCAGGGAGCACTTGAGAAGAAATCAGTAGTGTGATGGTAAAGTTTAACAACCAGGTCTCTGGGTTTGGATATAAATGTTGGCTGATCTTTTCATTTCTATTAATGAGTAAGACAAAAATAAAACAATGGAGATGAATGGCGGAACTTCACTCATTTGTCAATGAAGTGAGCAACTCTTTTCCTAAATAAGATAATAGTTTTCAAATGCTAAAAGAATATTTTTTCAATTTTGTGTGCTATTCTCAATGCAAAGACTATAGACATAACACACTTTTCAGTTTAATCTGAATTATTAACATTTTCTCCATCACGTTCTTAAGTCTAGACCAGGGGTCATCAAATTACAGCCTGTAGGTGACGTAAGCAGTTTTACTGGAACACAACCATGCTTATTATTCAAGCATTGTCCATGGTTGCTAATGAGCTACCAGGGCAGAGTCAGGCAGTTGGGACAGAGACCACATGGTCTGCAAAACCTAAAATATTTACTATTTGGCCTTTTACAGAAAAAATTTGCCAACCCATTCTGTACTCTCTCAATTTCTGGCACCTTTTCTCCTTGACCTTAGTATTAACATATCCCTCTGGTGGATCAAAGCTCCTGCTGCTCCCAGCGGCAACCAACCCCCTCCATTGCTTCACTGACCTCCTTTTTACCCATAAAACGTTCATTTTCATCTATTTTAACAAAAAGTTGAGAAACTAGATTTTTTTTTTGGAGGAAGATTAGCCCTGAGCTAACATCTGCCACCAATCCTCCTCTTTTTGCTGAGAAAGACTGGCCCTGAGCCAACATCCGTGCCCATCCTCCCCTACTTTATATGTGGGACGCCTATCACAGTATGGCTTGACAAGAGGTGCATAAGTCTGCACCCAGGATCTGAACCGGTGAACCCCGGGCCGCTGAAGTGGAACGTGCAAACCCAACAGCTGTGCCACCAGGCCAGCCCCCGAGAAAACAGATTATTTTAATACATGTTTTATAGTAAGTTTTGACTGTCTATTAAATTCAACCCTCCTACTTTTAAAAGAGGAGCTTGTGCTTGTTAAAGAACTCTTATTGGAATAACATGTGAAGAACATGAATATGTTTGCAGGACCAGCAGCTATGTTCCTGTCTTCTTGGCTTCTATTACAGACTCTCCATAGAAGAAAAATGGAGTGGATAGCCAGCCAGAGCCACCCACATTTTTGGGACTCATTTTTGAAAGGGAGTCACTTTCTATTAATTCTCTATGAAAAGGATAAGAGACTACATCTGGCCTTAAGTACTATTTTAAATTAAATTTCATTCATTTATCTCCGTACTTCCTTTCCTGAGACCTTCTCCTACCTCCAGGTATATTCCTCTAGTTTATGGGTAAAGATTTTGTAGGAATATTTAGATACTGTGCCTTTTGTTTATATAAAATAAAGTTATCAAATCTTCAATAAATGTGCCTTCTCTCAAACTTCCATATCTTAACAATTCTACTTAGAGGTTTATGTGTGTGCTTTTTCTTACTCATAATTATTTGCATTTTTTAAAAAATGACCTTGCTTATTTTAGATCATTTTAAAAATACAAATAACAAAAAGAAAATTGGAAACCCACCACTCAGAGACAATCACCATGAAACGTGAAGAGTATACCTGTAGTCTTTTCTCCACACACAAAGGGGCATGTGTGTGTATATAAATATTTATTATTTTAGATACTGTTGTTTTCAGTCAACTATATAGTGAAGATCTTGCCATGCCATTGGATATCCTTCTACAATATCATTTGTACTGGCTATTGAGTGTTGGATTGTATAGGTAGACCACGATTAATTTAACAAATAGCTTTATATATGGCATTTCAAATTTAAAACCATTATTTGCAACACTGAAATAAATACACTAGGCATCCATCCAGTAACTATTTTCTTAAGGTAAATCCCTTTCTGAGTTAAGACCTAGATATCTTTATACAAATTATTAAATTGCACTCCCAAAATATGATATATGCTATTATGATAATAGTAATGATCTCTGAAGTGAAATTATAGGTGGCTTAAATTTCCTTATTATTTATCAATTTGCCCATGTTTTCTATAATGAACCAATTGAGATACCCAGGATATTCAGGAGCATCACTCTCAATAGATAGCAACATAGACACATAAATGTATATATCAAATTATGTATTTATGTGTCCATACCTCTTTCAATTATAAAACTATAAAACCTAATTTTTAACTATAAAGTATCCTTTCATGATATTCAGCCATTTAAAAACAAATTGTTTAGGCTGTATATATATATGCTTAAAGGTATTGGAATCATATAGCAGAATCTGTTGTCTTTAACATGTACATTAGTATCTTTCTCTAAAACATAAATGAGATCATTTTCCTTTCCACCAATAAATACAGTTCTATAAATATACTCTCAAGTGTTTCATCAGTTATTTTATTACCAGCACTAAAGACCTACTTCTGCCAGCTTCCTAAGGACAACTTTCATTATAGAGATAAGAAAAGGCATTACATTTAGAAACTCTGCATCTCCGGTATAACTCCCCAGTGAATATTTCCACCAGTTACTCTCATTTTTCTGTTCAACAATAATCAACTACTTCCCTATAAATATGCTATGTTTCATTTAGAGATAATATTTAATCAACTACCTACATTGTTGCTTCACTTTCAGGAACCATTTAGGTATGTATTAGGGGAACACAAATATTAAAGCTGTAAATATATTTCTTAATGAATTTACAGTAACATTTCATTTATTTACAGCCCTTTCATATAAAAGAAGTTCAGCAATAAAAAAACTCCTACATTCTATTAATGTACCCTGTGAAAGTAATTGCACCAGAAAGAGGTTTTCTGAGCACAGTTTGAAGAGGAAGGTAAGGAAGATCACCTTGAATGGGCTTGGGGATTTTGCTGCAGTTCCCCAAGTGACACAGAATGGTGGTTTGATAGTTCCAGTTTGATAATTTTCAGTAAATATTCAGACCTTTCCTTCCATAGAAAATTCAAAGCAACATGATTGATTTTCCTACTTAGTGGTAGTTTCTAGTCTCAACCTGGCTTTAGACCTGTCTTGCTATTCTTATCTATCAGGTTAGTGTGGTATGGATGTTACACAATGGACATCAGGATGATTCTTCAAGGATTTCCTATGTTAGGAAACTGAAATTCGTAAGAATGGGGTTGTGAAGGATCAGTGTGATCCATGCATTATTCATTCAGCCAACATTTACCAAATTGTTACTAAGTGCCGGGCACTAGGCTAAACAATTCTCCCCCTGTTCTTTGTAGATTGTATGCTCCAACATTACTATTATCTTTTAAATATCCACTTGAACAATCCTTTGAATAATCTGGCTTCTCAGGTCCTTAATTTGGTTTTGCCAAAGCAGATCTTGAAATAAGTACTTGGCTGCAAGTAGTTTATTTGAGGGATGATCCCCAGAAGTACAGTAAGGAGGCAGGAAAAGTGAGATGGGATGTAGGCTATTGTATTCATTGTCAGAATATACAATAGGTACTCACTCCCTTGGAAGACCCTCTGAGGAACCCTGTTGAACTGTACTGCCCTTCCAAAGGAAGGGAAGCTGGGACATTTATCCATCAACTCCTGTTCCCAATTGGTTTAGATTTGTCACCAGAAGTGTAAACTCCTGCACACTTCTAGACTGCTTTGCCCACATTGAGGGGACTCTCAAGGCTTCAGAGAAAGCCATAAGGCAGAAAAGCAAGGACAAAGTAGGTGCTCAAGGTAGGAGGGCAACAGAAAGTATAGGAAGTGTTCACCACAGCTACTGATGACATCAGAGGTGGACCAAAAGGACGTGATCCAGGGCATGAAAACTGCCAGCTGCAACTTCTTGTTTTCCAGTGATCTTGTTCTCTACTATTTCAGATATTCACTCTCATAGTCAAATACTAGCCTTGTCATGACTTCTTCCCAACTTGCAATTTTAAGAAATCCCTTCACCAACCATTTCTTCCCATCTTTCAAATTTACTCTCTCTAGTACTCTAACTTAAGCAATTCTTACACCCTACAATCCATTACTCCTATCACCTCTCCACTGGCCACCACTCCCCTAGTGTCCTCACTTCTTTTCACAGCTTAAATATACAGTCCATCTTTATAACTATTCCTGTGCACATATTACTCTGTGCTTGCATCCTTACAGTTGAATGAATTTGGAGAAAAACACACTACCGTGCTGATGGTCTCACCCCAAAGTGATTGTCACTCTAAACAAATGGGTTCTTAATGCTTCCCAACGATCAAACTATATTTTCCTAGTTCGTTCACATTCCCACACTTTATGACTACTTCATGTCTTCAATTCTCACTTCAGTCCTCCAACTCCTCTTTTATTTTCATTCTCAGCTAATAATCTTGTTTCCTATATCTCTAAGAAAATAGAAGTGAGAACAGAAGTACAGTAGTCCTCCCTTATCTGCAGCTTCATTTTCTGTACTTTCAGTTACCTACAGTCAACCATGGTCCAAAAATATTAAATGGAAAATTCTAGAAATACAGGAATACCTTGTCTTATTGCATTTTGCTTTATTATGCTTTGCAGATATTGCTTTTTTTACAAATTGAATGTTTGTAGCAACCATGCATTGAGCAAATCTATCAGCACCATTTTTCCAACAGCATTTGCTCACTTCATTTCTCTGTGTCACATGTTAGTAACTCAAAATTTTTTCATTATTATTATATTTTTTTATGGTGATCTGTGCTCAGTGATCTTTGATACTACTATTGTAATTGTTTTGGGGTGCCACAAACCATACCCATATAGGACAGCAAACTTGATAAATGCTGTGTGTGCTGCTCCACTGACCTGCTATTCCCCCATCTCTCTCCCTTACCTTGGGTTTCTCTATTCCCTGAGAGATGGCAATATTGAAATTAGGCCTCTAATAGCCCTACAATGGCCTCTAAAAGTGTTCAAGTGAGAGGAAGAGTCACACATCTTGCACTTTAAATCAAAAGCTAGAAAAGATTAAGCTTAGTGAGGAATGCATGTCAAAAGCTGAAATAGGCCAAAAGCTAGGCCTCTTGCTCTAAACAATGAGCTAAGTTGTGAACGCAAAGAAAAAGTTCTTGAAGGAAATTAGAAGTGCCACTCCAATGAACATATGAATGATAAGAAAGCAAAAGAGACTTATTGCTGGTATGGAGAAAGTTTTAGTGGTCTGGAAAGAAAGTCAAACCAGCCACAACATTCCTTAAGCCAAAGCCTAATCCAGAGCAAGACCATGTCTCTCTTCAATTCTGTGAAGGCTGAGAGGGGTGAGGAAGCTGCAGAAGAAAAGTTTGAAGCTAGCAGAGGTTGGTTCATGAGATTTAAGGAAAGAAGCCATCTCCATAACATAGAAGTGCAAGGTAAAACAGCAAGAGCTGATGTAGAAGCTACAGCAAGTTATCCAGTATATCTGGCTAAGATAATTAATAAATTATCTAAACAGATTTTCAATGTAGACAAAACAGTCTTATATCAGAAAAGGATGTCATCTAGGACTTTCATAGCTATAGAGGAGAAGTCAATGCCTGGCTTCGAAGCTTCAAAGGACAGGCTGACTCTCTTTCTAGGGGCTAAGGCAGCTGGTGACTTTAAGTTGAATCTAATGCTCATTTACTGTTCCAAAAATCCTAGGCCCCTTAAGAATTATGCTACCTGTGCTCTATAAATGGAACAACAAAGCCTGGATGACAGCACATCTGTTTACAACATGGCTTACTGAATATTTTAAACTCACTGTTGAGAACTACTGCTCAGAAAAAATGATTCCTTTCAAAATATGACTACTCATTGACAGTGGCTGTGGTCACCCAAGAGCTCTGATGGAGATATACAATGAGATTAATGTTATTTTCTTGCCTGCTAACAAAACATCCATTCTGCTGCCTATAGATCGAGTAATTTTGACTTTCAAGTCTTATTTAAGAAATGCATTTTGTAAGGCTATAGATGCCATAGATAGTGATTCCTCTAATGGATCTGGGCAAAGTCAATTGAAAACCATCTGGAAAGAATTTAGCATTCTAGATGCCATTAAGAACATTCAGGATTCATGGGAAGAGATCAAAATATCAACATTAACAAGAGTTTGGAAGAAGTTGATTCCAACCCTCATGGATGACTTTGAGGGGTTCAAGACTTCAGTGGAGGAAGTAACTGCAGATGTGGTTGAAGTAGCAAGAGATCTAGAATTAGAAGTAGAGCCTGAAGAGGTGAGTGAATTGCTGCAATCTCATGATAAAACTTTAATGGATGAGGAGTTGCTTCTTATGGATGAACAAAGAAAGTGGCTTCTTGAGATGGAATCTACACCTTGTGAAGATGCTCTGAAGATTATTGAAATGACAACAATGAATTTAGAATATTACATAAACTTAGTTGATAAAGGAGTGGCAGGATTTGAGTGAGAGGACTAACTCCAATTTTTAAAAAGAATTCTACTGTGGGTAAAATGCTATCAAACAGCATCAAATGCTACAGAGAAATTGTTCATGAAAGGAAAATTCAATCAATTTGTCAAACTTTATTGTCTTATTTTACAAAATTGCCACAGCCACCCCAGCCTTCAGCAATGAGCACTCTGACTAGTCAGCAGCCATCAACATGGAGGCAAGACTCTCCACCAGCAAAAAGATTGAGGCTCTCTGAAGGCTCAGATGATGGTTAGCATTTTTTAGCAATAGAGTATCTTTTAATTAAGGTATGCACATTGTTTTTTTAGACACATGCTATTGTACACTTAATAGACTACAGTATAGTGAAAACATAACTTTTATATGCACCAAGAAACCAAAAAGTTGGTGACTCACTTTATTGTGGTATTTGCTTTAATGCAGTGGTCAGGAACTGAAACTGCAACATCTCCAAGGTATGCCTGCAAACAATTGTAAGTCTTAAATTGCACACCATTCTGAGTAGCATGATGAAAGCTTGTACCATCCTGCTCCATCCTGACCAGGACGTGAATCATCCCTCTGTCCAGTGCATCCATACTGCATACGCTACCCGCCCGTTACTCACTTAGTAGCCCTCGTGTTTATCAGATAGACTGTCCCCAATATCACAGTGCTTGTATTCAAGTAATGCTTATTTTACTTAATGGCCCCAGAGCACAAGAGTAGTGATGCTGGCAATTCAGATATGCCAAAGGGGAAGCTGTAAAGTGCTTCCTTAAAGTGAAAAGGCAAAAGCTCTTGACTTAATAAGGAAAGAAAAAAATCATATGCTGAGGTTGTTAAGATCTACAGTAACTTTTATTACAGTGTATTATTATAATTGTTCTATTTTATTATGTTATTGTTGTTAATCTCTTACTGTGCCTAACTTATAAATTAAACCTTATCATAGGTATCTATGTATAGAAAAAACATAGTATATATAGGGTTTGGGACTATCCACAGTTTCAGGCATCCACTGGGGGTCATGGAACATAACATCCATGGATCAGGGTGGACTACTGTAACTTGCTTTGAATTCCTACAAGCTCCCTCCATAACATCCACTCACCTTATTATATATGCCCATATACTCTAAATTCTTCTCCGGTTAACACAGATGAACTGTCCATACTCCTATCCAAGGTCAATGCTTCAGCTTGTCTATTAGATCCCATTAACTTTTTCTTGCTCAAGGACATTGCTGTAGCAAATATTCCTTCTTTTTCCTATATCATAAATATTTCTCTCTCTGCTGATCTTCCCTATAAGTATAAAAACAAGCTAACATTGCTACTATTTTAAATAATAATAATAAACTCCTTCATTACCTTACTAACCCTCCAGCCTACACTCTATTACATTCCTGCTATTTACAACAAAACTAACTTGAAATTGTCTATATTCAACGTCTCTAATTTATCTGCACTCATTCTCTTTTAAATCAACTCAAAGCAGGCCCAGCCATCTGCTCTTATCAAGGGAAAATAGGAGTTCCCTTCATATTTGATTGCTAAATTCAACAGAAAATATCCATTCCTCATATTTTTTGACACATCAACAGCATGTGGCACAGATTAACATTCACTCCTTCCTGAAATACTTCTATCATTTGGCTTCCAGGACACCACACATAGTTGGTTTTCCTAACTGGTTACTCCTTCTGAGTCATATTTGCTACTTCCTACTCATCTCCCTGGTTTCTAAACATTGGGAGTGCCTCAGTGCTCAATCTTTGGACTTCATACATATTATCTAGTCTCATAGCTTTAAATACCATTTATATGCTCATGAGTCACAAATTTATGTCTCTATCCCAGACCTCTCTTCCAAATTTTTTTTAATTAGCTGTATTGAAGTATAATTTACATTTAATAAAATTCATCAATTTGAAGTACACAATTTGAGTTTTGACAAATGAATACAGTCATGTAAGCACCACTAAAGTCAAGAAATAGAACATTTCCATCATCCAAAAAATTCTCTCCTGCCCCTTTGCAGTCAATCCTTTTCCCCTGCCCTCAGCCTCTGGCAACCACCAACCTGCTTTCTGTCATTATAGTTTTGTCTTTTCTAGAACTTCAGGTCAATGGAATCATACATTATGTGGTATTTTAAGAATGGCTCCTTTTGCTTAGCATAATGCTTTTAAGACTCATCTACATTATTGCATCTATCAGTAGCTCTTTCTTTTTTATTGCTGTGTAGAAATCCAGGTATGGATATACAACAATTTGTTTATTGATTCCCAGTTAAGGATCAATTGAATTCTTGCTGATTTTTTCGATTACAAATAAAGCTACTATAAATATTCACAGATGGGCATTTTATTATAATTTTAATTTGCATTGCCTTACTAACTAATGATACTAAGCATCTTTCATATGTTTATTTTGTACACATTTAAGTTATTTGGTAAAGTGTCTACAAATCTTTCACCCATTTTTGTTATTAGATGTTTATCTTCTTATTATTGAGTTGTAAGAGTTTTTTTATATATAGGTATAAGTTCTTCATTAGATATAAGTTTTGCCAACATTTATTTCCCATCTGAAGCTTGACTTTTCCTTTTCTTAACAGTTTATTTTAAAGAGCAACATTTTTAATTTCAATTAATTTTTTTCTACCATCTTTTTTTTTACAAATGGTTCATGCATTTTGTGTTCTATCTAAGAAGTATTTGCCTAAACCAAGGTTACAAAGATATTTGCCTATGTTTTCTTCTATAAGTTTTATAGTTTTAGCACTTACATTTAGGTGTGCAATCTATTGAAAGCTAATTTTTTATAGATTGCGTGGTAAGGTTCAAGATTCATGTGACTATCCAATAGTTCCAACACCATTTATTGCAAAGACTATCCTTTCTCCACTGAATTATCTTGAAAACTTTGTCAAAAATAGAATATGGGTGGGGCTGGCCCCGTGGCCGAGTGGTTAAATTCACGCGCTCCGCTGCAGGAGGCCCAGTGTTTCGTTGGTTCAAATCCTGGGCGCGGACATGGCACTGCTCATCAAGCCATGCTGAGGCAGCGTCCCACATGCCACAACTAGAAGGATCCACAATGAAGAATATACAACTATGTACCAGAGGGCTTTGGGGAGAAAAAGGAAAAATAAAAATCTTTAAAAAAAAAATAGAATATGGGGCCAGCCTGGTGGTGTAGCGGTTAAGTTCACACGCTCTGCTTTGGCAGCCTGGGGTTCACCAGTTTGGATCCTGGGCATGGACCTACACACTGCTCATCAAGCCATGCTGTGGTGGCATCCCACACACAAAATAGAAGATTGGCACAGAGGTTAGCTCAGGGCCAATCTTCCTTACAAAAAATAAATAAATAAATAAATTGACTACATGTGTATGTATCTATTTTGGAACTGTTTATTTCCATTTCTCTGTAAGTCTATCCTTATACCAATACCATGCTATTTGTTACTGAAGCTTTAGAGTAAGACTAGAAATCAGATAGTGTATGTTCTTCAATTTTGTTCTTTTTGAAAAATTGTTTTGGCTACCTTAAGACTTTTGATTTGCGTGTAAATTCTTGAATCAACTTGTCAATTTTTACCAAAGGAAAAAAAAGCTCTTGTAATTTTTATAGAGATTGCATTCAATCTATAACAATTTGGGGAGACTTGAAATTTTAACAATAATTAGTCTTTCAATCTGTAAACATGATACATTTCTCCATTTATTGAGGTTGTTAATTTCTTTTAGGAAATTGTGTATTTTTGGGTGTACAAATTCTGCACGTTTTATGAAATCCACCCTAAATATTTCATATTTGAATACTATAAAAGTTTTTAAATGTCCTTAAAAAGATAATAGTAATTTGAAATCCCAATTTTTGGTTGTAAATATATTGAAATATAATTAATTTTGAATATTGACCTTGTATCCTGCAACCTTACTAAATTCACTTATTAATTCCAGTAACTTTTTTTTTCCAGTAGCTTCCTTAGTTGTTGCTGTTTTTTAATGTAGATGATCAAGTCATCTACAAATAAAAACTGTTTCCTTTCCAATCTCTGTCTTTTCTTTCTTTTTCTTGATATACTGTATTAGCTAAGAACCACAATGAAGCAGAAAGGAAGTGGTAAGAGAGAACATCCTTGCCTTATTCCCAATCTTAAGTGGAAAGTATTTAGTATTATATTAGCTGTAAGGTTTTTTTTGTAGATGCCCTTCATCAGACCAAGGAAGCTCTCTTTTGTTTATAGTTTGCAGAGTTTTTACCATGAGTGGGTATTGAATTTTGTGGAAATGCTTTTCTACATCTATTGTGATAATTTTCAGTTTTGTCTTCTTTATTCTGTTAATTGCTGAACTGTATTTATTTATTCATGAACACTAAGCCAACTTCAAATTCCTGAAATAAACTCTAATTGGTCAAGACGTATTATCCTTTTTTATATATGGTTGGATTAAATTTGCCGACATTTTGCATAAGGAATTTTTTGGTGGTGCTCTTCGATTTACAATATGTCACTTTAACTTACCACAATTGTGTTAATCAGCTTCCAAGATGCTCCCCAATAATTTTTGCAATAATTCAAGCCACAATATAGTTTATTCCCACACTGAGTAGGACTGACCTGTGTAAACAATAGTACATGTAAAACTAGCATTGTGTGACTTCTTAGGCGAAGTCAAAAATATATCACAGCTTCCAATTTGTTCTTTTTTGCATCACTCACACTGAGGAAAGCCAGCTTCCATGTCCTGAGGACACTCAAAAGCCTTACGGAGAGTTAACATGGAAAGGAACTGAGGCTTCTGGCCAAGACCCATCACCAATTTTCCAGTGACATGACCGAGTCATCTTGGAAGCAATTTCTCCAGCCCCAGTAAAGTGTTCAGATGACAGCAATCCCTTTCAGCAGCAATCCTGACTGCATCCTCGTGAGAGACTCTGAGCCAGAGCCACCCAACTAAGCCCATCATGAAGCACATAAACTGCGTGAAATAATAAATGTCTACTGCTGTTTTAAACTGGAAAGTTTGGTGGTAATTTCTTCTTAAGGAATAGATAACTAATAACTAATACAACAATCTACCTACAGATGATAAGTTATTTCATATATAGTATAAGGAACTTTCAACACTATACTTCTATTTCACCCTCCTGTCCTTTGCACTATTTTTATCATACATTTTACTTCTACGTAAGTTATAAACCTGATAACACATTATTTCTACTTTGTTTTAAGCAGTCGATTATCTTTTAAAGAGATTTAAAAACTAAGAAAATAAAGTATTTTATATTTACCACATATTTACCATTTCAACAATTTCCCTTCCTTAATGGATGTCCAAATTCCATCTGGTATTTTCCTTCTGCCTGTATAACTTCCTCTAACACTTCTTATAGTGTAGGTCTGCTGACACTGAATTATATATGCTTTTGTTTTCTAAAAAAGTGTTTACTTCACCTTCATTTTTGAAAAATCA
Source organism: Equus caballus (assembly GCF_041296265.1). Lineage (NCBI taxonomy): Eukaryota > Metazoa > Chordata > Mammalia > Perissodactyla > Equidae > Equus > Equus caballus. The sequence continues at coordinate 50,150,829 of NC_091692.1, forward strand.
AAACGCTGGATATAGAATTCTAGATTGACAGTTTGTTGTCCTTTACACACTGAGGATAGTTTTCTGCATTGCATAGTTTCTGACAAGAAGTTTCTGAGAGATTGTCTTTTTTTCCTCTGGCTACTATAAGAATTTTCTTTTTTATCACTGGTTTTCTAAAATTTGGCTATAATGTGTTTCAGTCTAGCTGTCTTTACGTTTTTTTCCTCTTGGGATTTGTTGAGTTTCTTGGATCTGTGAGTTCATAGTTTTCATCAAATTTGGACAAAAATTTAGCCATTATCCTTTAAATATCTTCTGCTCTCTTCCCACCTTGCTTCTAGGATTTCAATTCTAAGTATGTAAGATCTCCTGATATTGTACCTCAGGTTATGAATGCTCTGTCCACTTTTCTTTCAGTCTTTTTTCTCTCTATACTCCATTTTTGATAGTTGCTATTGCTCTGATCTTTTCTTCTGCAGTGTCTAATCAGTTTTTTATCCCATCCAGTCTATTCTTCACTTTGGATATTGTATTTTTCATCTCCTCAAGTTTGATTTGGGTCTTTTTATATTATGTATTTCTTCTCAATCACATTCATGTTTCCCTCTAACGTCTTATTAACATGAAGCATATTTATAATAACCAATTTTACCTATTCTATCACTTCTGTCATTTCTGGTTCTGTTTCTATTGATTGACATTCTTCTGATTATGGGTCATGTTTCTTCATTTGAATTTTTAATTTTTTATTGGAATTAATTTTTTATTGGATATTGGATATGTAGACTTTATATAATTGGGTGGTAGATTTTGTGTTCCTTTTCATAGTGTTAGGTTTTCTTCTGGAAGACAGATGAGTTGCTTAGAATCAGTCTAACCCTTTTGAGGCTTATTTTTAAACTTCATTAGGGAAACCCAGAGCATCCTTTACTCTGGGGCTAATTTAGCCTCACTACTAATGTACCCTTCTGAGGATTCTATCCAATGCCCCACATAATACCAGGTCTTTCCTCTCTGACTGGTGGAAACACAGATTCATCCTAGCCTCATAGGAGCTTCAGATATTATTTGGCTTATTGCTTTCCAGTGGTTCTTTCCCCTGCCTGGGGTAGTTTCCTCTCTTACATACACATATCGATACTCACACAAAGGCTCAAGGTACCTCTGCAAATCTCTGTCTCTCTGTCTCTGTCTCTGTCTGTCTCTCTCTGTCATACTCTTCCCCAAAGATTCTAGCCACCTGAGACTCCCTGAAGTCCTATGTTTATTTCCTCCACTCCCCTAGACCACTAGGCTGTTTGAATTTTCCCTCCATCCACTGAAGCCTGAAAACTGTCTCCAGATGGCAAGGCAAAATAGAGCAATAATAAGGTTCACCTTGTTTGTTTTCTTTCTCTCAGGATCCCCTGTGCCTGTTATGCCATACCTAGAAAACACTGTTTTGCCCAATTTTCTAGTTGTTTAAGGTGGAAAAGTAAATCCAGTCCTTGTTTTCCACTATGGCCAGTAGCAAAAGTGTTCTCCTTAAGTATTTAAATATCAGACTGACACTGGACACCTCTATTTGCAAGTATAAAGATATATCAAACTTAACGTGTACAAAGTTTAACTCTGATCTCCTCTGCATGACCTGCATCAAGTAAACTTGTCCCTCTTTCAATCTTTCCTATGTCTTCAAAAATATATCCAGAATCTAATCCTACCATAACCATCCTATTTCACTCTAGTTCACCATCACTTTTTGCCTGGATATTACAATAGCCCCTGTATTAACCAGGATTCACAGCAATAATCCTGCATAAAAAATATCTTACCAAATCTCAGTAGCTTTCAACACAATTTTCTTCTTGCTCATAGATCTACAAGTGTGCTGTGGCTTTGCTATGTTTAGCTGAGTCATCTTGGCTTGGCTCCAGGCTGCCAGTCAGGTTTAGGTCTGATCCATGTCTCTCATTCTGGGGCACATGCTAAAGGAGCACTGGCTACTTGGGATATTCTTTTGACAAAAACACAAGAGGACTGAAAAGAAACCAGTTGTGTCTCTTAAAGTCTTACCTCTGGACTGGCATACAGTCACTTTTCACTCACATCCCCTAGGCTAAAGCAAGTTAAACAACCAATTCTAGTTTTAGTGGGTGAGGGAAATTTACTCTGCCGCATGGAGAGGAGGACAGGAGAGTGAATATTTACCAAATAATAATCTACCCCAAGCTCCTAATTGGTCTTCCTGTTCTTTCCCTTGCCATTTTCAGTCTATTCTCAACTGACAAATAGAAATGGCAAGCAATAGGATATATTGGAGTATACAAGGAAGCCATTTGGTGTAAAACTAATTCGGCCTGAGTTTGTTTTTTCCAAAAGGGCCTGACTGTGGCCGTTGAGCACACATTGTTTATCTGCTTTAAAACATTTACTATGGCAAGAACAAATGGCCTTAAGATAAAGGTGCAACTTCCCCAACATTGGCATTTCCTTAAGGATAAGCATCTTTCTGTAGGCTAGGAACTGATGGCTGTGCTCCCCTTTGACCAGCCAGCTCACTTGTGACCACCTAGCTCGAGACAACAGACCTGCCACCCTGCTGTGTTCACCAAGACAGCAGACCTACCTGCTGCGTCCATCAATCGCTGTGCCAACAGATCAGTCTCGTGACTATTGTAAAAAGGACATTTCACTCATATGTGAAACATCCTGTTTGGGGGTACATAACCACTCTGTGCACCCCACTTCTTTGGTGCCCTTTCTTCCTTCAAGAAGAAAGGCCCCGGGTCATGGTCCTCAGATTTTAGCTCAGAATAAACTCACCCAAATTTTCATTTATAGATTCATTATGGATTGTTTCTGTTGACATTTCTTGGTGTAGTTGCAGCAGGATTTCAGAGAAACCCACCGGAGACCACCTGGAATCTACACTGAAGTGGCATTCGGTACCAATAAGGGGCCCATTGAGTCCCCCAGGTCACTGCATTCTTCAGGTGACTCTGGTGAGTTCTCCTGAAACCCCAACCTCCTTACTTTAAGTTGATCATCCAAGAGTTTATATGAGCTGGTTAAGGTCTTAAGACTAGCTGTTTCAAGGGGTACCAGTACATACCCTAGGTAAGAGGAACCTAGGAGGAATTTGCTAGGCCAGAGGAGCCTAGAGGGAAGTTCCTAGGCCAGAGGAGACTAGAGGAACTTGGGAGTGAATGGGGAAAGCTGATGTTTTTAATTTGGCCTTAAATTGGAAAGAATTGTGTTTATAAAGTCTGATCAAACTGCTTGATAGAGAAATGAGACTGAACGTGTTCAGCTCCAAATAAAAGGGACACTAGCTCCTCCCAGCCTTTACCAAAAGGCGTCCTTAGGTGACTAAAGACCTCAGCAGGAGTGTCAGAGGATCAATCCTCATGATGTGCATCGGTCCTATAGGGAACTCCACTCTCATTCATGGTAATTAATTACAGGCTCATCCAGGGACACACACATAAGGGCTGGTCACCCGATGCTCCGAACCCCCATGGCAGTGTTAGAGTGCCAGAGGGAGAAACTGAGGCACATAAGAGAGTGTTTATGACCTTTCTATAGGGAGTAACGCTCACAAGCAGCACACTTTCTGACCCATTACACTGTCCTTAGAAGTTGTTCAGACTTTATAACAAAACAAAATTAAAAGAGAAGCGGGAAATCAAGTTTCTAAAACAGCCCAATCAGTTCCCGAATGGGCAGCCTCTCCTCCGGACTCCAGTTGGCTTCATGCTGTAACTGCAATTGCTTAACAAAGGGGGATCCCAAGCCAGATTCCTAAGGCCAAAAGAAAGAAGGAAAGAAAGAAAGAGTAAAAAACTAGGAAAACAAATCTTTTCCACCGTGGTCTGCTATGAGAACACCTAACTCAGAAATCTAAAGAAAATTTTTGTTGTATATGTCTGTCTGTTTTGTTTGTGTCTATGTATGTTACAAATGTGTGCTACTTTACCTCCGGATGTTACAATTTCTAGAGAGCTCTATTCCATTGACTTAAAGTAAGAGCCTACAAAAAGTTTCTCTAAATAGAACTAAGCCAAATGTCTTTCAAGTTAACATGATATAGGTTAATGTTTGGTTAATCAAAGTTTAAGTTTGTTGGTTTGATTGAAAAGGCATGTGCTCAAAAATTGTTGGTATTTGAATATGATGCAGAAATGCAGCCTGGGTTTACTAGTCAAATAAGTTCACATTGTCTGTTAAATTCATCAGCAAAATAATAGCTTTAAATGATGACCAGTTTTCTCTAATGTCTCATGAGGTTTTCATGAGTAATCTGAACATAACTGTTGGAAAAAAATGATTTAAATAAATAAAAGTGGGTAAAATAACTTTTACGGTCTGTATACTTGGGGAAAAACAGCTTCCAAATTCTTTTTGGTAACAATCTTGAGTTTTACTAAGTTAAGTGATAAAAATCTGAGTATCTGGGTAATTTTGGATTGGGTAGAACACTGAAACATTGCTAAATGTATCTAAGTTACCTACTTTTGCCTTCTTTTTTTATTTATTTTTTATTGAGTTATTGATAGGTTACTGTCTTGTGAAATTTCAATTGTACATTAATGTTTGTCAGTCATGTTGTAGGTGCACCACTTCACCCTTTGTGCCCACCCCCCACCCCACCTTTCCCCTGGTATCCACTAAACTGTCTTGGTCCATAGTTTTAAATTCCTCATATGAGTGGAGTCATACACAGATTATCTTTCTCTCGCTGGCTTATTTCAGTTAACATAATTCTCTCAAGGTCCATCCATGTTATTGCAAATGGAATGATTTTGTTCTGTTTTGCAGCTGAGTAGTATTCCATTGTATATATGTACCACATCTTCTTTATCCATTCGTCTGTTGATGGGCACTTAGGTTGCTTCCACGTCTTGGCTATTGTAAACAGTGCTGCAATAAACATTGGGGTGCACAGGACTTTTGGGATTGCTGACTTCAGGCTCTTTGGATAAATACCCAGTAGTGGGATGGCTGGATCGTATGGCAGTTCTATTTTTAGTTTTTTGAGGAATCTCCATACTGTTTTCCATAGTGGCTGCACCAGTTTGCATTCCCACCAGCAGTGTATGAGGGTTCCTTTTTCTCCACAACCTCTCCAACATTTGTTGCTATTAGTTTTAGATATTTTTATCATTCTAACGTGTGTAAGGTGATATCTTAGTGTAGTTTTGATTTGCATTTCCCTGATGATCAGCGATGATGAGCATCTTTTCATGTGCCTATTGGCCATCAGTATATCTTCTTTGGAGAAATGTCTGTTCATCTCTCCAGCCCATTTTTTGATTGGGTTGTTTGATGTTTTGTGCTTGAGTTGCGATAGTTCTTTATATATTAAGGATATTAAGCCTTTGTCAGATTTATGACTTGAAAATATTTTGTCCCAATTAGTGGGTTGTTTTTTTGTTTCAATCCTGTTCTCATTTGCCTTGAAGAAGCTCTTTAGTCTGATGAAGTCCCATTTGTTTATTCTTTCTATTGTTTCCCTTCTCTGAGAAGGCATGGTGTCCGAAAAGATCCTTTTAATACTGATGTCAAAGAGTGTACTGCCTACGTTTTCTTCCAGAAGCCTTATGGTTTCAGGTCTCACCTTTATGTCTTTGATCCATTTTGAGTTTATTTTGGTGAATGGTGAGAAAGGATGGTCCATTTTCATTCTTTTACATGTGGCTTTCCAGTTTTCCCAGCACCATTTGTTGAACTTTCTTTTCTCCATTGTATGCCCTCAGCTCCTTTGTCGAAGATAAGCTGTCCATAGATGTGTGGTTTTATTTCTGGGCTTTCAATTCTGTTCCATTGATCTGTGCACCTGTTTTTGTACCAGTACCATGCTGTTTTGATTACTGTAGCTTTGTAGTATGTTTTGAAGTCAGGAATTGTGATGACTCCCGTTTTGTTCTTTTTTCTCAGGATTGCTTTAGAAATTCAGGGTCTTTTGTTGCCCCATATGAATTTTAGGATTCTTTGTTCTTATTCGGTAAAGAATGTCATTGGGATTCTGATTGGGATGGCGTTGAATCTGTAGATTGCTTTGGGTAGAACGGACATTTTAACTATGTTTATTCTTCCAATCCATGTACATGGAATGTCTTTCCATCTCCTTATGTCGTCATCCAATCCTCTCAGAAAGGCCTTGAAATTTTCATTATGTAGGTCCTTCACTTCCTTAGTTAAATTTAGCCCAAGGTATTTTATTCTATTTGTTGCGATTGTGAATGGTATTGTATTCTTGAGTTCTTTTTCTGTTGGTTCATGACTGGAGTATAGAAATGCAACTGATTTATGCAAATTGATTTTATACCCTGCAACTTTGCTGTAGTTGTTGATTACTTCTAAGAGCTTCCCAATGCATTCTTCGGGGTTTTCTATATATAAGATCATGTCGTCTGCAAACAGCGAGAGTTTCACTTCTTCCCTCCCTATTTGGATTCCTTTTATTCCTTTTTCTTGCCTGATTGCTCTGGCCAGGACCTCCAGTACTATGTTAAATAAGAGTGGTGATAGAGGGCATCCTTGTCTTGTTCCTGTTTTCAAGGGGATGGGGTTCAGTTTTTGCCCATTGAGTATGATGTTGGCTATGGGTTTGTCGTATATGGTCTTTATTATGTTGAGGTAGTTTTCTTCTATGCCCATTTTGTTCAGAATTTTTTTCATAAATGGCTGTTGGATCTTGTCAAATGCCTTCTCTGCATCTATTGAGATGATCATGTGGTTTTTATTCCTCAGTTTGTTGATGTGGTGTATCACGTTGATTGATTTGCGGATGTTGAACCATCCCTGTGTCCCTGGTGTGAATCCCACCTGATCCTGATGTATGATTCTTTTGATGAATTGCTGAATTCTGGTTGCCAAAATTTGGTATAGAATTTTTGCGTCTATGTTCATCAGTGATATTGGCCTGTAGTTCTCTTTTTTCGTGGTGTCCTTGTCAGGTTTTGGTATCAGCGTGATGTTGGCCTCATAGAATGTGTTAGGAAGTGTTCCATCTTCCCTAATTTTTTGGAATAGCTTGAAAAGGATAGGTATTAAATCCTCTCTGAAAGGTTGGTAGAATTCCCCAGGGAAGCCATCTGGTCCTGGGGTTTTATTCTTTGGGATGTTTTTGATTGCTGTTTCAATCTCTTTCCTTGTGATTTGTCTGTTCAAATTGTCTGCCTCTTCTTGAGTGAGCTTTGGGAGATTGTAGGAGTCCAAGAATTTATCCATTTCCTCTAGGTTATCCATTCTGTTGGCATATAGTTTTTTGTAGTATTCTCTTATAATCTGTTGTATTTCTGCAGAGTCTGTTGTTATTTCTCCTCGCTCATTTCTGATTTTGTTTATTTGAGCTTTCCCCCTTTTTTTCTTTGTAAGTCTGGCTAGTGGTTTGTCAATTTTATTTATCTTCTCAAAGAACCAGCTCTTTGTCTCATTGATCCTTTCTACTGCCTTTTTCGCTTCAATAGTATTTATTTCTGCTCTGATTTTTATTATTTCTCTCCTTCTGCTGACTTTGGGCTTCATTTGTTCTTCTTTCTCTAGTTCAGTTAGGTGTGCTTTAAGGTTGCTTATTTGGGATTTTTCTTGTTAGTTAAGATGTGCCTGTATTGCGATGGATTTTCCTCTTAATACAGCTTTTGCTGTATCCCATATGAGTTGGTATGGCATGCTATCATTTTCACTTGTTTCCAGGTATTTTTTTATTTCTTCTTTAATTTCTTCAGTGATCCATTGCTTGCTCAGTAGTGTGTTGTTTAGTCTCCACATCTTTGTGCCTTTCTCAGCTTTTTTCTTGGAATTAATTTCTAGCCTTATAGCACTATGATCTGAGAAGATGCTTGTTATTATTTCATTTTTTTTAAATTTGTAGAGGCTTGCCTTGTTTCCCAAAATATGGTCTATCCTAGAGAATGTTCCATGTGCACTTGAGAAGAATGTGTATTCAGCTCCTTCAGGGTGGAGTGATCTATATATGTCTATTAAGTCCAATTGTTTTAGTTTTTCATTCAGCTCCACTATTTCCTTGTTGATTTTCTGTCTGGATGATCTGTCCATTGATGTGAGTGGGGTGTTGAGGTCCCCTACTACTATTGTGCTGTTTTCAACATCTTCCTTTAGGTCTGTTAATAGTTGCTTTATGAATCTTGGTGCTCCTGTCTTGGGTGCATAGATATTTATAAGCACTATTTCTTCTTGATGAAGTGTCCCTTTGATCATTATATATTGTCCCTCTGTGTCTCTCTTTACCTGTCTTATTTTGAAATCCACTTGGTGTGATATGAGAATTGCAACACCTGCCTTTTTTTCCTTGCTATTTGCTTGAAGTATTGTCCTCCACCCCTTCACCCTGAGTCTGTGTTTGTCCTTGGGGCTGAGGTGTGTTTCCTGGAGGCAACAAATTGTTGGATCTTGTTTTTTAATCCATTCTGACACTCTGTGTCTTTTTATTGGAGAGCTCAATCTGTTCACATTGAGAGTGATTATTGATGCATGTGGACTTAATGCTGTCAATCTGTCACTCATTATCTTGTTTTCCTGTGTTTCTTTTCCTGTGTGCTTTAGACTACACATTTAATACTGCAATTTCTTATGCTGGGTTTCTTACATTTTTCCTTATCTATGATTTGTGACTCTGTTCTGTACTTTATTTTAGTGGCTACCTTGAAGTTTGTATTTAGAATCTTGTGTATAATATAGTCTATTCTCTGGTGGTCTCTTAATTACCTGGCTTAGACTGATTTAGTCCCTTTGCCCTTTCCCTCCTAAATTATTATTTTCATCTCTTATTCCAACTCGTGTTATGAGTTTGTAGTTAGAGTGATAAGATCATCTTTGCTTTGGTAGTTTCCTTACATTTAGCCTAATGCCATAGTTGAATATTTGCTATCCTATTCTGGTTCTCTTTATCTGTCTCCCTACTCTGTGGTTTGTGACCCCTTTCTCCCTTTCTTCTTTTTTCAGGTATGAGAGCCTTCTTGAGGATTTCTTGTAATGGAGGTCTTGTGACTACAAAGTCCCTTAGTTTTTGTTTGTCTGGAAAAGATTTAATTTCTCCCTCATATCTGAAGGAAATTCTTGCTGGATAGAGTATTCTTGGCTGAAGGTTTTTATCCTTTAAAGCTTTGAATATATCACTCCATTCTCTCCTAGCTTGTAGGGTTTCTGTAGAGAAATCTGCTGACAGTCTGATAGGGGCTCCTTTATAGGTTATTCTCTTTTTTTTTCTTACTTCCCTGAGTATTCTTTCCTTATCATTCCTATTTGCCAACTTTACTATTATGTGCCTTGCGGTGGGTCTTTTTACATTGACAAATCTAGGAGATCTAAAACCCTCCTCTACACACATTTCTCCGTCGATCCCTAGATTTGGGAAGTTCTCTTCAATAATTTCGTTAAGCACACTTTCTGCTCCATTTTCCTTTTCCATATTCTGGGGAATTCCTATGATCCTTATGTTCTTACTCCTTATTGAATCCATTATCTCTTGGAGATTTTCCTCATTTTTTTTAATTCTTAGTTCTCTTTCTTCCTCTGTCTGGCGCCATTCAGCCTGTCTGTCCTCAATTATGCTGATTTGCTCCTCTATGTGGTCTACACGGGCATTCAGGGAATCCATATTCTGTTTTATCTGGTCCATTGTGTTTTTCATCTCAAGTAATTCTGTTTGATTCTTCTTTATGATTTCAATCTCTTTTGTGAAGTAACTCCAGAACTCGGCTTGTTTCTCTATCTTTCTCTCTACCTCATTGAGTTTTTTGATTATAGCTGCTCTGAATTCATTATCACTTAGTTTACCTAATTCCAAGTCCTCAGGACTTAATTCTGTGTTTTTATTGTTTTCCTTCTGGTCTGGGGCTTTTATAAATTGCTGGATGGTAGAGGAGCGTTTTTTTCTCATGGTGGTAGAATTCAGTTGCAGTTACAGCCTGTTGCCACTAGATGGGGGTCGAGAGCGGCGTGTTAGCTCTGCCTTGGGGTAAGATGGCTGCGCCCACTGGCTTTGTTGGGGGGGAGGGGCTGTTACTCACATGCGCCAGTCTGGGTTCAGATCAGTTCTGTTCTCTGGTCTCCCAAGGCCCTTGAGTTATAGGGTCCCCATGGACGGAAGCTTTCCCCCTGTCAGCGGGTCTCCACTGAATCAGCAGCAGGAGTCCTGGATGATCCCCCGGTTGTGTGGCCCCTCCCCCGCTCCTTCCCGACCCGCGCTGCAGCGATCGCAGACTCTAGGGGAGGGAGCGATGTTCTCTCCTACCGTTCCAGTGCCTCCGAGGCCGTCTGCAAGGTTTATGATCTCCGCCTTCTTGGTATTGTAGGTTTCTAACGAGCTGGCATTATGTTTATTCTCTGAAATTCAGTTCTTCCAATCTTTGTTGTATTTTGGAGGGGAGAGAATCCCAGGTCAGCTCACCCCACCATTTTGCTCCGCCCACCTACTTTTGCCTTCTTATTGCAGAGAGGCTAAAAATCTTTGGGTCTGTTACTGTAAAGTGGCGTGTTTCTAGAAATTATGAAAAGTGTTTAGAATGCTGATATAAAAGACGATTCATAATTGCTTACCTGTTTAGTGTTTACTATGCTCTGCTAAAGGTTATTGAGTTCTAATATATGTGATTAAAGCTACTAGAAATTATTAAGAAAACTGTATTTATATTCAAGGAAAGTAACGCCTAAGTTTTCAGTAAAGAAGGTATCAAAAGAATGGAAAAATTTTGTTTGATTGGTTAAGAAAGATAAATTTGTCCTAAAGTACTAGGAGAAAAAAAAAAAGACATGGGACAAATTCTGAATGCAAAAGAAAGTTATAGAAAGTTCGTGAAAGAAATTCTGAAAAGAGTTTTGTACTTCATCAAGGTGGTTAAGATTAAAGTGAATCTAATTAAAAAGTAAACTGGTACAAAAATTAGAATTTGGCTTTCCCTCTAAAAAGGATAATTTTCTTAAACTCTTAGTCTGCTCTTGACGAAGAAGTTATAAAAGGTTTTTCCTTCTGTGTAAGCTTACAGAAGATCTATGTTTTGTTAAGATAATCTCCTATGTGCAAAAAGACAGAGGTCTATTAAGGTGTTTTTGCTGTTGTCACTTTGGTTAAATATTATGAAGCATTGTTTTAGTGACCCTTGTTTTACAATGACAAGATCAGCAAACTCTTGATCTTGTTTAAGTAAGTGTTTTAAAATCTTTTGATATTTTTGGCAAGCTTCTCCCTCAAAAATACATATATATTCAAGTCCTGAATACAGACTTTCTTTTGACCTGGATGAAGGAAGACAATTTCTCTGAGGATTTTCAGAGGGCCACTGGGACTTCTCAAAGAAATTTGTTCTCTCTTCCTATAAACGAGGGATACTAACTAGGCTTGTTTGGTACGCTAAATTGCATGGGAAGCATTGTCAAGTAAATCATGATAAAACTTCTTAGGTTATATGGTGTAGGAAAATATTAATCACTATTTTAACCCTGCTAGCTTGCTTCCAACATCACAAGGGGAGAAGACCATGACTGCATTCTATTGTTTAATTTGGTTTACAAATGGCTCTTACTTAAATGATAAACAAGGATGTTATCAAGCTGGATATGCTGTCCAGCCTCAAAAATGCCTGCTACTTTCTGTTAACTCTGCTAATCCAGTAAAAAGATTTCCTTCTACAGGCTTAAGAAATCACCACAGAGGAAAATATATATGTACATAAAGCTTGCAACAAAAGAGAAAAACAATGCTTTTGGAAACTTTCTCCCAGTGACTCATATGGTCTCCACTTGTTGTGCTATATGCCCAAAGTATAATCCAGAGAAGCCACTTCATGACTCACAAGGCCACTTTCTCTTCCTAAGGGACCCTTCAAGGTGTGACAATTGGACTTTGTCCAAATGCTACCATCTCAAGGATAAATATATCTTGTAATGATCTGTATGTTCTCACGTTGTTTTGAGGTTTTTCCTTGCAGAAGAGAGATGGTTTTAGTTAAATTACTATTGAAAAGGATAATTCCTGTTTGAGGAATTCCTCCCAAGTTACCCAGTGACTGGGAAACTCAAATCTATTTGTAATGTTTGGCAAATATTGCAGCATTTCCACTGCGTTTACCATCCTCGATCCTCAGGATTGGTAGAAAGAACTAACGGCACAACCAAAACTTAATTGGCAAGCTTTCAGAAGCATTTATTCTCTCATAGCCAAAAGCTCTTGTGCTAGTGCTCCTTAATCTTAGATCTATACTTTTTGTAAACATTGGCTGTCTCCTTTTGAAATAATAATAAAACAGCCTATGCAATTAGATGAAGAAATATATGAACCAACTTTGCTTAAGGGCGATATTACATTGTTGTCATGGTCTTAGGGAGATGCTTAAAAGATATAAAAGATTGGTAGCTGATTCTTTCACAGAGAGCTCCCAGAACTTAAGGATCTTGGACTATAACCTGGAGAATTTATTTATTGAAAGAGACATCAAATAAAAGACTCTATACAGCCCAGTTGAAAAGGACCATACCAGGAGGAGAAGAAGACGGCATCTGTTGTAGACAGCTGTCCCAAGACTCTGGACCAGGCCTGTATTCCTGACCTTATATCTCCTCATCTAAACCTTTGTAATGCTTAAACTGTATACCTATTTTATAATTTGTTTGGAATGCTACCATACTTAAAGTGATTAATTTGGAACAGACAGGTCTTGAAGGCCAGGCACTTATCGAGTGATTCCCAATGGAACTCAATGGTTATGTGGAACAAATCTTTGACCTTGGCTACTGCCTGGATGGCTAAGACACTGCACCCTGAGTTTCCTTTAAAAGCAGGGAAGGAGTCAGGCTGAGTTAAAACCTGTTGCCAATCTCCCTCTCTTTAAGGCCAGATGGCCTTGTTCAGTGTTCCACTGGTATGGCTATATTTGCAGCTATATTTGCTTCTTCTTTGGGGCTAGAAGATGTCATTATTACATATGAAAGCTCTGACTAAATTTCCTCAAGAAGTCCCTAATGATAGTCAAGCAGTAATAACCTTATTTAAATACTGAAAAGTCTTTAATGGGAAGGGCTGTCCTTCAAAACAGAATGGTTTTAGATATTCTTACTGCATCCCAAGGTGGTACATATACAATCATTCAAATTTGGTGCTGTGCTTTTATACCTGATGAATCTTCTAATGCGTCATCTCTGCTAAAGCACATGAAGAAGCAGGTGGATGCCTTATGCGATCCTACACCCAGTTTGATTGGTTTGGTTGGCTCCCTTTCAGTATTGGTTCCCTTTTTTGATCCAGATTGAAATTCCTATTTCTGTTACTTATTGGAATTCTTGTACTAGTCATAATATTCAAACTAATTGTTATTTTCTTTAATCAGTGCTGTAAAAATAGAATACAAACTAGAATAATGGTTGCTTGGTGACTCCAGATGTTTGATCTATCTTATAACCCTGGAAAAATTTCCTCTTCTGGTAAGGACTATGCCTAAGAACTCATTTTAAACTAATGTCTTCAAATATGTTGAATTATTATTGTTACTGTACTTGTTCTATGACCACATGCAGTGTAAATGTGAAGTGCATAGAAAAGCACATATACGATGTTTGTGCAACAACCTAAACTTAATTGAAAATTATATAACCTATGAAATGCTTCCTCTGTTAATATATATACTTCTATGCTTGTCCACTATTTTCCCCCAACGTGGACAACTGGGCAAATAAATGAGATAAAAGCCTAGCACTGAGGGACATGATGGACCCAGGGCAGGCAGCAACCACCCTGGTGCCAAGGGACAATATTTTGATCATCAATGCTTTCTATCGAAAGATTGTAGATGAAAAGGGGGACATGACAAATAGAAATGGCAAGCAATAGGATATATTGGCGTATATGAGGAAGCCATTTGGTGTAAACCTAATTCAGCCTGACTTTATTTTTTCCAAAAGGGCCTGACTATGGCCGTTGAGCACACATTGTATATCTGCTTTAAAACATTTACTATGGCAAGAACAAAGGCCCTTGAGATAAAGGTGCAACTTCCCCCACATTGGCATTTCCTTTAGGATAAGCATCTTTCCTTAGGCTAGGAACTGATGGCTGTGATCCCCTTTGACCAGCCAGCTCACCTGTGACCACCTAGCTCAAGACAAGAGACCTGCCACCCTGCTGTGTTCACCAAGACAGCAGACCTACCTGCTGCATCCATCAATCACTGTGCTGACAGAGCAGTCTCATGACTATTGTAAAAGGAACATTTCAATCATATGTGAAACATCCTGTTTGGGGGTACATAACCACTCTGTGCACCCCACTTCTTTGGTGCCCTTTATTCGTTCAGAAAGAAAGGCCTCGGGCCATGGTCCTCAGATTTTAGCTCAGAATAAACTCACCCAAATTTTCATTTATAGATTCGTTATGGATTCTTTTCATTAACACAACCTAGCACTCAGAATGATCCTTTCAAAACTTGCCAGGAGCCTTCTTTACTAAAAACCCATCAGTAGCTACCCATCTCACTCAGAGTCCATACAGTGGCCTAGAATGCCTTAATCAATCCAGCACCCAGTTACCTCCCTGATTTCACTTTCTACTATTGCCTCCTCACTCTCTCAGTCCCAGTAAGACAGGCCTCCTTGCTAACCTTGGAACAAGCCATGTAAATTCCTTTTCTCAGGGTCTATGCACTCGCAATGCCCTCTACTGGAAACATTATTCCCCTAGATGTCTCTTGCCCTTTTCTGATATTTGCTCAAAAGTAATTTTCTTAGCAAGTCTGCCCAGAGTGCCCTATTTATCATTTCAAACCCCTCAATACTTCCTAGCCATCTTTTCCATAGCATTTATTATACTTTATTTTGTTAACTGTCTGTCCCTGCCGACTAAAATGTGAACTCCAGAAGGGTAGGAAGTTCTTGTATGTTTTATTCACTTCTAAATCCCCTGGAATAGTGCCTTGCACATAATAGGCACTCAATAAATATTTATGGAATGAATTACCAGTAAGCTGGCACAAACAAGAATGCTCCACTACTATGAACAAATTCTCTCAACTGGGAGAGCCAGTAACTCTGATGTGGGGTCGGTGAGCCGAGGAGTCCAAAGAAAGATTTCTTAGACTCTTAAGATCTGGCAGTAGTGCTCTTTTATTTAGAGAATAGAATAGCATGGGGACAGGACCCATGGGCAGTCAGAGCTTCTGCTGCCGCCGCTTCTGCTGCCCCAGTTGGCATGGGGACAGGTCCCATGGGCAGGCAGAGCAGCTGCTGCTGCCCCCGCTGGCATGGGGACAGGACCCATGGGCAGGCAGAGCTGGTGCGTGGGGACAGGACCCACGGGCAGTCAGAGCTCCTGCTGCTGCCCTGAGTTGAGGGTTAGGGCTAATTTTATAAGGCATGGGTAAGTGACTTATTTTTACTGGAAAAAAAAGAAGAGATGATGTAAAAAGACATTAAATGATTTCAGTGCAGATGGGGTCTGGTTATTGTGCGGTCATATAATTTTAGATACAAATCTGGCCATATAGATCAGCATGTAGGTGAGGATGCCCTGGGCTTCTCTCCCTGGGGCAGTCCTAATTCATACCATAAAAAAAGTCCACTGGAGGGGCTGGCCCCGTGACCGAGTGGTTAAGTTCACGCGCTCCACTGCAGGTGGCCCAGTGTTTCGTTGGTTCGAATCCTGGGCGCGGACATGGCACTGCTCATCAGACCACGCTGAGGCAGCGTCCCACATGCCACAACTAGAAGAACCCACAACGAAGAATACACAACTATGTATCGGGGGGCTTTGGGGAGAAAAAGGAAAAAATAAAATCTTTAAAAAAAAAAAAAAGTCCACTGGGTCATATAGTTTGGCATGTAGGCCAGGTCACCTTGGGCTTCTCTAGCTGGGGCAGCCTTAATCCACATCAACTCTACGAGGAAAACTCTGATTTTCAGTCTGCACCTATCCTTTGAATCCCAGAGCACCTCTAGATTGATGAAGAAGTTCAGGAATCTCAGGGGAACATTCAAAAAAAATCTTAAGAAGCTTTTAATTAGTAAGGAAGAATATCTTTGAGGAACTTACTGCAAATTTAAAACTTGTACAAATAGGAATTATACAATCTAGGAACTGCTAGAGAAAGTACATGTTAGGACATTTGATCATTTAGAGGAAGAGGTCAAATATATATATTCATATATATTGAATTACATATTCAATTCAAGGTAATTCAATATATATGACATAATTGGATTTTACTCAATTTTATATGCATCTCTTATATATATATGGGATGGTAGAGATGCATATTAAAATTGAAGAAAACTCTGCCCCATGGTCTCTGAAGAAAATCTATGGAAAGTAAACCATGAGGGCCAATGAAATAACATATATGAAAACATTATGAAGTTTAAAGGAAATTAAGTTAAAAAGAAATGTAAAATTGTATGTTTTTTATATTTTTATTATGATACTAAAAGTAAGTCAGGGAGCTGGGTTTACCACGGCACCTGTGCTTTCAGGACAATAAGAGCTTTGGTGCAGACAAGAGGACACACAGACTACTTTAGCTTCCCCCACAGATGAGGGTATTGGCAGTGATGAAGACATGGAGTATGGGAGGGAAGAGAAGGCAGCTAAACTATCAACTAATTAGGGGCAGGAAAATTCTGGTTTCAAAGTCTATACCATGTCTCTAAGTAATGGTTCTCCAACTTTAGTGGACAAAGGAATCACTACTTGCTAGGAAGCCCAATTCCTTCTCTACCTTCAGAGATTCGGATTACGTAAATGCAGGCTGGGTCCAAGGATCTGCATTTAACAAGCACCACAGGCAGTTGTGACTGTGTGGTTAGAGAATGGGGCTTCGGAAAGCACTGCTCCAAACTAAAGTCACTCTCTCTGATGGACCTGTTTTCCAGTTTCATTTTAGGTGCTTTTTAAATAATGGCCACAAGGTGACATGCATAACACCTAATTCCAAAAATATATAACCAAATATACTCACATGAATTAGAGTTATATTATCCAGCATATGTGCCTTTAGTTTCCAATGGAGACAGCACAAAAAGACAAATGAAATTTGAGAAAATGACAAGGAGAAAGGCCACATACATCACAAATACCATCACCACCTCGACTACTAACCACATGAGATAACACACAGGTCCTGAGAAATCTCTTTCATTGTGAAATTTTAGGATGTGAAAGCATTGGTTTACAGATTATGCTGGAATTCTCTTTTTTTTAGATGTTTGTTGTTTGGTTGGTTGCTTGCTTGCTTTTTAAAATACCTGTAGCCTACTAAGTTTCCCCTTTAAGAATGACAGTGATAGGAGACTCTCTAAACTTTTAAGGCATTTTATTCCAACAGTTCATATGATATAATCCTTATTAATCTCCTCCCCTCATATCAGATAAGCCTTGAATTCAAGGCTGCAAAGTGATTGTTCAATCATCAGAGAACCTCCTCTTAAGTGAGAGGAGGGGAACAAGCCAAACACAGATAGAAGGGGCAACAGTCTGGGAAAAGACTAAAACAAAGAGACCTTCCCAAATTGCTTTCTTCTTCCTGGTACTCCTGTGAAGTGAGGATGGGTTCTGTATGCTCTAAAGAGCAAGCCACATCTAGTGAGTATCTCATTATATTGTAATTCTCTGTAGTTATCCCTCTACCTCTGGTAAATGTTGTTAGGGGCTACAGAGTGGTCTCAGCTGTGCTGTGGTAAATTCAAGAAGGGTTGTGAGCCCTTAGTTAGGCCTGGGTGCTAAAAATGGAGATGTTGACATCTTCCCTGAGGGCAAGGGTGATGGTGGCAACAGTGATTAGTGAGATCCTCAAGGAGCTAAGGACAGAAATGTCCGGTGGCAGGTCTGGTCATCCCTTCCCCCACAGGTCCTCAGTCCGTTGCCAACCATGGAGAATCAAAGTATTAGCGAGTAAGGAAGCTCATACGTCTCCTTGCAAAGATCATCATAGTTCTGTTTCTTAACAAAATTTCTTAAAGGTTGATGCAAACTCTGCATTTTTAACATTCTGTGTCTTCCATGGGATTGTATTTTTGAACAATTCTCCTTTCAAAAAGAGCAGAGCATTTCCTTAATTATTGAAAATTATACCTTTTAGTCACTTGACCGAATAAAGCCTGGATTACCTGAATCATGGCCTGAATTCTGTCGTTCTGTGGTTGGAGAATAATACTAAGCATTTACATTATGCTTCCTAATTACAAAGCAGCACAGCTAAAGAACTTCATTTTATTTTTCATGAATAGAGGACTCAAAATCTAAGCCAAAAATAATATAAAAAACAGTGATGAAAACATGTACCATGGAAGTAAATTCTCATAAAAGATGGCAACCTACAATTTAATGGGCTCAGCCACTCTAATCTTTTAACCTCCAAATATCCTCATTATTAAAAGCCATTATATGAAGGTACATATATGAATCAGGCAAAGCGATTCCCAAAAGTATCCATAGAATTTTGGACTCCTACCAGCTTTAAGTCTGTATCTTTACTCAGATCACAGGAGGCCTTACGTAGAAAAGGAACTAGGCAGAAGTCTATATATTATTTTCTGAACTTGATTGTTAAGACTAAACTGGTTATACATGTTTGGCTTCTCCAACTAGTCAGACATTCAAATAAAGACTATAGAAATATACTGTTTGTTTATGCACTCTTGTACAGGGCTATAACGACAGGTACCCCTTATTGAAAACAATTTCAAAATATTCATGATCCCCCATTAAAACAGCCCCAAATATTTAACATCTTCTCCACTCCTTTGTTTCTAAGTGATCATCTTAGATTATAGTTTATACTACATGAAAATAAGTCTTTGAAGCCACCAAGGTAGACTTTAGTTCTCTGCTCTGATATACTAAATTAATGACATTTAATTATGAAATTCTGGTCTTTGACAGTCCTTTAGCAGAAAAGTTGCAGCTTTCTGAATGTCCTCTATGATAATGCTTCTCAAAATTTATTACATATATGAATCACCTTGGAATCTCCTGATTCAATAAGAATGGGGGGGGCTTGAGATTCTGCACATCTAACAAGCTCCCAAGTGATGCCAATGCTGCTAGCCTATGCACGACAGTTACAGCAGCACAAAAGTAAGACTCCTGAGGAGTCTCAGGAGATACTGTAATCTATAGAAATTGCTCTCCCTGGTATTTTCAATGAGTACCTACTGGATGCAGCACTGGACACATTTAACCAAAACAGAAGTAATTCGAGATCTTGTCCTTGTAAACATACATGCATACTTAATTTCCACTAAATACCAAAAATCAGTACAATATTTATTTTACTGTTTGAGATATTTTTACAGTAATACTTATTGAAGTAGGAAAAAACTCATTGAAGAGGAGTTACCAGAATGAAGGAAAAGAATAAAAAAGTCATACAAGAAATTAGTTGGAATAAGAAACTAAAGACAAAAATGTAAGTTTCAAAGATGTGAGATGGCACAATCGGATGGGAGTGGAAGTAGAAAATAAGTAACAAAATGAAGGTAGAATTGGCAGGACAGTTTTGGGGAAGGGAAGAGAAAGTATTCTGAATCCACGTTCCAAAGAGCTCCAAGTAATCAAACCAGTCATGCTGGAAAGTTTCATTTGGCTTCTATTGTTTCGCTGCTTCTACCTCTGCTCAATTCTGAGAAGCTGAAGAATGTACATTTAGTCCTTGATGTATGACTGCAACTGTAACACTGGCTAAATTATAATCCATCCTCTAGTCTAGTGTTTGTAAAGAACCTCCCATTCTATTTGTCATTAGTCTCCACTATAAAAAAAATTCCTTTCTGGTATGTCATTCCAATTCCTTACAATAATTCCTTAATTTTTCACAAGGAAAATTGTGTTTACCTCTCACAGAAAAGAGATCACAGACTGTGAGGTATAGGAGACACAACATGAGGGCTTCTTGGAGAGCTTTAAGACATCTGTACTTCAAAAGAAGAACCAGCTAAGAAACCCACTGAAAGTGGTTTTCCTGGAAGCACAGACAATACAGACATGAACTTTAAAGGGTGTTAGCATTTGTTAATCTTGCTATTTGTGGTACCTTATATGGTGTCTGGTGAATAGTGGGTATCAGGAAATTGCATCAGGAAAAGACACAAGACTTTTTAAGGCCTAGGATCACAGTAGGTACAAGAAAATAAAAATGTCAGAGTTTTTCTTAGAAAGAAAAACAAAAGATAAGGAACATAGTGCTATTTTACAACTAAATAGCAGTTGTATTTAGTAAGGATACCTAAAGGGCGTGCACGTTCATTTGTTTTATCTTTTTCTACTTTATTTTCCCATGTTTATGCCTAGCAAGTATTTTAAATAGTTAAACATGCATAGTATGTTTTATATTCAGAGAAAAATATATTAATATTGATTGGGTAATTATGGATATTAACATAAAATGTTAACAATAGTTATCTTGTGGGAGAGGAAGGAGTGATACTTTGAGAATTAGAGAAGGCTTTCACTTATTACGTTATCCACCATCTGTTGAAGTTTTATGCACAAATGTGTCTTTATTAGAAGGAAATCTCCATTCCCTTGCCTTATGTTTACTTAAAGGGACTACACTAACATTTCTTGCATCTCTCCCTCCCTTATAGTCTCTTTCTCAGGAATTATCTGATAACTGAATTAAGACAAGAAACTGAGACAGTTCACAGGTGCTTTCTCAATCTTTTCAGAGCCAGTCTGTCAACCAGAGGCATGCATTTCTTTATTTTCTCTACTGTCTGTGACACCCCCCTTCACTTCCTGACTCCCCAACCGTGACCTCTACAAACACCAGAAAATGAAGCCACACAGGGGAGCAAGGACTTTGTCTCTTTTCTTCACTCTGTGTCTCTAGCACCTAAAGCGAAACTAGTGTAGGAACCTAGAATTGGCCACCCCAAGATATGTCTCTGGCATCAGGATTATTTGAGGCTGATTGCTTTTGATAAACTGGGACAGGGAAGGAGGCTCTGAGGAATGGAACTTGCCCTTTGTTAGGACACTTACATTTGTAAGGTAAATCTCTATCTGTAAAAGGTGCCTCCCTGTTTGTACCAGGAAGAAGAAAGGAGATGACCTTCTCTCTAGAAACTCTTAATCAATACCAAAGGCAAGGACTTAAATCTGCCTTTTATTGTGCTTCTCTGGTAACCTCCTGTAACTGACTTCCCTCCCCCTCCCAACGTTGGCATCTCCTTAAAGATTAAGCATCTTTCTTTAGGCTGGGAACTGATTGCAGCACTCATCTGTGACCCCCCAGCCTGAGGTAACACACCTGCCACCCCGCGGCGTTCACTGAGACAGCAGACCTATCTCCCGTTTCCATCAAGAGCTGTGCTGACAGAGCAGCCTTGTGACTACTGTAAAAGGGACATTTCAATCATATGTTAAACACCCTGTTTGGGGGTATATAACCACTCTGTGCACCCCACTTCTTTGGTGCCCTTTCTTCCTTCGGGAAGAAAGGCCCCGGGCCATGGTTCCTCATAAAGCTTTGTTTAATTTTCTCTTGCTATTCTGTCTCCTGTGAATTTAATTCGTTCTCTGGCCAGACGAACCCACATTTGGGAAGAGGAAATGTCTTCCTCCCCTACACTAGCATACACTGAGTACTCAATAAATAAACATTTTTTGAATAAGTTAATAAATTCTCTCTGCTCTCTACCATGTAGTGAGGGACCTACCTCCTCCAAAGAGGCTGGCAGTTGTCCAGCTGAGTTGGGGACTGAGCCCATTAATCTAATTGAGAGATAAAGTTGACAAGTCCACTGTGGCTGCACTCATAGGCTGTATGTTCAATTCAGTGCTGCTCAGCCCTATAGCCAGCATTTTACCTCTATCTGCTTACTACTGAGTTCATCTCTCACTTGACTCCAGGTTCAAGAGAAGAAGAAAGACATTATTTATTGGGTATCCTCAAATACCCACCATTTTTATCATTAAAACTTATAATTTTAAATGGACTTATTTTGTTAGAGAACTATATTACTCTTTAAAAGCAATGACAACTAGTTCATGTGTTTCTACTACTCTCCAACATGCATGAGTAAAGAGCATCTGTCCAATAACCAAACATACTCACTATTAAATGCACCGTGGAAAAGGGGGACAGTGAGGGATGAGAGCACTGCAGCCTTCTCACTACCTTAACAGGAAGAGTGTCCCCAACGACCATGCAACATGGGCTCTCACTATTAACTCCTTTCCCCTTGGAGTGTCTGTGGTCCAATAAAATGTCCCTGCCCTGAGAAGACAGGTGTGAGAAGGTACTGTGTTTGGCAGAAGGGAACACTGAGCTCCCCCTAAAAGGCCAACAAACTTCTGCTTTTTCTTTGTTCTCACAAAGCCAATGGCCATTTAAGATATTTCAGAGGATCAGAGACTTCCATATGAATTCTTGCAAAGCCACTTCCCCAGTCCTTATTACAATTCCCATGTACTAGCCCACAGGAGACCCATGAGACATACAGTTTAGCTCCTCTAGGCCTTTCACAAATACCTCTTGATGAGGTTGCAGAAGTCTGGGTTCAGCTGCTGGAACCTCATGCCTAGAGGTTAATAACCAGGTCTATGGAGTGTCTTGCAAAACTACACCCACCAAGTGATCACACATGCACATGTTTATTCATTTAGGCCACTGCTGACCTCAAAGATTGCTCATAGACTTAAAAAGAGAGGGGAGAGTAGAGCCACTTTGGAAGACAGTTTAGTGATTTCTTACAAAACTAGATATACTCTTACTATACAATCCAGCAATCATGCACCTTGGTGTTTACCCAATGAAGTTGAAAACATATGTCCACACAAAAACCTACACATGGATGTTTACAGCAGCTTTATTAATAATTTCCAAAACTTAGAAGCCATCAAGATGTCCTTCAGCGGATGAATGGATAAATAAACTGTGGTACAATCAGAAAAGGCAATATTATTCAGCACTAAAAAGAAATGAGCTATCTAGCCATGGAAAGACATGAAGGAAACTTAAATACATATTACTAAGTAAAAGAAGCCAATCTGAAAATGCTACATACTGTATGATTCTAACCATATGACATTCTGGAAAAGGGAAAACTATGAAGTCAGCAAACAGATTGGTAGTTGCCAGGAGCTGGGGGTAGGGGGAGCACAGAGGCTTCTCAAGGCAGTGAAACTACTTTGTACAATACTATAATGATGGATATATGCCATTATACATTTGTCCAAACCCATGAATGTATAACACCAAGAATGAACTTAATATATAACTATGGATTCTGATATATAATATATATATATACATGTGTTTCCTATTGGTGATACATGTGTTTCTTATTGGTGCTTTATAAAGTACCATTAATTTAGTGACTTAAAACAACACAATAATGTATATATACTATATACATACATTAATAATATATATTATATATTTATATATATAAATAATATATATATATTATAACCTAATATAAACTATGGATTCTGTGTGACTATGATGTGTCAATGTAGGCTTATCAATTGTAACACATGTACCACTCTGGTGGCAGATATGGATAATGGGGGAAGCTATGCATGTGTGTGGGCAAGGGGTATACAGGAAACCTCTGTACCTTCCCCTTAATTTTGCTATGGACCTAAAATTGCTCTAAAAAATTCAAGTCTAAATAAATAAATGAATAGTGAAAGAGAAATAATAATCTTCAAGGAAAAAAGAGAAAGAGAGAGAGAGGCACATCTCTGTCAGGAAATTCTTGGCATTATTTTCCCTTCTACTTATCACTCTAAGGCAGAAGGGCCATATGCCACAAACAACATTTAAGCCAAAAATAAATAAAAGATTATCACTGTAAAGACGAATGAATGGATATGTTTAGATGGGGCAGGGGTGCTGAATATACCTTCTTCCTTTCCCTGCTGGTTCAAAACACTGCTATCTTCTTGCCGGATCCTTAAACCCTGGAAATACATTTTCCAGCAAAACCTTAAGCGGCAAAATTACTCCACAGTCAAGCAAATTGGAAGTAGTATGGAATTCATTTTAAATGGAATATTGGCTGAATATTAAAATCAATAGTTTAAAGACAGAATAATTTTAGCAATTAAAATATACATATAACTTAAGAGAGTCATTACCTTCTCAAATTCTTACATTTTCAGAGCTTATGGAAGCAATACAGCCTGGCCATACATTTCAATCAACACTCAAAGCACTTAACACCAGATAGAGTCAAAATATTTTTTAAGAGGTTGATAAAATGCCCAATTTGTCCCCTGGAGCAGAGGGAGGATGAAATAGAGCAGGAAAAAAACAAAGACAAAAACAATAATTACACAAACAGAACCCCAGTCACCCAGTAAGCTTTTAGACAGCACACTCCCCTCCAGATTCTTGTAGGATTTCTTCACTGACCTGATTCCCTTTAGATGTAATAATTTCTTTGGTACCCTGACTGGAAAGTTATGAGTGAGTCATCAATTTGTTCTATATGTCAAACAACCCATTGCCTTCCACATTTTCTTCTCTTGAAACTAGGAGAACAAGTCACAAAGCCTTTGTTCCCTCAGAGACAAAATTCTGCCAACATAGGCCAACCTCCTGAGAAGAAAGTGTCCCCAGCATTGTTAACTTGCTGGTAACTTATTGTAAAGAGAGACTTATTTTGCTATTTGTTTATTTGTTTGTTTTGAGGGGACACTTAAGTTAGCATGAAATTACCCTAGATTTCAAACTCGACTATACTTTATCAGATGTAACAGGAATCTGCCCAGTTCTGCCACATACTAACCATGTAACATTGGAAAAGTAACATTAACTGAGCATTAGTTACTAAGGTACTGTTCAAAGTGCTTACTTGGATTGACTCATTTAATCCTCCAAAAGACCCTATGAGATGGGACCCTATGAGATGAGGCAACAGATAGAATAAAAAATGTACTCAAGACCACAGATCTGGTAAGATAAAGAATTGAGATTAAACCCAGATAGCACTGTTGAAGAGCCTGTACTATTAACCATTTCATTGATGGTTCTAAAAATTTTTAAATATAACCCACTATAAAAAATGTTTTTTACTATGACCCATATAACACAACCTAGTACACACACATATGTATGTGTGTATTATACATATATTTATTTACATATATGTATACATGTAATTGAAACCAAAATTTTATAAAACTGTACCCACTCTTACTTCATTTAATGCACTGATGTTTTCTATTGTATTTTATTGTTTAAAACTGTTGGTCACTCTCCACCAAACTGATTCTGAGATCCACTGAGAATCATGACCTGAAGTTTGAGAGGGAAACCCTGACAGGGCTATAAGGAATTTATTGCTGGTTAGGATCTGTCCCTGGCAGAGAGAGAGGGATTTTCCCCAGTATATTTAACCTGTACTGTAATGGAAATCCATATTCAGAAAGGCAGACGACTTGTGGCTAACTCTGGTTTCTTCTTCTCCACTAGAAAGGGCAATTGACAAGTTGCTATGCCTCTCTGCTGGAGCCAATTTATTGATCTATGTTTACATCCAACACTATTCTGGACGTGATGAACTATACAAAATTGACCTTCATAAAGCAGACTAGCTGGGGAGATACATGTGTTTCCTATTGGTGCTTTATAAAGTACCATTAATTTAGTGACTTAAAACAACACAAATTGATTATCTTCTAGTTCTAGAGGTCAGAAGTCTGAACTGGGCTAAAAGCAAGGTGTTAGCAGGGCTGTGTTCCTTTCTGGAGGTTCTAGGAAAGAATCCATTTCCTTCCTTACATTTTCCAGCTTCTTTTTAGAGGTCACTTGTATTCCTTGGCTCATGGTCCCTTCCTCCATCTTCAAAGCCTGCAACAGCAGGTTAAATCCTTCTCACATCAAATCATTCTGACTCTGACATAGTCAGTCATCTCATCTCCTCTCAATCTTCTGCCTTCCTCTTTCATCTTTTAAGGACCCTTCTGATTGCACTGGGTCCACCTGAATAATCCAGGATAATCTCCCTCTTTTAAGATCCTTGATTTAATCACATCCACAAACTCCCTTTTGCCATGTAAGGTAACATTCAGAGGTTCCAGGAATTAGGATGTGGACTTTTGCAAGGGGAGAAGGGTCCACTATTCTGCCTAACATAGGAGACAAACCACACAAAATAGCAAGTAAGATATAACAACAATAATAATAACACACAGCATGTATGGAACATTTACTATATGACAGGCATTGTGCTGAGTGCTTTACCTGCCTTCTTCACTCATTTACCTGTAGAAAAACCAAGCCTCCAAAAGATAATGCAAATTGCCCAAAGTCATACAGATAGAACCAAACCAAGGTCTGCCTGACTTCAAAGATCATGCTCTCAACCACTGCACGACATATAACTATTGAATGTGTGGACATTTAATGGTTTGCAACTTTTCCCCATCATGGATTCCTTGTACTCTTTTCTCTCAGGGAGCTTAATTTGAAGGATTTTGTATGTTAAAATTTTTTCCATTAATCAAAGGCAAATTTCTAACTGTAACATCTGATAGCTTTGAGCTAAACTATTTGCCTCTTTTTGCATTTATATAGTTTCAGCCAAAATAATGCAATTTTATTTTAACATATTTTGGCATCATCTTGGAACACTGAAAATAGAAACTCAAATAATCCCCTTTGTAGATTTCTAGGAGTTCAGAAAAGAAGGAAATCACTGGGGGTGGGGCAATCAGAGAAAAGGGGTTTGACTTCAGTCTCAAAGAAGCAGAAATTTCAGACGGACCAGAGAGGAATGAAGAACGTGAATGATGTCTAGGAAATGAGAACAAGTATATAGAGGGATGAGACATAGGAAGCTTGTTAGGGAGAATTGGAAAAAGAGATTAAAGGAGAACAAATAAAGCACTGAGGCTTTGAAAGACAGGTAAATAAGGTTAAATTTAACCAGTCAGGAAAACACAGAAGCTGGAAAGCTTCTGAGCAGGAGTTCCTGGGTTTGGGGAGGTCAGTCAGGTAGAACAAAAAGCAAGAGAAGAGGAAGTGAGAAACTAGCGATTGTAATTCACCTTCCAGGAGGGAAATTGAGTGGCTGGGAGGCATGAAAGGAGGTGGAGACTAACTTTTCACCATATCCCCTTTTGATTCCTCTAAATTTTACACAATGCACATGGTATGAGCTACTAAATATATATACTATATTATACATATATATTATATAATACACACACACACACACACACACACACACACACATATATAAGACTATCTTGACTGACCCAAAGTACCAAAAAGTAAAACTGGGCATCTACTAGTACACTTAAGAGCTCAGGAAAAAACACTCCTCCATTCTGCCCACCCTCCGCCAGTAAAGCTACTTCAGCAATTTTCTCACTGGCTTAAAAAATTGCTCCTTTGGTCTCTGTCTAGCTACTTTGTCCTAAGCATCAACTCCAGGTTGGGCTAGTGCCCAAGTTTTTTTTTTCAGATCCTACTTTTCCTTTTTCTCCCCAAAGCCCCCAGCTACACAACTGTATATCCTTAGTTGTGGGTCCCTCCATTTGTGGCATGTGGGATGCCACTTCAGCACGGCTTGATGAGTGGTGCCACATCCACGCCCAGGATCCGAACTGGCGAAACCCTGGGCCACCAAAGCAGAGCACGCGAACCCAACCACTCGGCCACGGGGCCAGACCCCAAGTATTTTTTTATTACTTTTATATGTTTGTCCAACTTGGATGAGAACCTACTTCAGAACTGACTCCGAAATTTCACAGTATGCTGTCATTCATCCATGATCCATGATCAGGAATGGAGTTACAAGGCCTACACATCTTGACCCAGCTCAGGGTTCTAGCTCATGCACTGCCCGTCAGCTGGCCTCATCCCCACACCCGAGGCTCCCCTTCATCACCAGTGGATTGGCATCAATATGTATCTTTTCAAAGGAAACTTTTATCTCATAGATCAATAGGTATCCTATTATTATCCAGTTGTTTGGTTTTTAAGAGCTAATGAAATAACTCCATCGTTTTTGCAGGAAGATGTGGATCTTTTGGACTTTTTGATTAATCTAAGCTTTATTTGCAGTACTGGAAAGCTCAACAGTCAAAGCTAGCACCCCATTATGCCTAGATAGCCAATCTGATGTATTAGTGCTATGAGTTGCAACTAAGGCAAACAGAGGGCTTTAGAATTCTTTAAATATTTTGAAGTTTAGGAAGAGTTGCATTAGAAAACAATTCCTTAATCAGGTTGTGACAATTGCACTCAGAACCATAGTGTTAAACTCTTGCTAAGAGCTTAGACATTATGCATGAGGTTATATAAACAAGTACAGGTTACAGCAGGCATAGAAGAGATGATAAATCAAACTGACTGGCAAAGCTAGATCCCAAAAGCCAGTTTGGTTACTCTTTGTCCATTTTGCCAATTTCCCGGTACAATATTACATGCTATACTGTACAAATGAAAGTGTTACATTCAATTACCTAATCTGCTTGTCTTATGTTAGTCAGTGGAAAAATTTTATTCAGCTCCCCACAGATGAATAATTTCAGAAAGTATGGGGGGCCTGCCTGGTGGCACAGTGGTTAAGTTTGCACATTCCACTTCGGTGGCCCAGGGTTCACCGGTTCAGATCCCAGGTGAGGACATGGCACCGCGTGGCAGGCCATGCTGTGGTAGGCATCCCACACATAAAGTAGAGGAAGATGGGCGTGGATGTTAGCTCAGGGCCAGTCTTCCTCACAAAAAAGAGGAAGACTGGCTGATGTCAGCTTAGGGCTAAGCTTCCTCAAAAAAAAAAAAAAAAGGTATTTTTTTTTATTGCAAGTAACATTGGTTTATAACATTATATAAATTTAAGGTGTACATCATTTCATTTTGACTCCTTATGACTACATCATATTCACCATCCAAAGACTAATTACAATCCATCACCACACACATGTGCCTAATTATCCCTTTCGACCTTCCCTCCCTTCCCTCTTCCCCTATGGTAACCACCAATCAAATCTCTGTCTCTATTTGATTGTTCTTGTTTTTCTTTTCTAGTTATGAGTGAGATCATATGGTATTTGGCTTTCTCCCTCTGACTTATTTCACTTAGCATAATACTCTCAAGGTCCATGCATGTTCTCACAAAAGGAGTGATTTCATCATTTCTTATAGCTCAGTACTATTCCATTGTGTATATACACCAAATCTTCTTCATTCATTCGTCCCTTGATGGGCACCTAAGTTGCTTCCAAATCTTGGCTATTGTGAATAATTTTGCAATGAACATAGGGGTGCATGCATCTTTACGCATTCGTGTTTTCATGTTCTTTTGATAAATACCCAGCAGTGGAATAGCTGGATCATATGGTATTTCTATTCTTGATTTTTTGAGGAATCTCCATACTGTTTTCCATAGTGGCTGCACCAGTTTGTACTCCCAGCAGCAGTGTATGAGAGTTCCCTTCTCTCCACATCCTCTCCAACACGTATTGTTTCCTGTCTTGTTAATTATAGCCATTCTGATGGGAGTGAGGTGACATCTCATTGTAGTTTTGATGTGCATTTTCCTGATAGTTAACAATGTTGAACACCCTTTCATGTGTCTGTTCACCACCTGCATATCTTCTTTTTTTTTTAAGGAAGGTTAGCCCTGAGCTAACTGCTGCCAATCCTCCTCTTTTCACCAAGGAAGACTGGCCCTGAGCTAACATTCATGTCCATCTTCCTCTACTTTTTATATGTGGGATGCCTACCACAGCATGACATGCCAAGCAGTGCCATGTTCACACCCAAGATCTGAACCGGCGAACCCTGGGCCACAAAAGCGGAATGTGCGCACTTAACCACTGTGCCACTGGGCCAGCCCCTGTACATCTTCTTTGGAGAATTCTCTGTTCAGATCTGTTGCCCATTTTTCAATTGGGTTGTTAGTTTTTTGCTGTTGAGATGTATGAGTTCTTTATATATTTTGGATACTAACCTCTTATCAGATATATGGTTTCCAAATATCTTCTCCCAGTTGTTATGTTGTCTTTTGATTTGTTGATGGTTTCCTTTGCTGTGCACAAGCTTTTTCGTTTGATTTAGTCCCATTCATTTATTTTTTCCTATTGTTTCCCTTGCCAGGTCAGACCTGGTACTTGAAAATATGCTGTTAAGACCAATGTCAACGAACATACTGCCTAAGTTTTCTTCTGGAAGTTTCATGGTTCCAGGTCTGACATTCAAGTCATTAGTCCATTTTGAGTTAATTTTAGCATATGGTGTAAGATAATAGTCTACTTTCATTCTTTTGCATGTGGCTTTCCAGTTTTCCCAACACCATTTATTGAAGAGACTTAACTTTCTCCATTGTCTCCTTGGCTCCCTTGTCAAAAATCAGCTGTTGATAGATGTGAAGGTTTATTTCTGGGCTCTCGATTCTGTTCTATTGATCTGTGTGTCTGTTTTTGTGCCAGTACCATGCTGTTTGGGTTACTATAGCTTTGTAGTATAGATTGAAATCAAGGAGTGTGATACCTCCAGCTTTGTTCTTTTTTCTCAGGGTTCCTTTGACTATTCAGGGTCTTTTCTTGTTTCATATAAATTTTAGGATTCTTAGTTCTATTTCTGTGAAAAATGTTGTTGGAACTTTGATAGGAATTGCCTTGAACCTGTAGATTGGTTTAGGAAGTATGGACATTTTAACGATGTTAATTCTTCCAATCCAAGAGCACAGAATATCTTTCCATTTCTTTCTGTCTTCTTCAATTTCAATGTTTTATAGTTTTCAGCGTACAGATCTTTTACTACTTTTGTTAAGTTTATTCCTTGGTATTTTACTCTTTTTGTTGCAATTGTCAATGGGATTGTATTCTTAATTTCTCTGCTACTTCATTGCTAGTGTATAGAAACACCACTGATTTTTGTATTTGATTTTATAGCCTACAACTTGACCAAATTATTTATTATTTCTAAAAGTTTTTTGGTGGATTCTTTAGGGTTTTCTATATATAAAATCACGTCATCTGCAGATAGTGGCAGTTTCACTTATTCCTTTCCAATTTGGATCCCTTTTATTTCTTTTACTTACTCAACTGCTGTGGCTAGGTCTTCAAGTACTATGTTAAGTACGAGTGGTAAAAGGGGGCATCCATGTCTGATTGCTGTTCTTAGAGGGATAGCTTTCAGTTTTTCTCCATTGAGAATGAGATTAGCTGTGGGTTTGTCATATATGGCCTTTATTATGATGAGATACTTACCTTCTAGACCTATTCTACTCCGAGTTTTTATCATAAATGTATGCTGTACCTTTTCAAATGCTTTCTCTGCATCTATTGCGATGGTCATGTGATTTTTATTCTTTATTTTGTTAATGTGGTGTATCTCTTGATTGATTTGTGGATGTTGAAGCATCCCTGCATCCCTAGAATAAATCTCACTTTATCATGGTGTATGACCTTTTTTGTTTTTATATTGAGTGAATGATAGCTTACAATGTTGTGAAATTTCAGTTGTACATTAATGTTTGTCATTCGTGTTGTAGGTGCACCACTTCACCCTTTGCACCCACCCCCCACCCCACCTTTCCCCTGGTAGCCACTAATCCGTTCTCTTTGTCCACATTTTTAAATTCCTCATATGAGTGGACTCATACAGAGATTATCCTTCTCTAACTGGCTTATTTCACTTAACATAATTCCCTCACGGTCCATCCATGTTGTTGCAAATGTAATGATTTTGTTCTCTTTTGCAGCTGAGTGGTATTCCACTGCATATATATATACCACATCTTCTTTATCCAA
Organism: Equus caballus; assembly: GCF_041296265.1. Classification (NCBI taxonomy): domain Eukaryota; kingdom Metazoa; phylum Chordata; class Mammalia; order Perissodactyla; family Equidae; genus Equus; species Equus caballus. The sequence goes on from NC_091692.1 coordinate 50,182,513, forward strand.
TCATCTGTTGATGGGCACTTAGGTTGCTTCCATGTCTTGGCTATTGTAAATAATGCTGCAACGAACATTGGGGTGCATAGGACTTTTGGAATTGCTGACTTCAAACTCTTTGGATAGATACTCAGTAGTGGAATGGCTGGATTGTATGGTAGTTCTATCTTTAATTTTTTGAGGAATCTCCATACTGTTTTCCATAGTGGCTGCACCAGTTTGCATTCACACCAGCAGTGTATGAGGGTTCTTTTTTCTCCACAACCTCTCCAACATTTGTTACTATTAGATTTAGATATTTTTGTCATTTTAATGGGTGTAAGGTGATATCTTAGTGTAGTTTTGATTTGTATTTCCCTGATGATCAGCGATGATGAGCATCTTTTCATGTGCCTATTGGCCATCAGTATATCTTCTTTGGAGAAATGTCTGCTCATGCCTCCAGCCCATTTTTTGATCAGGTTGTTTGATTTTTGGGTGTTGAGTTGTGAGAGTTCTTTATATATTATGCATATTAAGCCTTTGCAAGATATATGACTTGCAAATATTTTTTCCCAGTTAGTGGGTTGGTTTTTGGTTTCAGTCCTGTTTTCATTTGCCTTGAAGAAGCTCTTTAGTCTGGTGAAGTCCCATTTGTTTATTCTTTCTATTGTTTCCCTTCTCTGAGAAGGCATGGTGCCCGAAAAGATCCTTTTAATACTGATGTCAAAGAGTGTACTGCCTACGTTTTCTTCCAGAAGCCTTATGGTTTCAGGTCTCACCTTTAGGTCTTTGATCCATTTTGAGTTTATTTTGGTGAATGGTGAAAAAGAATGGTCAATTTTCATTCTTTTACATGTGGCTTTCCAGTTTTCCCAGCACCATTTGTTGAAAAGACTTTCTTTTCACCATTGTATGCTCTCAGCTCCTTTGTCAAAGATAAGCTGTCCATAGATGTGTGGTTTTATTTCTGGGCTTTCAATTCTGTTCCATTGATCTGTGCACCTGTTTTTGTACCAGTACCATGCTGTTTTAATTACTGTAGCTTTGTAGGAAGTTTTGAAGTCAGGAATTGTGATGCCTCCCGTTTTGTTCTTTTTTCTCAGGATAGCTTTAGGAATTCGGGGTCTTTTGTTGCCTCATATAAATTTTAGGATTCTTTGTTCTAGTTCTGTGAAGAATGTCATTGGGATTCTGATTGGGATAGCATTGAATCTGTACATTGCTTTAGGTAGAATGGACATTTTAACTATGTTTATTCTTCCAATCCATGTAGATGGAATGTCTTTCCATCTCCTTATGTCATCATCCAATTCTCTCAAAAAGGCCTTGTAATTTTCGTTATATAGGTCCTTCACTTCCTTAGTTAAATTTACCCCAAGGTATTTTATTCTTTTTGTTGCGATTGTGAATGGAATTGTGTTCTCGAGTTCTTTTTCTGTTACTTCATTATTAGAATATAGAAATGCTACTGATTTATGCAAATTGATTTTATACCCTGCAACTTTGCTGTAGTTGTTGATTACTTCTAAGAGCTTTCCAATGCATTCTTTGAGGTTTTCTATATATAAGATCATGTCATCTGCAAACAGCGAGAGTTTCACTTCTTCCCTCCCTATTTGGATTCCTTTTATTCCTTTTTCTTGCCTGATTGCTCTGGCCAGGACCTCCAGTACTATGTTAAATAAGAGTGATGATATAAGGCATCCTTGTCTCATTCCTGTTTTCAGGGGGATGGTGCTCAGTTTTTGCCCATTGTGTGTGATGTTGGCTGTGGGTTTGTCATGTATGGTCTTTATTATGTTGAGGTAGTTCCCTTCTATCCCCATTTTGTTCAGAGTTTTTATCATAAATGGCTGTTGGATATTGTCAAATGCTTTCTCTGCATCTATTGGGATGATCACGTGGTTTTTACTCCTCAGTTCGTTGATGTGGTGTATCACATTGATTTGTGGATGTTGAACCATCCCTGTGTCCCTGGTATGAATCCCACTTGATCATAATGTATGATCCTTTTGATGAATTGCTGAATTCTGGTTGCCAAAATTTGGTATAGAATTTTTGCATCTATGTTCATCAGTGATATTTGCCTGTAGTTCTCTTTTTTCGTGGTGTCCGTGTCAGGCTTTGGTGTCAGAGTGATGTTGGCCTCAGAGAATGCGTTAGGAAGTCTTCCATCCTCCCTAATTTTTTGGAATAGCTTGAAAAGGATAGGTATTAAATCCTCTCTGAAAGGTTGGTAGAATTCCCCAGGGAAGCCATCTGGTCCTGGGGTTTTATTCTTTGGGATGTTTTTGATTGCTGTTTCAATCTCTTTCCTTGTGATTGGTCTGTTCAAATTGTCTGCTTCTTCTTGAGTGAGCTTTGGGAGATTGTAGGAGTCCAAGAATTTATCCATTTCCTCTAGGTTATCCATTCTGTTAGCATAGAGTTTTTCATAGTATTCTCTTATACTTCATTGTATTTCTGCAGAGTCTGTTGTAATTACTCCTCTTTCATTTCTGATTTTGTTTATTTGATCTTTCTCCCCTTTTTTTCTTTGTAAGTCTGGCCAGGGGTTTGTCAATTTTATTTATCTTCTCAAAGAACCAGCTCTTTGTGTCATTGATACTTTCTACCACCTTTTTCATTTCAATAGCATTTATTTCTGCTCTGATTTTTATTATTTCTCTCCTTCTGCTGCCTTCGGGCTTTATTTGTTCTTCTTTCTCTAGTTCAGTTAGGTGTAGTTTAAGATTGCTTATTTGGGATTTTTCTTGTTTGTTAAGATGTGCCTGTATTGTGATGGATTTTCCTCTTAATACAGCTTTGGCTGTATCCCATATGAGTTGGTATGGCATGTTATCATTTTCATTCATTTCCAGGTATTTTTTTATTTCTTCTTTAATTTCTTCAATGATCCATTGCTTGTTCAGTAGTGTGTTGTTTAGTCTCCACATCTTTGTGCCTTTCTCAGCTTTTTTCTTGGAATTAACTTCTAGCCTTATAGCACTATGATCTGAGAAGATGCTTGTTATTATTTCAATTTTTTTAAATTTGTAGAGGGTTGCCTTGTTTCCCAACATATGGTCCATCCTTGAGAATGTTCCATGTGCACTTGAGAAGAATGTGTATTCTGCTGCTTCAGGATGAAGTTATCTATATATGTCTATTAAGTACAATTGTTTTAGTTTTTCGTTTAGCTCCACTGTTTCCTTGGTGATTTTCTGTCTGGATGATCTGTCCATTGATGTGAGTGGGGTGTTGAGGTCCCCTGCTATTATTGTGTTGTTTTTAACATCTTCCTTTAAGTTTGTTAATAGTTGCTTTATCAAACTTGGTGCTCCTATGTTGGGTGCATAGATATTTATAAGCACTATTTCTTCTTGATGAAGTGTCCCTTTGATAATTTTATATTGTGCCTCTGTGTCTCTCTTTACCTGTCTTATTTTGAAATCCACTTTGTCTGATATAAGAATTGCAACACTTGCTTTTTTTTCTTGCTATTAGCTTGAAGTATTGTCCTCCACCCCTTCACCCTGAGTCTGTGTTTGTCCTTGGGGCTGAGGTGTGTTTCCTGGAGGCAACAAATTGTTGGATCTTGTTTTTTAATCCATTTTGACACTCTGTGTATTTTATTGGAGAGTTCAATCCGTTTACATTGAGAGTGATTATTAATGCATGTGGACTTAATGCTGTCAATCTGTTCCTCATTATCTGGCTTTCCTGCTTTTCTCTTCCTGTGTGCTTTAGCCTACCCATTTGATACTGCAATTTCTTATGCTGGGTTTCTTAGATTTTTGCTTATTTATGTTTTGTGGCTCTGTTCTGTTTGTTAGTTTAGTGGCTACCATGAAGTTTGTATTTAGAATCTCGTGTATAATATAGTCTATTCTCTGGTGGTCTCTTACTTACCTGGTTTAGACTGATTTAGTCCCTTTGCTCTTTCCCTCCTAAATTATTATTTTCATCTCTTATTCCAACTCGTGTTATGAGTTTGTAGTTAGAGTGATAAGATCATCTTTGCTTTGGTAGTTTCCTTACATTTAGCCTAATGCCATAGTTGAATATTTGCTATCCTATTCTGGTTCTCTTTATCTGTCTCCCTACTCTGTGGTTTGTGACCCCTTTCTCCCTTTCTTCTTTTTTCAGGTATGAGAGCCTTCTTGAGGATTTCTTGTAATGGAGGTCTTGTGACTACAAAGTCCCTTAGTTTTTGTTTGTCTGGAAAAGATTTAATTTCTCCCTCATATCTGAAGGATATTCTTGCTGGATAGAGTATTCTTGGCTGAAGATTTTTATCTTTTAAAGTTTTGAATATGTCACTCCATTCTCTCCTAGCTTGTAAGGTTTCTGTAGAGAAATCCACTGAAAGTCTGATAGGAGTTCCTTTGTAGGTTATTTCCTTCTGTATTGCTGCCCTGATTATTCTTTCTTTGTCTTTCGTTTTTGCCATTTGTACTACTATATGCCTTGCAGTAGGTCTTTTAACATTGACAAATCTAGAAGATCTGAAAGCTTCCGCTACACACATTTCTCCCTCAACCCCTAGATTTGGGACGTTCTCTTCTATAATTTCATTAAGCACACCTTCTGCTCCATTTACCTTTTCCACGTTCTCGGGAATTTCTACGATCCTTAAATTCTTTCTCCTCATTGAATCTGCTATCTGTCTAATACTTTCCTCATTCCTTTTAATCCTTACTTCTCTTTCTTTCTCTATCTGGAGGCATTCAGCCTATCTTCAATTATGCTAATTTTCTCTTCTATGGTGTCTACCCGGGCATTCAGGGAATCCATATTCTGTTTTATCTGGTCTATTGTGTTTTTCATCTCTAGCAATTCTGTTGGATTCTTCTTTATAATTTCAATCTCTTTTGTGAAGTAACTCCAGAACTCCTTGGCTTGTTTCTCTATCTTTCTCTCTACCTCATTGAGTTTTTTTACTATAGCTGCTCTGAACTCATTTTCACTTAGTTTACCTATTTCCAAGTCCTCAGGACTTAATTCTGTGTTTTTATTGTTTCCTTCTGGTCTGGGGCTTTTGCAAATTGCTGGATGGTAGAGGAGGGGTTTTTTCGCATGGTGGTAGAATTCGTTTGCAGTTACAGCCTATTGCCACTAGATGGGGGTCGAGAACTGTGGGTTCTGAGCTCTCCGCCTTCGGGCAAGATGGCAGTGCCCAGCCCAATTTGCCAGGGGAAGGGGCAGTTTTTCTCGCTCACCGATCTGGATTCAGATCAGTTCTGTTCTCTGGTCTCCCAGGGCCCTGGGTTTCTGGGGTCCCCGCTCACGGAAGCTTTCACCCGTCAGCGGGTTTCCACTGTACCGGTGGCGGGAGTCCTAGATGATCCCCCGGTCATGTGGCCCCTCCCCTGCTTCTTCTCACACCCGCAGCAGCAATCCCAGACTCTAGGGGAGGGAGCGAAGTTCTCTCCTAACCTGTTCCAGCTCCTCCGAGGCCAGCAGCAGGGTCTCCATCCTCCATCTTTTGATACTGTAGGTCTCTGAGTGCTGGCATTAGGTTTATTAGCTGAAATTCAGGGGTTTTTTTCCAGTCCTTTGTTGTAGTTTGGAGGGGAGAGAGTCCCGGGTCAGCTCACCCTGCCATATTGCTCCGCCCCTGATCTTTTTAATGTATTGTTGGATTTGATTTGCTAGTGTTTTGTTGAGGACTTTTTCATTGATGTTCACCAGTGATATTGGCCTGTAATTTTGTGTGTGTGTGTTGTCCTTCTCTGGTTTTTTATCAGTGTAATGTTGGCTTTGCAGAATGAGATAGGAAGCTTCCCCTCCTCATCAAACTTTTGGAAAAGTGTGAGAAGGATAGGTATTAAGTCGTCTTTGAATGTTTGTTACAATTTACCAGGGAAGCCATCTGGTCCTGGACTTTTATTTTGGGGGAGGTTTTTGATTACTCTTTTGATCTCCTTACTGGTGATTGGTCTATTTAAATTATCTGTTTCTTCTTGATTCAGTTTTGGAGGGTTGTATGATTCTAAGAATTTATCCATTTCTTCTAGATTATCCAATTTGTCGGCATACAGTTTTTCATAGTATTCTCTTAAAATCTTTTGTATTTCTGAGGGGTCGATTGTAATTTCTACGCTCTCATTTCTGATTTTATTTACTTGAGCCTTCTTTCTTTTTTTCTTGTTGAGTCTAGCTAAAGGTTTGGCCATTTTATTTATCTTCTCAAAGAACCAGCTCTTAGTTTCGTTGATTTTTTCTATTGTTCTTTAGTCTCTATTTCATTTATTTATGCTCCGATTTTCATTATTTCCTTCTTCATATTGATTTTGGGCTTTGTTCTTATTTTTCCAGTTCCTTTAGATGCACTGTTAGATTGTTTACTTGAGATTTTTCTTGTTTGTTGAGGCAGGCCTGTATTGCTATAAACTTCCCTCTTAGAACCACTTTTGCTATATCCCATCGATTTTGGCATGTCATATTTTCATTTTCACTTATCTCCCTGTATCTTCTGATTTCTCCTTTGATTTCTACATTGACCCAATCATTGTTCAGTACCATTTTGTTTGATCTCCACATTTTTGTGGCTTTTCTGGTTTTCTTTCTGTAATTGATTTCTAGTTTCATACCTTTGTGGTCAGAAAAAATGCTTGGTGTCATTTCAATCTTCTTAAATTTATTGAGACTTGTTTTGTGGCCTACTGTGGGATCAATCTTGGAGAATGTCCCATGTGCATTTGAAAAGAATGTGTATTCTGCAGTTTTTAGATGGAATGTTCTGTATATATCTACTAAGTCCATCTGGTCTAATGTGTCCTTTAAGGCAAGTGTTTCCTTATTGATATTCTATGTGAAGGATCTTTCCATTGGTTTAAGTGGCATGTCAAAACCCCCTACTAGTATTGTGTTACTGTATATTTCTCCTTTTACGTCTGTTAATAATTGCTTTATATATTTACATGCTTCTATGTTGGGTGCATAGATATTGACAAGTGTTATATCCTCTTGTTGGATTGTTCCCTTTACCATTATGTAGTGCCCTTCTTTGTCTCTTGTTACGCTTTTTCTTTTAAAGTCTATTTTGTCTGATATAAGTATTGCTACTCCAACTTTCTTTTCATTGCCATTTGCTTGAAGTATGTTTTTACAATCTTTCACTTTCAGTTTGCGTTCTAGGTCTGAAGTGTCTCTTGTATACAGCATACACATGAGTCTTGTATTTTTTTCCAATTGGCCACCCTATGCCTTTTGATTGGACCATTTAGTCCATTGATATTTAAAGTATTTAGTCCATTGATATTTAAAGTAGCTATTCTAAGTATGTACTTATTGCCATTTTGTTACTTTTTTTCTGGTGTTTTTGTCGTTCTTCCTTCTAGCCTGTAAGGTTTCTGCTGAGAAGTCATCTTATAGCCTTATGGAGTTTTCTTTGTATGTAATTTGTTGCCTTTCTCTTGCAGCTTTTAGGATTCTCTCTTTATCTTTAATTTTTGACATTCTAACAATAACGCATCTTGATGTGGGCCTCTTTGGGTTTATCTTGTGTGGCATTCTCTGTGCTTCCTGTACATGGATGTCTGTTTCCTTCCTTAGATTAGGAATGTTTTCAGTTATTCTCTCTTCAATTAGATTCTCTGCCCCTTTGTCTCTCTCTTCTCCTTTGGGACACCTATAATACAAATATTAGTGTGCTTGATGTTGTCCCAGAGTTCCCTTAGACTGTTCTCATTCTTCTTAATTCTTTATTCTTTTATCTGTTTAGTGAATTTTTCATTTCCAGTATTGTATTCTTCATTTCTGATTGGCTCTTCTTCATATTTTTCAGTTCTTTGTTGATGTTCTTACTGAGTTCATCCATTCTCCCAAGATCAGTGAGCATCCTTATGACTTTTTGTTTGAACTCTTTGTCAGGTAGATTGTTTATTTCTGTTACACTTAATTCTTTTTCTGGGCCACTGTTCTGTTCCCTCACTTGGAACACATTCATTTGCCTCCTCATTTTGTTTTTCCTTTGTGCTTCTATCTATGTATTAGGTGGGTCAGCTACATTTTCTGATCTTTGAGAGGTGGACTTATGTAAGAGATTCCTTATGAGGCCCAGCACTGTGCTTCCCTCTTGTCACCAGTTCCAAATATTCCAGGAGTGACCCTTGCATGGGCTACGTGTCCTTCTGCTGTAGCAGTGTTGCTTTTTCCATGGGGGCCCAGGGAGTCTAGGCTGTCCCCCTGGCTGACTGGTTGTAATGCTTAGCTGAAAGTGGCTGCTATGGACCCTACAGTCACTTTATTGAGTGTGGGGAGCCCCAGCACAGTTGGCTTCAAGGTCTAATAGCACATTCCTATTGTAGTTTTTCTGTTAGGTGAATAGGTCCCCAGCATGGCTAGTTGCCAGGCTCAGGGGTTTACAATTGCTGTAGGCCTCTGGCCAGCAAGGCTCTTGTCAGCTCTCTCAGGATTGCAGCTGAGTGTGGTTCACCCCAGGTACAGCAGCACCCAATTGTTTCAGGCTGTGGAAGGTGGGGCTGATCCCCTATGAGGCTGTTTGAGAAGCACAAGTCTTCTGCAGCTGACAAGTCTGTCAGCCCACTGGGCCACACACACTATCAACATAGTCCTACCCTGTGCACGCATCCTGACCCCCTGAAGCAGACCCAGTCACCCCACTGCAGAGGCTGCAGACACTCCACCATACCCCACACACTCCATCCACTCCTCATGCCCACCCTGCTCCACAGAAGCAGACCCATTCACCCAGCTGAAGAGGATACAGGCTCCTCACTTTTGCAGGCCCATAGGTTGCCTGAGGGCTTGCTGTTGAGTGGGGCCAGTCCCTAGGGCAGGCTATCTGCCCTGACTGAGCTGGATTGAATCAGCACTCTAGTGTGTGGGGCAGACCTGGGGTAACAGGCCAGGGGAAGAACTCCAATGTTATCTGCCAGTGTCTATGTCAGCAGCCTGTAATAGGTCACTACAATGGCTGCTGCCAATGTCTCAGTCCCTGGAGAGGTCTCACCTCTCACCAAGATGCACCCAGAGCCTATCAGGTGAGTCTCTTTTCACCAATGGACTGTGCACTTTTCTTTCTGGTGATTTTAGCTTGCTTTCCAAAATGAGTGAATTTGTGTATGGGCCCTTTAAGAGCTGTCTTTTTGTCCCTTATATCCGATACCTTTTCTGAGGGTATTTCCCATTGTTGTTAGTAGCCAGCAAAGCCAGATGTTATAAGACTAGTCTCGGTTGTGCTGAGTCCAAAGGATGCTTATAGCAGTAACAGTCCCCTCCTCAGGTCCCCTACTCCCCCAGGGAAGGCTGTGTACCTTAGGTTTGCTCCCGGCCAGCCATGAAGTGCTGCAGCTTGCAAAAGTGGCTTTTCTTCTCTCCAGAAAGGAATTTTTGCCTCTCCCACCTCAGTCAGGGTTGTCCCTTGTTGTGGGGGTTCTTTTTATCCAATTTTCAGTTCTCTCTCAGGGTAGTTGTAAATTGGTTGTGTCCGTGGGAGGAGGTGAGTTCAGAGTGTGCCTATACCACCATCTTGACCAGAAACTATATTAACAGAAGAGCATCCAAGGGTGGAATAATCCTAAGCCTCTAAAGACTGTTCTCTCTTCTCTGGGAACTCCAGGAAGGCAGGAAATACCCTACATGTTTCTACATGTGCCTAGCACAGCATTTTCCCTCAAAAGACACTAAACTAGAAAAAAGAAAATCTTAGAGCAGAGGCATGATTCAGAACTAAAATTAATTAATGCATCACAGTTCATGAAGCACTTCCACAAGTATTATCTCATCATTCCTCTCATAACACCTATGAATGAATAAAGCAAGTTTCAGCAAGGATAGGCAATACGAGTGCTAAAATAGAGACTGGGCTTGAAACCAAGCACTATGCTCTTAACATGTTCTTATATATGTGATGAAGGCTAGGCACACATATTTTTAGAAACTTTGCCCATCCACCCACAAATTATAAATATTATAAACTCATATTATGGTACTCAACTCTTAAAACATTTTATTCCCTCAGAGTGTAGTGGGGTACAGGCTTGACTCACCATGGTTATTGTTCTCTTGCAGCATGCAGGCCCACCAATGGTCCTGAAAGACATAGTTCTCATCTTGGACTTTGTAGCCCTCTCTAAAATTACCAAAAAGTCTCTGGGAACAACTTTTCTTCTATCTATAATGTCAAAATTAGTCCTCTTCTTTGAATTGCACCTTCAAATTACCTCTTTCCATAAGGTTTACCAATCATTTATACTCTGCAGAATAATAGCAATGCAATTCCTCATTCACTACCTCTCTAATAACTGCCACACTTTAGCATGAATATTACTGAATCTCTTTACAGTGTTTCTGTTAAACATTTGTGTGTGTATACATATGTACACTCTGCTATGTCTCCAATATAAGCTTTAATGACTGAGGTATCTCAGGCATTTCATTCAGAAGTATGCATCATTTAAGTACCTAGTAAACAGAAATATACACAATGCATTTATTCTATAGAGTTCATCACCTCATCATAAAGCAAATATAAAGAAAGCTGCAAATTTATGATATTTGGCTCTGACTTTTACATGTATAGGTCCTAGTTTTACTGTAACTCTAGGATACTATACCATGGACTTAGTTAACAAGGGTTCTCTGATGCAATAAACTTGAATTAGACTATCTGGTTTACTCCCAGTTCTATCACCTTCTACTTTAAAACTTGAGGCTAGTCACTCTACTCTTAGATTCAATTTTCCCATCTCTAAAATGGGAATTGTTGAGAACACTTGCCACCATCCCCTCATTCAGGTATTTCCTTCCAGGAGGAGAGTTCCTTCATTGGAACAACACACCCAGCCTGTCAATCCACCATCCATTCCCCCTCCCCGACCAGCCCCAGTACTCCTTCCTAGCAGACAAGGAGTATCTTACCTGACTTGTGAATTTGGGAACATAGTAGCTCATCCCCTTTCTCTTCCCTTTCTCTTTGGAACATTCTCCCCTTCGGAGAGAACATATTCTGCCTTACTCCTCCATGAAATACACTTGACAGGGGCAGGCCTCCATGGGGGCAGGTCTGGGTTTGTCCTTCCTATGATTAAGTGGGTATAGGATTAGTAAGCCCACTTGAACAACACCTCTAAATCATGTTCTCCAAATTTCAGTACAAAGTTGACATTTTGGTCTCAATCTCCACTGCTGTTTTGCTTACTTCTCAGTTCATTCTGAACTTTGATGAAGAATATCATTTATTAGCCCCATCATATCTCAACAGAAATAACAGTTACAACACAACATTGTCTTAATGATATTGTATTTGGTAGAATGTAAAACATTTTTTATGTATAAGGAGTTAGTATTTCAATTTTAACACTTCTTGCATCTATTTCATATTAAATTTTTAAGGAGATTCATTCAATCAGATGACTGAGTTTTGACTAAATCCACAAAGAGGAATAAACAATATCTAATTATGCTTGAAATAAAATATCTTCTTTTCAATGTTTTCAGTTGTATATGGCTTTTAAATATTTAATAACATTAATTTTCTAAATAGGTGATAGAAAATACTACTGCATTGGATACACTCTAAAGTTTAGAGAATTATTGTAATATTGGCTGCAAAGATTTTTTTAAAATCTAATTCTTTTTTCATAACTTTACCTCTGTGAGCTACATTGATTTTTAAACACGAACTTGTAACTTTGAAAAAACAGCAACTTGAAATGAGCACGCCAGATAATCCTGCATGCTTTTAATTCAAGAATTGCAGTCTTCAATTGGCTATCACAACACCCTTCAGAGCCTAAAGCAACAGTAGGTGGATTATTATCACTTTCATTCATTGTCCTAGGCACTGGTGAACAAAACAGATATGGCCCTTGTCTTCATGGTGCTCACATTTGAAACAAGACCATGGATACACAGTTTTCAAATCACTTTTCAATATTTCATAAGCCCATCTTGACAATCATCCCACAAAGTTGATAATTCTCACTTAAACTTAAATTGGCAAGGCCCCAAATGCTTTATTTTGGGAAAAGAAACCAATATTTATTGGGTTTAACCTTGGCACATAATCCTGTTTAATTCTCATAATAGCCTTAAGAAAGGTATTATTATCACTATTTAATAGATGAAGGAAATGAGGCTCACTGAGATTACATAATACCAAAGAGGGCATGTACACTGGTTAATGAAGGAGGAGACTTTTAACTCCATCTGATTCCAAAGACCCCTATTTTTTCCGCTAGAATGGATCAGTTAATGTCAATTATATCCCAAGTCAAAGTTATTATTATAATGAGAAAGATTTTTAAGGAATAAAAATGGTGTATATATAAAGTCTTAAGTCATCGCCTTTGTAGGCAGCAATGTGAGAGAGCTTATTTATCCTTGTGTTTTCTATATCATACACCAAAGAGCCATTCACATCTTAGACATTCAAACGTTGGATTAAATTGTTAATATGTATAAGTAAAAGCAAATTACAGTCAATGGAAATTGTTCCATATAGTTTAAGTTATTCTTATCAGTAAACTATTATTAAAGAGACTCACCAACACTTTAAGATTGCTAGACTGAACTTCTTTAAAAGATATACTTGCTCACATACAAAATAACTCTTCATATAGTAGCGTGTTGACCTCTATCAATTCATTCACACTCCATCTCTCAGTAGTCTAATACCACTTCACGAACACAGTTGAACAATATAATTTTCTTGGTTCAAATCCTGGCTCTGCCACTTAACAACTGTGGGACCTTACATGAGTAACTAACATCTCTGTGCCTCAGTTTCTACATTTGTAAAGTGAGAATGACCATAGCATCTAGTGCACAATGTTGTTGTATTAAATGAATTATTATATGTAGATTGTTTAGAAGAATGCCTGACACATAGAAAGCATTAAATAAAAGTTAGCTATTAGTGCTATTGTTGTTGTTGTTTTAGAAATTCAGTACTGTATGTCCATATCCCCATAATCCACAAAGAACTTGAAGGATGAGATTATGGCCAGCCAGAATCTCTTCCTCAGGAGTTCTTGGCTCTGAAATAGCACCAACATCACAGACAAACCCCTAGAGTAGTCAGAGGAGCCAACTCTCTGGCTGAGATACAGATAGTAAGAGCTCCTGGCTGGGTAATAGCTGCTCTAAAAACTTGTCAATGTCAAAGACCACCAGGAACTCATCTGCAGTTCTATAAAGCTGAGTTTATTGACTCATGGCAAGGAGAAGAAATGTATACCATGGGGAACCATGGGGCATCTCAGTAAGACATTAGAAAGAACTCATTATAGGACTTGGGTTTGTGTTAGCTAATTTGGGGGAGTAATCAAGGAAAGGGGATCTTCCCTGCATTGCATGCTGTCCAGAAACAGAGACAATTCTCTGATTAGGTATCTTAATAATTCTTATCTATACAGTGAGAGAAACGAAGTTGAGCTAAAGTTGTAATTGGTAAAGCAGCAGCAGTCACTCATTATCTGCCAGGAAAGGGGAATGTTTTCTCATGTTCGCAATTTAGTCAATGTCCTTATTTCTCTCTGTTCAGACATGATCATGAAGTGGTCTTGTTTTTTTCTTGCTCCATTATAGTCACAAAATGGTCTTGTCTGACGTTGGTCTACTATGTGTTTATATTCATCAGGAGAACTTCATAGATTCACTGTGAGCGCCAGGCCAGCTCCCAGCTAACAGGTGCTGCTTTTTGCTTTCTTAAACTAGATAAGAATGTTTTGCTTAAAGGGCAGAGCTGGTCAGAAAAATAAAACTATTATTGTTGTCATTTACACATATTGACAATTTTATAGTCTATAAAGTCCTTTTATATTCATTGTATAACTTGAACCTCTCAGAACAATCCTGGGAGACAAATAGACCATAGGGCACTCACATTTCACAACTCCAGAAACCCCATTCATAGCATATCCCATGTGAATGGCACCTCCCCAATGTGAATAGTGGCCCCCGGAATTGTGCAACAAGGCTGCCTGGCAGGGCAGACATTTCTATTCCTTTTTACAATTATGAAAATTGAGCCAAAGAAACCTTCTGAGTGTTCCCTATTTCCCAATAAACCCTAGCGCTCTCTCTGGCAACCTGTTCAGCTGCTGACACTGGATCCTTGATTCAGTCATAGTTTCCACTTCTAGACAATTGTACCACCCTGCCCTGTTTTAATGTAGACTACATCAACTACTACAATAAGGAAAGCTTTAATTTCTTCCACAACTTTGTCTGCGCCTGCCCAAAACAGGACGCTAAAAAGGGTAGTGAACTTATAACTTCTTTCACACAGTCACTTGCGAAAGCAAAGTTGTGTGCGTGTGTCTGTGTGTATATTGCCTAAAACATTAATATACGTTAGCATATGTTGCTTGTAATCTGGGAGCGACAGATGAAGAAAATGATTTTGAGTTCTGAAGAAATTTTAAAAAGCAAAATATTCCTGCTAAATTCAGGAGCCAAAATTTTTAAATGCTGACTGAGCTACTAGTAACATATTCCACATTCTTGGAAACCTGCCAAGTAAAATGTCAAAGGAAAATGGAATCTCCCATGAAATATTAAATTTTTGTCCAGCATTATTTTTTTGCAGCTGGGAAATTCCCTCTTGCTACTAAATTTCTCTCCTGAGACATTACACAAAGTAAAAGTGAAAATGGAATACCCCACTGATACATGAAGCAGTTCCCGGAAAGAATATAGGCTTTCATTCAAACAGATTTGTTCAAGAATCCTGTCTCAGTAATTTACAAACTCTGTGACTTTGGGCAATTCAACTAACCTCTCTTTTAGTAAGTTACTATGCATGCTTCTCTCCTCTGTTATCTGAGAGTACCCTGCACTTTCCTACCAGAAATTTATCACACTCCATGTTCAGGTTTCTATCTCCCTTAGAGTACTAAGACCATTGTGAGGGTAGGGGAACATGTGTATTTTGTTATCCTTCTATTTCCAGCACCTAGCATTACGGCATAGAAAGTATTTGTTGCCTTAGGGGAGGTGGGCTGGCGATTCGGAGCATCAGGCAGACTTACTTTTCATTTACATACCTTTTTGTAAGTCTTGAATGTTTTACCATGCCAATTTGATAAATGTATTTCTTTATAATTAAAAATAATATTTACATGAAAAGAAGAAAAGGGAGAATGTGTTTCTTGCACATAAGTAAGTAAATAAATATTTGGTAATGGAATAGTAGGCACTCAATACTGTTCAGCTTCCTTTCTTCTTCAAGCTTGGGGTCAAAGTAGGTGATTTTAAGGCAAATTATTTTCTCCATCTTCTTCTACATAATAAACCACTTGTATAATTTGAGGACTAATTTTTCTTTTATTGTGAAAAAGTGATAGTTCAGCCAGCTCTATCTTAAATCCACAACATTCCAGTTTGAGGTCAGATGGAGGAGGGCAGTGAAGGGCAGGATTCCTTGGGCCTTTTGCCTAGTGATCTAGTCAGCTAATCAGAGCTTTAAAAACATGCTACTACTTTCCCTTCTTTTGCCAAATTCTTGATGTGTATAGCTCTATCAGGGCACCTCATGAAACAAAATGGCTGGAGACTGAGGAATGATGTAGTTACTCCTCAGTCCCTCGTCCAAATGCCATCAAACAGCACCAAAACCCCTAACCCCATCCACTAGCAATTTGCACTTTTTAGCAAACAAGCTTCCCTGCAGGGAACACCTCCAAAGACTTTAGTTGCTGATCATCTTACTCTGAATGGCCACAATAAATCCTTCAGTCTTTCCAAAGGACTTCCGTTTTTTTTAGCTACATAATTCAGATCATGCCGATGTGGAAAGATGTGAGTCAGAATTTATATACAAACTGAATGTTTTCTCCCAGATTATGCTCTATATTTCCAATTTTAAAGGTTTGACAAAAAATAAAATAAAATAAAGCCTTAACGATACAATCTGTTTCAATGAGAAAATAAAGCAAGCATTTTGCCCAGGCTATAATCTAAAAGGTAAAGGAATAATTTCCTAAAGTTTCACAATCTAAGTGAAAAATATTTTCTAGATACTAATTTATCTGGTTAATTGATGAAGAGAGGTCTCTAGTAGTTGTCTCTAGAATATGAACTAGTTTTTTTCTTGTCCACATTTTTGTTCAGTTGAAAATACAGCAGGGAAAGAACACAGCATCTACTGAGTGTATGCCACATACTAAACACTTTCCATACATTATCTTATTTCATATTTAGTAATTAAAGGAAGAGAATACACTTTCCATACATTATCTTATTTCATATTTAGTAATTAAAGGAAGAGAATAAGGCTCAAAGAAGTTAAGCAGGCTGCCCAAAGTTACACAATTCACAAACGATGAAGCAGAACACTGAAGTCAGGTATGTATAATTCCAAACATTGTGCTCCCTGGAAAAGACAGTCCACATAGAAAAACACAGATTTAAGAGAATCATGAAAGGCTAGAAGAATGGACCTACACGGACCTACAAAGATATAATAAAACTTAATGTGATTAAGTTAAAAAATGAACATGGGTCTACAAATGAGCTATTACTACATAGTTTTAGATAGGTAAAATAAAAAATAGTGACAATACCAAACGTTGGTAAGGATGCAAAGAAATGGAATATCTCATATATTGCTGGTGTGAATGTAAAATGGCACAGTCAGCCTGAAAAATAGTGTGGTACTTTCTTAGAAACACTAAACATGCCCTTACCTTATGATCCAGCAATTACACCCCTGGACATTTATCTTAGAAAAATGAAAATATCCACACAAAAACCTGTACACAAGTGTTCACAGCAGCTTTATTTGTAACAGCTAAAACCTGGAAAGAACAAAAATGTCCTTCACTAGGTAAATGGTTAAACAACTTTGGTATCCCCATACCATGGAATACTATTCAGCAATAAAAAAAGAACCAACTATTGATACAAGAAACAACTTGGATAGATCTCCAAGGGATTATGCTGAGCAAACAAAGCCAATCTCAAAACACCACATATTTTCACTAACATAAAATTCTTGAAATGACAAAATTTTAGAAATGGAAAACAGATTAGTAGTTGCCAGGGATTAAGGTTGTGGGGGTGGTGGCAGTGGTGAGTGTGGCTGTAAAGAAGTAGTATGAGGGATATGTTTGTGGTGATGGAATAGTTCTGTATCTTGATTAAGGTGGTGGTACAGGAATCTACACATATGATAAAATGACACAGAGCAATGTACATACATTGGATGAATGCTAAATTATTGGGTTTGATGTTGTATTAAAATTATTTAAGATGTAACCATGGGGAGAAACTGAGTGAAAGGACCTCTCTATATTATCTTTGCAACTCCATCTGAGTCTATTATTATCTCCAAATAAGAAGTTTTAAAAAATTATACCTGAGTGTATTAGTTTCCCAGAGCTGCCATAACAAAGAACCATAAATTTGGTGGCTCAACCACAGAAATGTATTGTCTCACAGTTTCAGAGGCTAGAAGTCCAAAATCAAGATGTTTACAGAGTTGGTGCCTTCTGCGGGCCATGAGAGAGACTGTTCTATTCCTCTCTCCTGGTTTCTGGTAGCCTCAGGCATTCCTTTGCTTGTAGATAGCTTTCTCTCTGTGTCCCTAAAATACCTTCCCTTTATGTGTGCCTGTCTGTGTGTCCAAATTTCCCCTTCTTATAAGGACACAAGTCATATTGGAGTAGGGCCCATCCTAATGACCTCACCTTAACTTGAGAGGCTACAAAGACTCTGTTTCCAAATATGGTGACATTCACAGGTATTCACAGGTAGGACTTCAACACCATTTGGGGTTACAGCATTCAACCCATTAACACTGGGTCAAAAGAATCAACTGCACAAGTATAGGAGAGAAAACCTGATTTAAAGGTAGTTTATATTAAAAACAAAAAAAAGAAACAAGTTAACAAACAAAAATCTCCAGTTTTAGTTGACCACAGGCTCAACCTAAATTAATAGTTTAACAAGACTGCTTAAAAAAATAAATACTGTCTTTCATTGCACTAATAGATTCAGATCAGAGACAGACATAGCCACTCTCCCTCTCACCTATCAAATTTCATACGGAATTGTCTAATCGCTTAGACATAGGGGAATACTGATGAAGTAAAGCAGATTAACAAGAGAACCACCGTGAGTCTAAAACCCAAGTTGAAGTAAATGAGATAAATTAAGATGCCAAAAACTAAAGATAACATAACTTTTCAAAGTATTCATCTTTTAAATCTCTCATACTACCTTAAGTGGTATCCCCTTTCTGTTTGTTGAAGGAATCACAAAGCTTAAATTGTCTAGATAGAAGAATTAGGTTTATTCAATATAGGACAAGCAGGTAATATTAACACCAGAATAACTTCCTAAAATTTAGAATGTTAGAGAATTTTAACAATAGATATCTCTAACCAATGGAAATGGCTTAAAAGCTCAAAATGTTGCAAATTGCCTATTGCCAGGAAATGCTCAAAAGAAGCTCGGCACCCCTTTGCTAGATACACATTTTTATCCTGTTTGTTTGTTTGTTTGTTTCGGTGGTATGAAAGTCACTTTTATTTGGCAGAATGACAAATTAATTTTCAATTTAGTTTTTTGTTTATATTAACATGTCCAAAATATAGAAAGAACTCATACAACTCAGTAACAAAAAAATGAACAACCTGATCAAAAACTGGGCTAGGCATTCCTTAGATGGGAGATTGTACTAGCTTGGTGTCTTCCAGTCTTTCTTTTTTACTTTTCAGCAATTTCATAGGAAGATAAGTTAATTTAACCTTCTTAGGAATTATTTTTAAATAATTTCACCTTTTTCTGAATGCTACATAGTAAAGATGGAACTTTAGATTGAAAAATGTTTGAGAAAAGTGTTATAAAATACTGTATTAAAAGTTGATTTTAATGTTCTTTACTAATAATTCTACTATGAGAAATGTTTACTTTTTAATGTTTAACCTAGCTGAATTATCAGAAAAAGCATCATTTTATCAATTTTAAAATGACTTCATGTTCTTTTAGGGTTGAACACAATTAGAATGGTTAAACGAGAAACATTATTATTCTCATTAACTGTAAAAATGTGTACTTCTCTGCCTCCTCATAGTAGACTGTACGTCATCAGATATATCAGGTATTTTTTGAGATTTTGGGGGGAGAAACAGCACCAAATGTACCCCAAATGTTTTCCCATGCAGATCATTCATTGTTATGTAATTATAGACTTTTGCAACATCTGTGTTTTTAAAACACATTATGTGCTTTTACACTGAAAAATTAAAATATGAGATGTTTGAAATTCTTAGATTTGTAACTTTTAAGTGGTTTCTTTTTCAATTTTTCTGTTTTGTTTCTAATTGAAGAGATATGAGAGATTTCAAGCTGCTGTTTCCTAAAATAGCACATGCAGGTATAAATAACCTTTATTTTCAGTAAATGGAAAGACCAAATCTTAACGTGATTTTAGAAAATTTTCAACAGATGAATTCGACATACAGATATGATGCTTGTGTCTTGGCCTAATTGGTGTAATTACTCTCATTTTTTGTTTATCATTTAGCTGATGTAGTTCAACACCAGTATTCTTTAAGCTTTCTGTCTTTAGCCAATTCGTTACGGGAATTAATTAAACTATACATATATATGTATAGTTTACACATGGTTACATGGGGTTGTGATAAATAAATTGAAGCCAAATATTTAAAAGGTTTGCAATAAAAAGAATCTTATCATTTAATTGAGTTTAGAAGCACTGAACTCCAGGAATCAGTAGACCAACATTGCACTACCTATCTCAAAAGGAAAAGAAAGTAAGCATGAGGAGGCACAGGTATTCTTATTGTCTGCAGAAAAAAATTGGTACAATCTCAGTGAAGAGCAATTTGACAATATAAACCAAAATTACAAATCAACATAACTCTTTGCTTCAGCAATTCACTTTCTAGGAATTACTTATGTATATATACTTGCATATGTATGAAATGACAAATGTAAAGATTATTTATTGCAGCATTATTTATAATAGCAAATATGTGGAAACAATCTAAGTGTCCATCAATGAGGGATAAATTATGGTATACCCCTCAGCCATTATAAAAAAAGCATGAGGAAGTTTCATATGGAAAGATATTCAACATACATTGTTAAACGAAAAACAAGCAAGGTGAACAGGTATATAGTGTGATACTAACTACATGAGAAACATAATATATATACACATATATTTATTTAATATATAAACCTAATATATTTTTATTGAAGTATAATATATACAGAAAGTGCACATTAACTTCAAAGAATTTTCAGAAACTAAACATACTTGTGTACCTGGCACCTAGGGTCTAGGTCCTAGATCAAGAAACCTAACATTACTATCACCCCAGAAGTCTCATCATGTCCCTTTTAGTCACTACTTCCACCTTACAAGAGTAGCCACTATGGGCCCAGCCTGGTGGCGCAGTGGTTAAGTGCGCACCTTCCGCTTTGGCAGCCAGGGGCTCGCCGGTTTGGAACCCAGGTGTGGACATGGCACCGCTTGACAAGCCATGCTGCGGCAGGTGTCCCACATATAAAGTAGAGGAAGATGGGCATGGCTGTTAGCTCAGGGCCAGGCTTCCTCAGCAAAAAGAGGATTGGCAGCAGTTAGCTCAGGGCTAATCTTCCTCAAAAAAAAAAAGTGGAAAAAGAGTAGCCACTATCATGGTTTCTAAAAGCATAGGTCAGTTTTCTTTACTTTTATACTTAATAGAAACAGACTCATACAATATATACTCTTCAGTGTCTGCCTTTTGTCATCCAACATTGTATTTGTGTGAGTCATCAATATTGTCATACACTCTTCAATCTCATTGATGTTCAGTATTCCATTGTGTAAATGTGCCACAATTTATTTACCCTTTCTACTCTTTATGCGTATTTGGGTAATTTCCAGTTTGAAGCTACTATAAACAGCACAGCTATGAACATTCTAGCATATGCATACACATGTCCACATACCTAGGTGAGAAACTGCTGAGTCATAAGATCTGCACAATGGGCAATTTTAATAGCTTACTGCCATACAGTTTACAAAAAGATTGTACCACTTGACACTCCCATCAGCACTGTACAACAGCTCCAACTGCTACAAATCCTCACCCATACTTGGGATCTGTCTTTTCAATTTTAATTATTCTTGCATTTGTGTAGTGATCTTACATTGTGGTTTTAACTTGATAGCTTTAACCCTGATGACTAATGATGCTGAACACATTTTCACCTTCATTTGCTACTTAGATATCTTTTGTGAGGTGTCCAGGTCTTCTCCCCAATTTTCTATTGTATTGTCTGTCTTCCACACTTTTAAATTTTGAAATGTGAATATATTACTTATTTTTTAAAAAGTAAATTTAAAAGTAATGTAATTAAAAATATAAATACATTTTTTTTTTTTAAGATTTTATTTTTTCCTTTTTCTCCCCAAAGCCCCCCGGTACATAGTTGTATATTCTTCGCTGTGTGTCCATCCAGTTGTGGCATGTGGGACGCCGCCCCAGCGTGGCTTGATGAGCAGTGTCATGTCCGCGCCCAGGATTCGAACCAACGAAACACTGGGCCGCCCGCAGTGGAGCGCGCGAACTTAACCGCTCGGCCACGGGGCCAGCCCCAAAATATAAATACATTTTATAGAGTTCTATGCTGCCTGCTCTCTCCTTCTTAGAGATTTACAATATACCAGTATTTTAAAAGCTCTGAAAAGTCTTAAATTTTCACCACCACAGAATCATTTGGAGAAATGCTGTTCCCATTCTTGCATAATTTTTATTTTTCAAGGAATTAATAATAATTGCTTCTTTTCACTTGCTTAGATTTTTTAAGTTCTCTCTCCACATATTTCCTTATATATATCAAACACCTATCAATATAATTTCCCAAATACTCAAAATTAGACAATTTACAAATTCAATTATTTTAATTAGAGTCTCTCTTCTTGGAGTCTGCCATCTTCCTGCTCCAACGAAAATAAGTTGTTCTCTAATTCTGCCACGTATCTTTCATCCTGGGGTTTCCCTTCCCATTTTCCTGGTCCTGTTTGCTGGATCTCATGTCTCTCTCTTTCTCGACTTACTCCTATATTTTGTTGGAGCACATCCTCTAGTAGCTTTCTTAAATTAAAAAAAAAAAAGTGGATGGATGGAAAGTAAATGTTTACATCCTTATATACAGGAAAATGTTTTTATTCTGCTCTTATACTTGATGGGTAGTTTGATCAACTATAGAATTCTAGTTTGGAAGTTCTTGTCCTTCAAGACTTTAAAGAAATTTCACTTAAGTGTTTTAGCATAAAAGTGTTATTATTGAGAAATCCTATGTCATTCTAATTCTCACCCCTTTATTCTCCTTTCTTCCCTCTGAAAACTTTTAGAATCTTCTCTCTATTCTTAGTGTTCTGACTTTTTTAATAATGTGCTTTAATATAGGTCTTTTTTCATCCACTGTGTGTACCTGTTGGGCCTTTTCAATATGGAGACCCCTGTACTTCTGTCCTGGCAAAATTTCTTGAATTACTATTTGCGTCATTCCCTCCCTGCTTACTTTTTGTTCTCTTTTTCTGGAACTCTTAGTTTGTTAACTGAGTGCCTAAAGGAATTAAGGGGAAATGGGATACAAAGTATCCAACCATATCTTAAAAACTATAGCCATTTTATTTAAAACGATCAAAATTTTTAAAAACACTATTTCATTACAAGTTCCCGTTACATATTACAAAATGTAACATTGCTACTCTCATTTCAGGCAATATAAAAATACAGGAAGCATTCATTCTCTGTAAGCAGAAAATCTCCACTCAAGTCAGGCATTCCTTATTACTGTTGCCTTAGAATTCATTAAATGCCTAGTATGGACTTGGTATTGTATATAATATTTTCAGTCACACTCTACAAAATAGTCATCTAAGTAGAAAGATGTTTACAGTAAAAAGCTGGAAATATGTTTGCAGTCTTTTTTTGGTTGGCATTAAACACTGATTGTATTCCTCCCAGACCTATGAGAAATTTTTGCAGTCTTACCTGGAGTCAGAGGGACGGAGTCTCTCAAGGTTATATAATCATGCACATAAGATGGAAGAGGAGAGAGAAAAGTCAATCCCTAGTAGAGGAGCATGTAACAGGAGCTAAACACCTGAACTTGTTGACAGGGTCGAACTCCGACAGCGTTTATCATTTACCCTTCACTCCTTGAAGTAGCTGAAAATGAGGGACAACTGGGGTTGAGGTAGACAGGTGATTTACACCCTACCTGACTCGCCGGCCTCATTAAGCGTGCAGACGACAGAAGTCACCACACTCTCTCCGAGAGCCTCCTGCGCAGGCGCGTAGCCGGGACCTGGCGCTCACCCCCTCGGGGCCCCGCCTTCCCCTCTGGGGTTTGACGATTTCCCGAAGATGCGCGGTCCAGATCCCCGAGTGTTAAGGCCCGCTGACCAATCGCACAGCAGCCAGTAGGCTGCTGAGAGGAACCTTCCCAAAAAGGAAAGTTTACCAAACCTGGGGAGCGGGGTGGGGAGAGAAGACGAGAAGAGCGCTCCCGGCTCCCTTCCCCACCCCTAGAACTCAGTCCGGGCTCCGCTGGGGTCGCACAGATAGTCAGGGCCGCGGCTCGCGACAACGATCTCGGGCCTCCGGCTAGGCGGGCTGGGAGCCCGTCTCCCCGCTTCACTGTCCGCCGCTGACGTCGCTGGAGAAGTTTGGGGAGGGAGGAGCTCCGACGGCCGCGCTCGGGTGGCGGGGCCCGCCGGGGAGGGCCTGGGCCGGGAGAGGAAGCTCCTCCCCGCCGCGCCGCCGCAGTTGACCTCAGTCTCCGGGAAAGCAGACTCCGCTCTGGCTCCGGAAAAACAGCTGCTGGCGTGGGCCGTGCGGGGAATGGGCGGCCTCGTGACCTAGTGTCGGGCAGCAGGGAGAGCCTGGTCAGCCTGCTCGCGCAGGGGCGGATATAGGCGGCCGAGGAGCCGCAGGAACAACTGGACCCGGCCAGCGGCCTGAGCGTCCGCGCCGCCCGCCGCCATGAACGGGGAAGCCATCTGCAGCGCCCTGCCCACCATTCCCTACCACAAGCTCGCAGACCTGCGCTACCTGAGCCGCGGCGCGTCGGGCACCGTGTCGTCAGCCCGCCACGCAGATTGGCGCGTTCAGGTGGCGGTGAAGCACCTGCACATCCACACCCCGCTGTTGGACAGGTAGGGCGCTCCCGCGGTTCCCCGGCCGAGCCCGAACTCTGCTGCCTTCCACTCCCGCCGACACCAGCCCCGGGCAGGCTGGCTCTAAAACCCAAAAGTTGGTGGCCACTTGGGGTCGGCTCCACCCCTCGTCACCTCTAGGCAGTCCTTCAAGGCTTGAGGCTGGCATGGTGGGGAGAGCCGGGTTTTCTGGAGATGCAACAATCGCATTCTTCCCCTCATCTCTTTCCGCTGCCGTCTCCCTCTTACTCTCCTGAGCCTTCTCTCTCCGTACACCAAAAATCAGCAATCACAGCCCAACTCTAAACGTCCTCTTTATTGAAATTGATGTGTGTTTATATAGTGAGTGTGGGTTCTGTTTGCTTTGTGTTTTTTCCTTTCTTTTTTTTTGAAAACGGGCTTTAGGGCTGCACTGTCTGGTAGGTAGCTGTTAGCCACAGGTGGCTATTGAGCGCTTGAAATGAGGCCCTCTGAACCGAAGTGTGCCGTTAGTGTAAAATACAAACCAGATTTCGAGCGCTTAGTACTAAAAAGAAAAAGAATTTATAATATTTCATTAAAACTTTTCTGTCAATAGCATGCTGAGATTTTTTATATATTGGGTTAAATATATTGTTAAAATTCGTTTCACGTGGTTTTTCTTTAATGTTGCCACTGGAAAATTTAAAATTATATGTGTGGATCACATATTTTTATTGAACAGTGCTGCTCTAGAGTCTGGGATGTTTTGGTTTAGGCTTTTGTTGTTGTTTTTGTCTGGTTTGTGGTTTATCATGGGTAGTCATCTAAGTTTAGATATCAAATTCAACTTAGCCGTTTAGTTTCTCCTTTCACTCTCACAGGAAAGTCTGTCCCCAGAGGAAATGTGTATTATTTTTGTTAACAATAGACTGAATCAGAAAACTGTTAAATGACCAAAAATTTTGCTTCTCTCTCACATCCTGGAACAATTTTAGTGCGCTGTACAGGTTTAAAGGGAAGGCTAGTATTAGTTTCTATTTCCAGAAAAACATTTCGATCATATGCCATGGACCTGTGAGTGTATGTATTAGTCGGTGGGACTAGTCACTAGTCTTGTGTATTTTCTTTCCAGTAGGGATTTAACTAGACCCTACATTCACTTCTTAGTGAGTTAACATCCATGATTGCAACATTATCCTCTCCTTGCCCATGTCTAATGTGAAAATACATCATGCTAGGTGCCTAATTGACCAGAGACTGTTAGTATCCGATATCAGACAAATTCCTCAGCTTCAGCCCTGCCAAGGTTAATTGGACTTTCATCTGCCTGTGGCTTTTCTTTGCTGTCTCCTGCTATCAAGCTTGGATGAACTAGATCTCACAGTAGATTTGGAACACCTTTAGGGATTGGTCCCACTTTTTGTATACCACAGTCCAGATCTCGTGACCGGTATACAGGGTGTGGTGTCTGTTTACCCTGGGCCTTGAATTCTGTGGAGCAAGTGCTGGGCAAGTGTGTGTATATATGTATGTAATCGATTTTAAAGAGTGGTGGTTGGTTAGAGAGGGTGGATATATTTTATACTTAAATACAAATATATAGAAAGCCAGCACTGTAGGACCTTTTAGATATTCTAAAGCAAATTGATCCTCCCATTTTGGCCACTGCTTCTCAAAATTTTAATTTGTCTAAGTTTTGTGCCATTTGGGAGCCAAGGAATGAAGGAGTTCCCTTACCATACTCATTGGCAATTTTCATAATCAAAAATTCTTCACTAAATTGGGTGAAGGAAATTAATTCTGTTGTCAAGGAAGCCATAAAAAGCAGTGAAACACTCTAGCATTACTGCGTCACATTCTTTTCTCCCACTTGTTACCTAAGATGTCAACATTAGCAGTGTTTATGTAGACTGAGCATACTGAGCATAGGACTGAGCTATGCAGCTGACTCACATAGTGTCTATTTCCTCACTTATAAAGTGGAAATGGTAAATACATGTACTTCTTGGGCTCTGGTGCAGATAATGTTTGCATTGTTCTTTGAGATCACCTGAAAGAAACATAAGTTTATGTGTTGTTACATCTTAAAAATAATTTGTGATTGATGACTTCTGCCCAGTGAGTGGACCTTCCCCAACAATCTCCCAACTCCTTGGGTAGATGAGTCTGATTGGGTGTTCAAACACCCTGTAGATGAAACTCTTTCTTGATTGAAATTTTGAGTTGCGTAATTTTGGTGATATGTCTGCAGAAGCTATAGTTTACATTTTTATTTTTAAAAATTCTTATTTTAAAAAATATAAAAAGTATTTTAAAAATATTTCACATTTTTGCTTTTAAAAATAAAGTCCTATGCTTTAAAATATGCTATATTTTAAAAATATAAAGTGTTTTGGCTTTTTCTGTCTTTCCAGAATCTTTCAGTCTTCCCAAAATCTGACTTCAAGAACTAACTTTCTTCTCTGGTTAAGCAGTGGAATGGAAACAACACAGGTTTCAGAGTCCCACAATTGCAATTCAAATGACTCCAGTTACAACTTATTATTGGCGTGACCATTAGAAAATTAATTTGAGCCCTCTTGTATAAAGTGGGGATAATGAAACCAACTTTAGAGGGCTGATCTTAGAATGATAGTGTATGTAAAGCGGCTGACACATAATAGGACCACAGTAAAAGGAAGAATGCCTCATACTGTTAATGTAAGGAGGAAAGAGTGTGGTATTAAGTATCTCTGAGACTTCCTCAGCATCCCTTCTCTATGGTTCTTTCTCAGAGGATCCAGGAATCTTCAGGTCCATCCTGTCTCCCTGTGAGGGGGCTACACAATAACTGTCTTGTTGACCTACATCTCTTCATGCAAATACAGAATTATTTCAACTTAAGGAATATAAATTTAATTAAAACAAGTCTCATAAACTGATATAATTGGTTGCCCCACAGTTGAGTATTAAGTGGCTGAATAACAGGGAGAAGGAGAGCAGCTTTCACTTGATGCCCTCTTTTAACTCTTGAATTTTGAAACATATAAGTTTATTACCTATTCAAAACAAAAATGACTAAGATTTTTTGCTTTATTTTGCTTTTTGTTTGTTTTTAAAGCAGGCCTCATAGTCTGGTCTGGAGTGTCTGTTGCTTTCCTTATTTCAACAGCCATTCATCCAGAGCTTGGTGGTTTAAGAGCCAACTAATCATCATCATTCACTAATAGGCTTCACCTGGAGGCGTTTCTATTTCTGTTATTGCTGCTACCAACACCCATTCATCCAGAGTAAAAACTGATGACGTCTTCAATTCTCTTCCATTGCTTTTTTAGTCCCCCTTAGTCGGTCAGTGACCACAGCCTGGGGAGTCTATTCAGCTAGTGTATGTCTTTCCATTTCTACTGCAACCTTTATAGCTTCAGGCTCTCGGTCTTCACATCGTAACTAGTGTTGTACCTCACTTTGAAACTCTTAACTCTTTCTGCTGATCCTACATCCTACTGCCAAGTTAATCCTCCTAAAAGTTTGTTCTGCTCATGTCATTCCTCTGCTTAAAAACCTGCAATCACAACTCAGAGACTACCAAATAAAGTTTAAACACCCTCACCTGGCTTTAAGGCTCTCCTACCCTGATCACCTTCGGTCCTTTTACATACTCAGTTACATAACCTGATTCATATTAAACAATTTGCCATTTTCTAAACATAGCTTTCATTTTAATTTCCTTGAATACATTTAATACATCCCTTTTAGACGTCAGCTATGTGCCAGGCACTGTTCCAGGTCCTGAGGGTACAAAGATGAAAAAGAAAGGCAAGATCCCTCTCCTCTTGGAGGCCACATCCATCTTGTATGCCCTTTTTCCAGTGGTTGAGATTCTATCCATCCTTCAACGATAGTTGAAATCCCAGCTCTGTAAAGACTGGTGACTCCCCTAGCCCAAAGTTTACTCTTTTCTCTGAGCTCTCCATTTATTCTCTATTTATTTACTTACTTATTCTTTTTTTGGTGGTATTTATCACTATTTGCCTTATATTTTAAGTATTATTTTCTTTCCTTTTTTGTTTGCTTTCTTTATTTTTTTACTTTATTGAGAAAAAATTGGCAGATATAATTGTATATATTTAAAGTGCACAATATGATGATTTGATATACATATTTATCGTGAAATGATTACCAAACTCAAGATAACTAACATATCCAAAGAACACATACAAACGGCCAACAGATATGTGAAAAAGTGTTGGCATCACTAATCATCAGGGAAATGCAAATCAAAACCACAATGAGTATTTTTCTTAAAAGATTTCTGGGAGGGGCTGGCCGGGTGGTGCAGTGATTAAGTTCACACATTCCACTTCAGTAGCCTGGGGTTCGCCAGTTCAGATCCCAGGTGCGAACATGGCACCACTTGGCAAGCCATGCTGTGGTAGGCGTCCCACATATAAAGTAGAGGAAGATGGGCATGAATGTTAGCTCAGGGCCAGTCTTCCTCAGCAAAAAGAGGTGGATTGGTAGCAGATGTTAGCTCAAGACTAATCTTCTGAAAAAAAAAAAAGAAAAGAAAGATTTCTGGGGAACTTGAGGACATAGACTATGTTTTTTCATCTTTATATTCTCCATAATGCTGAGCACAGTTTATTCATAATAAAAGTTCAATATTTATTTGTTTTATGTACGAATAAGCAAATGAACCTGGAATCCAAAGTCACCCCAGCAATCTGTTATAAGCATTTACTTATTCTCAGTGTTCTTTTTCTGAATGCCAGTGTGTAATTTCTAAGCGTTTTTGACTCTTATGCAACTGTTATCATCTAGTCATTTAAACGTACAATATTTAGATATTTTAATATTCAGAATATTTGGAAAAATTTTATAAAGTATTAAACCATAAAATTTAATATAATATTCTAATCAAATCTAGTCACTTTAAAACTACATAAACTTAATAATTTAACTAGTTCATGCACCAATCATTCTAATATAGATGGACTTTATAAACTTAAACATTGTGTTCTCTTTCCTAGAAAAGTACAATAATAATAACTTGTGTGTAGCACTTTTTTCTATCAGTGGCTTATAGAAGTTATTTTGGTCTCTAAATAGACTTGTGGAATATATAGGGTAGACATTATCCCTACTTTAAATATGATGAAACTAAAGGACAGAGAAGTTGCATAATTTACATGAAGTCAAAAGCTAATGAGTGAAAAAGTCCAGGCGTAATTAGTACTATGGACATGATAATTGTGTATTTTTCATTTCTTTGAAATAATTATGATTTTCTTTCTTTAGTGAAAGAAATGATGTCTTAAGAGAAGCTGAAATTTTACACAAAGCTAGATTTAGTTACATTCTTCCAATTTTGGGAATTTGCAATGAGCCTGAATTTTTGGGAATAGTTACTGAATACATGCCAAATGGATCATTAAATGAACTCTTACATAGGGTAAGTATTGTATATTTTCAGGGGCTATAATTCTGTTATTCAAGCTATATAATGCTTTGGTTTTACATATGATCGGATTATTTGGGGATATATAGATGAATCAAAATAAGAATAATGAAAAACAATATCAGTGGTAAAGTTTCACCATATGTGGCTTCTTTTGTGTTGTTGAAAATACTGTCGAGTCAGGCCCGGTATTCTCAGGGACCTAGATTATTTTGCTTAGGTTACTGTTCCTGAGTTTTACACTGAATTCCAATATCCACATGTATATATACTCAGGCATAGGAGAGAGAAAAGATAAACTCTGCATACCTACAATTCACTCTTAGGCCAAATTTTATTTTATGTTAAAGACAATTTAGGATTCATATTAAATGTTAATAATACCAGTGCATAAAGTTCTGAGTTAATGGGCCAAATAAATCTATCTCTGAGTACTAAATACATTAGCCTTTCCAATAATAGACAGTGGCATGAGCCATTTGATTTTTTTGTCAAGGTACCTGTTACTCTGGCTTTGACTATGAATCCCATTAGTAAACAAAGTTGGGGATCATCATTCTCAGAATATGTGTATTCATCTATTGTTATTTGCTTGAGCTTATATTATTAATGTTATCTCCAACCTACAGTTTCTCTTGAGAAATCTTTTTAAACCACTCAGTTTATTTAGTGAGGGTTGGGTTAGTTAAAACTGGGTAATATCTGTACAAACCAATTGCTGGATGCATCTAAATTCTGATACATCACAGTGTTCTGTAAGTGATCAAGGGAGAGTGGATACATCACATTCTATTTATTATGTGACCATCTGAAGCAAAGATGGAGTAAAGTAACTAGTGTCAATGTATAAGATTTGTGTAATCACCACAGCAATCAAGATACAAATATTAATTAAGCATAGTTTGGTTTTTTTTTTGAAAAATGAATATAATAGAAATTATAACATTTTCTTCCCATACTCCAGCACTCCGGTAGGTACGCTGGCACCCAAATTTGCAGCCCAGCAGAAGTTTTAGAGCCTGCTTCAGGGGAATTGCTAACTCCTAGAAGTAATTATAAAATATAGAGTGGGCACTTCTTTACCTTCGTCAAAAACTTCCAAGTAATACTCTACTGCAGAGAGGCCTCATTACCCCTTTAAATTACATAATTTTCAGAAAAAGTTACCTTTTTACAGATGGACGGGGGTCTGTATATACCAGAGGAAGTAATGGTCAAAATTAGTGTTATGTGTTTCCTTTGGTTTCCTGTATTGCATTATTAGGGTGGGATTTATCTTGTAGCACCCTCTTTCAACCTCACAAAAGATTGTTGGAAAAAATCAAAATACAATGTAAACACAAAGTATTTTGAGCCACTCCCTTGCTGGATTGATCACTGAACTATAAGCTGATCCATTTGCAGAAAAAATTCTCAAGAACAGTTGTGAGCTTTCATTAGAAGCATACTTTTTCATATCATATGGAAAAAGGTATCCAGTGACATGGTGCCTTGATGATTGGCTGTCAGATCTTCCCAGATTATCTTATTGTTCTGAGAATATTCATTCTCCTGGGAAGCTGCATTAACTTTTATGTTCAGAAAACCTTTATTTTACAAAAGTTCAGATGACTATCACTTGTAAGTACTAAGAAATATAAAACATGGGGCCGGCCTGGTGGTGTAGTGGTTAAGTTCACGTGCTCCACCTCAGCGGCCTGGGGTTCATGAGTTCACATCCCAGGCACTGACTACACACCACTCGTCAAGCCATGCTGTGGCAGCGTCCCCTATGCAAAATAGAGGAAGATTGGCACAGATGTTAGCTCAGGGATAATCTTCCTCACCAAAAATATATACATATAAAACATCATGTTTTATATATGTCTATATTATATACACTTTCGAAATGAAGTTGATCTTTGTCTCCTTCACAAAAACAAAACCCCCAAAGGCTAATTTTTCCAGCTGGAATGTAAGTAAATTAAGTATATGGTTAAAAGTACAAGATATTAATGCTTACTCAATAAATATAATGGTCATAATTTTTAATTGATGCAATGATTATTATAAGAAAGTGGGGTATTAACAGGAAAATTAAAATATAAATTTTGAATGAATGGTTTGGTATGTACTAGAAGCAAATTGTGTGTGTGTATGTGTACGCACAAGTTTCTGGATATGAGCCGTAGAACGGGGAGATGGATATGAGTATAGGTATATGTGTCTGGGTATTATACAGATGAAAAATAATGGAAAACTCGGTCAACTGAAGAAAAAAAACTCAACACCATGTAGTTGCATTGCCAGTATAAACTAAAAGGAAATATCAGTACTATAAAGTTATTATTTCTTCTAAAAAGTGAAGAAAATAAGATAGAAGGATGTTAATATCAAATTGATAACTGTAATAAAAATGAGCTTGTGTTTTGACCTTAGTTTCTACTGTATTTCCTCTTGGAATATTTAATTTCCTAAGTGGAAATTTAATGAAATTTGGCCACTGATTTCGGGTTTGTTTATTTCCATATGTATAAAGAAAACTGAATATCCTGATGTTGCTTGGCCGTTGAGATTTCGCATCCTACATGAAATTGCACTGGGTGTAAATTACCTGCACAATATGAATCCTCCTTTACTTCATCATGATTTGAAGACTCAAAATATCTTATTGGATAATGAATTTCATGTTAAGGTAATTACTTTAAAAACAAAGTTTATTTGCTTCCTTGTGATTAATAGCTTTAAAAAGACTGTTTAGTTATTTCTTCCACCTAGCCAACTTAATATCTCCCCCTTTTCCGTAGCCCGTAATTCTTGTTTTCAGTGTCCCTTCTTCGTGCTGCAGTGGCTTAGCTATTCCCGGACCTCAAGACCAAGAATTTGACATTGATACAATGCATGTATGTAGTTCTGTGTCACTTTATCACATGTATAAATTTATGTAACCACCACAGCAATCAAGATACAGCACTACTCTATCATCACAAAGATATCACTCATGCTACTCCTTTATGGTCACAACTGCTTCTTCCCTTCCACCATCCCTGATCTCTGAAAATCACTAATCTGTTTTCCATCTCTGTAATGTCATTTTAAGAATTCTGCGTTGTAAATGGAATCATACAGTATGTGATATTTGAGATTGGCTTTGTTCACTTGGCATACTGCCTTTGAGATCCCTCCAAGTTGTTGCTTGCATCAATAATTGGTTCCTTTTTCTATTGCTGAATAATATTCCATGCTATGGGTGTGCCCCAGTTGTTTAACCATTCACCCATGTTGAGGAACATTTTGATTATTTCTAGTCTTTGGCCATTACAATAAAGCTTTTATGAACAAACCCATGCAACTTTTTGAATAAACTTAAGTTTTCGTTACTCTGGGATAAATACCGAAGAGTGCAATGCTAGGTTAAATGATAAGGGTATGTTTAGTTTTTTAAGAAACTACCCACCTATTTTCCAGAGTGGCTATGCTGTTTTTATATTCCACCAGCAGTGTATGATAGACCCAGCTTTTGCACATCCTCACCATGTTTTGTATTATCACAGTTTTTTATTTTAACTGTTCTAATAAATGTATAATATCATCTCATCATGGTCTTACTTTACGTTTTCCTAATGGCTAATGTTTTTGAACACCTCATGTGCTCCCATTTGCCATCTATATATCCTTTTCGGTGAAATGGCTCTTCATGTCTTAAGCCCATGTTCTAATTGGATTCTTTGAGTTTTTTATTGTTGGAGTTAGAGAGTTGTATATATTTTATAGATATGAGTCCTTCCTCAGACATGTAGTTTTCAAATATTTTCTCCCAGTCCTTAGTTTGCTCTTTTCATATTTTTAACAGGGTTTTTCACAGAACAGAAGTTTTTTTTTGTTTTTTTTTTTTTAAAGATAGGCACCTAAGCTAAGAACTGTTGCCAGTCTTCTTTTTTTTTTTCTTTCTGCTTTTCTCCCCAAGTCCTCCCAGTATATAGTTGTATATTTTAATTGTGGGTCCTTCTAGTTGTAGTACGTGGGACACCACCTCAGCGTGGCCTGATGAGTGGTGCCATGTCTGCGCCCAGGATCCAAACCAGAGAAACCCTGGGCCATCGTAGCGGAGCACGCGAAGTTAACCATTCGGCCACAAGGCCCACCCCAAAACAAAAGTTTTAATTTTGATGAAATGCAACTTTTTTTCTTTTATGATCATACTTTAGCTGTCATGTCTAAGAACTGTTTACCAAGCCATCAATATTGAAAATTTTCTTCTAAAGGTTTTATAGTTTTATGTTTTTAATTTTATTATTTTATTGTTTTTAATTGTATTATTTTGAATTAATTTTTATATAAAATATAAGATGTAGGTACCTAAAGGCACCAGATGTAGTAGTGATTTCACAATTCCCCTATATCTAACTGATGACAGGAAATAAAAAGTAAAAATAAAAAGTAATTAATACTAAATGCAACTCACTCAATTTTTATATATTATTTTGCTACACTTACTATAATAATATACATAATTATTATAAATATCAAAAAATGTTCAAATAAGTAATAGGGAAGTGGAACAATAGATAAATTAATACCAAAAAATATGAGAGAAGTTCAATGAAAAAATGAATCTTTATTGAAGACTCTTCCTCTCCCTAGAGTAAAATGGGAGAGGAAGAGAGATGGAAGCAAGCTGCTGCTTCAGTATTAATAAAAAGAGACACTCATCTATAACATCAATTAGAGAACCATACAAGTAGCAGTACCTTAATGGAGAGCTAGTCCCCTCAATCCTCACTGCAACTATCCCCCGTCTCCCAGGGCAGTTATCCTATGACAGGGGAGTCTTAACATCCATACTTAAATGACTGTGACACTTTCTTAATGTGATCAGTTAAAAATCCTTCCGTGTTGCTTCCACCCGTTTGTCCTCGGTCTTTTCTTCGTGATAAACTAAGTCCAATTTTACTTCCACGTGACAGCCCTTTCAATATTAGAAGATAGCCAAAATCCCCCTGCCCCTCACGTACACTTGTGTTTTGTTCTTTTCCCTGCTAAACATCCTTAGTTCCTTCAGCTAATTTCCTTATTACATGGGTTTTATTCCCAGGTGCTATCTAGATGCATCTGTGTTTAAGTCTCTTTTAAATTTTTTTTTTTTTTTTTTTTAAGATTGGCACCTGAGCTAACCTCTGTTGCCAATCTTTTTTTTATTTATTTTTATTTTTTCTTCTCCCCAAAGCCCCCCAGTACATCGTTGTATATTCTAGTTGTGAGTGCCTCTGGTTGCAGCATGCGGGATGCCGCCTCAGCATGGCCTGGTGAGCGGTGTCATGTCCACCTCCAGGATCTGAACCAGCGAAACCCTGGGCCACCAAAGCAGAGCATGGACATTTAACCACTCTTCCACGGGGCCAACCCTCTTTTAAATTTTGATCCTCAAAACTGAATAAAATATTCTTGATATGGTCTGATAAATGTAGAATTCAATGGTCCTAAATACCTTTCTTAATATTTCCTTGATAATTCATCAACTTTTGGGGGGCAGCCATATCACAACATTCAAATGGGGCTAGTGTCAACAAAAAGCCCTGAGAGGGGTTTTTTTCATGTATTGTTGCTTAAGCCACATCTCCTTATCATGTACTTTACAGAATACTTTCTGGACATCAGCAAATGTTATCTTGTTAGATTTGGTTGATCACTTCAGCCTCTTAACACCGTTTTGAACGTTATTTCTGTAGTCCAAGGTTGTAACTTTCTCTTCTAGCCTTGTGTCATCCTAAAATTTAAACAGCTAGTTTTTTGTATTTTCAAGTCATGATTAAATGTTAACCAGTAGAGAGCTCAGATCACAGCTGCCACGTGGTGCTGAGAACCTCTCTCCAGGTCACTATCAGTCCTTTTGTTCATCAGCAGTATTGGAGAATAATCATACAGTTTGCTTTGAATACTTCTAAAAGAATATTACTTCCATTTTGTCCATAAGAATATATGAGAGTCCTTGCTTGGCTGCTTTCCCAGATATCCTCACAGCTTACTTTCCTCACCTTCTTCAGTCTCATTATCAGAGTGGCTTTCCGTGACCACCCACCCAGTTCTTCTTTATCCTCATACTTTGATGTATGCTTCTTCATAGTATTTTTCACCATAACACATGACATTGTTTTATTAATATGTTTGTTGACCATCTCCCCCAGTTAGCATATAAGCTCCATGAAGACAGAAATTTAGTCTAGTTTATTAACTGCCACATGCTCAGCACATGCCATGTGGAAGCATTCAATAAATATTTGTTGAATGAACAAATAAATGAATTCCAGATCTTCTATATATACCAGATAGACCTGTTGTCTTTATAGTCAAGTATGTTATTATTAAAGTACTGCAAAATGTTTTATAATATGCAAACTGTTTTTACATTTACTCTTTTGCAATAGTAATTAACTGTCAAAAAAGAAATGAAGTCAGTCATTCCTTTATTCAGTAAGTATTTGTGGAACAATTATGGTGTGCTAGGCATTGTGCTTGGGATATAGCGCATGAGGTCTGAAATTGACCACTGATCTAATATAATTTGTTTTTCATCAATTCTTGCTGGTTCTTTCATTATTTACTCATAAAGTATCCCTTCTATAAAATTTTCTAAATTTTTTTAACCAGGAATTAAGGATAATCTCCTACCAGTATATAGATTTTCAAAATCAACATTTCTTTTTCTTTTTAAAAATAAGATTGACATTTACTTTTCTGATATCCTATAGTACCTCTCCATTCTATCCCACAAAGAACACTCATAGCACCAAGAAGGTATTTGCAAGTATTCTCAATAACCTGAAATACATATAAAATAACCTGAGACTGACACTTTATAAACCTTTTAACCTCATTTTCTTTATCTCAGTCCAGAAATTATTATTGATAAAGAAAACAGAAGCAAAGTAATAGGTGATGATCCCTACTTTCTCTTTTTCATTTGTCAACAGGGTACCCTTGGTCTTTCTTTTATATCAATAGAATTTAAAATAGCCTGGTTTTGTGTATTTTTTGTAATTCTTATTAATTTTAGCACATACAGGTACTATTCTTATAAATTAGCAGTACTCTTTTATATGCATCCCATGTATCTCCCCTTTTTACTTTATAAATGTCCCTTAAAAGTCAAAGTTCAGCATGCCCAGGCAGCAGCCCTAAATCTCTGCTATCATATATTTTGGATACTCCTATGCCTTTGTGGTTGATATGCCTTTCAAGCCAGCAGCAGAATGACTGTTCCAGCAGTACATGCACAAACCACAAATTAAAGCTTCGTTATTATTTTTAAATCAATTTGCTTTATCACAATTTATTTCAGGAATGCTTTTGTCAGGAAAATAAAAGGAAGAACTATTAGTTTCTTTAACTATAATTTTAACTGTTGTAAAATTTGGGGTGGCTGTTTTTAAAACTTTAAATTTGTTGTTATCTGTGTAAACAAAGGTTATTTTCAATTGTAATGATAAATTATTTGAAGAAATTATCCTTAAAAGTCATGCCTAGGAATTGTGTGTACATTTAACCAGAGAATAAAAACTAATGTTCATGGGGGGGACAAAAAAGTCAAAGTTCAGGCTGGCCCTGTGGCTGAGTGGTTAAAGTTCTGCATGCTCCACTTCAGCAGCCTGGGTTCACAGGTTCAGATCCCAGGTGCAGACCTACTCCACTCATCAGCCATGCTGTGGAGGCATCCCACATACAAAGTAGAGGAAGGTTGGCATAAATATTAGCTCAAGGCTAATCTTCCTCAACCAAACAAAAGAGGAGGATTGACAAGGGATGTTACCTCAGGGCAGATCTTCCTCACCAAAAAAGAAAAGTCAGAGTTTATCAGTGATGCATGAAAAAGTAAGGATTATTTGATCTACCTGTCTTCTTGGAAGGTTCTTTAAATAAAGCACAAAACATCCTTAAAAATACTTAATGAAATTAAATGGAAATTCACACCTTGCTACAGGTTTTTGAAGTAATTTTTCTTGCTGGAATGCTAACCAGAAACATAGTATCTAAACGAAAAATATTTACTACCAATTAAAGATCATTTGAGACTTTTCTCCTTTAGAAAGAATACATTCAATTTGGTTATTTGTCAATCAAGTGTCCATTAGTGCATCTTAGATACAAATGAACCTGTGATAAACTTCTTGGAAAATATTTTTATGTACCATATTTACTTTCTCTGCTATTGTCAGTTTTGTGAGAAAACCAGAATATTTAGAGGTTACTCTTCTTAGCTTTTTCCTGATGATAACTGGATAGTTTTACAGTATGGATAATACATGTAAATGAAAGTAGCTATTCTAGTAGGGTGATAGGATTATGGATGTCTTTGATGAGTAGTGCATTTTAATTTCCTCTGATTTTTTTTACCATCTTTTTTATTAAAAAGAAAGCTTTTACCTTTAAAATGCATGTTAAGATCTTGTCTAGAATGGAAAAGTTCCTATCCTCTTGTCTTTATTGTTGAATGATAAATTTATCAAGATCCTCAAGAAATCATGGAATTCTTATTCCTCCCCTCATGTTCTTCACTTTTTTCCTTCTATTGAAGATACAGATTTAATGAATCATGTCTTTTGTATATGATATTGTTTTTAATAGAAGAAGGGGAGAAGTATGGTTCCACATAAAAGCCAAATTATATCATCAAATAGAGGAAATTGTGGTTAAGGTGTTTAGGCTAGGTTTGAAAATGCAAAGATGAAGATCTTAGGTGAAGTAAGAGGAGCACATAAGGAAGCAAGCTCAGGAATACGTTTTCTCCAACAGTAAATTGTGGTTCAGGCATAAGATGAGATCACACCCCAAGTTTTTTTTAGGATTTTTCACTGTGGGACAAGAATAAACTTTATTTATTATACTAATGCTTATTATCCTGGCACATGTGCAACCAGAATACTGATTTTGCTTTTAGAGGGTGGGTGGGAGGAATAGAGCTTTCAATGCCAAGTAGGAGTAAGTGGGATATGCAGTCTCTAGAGTCTTACTACCACCCAAAAGTGATCAAGGCCCTGAAACTTCACACTGTCCTTGTTGGTATTGTATGAATAAGAGCAACCTTTAGAGATTTATTCCTGTATACAAAACATTAATAATAGTGACACATCTAGATCACTTATTATGTACCAGATGCTCTGAGTGCTTTGCTTAGAATAACTCATTTAATTTTCTCAATACAGCCCTATGATATAAATACTGTTATTATCCCCACTTTACAGATGGTCAGTCTGAGGCACAGAGAAATTTAAAAACTTGCTCAAGGTCACACAGCTAATTAAGTGGTAGAATTGGAAGATGAATCTAAATAATCTAGGCTCCAGAACCCATGTTCTGAACCACATGCTGTATTGCCTTTTAAAGTCAATCCAGCTTAGCTCTTCATGTCCTGGCACCATGTTTTCTGTTGGTCTTTTCTAATTTTTTTTACTTAGATGTACCTTTTTATTATAATAATGTATGAAAGATTCATATAGTCCACTCCCTCCCTTTTTGGAGTGGGGCCATAATTTTTTTTATCTCAAATTCATCTATACACTAAACAAATTTCTTCTGTTAAAACTAGTAAAGATATGAGAGTTAAATAATTGAAATACACGTAGTGTACTATATGGAACTCATTCCACTCTGTTGACTTAGAAATTATACAGTGTAAAGGTCCAAGTAATTTAAATTAAATGTCTTTAAAGTTTTCCAATACTCTTTTGTCCACTAAATATTATTCTATTCTTACATTTTATCTTCTGTTTTTTTTTAAATAAGGAACCTTTTGAATATTTAGAGAGTTAAAATATTGTATAACATCTGCACAAGATTTACAAGTGAAGTAAAACTATAAAGGACATATCAAAAGTACAGGATGTTTGTCACTGATAATTCTTTAGGCCCTCATTGTTATGGATGTAAATAGACTTTATATACTAACTATACTGTTGCCAACAGATATGATGCTTTTAGTGGTAGACATAAACGATATAATAATGAGCTTACTATATTGGGATTTTGCTTATTTCAGAATTTAAGGATTCTATTTTTAGGGCATTATAAATAAGAACATTTAACCTGAGTTGTTTGGCCAGCCCTGATGATGGCCTGGTGGTTAAAGTTCAGCACTCTTTGCTTTGGCAGCCCAGGTAGAGCCACACCTCTCATCTCTCCTGGGTGCAGAACCACACCACTCATCTGTCAGTAGCCATGCTGTGGCGGTGGCTCACATAGAAGAACTAGAAGGACCTACAGCTAGAATATACAGCTATGTACTGTGGCTTTGGGGAGAGGGGAAAAAAGAGAGAAAGGAAGATTGGCAACAGATGTTACCTCAGGGTGAATCTTTCCAAGCAACAAAAACACCTGAGTTTTAAACAATACTCAGTGACAATCATAAGAGATATGAGTAGTTTAGCAGTTCTGTGAGGTGTAGGTGAATTTGAAGAGCACATGCTATACAGCTGCTGGTCATATAAAGTAGTGTTCAGTGTATACACTCATTCAAATTATAAGGCAAAAAATACCCCTCTTTAATTTTTCGAAATTTAGTCTCCCTTTTAAAATTTGTAATAACATGCTAAACTTTAAATCAGTATGTATTGCTTCTAGAGTTATTCGCTCAACACTATGGAATCCAATTTGTTAAGAAACTGGTGGAATATAGAGAGATAAAGTATTAATATATATGATATATCCTCTGGTCTCAAATACAACGCGTATAAAAAAGACAGTCAATTCTTGGATTTTTTTAAAGAGAATATTTTTAAATTCAATTATTTATTCTTTTCCTTTATAGATTGCAGATTTTGGTTTATCAAAATGGCGCATGATGTCCCTCTCACAGTCACGAAGTAGTAAATCTGCGCCAGAAGGAGGGACAATTATCTATATGCCACCTGAAAACTATGAACCTGGACAAAAATCAAGGGCCAGTGTCAAGCATGATATATATAGGTATAGTATGTTACCTTTGCTCAGAGTTAACTTGTCTGAAAAAACAAGATTAATCAATCAGAATTTTGAAGCTACATTTTAAAATGTGATTTTTATTCTTCTCTCATAAGTATGGTGAAAATAAAGACCAGAGTGACTAATATTTTTCAAATTAAAGATGCCTTACTCTAAGCCACTGTTATATCCTTGAAGAAATTTATAGTGTAATACTTAGAGTTTTTATCATATGTGACTTTGATGGAGGGAGGGAAACAGTGTGCCTAACACATAATACTACCAAAGGCGGTAGTACTCACACCAGAAAAAATTCAGTAGAATAGGGCTACGTAAGACAATTTTTTTTATTGCTCTTTATTTATTTATTGTGAAGAATAAAATTATGTCATTAGAGGGCACAGCTTATCTAAGTCTCCAAGAGTGATTAAATTATCCTCAACAAGTTGGCCTTGCATATAACTTCTTCTTCTTCTTCTTTTTTTTTTTTTTTTTGAGGAAGATTAGCCCTGAGCTAACTACTGCCAGTCCTCCTCTTTTTGCTGAGGAAGCCTGGCCCTGAGCTAACATTTATGCCCATCTTCCTCTACTTGATGTGTGGGACGCCTACCACAGCATGGTGTGCCAAGCAGTGCCATGTTGGCACCCAGGATCCAAACCAGCAAACCCCAGGCCGCCGAGAAGCAGAACGTGCAAACTTAACCACTGCGCCACCAGGCTGGCCCCTAACTTCATTTTTATTGCAGTAATTTCTATTTTTTCAATTTAGGGTTAATTCCCTTTCAAAACAAAACTGTATATGAACATTCATCATCTTGGCTGTATATGGTGATTCTTTATACAGCATTCCACTACCTTAACACTTTCAAAAATGGTGTCTCCAGGGGCCAGCCCCATGGCCAAGTGGTTAAAGTTCCGCAGACTCCACTTCGGCAGCCCAAGTTCGTGAGTTCGGATCTCGGGTGTGTATCTACTCCACTCATCAGCCATGTTGTGGAGGCATCTCACATACAAAATAGAGGAAGATTGACACAGATGCTAGCTCAGGACTAATCTTACTCCAGCAAAAAAAAAGAAAAAACAAGGAAGATTGGCAATGGATGTTAGCTTAGGGCGAATATTCCTTACCAGAAACAAAAAATGGTGTCTCCACAGTCAGCTCTTAAATTTAGTGCTATTTTAGATTATTATTCAAGTTAGTTTATAATGTACTATATATATATTTTTTTATCTTAAACAGCTATGCAGTTATCACATGGGAAGTCTTATCCAGAAAACAGCCTTTTGAAGGTAAGTGTACTTTGATTTCCTTATTCTAGATAACATCATGTTGGTAGGCCACACTCAGAACTATCTAAAGCTCATCTTATTTTAAATCTGCCTACCATTCATTTTGTGGCAAACACACTGTAAAACCAACAGTTTATCAATTGTGAATCCACTGTATCTTGGAAAGTGTACTTGATTAAGGATCATAAAGATGTAGATTCTAATTCTTACTCTGACAGTAATTAGTTCTATGATCAAGCCTCTAAATCTTGAGTCCTCATCTTTTGCATCTGTAAAATGAGAATTTTGAATGCTATTTCTGAGATTCATTCCAGCTATGAAACTCTTTATATGAAATTTTAATTAGTTCTCCTTCCAAAATGACTGACAAACAAGAATAATTTTTAAATTTTCTGATAACATTATTTTAAGGTTTGCGTTACTCAGTTTGCTGTGTAACAAAAAACCTCAATAGCTTACAAAAGAAACATTTGTTTCTTATTAACATTAGATATTAGTTGCTATGGCCCTTCTGGCTCTGCTAAGTTCTGCTCAGCTCTGCTCTACTCACATTCCATTAACAAAATCAAATCACTTGGCTAAGCCAAAATTAATAAGATGAGGATATAAACTCCTCCCACAGGAAGCAGACAGATCTGGCAGTGGCTGGGATATATATATTCCTTTAACAAAAGGGGGGTAATGAATTATTTCTAAGATTCCTTCATTTTCATTTGGGTGGGTTTAGACTGTATTTAATATATTGAATCATAAAATATTTCTAATGAAGGAAATATATTTGTTTTGACAGAAGTCACCAATCCTTTGCAGATTATGTATAGTGTGTCACAAGGACATCGACCTGACACTAATGAAGAAAGTTTGCCATTTGATATACCTCATCGAGCACTTATGATCTCTCTGATAGAAAGTGGATGGGCACAAAATCCAGATGAAAGACCATCATTCTTAAGTGAGTGTACAATTTTAATCTGGACTTTTTGAATTACAAAAATAGTGTGTATACTGTGAATAAAATATTCCTTGAAAGATTACACAAGTTAGATGAGAGACTCGAAGTTGTTTTTTTAATTCTCTTCACTCTTGTCATTCATAGCATTTATAAGAGGGTAACTGCTTCTAGAGCAGATTTGAGAATTCCTAACAGAAAAGAGAAATCATCTGATATGAGTAATAATTCCATTCATGTATTCAACAAGTATTTATTGAACACCTACCATGTGCTACATACTGTGGGGAGCACGGGGAACAGAGTAGTGAACAAGACAGTCTAAGTTGCTAAATTCCTGGAGCTCACGTTCAAGTTGAGAAGACAGGGAAAAAACAAATAAATGAACAAGTTATAAATTGTGGAAGTCCTTTAAGGAAATAAGCAAGATAATAGAGTAGTTAAAGGAGGGGAGGAAAGCCCTTTACTTAGAAACAAATGTTTGAGCTGAAATTTTAAGCTTGAAAAGGAGCCAGCCATTCAAAAAGTAAAGGAGTATTTCAGGCAGAGAAAACAGCAAGGGAAAGACCCTGAAGCTAGAAGAGGAAAGTTTGGTATTTGCAACACACAAAAAGAAGTCCTGTGAGCTGGGATATAGTGAGCAAGGAAGAGAATAATATGAGGTGAGACTGGAGAGGTAGAAGAGGCTGTTGGCTATTATAAAAGGTTTGATTTTTATTCCAAGTACAATGGAAAGCCATTAAATTGTGTTTTGCAGGGAAATGCCATGATCTAATTTAAGTTTAGGAGAAATCACTCTTGCTGCTATGTGGAAAATTGTTTGGAGCAAGAGTGGAAGCAAAGAGACCAGCTAGGAGACTCTTGGCAGGAGTTTTCTAGTTAAGGTGGTAATCCTAGAGTAGAAGAATTAGACAGAATTAAGATTTATTTCAGAGGTAGAACGGATCATCATCTCAATGCAAAATAGGAGAAAATCTTCATGACCTTGGGGTAGGCAGAGAGTTCATAGATATGACATCAGAAACAAGATCCTTAAAAAAATTGATAATTGGGTGCAGCATGGCCTGGCGTGGAGGAGCACAGTGACCCCGAGCCCACCCCAAGCTGCAGCAGTCTGGGCTTAGGCAGCGGTGGCAGCAGTGCCCACTCATGGGCCCCCGAAGATGCCTGGATGGGCACCCACCCTAAGTATTTAGAAATAATGGAATTAGATATAGGAGATGCCACCCAAGTTTATATAGCATTCTTGATTTACCTGGGCCTCATGGAGAGTAAAAGTTGGCATGAAGTAAACTGTGTGGGATTACCAGATCTCCAGCTCATCTGCCTTGTCAGTACTGAGATAGAAGGAGAAGGGTTACAGACTGTGGTGCCCACAGCCATCAGTGCTTCCCTCAGCCATAACAGGATAAGGGAGATCTTGAAGGCATCTCGAAAATTGTAAGAATATTTCTCTTAGAAGATGACACCTATACTTCCTGATGCTTGCTTTATTCATTCAAGATTGGATTTGAGACCTATGAGCCTGCTTCATCTTTTATCTCAGAGATAGTCAGGGTTGACTCAGCTGGTCATAATCCGTAAGTTTTCTTTTTGAAGAATAAAGTTTTCCAAGATAGAAAAATGTTTTTCTGTTAAAAAATTTAGGGTAGTTGCTCTAGAAATTTCTTATCTAGAGACAGTTTAATTACAGTTGTATACAAGGTTCTGCCTAGGATGTGTTCAGAGGGATGGAGCACGTGTGTTTCTTCTGTCATCCTGCACCCACAGCTGCCTCATTGTTCACTGCTGCCACTACTAGACTGTTGAGACTGCCACCTCCTTCCCTTACTCAGCCCTCCCATTGCATTATGGCCACTACAGCTAGCCTGGAATGGCATTGCATACACCTTGACACCTGGAGAGTTTACTTCAGTCTGCTTTTTCAGCCCCAGTAGAAAGTAAAAGATTTCTTTCAATTGGTTTTCATGTTGCAATTACTGTTACTTCCCTTTTTGGTTAACTTTAAATCAAAACTAAAAATATGCTCATCCAGAGTGTAAAAATACATATCTAGATTAATAGGGACCAGAGAAGTGCTACCTACAGGAGTACTGGGCCATCCTTTCCATTCTTATTACCACCACTCTTATTATATCATAGCTAGAATGTTAGAAGAGAGACAGTGGGGGACAG
This sequence comes from Equus caballus, assembly GCF_041296265.1. NCBI lineage: Eukaryota > Metazoa > Chordata > Mammalia > Perissodactyla > Equidae > Equus > Equus caballus. The sequence goes on from NC_091692.1 coordinate 50,227,369, forward strand.
TGTCAGCCTTGAAAACATCTTTATTAAGTAGACTCAGTTATTCTACTTTTGTTAATACCTCCCAATTAAGTTGCCTAAAGTACAAAAAATTATATGCACAAAGATGTTCCAAGTGGCATTACTTGTAATAGCCCGAATTATAAATCACTTAAAAGTTTAAGTCAGGGATCTGCAAACTTTTTCTGTAAAGGGCCAGAAAGGAAATATTTTAGGCTTTGCAGGCCCTAGTCTCTCTCACACCTTTTCGACTCTGCAGTTTGTAGTATAAAAATAACCATGTAAATAAATGGGCATGGCTGTGTTCCAATAAAACTTTACTTACAAATGCAGAGCCATAGTTTGCCTGGTCTGGAAATAGTAAACAGATATATATAGCCAATGAATGGTACATTATGTATTCATTAAAAATTAGTAATGGATATAATGAAAAACATGAGAAAATATTTAGTAAAAAAGCAAGGTACAAAAATGTCTAAATGGGTATGATCATAGCTGTAAATAATATACCAAGCATATAAATAAAAAGATGGCAAACTACTGTAGTTATAATAGGATGGCAGGGCAGTAAATGGATGACTTTGTCTTTCTTCAATATTTCAGTTTTTGTTTATTTGTATTACTTATATAATAAAAGTGTTTTAAAATTTAAAAAACTTGATAGTTGGACTTCAAAAAAATTGAAAACTTTTGCATGTCGAAAGCTACTATTAAGAAAAAATAAGACAAGCCACAGACCGGGAATCTTCATTTCAACTAAAAAAATGAGGAAATATATTTTCCATTCAAAATTTATGTCCTATACTCATCAGCATTATATTTAAAAAATCAAAAGTTGCTAAAATAGTGGATTCACATTTTATCTATTTCCCATAACCATGTGGGAGGGTATATATTTTCTTTGTCTCCAATGCCCCTTCCAAATAGTTTCTTCTTCTCCATTCTCTAAAATTTCTAGCTCTTTTAAAGATCATGCCATTAGGCAATACTTGCTTCCCTACAAGCTTAATGGTTTTTCCCTATTGTTCATTGAAGACTTTGGCCTTTGGCTTACTGACTTCTCCACCCTCCATTGATGAGTGCTGCTGAATACTTGAGAGGAACCCTCTGCGGATCTCTAGAGTTCTCCCTCTGTACACCTCTCTCCTCTCTGGTACTCTGTCCGATGAAGTCTCCCTGCCTTTGTCTACTCACACTCTCAGCCCCGTCTCCTCAACTCTGAGTGTCCACCAGGCTCTACCTCACTTCCTTCTCTCTGTGGGAAACTGTAGAATGCTAGAAACTCTCAAGGCAGTGAGCCTGGGCAGTCGTAAGGCTCACCTCGTTTGTTTCCCGTCTCAATGATTGCTGTCCTTTGTTCCCTGATATCCAGTGTCTTGAAAACCACTGTTGCATATATTTTGTCTGGCTTTTTTGGTTGTTTCAGGCAGGAGGATAAATCGGTCATTGTTAACTGCATCTTGGCCAGAAGTGGAAGTCACTGGTTTCTCTTTAAATTAATGGCCAAAACTGGCACTAAATACTACTTAGCAATTCTATTATGCTTCTCAGATACATCTATTGTTCCATTCTGATAGATCAACTGTTCTTAAGGTGTGGGGTGGGGTTGGGGGATTGGTCCCTGAGACTCTTATAAGAGGTTCACAAAATCAAAATTGTTTTCAAAATAATAAATATTATTTTCCCTTTTTACCATCATCCTCTCAAGAGTATATAGTGGATTTTTCCAGAGGCTAAATAAGGTGTGATGATATCATTGTTCCAACAAATAATGGAATTCGTTCTCATATACTCTTATGTTTTAAATTTTTCTCAGTTTTAATTTCTAATGTAGTAAATATCAATAGCTATGATCCACATATACAAAAGCTCTTTGGGGTACTCAATAATTTTGAAGAGTGCTGAGACCTAAAAGTTTGAGAATTGCTGTCTTAGATGATCATCTTGTACTGCTGGAGGAGGCACGCAAGTCCCATTTTTCATGTTTCCAAAGCAAAGATGAAATTCCATTTCAATCCCCAAGAAGGAATGTATCAGAGGAATGTTTCCAGCTTCTATCTGTTCCTCAGTCATTTCTCCTCAGACTTACCTCGTTTGTTAATTTTGGAGAAAAACTGAGCATGCTTATCTGGTCCCCTCTCAGTTTTCTTCTTCCTTTAGAAGTCAGCCTGTCTAAAGGATGCAGACATTTTATACTCCCCCATGTGGAAGCTGGGTGCGGCCTGTGACTCAGTGAATATAGCTGTCAACTTGCAGGAGTAAAGCATTATCAAGCCCAGTGGCTCCAGATCTGAAGGTACATTCTCAGTTAGCTTTATCAGTAACAGAGGTGACATTTTGATCACCATCTATCTTTATTCTATGGCTTTTCTTAAAAGATTCTGAACTTAGCAAGAGAAGACTGAGGTAATGCACATTATACTTTATCCTCTCTTCCTAAATCTCCTACACCCCATGCTCTATCTTTCCTTTGAGCTGATCACCGTTCTCACACTACATGAAGAAAATAGAAACCATGAGAGGGAACTCCCTCCTGGTTCTACTACCAGATCTACGGATCCAGTTGTGCTTGTATCCATGTTTCCTGCCTTATCTCTTTTACAGTAGAAAAAATGTCCACATACATATACAAATGTAAACAGTGTCAGTCGTGTTCTGGATACCATTCTCCTCTCCAGCATTCTGTTCCTTATATTCTCTCTCAGCCCTTGCATTGCCAATCTCTGCCTGTCTACTGGATCATTCTACTATCATACAGATATGTTCTATTATTATCTCCTACCTTTATCTAGGAAAAAAATCTTGACTCCATAACATCCTTCAGCGACTGCCTCATTTTTCTGCTCCCATTCAGAGCTAAATACCTTGTAGGAATTGTCCATACTTGTGGTCTCTATTTCTTTCCCTGTAATTCATTTTTTAGCATACTTACGTCAGTCTTCTGTTTTCATATCTCCACTGAAACTACATTTGTTCTGGTTACCAGTAATGATGATGGTGGAAGGTCCTGCTTATCTTACTTGACCTCCTGGCAGATTAGACATGACTGGCAATTCCTTCCTTAGAACTTTCCCTTTGATGGCTTCCAAGACACAAGAGACTACTATCCTCTCTCCCTCAATCTCTTTCTCTCTTCCTCTAATCAATTTCTGACTGTTTCAATGCCTCAGAGCTCTAATATGGGTCCTTAACTTTGCTGTGTATACACTCTTCCCAGATGATCCAGTCCAAACTGTGGTTTTACATACCATCTGTATGTTAGTGACACTCACTTTTATCTCTGGAGCCCTGGCATCTTCCTTGAACAACAAGTTCATTTATTGTTGTAGTAGTGGTAGTATTTATGATTGTTTCTACTTGTTGGCTATTATGAATAATGCTGCTATGACTGTTCATATGCAAGTCTTTGTGTGAACACATGTTTTCATTTTTCTTAGGTAACTACCTATGAGTGGAATTGCTGGGTTATATGGTAAATTTATCTTTCATTTCTAAGAAACTGCCAACCTGTTTTCCGAAGTGGTTGCATCATGTTACATTCCTACCAACAATGCATGAGGTTTTCAATTTCTCAATGTCACTGTCAATACTTGTTATTGTCTGTTTTTTTAATTATAGCCATTTTAGTGAGTATGGAGTGATATCTCATTGTAGTATTAATGTGCATTTACTAATGACTAATGATGTTAAACATGTTTTCATGTGCTTTTTAGCCATTTGTATATCTCCTTTGGTAAAATTCAGTCTTTTGCCCTTTTTTTAATTGGGTTATTTGTCTTCTTATTATGTTGTCAGAGTTCTTTATATATTCTACATATAAGTCCTTTAGAAGTTACATGATAGGCAAAAATGTTCTCCCAGTCTGTGGCTTGTCTTCATTTTTCTTAATAGCCTCTTTTGAAGTGCAGAAGTTTTCAGTTTTTTTGAAGTCCAATTATCAAGTTTTTTTTTTTTTAATGGATCCTGTTTGTGATGTCATATCTAAGAATTCTTTGCCTAACCCAAGGCATGAAGACTTTTTCCTATATTTACATTTAGGTGTATGATCTATTTCGAGTTAATTCTGTTTGTGATGTGAGGGTAAGAGTCTAAATTTATCTGTTGCCATGTGAATATCCACTTCTTTCCCCATTGAATTGCCTTAGCAAATTTGTCAAAAAGCAGTTGACCATAATTGTAAGGGTTTATTTTTAGACTCTCAATTCTATTCCATTGTCTATATGTCTATCTTTGTGCCTGTAATAAAGGCTCTTAAGACAGCTGAATGTCATCATTTTGGGGGAAAATTGACTTAGGGCCTTATCAGTTAAATATTAGCACTTAGATTTTTCAATTTAATGATTAGAAACAATATGAGCTCAAATTGTATTTTTTTCTTATGTAGAATGTTTAATAGAACTTGAACCAGTTCTGAGAACATTTGAAGAGATAACCTTTCTTGAAGCTGTTATTCAACTAAAGAAAACAAAGGTAAATTGCTAAATGAAATGCTAGAAATTAGAACTTCAAACAATTATATATTAGTCATGGAGATTTTTAGTTTAATTTAGTTTTTATCTATATACTTTTCACAGATGTAGGCTATAGTATTGGAGCAGGGGCGTTTACCAGAGACTATGAATACTGTCTGTCCTTTGTCACCAAAGAACTTTTCCATTTCATTCAAATGGCCACCTCCAGATTTCAAAGAACTCCCGTGTAGCAAATGTAAATTTAAAATGTGTAACAAATGCCAATTGTGTACAATTGAATGCCCTAAATCACTAGGGGTTTTTTTAATCTACATTTATTTCCCTAAAGTTTTAATTTATACTGAGTAATAGATGTCAGGGCTCTTGCACTTCTCTTTATTCAGTGTACTTGGGCTTTTCTGAGATTTATTGCCAAGTTAAGTTGTAGAATTTTTATTAATAATTGAGACCAAAACGTGTATTTTTTTATTTTTTCATTTTCCCACTCAATCTCTCAATGTTGCATAAAGCAAAGTAGGAGTTGATATGAATTACTTAAAACAGTTGTCTTGTTTACTCATTCTGGCTCTTGTAGATCAGAACAATTGAAGGGACTTATTACTGCAAGGTTTTCTTAATATCATCAAAAGTTGTTTATGAAGCACCTACAGTCCTTTAGGGGCAAAGTAAGCATAGTTTAGCACTTGCTGGGTTTCATTAAATTGCATTTGAGATGTGATAATAAAAATCATTAGTTATTATGCAAACTCTTGGATAGTAAACAGGCATAAGCTACAGTTACTTATCACTAAATAGCATTGCTACTGGCCTGTTGTGGTTTATTGGATCTATTGACATACCTTTGCTTTAAAAGGGAAGCACATAAAGGAAACAACTACCCTTTACCAAAGTAAAAATTGATGGTGGCAATATTAGTGCCTGAGTTTTTTAAGGAACTAAAAACTGTGTTTCACTTCTTTTGATAACTTATCACTAACTTCCTTACTTCTGAGTAGGTACAGTGTTTTCCAGAACTTTCCAATTTCTCTACTTCTTAGTAGATACAACCTTCTGATAACATTTCTTTTTGCTTTATCTTTTCAGTTCCCTTTCTCTCCTCACAGTGTTCTCTTCTTCTGAGCAAAAGTGGGTAGAAAAATTTGCTTTGTTGGTTATAAAATGGAAGAGAACCATACCATTTAATAATAGCATTACTTTCTTTGGTGTTTTTAAGTTGCTATTGTTTTCACTTAGAGTTGTTGTAGTTCCTTTTTTCTCTTTTTAAATCCTTATATAAATTCTTTGAAACTAGTAGGTAAAGAATATCATCCCCATTTTATACATGACGTAGAGTATAGATGATATAGATTACATACACAGATGATAAGTAGTTTTTTCCTCCTAAATTTCTTACCCTTGTAATGGAGCAGACAGTCATAAGTATGGGTTCTGGAGGGCTGGGTGTGGAACCCACCAATTTCTAAAGTTCCACGGAGCAGTTAGCATTATGTTGGTTTGGGAAAGAACAGCAGACTGATAGGTTTGTTTTTAAATCACTCAATAGTGATGGTAACTAATCCAAACATGCTTTATAGACAGGAGTAAATCACTTAATGGTTTTAATACAAAAGTGTAGCATTTAAGTAAATCATCTGCTTAACAGCTAAAATTTATTGAATGCTTACTAAATAATCTTAGGGCCTTTGAGTATATAGTACTTCTAATCATCCTTACAATAATCCTGCAAAATAGATATTCTTTTTTTTTTTTTTTAAAGATTGGCACCTGAGCTAACAACTGTTGCCAATCTTTTTTTTTTAATTGCTTTTTCTCCCCAAATCCCCCCAGTACCTAGTTGTATATTTTAGTTGGGGTCCTTCTCGTTGTGGCATGTGGGCCACCACCTCAACATGGCCTGATGAGCAGTGACATGTCCGCGCCCAGGATCCTAACTGGCAAAACCCTGGGCCACCGAAGCAGAGCATGCAAACTTAACCACTCGATCACGGGGCTAGCCCCCAAAATAGGTATTCGTATCCCCAGTTTATAGACAAGTAAGTTGAGATTGTCTCACACCCAAGGTCAACAGTTAGGTATCCTATGATTCTAACCCAGATCTGATTGGCTCCATGACCCTCATCATTCCGTTAGGGCACCTTGCCTCCTTTACTTAGTCCAGCCCTGGTTTCCTATCTATAAAATGAAGATAATACTAGTACTTATTATTAAGCACAGTGCCTAAAATATAACAAATGCTTAATAATTATGGATAGACACACACACACCCCCAAAATTTATTAAGTACCTAGTTTGTACCAAATACTTTATATTTATTATCTCACTTAATTACTAGAACAATCCTGCATGTAGGTATTGATCTGTTTTTAAAGATGAAGACTTGGTAGATCAATAATTTGCTCGAGGTAGCAAATTGATATGAGGTGGGTTTCAAAGTCTGTGTCTCTAAAGTTATTGTCCCTGTTCTACACCGTCTCTATCTGTAAATTATATACTATATCATCAAACTGATTACATTCTCTTTCCATTGACTTTGCATAAATAAAAAAAATGTTAAGTAGACTGTATTTTACTCATAATTTCCTGATCACCTCCAATTAAAGTTCATATATGTATTCATTCCAGTTACAGAGTGCTTCGAGTACTGTTCACTTATGTGACAAGAAGAAAATGGAGTTATCTCTGAACCTGTCTGTAAATCATGGTCCACAGGAGGTAAAACAAATTATATTGATAAACTGAAAATGTGAGAAAATATGAAAAATCATTTAGTCTAACTCCTTTTATAGATGGGAAACTAAAGTTCAGGGGGTTCTAGGATTTGTTAGGTAGCCCATGGCAATCTCCAACTTGAAATCCAGCTCTCCTGATTCTCAGTTCATTGTTCATCTCATCAAATCACAGTCCTTGCTTCTTTGTTTGGCATTGACTTCTATACCTGTCATTGTTTTATATGATGAATGGTGTTACAGGGTAGTACTAAATAAATCATTGATTACAGTTCTGCCACAATATTTGTGTCTTCTTATCCAAATATAAAACAGCTATAATATCTGCCTTGTTCTTATTTCTTACAGTGATTAATAAAAGGAAAATGCTATTTTTGTGGCTCTCCAGAAAGAATGATTTCTTTAGTAGCATTCTTTCAGACTTATGTCATATTAGTCATTTCTTTTAAGAATATATATGTTCATGTATATATATTCATTATTTATATGTTCATCTGAACATATTCATATGTTCAGTAATAATATGTTCAAAATGAACCTTAAAGCACAGAACATAGTTTTTGAATCACCTTTATATACACTGTTTCATTGGATCTTTGAGCCCATACATGCACATTGTTAGACACTACAGAAAAGGAACTTGAGAGCCAGAGAGTTTAAATGCCTTGTCGAAAGTTAGTCAATAATTCCATGACAGAGCTAGAAGTGGAGCCAAGGTCTATATTACTTTTTTCATGGATTCCTGCCCCTTCATGTTGAAGGAACCTGAGGCATTGAGAATAGGCATTTGCTCTAAATCAATAGGTAACCAGAGTTTCAGATTTCAAATTTCCCATCCACTAGGCAGAGCCTCTGAGATAATGTAGAAAATATTGAAAAAATAATGATTTCCAAAGTATTTAATTATTGCCCTCTCTCTCCAATTAGAGTTGATAAATAAAGTTCATTTTTGTTAGTTACTTTATATATGTGTTTCTTTAATTTAGATATAATTTGTAGTAGTTTTGATTCTTCATTTATCATAAGCCAAAAGCAAGAACTATTTAGAAATTAAAGCTGTATGACTTTTTTTTAAATTATGCTTTTTGGTGAGGAAGCCTGGCCCTGAGCTAACATCTGTTGCCAATCTTCCTCTTTTTTTTTTTCCCTCCCCAAAGCCCCAGTAAATAGTTGTATATCCTAGTTGTTATTCGTCTTCTGTGTGGGATTCTGCCACAGGATGTCTTGTTGAGCAATGTGTAGGTCTGCACCCAGAACCAGCAAACCCCGGGCCAATGAAGCAGAGTCCATGACCATAACCACTACACCACCAGGCTGGCCCCAAAGTTGTATAACCTATTAAATGATTTTCCATTAACCTAAATCATTTATCCTCTCTTTATTTTAGGAATCGTGTGGATCCTCTCAACTCCATAAAAGTAGTAGTTCTCTCAGAACCTCAAAGTCCCTCTCAGCTCAAGACAATGATTTTTTATCTAGTACGTAAATTTTTCAATCAGCATTACTCGCAAGTTTTCCATTTTGTTTCAAGACCATATTCTTGGCAAGCAATCATGGTTTGTATGGAACATGTCTGTCATTTGCATTCATAACTCATTTTTAAAAATTGACAGTCTAAAGATGTACAAGTAGTAGTGGGATGTTCAACAAATACATTTAAGTATTAAAGGCATTATGTTAGACACTGTGGAAAGATACAAAAAAACCTCTTCTAAGAAAGGGGAGAACTGTTTCTAAGTAATCATAGTTTTAGATAGAAAATGATGCATTGTAAGAGATATGGATATAAAGCTAAAGCATTACAGTGGAAGTGTAACATTTTTTACAAAGTACTTTCCCAGCAACCTTGTGAGGGAGATTTCATCATTTTAAAGACTTAAGATCCAGACTTCTGGCTCATATAGCTAGTAGCTGGCAAATCCAAGACTTGAAGCCAGGTCTTTTGATAAATATTTTCATGTCACTCCACTATACCATGTTGTCATCCTGAAGAAATTATTTCTGGCTGGCTGGAGGTCGGATATAGTTATAAAGGATGGTCATTCCAGGCCAAGGAACAACATAGAGGCACAGAAGCAACATGAGAACAGCAAGTAATTGGATTGAGCTGGTAAAGAGATTAAATGAAAAGAGAGAGAAGATCAGGAGGGTGGAGTCATACCATCGTGAATTCTAACAAACACCAGGCTAAGCTATTTGGGTTTTTTTACTTGGGTAGGGAGCAAACTATTGCAAGTTTTTGAGCAATGGTATGACATGATAAAATTTTTTGCTTTAGGAAGATTCATCCTGGCTGGAATATGCAGCATATTTTAGAAGGAAAAGGAGACTCAAGGTGGGGAGAACTATTGGTCTATTACTGTAGTATAGGTCAGAGATTATGAGACCTGATCCAGAGTACCAGAGGAAAGAGTGGTATGAGTGATGTTGTGGAGGACACACTGAAAGGACGTTATAACTTTTCACTTGTAGGACTAAAGAGAAAAGATAAAACCAAACAAGTTGTTAAGCCTGGTGACTGGGGGAACATTGGTGCTATTAACAGAAATAGGAGTTGAAACAAATTTTAGAGTTAAGATGAATAATTAAGTTTTTAATGTTTTTTTAATCTGAGGTGCTTAGCCGCACATATTAGGGTGATGTCCAGTGGGCTGTTGAACATGTAAGATTAAGATTCAATGAAGAGAATTTAATTACATGGATTTGGGAAGAGGTAGTAATTGAGGCCCGGAGGTTAAAAAGGATTGCCAAAAGAGAGTGTAGAAAGAAAGACATACATAGATTTAGAGGACACATTTGAAGTGCAGGAGGAAGATGACACAGAAGAAGAAATAATGGGATTATGTGAAGAAGTAAAATTCTATGATTTATAATTTACATAGGACAAGACAGAAGTATGGTAAAAACATTCAGTATAAACCCTTTTTTGTTCTAAAAAATATTTACTTACAGAATTCGGTTTATGAACCAGCTTTTTAATAACAGTGAAAAATTAAAGACATTGAGTAGTATCCTCTGTGTGACCCAGATGTTGATGTCTTAGCTAATAGGAATATCTAAGGAATATTCTACTTCTAATGAATATGTTGTGTTTTATAGGAAAAACTGAAGACTATTCTGTGCTGCATCACTGTCCAGTAAATCACAGTTGTGATAGTAACATTCCTGCAGCTCAGAGAGCAACATTCTGTGATCACAAGACCACCCCATGCGCTTTAGCAATAATAAATTCACTCTCAGCTGAGGGAAATTCAGGTAAATATTTACTATGAGACACTTTATAAATGCGGTCATTTACCTCACATCTATGTGTTCAGAAGATTTGCCATACAGTAAGTTTTATTTGTCTTTATTTCCTCAATATAATAAATAGATACCTTCTTAGGTAGGAAAGCACTTCCAATCCCAGAAGGTATGACTGCTGACGTGTGATAATAGGCCCAAATGGTATTCTATGAACATTTGACTAGAAAGGAGTGCTGAGAGGAGATGTGACTTAATATGTTACTAAAGGTAAAATTATTTTTGTTTATTTAACAAATGTGCAGATATCCTTTATATTAAAAAAGAAACGAAAAATAAAAATAAAATAGTTTTTGCTCCATGATTTATAGCATATAAAAAGGCAGTGCTTTTTCTGAGAGGGGAGGGGAAGAGGTAACCCAAATGTCTGAATGTTTCCTGAAAATTAAGAGCATGGCCCAAAATACTGGTATTACATATTGACACAATCATAGGAAAATTAGGTTTTATGCAGTATTTTTTTAATGTAATTTTACTCATAGCTGTATATCTGTCCTCACCTTTTTAATTGTCATCCCTTACTCTTCTGTAGAGCGATTACAACCTGGTATAGCCCAACAGTGGATCCAGAGTAAGAGAGAAGACATTGTGAACCAGATGACTGAAGCCTGCCTTAACCAATCGCTAGATGCCCTTCTGTCCAGGGATTTGATCATGAAGGAGGACTATGAACTCGTTAGTACCAAACCTACAAGGACCTCAAAAGTCAGACAATTACTGGACACCACTGACATCCAAGGAGAAGAATTTGCCAAAGTTATAGTACAGAAGTTGAAAGATAACAAGCAAATGGGTCTTCAGCCATACCCAGAAATATTTATGGCTTCTCGATCACCATCTTTAAATTTATTTCAAAATAAAAGCTTATAGGTGACTCTTTTTCAAGAGGAAAAGTGAGTCTATGAAAGGGTACTGTTCAAGGTATTTCAAGAGGAAAAGTGAGTTTATGAAAGGGTACTGATCAAGGTATTTCTGTTGCCTTGATCATATTGTTTTTATAAAATCCTTATGAGAACTGGAAGCTTAAAGAAGTTTCTTCTTCAGGTAAATACTAGTTTCCTTCCATGACGTTACAGGTTTTTTTTAATTAATATAAGTAGAAACTGGCATTTTGCTACATAGTTCAATTTTTTGTCTCTTTGGTTAATTGAAACTATTTTTTAAAGTGTAATAATTATATTCTTCTTATACATAACAATGCCTTAAGGTATCATGTGTTTCTGATGGAAGCCGTTATCACATTCACTTTCTTTGTGGATTATTACTCGTCTGAGACATAGTTTGGCTTTTCCCCCTTTCTCTCTATATATTATAAAAAAATAATTCTTTTGAATCTTGGTGGCTTCAGAATGACTTTTATATCAATTTGATGGTGTGGTAGATCTGGATGGGTAAAGTGAACACTACCCTGTCTTTTCCACTTTCTGCTTAGATCTAAACTCACAGCTCTCCAACCAGTCTGTATGCTTATGGCTGTGTGCATTCCAGTCACTTTCTCCCGTGATTTAATATGAGGGAGGCACACGTAGGCATCATCATTACAACTCTGCAAACTTTTTCTGTACAAATGATAACAATGTGATGAGAATAAAATATTGGTGTCAGGGATCAAGATGAATCTGCAGTAAGCCTCATCCCCAAGAGAACTGTTACAATCTCAGCAGCCAATTTTCATTATAACCCGTATTTAATAACACAGGGATGTTTAGGGGAAGGTGCAACAGAGTATGACCAATCAGTATAGAACAGGGCCTGGCACTGAGCAGATACTTTCTAAATCTCTCTCTAATCGGTAGTCCAGTGGAATGGAAGCTGGAGAAGGAAGGAAGAAGTTTCCTTTAAATCAAGTTTCCCAGGAGGTAGTGCAAGTATAGCTAGTAATAGATGGGATTGTTTTAAGTATATTTTAGTTCAGCGCTAAATAACATTTGAGTCATATAATAAGGAAGTCCTTTTCAGTTCTTCAGCCTTCTAATTAAGTAAAGGAGAACATCACAATTGTGCTTTCATCTTTTAATCCCCCTGGTTAACAAAAAGAATAGGCTTCAGGCTCAAAACTTCAGGAACCATATTTAGCAAGAATTTTAGAATTTTTTAAATTCATTTGAAATGACATTCTAGATATGACAAGTGGTACTAGTTTTCTGTTTATAATATATAAAGTTTCACTTTATAATAATAAAAAGAATTAGAAGTACTAAATTATAGATAGTACATGAATGACAACAATTATACAAGTAGTAGGAGAATGACAGATTAAGATTCAGTCACTCTAGGAAGGGACCTAATAATCTGTAATAATATGTTTTTTCACTGGATAGTACTAGATAATGCTAAAGAAGGCCTTCTTTGCAGTGTTTTTTAAGACAGTGCTACCCAGAAGTGAGTGTAGTCCACAGAGCAGCTGCCTCAGCATCAACTGGCAGTTGTTAGAAATGCAAATCCATGGCCCCAGTCTCACACCTTCTGAATAGATCTCTGGTGAGGTCCAGGAATCTGTTTTAACAAACCCTCCAGGCCATTATGTATGCTGAAGTCTGAGGCCCTTTGTTTTAAGAAACATGATAGAATTGTACATAAAATAATGTCTCTTGAGGTTCACAGATCTGTTTTCCTTATGTCTGATTGCCACACTCGTCTTCAGAATGTACAGTCTCAGAACTGAGATTTGATTAGAAAATTTTACTTCTTTTTGCATCTAACTTGAATTCCTAGAACAGTTTTAGTCATGTTTTGCATTGTGGAAAGATCACTTCACTTAAACATGATAATAAGATCAGTAGATTAGAATCTAGAACTCAGCTCTTTAAGGAAGAGCTTCAGATGGGACAAACAGTTGAATTATAACAGCAGAGCTGTTATATATAAAAGCAGAGCTGATACGGGACAAGAAGCAAGACTAAATTGTCCGTAAAGTTACACTGTACTAAAGAAAGGGGCACAACTTGGAAAGACTGGGGTGTTGCAGCAGCAGTATCAAGCTGTGGGGGCTGGGTTTTGTTTCCCTCCTTTGTCATTAATCCTCTGCCCACCCTCACCCCCTTCAGTCAAATACTCAGTTCCCTAATTTATGAAGAAAAATTATGACCAGGTAGGAGAAAAGCAAAGTCAGTAAGCTTTCATGTTTAGCCATTCTCACAAACATCTCATTAGTTTCAGAAATATGTTTCTCCGCTAAAATTGTACCTCCCATCTCCCGAAGAGACTAGTTCCCAAACTGCCTCCTGCTTTATCTCTTCTTCTCCAATGAGTCATTTTTGCCATATTTTCTTTGAAAACAATCTTCCTTTGATGTGTCTATCCATTCTAGTCCTTGTCCTGGAAAATTTTTCTACACTGCCTCTACTCTTGTTACTAATTTCGTTCTTAATCATGTAATTTAATGTCATAGAATTAACAAATCTTTAGGTTGAAAGGGGCAGTTATGCACTGGATGCCTCAAATTCCTTACAATAAAGACGTTAAATAAGGCAATATCTCATGATCAAAAACTTCCATTGATGAGGAGGAAACTTATTACCTATTCAGGCAATGTACTTCACCTCTAAACAGTTCTATCAGATAGTTCTTTCTGTCTATGAAAATAATCCATAACCAATCTATAAATGAAAATTTGGGGTGAATTTATTCTTAGCTAAAATGTGAGGACCATGGCCCGGGGCTTTCTTCCTAAAGGAAGAAGGGGCACCAAAGAAGTGGGGTGTACAGAGTAGTTATATACCCCCAAACAGGATGTTTCACATCTGATTGAAATGTCCTTTTACAATAGTCACGAGACTGCTCTGTTGGCACAGCCACTGATGGACACAGCAGGTAGATCTGCTGTCTTGGTGAACACAGCAGGGTGGCAGGTCTGTTGTCTCGTCTCAAGCTGCATGGTCACAGGTGAGCTGGGTGATCAAGGGCGAGCACAGCAATCAGTTCCTAGCCTAAGGAAAGATGCTTATCCTTAAGGAAATGCCAGTGTGGGGGAAGTTGCACCTTTATCTTAAGGCCATTTGTTCTTGCCATAGTAAATGTTTAAAGCAGATATACAGTACATGCTCAATGGCTATGTCAGGCCCTTTTGGAAAAACAAAGTCAGGCCAAATTAGGTTTACACCAAATGGCTTCCTCATATACTCCAATATATTCTATTGCTTGCCATTTCTATTTGTCATTTCGTAAATTGATTTAAAATCTATTTCCCTATAGTATGTATCTATTGGTCTTTGTTCCAAACCTTAGAATAATATGTAGAGTAAATCTAGTCCCTCTTCCATATGACAGCCCTTTATAATATTTCCAGACAGCTCTTCTGTTCTTGATGACTTTTTTTTTTTCTGCTTTGGAGTAATCCCTTCTTCCTTCAATGGCTATTTAAGAGGCATGATCTTTATTCCTCTTAAATTATGGTACCCATAACTGTACATGATGTTCCTAGTTAGGTCTTACCAGCATAGTTGGGCTATTTCCTCCTTTATAATTAATATACTAAAAGCCCATTTTTGCCAGTCACATGTCACTGTTGAATTGATACTTAACTATCAGCTAAAGATCCTGTCTTTTACATCTATGCTGTTTTGTCTTATTTCTCTATTTTTATACTCACAGTGTTTGAGGCCTATACAGAACACTTTGCTGTTGTCTCTTAAATAAATTTTTCTAAAATCAACCCTAGTTCCAGTCATTCAATATAGTTTTGATGCCTAAAAATGGAATCTCCCAGCTTATCACCCACAAATTTGACAAAGTTGCCTTTTGTAATTTCATCCAAATTACTAAATAAAATGTTGACTGGTACTAGGCCAAGGATAATGTCTGTAAAATGCCACAGGCTTCCTCCTTCAACTTGACAAAGGTCAATTAATCATCACTATTTAGGTACAATTATTTACCTAGTCACTAGTGAATATAATTGAAATACTTTTAAAGTATTTACTTACTATTTATCATAAAAGAATATGGAATCTACAAGTTTAATCAAAATGATCTCTATTTCCAGGTCAGTTTTAAATGTCTTGTTTTTTCATCTAAAATGTGTAAGTGTAAGCATACTTTTTTTTTTGCGAGTATATTAAAATAGTTAAAGGGGCTGTCTCCTGTCCTTAACATAGAAACAATATGCTATTGTTCAGGCTCTACTTATGAAATCTAGGTGCAAGGCACGGTGCCCACCAAAATCTCATGATTTAAGGATACCAACTTTAAAAAGAATCCCCAAATTCAACATCTGAAGGAAAAAACCTAAGAAAATTATAGACTAAACAGAAGACAACTGTAAAATAAGTATAAATAATATCCTTGGAGAGATTTGAGTGAATCTATCTTTAAAACTAAATATTACTGTGAAATAGAAACAACTATAGATGTAGAAAAATTTTAAACTGTTGGCGGTGTTCAGGGCAGACCATCCCAAGATGAGCCAGTCTGCTATGCAGATTATTTCGAGCTAAAAACAACCAAGGCTCAGAAGATGCAGGAAGAACCTTTGACCTTCCCCCAAACTGCCTAAAAGAATTTAAGATAGAAGGCCTGTCCCAGGAAGAAACTATCACCATAATAACTCTAGTATAATGTGAAGTAGGTGTGGTAGACAGGCAGAAACCAGCAAGACTTATTTGATCAAAGTTCTCTCTTGGATCCCATTGTCTTCACAAGGCATGGCAAACATTTGTTTACCAAATATTAACTCTTTTCACCTCCTGTAAGTTGCTTTCACCCCCTTTGAAGTCTCAGACCTCTATCTCCTTCTTCTTGGTTCAGAAAGACTTATATACTTCATTTTGCCTGACTGTCTTTTAAATGCTTCGTGCTTATGTGAATTCCCCATGGGCAGTGTCAACAAAACTCTCTGGAATACAAGAATTTAGTAGGAAAGCTTTACTGCTCATACAGTTTCAAACCCAGAAGACGTGGCCTTAGGCAGCAAACCAAAAGTATGCGCCAGGAGAACAAAGGAAGAGGGCTGTCTCAAAAAAAATTTGCCATCGAGTTTCCCACTCAGGTCTGCTTATGCAAATGAGGGATGCAAGCCTCTTAGTGATGATTGGTTGTCGCAGGTCACCGTTTTATTGGTTAGGCCCAGGGGGCTGTTTGGGGCTTTTGTAAAATAGGAACTTTGGCAGCGTCAAAGCTTAAGAACGCATTCTGTGGTTTTCCTGAGAACAGAGTATGTGACTGCATCCCAGTCCCATCATGGCCACTTGACTCAATTTTGATTTTAGGTTCTGGTTAGCCACATAGAATCCATCTAGTTCTCAGGAGTTGTTTTAATTTCATTTTATTCCACAGCACATATTAAACTTTGTTTTATTTTCTCCTATTAACCTGCCTTATGTCATTTTAATTTTTCAACCTGCCATAAGAACCAGAAGGGGAAAGGGGGGGAATTCTACCCTCCTCACACTATGGTCCTCAAAATAACAACCTAGAAACTGTTCATTCTTGAAAAAAATGTGCCACTTCTCATTCAACTACTGGGAGTTCACTATAGTAGATAACCAGTCCAAAGCTCCAACTTCCATAATCTTTGGTTGATTCCTTTTTGAGGATATTTTGAAACCTTGAGCAAACAGGGACACTACCAAGAAAATCGCTGCAAGTACTTTTCATTTCGTTTGAAGCCTCTTCCTCTTACTAAAGTCATACAGTGCTGAGCTCTCACCTTCTCCCTCCCTCCCTCACCTTTATTTCTGACACATTCTCCAAGTAGTTTTCAACACTGAATGAAAAATGTTGAAGAGAAAAAGACGTGCTCATTAAGACTCTGGGCTGGCAGGATAGCCACCACCCCTGCTTCCACATCTGCCCCTTAGCAGAATGGTACAAAGTTTAAAGCATCAGGAAAATTTTTAAAAGATTGAAAAATTAACTCTTTCTAGTTTTAGGGGCATAACCTTATCACAAGCAAATGAGAGATATTTCACCCAGGCCTCCCACAAAGATTACAAGGACTCAAAATTCTAAATTTCTTTTACTCACAGAGATGAGTTAATAGTTTTAGAATTTTAGGCTCCTTGTGGGCCATGGAGCTGAATCTCCCCTAAGGGAGGAAGCTGAAAAGTAGTACTGGGAGGCTGGCCCACTTGTCTGTTAAACACTGTAGGCACAGAGCCTGGGGCCCATGAAAATGTTTTAAGTTTAATTTCTCTTAAAATTAGAAGGAAAAAAATGAATATAACAACAACAAATACAGCTAGGATTATAGCAGTCTTTATAAGAATGCAGTTGTAAGATATGATTTTTAAATGTGTTTTATGGAGGAAGGAGACCACCAAAGTCCTAATGCAGCCCTGACTGAGAAGCAGCTTTCCTGATGCTCTAAGGGTGGACGGTGGTTTTGGAGGTCTTCATTGGTAGTGAACACTGGACTCAAGAAGGCATAGCACTCCACAGGTGCCAGGATGGGGGTCAGAGGCAGGAGGAGTGGATAGCAGCAAGTTGGGCTTGTCCACTTCAGGCAGGACCAGCATCCAACAGCACCTGCATGTAGCAGAAGGAGCAAGCAGAATGACAGTACCGCAAGTTAAAGGTGTGGTCCTTGGAGTATGAGACTTCTCCACATTCCACCTGCCAGGTTGGGTATAACCCTCAGGACCCTGAAGAAAGAGCGAGATTCAGACTTCCCACCAACTCTATCAGGTAAGAGCCTGAGCCAATTTAATTAACTTAGAAACATAAATAGATGCATCTTGTTCCTGAGCATTATAGGAAAAATCATTCCTGAAATACAGGCTTATTGGAGAAAAGTTTTCTTTTAAAGAATAACGTTTCATCTTTTATGTCAGTAAGAGACAGTTTTAAAAGTAAATAGAATTCCTGGGGAAGAAACATCTCTCTTGCAAGTTCTTTGTAGTCTTTGACAGCATAATCTCAGGAAGTGGTTTTCCCTCTAACGATATTGTATTTAGAGGGGAAAAAATAGTTTTGCAATTCTAAGCCTGCAGGAAATGCGGACTTCAGAGGCTTCTAGTTTTAGTCTGATAGGGTTCAGGACACACTACTACAAAATATAACATCTTGGCATATTGAATATCTTAAGCTGAAGGAGTTTGAGAAAACAGCAGAAGCAGGAAGATCACTGACCTCTGCCTATCCCTGAAACAGGTCATAAAAACTCCCAGAAGAAAGGTACCCTCCCTGTACCAGGAGGAAGGAAGACATTCTTCTCACCAGAGACCAGGAATTTGCAGCCAAGATATCTGTATAAACAAACCTTATTAAACTAACCTTTATCGTCTTAGTTACTAATTCATCATTTACTACCCCTAGGCCAAACCCCTCTGTCTTGTCAATTCTTCACAAATGTATTATTTTTTTGTCTAAAAGGTGTAAAAGCTCCCCATTCTGGTCACTTTTTCAGGTCTTCATTCTCTTGTGAAGGCTCCCATGTACGTGTAAAAATTCAATAAAATGTGTATGCTTTTCTTCTGTTAATCTGTCTTAGTTTAATGTTCAGACCCAGCCAGGGACCCTAAGAGGGTCAAGGAAGACTTTTTCCTTCCCTATAAGACATTGATTGCAAAGTTCAATGAGATCTCCCAGTTACTTTTTTTTATAAATTAATGGCTATCTGAAGGACACTATTTCTTAAGCATTGATCAACATAAAACTTTTTTTTAATTACTTCTCTTTTTCTCCATTATAGGTCATATTGATGCAGGGTTGGCGAGCTGAAGAGTCAAAAGAAAGTTTTCTTAGACTCAAGGTCTGGCAGCAGTGCTCTTTTATTCAGAGAATAGTGTGGAATAGCATGGGGACGGGACCCATGAGCAGTCAGAGCTGCTGCTGCATGGGGACAGGACCCATTGGCAGTGAAGAGCTACTGCAAACCTGGGTTGAAGGTAGGGCTAAATTTAAGGCATAGGTATGTGAGTTATCTCTTTACAAGACAAACGAAAGAATATGGAAAAAAAGTTGTTAAAATGGTATCAGTGCAGGTGGGTTCTGGTTATTGGGTGGTCCTATAGCTTTAGATAAGAATCAGACCAGATTAAGTCTGGATGTCCTATGCTTCCCAGAGGATGTTGGTGGTGGGAGGAGTCAGCTACGTGAGGTTACCAGACAAGCACAATAAACAAGACTTAAGTCCTTGCGGTCCCCATTAAGAGTTTCTAGAGATAAGGTCATCCCCTCTTCCTCCTGGTGCAGAGAGGGAGACACCCTCACAGATGGAGACTTCCTTCACAAATGCAAATGTCTCTTAACAAAGGGTAAGTAAATTCTACTCCTCAGAGCTTCCTTCCTGTCTGCAGTTTTTAAATTTTCTTTTAAAGCTGTAGTATACAGTACATATTGACACAAATGATTTTATTTTTTCTTTTTCTCCCAAAGCCCCCCAGTACATAGTTGTGTATTTTGAGTTGTGGGTCCTTCTAGTTGTGGTATGTGGGATGCCACCTCAGCATGGCCCGATAAGTGGTGCCATGTTCGTGCCCAGGATTCAAACTGGCGAAACCCTGGGCCGCCAAAGCAGAGTGCGCGAACCTAACCACTCAGCCACGGGGCCAGCCCCCCGTCTGCAGTTTTTAAAAGTAACCAGCCTAAAATAACCCTCATCAATATTATCATTCTTGCCACAGTCATTGTGTAAAGAAAATTACACTGAATTAAAAGAAGAAACTTGGGGCCGGCCTGGTGGCGCAGTGGTTAAGTTCACACATTCCACTTCTCTGCGTCCTGGGGTTCGCCGGTTCCGATCCCGGGAGCAGACATGGTACCGCTTGTCAAGCCACGCTGAAGCAAGGGTCCCACATAAAATAGAGGAAGATGGGCACGGATGTTAGCTCAGGGCCAGTCTTCCTCAGCAAAAAGAGGAGGATTGGCAGCAGTTAGCTCAGGGCTAATCTTCCTCAAAACAAAAAGACTAAAAAGACAAACAATAACTTAGTCCTCAAGTAAGAGGACTTGACAGCTTTGTTTGTCATACATATTTCATCCTAGATTCACCTGGTAATTGGGGTAACCATCTGTGTTAGCTGATTGCCTTTATCCAAAGGACAAATAAACTTTTCATATCTTTATGACACAAGGTAGTTTTGCAACTTGGAGCTAGATCCCCCACCTCGCTGCCCCCCTAAGTTAGCCTTCTACCAGGATCCCATAGAAACCAGGAGATGGCTATATTCCTTGATGATTACATTTCAAAGAGATGGCTCCCAGGTCTTGAGAAAGACATTTCTGTGCTATAAAGTTGACCAAAGTCCTGTCTAGTCTCCAAAAGGATTTATGTACATTCCAAAGAGATGAGAAAGTACTTACAATTAAAGATTTTCTAAAGGAAATGTTCTGAGGAGAATATCTTCAACAGGGAGAAGTAACCCCCTCATTTTTTATTTGTATTTGTCTTTACACTGATTACACAAAATTAGGCTTTTTGAAAGCCTAGAAACTGGGCTAGTTGTTTCACGATGTGCACATAACTTTTTCTTTGTATATTATCATTTTGAGGAGGACTCTATCCTCAAGGAAATTACTTTTTCATGGCTAAGTAAAACAATGATCCAGTAAACAAACAAAAAAAGAAGGTAACTAAATGAACAAGGTCTCGTGACAGAGAATTTGTATGTGAAGTGGAAAGAATTAATTTGCTTGGGGTGGTAGGAAACACCTCTCTTAGCAAGTGACTTGACAATGCAAGATTATGGAGGATAAGGAGGCAGCCATGCTGAGGGGTGGGAGGAGAACTTTCCAGGCAAGAATAAGAGGTGGGGGGCCAGCCTGGTGGTTCAGCAGTTAAGTGCACACGGCAGCCCAGGGTTCACCGGTTCAGATCCCGGGTGTGGACATGGCACTGCTTGGCAAGCCATGCTGTGGCAGGCGTCCCACATATAAAGTAGAGGAAGATGGGCACGATGTTAGCTCAGGGCCAGTCTTCCTCAGCAAAAAGAAGAGGAGGATTGTAAGCAGGTGTTAGCTCAGAGCTAATCTTCCTCAAAAGAAAAGAAGAAGAAGAAGAAGAAGAGCCAGGGGCAATACAGCTAGAAGATGATGGAGGAGGATGGTGTGAGATGGTCGGAGAGATAAATACAGTCCAGAACTTCAAGTGTATTTAGCGGTTTAATTTTATTCTAAACATGATGGAAAATAGCTGAAAAGTTTTAAGGAGAAATTTATACCCACTGATGGCGCTGTGAAAAATAGATATTGCTGAGGGGAGAGGCAAGAGTAAGACTCCACTTAGAAGGCCTGCGCTAGAGTGGAGCAGTTTAGACAGAGAGAGGAACAGATTCAATATGCGTTTTAGAGTTAGAGCCAACACAATTTGGTAATAGATTAGATAAGAGGGAAGGGAAGGATTAAGGATAACTTCGAGGTTTTGGACCTGAGTAATTTAGTGGATAGGAAAGAGAGTAGAAACAAGTTTTGTTTTGATTCGGTTTGGTTTTGGTTAATGTTTGTTTTGGGGGAGTGGAAAAAGGAGATCCGTTTTGGATGTAATAAATTTGAGAAAACTTTTAGACATCCAATTGGAGATATCCCATAGGCAGCTGCCTGGAGATCATGAAAGGGCACCAGACCAGAGATTTAAATGTGTGAGTCATTAGCAGAGAGATGATTTTTAAAACTGGAATTGGTTAATAATAATACAGTAGCTAACATTTTTTGAATGCTTACTCTCTACGAGGCTTACCCTGTCAAGTTGTTTTGCAAATTTCACTAATTCTGAAAACATTATTATCCCTACCATATAGACGAGGAAACTGAGCTTAGGAGAGTTTATTGAGGTGTGATTTTCTCTAGGTCACCCAGCTGGTAATTTGCAGAGTCTAGGAAGAACACTGCTGATTCTAACGGCATTGCTTTAACCACCCTGACCTTCTTAATCAGCTCTTGAACTCTTTCTATTACTCAATTGGTTCTTCCTCTTTCATTTGCCAAATTCCTGATGACACATTTGAACAGCTGCTATAATGAAACCCGACATTGTATTCTTTTACACCAAAAGAAACGTCATCCCAACCAAAAGGGGGAAAACCAGCTATGAGCAAGGCTCACAGATAAATCAGTCATGGATAATATCAGAATTAATCTGTCTTTATTAGGCCCCTTGTGTAGAAGTTTCTGTGTTGGGTCTATGTAGCCTAGAAAGAATTATGATGTGGTCCTATGTTCTCAAGTTGCCTAAATTCTTGTTGTAGAGGAAAGTGTATACATACAGGACAGTTTAAAAGGATAGATATGGGGCTGGCCCAGTAGTGTATGGTTATGTTTGTACATTCCACTTTGTAGGCCTGGGGTTCACAGGTTTGGATGATCCCAGACACAGACGTACACACCACTCATCAAGCCATGCTGTCGTGATGTCCCACATACAATATAGAGGAAGATTGGCACAGATGTTAGCTCAGGGACAATCTTCCTCACCAAAAAATAAAAATAAATGATAGATAGATGTAGGTAGATATATATATGTATATGCCAAAGAGTGTATATATATATATGTGTCTATGTATGTGTGTATATATATATACACACACGTATATATGCCAAATATATATATATATATATATATATATATATATATATATCTTTCCCAAAGATATATATATATATATATATATGCCAAAGAGTGGCAGAGACGAATCATGGATTTACTAAACAAAATTTCCTGAAATCCTCTGTATGCCAGGCACTGTTCAAGGACTCGGTATACACTACATCAGGAAGCAAAACAGACACATGCACACATCTCTTTAGTCTTTTTAACCTCTGGCAGCCCACTCACCCCTCCAAGGTCTTTTACATGCAAATCACACAGCTGTGTGATCTCAATTTCAGAATAGTCTTCACAGGCAAAGAAATTGGCTGGCAAAGTACAGTCAGAAAAGAGGGCCCTTGGGCTGGCCCAGTGGCGCAGCAGTTAAACTCGCATGTTCTTCAGCATGCAATTCCGGGCTGAAGCGGCCCAAGGTTTGCTGGTTCGGATCCTGGGTGCAGACCTACACACTGCTTGTCAAACCATTCTGTGGCAGGTGTCCCACATATAAAGTAGAGGAAGATGGGCACAGATGTTAGCTCAGGGCCAGTCTTCCTCAGCAAAAAGGGGAGGATTGGTGGCAGATGTTAGCTCAGGGCTAATCGTCCTCAAAAAGAAAAAAAAAAAGAAAGGAGGACCCAGATTATATCTTCTAAAACCAAAATTACTTTTGCATTATTCTCCAGTTTTTGACTGGCATGATCTTGTTTTATTATTAATGCTCCACAAAATGTGTCAAACAGTGGCCTTAAAAAAAGATATGTTGAAGTCCTAACTCCTGGAACCTATGAATATGACCTTATTTGGGGGGGGGGGGGGGCAATCTTTGCAGATGTCATTAAATTAAAGAAGTCAAGATGAGGTCATCATGGATTACGTGGGTGGTCCCTAAATCCAATGACAAGTGTCTTTATAAGAGACAGAAGAGGAGACGACACAGATGGAAGAGGAGAAGTTCCATGTGAAGACAGAGGCAAAAATTGGAGTGATGCAGCCATAAGCCAAGGATTGCCAGGAGCCACCAGAAACTGAGAGATGCAAACACGGATTCTCTACCATAGCCTTCAGGGGGACCATGGCCCTGTGGACTTCTGGCCTCCAGACCAATGGAGAATAAATTTCTGTTCTCTTCCTAAATTACCAAGGTCATGGTAATTTGTTAATGGCAACCCTAGGACACTAATGCACTCCATTTTTAAAAATAGACTTTATCTTTTAGAACAGCTCATGATTGCTAGAAAAATTGAGAAGCTAGTACATAGAATTCCCATATACTCTGTACTCAGTTTTCCCTATTATTAACATTTTACATTAGTATGGTACATTTACTACAATTAATGAACCAATATTGATATGTTATTATTAATTAAAGCCCATAGTTGATTCAAATTCCCTTAGTTTTTACCTAATGTCCTTTTTCTGATCTGAGATCTCATCCAGAATACCACATTACACTTTGTCCTGTCTCCTTAGCCTTTTGCATATTTTTTGATTCAGCAATTCAACATCCAAGAATTTACTCTAAGGTAATAATCATAGGTGTATGTAAAGATTAATCCACAATGATTTTTACTTAGGCATTACTTAAAAATTATTGAGGAAAACAGTATGGAGATTCCTCAAAAAATTAAAAATAGAAATACCTTATGACCCAGCCATCCCACTACTGGGTATCTATCCAAAGAACTTGAAATCAGCAATTCCAAAAGTCCCACGCACCCCTATGTTCATTGCAGCATTATTTATAATAGCCAAGATGTGGAAGCAACCTAAATGCCCATCAACTGATTGGATAAAGAAGATATGGTATATATATACAATGGAATACTACTCAGCCATAAAAAAGACAAAATCGTCCCATTCACACCAACATGGATGGACCTTGAAGGTATTATGTTAAGTGAAATAAACCAGACAGAGAAAGACGAACTCTGTATGACTCCACTCATAGGTGGAAGTTAAACATAGAGACAAAGCGAATTGATTGGTGGTTACCAGGGGAAATGGGGGGTGGGGGGAGGGCACAAAGGGTGAAGTGGTGCACCTACAACATGACTAACAATAATGTACAAATGAAATTTCACAAGGTTGTAAACTATCATAATCTTAATAAAAAGTTAAAAAAAAAATACACCCAATTAAAATGTATGATTCAATCACCACAAAAAAAAAAAATTATTGAGGAGCCAAAGAGCTTTTGCTTATGTGGGTTATATCTATCTGTATTTGCCACTAGAAATTAATTTAATTAATTTAATTAAATAATAGATACACCATTTTTTATTATAGAGATGTACTAATATCTATTTCCTATTGAAGAACTTTTTTTTAATCTTTTTCCCAAAGCCCCCCATTACAGTTGTTGTCTCCAGTAGTTGTTGGTCCTTTTAGTTCTGCTATGTGGGATCCCACCTCAGCATGGCTTGATGAGCGTGCCAGGTCCATGCCCAGGATCTGAACTAGTGAAACCCTGGGCCGCCTAAGCAGAGTGAGTAAACTTAACCACTCTGCCACAGGGCTGGCACCTGAAGAACATTTTAATTTTCCAGATTTCTGCTGTTAGAAACAATGTGAAAAGGCACATATATTTCTGCATACTTTTTAAGTATTATAGCACATGTCTAGAAATTGAACTACTTGGATCAAAGAGTACAAATGTTTTAAATGTTAGTGCGTAATGGTCAAGTTCCTCCTAAGAGTTTGTACCCATTGATACTCCCACCAATAGCTTAACAACGTTATGGCCAGACTTCTTGAAAGAGCTGTCTATAGCAGTTCTCACTTTTGCACCTCCCTAGTTAACTTCTAGTCACTCCTCAGCCCATTTACTCTGGCTTCTGTCTGAACCACTCCTCTGAAATTGCTCTGGCCAAAAATGACTAACACAACCTCTAGTTTCTAAATCCAGGGGAAGTTTTCCTTCTTCTGTTTCATGTGGCTGACCATGCTCTCACTTTCTCTCCTTTTCCAATGGTTGTCTTCCGTTTTGTCACACCACACATCCCCGTTTTTTCTTCTACATTTGGTCCTCTCCTGGTCAAGCATCTTAGTCCAGGTTCAGTTCAGTCTGCATCTTCTTATCTTCTTATTCTATACCCTTTCTCTGATCTACCTCATCCCCCTCCATGGTCTTGATGTCGTCTAGACATCAATGACTCCCAAAATTAGCTGTCTCTCCTGAACTCCACGTTCACTTCATACTAAACCTGCCCACTTGAATATTCCACAGGAAACTCCACATTCCAAACTCACCTTTTCATTCCTCACCACCATGCTCACTCTAAACTTGCTTTCCTCGTTGTGTTTCATATCTCAGCAAATAATACCACCACCTATCCAGATAAGCTTGACCCTCTCTCCCTTGTGTCCTCCTCCCTCTACTCTCAAACTTCCCACCATTCATTTCTAATTAATCACAAGTCCTGTCAATTGTATCTCCAAAGATATATTTTCAATCTGAAAACCTTTTCCACTCCATTGCTCTATCACACTTCAGATCAATAGCATCCCTTTACACATTCACCTGGTATTTAAAAAATAAACTCAGCCCAGTCACCCTCTGGCTTAAAACACTTCAGTGATGTCTCATGCGTAGAAAAAAATCTACAAGGTCTGACTCTGCTGATCTCTCTGATCTCATGTCACACCACTCTTCCTCCTGGCTCCCCTGCAGTCACTGGCATTCTTTTTTTTTTTGGTGAGGAAGCTTTGCCATGAGCTAACATCCTTGCCAATCTTCCTGTTTTTTGTTTTTGCTTGTGGAAGATTAGCCGTGAGCTAACAGCTGTGCCAGTCTTCCTGTATTTTTTATGTGGGATGCCTCCACGGTATGGCTGATGAGTGGAGCAGGTCCATGCCTGGGTTCTGAACCTGTGAACCCAGGCCACCAAAGCAGAGTCATGGAACTTTAACCTCTCGACCAAGGGACCGGCCCCCTGGCATTCTATCTCTTCCTTTCACAAGTAGTATCTTCCTTGATAGGAATCTTCTCCTGGCTTCTTCTCATTCTTCAAATCTCAGCTGAGATCTCATTTCCTCCGAAAGTTCTTCCCTGAACATCATATCTAAAGTAGGGTCCTCAGTTATTCTTCCTCACATCACCCCATGTATTCCTTTTATACCATTTCTCAAACTGTAAATAATTGGTTTGATTATTTAATGTCTATTTGCTTTATTCCAAGTAAAATAAATTCCAAATGGGTCGGTGGAAACCATACTTATTTTAAGTACTTTTATTTATTTATTTTTTTATGTACTTGAATTTTTTGAAGAAGAAGAAGAAGATTAGCCCTGAGCTAACTACTACCAGTCCTCCTCTTTTTTGCTGAGGAAGCCTGGCTTTGAGCTAACATCCATGCCCATCTTCCTCTACTTTATATGTGGGACGCCTGCCACAGCATGGCGTGCCAAGTGGTGCCACGTCTGCACCCAGGATCCAAACCAGAGAACCCCAGGCTGCAGAGAAGCGAAACGTGTGAACTTAACCGCTGCACCACCCGGCCGACCCCTTTAAGTACTTTTAAGGCCTAGCATTTCCTAATAGTTTGAAAAAATATTTGTTGAATATTGAATGAACAAATGATTGCTACTTTCCTCAGTATATTTTCCACACTGAACCAGCATTACCTTTCTAGAGCACAAAATGAATCTGTCCCTCCCTCTTTTAAAACCCTCTAATGGTTTTCCATTACCCTAGGACATAAGCCCTTCAAATTCTAGCTTCTGCTTGCCTTTCTTTCTTCTAACCGCCCCAAATTCTTCTTGTTCAACTTGATCTACCTAAGCTATCAGCAGGCCCATGAACCCCAGCTGTCCTCAGCTTTCTCTGGTTCCTTCTACTTTAATAAGACCATTCTTCTCTTTTTCTTTACTGGCTAATCTACATTTTTCTGAAAGGTCTCACCTTTGACATTTACAGCTGCACTCAGCCTACCTTGACTCCTAGGTATGGGTCTCTTCCCATGGGCTCCCCAAGCTATCTTTACCCACTGCTAAATTAGTAGCTGCCAAAGATTTCCAGATTCTAATCCATGTGTGAATATTACATTATATGACAGAAAGGACTTTGCAGATATGATTAAGTTGAAGATCTTGAGATGGAGAGATTATCCTGGATTTTTGGAGTGGACCTTAAATGTAATCACAAGTGTCTTTAAAGAAAGAGGGAGAGGGAGAAGAAAGAAAGCATGCAACCAAGGAAGCAGCGAGAGATTTGAAGATGCTATGCTGCTAAATTTAAAATGGAGGAAGGAGCCACCAGCCAAGGAATGCAAAGAATGCAGCTCTAGAAGCTGGAAAAGGCAAGAAAATAGATTCTCCCTTCAGAACCTTCAGAAGGAACCAACTCTGCTGATACCTTGACTTTTAGCCCAGTGAAACTGATTTCAGACTTGTAGCTTCCAGACCTGGAAGAGAATACATTTGCATTGTTATAGCAGCAAAAGGGAACTAATAAACCCACCCCTGTCACAGTTTTAGCTCCCTTCCTTGCAAGTGCCTGGCTCTTGGTCTGTATTCACCACGAGACTGTAAACTCTTTGAGGACAAGCATTATGTCTTATTCACAATGACTTTCAATGAGTCTAGCAGAATGCCTGCCACGAATGTGCTCAATTGATATTTCTTGAATATTGTTAAATAAATTATGGCATATTTTCATAATAGAACATGTATATACCATTAACATGGACCTGTAGAAAAATATTTAATGTCATTACAAAGTGAGAATATATCTCGTGAAAATTGTGTTTCTTAAAAATATATATGCTATGATTCAAAATTTATAAACTATATATGTACTTATGTGTAGAATAGTCATAAAGATTAAGGACACAGATCTCTAGGTGTTGGGATTATGATTATTTTATTTTAACCATCTAAACTATCTGTATTTAAATATTTTTCCACAATAAACATATTTATTTGTAATAAAAAAATATGATGCTTTAAGAAGAAAGATCTCTAATGATATTTAAGCTGGCCATGAGTCAGTAACATAGTGTTGCTACTAAAAGGTAAACTCTTGCACAGGATATGAAATTAGGAGCATACTGTATGTTCAAACTCAAAATAGTATTACTCATTAGACAATAGTGCTAATTAAACGTCCTTTATTCAGGTACCAGGAAATCTTTTCTGGACAATATCACATGTTCCTTGGTTCCATAATCAAAAGAGATGACTATGCATTGCTTATATAAGCACAGCATGGTGAAAATGTGCAGATGTTGGAAAATTCAGACCAAAATTACTATGCTGAAAAATCAGACCAAATAATACAAGATTTTGATGTGAAGTGGGGTTGCTAGTATTATTTCTTAAGAGAGGTTTATTGAGTGCCTGTTACTTATTAGTAGGTCCTATAGTTGTGATGGTAGTAAGAAGAGGTGGCATCTCTGTCCTTAGAGAGCTTATATTATAGTGGGGCAAATAGACAATAAACAAAATAAATATATTAAATAATTACAGATTGTTATTAGAGCTTTGATGACTAAAAGGAAGCAATAGTAGTGAATAACAGGGGAGACTTACACTAGGGTAATTAATAAAAAGGTGTCATTGAAGTTGAATCCTAAATGAAAAGCAGGCTGGGGGCTGGCCTGGTGGCACAGCAGTTAAGTTCACACATTCCACTTCTCGGTGGCCCCGGGTTCTCAGGTTCGGATCCCGGGTACAGACATGGCACTGCTTGCCTCACCATGCTGTGGTAGGTGTCCCACATATAAAAAGTAGAGGAAGATGGGCATGGATGTTAGCTCAGGGCCAGGCTTCCTCAGCAAAAAGGGGAGGACCGGCAGTAGTTAGCTCGGGGCTAATTTTCCTCAAAAAAAACAGAGGGGGCCAGCCCCGTGGCTGAGTGGTTAAGTTCACGTGCTCCGCTGCAGGCGGCCCAGGGTTTCGTCAGTTTGAATCCTGGGTGCAGACATGGCACCGCTCATCGAGCCACGCTGAGGTGGCGTCCCACATACCACAACTAGAAGGACCCACAACTAAAAATACACAAGTATGTACCTGGGGGCTTTGGGGAGAAAAGAAAAGGAAAAAAAGAAAAAAGAAAGAAAAGCAGGAACCAGCCTTACAAGGACATGACCATTTAGTCTGAGAGAACAAGAAATGCAAAATCTCTGGGATGGAAAAAGCATAGCTTTCTCTGAGCGATGGAGAGGAGGCCAGTGCGACTGAAACAGTGAACAGGAGGGGGTAGGGAAGAGCGAGATCATACAGGCCACAGGAAAGAGTGTGTGTGTATAATCCCAAGTGCAAAGAGAACATTATGGAGGGTTTCTGGAAGAGTAGTCCTGTGATGACTTGCAGTTTTAAAAATCACACAGGCTACTACATGCAAATATGAATTTTAGGAACTCAAGAGTAGAGAAGGGAAGACCAGTCAGGTGGGAGATTGTGTGACTTGGACGAGGGTCTTGGCAGTGGAGATGGAGATAAGTGGCAGAATCAAGATATATTTTGCAAAAAGAACTTGCCCACGTATTGGCTATGGAAATATGGGGATGGGGGAAAAGAAGAGTCAAGACAACACCCAAGGTTTAAGCTTTAAAATGTGGTTGAATAATATTATCAGTTTCTGAAATAGAAAAAACTGAGAACAACCAGATTTGGGATGAAAAATACCGAAGTTCAGTTTGGGGTATGTTAAGTTTGAGATTGCAATGAGAAGTCTAAAATATCAAGCACCAGTCTGTGATCAGAGAAATATGAACTGGATAAATAAATTTTGGAGTCATCAATAAATAGAGAGCATATAGACGTTATTTAAAATCATGAAAATTGATGAGATCATCAGAAACAAGAAAAGAGAAGACTGGATAAGTAAAACTTTGCTGAAATACAGTAAATAGATGGTGACTATCAAAAGGATAATAAATGGAAGAACCTTAAAAATTTTTAAGTTAGTAATGATTCTGGAACTATATCAAGAAATTTAAAAAGTAGAATGATGTTATTTCTAACAATTACTCTTCATAAGAAAAAAAATCTATGTAAATGAGGAGACATTAATTTCCAGTGGGAAAAAAGGAGATGAATTTTGAAAAGCTCAATTTTTTTTCAGTTCTCTTTCAAATACTTTGCATGGTCATGGGTGATGGGCAATGAATGAACACATCCTTACTAAGATAATTTAACAATTCTACCAAATGAAGATCAAGTAGACACGGTAGTTTCTTCATGGTGAAAAATGACCAATGCCTATTATTTCTAACCCTTTCAGATTAACTCTTTAAGAATTAGTATCCCTTTAGCAGGAGGGAAAAAGAAATCTCTTCAACTGAAGTTATTTAAAGAGTCTTCCTCTTTGCTCATATCTCTTTTATCTTGTGCATATATAACATAAATAGTCATTAGGGAACAGAACTAGTCCACTTCAGAGTAAAATGCCCTTGAGCAATAATAGTCATGTTTAACAGCCACTAAAGGAGCTTGGCTTCTAGAAGTCAAGGTAGTGGGACTAAGACTGAGCTAAAGCTCCAGAAAGACAACAAGGAAGTCAGTGCACTGTCTGTCAGGTAAGGAAAGAAGATTTAGATTTCCAAGGAAATGATCTGACAAGTGCTCTTCTCCTCACGGGTAAGATCCTTCCCTAACCAAACAGTTTCCGTAGGGAAAAATCATATGTTCTTTCTTGCTTTCTTACTTCCTGTCCCAAATCACAACCACCTTCTCTCACCTTGTCTCCTAAGTATAAATGCAAGAATCCAAAGCTCTGTTTTATTAAGACACTATGGAGCAACAGGATACAAAGCTCTGGACTTTTCCTACAACATCATGGGCAGAACCTGTATTTTTCTCAGGTCAAGTGTGAGAAGACATCTCCACTTTAGTTAATTGGAGAACTTTCCTGTTGACACATGACTGCTATCTGACTCTGCTAATGGAATTCTCAAACTACAAGGGGCACGAGGGGCAAGGCTGGATTTTCCCAGGAGAAGGAAGTTTGACTGTTTCTATCAGTTACCAGTCACAGCAACATAACTCTTTGATGGCTTGAACAGAAAGGAAAGTACAAGGGGTTATACCTTGTCTTTCTGGAATTTCTAATAGCTTTTCTTAAAAACCAAGTGGCACGTCCAATGTATTTGCTCTGTGAAACCTTCATTTTTCTTTTAAATACATGGTTCTTTATCGATTTATGATGTGGTTAGAGTGAGAGTGTGACTTACATGACCAGATGTTGTGATTGTTCAGAAAGGAAACAAATGGATTGGATGGACTATGGATTTATTTTCCTGCACCTTACCAATCAGAAATTAAGTTCCATCCTGTGGACCCTGTGTTCTTATTAAGATAAAATCAAGTAACCTCATGCTCTGAATTTTCCTATCATACCACCAGAGAACCTGTGCTTTGCATAGGCTATCAAACTTTAATTTTTCTCTTTTCCCCACATATTTATTGGGTTTTTTTTCTTTTTCTTTTTTTTTCTGATGAGAACACTTAAATTTTACTCTTCACAAATTTCAATTATACAATACAGTTTTATCAACTATAATCATCATGTTATATATTAGATCCTCGGGCCTTATTCATCCTATAGCTGAAAATTTGCACCCTTTTACTAACATTTTCCTATTCCCCCACCCCCTAGCTCCTGGCAACCACTTTTCTCTTCTCTCTGTTTCAATGAGTTTGATGGTTTTTTGTAGATTCCACATATAAGTATTCGTACCACAAATACCACGCAGTATTCGCCTTTCTGCATCTGGCTTACTTCACTTAGCATAATGCTCTCCAGGTTCATCCATGTTGTTGCAAATTGACAGGATTTCCTTTTTTATCATGGCTCAATAATATTCCATTGTTTATACATACCACATCTTCTTTTTTTTTTTTTTTTTTTTTTTTTTTAAGATTTTTATTTTTTCCTTTTTCTCCCCAAAGCCCCCCGGTACATAGTTGTATATTCTTCGTTGTGGGTCCTTCTAGTTGTGGCATGTGGGACGCTGCCTCAGCGTGGCCCGATGAGCAGTGCCATGTCCGCGCCCAGGATTCGAACCAATGAAACACTGGGCCGCCTGCAGCGGAGCGCGCAAACTTAACCACTCGGCCACGGGGCCAGCCCCATACCACATCTTCTTTATCCATTCATCCACTGAGAGATACTTGGGTCATTTCCATATCTTGGCTATTGTGAATAAAATTTTTCTGTAAATAAAATACAATAAGAACTATGCCATTTTCTGTATCATTTCTATGCCATTTCTATACAGTTTTGAAAATCTTTTTACTGCTGTGATTTGCTTCCCGCTATCTTTCAGTTCAGTGAGTTTCCAATGACTCATGGCATGTCTGGTCTGGATGAAAGCATTTTAGAGCCTAATTCACACAGATCTTTTTCAAGGACTCAGAGAAAACCTTTCATATTTTTGCTTCCAGAAAAACTCAGATTTTGGCATAGTTATACTTCAGTTAAATGACAGACAATTAAAAACATTTCCTTAAATATTCTTTGAATTTCAGAAATAATAAAATGTTTAGTGTGTTAATATGGAAGAAATACAATATCAGTGAATGAATTGTAGTGAATATAGTCCCATTGAAGGGAAAATGTCCTTTCCAATGTAGCTACTAAATACTCTACAATTCCTATCAAAAGCCAACTTATCCTTTGAGATTATAAAAGTTTTTCACTGGAAAACAGTGCAGAAACCCCCAGTGGGTTAGTAGAAGGAGAAAAGATTTACAAGTAGTGGCTTAGCTGACATCCTGGGCACATTCTGCTAAGAAAAAAAAACACAATTGTCTAAGATAGCATCATCCACATTGTTAGATTTCTTGACATCTTGCTGATGTACCCTCTCCCTGACAAGGAGTTTAACGGTGAAATTACTATTCATTCATTCTAGAAATCACTAGCGAACACTGACCACATGTTGGAGAGTAGAGATGCAATGAGAAAGATAAAATCTCTGTCCTCAAGGGATTTATATTCTAGTAGAAGAGGAAGGCAATACACAAACAAGGAAGAATTACACAAATTTATTTAAGTGAATAAGATCATATCATGTTATTGTGAAGAAAATAAATGATAGTGGGTTTCAGAGGGATCGAGGAGAAGGACCTACTTTAGATAAAAAATGGTTAGGGTACTTTTTTAAAAAAGCAAGCTTTGAGAGATTTCTGCCAGTGAAGAGGAGGGGCATGTCGGATGAAGATCTGGAGGAAGAGTGCGGCCAGTGTTATTGGAGGGTGGTGAATAAGGAGAAGAGAGCTGTGAGCTGAAGCCACAGTGGTAGGCAGAGGCCAGAATAACATAGGGTTTTTGGTAAAGAGTTTGGAAATCATGTTATGTGTAATGGAAGCCATTGGATAAATTTAAACTGAGAAATGATATGATAACCTGTGATTTGTATGTTTGAAGATTACTTACCGAGGCTGTGTAGAGGATGACCGGAGAGGAGCAAGAACACGGAGAGCCATTTCAGAGACTGTCCTATGGTTGATGCCTTCAACTGTGATAGGATGTGATAAATTTCTTAAATTACTTTAGGGAAATGCCGTCATTCCATGCTAGATTTCTTTCATCTTTCTGAAGCAGACCCTATCTTGCTGCATCTGTTTAATCTTTGAAGGTCCCCAAATATCCACAGGATAGAGGGCAATCTCCTTATGGCAAGAAAACTTTTGAAGTTTGCAGTTATGTACTTTAGGCTCTGCTGCTAGCACCACCCTTTCTATACCTTAAACTTCAGCTGTGCCAAACTACCCAGTCTCTCTCTTTTCTTTTTTTTTTAGGAAGATTAGCCCTGAGCTAACATCTACTGCCAATCCTCCTCTTTTTTGCTGAGGAAAACTGGCCCTGAGCTAACATCCATGCCCATCTTCCTCTATTTTATGTGGGACACCTGCCACAGCATGGCTTGACAAGCAGTGCATAGGTCCACACCGGGGATTCAAACCAGCAAACCCTGGGCCACCCAAGCGAACGTGCGCACTTAACTGCTACGCCACTGGGCCTGCCCCATTGGTCTCTCTTTTGTCATTGTCTTGCACATGCTGTGAACCTTACTTATTCCTCCTGTCATGCACCTAGGAACTCTGAGTCATCATTCCGATCCCAAAGGACACTTCCACAATCCCAGAGACAAGTTAATTGCTGCTTCTTCCAGAGCTCATTGCAGCATGAGTGATCTTTTACATTATGTTCTAATTTTTCTCATCAGACTGAGATCATGGGCAGAGATTATGCTTTATCATTTGTATTCCTAGAACCTCTGTCTCCTGAGTTCTTTACCTTCGCATGGAAATGAATAAATGAATGGGTGGATCATGTTAAAAATAAAGTCATTCGGTATATTCATTCAGTGACAGCATTTCAGAAACTTCTCCTGAGTATTCTTTAAACATTCTTCACATTTACTGTTGGCTTGAGAGTTGCCAAGAATTGTTTTTTCCATCTTCTTGTATCATCTTATGAATAGCATCTTTTTTCCCTCTCATCCACCCACAGGTGTGATTCCAGCACAAGATGGCTGATTCTTTTTCTATATGCTGTAGTAAACATGTCACACACAGTAATGGAGAACTAGCAGAAGATAAGCAAGACAAGCAAGACAACCTTCTTGGACCAAGAAGGAAAAATCTGAATGAAGCAGAACATAACCTTACTGAATGGCATCTCTCTCACAGTAGAGCGTATAATTAGCTCAGGCATATTTGTATCCCCCAAGGGAGTTCTGATGCATAGTTCCTCTTCTAGGCTTTCTCTGATTATCTGGGCCATTGTTGGACATTTTTTTACTGTTTGGGGCTTTATGTCATGCAGAACTTGGAACCTTCATTCCAGAAGTGAGGGGCAAGCTGTGCATACATCTTGGAAGCATTTGGTGGATTTACTGCTTTCATCTGACTTTGGTCATCTTTATTCCTCATTGAACCACAGAACAGGCCACAGAGGCAATCACATTTACAAAACATGTTATTGCATCTCTTTGGCCAAACTGTGAGCCCGCATATGAGGCAGGGAAATAGATCTTGGCTCCCTGCATATGTAAGTATTCTACTTTGCCCTTCAGACTCTTAGAATCTAACTTTAATCAAGGAGACGTCATAGGCTATTTTTAAAGCCCTATCAACCTAATATTTCAAATTTAGCTGAGGGCTGGTCTATTTTGGGGAGGTAGCCATTTGAATTTCTAATACTCAATTTTTAAACTTAGGACCTTTTATCTATCTGAAAGTTGCATTCATTTATTTCATATTGATTTTACTTACAAATTTTATTAAAAAAATAATTGGTAATTTCGTGTTTATCACTCAAGAACAGTTTATTGTTTGTGGATGATGAACCTAGAATAGGGATCTAAGTCTTTATAGTTTAATTCTGTTCCATTCCACTCAGTTATGAATCTTCTATATGTTAGAAACCTGTGGGGACATAGAATAAAGTCTTGCTCAATTAGCTTATACTCTATAGAGAGTATAAAACACATATAAATAATGGCATAGGCAAAAATGATATTCCAGGGCCAGTCCAGTGGTGTGATGGTTAAGTTTTTGCACTCTGCTTTGGTGGTCCAGGGTTCACAGGTTTGGATCCCAGGCATGGACCTAGCACTGCTCATCAAGCCACACTGTGGCAGCAACCCACATAAAATAGAGGAAGATTGGCACACGTGTTAGCTCAGAGACAATTTTCCTCAAGCAAAGAGAAGAAGATTGGCAACAGATGTTAGCTCAGGGCCAACCTTCCTCATACACAAAGATATTCCATCAGAAATGTATAAACAAATATTATAATAGTTCAAAGGTGAGAGAAATTATATTTGAATTGGGGATCAGAAAAAGTTTCTTAGAGAAGGTGACTATCAAGATAGACTCTGAAAGACTGGATTTTGACAAACAGAAATATAAGGGAATATACAGTAGAACATTCCATGTGTAGAGAATAGCATGAGCCAAGATATGACCACAGGAAAATAAGAGATGTACTCTATGTGAATGGTGTCCCTGGATTTGTGCCACAGGGTGGACTTAGTTTTCTCTACATAAGTCCGAGAGATGTCTGGTGAGATCCAGCTCAGGCATTTGGAACTAACTGTACTTTAGGATCGCTTTCAGAACTCATCAAGCCACTCTAATCATAGCGTGAGGAAGGGTAGAAAAAATAAAAGCAGATGAAGCTTAAGAACTACTACACAAAATTTGTTTCTTTTTCAAATATAAAGTGGTTTCATTTTCTTAAATGTAAGATTTCTATTTTTTAAACAATGGACTTTCATCCTATTGCAAGTTCTTCCTGAACACTGGCTCTTGCAAGAACCTATTCTTGTGATATAATTAGCATAATGCTGTATTTTGCTTACCGTATTCATTTTCTCTACAGGCGCCTTAACATTAGTTAAATGCATGAGTGTAAAGTGGGGAACCACATACTCTCATCTTAATTATATCCATGGGTGACCGTTTCATTTTTAAAGGTAAGACCAAAAGCTGGGCATATGTAGGTAAATAAACAAAAAATACCCATGGAGTAGTTAAATTAACATTAACTACTACATTACATGAATATTAATCTGTAATATAATTCCTAAAGACTAAGCTAGACAGTTTAGTAGGCTCTAAGTTAGTTAATATCACAGTTTAAAGAAAATTTTATGGAGTCTCAGATATAGCCATTATTAAATGTTCTAACCATGAAAAATTAAATCTATCTGGCTTTTCAGTTTTTAGTAGCTTTCTCCGCACAATTATTTCACTTAATCCTAAAAACCAACCTGTGTTACCTAATGGCTATTTTAGGAAATCCAAAGATAGTTTATTCATAAAAGACATTTTAACAGTTTTTAAAAAAAATTTTGACTATGGGGTCAGAATTTGGGATAGGCAAAATGAAGAATAGTTATTTAGGAAGACAAGATATAAATATTGAAAGATAAGAAATATTTACAGCAAACATTGTTAAAATA
Organism: Equus caballus; assembly: GCF_041296265.1. Classification (NCBI taxonomy): domain Eukaryota; kingdom Metazoa; phylum Chordata; class Mammalia; order Perissodactyla; family Equidae; genus Equus; species Equus caballus. The sequence goes on from NC_091692.1 coordinate 50,265,248, forward strand.
CACAGCAATAAACAACAATGGTTATTAGAAACTTTCTTTTCAAGAGTAAGGAATCTTTTTTTAATTGAGAAGTAATTGACTTATAAAATTATATTAGTTTTAGGTGTACAACATAATGATTTGATATTTGTATTTATTGCAAAATGATCATCACAGTAAGTCTAGTTAACATCCATCACCAGACATAGTTACAAATTTCTTTTCTTGCAATGAGAACTTTTAAGATGTACTCTCTTAGCAACTTTCAAATATACAATACAGTATTATTAATGATAGTCACTATGTTGTACATTACATTCTTAGGACTTATGTAATTTACAACTAGAAGTTGGTACCCTTTGACCCACTTCATCCGTTTTGCCCACTCTTCATCTCTCACCCCCTACCACTGGCAACCACCAATCTGTTCTCTGTATCTATGAGTTAAGTTTGTTTGTTTGTTTGTTTTAGATTCCACATATAAGTGACATCAGATGGCATTTGTCTTTCTCTGTCTGACTTACTTCACTCAGCATAATGCCCTCAAGGTCCATCCATGTTATTGCAAATGGCAAGATTTTGTTCTTTTTTGTGGATTAATAAATATACTATTGCCTATATATATATATACACTACATTGTCTTTATCCATTCATCCACATCAATGGATACTTAGGTTCCTTCCATGTCTTGGCTATTGTAAATAATTCTGCAATGAACAGGGTTGCAGATTCTTTTTGAGTTAGTGTTTTTGTTTTCTTCAGCTAAATACCCCAAAGTGGAACTGCTGGATCATACGGTAGTCCTATTTTTAATTTTTTGAGGACCCTCTGCTTTTCATAGTAGCTGCACAAATTTACATTCCCACCAACAGAACACAAGGGTTTTCTTTTCTCTGCATCCTCACCAACACTTGTTATTTCTTGTCTTTTTGATAATATCCATTCTAACAGATGTGAGGTGATATCTCACTGTGGTTTTGATTTGCATTTCCCTGATGATTAGTGATGCTGAGCACCTTTTCATGTACCTGTTGGCCATCTATCTGTCTTCTTTGTAAAAGTAGGGAAGGTTTTAAAATATGATTTGAGAGTATGTCAAAAAGCACCAACAGTTGTGTGTTACCAAAAGGAATTTCTACTATTGGGGGCGTAAAATAAGTTAGTCATTTTACAGAAAAAAAAAAGGCTCAAGTCAATTTTCAATTTTTATCAACCGTTAAATGAGAGTGGCGCTGCGTTGGAATTCCTAAGGACCTGTCAGTATCAAAAATTCAATGAAATGTAGAGCATTAAGAGTTGGTACTTAAAGGTGCTCTGTCAAAATTTATACTATCACGTGATGAACATACCTTTTCTTATGAGCTTGCTACTTTTGTAAGATAATCACTTTTTAAAAACATTCTGATAATAGTAGTTGTTTTATTTATTATTAATGTACTTTTATGCCCTACAAATTAGTGCCACCCAAAGTTCATATACCTCAAATTAAATCCAAACCTTCACAAAATTATTTTTTCAACAACCATGTATAGAATTCTTAGAGGAGAAAAAAATGAAAAAGCAGCATTGTTGCCCTTAAGGAGGTCAGATTAGGGACAAAAGGAGAAAACCAAAATATAAACAACTATCCATAACATCCATGTGTACTAAAAATAGTCAGGCCTTTGGTGGGCTGGAAAATCTTCACTATAACACAATATGGAAATGAGAAAGAAAACGACACAGTTGAAGTGAGAGTATAGCCAGGAGAAGGCTAGTTGGCCATTTTCTAAGATACCTGACAGGGTGTTTTTCTCTGACCCTTTGCCAACTATTATAATTGGTTCATTCCTTATATATGAACTAATATATGAGCAAACTTGCTCTTTTTCTTTTTCTTTTTTTTTTTTTTTGAGGAAGATTAGCCCTGAGCTAACTGCTACCAATCCTCCTCTTTTTGCTAAGGAAGACTGGCCCTGAGCTAACATCTGTGCCCATCTTCCTCTATTTTATACGTGGGACACCTGCCACAGCATGGCTTGACAAGTGGTGCCATGTCAGCACCCGGAATCCCAACTGGCAAACCCCAGCGCCACCAAAGCGGAATGTGAACCATCGGGCTGGCCCCTTCGCTCTTTTTCAAATTGTGAAATATCTCAAATGTACAGAATATAACAAAGATTCCATGTATCACACATACTAGGTACTATATTTGTTTCTGACTTTTTTTAAAGAAATAAAACACTATCAATAGAACTGAGGCTTCATCCTTTTATCTTCCTCCCATCATCACCACATTTTTCTTCCCAGAATATATTATTACCCTGCGGTAAAGAGAAATCATCCCCATGCACTTCTTAAAAATCTTGTACATATGAATATATCCACAGTAGTGTCATTTCATCAATGATACTACACTATACATATCCATTAGCAATTTAGGGTTTTCTCTAAAGATACTTTTTTTTTTTAAGATTTTATTTTTCCTTTTTTTCCCAAAGTCCCCTGGTACATAGTTGTGTATTTTTAGTTGTGGATCCTTCTAGTTGTGGCATGTGGGATGCCACCTCAGCGTGGCTTGAGCGGTGCCATGTCTGCACCCAGGATTCAAACTGGCAAAACCCTGGGCTGCTGAACCACTCGGCCATAGGACCAGCCCCTCTAAACATACTTTTTTGAGATATAACCAGATTGATATATGTAGCACTGCATTTGGCATAGCACACCATAGGAGAAAGTGGACTTATTTATTTTATTACATATTTTATTTCTCTACCTATTAATGTAAGTACTTATTTATTTGTTGTATGTTTGTAGGTCAGAAGTCTGACACAGATCTCACAGGGCTAGAATCTAGGTGTGACCAGATCTGCATTTCCTTCTAGAGGTTCTAGGGGAGAATCTATTTTCTTGCTCATTCAGATGATTGCCAGAATTCTGTGTCTTGCAGTTGTAGGACTAAGGTCCCTGTTTCATGCTGCTGTCAGCTGAGGGTTGTTCCAAGGTTCTAAGGGCTACCCACATTCCTTGGCTCACAATCCCCTTCTTCCATGTTCAAAGCCCCCAGGATGAGTAGAATCCCTCTTTACACCTTCCATCTCTCCTGCCTCTCCTCCAAATAATCCAGGGTAATCTCTTTATTTTAAAGTCATCTGATTAGCAACTTTAATTCCATCTGCAACCTTAATTCTCTTTTGCCATCTATGCAACATATTCACAGGCATAACATTGGATTTAGAGCATATGGGCCAAATATCCTGCCTGCCACACCATTAACGCCTCAGAATTTCATCTTTCATCACCTGCAAGGATAAGGGAATGCATTTTCTGCAATGGGAAGCTTAATGACTCTCCTGTAGCTATAAATATGCTTGTAAGGAGAATGTATATAATTGATTTTTTCAAAACAAAGACCACATAAGTTTATTTATTTCAGGATGACAGTTTCTTAATAAATTAGAAAGAGAGAAAGAAAGATGTCTTGGAGAAACTGCTCTAAACTCTGAGGAGAATCACCATCTCTGGTCACAAGAAAATTTTCCATTTGGATGCAATTCTTGTGTTCTTGGGTTCCTTTCCAAATGTTCAAACAGTAAAATATCTACTGCATTTCTCTTCTTAGGAATCTACCATTGGCCATTTCTGTGTCCATGCCCATTGCGTCTGTTATTTATTTGTTGACTAATGTGGCTTATTATGTCATCCTAGATATGCCTCCTCTCCTGGCTAGTGATGCTGTTGCTATGGTGAGTTTGAAATGATCCACTGCTCTTTGCCCCCATTGAGACTTTTTTTCATAAGGGGAAAATATGAGCAATTTGCACCTCTCTGCGCCACATTCATTGTTGAAAAAAATTAGGAAAATAATATGGAAGCATTGTGAAAATCAAATGACTTAATCCATGTAAAGCTTACAACAAAGCTTGGTGTAGTAATTAAAGCTCACTCTCCACTATTCTTGTTATTGCACTATGTTCAGATCAGAAATATCAACTAAATGTAAAAGTTATCAACTAAAGACCACAGTATGCATACCAGCTGCATCAGGATTTGTTGTTCTGATTCCCCATGGCAAGTTAAGACGGACCCACAAAAATAGACATGGAATTCCATAGTCTAACCTGCTCTCAGCCAAGGTGGTGAACACTGACCAAATGGGAATTTCCATCATGTTTATGTTACTATATCCATGACCTGAGTGATTTTCAAGGGGCTTGAGTTAACTCATCCAGTGTGCTGCCCAATGAGCTAAGACTGTGTCTATAACAAATTCATATGAGTAGGTTGGTTGATAAGACTTGTGTCAGGAATTGATTGTTTCCACAATGTCCTAATATATAGTCTGACTTCACTCCTTTTCTTTTTAACCTTTTAGTGCCACATTTGGAAACACTCCTGGATAGATATCCCTAGGTATGATTCCCAATTTGTCACATTTTTATGAATAGATATATACCTTTTTGTAAAATCAAGAAAAAAAGAGGGAAGAAAAATATTTTAAGGCCTAATATGACAGTACAGTTTGGCCTAATATGCCTTTATAAATTTAGCATTAGGTAGTTGAGGGGAACTGAATCTAGAGAAATGTTTGTAAACATGGATCAGGCATGTATCAACTATTTTTATTTTAGGTTAATTGACTTAGAGGTCATTGATACTTCCCTACACAGACCATAAGGATCGTCATCACAGGATGAGTTTTGATATAATTTCTACAGTTTATCAGTTTCTTAAATAGCCACGAGGCCATGCCATTTTATTCCAAATCTCTGTACCGTGAGATTAGTGTTAAAAATAAACTGTAAATGCCCAGTAATGAGGTTTTTTTTACTAATCATTTTCTTTTCTTATTCCCCACCCCTAGTTATTTGGTAATAAGTTCTTTGACCATGTTCAGGGACTAATTCCTATTAGAGTGACCATGTCTTGTTTGAGCGGACTGAACTCAGTAATCATTATAGCATCCAGGTCAGAAAATCAAATGTGCCATGGGCTATTGATGTTTTCAAAGCTCAGCTAAGGGAAATCGATAGCTTCTTATGTCCAGTGGCTCTAATGAACAATAAATAGCCAAGCTTTCTGATTACCTCTTGGTCTTCTATTTGTCATAAACCTATTTCAGGGATTTCAAGTGCTAAAATAGTACTCTGGTTATCTTTGTTTCACTAGTTACGCATGAATATGGCCCATTTAAAATGGACTTTAAAAAGAGCCATGTCTTTTGCAGGACGTGGGAAAACAGGCTTCGCAGTCATACAGCTCAGTAATGTCACATACTGCACATAGTTATTGGTGAGGATAATTGCAAAGCACAGTACAAATACGGGGAAGTGTCGAGTGAATGAATACAAAGGGAAAGGAGCCAAATCATGAGCACAGCAAAACAGGCTATGAAAAAATCAATACCGGGGCCAGCCGGTGGCTGGGTGATTAAGTTCCTGTGCTCCACTTCGGCGACCCAGGGTTCGGATCCTGGGTGTGGACGTGACACCGCTCATTAAGCCATGTCGAGGCGGCATCCCACATGCCACAACTAGAAGGACCCACAACTGAAAATATACAACTATGTACTGGGGGGATTTGGGGAGGAAAAAAGAGAAAGAAGATTGGCAACAGTTGTTAGCTCAGGTGTCAATCTTAAAAGAAAAAAAAAATCAATACCAATACACACCCGCTTCCCCAATGTGCTTAAAGTTCTCTCCCATCTACCTCAGATATCCTGAGCTGCCCTACAGCTGGCTAGAATAATGGTGGACAATCAGAAAAGGACCAGCAAACTAATTACAGAGAGAGAAGAGGAGATTAGGATGTGGGTGCGCTTGGAAGAAGATTTTAGGGAATTGTTTCTAATTTGGGATGGTGACTGGTAAGGATGGAGCAGTTCCCAAGAACATTTGAGGCTAGCCTATTTTTATGGAAATGATAATAAATTAGTTTTGCTAATCTTATCTCATTTACTAAAACAAACCCTGTGAAACTGTTGCTGACGATGGTATCAATATCTTCGAGTTGAGCAAACCAGCTCATTCAAAGTGACCTAATGGATTTATCCAGGATCCTATGCCAGTAAGTAGCAGAACTCAGAACTAAAATGTTTTCTAGCCCCAGCCTCCTCCACTTCACCATGCCTCCTCTTGCCAGGGGTGACTGAGGTCTACTTCTGCCCAGTGAGAGAAACGATTTGGCTAGAGTTTTCATTTTCTCTTGGTTATGTTGTTCAGTGGTTGCACTAAATCTGAACTGGCAGCACCTGGTTCTGTTTTCCAGTATCTCACCCTTCTCCCTACTCCTCATAAGTGACTGAACAAAATGGCAAGTACAAGGGGCTTTCCAGTCCTACTGTCTTGTTTCTGTGTGGGCTTTGATTTTTCTGGAGTAATCAGAAAAAAAACACATCATTACATGTGCCATCTGAATTTTTCTCTCTTTCTTGCCATGCATATTTACATTAGAAATACCTGTTGCTGTGTTTGCAGAGCATCTAGCTGATTACAGCTAAAGCCTCTCAGTCTTCACACTCATTTTCCAGCCTCTTTTATGTAGGCTCAAGAGAAGGGCACTTCCACTGCAGTTTAAGCATGAACCATGTGGAATAATTCACACTGGTCCCTGCATTTCTCTTCAATGTAAGTAAATCTGATGTGTATCTTACAGAAACTGTTATTAGCAAGAACTCCTCTCTTGTCCCAGTCATTTTCTATAGTCATTTATTTGAGAATATTCACAGATCTTCACTCAGCTTTAAAATAAGGAGTGCAGGGGCCTATGTCTTGCTGAGTCCCAAGAAAGCATCTTAAAGCATCTTAATCTATGAGGGGGCTCTAAGATCCTGGGCCAGAGACTGACCAGAGACAGGCAGGATGTGGATTCTGAACCAACACATGCCTTCCTCAGGTCGCTGCCCTCCTACACCTTTGATGGGACAGTTAGGAAGCACAATCACCTCTGTCCTTCTCGAGCTCTTATTAGGATTTTAAGAGTTTTGAGTTTGTAACCTTAATTATAGTATGGCCATGCCAGCATTAATTTTTCTCCAGTAAATAACTGTGAGTGAAAATCCTTGTCTTCCCCTGCCTGTGAACCCATTACAGTAGCACTATCTGTTCTGGTTATACTTGCTTTTTTGTTGCTTTAGGAATTTTAGAGTGGGGGAAGGGAAGTGGGTATAAGGATGCTGATCTCTCCTCTATGCCCAGAAAACCATTCACCTTGCTCTTTTCTAACCACAAAAGGGGACAATGCAGACGTTCATTTGGCTGAATTCCTAACTTCCCATATGGCTGTCCATGTATTCAAAAACAAAAATTAAAAAGTGTGTGAACATCCTAACCTTCATTTCAGTCTCTTTGGCCTTTCTTGCACTTCCAGATTTTAGGGACGGATCATCTACTGCAGCTAGGGAAACTCATCTCTACCTTTTTACGTTTGCACACCATCACCCAAATCACTGCCAACCAAGTAAAAGAGAGATTGCTCTTAGCAACTGTTAAAAAGAGGCTATTGGGGTTTTGGTTTTTTTTTAATGTATAGGACTAAAGTTTCTGCCTTATCCAGTTTTTCACATATAAAGACTTATTTCTATGGATCATTGCAAAGATAAAAATATACTTTCTGATTGAAAATTATTCGTTCTTTGGAAACACTATAAATGGAGGATTTAATATCTTTTCTACTAATGTAGCTTGTCTTTATGGAAAACATGCTTTAAGCATCTCAGACTCATAATAATTTCCCTTTTTCAGTATTTTCTATGTGCCAGACATGGTGGTAGGGACCAGGATTTTAGAAATAAGTAAGACACAATTCTGTCCTCAAAGAACTCATGCTTAATGATAAAAACAGGTTTAATGTGGAAGTAGTTGGAAGCCAATTGTTAGTGCAAAATAAGAATTATCTGGAATGAACCTATAATACTGTGAAGGGGGTGCAGAGTTGTTTTGGGATGATTCAGGGAGGTTTTCTAGAAAGGTCATCCTCTCTTGAGTTGGCTTTAAAGTTGGGTAAAAGTGATGAAATACACTGACAGTTAAAGGCAGTTTAGGTGGAACAGAATATGTGCAGATCATCTAACATAGTACCTGAAGATTAAGTGAGAATAAGAAACAGACCTTGCTAAGCACTGTCTGGAAGGAGAGACATAACTTAACCCACAAGTGCAATAAGGCATGACCAGTATTACAACAGAGTGAGCACAAAGTCCAAAAGCTGCATAGAGGAGGGCGCTTCACTCAGCTCTGCAGTTTAGGAAGTTTTCCCAGAGCAGTAATGCTTTAGCTGAGTTTTAATGAATAGGAATTTCCAAGGCTGTCAGGTAACTGGGAAAAAGGGACAGTTAAGAAGGAGAGACTATATAAGAGAAGATACTGGACATAAAATGGATAATTTGTACTTAGTTGTTCAGTGTTTAATGCGTGCCAGACACTGGATGTCATCATGAGATGAGATAGAGATTGACCTCCAACAAGACATATATCAGCCAGATGGTCTTTTAAAAAAGTAAATCACATCATTTCACTCTCCTATCCAAACTCCTTAACATGACCCACTGTGCCCAACATGATCAGGCCCTGACAATTTCTACAAGCTCATCTCCTGTCACATCTACTATACTCCAAGTCCCTCTGGCCCTCCTTCTGTTTTATAGGACAAACGTTTTGCTTCCCCATGGTATTTGCATATATACTGCTCCATGGACTACTCATTCCTCAGCTTTTAGGTCTTAGCTCAAATACTTGGATAATTCTGTCATTACCATCCTACAATAGTAGCCCTCTTTCCCCACTCTACTGCCCTAGACTATCTCTGTCCCTTCTCCCTGTTTCACTCTCTCATGGTATTTATTACAACCTAAAAATGTCTATTTGCTTTGTATTATCTGCCTCCTTCAACAATACTGTAAACTCTTTGAAAACAAAGATCTTATCTGTCACTTAGACACTGCTCTATTCTGAGCATCTAAAAGACTTAGCAATTGATAAATTAATGAATAACGATCATGAGAGTGGGTAAGTTGAGGAATGTTCAAGATCAGAAGAAATGAGATTAGTTTAACAGGTTTACTGAGTAGGGTTTTCCAGAGCAGAAAATTTAAAAGTTGAGTTGATGAAGACATAAATAATAACCCATGAGGAACTGTATTATAAAGGGTTCTTTTAAGAAGGGATCTTAACATAGTAAGCATGACTGTATTTACTGTGGATGTATTCATTGTGAAATCCTGGAAATTTATACCAATGAATTTAAAATTTCATCTGTATAACACTATAAATACATTCTTTGTTTTGGTAGGGTGTGGCAGCTATGATGTATCTTCTGGTGGAAGACATCTTTCAACTTCAGCTACTGGTTTTGTCAGGCTCTCGATTATAAGATTAAGGCACTTACGGAAAATGTAGCCTGAAAGACCAAGGGCCAATCAGAATAAGTGAAATATACACTATCTGGAAATGCCTCACGATGTTGCTCAAGAATTTTCCAACTAGTTTATATTTATGCATTATTTCTATGGTTTCTTGTTAAAATTTTTTAAATAAAAGAAATAACCTATAAGAAGCAAAGACAACTTTTTTGTGTGTGAGGAAGATTCACCCTGAGCTAACATCCATTACCAATCCTCTTTTCTCTGCGTGAGGAAGATCAGCCCTGAGCAAGTGTCTGTGCCAATCCTCCTCTACTTTGTATGTGGGATTCCTCAACAGTGTGGCTGATGAGTGGAGTAGGTCCACACCTGGGATCCCAACCCACAAACCCTGGGTCACCGAAGTGGAGCACGTAGAACTTTAACCACTCAGCCATGGGGCTGGCCCCACAAAGACAACTTTTTAAAAAATTCTTATTTACTCAACACTTAACATATCTAGGAATTTATCCTGAGGGTAAAATTTAACAGAAATAGAAAAATATGTATGACAATGTCAACTATACCTTTATTCGTAAGAGCAAAAACAAACAACAGCAAAAGAAAATATTCATCAACTTGATGGAGAATTGTATAGCTAGTAACAATGATATCCATATAAAACACAGAGAAATATTTATGGCAAAATATTTAAATGAAAATAACAATACAATATAGCACTAGTAGTACAGTATGTTGGGTCACAAACAGACTTTGGAATATGACAATGCTGATTCAAATCACATTTAGTTATTAATGAAACCACATGACCTTGGGAATTTCCTTTAATCTTGCTAAGCTTCTGTTTTATCATTTGTAAACTAGAAATACCAATTGCACCAATTCTGTCTCCTGAAAACAATTTTTTATTAACTGGAATTCACTTAGTATGAAAATTTTATTGAAATTTCCCCATTAAAAATACTGATGTACGGGGCCAGCCTGGTGGCGTAGTGGTTAACTTCATACACTCTGTTTTGGCAGCCCAGGGTTCGCGGGTTTGGATCCTGGGCCTGGACTCACATGCCACTCATCAAACCATGCTGTGGCAGCATCCCACATACAAAATAGAGGAAGATTGGCACAGGTGTTAGCTCAGGGACAATCTTCCTCACCAAAAAAAACTATATATATATTCATGTGAAAGTCAGTTGCTCTCAAAAATCATCACCTTCTTTGCAAAACACTTTACATTTTAGCTTTATCTTTTACATCTCATCACTGAAATAACCAACAGAACCTGCTGCTGTGTTGTAAAGTGTTTTGCAGGACTTAATACCCATACCATCTTCCAGGTGAGTGATACATAAAAATTAAGAACTAAGACCAAGCAACAGAAATAAAGTGCTAATCACTTAGAGAAGTTATAGCTCTCATGTTTTTTTCTTGCATATCATTATTATTTACCATCATCAGCCATTTTTCTTAAAAAGAAAGTATAATGAAGTTTCATTTAGAAACTTAAAAGAGGTTGAACTATTAATAGAGTATGAAAAAGAAAATAATAAACCACATAGAAGAGGAAAAGAAAGCAAAATGAATAAAGAGTTTTTGTAAAGAGAACAGACGAAATGGCCTGATGAAATGGAATAATAAATCTGTGTATAATTTTCACAGATGGCTGTGATTCCAGTGATGCGATATGATATTTATGAGCAGCATATAATACACTCAGTGGTTTCTTTTCAATTCGGCAATTCTAAATCAGTAACATTTAGAAACGCTGAGATATGGCTTGCTGTTTCTGGCTCACAGATTTGCACTGGAGGCTGTGATAGAACATACTATACCAAGCTTAGTACATTGCCCCCTTACTCTGGTGATAGAAGACTGTGGATGATACCACATTTGGCTACAAATACTAACTAGCTTTTCTGTTCCTGCATCATTGGCAGCACTCAATGAATATTATAAATACCAACAGTCATTTTTATTGTCTCTTCTGTAAGTTTATTGGGAGATTTATGCTCTGCTAACTAAAGATTTTTTTTTAAATAATTGGTGTTATAAATTTGAAAACTTGCAGTAATATATCCCAATCTATTTCAATCCAGATAATTGAGGGTGGGAGTGAACGTGTTTCTTTTTTTAAAGGAACCATTTTGAAATATCCCTGAGTATTATTTTCTTTTTGTTTTTCTTCTTCTTCTTCTTTTTTAACGTATGCTTTTTTGGTGAGGAAGATCAGCCCTGAACAAACATCTGTTGTCAATCTTCCTCTTTTTTTTCCTCCCCAGAACCCCAGTGTGTAGTTATATAGCCCAATTGCAAGTCATTCTAGTTCTTCTATGTCGGATGCCACCCAGCATGACTTGATGAGCAGTGAGTAGGTCCACACCCAGGATCTGAACCAGTGAACCCCAGGCCACCGAAGTGGAGTGCACAAAATTAACCACTCAGCCATGGGGCCAGCCCCGTGAATGTGTTTCTTAAATGTAAGGCACAGATAAAATAATTTTGGTTTTCCGTTCTCTTGATGCTTTTCATGAGCAAATGAAGATTGGGCTACAGATCTCCATGTTGGGGAATTCCCATAGACAGTCAAAAGTCATGTCTTCACATGGCCCAGTTTTCCTGAATTTAGGGTCATCTTAAATGTCACAATCAGCTCTGAGTTTATCACTACATAAGCAAAGCTAAATCTATAATTCTGGACCCACTGCCTTCATCACTGATGTGAGGTGCAGCCATGCAGTGCAGCAGAACAAGGGACACCACCTGGAGCAGTTGGAAGCATTTTACTTGGAAAGTAGAGCTGGTGGAATAAGAGCAAGTGTCAGAGAGAACAGGCCAACTGGTAGCTCCTATATTTACATGATCATTTATTTTTGTTTCCTTTTATCCCTAGCTAAGTCTCTTCTTTCCTGCCATTTATCACTTGGGTACATTCTCCTACTGATATTCCCTCTCTACACTGATACAATCAACTCCTTAATTGAAATTGGAATTTTTCTGTCTGGGATTCCTGCATATTTCTTAGGAATCTATTTACCAGTAAAAAATTGAGCTTCAAGTTTACAAAGACTCTATGGTAAGAAATCCAAACTCAATTTTCTTCCCATTGTACTGTTTGACTTACAGTGCTAACCAGGCAAATGGAGTAAATGCTTGTATGTGTAAAATGCAAGGACATTCCTCGTTCACTTCCTTCCAAAACCCATGCAGCCATACACATCTGAAAGCATTTTTCAATGTGTCCACCACAAAATGGGCACTTATGAATGTTACTTTCCCTTTCTTTTGTGTAGGACTGTGTGTTAGCCACCAAACATTGTTTTAGAAAATTAGTGGGTAAAGCAAAAGGCAGAAAGAAAATAGCTCAGTGGTTAGAAATATGAGGTTTGGTGTCAGACCTGGTTTTAAATTCTGGCTTCACCATTTAGCAGCTTTCTATCCTTAGGAAAATTACTTAAATTCTGATTCTCAGTTTCCTCATGTGCAAATAAGGATAATACCATTTACTCCATAGGATGGTTGTTAAAAGTAATGAGCCATTGTGAGTAAAGCACTTAACACAGTGCCTAGCACATAATATACATTCAATTATAAAAATAAAACATTTTAAATAAAGAAAGGACATACTCACTAATCATTAGAGAAATGCAAAACAAAACCACAATGAGCCATTAGGATAGCCACTTTCAAAAAAACAGAAAATAGTAAGTATTGGCAAAAATGTAGAAAAATTGAACCCTTGTGCACTGCTAGTGGGAATGTAAAACGTTGCAGCCACTATGGAAAACAGTATGGAGGTTCCTTAAGAAACTAAAAATATGGTCTAGCAATCCCACTTCTAGGTATATATCCAAAAGAATTTAAAGCAGGATCTCGAAAAGATATTTACACACCCACGTACATTGCAGCATTATTCTCAATAGCCAAGAGGTGGAAGCAGCTGAAAGTCCATTGATAGATAAATAGAAATATGTCTTGTATACATACAATGGGATATTATTTCACCTTAAACAGAAAGAAATTTTATCACATGCTACAACATGGATGAAACTTGAGGACATTATGCTGAGTGAAATAAGCAAGACACAAAAGCACAAATATTGTATGACTTCACTTACATGAGATGTCTAAAGTGGTCAAAACCATGGAAATAGAAAGTTGAAGGGTAGCTGCCAGGGACTGGGGGAGGGTGAAATGGGAAGTTGTTTAATGAGGATAGGGTTTCAGTTTTGCAAGAAGAAAAAGTTCTAGAGATCTGTTACACAACAATGTGAATATAGTTAACACTACTGTACACTTAAAAGTGGTTAAGAGACTACATTTTATGTTATTTTTTTTTTTTACCAAAGTCGAAAAAAAATTTAAATAGGTCATACTAGCAAAAGAGTGTTTTGTAAGGACATGCTCTCCAGTCCTTTTCTAATACTAGAATAGAGAAAGGGGAGGAGAGATGAAGGTGAAGAAAGAAAAGAATGGCTTTCAGCTATTAAAGTCTGTTTGTGGTGTTCCTTCAGCTTATGGGAAGAGGAAGGGCTGGATCACATAGAAAAGGCTGATCAGAAGAATCCTTTCTCCCTCAGCCTTGAGGATACTTAAAAGAGGAGACTAGAAACAACCTATCATGGATAAGCAAGTATCTGTGAATGTATTTGTATAAATGCTTTGCCTCAGAATTGGAAATGAGAAGTGTTGAGAGGAAGGAAACAAAACTTGAAAAGGAGGGAAGGAAGAAGGCATTGTAGAAAAAGCCTGTAGTTTGGAGTCAAGATGATGAGTTGACTCATCTTGCTTATCTTTCCTGGGAATCAATTTATTCATCAGTAAAAATAGGGATGATTATGCTTTTCTAACAAGAGTGTTGTGAGAGTTAACCCCAGATATTGTGTTGGAAACATTCTTTTTATCCCATGAAACACAATGCACATTTCACTTGTGATTTTTACAGATAAGCAAACTCTACTATAATGACCACAACAGGGAAAAACAGTAAATAATTTCTACATGCCTATTCATGGGGCTAATTATTTATTATTCTGATATCTACTGTTAGTCTTGTTTATGAATGTCAATATTAATTCAGTACAGGCAAGTGTGGGACAATTCTTATAATCAAAGTGAAAATGTGACAACTTACTCCTGTGCATTACAAGTAATAAACCAGAGGCTCTTACTTAAAACAAGGAAATAGTTTAATGTACTTTAAGGGCAAATGATTGTCTTGAACCGTGGCTCAAGAAAGTGATTCCATTCATTGTTCTCCCTTTGTATAAAGATAATTTTAAATTTTTACTAAAGGTAATATCCAGATTCTTTCTACTTCCAATGAGAAAGAAGGAAATTTCACCATGTAAGGTGGGAGATGAAAGAACTTTTGTACAATAAAGTTAATGTGATAATGGATTTTTTCCCCCGAAGGGAAATAATGGAATCTTTTCCTTCATATTTTAATTAAGTCTCCCATATCTTAAAGTATGATGGGGAGAACATCCACTGATATACCTGTTGGAGCCATAGTTCATGATATTTAGAGTTAATATTTCCCCTAATTGTGTTTCATCAGTGTGATTTCCCATGTTTTGTTTTTTTATGTAAGTTGTCTTCACCACAAAATACATTCAGTTGCTGTGCTACTCCTCCCTAAGGGATTTGGATGATGAACAAGGAAAAACCAAAGAAAAATCTAAGTAGAACTCAATGGGTACTTACAACCCTGTGCCATTTTCTAAAATGGCTCGGATTTTCCGTAGCCTAATTTCTTTATCAGTTTCTTTTTTTATATTATGATAACCCTTTCTTTGCTGGAGTTGGTTTACTTACTGCTGGAATTTTTTAAGTATTTCATTAAATATTTTGGATCTATATCTGTTTTGCTTTATTTTTGCATGAAAATTCTCTCGATATGTACAACTTGGGCAGGAAGATGCATACCTAATATCAAGGACATAGACTTATGATTTTAAGGAATTCACTAACAAAAGTTAGTAAGTAGTATTACAGTGGTAAAAGTAAATAAGTAAATAAAAGTATAGCTCTACCCTGAGTAGTCATTGCTTTCAGTAGCTCACAGTGAACCAACGTCAGGTGTTTTTGCTAACATTTTCTGAATAATAATAGTAATGACATTGTTCCACTGGTTTCCATTCACTGCTCTACTCAATTCACATCGACTGTGACTCTTTCCACTTAGATATCTCTTTGAACTTCCTCTCAACATATCCTGTTTCTGTGCAGACACTAGGGAGAGAGGAACTTGCATGTATATATGGGCAGAAATAGAAAGATGAAGAAATAAAAGGTTTTCAGGAAAGTAAAAATTTCTATGAAAATCCCCAGCGCATTTTTTTAAAAAAATACTACCAACAAGCTTTGTGAATCATCCAATCTGACTGTTAGCCGTCATACAGCAAATTCTTTAAAATGAGGAACATTTAAATAAAACTAAATGACATGTACTTTGTCAAGTTTCCTTACTTTTCTTTTTTTTTATAAACTTTTTTTTTTTGAGGAAGATTAGCCCTGAGCTAACATCTGCTGCCAATCCTCCTCTTTTTGCTGAGGAAGACTGGCCCTGAGCTAACATCCGTGCCCATCTTCCTCTACTTTATATGTGGGATGTCTGCCACAGCATGGCTTGATGAGCGTGTCATGTCCACACCCGGGATCCGAACCAGCTGACACCAGGCCGCTGAAGCGGAACGTGCACACTTAAGTGCTGCACCATGCCCCTCCTTACTTTTCTAAGTAAACCAAGAGTCTGCCATGGAGATTGTTTTTCAATTAGGCTTCACACCCATAGCATTATGATTTAGAGGAATAGCACTAGAACTGGAGTCTGGATTCTAGACCTAACTTTGTCCAGTGATGTGACCTTGGGCACTTTTCCTTAACTCATAGGCTCTACTTACTCTCTGAAGCTGCCTAAAATTTCCACCATTAGGAATTGGGGAATATTGCATTTAACGAGAATTCAAAAGTCCCAACATCATCTAGATGGAAAAGAAAAAAACATGCTCGCTCTGGGCTCTCATATGAAGATATCAGTTTGACTTGCCTTTATTGGATCAGGAAGACACAGGAAGTTTTGCTGGGAGGTGTGGAAACAAAGAACAGATACAGTTGGTTGAGGTTGAGCGTATCATGAAAGGAGAGATGCTGGTGTCCTTATGCTCTCCTCTTTTCCCCAAGGTCACATATGTCTGAGAGAACTGGGAGTAACTGGCTTGAAGACAGGTTTTTGAGGAATGGAAGGAGGACAATCGCCCAAAAAGTGTCACCAGGAAGCTAGGAGAAAGACACAGCCCTGATATAATACGTGCACATTGTGGAAAAGTTAAAAGGTATGGATAATCACAAAATAAGCTCACTATGTATAAGAGCAAAAATAAGTACTATTAGCATTTTGCTGTATATCATTCCAGGCTTTTTATATATAAATCTATACATAAATATATACCTTTTAAAAATAGGCATATTCAAAAGTGCCATCAAATTTTAGGTTCAGTAGAAATTGCATTATGTTGATAAGAGGTTTGTTTGCTTTTCAAGATACACAATAGACTTTAAATTTAGGAGCCTCTATGTCATTCAAATGTGTACTTCTGTACATGTGAAAAGTATCAGATTCTACTATCTGTAGGTTGTGCTTGCTATACAAGTCTTAAGTTGTGTATTTTTAAAATCAAGGCTGTATAATTTCTTGTAGATCATTGTAAAAGGGTCAAGAAATGATGACAGTTGTTTCTCTAATTTCCATTTAAAATCTATTATTTTCATGTTAGTAGAACGATTAAGTTGTTACCAAGAAAAACAGTATTTAAAACAAAATTTAACACTATTTATGGCCTATATATATATATATTTAATCCTGGTTGGAGATAAAGCTTAATAATGCTGTTTAATTCATCACATTAACCAGCTGTAAAACACAGACCTTTATCTATAGCAGGCAAAGCATTTCAGGATTTATATACAAATAGCCTATAAAGTTATGTAGTTTGAAAAGTGTGTTTCATTGTGAAGAACTCTCAAGTTGCTTGTAAGGCTAATCCAATCAAAAGGACATATAAATATTCTTGAAAAAATGTCCTCTTCTCTACGAGGCCTAACCATCCTTTTTAATTTTGCCTGACCTTTCCCCCTTTGCTAAACTCTTGATCTCCTTTATACTCCTCTCTACTATTTTTCCACAGCACCTATCACCTTCTAACATACAGTATAATTTATTTATTTCTTATATTTACTGTCTACCTCTTCTCACTACAGTGTAAGCTTCAGGAAAGCAAGATTCTCTTTCAATTTTGTTCATTGATGTGTCCCAAGTGCCTAGAACAGTGTGTGGCCCATAATAAATATTCAAAAATATTTGTTGAATGAATAGAAGTGGGAAAGGAAATGACTCACCACCAGGGATAGATGCAGATTTTATGAGATCTGAAGCTTATAAAATTTGGGAGGGCTCTCTTTAAGAAAAAATTAAAATATCTTATGTCTGCAAATTTTACAAAAACATATGAACAGGTTACGACATTCACAGCCTGTCCCAGGGTGTGTGAGTGGCCCTTAAGATTAAGTTTCATTAGTTTCATGATAATGAAAGCTAGAGTTTTGAGGATTATCGATTTTTTTATGTTGTAGATGCTTATTAATATCAAAGGATATTAATAATATTATTAAGTGAATATTATGTGAATTTAACAATATTAATATGTGAAAGAAACAGATTAAAAATAGAATTATAACATGATACCATTTGGTGCAAAATGAATGGAAGGATATACAAAGGATATCTCTGGGTGATGGGATTACAAGTGTTTCTTTCTTTCATTTGCTTGTCTGTATTTTCTAAAATAAATGAATATGGATTGCTTTCATCCTGAGAAAAAAGTTGCAGTTTTGAAGTATAAAAACATAACCAATTGCAATTAGAAGGATGTGTTCCAATTCTTTTTAAAGTATTGATATAGGGTTCACTAAGTTATTTATACTATTTTCCCTCTTTCTGCTGAAAAAATGACGTATTTTTTTAAAGAACTGGTTAAGATTTGAGAACAGGCTGTAACTACAACCACTGCTGCCCTAACCCTTCCTCCAATCCACGCACACATCTCTGTTCCCATCTCCTATGCCTACACTTGCTCTAAAAAGTTAAGCAGATTAGCTAAGTGGCCCATGGGGTGAAAACAATAAAATTCATTTCAAATGAAATTTTAAAAGAGTTAAAATATATACAGATATTAGATCTGACAGATCTGACCCTTTTATGTTAATTTTAAGATGGACATACAAGACTTCGGGGGAGATAATGGTCTACTATTTGCGTATATCCAGGTAGTTCTTCACATTTCCAATTAGACTCCCTAATTTTATTTACAAATGGTTGTTATTATTCTGAATTGTATTCGCTAATTAAATATAACAAAAACGTTTTAAAATACAATTAGAAGTAGGTTTTAACAGATTTTAAATGGATTAGTAAAAGCACCAGAGCATTTCTGCTATTTACTAAGAAACCACTATGATTTTGGAATTCTTTTTTTTTGTTTGTTTTTGAGGAAGATTAGCCCTGAGCTAACTACTGCCAGTCCTCCCCTTTTTTGCTGAGGAAGCCTGGCCCTGAGCTAATATCTGTGCCCATCTTCCTCTACTTTATGTGTGGGACGTCTACCATGGCATGGTGTGCCAAGCGGTGCCATGTCCACACCCAGGATCCAAACCAGCGAACCCCAGGCCGCCGAGAAGCAGAACATGCGAACTTAACCGCTGCGCCACCAGGCCGGACGATTTTGGAATTCTGAAGGACTACCTCAGCACATTTTTAATCCATCAGGCCTTTGGTTACTTTTCTTTCTTTTCCAATTCCAGTTTTCATTTTGAATAACCTAAAAGTAAACTGTTTCTCAGATGGTAAAAAGAACATTCTAGTTAAGTTCCGTAAAAAATATCATTTTGGACGTTGCAAGCTTTTTGCCTTTTCAAAAGGATTACAGTTTTTAATGGATGAAAAGAAGTGGAGGCAGCAAAGGAGACTGAGAAGGGCCAGAAAGGTCAGAGGAAACTCAAGCCAAGGAAAGTTTCAAAGGGAGAAAGAGTGGCCACAGAAAAAGAACCAGGATGGAGGATATTTGCTTCATGTTCCCATCTGATGACTTCACCTCCTCCTCTCCCAACTCCTTCCTCTTGCCTGAATGTATAGTCAGTTCTTCCCTGGCTACTAGCTCCCTCCTTCCTTTCAAAGGACTGTTACGAGAATGGAAAGGAAATTGAAGTGCAACAGCATATATGGAAGAACTTTGTAATCTGTAAAACACTGTGCACATGATGAAAGTCAGATGAAAATCTGCTGTCTAGATGACTCACACACATCTTGTCAACCGAAAAGAGTTATTACAACACAGGTCAGAGGTGACTGATGGAATCCACCACCTCAGCAGGGGCTGTTATATGCGAGGTATTTCACCAGATATTTCACGATATCTTCAGAATTTGCTATTCACACTGCCTGTATTTCATCACCAATGATTCACCCCTCATTCTCTGACCTTTAGTTTCTCCCTCTACCCTAATGCCCCTAAACCACTAACATGGTGCAGGGAGTTATTTCAAACATTCAGACTTTAAAAGGACAGGTACAGTAGCAGAGGTATAAAATCAAGAGAAAATTTAGAGTTTTGGCTAGATCTCTATGAATATGCCAGGAATGCCTGAGCTTAAATGAGTTTTGCCCTGAGAAAAAAAATTAAAGGTCAGAGAGAATAAAAACAAAAGAGCTTCCTTATCCTCAGTGAGAGTGGTGTAATGTTCAGCAGGCAGGGAAAAAATTGTAGAACTATGCAACTTCTGTCTGACTTTCTTCTTTCCTATCAAGAAAAAGATCTTCAATGAGGGTTCCAACACTTGAAAAGACAAATAAAGCACATTTAAGAAGGAACTGAAGTCCTTTTGATAGGTGAGGAATGATAAGACCATCTAGTTATTTTCTTTTTTTTCTTTTTTTGAGGAAGATTAGCCCTGAGTTAACATCTGCTACCAATCCTCCTCTTTTTGCTGAGGAAGACTGGCCCTGAGCTAACATCCATTCCCATCTTCCTCCACTTTCTATGTAGAACGCCTGCCACAGCATGGCTTGCCAAATGGTGCCATGTCTGCACCCGGGATCCAAACCAGCGAATCCCAGGCTGCCAAAGCAGAATGTGTGAACTTTACTGCTGCACCACCAGGCCGGCCCCTATTTAGTTATTTTAAATGTTCAAATGAAATATTTTCCAGAGTACAAAAATGAGTTGTCAATGCCAGCAAAGAACCACTCAGTAATCTTTGAAAAATTGCAGAGAATGGGAGAGATGCGAGAGAAATAGATATAGTCATGACCTAATTTAAGAACAGAAAGGGCCATCCTTGGTGGCCTAGTGGTTCAGTTCAGCATGCTCCACTTCAGTGGCCCTGGCCCAGTTTCCAGGAGCCGACCTACATCACTCGCCTGTCACTGGCCATGCTGTGGAAGTGGTTCACAGACAAAAACAGGAAGGTTGGCAGTGGATCTTAGCTCAGGGTGAATCTTCCTCAGCAAATAAAATAAAATAATTAAAGAACAGAGAAAAAATTTTGTCTTCTAGAAACCGTATGCTGGGCAAGTTGGCTGTGATTCCCAGTAGAACTTTCTAATAACTGGTTACCATAGAAAGGGGTGGGTGGCTTCCCACCAAAGCTGGCTGACTGTATACGTGCATTTACTTCTCTTTCCAAATGCCATAGAAATGTCAGAGCAGTAAAATTAAATAAAAATAAGTCTAAATAAGTTTTAGAAAATTCAGAAGGGTGTTACTAATAGACAACCTGAATAGTAAGAGATTTATGCAATATATTGATGCTGAAATGTAACAGAGCTAGGTAACCCACAAGTCCAGACTCATGAAAGAGGACTCCAAAAATAAGTTTCCTCAGCAGAATTCTGCAAAAGTCTTCTAATCAAAATAAGCAGAAGCTTCCTGAAAGAAGTGAGCCCTAGACAAGGGCCAGGTAAATAGCAAAGGCAGTGCTGGTCCTAGTGCCACCTAAGAGCTGGTGCCGATGTGTGCCCCAGGCTGTGTATAGTGAAAGTTTTTACATAAAAGACTCTGAAAATGGAGACCAGATCCAGAGAATCAGGATCTTGTCATAGGCAAAGGAGAGCTGCGTATCCTTAAAACAAACCATACTCACATCTTAACAGAAAGCCCACCCTCCCTCTGCCATGTATAGTCACTTGAGTCAGAGCTGATTTAATCCAAACTTGAGCTGCTAGCCAGGAAAACAAGAATTCTTACCCTGTCCAGATACCAATACTGTACAAATTAAGACCATGCCTACAAATATGAACAAACAACAGGGATAAGGGGAACTAATCCCTGAGAAAACACAATATAGGGCACAAAATGAAATGCTAAAATAAGCATATTTAATGTCTTCAGAGAGATTCTAGGGAGTTCTGAACCTATGAAAAATGAAATACACATGGCTACTAAACATTTAAGAAGAAATTTAAGACTACTTGAACTAGAATAAAATAAGAAAGACGGGGATGGGGTCGGCCCCAGTGGTGCAGCAGTTGAGTTCGCATATTCCGCTTCTCGTTGGCCTGAGGTTCGCTAGTTGGGATTCCAGGTGCAGACATGGCACTGCTTGGCAAAAGCCATGCTGTGGCAGGCGTCCCACATATAAAGTAGAGGAAGATGGGCATGGATGTTAGCTAAGGGCCAGTCTTCCTCAGTAAAAAGAGGAGGATTGGCAGTAGTAAGCTCAGGGCTAATCTTCCTCAAAAAAAAAAAAAAAAAGACAGGGGGGAAAAGGGAAGCAGTGATCACTCCAAGTCAGCATGAACTCATGAAATGCAAGTCATGCCTTAATCACTTCATTTCCTTTTTGGAAGCTCATCAGACTGGTAGACTGGGGAATGCCAGTGACATGGTGTGTTGGTCTGGACTCTAGCAAGCCATTAAATAAATTGTTTCATAATACGATAGCCAGGAAACAAATTATATCCCACCAGTGATTGATGGTACAACAAGCTAATAGAAGTTTGTACCACCTATTAAGGAAATTTCTTTCTTTCTTTTTTTTTTTTTGAGGAAGATTAGCCCTGAGTTAACATGTGCCACCAATCCTCCTCTTTTTGCTGTGGAAGACTGGCCCTGAGCTAACATCCATACCCATTTTCCTCTACTTTATATGTGGGATGCCTACCACAGCATGGCTTGCCAAGCAGTGCCATGTCTGCACCCGGAATCCAAACCGGCGAACCCCAGGCCACTGAAGCAGAACATGGGAACTTAACCACCACACCACTGGGCCAGCCCCAGGGAAATTTCTAATTTAATGGTCTTTTACTCTAGACTGTAAACTTTTTTTTTTGTTAAAGATTGGCACCTAGGCTAACAACTGCTGCCAATCTTCTTTTTTTTTTTTAAGGATTGGCACCTGGGCTAACAACTGTTGCCAATCTTTTTTTTTTTCTGCTTTATTTCCCAAACCCTCCCCCCCAGTACATAGTTGTATATCTTAGTTTCAGGTCCTTCTAGCTGTGGGATGTGGGATGCCACCTCAACGTGGCCTGATGAGTGGTGCCATGTCTGCGCCCAGGATCTGAACCCTGGGCTGCCACAGTGGAGCATGTGAACTTAACCACTTGGCCACGGAGCCGGCCCCTAGATTGTAAACTCTTGAAGGAACCATTTTTCATTATTTTATTCTCCCTATCCTCATTGTCTAGGGGCTATTTAGCAAATGACAGATTCTCAAGAAATGTTTATCGAATAATAATTAAGTTTAATAGTAATTGACTCAAAATCAGTGTTTAAAAGTATGTATGGGATCTCATCAAGATGGCAGGGTAGGCAGATTCTGAACTCACCTCCTCCCATGAACATAACCAGGTTGCAACTATTCTTGAAAAAATTACCCTGGAGAGACAACTGAAAACTGGATAAAAAGAACTCCCACAACAAGGGACAGTCCTGACAGAGGCAGAAGAGGCAGAAATTCCTTCTTGAGAGAAAAAAACCACCTTCATGAGCTGTGGAGCTTCACAGCTGAGCAGGAGCCACCCTAAGGTATGCAGACTTCCTTGGAGAAGTGGGGACCTTAGTGGGGGCACATTACTGCTATAAGCATCCTTCAGACTCAGCACATCCTTCAGACTGAGACAAGCATTGTGATATCTTGCTTTGCTGGCTATTAACTAAAACAGTGAATACTCCCAGAAAAGCTATCCAACATAAGTTGAAAAAAGCCGGCTCTTACAGGTCCTACACACACATTCACCCATCTCAGAGAGGAACCTAAAATCACCAGAAAGGAAGATGCACAGTCCTGTGGTGAAAAGACACTCACCTGGTAGGCTCTGGGTGCATCTCAGGGAGGTGAGACCTCTCCAGAGACTGAGACATTGGCAGCAGCCACTGTTGTGACCTGGTACAGGCATGCTGACACAGATACTGGTAGATGCCATTGGAGTTCTTCCCCTGGCCTGTTAGCCCATGGGTCTGCCACACCCACTAGAGAAAAGATTTAGTTAAGTTAAGCCAGGGCAGGCAGCCACCCTAGGGAATGGCCACACCCAACAGCAAGCCCTCAGCCTTATGTTGCCTGCATAGACTGGGCTTCTCGACCCTCTACAGGCAGGCAAGTGTGTCTGCCTCTGTGGGGTAGGGCCTGTGTGAGGAGCAGGTGAACTGTGGGGGGCATTGGTGGAGAGTGTGGGGGCCTGTGCAGTGGGGCGACTGGGTACACTCCAAGGGGTCAGGAAATGTGCATGGACCAGGACTGTGTTGATGGTGTGTGTGGACCTGTGAGGGGTGGGGCTTATCAGTGGCCGAAGACCTGTGCTTCACAAACAGCCACAAAGGGAATTGGCCGGCCTGCCAAAGCCTGAAACAATTGGGTGCTCCCATGCCTGAGGCCAATCCCACTCAGTTGCAATCCTGAGAGAGCTGACAACAGTCTTGCAGGCCTGAGGCCTATAGCCATTGTAAGCCCCTGAGCCTAGCAACCAGCCACACTGGGTGCCTACTCAATTAACAGAAAAACTGCAACAGGAGTGTGCTATTAGACCTTGCAGCCAGTGGTGCTGGAGCTCCCCAAACCCAATTTGCAAACAGCTGGCCAAGGAGAGAAAACCTAGGTTCCCTGGGTACCTGCAGTTAGAGCAACCCTGCCACAGCAGAAGGACATGCAGCCCAAACAGGTGTTACTCCTGGGACATTTGAACTGGTGATGAGAGAGCGGCACACTGCTGGACTTCAAAAGGTATCTCTTACACAAGGCCACCTTTCCAAGATCAGGAAACATAGGTCACTCACCTATTACATAGATATAAGCACAGAGAAAGAGGCAAAATGAAGAAGCAAATGAATATGTTCCAAGCAAGAGAACAGGACAAGACTCCAGAAAAAGAACTAAATGAAACAGAAATAAGCAATCTACCTGACAAAGAGTTAAAAAAAAAAACCTCATAATTATGCTCACGGATCTTGGGAGAAGACTGGATGAACACAGTGAGAACATCAACAAAGAATTGGAAAGTATAAAAAAGAACCAATCAGAAATGAAGAACACAATAATGGAAATGACAAATTCACTAGAGGGACTCAATAGCAGAATAGGTGAGACAGAAGAATGGATCAGCAAGCCGGACAAATGACTAGCAGAAATCACCCAACCTGAACAGAAAAACGAATTGAAAAGAACAAAAACAGTCTTAAGGGAACTCTGGGACAATGTCAAGTGCACTAACTTTCATATTATACGTGTCCCAGAAGGAGAAGAGAGAGACAATGTGGCAGAGACTCTAACTGAAGAAATAATAGCCGAAAACTTTCCTAACCTAAGAAAGGAAACAGACATCTGAGTACAGGAACCACAGAGAGCACCAAGCAAGATAAACCCAAAGAGGCCCACACCAAGACACATTATAATAAAAATGTCCAAAATTAAAGATAAAGAGAGAATTCTAAAAGCTGCAAGAGAAAGGCAACAAGTGGCATACAAAGGAAAGCCCATAAGGCTATCAGCGGACTTCTCAGCCAAAACCCTACAGGCTAGAAGGGAGTGGCATGACATATTTAAAGTTCCAAAAGGAAAAAACCTATGGCCAAGAATACTCTATCTGGCAAGGTTATCATTCAGAATGGAACGAGAGAGAAAGAGTTTACCAGACAAGCTAAAACTAAAGAATTTTATCACCAAGAAACTAGTTTTACAAGAAATGCTGAAGGGACTTATTTAGGTGGGAAAGAGAATACCACAGATAGGGATAGAAAATTATCAAAAACACGACAAAAACAAAAATAGGCAATCAAATCACTGGTAAACACAAAAACACAGTAAAGGTAGCAGATCAACCACCTATGAAGATAATATGAAGGTTTTAACTTTAAGATCTTTAACTTGAAGACTAAAGTACTAAAATTGCCTATTTCAATGATAAGAAGGTAAGGGATAGACTCACACGAAATAAGAAATTAGATATATCAAAAACATACAATGTGGGAGGAGGGGAGTAACAGAGTAGAGCTTTTAGAAAGAGGTCAAACTAAAAAGATCAACTTAATATACATTGCTATATACATAAAACATTATATTTGAACCTCATGGTATTCACAAACCAGAACATTCTCCAGGATTGATCACAGATTAGTTCATAAAATAAGTTTCAATAGTTAAAGAAGATTGAAATAATACCACACATCTTTTCTGACCACAAAGGTATGAAACTAGAAATCAATTACAGGAAGAAAATCAGAAAAGCCACAAAAATGTGGAGATTAAACAAAATGCTACTGAACAATGATTGGGTTAATGAAGAAATCAAAGGAGAAATCAAAAAATACCTGAAGACAAACGAAAATGAAAATATGACATGCCACAATCTATGGGATACAGCAAAAGCGGGTCTATGAGGGAAGTCTATAGTAATTCAGGCCTACCTCAACAAACAAGAAAAATCCCAAATAAACAATCTAACAGTGCACCTAAAGGAACTGGAAAAAGAAGAACAAACAAGCCCCAAATCAGCAGAAGGAATGAGATAATAAAAATCAGAGCAGAAATAAACGAAATAGAAACTAAAAAAAATAGAAAAATCAACGAAACCAAGAGCTGGGTCTTTGAAAAGATAAACAAAATTGACAAACCCTTAGCTAGACTCACCAAAAAAAAAAAAAAAGAGAGAAGGCTCAAATAAATAAAATCAGAAATGAAAGAGGAGAAATTATAAAGGATACCTCAGAAATGAAAAGATTATAAGAGAATACTACGAAAAGCTATACACCAACAAATTAGATAATCTAGAAGAAATAGATAAATTCTTAGAATCTTACAACCTTCCAAAACTGAATCAAGAAGTAGAGAATTTGAATAGAATAATCACCAGTAAGGAGATCAAAACAGCAATTAAAACCTCCCAAAAAATAAAGCCCAGGACCAATGGCTTCCCTGGTGAATTCTACCAAACATTTGATGACTTAATACCTATCAGTCTCAAACTCTTCCAAAAAATTGAAGGGGAGGGGAAGCTTCCTAATTCATTCTGTGAAACCAACGTTATCCTGATACCAAAACCTACAAGAACAACACAGAAAGAGAAACTTACAGGCTGATATCACTGCTAAACATTGATGCAAAAATCCTCAACAAAATACTAGCAAATCAAATACAACAATACATGAAAAAGATCATACATTACAATCAAGTGGGATTTATTCCAGGGGTGCAGGGATGGTTCAACATCCATGAATCAATAAATGTGATACACCACATTAAGAAAATGAAGAATAAAAATCACATGATCATCTCAATAGATGCAGAAAAAGCATATGACAAGATACAGCATCCATTTATGATAAAAACTTTAAATAAAATGAGTACAGAAGGAAAACACCTCAACATAATAAATGCCGTATATTTATTGCATAGCTAATATCATTCTAAATGGAGAAAAACTGAAAGCTATCCCTCTAAAAACAGGAATCAGGCAAAGATGCCCAGTTTCACCACTCTTATTTAACATAGTATTGGAAGTCCTAGCCAGAGCAATCCCGCAAGAAAAAGAAATAAATGAATCCAAATTGGAAAGAAGAGAAATTGTCATTATTTGCAGATGAAATTATTATATATATAGAAAACTCTAAGGAATCTACTAAAAAACTTTTAGAAATAATAAGTGAATACAGTCAAGTATGCAAAATCAACATAGAAAACTGAATTGCATTTCTATACATAAACAATGAAGTAGCAGAAAGAGAAATTAATACTACAATCCCATTAACAATTGCAACAAAAAGAATAAAATACCTAGGAATAAACTTAACCAAAGAGGTGAAAGATCTGTATACCAAAGCTGGAGGTATCATACTCCCTGATTTCAAACTATACTACAAAGCTGTAGTAACCAAAACAGCATGGTACTGGCACAAAAACAGACACACAGATCAATGGAACAACATCAAGAGACCAGAAATAAACCCACACATCTATGGACCACTGATTTTCGACAAAGGAGCCAAGAGCATACAATGTAGAAAGGAGAGTCTCTTCAATCAATGGTGTTGGGAATACTGGACTGCCTCGTGCAAAAGAATGAAAGTAGACCATTATCTTACACCATGCACAAAAATCAACTCAAAATGGATTAAAGATTTCAATGTAAGATCTGAAACCATGAAACTTCTAGAAGAAAACATAGGCAGTACGCTTTGACATTGGTCTTAGCAGCATTTTTTCAAATACTATGTCTGACTGGGCAAGGAAGACAATAGAAAAAATAAACAAATGGTACTACATCAAACTAAAAAGCTTGTGCACAGCAAAGGAAACCATTAACAAAACGAAAAGACAACCTAACAACTGGGAGAATATATCTGCAAACCATATATCAGATAATGGATTAATATCGAAAATATACAAAGAACTCATACATCTCAACAACAAAAAAACCAACAACCCAATTAAAAAATGGGCAAAAGATCCAAAAAGAGATTTCTCCAGAAAAGATATACAGATGGCAACAGGCACATGAAAAGATGTTCAACATCATTAACTATCAGAGAAATGCAAATCAAAACTACAATGAGATATCACCTTACTCCCGTCAGAATGGCTATAATTAACAAGACAGGAAACAATAAGTGTTGGAGAGGATGTGGAGAGAAGGGAACCCTCATACTCTGCTGGTGGGAGTGCAAACTGGTGCAGCCACTATTGAAAACAGTATGGAGTTTTCTCAGAAAATTAAGAATAGATCTACCATATGATCCAGCTATTCCACAGCTGGGTATTTATGCAAAGAACTTGAAAACACAAATGCATAAAGATACATGCACCCCATGTTCATCACAGTGTTATTTACAATAGCCAAGACTTGGAAGCAATGTAGGTGCCCATCAAGGGATGAATGGATAAAGAAGATGTGGTATAAATATACAATAGAATACTACTCAGCCATAAGAAACGATGAAATTTGACCATTTGTGACAACATGGATGGACCTTGAGGGTATTATGCTAAGTGAAACAAGTCAGAGGGCGAAAGTCAAATACCACATGATCTCACTCATAAGTAGAAGATAAAAACAACAACAAATAAACACATAGCAACAGGGATTGGATTGGTGGTTACCAGAGGGTAAGGGGGGAGGGGGAGGGCAAAAGAGGTGATTAGGCACATGTGTGTGGTGATTGATTGTAATTAGTCTTTGGGTGGTGAACATGATGTAATCTACACAGAATTCGAAATATATTATGATGTACACCTGAAAGTTATATAATGTTATAATCCAATGCTACTGCAATAAAAAAAATTAATTAAAAGTACGTATAAGACGAAAGAGAAGAGCTAGCTTCTCAGTTCATTTGGAAATGTAGGTGTTTTTGTTGATTGCTTGCTTAATGTTGTCAACATTGTGACATGTCTGATAAAAGAGCTACAGAGAAAAGGCTATAGTAATGGACAAATAGTGAGGAACTCAGAAGAGTTTAGCTGGTTGTATTTTCCAAAGATGACCATAACAATATTTCTCATTCCATATGCTCTTTTTTTACAATGTGACTTGCACTTTTGACACTCTTCCCATTGAGTGGTGGGGAGTATGTTCCCTCCCCTTGAATCTCAGTGAGTTTTTTACTATGGCGAAATACCACCATGTGACTTCCTAGGCTAGGTCATAAAAGGCAATACAGTTTCTGCCTAGTTCTCTTGGGACACTCACTCTTGAAACACACTCCCAATCTGTGGACATAACAAAGTAGTTTTCTACTAAGTAGTTTAACTACTAAGTTTGGGATGGTTTGTTATATAGCCATCAACAACTGTAAAAAGAAGAAAATGGGCATGCAAGTTGTGATTTATTTACTCAATGGAATATTATGATGCCACAATAAGAAGCTTTCCTGGGGCCAGCCCGGTGGCACAGTGGTTAAGTGTGCACGTTCCGCTTCTCGGCAGCCCAGGGTTCACTGGTTCGGATCCCGGGTGCGGACATTGCACCGCTTGGCAAAAGCCATGCTATGGTAGGCGTCCCACACATAAAGTAGAGGAAGATGGGCATGGATGTTAGCTCAGGGCCAGTCTTCCTCAGCAAAAAGAGGAGAATTGGCAGTAGTTATTTCAGGGCTAATCTTCCTCAAAAAAAGAAGCTTTCCTATTGAAATAGAAATAAATGTTTATTATCGTTCATTTACTCATTCAAGAAATTTTTTTTTTTTTTTGAGGAAGATTAGCCCTGAGCTAACATCTGCTGCCAATCCTCCTCTTTTTGCTGAGGAAGACTGGCCCTGAGCTAACATCCGTGCCCATCTTCCTTGACTTTATATGTGGGATGTCTACCACAGCATGTCTTGCCAAGCAGTGCCACGTCCGCACCCGGGATCTGAAGCGGTGAACCCCAGGCCACTGAAGCGGAATGTGCACACTTAACTGCTGCGCCACTGGGCCAGCCCTCAAGAAACATTTTTGAGCCTACTATGTACTGGGGGCTGTTCTGAGGATGCAACACTAAACAAAACAAAGTCTTTACTCAAAGTCCTCTGCCTGGCCTGTGTAATTTGGTGTCAGTCATTGTTTAGTCTTTAGTTCTCTTGGTCTGAACCACTGATGATGTCCAGAATTCTATCTTCAACTCTATCTCTATCTTGAGCTCCAGACTTACATGTTAAATGCTTACCTGCTCTCTTGAACTGGATATCCCACAGGTATCTCGAACTTCTAATTAATACCATAATACCTACACATAGTCCTGAGCCAGAACTTGGGAATCATTGGGGATTTCTCTCTCTCGCTGCACCTCCCACCACTTGACAACTCTACCTCTACAGTCACAGAGGTCGCTGAGTGTACCTCCATATCATCTGAATCCATCCCTTTTTTCCATCCCACCACCACTGCCTGGTTCATGTCATCATCATTTCTTCCCTAGGTTCTTTGGTCTTCCTGACACTATATTACCTCAAATTCAAACTATATAATACTGGGTTTTTTCATAATGTACAAATATGATTATGTTACCTTCTTAAAATCTTTCACTCTTCAGAATAATGTCCAAGATTCTTATCGTTGATATAAATGGAGGGAAGTTACAGAACAACGTGTGTAGTGTGATCCTATTTATATAAATGTATGTACATGTATTCATATGTTTATATACCTACAGAAAGACCCTAGATAGTCAATAAAATGCAACAATTGTAATCTTAGAGTGAGGAGAGTACAGGTGATTTTTACTTTCTTCTTTGTACTTTCATGTATTGTTATAATACATATAATATCAGAATTCTTTTAAAAAATTAAACACATTTCATCTTTACAGAAACAATAAAACACTGAAAATGTTAAATAAGGAGACTCTTCATTATCTAGCCTTGGCCTATCTAGCTTTGTCATTTCTCCTCTCTCTCCTGGTCCTTACCCTAGCCCCTGCCTCAAGCTATGCAATTACTTGCATTCTCTCAGCACACAATGCTCTTTCCAGCCTCCAAGCATTCACACATCCAGTTTCCTTTGCCCAGAAGGCATTTTCCTGCCTCTTTGCCTATCTGATCCCTACTTATTAGGGCTCAGGTCAGGTATTGACTCTTACAAGAGGCTTTTCCTAACCAACCCCTTCACCAAGCTCCTATGTTAACTTCTTCTACCACATATTACACTGCCACATAGTCCTCTGTTGGCCTCCATCTTTGAGGTGTCCTACACACCAGATATCCACAGAGCCCATACAAGGCTGTCACACTGAAAGCATTTAATACAATGTTTTCCAGGTCTGAACCTGAGAAAATTCCAAAAGCGCGGTTTGGGGAGACAAGAGAGGTTAGGGGCTAAGTTTTGGTATTCTGCTCCATGGGTTCAAATTTCCAGTTCTGTCACTTGCCAGCTGTGGAAATTTAGACAAATTACTTAGCCTTTCCGTACCTTAGTTGCCATATCTATAAAGTGAAAATAATACTAACCACATCCTATGATGTTTGTTAGTTGTTGCAATTGTTTGTTGCAACAATTACGTAATGTCAAGTATAAACAAGTCCCACACAAGGGTAAGCATTTAAAAAATGGCTATTATTATTATTTTCTGTCCTCTATTGAGACAAGCTCTTTGAGAGCAGGGGTGTGTTCTTTATGACTGCATCCCCAGAATCTGGTACATAATAGATGTTTAATTAAAGTTTGATGAAACTTATATGAACCGGTATATTCTTGAATCTTCTGAAAAATATCTTTCCCTTATTTAATAATTACTTCATGATTATTTTCTCCCTGAAATCAATTCTCTACTAGAGCAGCAGGAGAGAGCATGCAGTGCTGGAAGAACTGTCTCTTTCCTAAGGTTATACAAGGCCCAAGATACCTATACCCAGCTTTGAGGATGGCTGACTGTGTACTTCCCTTTCCTTCCTTCAGAATGTCCTTTGTTTTCACACTTTCTGGTGTGTATTATATTTTCCTGAATCTGGAGACCTGTTTCCCTGCCTTCCTATGTTTTTCCTCCTCTGCCCATACCCTGCATCTTTGATGATAGTTGTTGAACAATAGCAAAAGGAGTCATACAGGAAGGTGCAGAGATATCGAATCTAGTCCTGGGTTCCTGAAATAAGACCTTCCTTAGACCTTTCAAGGTAAATAATGATTCACATAGAGCCCGATGAAAGGATCTCTATTCAGTGGCTCACTTGTACCCACAGAAAGGAGAAAGCTAAGTATGCTTCTCTACTTCTCATTCCTGGTCACTTAAAGTCTATTTGAAAAATAATTCCTGCAAGTTTATCGGGAATATAAAATGAGATCACATATGTGGAAGGGCTTTAAAAAGTTAAAAGGTGTAAATTATCATATTAAATTATGGGGATAAACTCTCCATTTTGTGTATTCAGTAACAAAATTGGCAATTTTTACCAATCTTAATTTAAATTTTTTATTTATTTATTTATTTTGAGGAAGATTAGCCCTGAGCTAACATCTGCTGCCAATCCTCCCCTTTTTGCTGAGGAAGACTGGCCCTGAGCTAACATCCATGCCCATCTTCCTCTACTTTATATGTGGGATGACTACCACAGCATGGCTTGCCAAGCAGTGCCATGTCCGCACCTGGGATCTGAACCAGCAAACCCCAGGCCGCCGAAATGAAATGTGCGAACTTAACCACTGCACCACCTGGCTGGCCCCCAATCTTAATTTTAAATGCTAAATTTTCCTAAATTAAACATGAGAAAATTTAAAAATGTTTCCTTGTGTCATATTCTTAGAACCATTAGGGCCTATTAATTTTGGCAAAATCAGAGACCTGGGAAATATTTACAATAGCCAGGCAACCTCTGTTGATCAGTGAGCCTCAGCGTCCCTTCTTCACCACAGGAGCAACCACAAGGGTGAGAGAGCTAGAATACTTCTGCTCTCCATTCAGTGGCAAGCCCATAAGCGTGTTCTGCCGAAGATACCCCAAACCTTGTGCATCACAATATTTTTAAGTTACTTACTGAAGGATGCATATAATATACTTTATACTCTACAATAATTTTCCTGAGCTAAATGTCTGCTAAGGAAGTGATGTTTGAGTTAATCCTTAAAGATAGTGATAGGGAGGTTTGGAATGCATGCCCATCTAGAAAGGAAAGAAAGGAGGGAAAGTAGGAAGGAAGGAAGGAAAGAGGATAGAAAGGAAGGAAAGAGGATAGAAAGGAAGGACGGAATAAAGGAAGAAGAGAGACAAAAGAGAGAAGGGTATGTGTGAGGAGAGTGCATAAACCAGTTTGGTAACAGTGAGGAATTTATATTCAAAATAGCAGGGTGTTAAGTTTGTAAAAGTGGGTCTCAGAAAGATTGTTGAGAGATTTTTGCCATGTGCAAAAGAATTTAGACTCTATTGAGCCAGCAGGATGAGGTAGGAAAAAACATGACTTTTGCTATTGAGGAGACCCTAACAAGCCTCATTCTTCAAATAGAAAAATACTATTTGAGAAAGCCTGGTGATGAGAGACCTGTGTAAAACAAGCAGGCCAGGAACTAGCCTCTGTCTTCTTTATCAGAGAGTATAATATATTGGGTGCACTTTTCTATATGTCAGGGGCTTATTTAATCCTATGAGGTAGGTACTGTTACTATTTATCTTCATTTTGCAGACAAAGTTAAACAACTTGCCCAAGATCACCCAGCTAGCAAGGGTCAGAGCTAAGACTTGAATCTCAGCAGTGCGATTCCAGGTCCCAAGCTCCTATCACTGCACTGTGCCTCCTCCTTCAGGACTGAAGAACATTAAGTAGGACAGTAACAGGATCAGATTGGGGCTTTTGAAAGTCACTCTGGCACTAAGGTAGGGGAGGGACCGGAGGGAAACAGCAAGTGTACATCAGATGTTTCAGTTCCAGTAACTATTTTGGCTTCAATTTTCTTATATTATTAATACAAAGTTTGAAAATAGTTCATATGTAAGATGAGCTGTTTTGGTCTAGAAAAGCAAAACTTACAACCAGTACCATGTTGATCTCTTTGAACTTTTAAAAATATATTAAAAAGCCACGAACATAGCCCTAATGGTTCATCAGTAAGACACGCTCACATGCTCTCTGTTTCATTTTTCCAGTAGTAGTAACCAGTTATTCCCTCCATATTCATGGAGCAACCCTCATCTTACCCTCAGCATGTAAATGAAGAAGACCCCTATCCAACAAATGGGGAAGGTGTTGGGCATCAAGGTGTGTGTATATTGGAACAGAGCTGGTGTGCACATGTGGGTGTTGTGAGGTGGGGTTTATCTTATACAAACAAACTGAGCTGAAATATTGTCTTTTTCACACTATGCTATAATCACAAGAAACATTTTTGGTTATCATGATTTCCATTTTCAGTGATGTTTTCAAATTATAGTTTTATGAAATGTTTCCTTAACAAATTTCAGACTCAAGAAATATCTGTTGTTGTATAAAATTAAGTGGAATGGAAAGTAATTGAATTGAATGGGATTAAAAATAATTGAATTGAATTGCAAAATATGTACAAGTATCACAGTTCTTAAACACATCTATGTTATTGTCACTAGAGGGAGCTCAGCACTTAATTTGTATTCTGAAAGAGTCCAGCACTTTGGCAATCACAACATCACAAGTGCAGTTTGCATCCCATTGCTCTGTGTGTGAAAGGGCTTTCAAATAAATAAACACCATTATTTTTGCAAGAAAAGGAAAGAGACTGAAAGCATTACCTCTCATGCTTTTCATGGTATTTGGAGCAAGTATAAATGCTTTCATCTCTGTGGCGCCACTGTCAAAATAACACATACACTTCATTGAATGCCCTTCTGAAATGGCTCATGGTCTTTGCAATGGTCCAAAATGGAATGGATGAGTAAAGATTGTAATATGATGCATGAAATGCGCTTCAGCACATTGTCTCAGGAGGAGAGTCTATGCGGGGTAGTCAGCACGATAGCCACAGGAACAAGATGTGGACCTCAGATGATGCTCCACCTTTAAATCTGCATTGTTATATGTGAACTGCCCTTGCTCACATCATTAAATGTGAACTGCTCTTGTTCACATCACTTCTTGTGATGGATGCATTTTTTAAAAACAAGGGACACTTCTATTATGTCACCATCATTTATGGGCAAAAGCCACTGAACTTTGGACTCAAGCTGTTTAAAAAAAAGATTGGGTGTGACTTTTAGAAGACAATAAACATTTACTAAGTCCTGCAGCTGAGGGATTTTGAACAAAAATAAAAGACAACTCTAGGCCTCATAGAAATAATTGAATTGAATAAGCCTTGTAGATGAGAATGAAAAAATCACTTATTTTTTCACAAGCCTGCTTTCTAGTGAAGAAATACAACATAATAAAAATAAGAGATCCAGGCAAAAGCCAGTAAATATGAGCCTGAAGTCACTCAGGACATGGTTATTTTCACATCCTGGGGGAAATGCTGAAGTTCATAAAATCACAGATGCTTAAATTTGGAAGGAACTCAGTCTACCTCTTACCTCCACAGAAATCCTTTTGCTTCCTCTAGTCCTTTGTGGTGCTCAGGAGTGGGGAGGAGAGCCCACCACATGTTAAGGCAGCCTCATCTCTTATTGGATGGCTCTAATTCTGTAAAAGAAACCCTTCTGTCTTCAGAACTTCAATTTTCTACTGTATAACATCATACTCTTATTCTGATTCTGCCCTTCAGCTGAAAATAAAAAGTCTTTTTTCTTGTTCTAAGGAAAGGCATTGAATCTAAATATGGATATCATTTCCTCTAACGGCTGCTTTCTTCTTCCCCAGCCCCATGTCCCCTCCCATCAAGACTTTTTATATCAAGCCCAAATATTACAAGCTTGTTTACATCTTTATTAAAATGCACTTTTATCATTCTTCCCTTGAGATAAAACTTTGTAGAAGTGTTAGAAGATTCAGACATGCCAGATGAAGAAAATAACCTTACTGCTCAGAAATGATCAATTTTTCTGTCAACATATAATTCTTCATGAAATGTCTTCACAAAAAATAGGATATCATTCATTTTGTTTAGTAAACTTTTTTCCATGTAACCAACTAATAAATCATCTACAACAGCATTTTTAAAATTGAATAGTTCTCCATTGTGTTTGTGCCATATTTATTCAAATAATTCACTATTGTTGGATATTTAGGTAGTTTTGCATTTTGGCTATGTGGGGGACTAGAATTGGCCACCCCAAGATATGTCTCTTTGGCATATGGATTATTTTGGGCTGGTTACTTTTAAAAACTGCAGACATGAGAGAAACTCTGAAAAGCAGAATTTACTTACTGTTTGTTAAGAGACATTTACATTTGTAAAGGAAATCTCCATCTGTAAAGATGTCTCCCTCTCTGCACCAGGAAGAAGGGGGGATAACCTTATCTCTAGAAACTCTTAATCAATGCGGAAGGCAAGGACTCAAGTCTGCATAATAACCCTGCCCTTGTTTACTGTGCTTTTCTTGTAATCTCCCATAACTGACTCCCCCACCTCCAACATCCTCCTTTGTCTGTAGCTGAGGGTAGTATTTAAGGTAAGAGCTTCCCCCATTTTCGTGAGTTACTCAGTTTTTCTGGGTCTCTCTCATGTATACACGTTATAAAGCTTTGTTTAATTTTCTCCTGTTATTCCGTCTCATGTGAATTTAATTCGTTGTCTGGCCAGAAGGACCCAGAGTGGGTAGAGGAAATGTCTTCCTCCCCTACAGCTATTAGAACAATCACTATAAAATTCTTGCCTATTAATTTTTGGCAAGACGCTTGTATTATTTTCTGAAATTTTATTTTCTTATTTTTTAGAAATTAAGAATTTTTAATTCTTTTAAAATTTATTACTTCAAAAGTAAAATATGCTCTTTACTTCCTCAATAACTTCTTATGAAACACTGTCCAAATTCATCATCATTCCCACCAATCTCAAAATAGAGAAATTTACTTCCCTCTGAACATTTTTTTCTGAAAAGCTGCTCCCTTCTCCCAATGTCATTTTTGTCTAGGAGAGTTCATGAGCCTCTGGTCTAGGTTAGGTCTCTGTTATAATGTCTCATCATACATTTTACTTGTCCTTCATAGTATTTTTCATGATTGTAATTATATAGTTGATTGTATGATGATTTGTTTAACTCTGCTGACCTGTTAGAGTCACAAGGAGAGAAACTCTGTCTGCTAATTCAGCACAGTGTCTATGGTAACTGACTGACTAACACAGTGCCTAACAAAAAACATGTACTCAAAATACTTCTTGAATAAATGGAAAGATTTGTAGATTTTCGGTGACTGTGGACCAACAAAGTCCACCATTTCAAGTGGGCAAGAAATATGATTTACTTTTCTATATTCTGAGTCCTTTTTCTACAAGGCTGGAAGAAAACTTATCTCAGTCATATTGAGGGGTTTCTATATCTTGCCCACCTCACCACCTGCTGAGCCATAGTTACTGAGTTAGACAGGCCAAGGCATTGGTCATCTGTCCAGACGTTATCTGCCCACTGTTCCTCTCTGCATGGCTTCTTTAGGTCTGTGGCTCTTCTCAGATTCTGTGCCATGTCTAGGACATGTGAACTTTCTCATGAGGCTGCCTGCACAAAGGTCTGCATCCACACTCAGCCATTACTCTTTAGTCCTCGCCACCTTCGCAGATAGTGACACCAGCTCAACAGAAGGTTGACATAAGGGAAGCCGTATTGTAGAAAATAAACCACATTGTAACTTTGGATAACCTCTGATAAGCTAACTCAGACATGCTCTGTAGAATTTATGGCCCCTCCCAGCTGCTATAAGTTGATAACTTTGTTCTTTTGAGCTCCTTAGGAATGTGATGACCCCCAGGCAAAGAGTCTGTGCTGATGGCCATCATCAATGACAACTGAAAGATCAGGGTATAGGGCATTGCTCCAGTCTCTGATGCATGGATATTACTAAAACAAAAAGACTATCAGGAACTGAGACCAGATGTCTGCCCCTACCTGGAGATCAGATGGAGGCTGCACTGGGATTAGTTCTATTTTTCAGGGACTGTTAAAATTTGGGTTGTCTATACTTCTTATCCTTCTAGTTGGACACTTGATTATAAAATGTGCTTTTAGATGTTCCAAAATTGTTGAGCAAGATACAAAATTTAATAATACAAAAATGTCAACCTGAAGCTGGAACAAGAGAATATTTCCAAATGAGTGCTAAACAGTTTCATTCCTCTAACCCAGATCTATGCCCCAATTCAGCAGGAATTAGCTAGATTGGTTGTCACCCAAAATCCCTCAAGAATGATAAATACCAAAGAATAGGAGGGATTGAAACCAGCAGAGAGTTAGCCATTGATGATTAAGTAGCTAGGAACTAAAGGTTATTTTCCTTTTTGCAATTACTGATTATAGCTTTTAGCTGTTTACCCACCCATTGTTAATTGTGCTGTTTAGGCAATGTGCTATCTGACTCCCACTAGGCTTCTATAGATAACATCTCCCTGGAGTGTGGGGCACCATGGTAATGGGTGGGAGCTGTTTTTCAGGAATTTGAACTCCTTGTCCAATTCAGGCCAGTTGAGACCACCAACTCTTCAACCGGGCCTGCGCAGATGTTTGATAGGTGACCTTT
Organism: Equus caballus; assembly: GCF_041296265.1. Taxonomy (NCBI): domain Eukaryota; kingdom Metazoa; phylum Chordata; class Mammalia; order Perissodactyla; family Equidae; genus Equus; species Equus caballus. The sequence goes on from NC_091692.1 coordinate 50,304,144, forward strand.
TGACATCAAGAGACTAAAAACTCCACCCTCAGGTCATGCTAACACTGTCATTTTGTGAACATGGGTCCTATAAAGAGGCATGAAGTCTGACTACACTTGTGCACATCATCAATTACCTCACCTCTCCTCACCTGCAATCACCTATCTCCACATTTCAGACCACCTTGCCCCCTATCCCATAAATATCTCTGAGTCCCTATGATAGGGGAAGCAAATTTGAGGCTCATGCTCTTGCTTCCTCACATGGCTGCCTTGTGATTAAACTCTGTCTCTGCTGCAGTCTTATTGTCTTGGTGTTTGGCTTTCTGGGTGGCAGGCAAAAACGAACCTGGTTCAGTAACAACAGTGCTGGTAACAGTGGATTCCCTCTGCACAGCTAACTCACAGTCATCTCTTTATCTCTTTTCCCGTACCAGCCCATGGAAACTTATTTCCTGCCCAACTAAAAGCTCAATAGAAAAATGGTCAAAAGTTCTGAGAACTGTTTACACATACCCATAAAAGGAAATACAAATGGTTCTTAAACATATGAAAAAATGTTAAGACTCATTCATATTAAGATAAAGGCAATAAAAATTAGAGGATACCATCTTTCACTTATCAAAATGGCAGAGATCTGATGGAAGAGACTACATCACTGGTGAGGATGTAGATTGGTCTTACTTTAGGGTAGGTAAAAGATGGCTGGAAATTCTTTGCCCCCAGCCCCCAGCCCCAAGCTGTTCCAGTCCTGCTAGCCCAGGTGCCAGACATGTAGTGAAGAGGCCTTCAGACGTCTCTGCCCTCAGCAGCCATCTAACTGCAAGTATATGGGAAACCCAAGCAGAAGTACCCAGCTGAGCCCTTCAATCCCCAGGACAGTGAGCGATAATAATAAATGGTTGTTTTAAGTCACCAATTTTGGGATGGTTTCATATATAGTGATAGATAACTAGAATACATCTCTTGGGAAATATAATTTGACAATATTTATCAAATATTCAAATCAATACATACTATGACCCAGAAATTTCATATATTTATCCTACAGATACACTGGAACACATACAAAATAACATGTAACAAGATATGCATTGCAGCTTTGTTTATAATAACAAAAGACTGGAAACAATCTAAATATCTCCATATGGAAAAGTTTAAATACCTTCTAGTACATTGAAACAGTGGAATATGCTGCTAATAAAAAGAAAGAGTCACAGTATGTACTAATATAAAACCACATAGAATAATCCTCAAGTTATTTAATTTCACAGCAAGGTGCAGGACAGTGTGTTTAATATGCTATTGTTTGTATGATAAAAAAGAACATACATATGTATAGTTTTGTAAATGCATAGAATGTCTCTAGAAGGATGCACAAGAAAATGGGTAGCCATAATTGCTTCTGGGAAGAGGATTTGGACACCTGAAGGACAAGAAGTGAGAAAAAGACTTTTCACTGCAAACTTTTTAAATTCTGTACCATAAGCATGTATATATTAACTTATTCAAATAACTTTTTAATAATATTTATATGCTCCAGCCACACTAGTACAATATCCTCATATTAAAGATGAGCTCAGAAAGCTGAGCTGATTTGTTCAGCATCTGAAAGCTTTCCAGTGACAAAACAAGGTCTGGAAATGACTCCTCACATGGAGTTCTTTTCCTTGGATAGAATTCCTGAGTTTATCCCTTTTTAGTAAGCCCTTTCTCTTAGCATCTCCAAGAAGTACACTTTTTTCTTTCCCGTTTCAGCCTTTTTCTACTTCTGGACTAAATTCTTCAGGACTAAATCTATGTGTGTTATATAAGTTTTCTATTACTGCTGTAACAAACTACCACAAATTTACACAAATTTACACAAATGTGTCTTGAAACAACACAAATTTATTATCTTACATTTCTGGAGGCCAGAAGTCCAAAATGAGTCTTATGGGTATAAAATCAAAGTGTTGGCAGGGCTGCATTCCTTCTGGAGGCTCCAAGGGAGAATCCATTTCCTTGTTTTTTCCAATTTCAATAGATGGCCCACATTCCTTGGCTCACAGACCTCTTCCTCCATCTTTGAAGTGCATTATCCAGCTTCTGTTTCCATTGTGTTCCATTCTGTTTCTCCTTCTTCTGCTTTTGATCCTCCTGCCTGCCTCTATTAAGAATCTTGTGATTATATGGGGCCTGCCTGGCTAGTCCAGGATAATCTCTCCAACTCAAGATCCTTAACTTAATCGGCATATGTAAAGTCTCTTTTACAGCATAAGGTAACAGCTATAGATTCTGGAGATTAGGACATGAACGTCTTTGGAAGGCCATTATTCAGCCTACCACTTTAGCTCTAAATTTGAGGCAAATTTCCTAAACTTTTTCTGTCTCAGTTTCTCCATCTATAAAATAAGAATAACAACACTACCTACATTGCACGGCTATTGTGCAGATTATATAAATTATTGTATTTAAAGAGCATGGAACACTGCCTGACACATTGTAAGCACCAGCTATATGTTATATATAATATATTGAAAAATACTTTATTTTCTGTGAACTGACTAAAAGCCCCAAAAGAGGCAGAAATGTAATAATAATAATTTGATAAATAATCTCTAGGTTGAATGAACTCAAACCATGCAACTACATCTCCTTACATCTATATGCAAGAATCTGGCAATGAGAGAGCAAGTGGGGAGAAGGGGGGCCGCTTTTCCTTTTCCATTTCCTTCCTTCAATCAGATACAGATAAAGCAAGCAACACTTTGTCTGAGGTACATAGTCCCAGGAAGATGTGAAGCCCAAGAAGTCAGAAACGGTTAGTGTCTCAATAATTTTTTCATGGTGCCCCAGGCTAAAGGAAACACCTAATTGTTGGGTTTATTTAGTAGTTAGGTCCAAACAGTTTGATAAATGTTTAGTCCTATCAATGTAGTGGCTGTTTGAAAAAACAATACACATAAATTAAAAGAAAAAGTAATATTATAACTATGCTCCTAAAGGACCACAATTACTAATGCTACATGTGTGCTTGTTGGGCACTGTAGAACTTCTCAAACCTTGGAGTCAGATTGGACACTACTGCCCTCATTTCCTGGCTACACATTGATTTCCTTGGGGTAATTGCTTTTTAACCACAGCAATGGCTGAAAATCCAATTTTGTAAAGATATTATCTAACAGAAAGGAAGGTAGCATGTTTTACTGTTGAAACTGTGCACTGTCTCAAGCTAGGAATTTGCACTGATATCACTGTGATCGCCTTGAAAAATTAAAATATTCTACTGAAACCCTGTGAGTTTGAGGGCACTGAAGCACATAGTTTGAGAGCTGTGATGGCCCCAACATTAAGCTATGGAAGTTGAACTCTCAGAAAAGTAAGTCAAGTGGAACTCTTCCACTTGCTAAATGTTTGTTCAGTTGCCCTAAGGAGACCTGTTGTGGAGGGACACGAGAAAAGGAAGGAGTAGCCAAGTGCTCAGGCCCACCTGTGCTGTTCTCTCAGCCTGTTCCTTAGGGAATTCACCACTTTCCAGAATCTTTCTTCCATTGTCTCAGAACAGAAACACCAACCCCTTCCACTGTCTGTCACTGATGTGGCTATTTTGAAAATACAGTTACTGTCTCCCACTAAAAAAAATAATAGGACGTCTCATTCATATAATCCTTTCATATAAGAAACAACTTGATGTTCTGGAAAGAGAACTAGATTTATTGGATTACAATTGGATTAGGGCCCTGTCTCCATCACATAAGAAGTAACCTTGGGCCAGTTATTTAATGTTTCCAAACTTTAGTTCTGAAGATAATCCCGGCCATGTGCAATGCAATATTTTAATAGTAACTACAACTCATCTGAATAAAGCAAAGTTTCTCAAACTCAATGTGCATAAAAATCACTTGAGGGCCATTATTAAAAGGTAGAGCACCAGGGCTCCACTCTCAGACATTCTAATACAGCAGGTCTAGGGGAGAGCCCAGGAATCTGCCCTTTTGATAAGTAATCCCGCCCCCCCAACCAAGTGACGTAAATTCAAGTAGATCACAAGTTAAGAAACTTTAGTAAAAGATGTCTTTTTAAATACTTGCAGACATATAACATTTAACAGTAACATTTTAAAGTAAGTAGCACTGGTATTGTCTTCATTTTATAGATGAAGAAACTGAGAGTTTGAAAGATGACAGTGGCAGCTCCAGATTTTCTATACTATAGGTAGGCCCTGTAATGATGAGAGAGATTGAATTTATCTTATACATAAAATATGTATATGTTCACCCACTGAACTGTATATTCCTGAGGACAGCAAATCTTATTCATTTTTGTATCTCCAGTACTTAATGAAGCACCTTAATAAACGTTTAATAAAGAAACTAATTTTTGAATTTGTTGAATATATAGAAATATCTAATATTTCCAAACAAAGCATAGTTTGAAACATTTTTTATTTTTCTCAATCAACAAAAGTTCCGCAAAAAAACCCAAAACAAAACCAAACCAAAAACCTCAAGCTACAGTTTTCACAAAACATAAACCTTCCTTTGTTTCCTAATAGCTGAGCTAAAAGTAACTTTCTCACAGTTGGGGAAGGATCATGAGGTCACCCAGTTCCACCCTGGAATGGAATGCCCACTTGCTGCTTGTTCAGGGAACTGATGATGCCAACAATCCTTTGTCTTTGATATAATCAGACTCTGAAATTCATCCAGGCTTCTCGGTTCAGGCTGCCAATGCTGGCAGCATCACTTCCAGATAACTGATCTTGTTCTGCTGACTCAAAAAGTCAACTCCCAGAGTCAGACAGGGCCCCTGTTCATATGGGACCAGTTTCTTGACCTTTTTTTTTTTTTTTTTTTTGCAGGCAACGGGGAATTGTGAAATCCTTAGAAATAAAAGCAGATTCATATGAACCTTGAAGCCAATGTCAATGGACACTTAAAATAAGATTTTTTTTTTTAAAGATTGGCACCTGAGCTAACAACTGTTGCCAATCTTGTTTTTTTCCTTTCTGCGTTTTCTCCCCAAATCCCCCCAGTACATAGTCGTATATTTTAGTTGCTGGTCCTTCTAGTTGTGGCATGTGGGACGCTGCCTCAGCGTGGCCTGATGAGCGGTGTCATGTCTGCACTCAGGATCTGAACCAGCGAAACCCTGGGCCTCTGCAGCGGAGACTGCGAACTTAACCACTTGGCCATGGGGCCGGCCCCTAAATAAGATTTTAAAACTATTTTGCAAAACCAAATATGTTATTTTCTCCCTTATAAAGTATTTTCTACTGGGAATGAATTGACTTGGGTATCGTATGGCTTTAAGTGGCTTATCTAATAAACTGAGAGACAACAGAGTGATTTTTGACAATTATTATGATCCAAATCATAGTTTATTCAGCAGTAGGTTCTTCAAGGCTATTCTTTTCATTCTACTGTTGACAGTAGAACATTTGGGAAACGCTGGTATTTCCATCAAAGGTAAACACAGGTTAGAATAGAAAGAAATTTGGTCTGGAAGCATGTATAATGACAGTAGTAATTGCAAAGAAAACTGCACAAGATAATTTTATTTCCACTGACACAAGCTATCACAAATTTCATAAAGAAGCTCAATGCATACAATGTTAATTATCAAGGGGTTATAATCTCTTCTCATACATTTAAAGGCAACAAGACATGTTGAATTATGGAATAAGCAGAACCTCTCCCCACCTGCTCCTACTGTCAGGACAACGCCCTAACTGATGCGGGGTCGGTGAGCCAAGGAGTCGAAAGAAAGATTTCTTAGACTCTTAAGATCTGGCAGTAGTGCTCTTTTATTTAGAGAATAGTGTAGAATAGCATGGGGACAGGACCCATGGGCAGGCAGAGCTGGTGCGTGGGGACAGGACCCACGGGCAGTCAGAGCTCCTGCTGCTGCCCCGAATTGAGGGTTAGGGCTAAATTTAAGGCATAGGTATGTGAGTCATCTCTTTACAAGACAAAGAATATGTAAAAAAGTTAAAATGGTATCAGTGCCCGTATGGTCTGGCCATTTGGCGGTCCCACAACTTTTAGATAAGAATCAAACCGGATTGAGTAAATGGCAGAAGTCACCGCTTGAATTTTATCCTCGGCTAAAGACAAAGGAGGATTTGTGGGGGGGGGGGGGGCGGGGTCAGTTACATGAGGTTGCCAAACAGTAACCAACTTAAGTTCTTGCCTCTGGCATTGATTAAGAGCTTCTAGAGATAAGACCATCCCCCCTTCTTCCTGGCACAGAGAGTGAGGCATCTTCACAGATAGAGGTTTCCCTTAGAAATGTAAATGTTTCCCAACAAAGGGGCAAACAAATTCCACTCCTTGGAGCCTGAATCTCATCTGTAGTTTTAAAACTAACCAGCCTAAAAATCCTCATCATAAGCCATTTTAAAATTAAGCAGCCTAAAAATCCTCATCATAACCACCGTATTTACAAGGGTTTTTGACTTTACAATATCTACAACTACAACAGCACAGAGTGTCCCCAAGCACTTACTTGGCAAAACCAGTTTGGAAACTTTTATCTTACTCATAAGGCATGTTTCTCTTTTGTAATATAGCACCCTATGAAGATTCACAAGGCCATGAAGGATTGTGCCCTACGTGGAATTTCTAGATCAGAGGTGGAATAACAAAGGACTGGTGGGACCGTAAAGACAAGGTGTTTTATCAAGCTATTATTGAGGCACATTATAGTGATCCACCCAGAGGCCTACTATTTTCTCTGGTAAATATTATCGTTTTATCCATTTTACAACTGGGCAAACTAGGCTTTAGAGAATTTAAATAACCTCTCCAATATCTCTTAACCAGGGGTGAGAAAACAAACTCTGCCACATGACTCCATATCCTAATACCACACTGACTCCAACATACTTTCCTTAACTGAATGTATGTGAAAAATACTATTGTTTAGCTAATAAAGATACTATGGGAAACAACATCAGTATGAATAATACAGAGTGTGAATAAACAAATTTTTTCTTAAACTTTGGAATATGTTTCCATACATATGTTTGGATATGGGTATTGCTAATGTCGACGAAAATAATCCATATCCAATCTATAAATGAAAATTTGGGTGAGTTTATTCTGAGCTTAAATCTGAGGATTATAACCCGGGAGAGTCTTTCCACAAAGGAACAGAGCACTCCAAAGAAGTCGGGGTATAAGGGTGGTTATATACCCTCAAAGAGGATGTTTCACATAGGATTGAAATGTCCCTTTTACAATAGTCGCGAGACTGCTCTGTCGGCACAGCGATTGATGGAAATAGCAGGTAGGTCTGCTGTCTCGGTGAACACAGCAGGGTGGCAGTCTGTTGTCTCCAGCTGGGTGGTCACAGGTGAGCTGGGAGGTGAGTGCAGCAATCAATTCCTAGCCTAAGGAAAAATGCTTATCCCTAAGGAAATGCTAATATGGGGGAAAGTTGCACCTTTATCTCAAGGGCCTTTGTTCTGGCCATAGGAAATGTCTAAGTAGATATGCAATGAGTGCTCAATAGCCACAGTCAGGCCCTTTTGAAAAAAAGAATCAGGCCGAATTAGTTTTATACCAAATGGCTTCCTCATATACTCCAATATATCCTAATGCTTGCCATTTTTATTTGTCACTAATGTTATGAAAATGCATAAAACTGTCTTGTTCTCCAAAGCTAGGATAAGGAATTAACTACGATGCAGGGTCGGTGAGCCAAGGAGTCAAAAGAAAGATTTCTTAGACTCTCAAGATCTGGCAGTAGTGCTCTTTTATTTAGAGAATAGTGTGGAATAGCATGGGGACAGGACCCATGGGCAGGCAGAGCTGGTGCATGGGGACAGGACCCACGGGCAGTCAGAGCTCCTGCTGCCCGCGCTGGCATGGGGACAGGACCCATGGGCAGGCAGAGCTGGTGCGTGGGGACAGGACCCACGGGCAGTCAGAGCTCCTGCTGCTGCCCCGAGTTGAGGGTTAGGGCTAATTTTATAACGCATGGGTACGTGACTTATTTTTACTGGAGAAAAGAAAAGATGATGTAAAAAGTCATTAAATGATTTCAGTGCAGATGGGGTCTGGTTATTGTGCGGTCATATAATTTTAGATACGAATCTGGCCATATAGATCGGCATGTAGGTGAGGATGCCCTGGGCTTCTCTCCCTGGGGTGGTCCTAATTCATACCATAAAAAAAGTCCACTGGGTTGTATAGTTTGGCATGTAGGCCAGGTCACCTTGGGCTTCTCTAGCTGGGGCAGCCTTAATCCACATCAACTATCTGGATTTTGAAGCAAACCTTATACCTCTTTGCTTTTCAATGACTTTTGGATTTGAAATTTTCAAACCACAAAAGGAGATGAATGTACTCAGGGGGGTTAAAGAACAGATTTGAAATAAGCATTGTCTGAAATATATGGTTGCTGTTTTTGTAGTTTATAACTTAGAGGTATAAACAGGAAAGGCGATAATGATAATAGAGGAGCAATTAGAACTGAGCAGACGAAAATGTCATAGGAAAGTTAAAAGCAGGATGTATTTGGTATAAGGCTGTATTATTCATGCATTCATGGGACTAGGCAGGTGATCCGCTAGTGACAACATGTTTGCTATTTCTAGATCACTGAGGAGATGGAAAAATGCTTGGAACTAAAGGCAGCTGAACTAATTAATTTGCAATGGTGCTTTCAGACTGAAATGTTATATTCTAAGTTTCTGAAAGAATTATACTTTGTGGTCAGCTAAAGATCTTGGAAAGGAATAGACATATTAAACATTCTGACAAATATTTTTCTATTTACAGGGTTTTAAAATCATTAAAATGCCTGCAGTATGTGAGAATCTAAATAGTTAAACCTGTTTTATATAATATTGGGTTGTGATTTTCATTAATAATAGAACATCAAATAATGTTAAATCAACAATGAAAATAGTATGTACTTTTAGAAAATTTAAAAGAAATTCTAAAAATAAAATTTAAGAATTCAATATATTGAAAAATAAACAGTAAAAACAAACCCCAAACCATTCAAACATAATTAATAACAACATTTTAAAAAATTTAATTTACTGATAACATTTTGATATATTTTCTTCCTATCTTTTTTCCAAACATAAATTTTGGGCATTTTTTTATATATAGAATTGAAATCCTACTGCATACCTGTTCTGCATTCTGTATGAACTTACCATATTTTATTTAACTATTTCTCTGTAGCCAGAAATAAAGAATATTTTAATGTTTACAAATATAAATAATATTGTTGGGAACATCTTTGTATACAGACTTTTCTGAATTCATTGTTATTTATTCTAGATTCCTAGCAACAGAATTGTTATTTATGGTTTTACCTATTTCACTTAGTGTCAATATTTATATATTTTATTGTAAACACATTTGATTATATGTTATATAAACGTTTGATTATAGGGTGCTGCCTCAGATCCTGATGAGATTATTTGTGCATGATAAAAGGCATATGTTTAAAAACAATGTCTGGAATACACATGATCCCAAGAGTTTCATATATAGGATTGAGCACCTGTATGAATATATTTTATTTGATTTAGCAGCAGAAAATTTACATTCTGTATTTTTAATTCATTTATTTATTTTGGTGAGGAAGATTAGCCCTGAGCTAACATCCATTGCCAGTCCTCCTCTTTTTCCTGAGGAAGACTGGCCCTAAGCTAACATCTGTGCCCATCTTCCTCTATTTCATATGCGGAATGCCTCCACAACATGGCTTGATGAGTGGTGAGTAGGTCTGCATCAGGATCTGAACCAGCGAACTTTGACCGCTGAAGCAGAATGTGTGAATTTAACCACTACTTGGCGGGGCGGCCCTTAAATCCATTTATTACTTTACTTACTTTGCCCTTGGTGGTCTTCTCTCTGTCGATTTAATAAAATGGAATACAGTATAAAGCAAATAAGCAAAATTTATTCATATGGCTGAGGACCACAGAAGCAGAGAGAATTATGTTTACAGTTAAAAATACTAGATCTTCAAATAGAACTCAGCTAACTCATGACAGGTTTTTTTCCTTTGGAATTAAACTTATTTTCTCCAAAATAGAATCAAATGCTAAAAGCTTGCATATATTATTAGTGCCATTTATGTCTGGAAATAGTAACTGATTGATAAAATAACTAAACACCCCCAAACTGGAGATTTTAATCATTTGGGTTACTCCCCAAGCTCTCCCTGATTTCATTATCTGTTACACTCCCCAAGGTCCACAGCCTCTGTGCCAAATAGTATAAATGGAATGTTTACAGCTAAAGTAAACAAAGTGAAACACATTTTGTCTTTTAGAAAAAAAAGGACCAGTCCTACAGGAAGTTTCCAAAGCAGAAACAGTATGTCTTTCTCACATTTGACTGTTGCAAATGTTCTATTTGTATCATCTGAAAAAGTCTCATCTGTCCAATGTAATCTCTAACAGTCCACAAGACCAAAACCACAGTGAATGACAAAAGTAAAGTCACAGCAATAAGCACGTGAATAGCAGAAGAATCATTTAAAATTTGTTTAACGATTAGTATAACACTAAAAATAACAAAAATTAAAGAGTAATTGTTGAAGCCAGAATATTGGGTTTCTGCTTTTTCTTAGATGTTTAAAAATCAACTCTAGGCCTTAATAAGAATTACATAAATTATAGAGTTGTATTCATCGAGCTATCTAAAAGTAGATAATCTTATCATCAGAATGTTAATCAAAAGTTTTAAATTCTAAGACCAATTGAAAAATGTAAACCTATAAGGTTTTATCTTTTCTTTTGGCTGTCAGGAAGTCTGGTTATTATTTTATGACAATTAACTTCCCCTCTTAGAACTATTGCAATAACTGAAAAGACATCGGACTAGGAAGGGAAGATAATTTTCCCTCTTTTTTGTCTAGCCTAATATTCTGGTTTAAACACGTATTCCTCAATTTTTGTTTATTTTTAGAGTTATACTAGTTGTTAATTTTTAAGTGATTTTTCTATGATTCAGATGTTTACGGCTGTGATTTTACTTTTTACTGGGCGAGTTAACCGTAGTTGAGAGCAGGAAAAGTTGTATCACACTGCCTCTAGCCCCACTTTACAGTGTGGTACTCCGCACCTCCCTCATCCTCACAACTGAAGGGTCTCTCCCCATCATTAGGCCCTAGCCGGTGGCACAGCAGAGTAAAGGCAAGTCTATGACACTTACAGGTTCCCCAGGGAAATGTGGTAGCGCCATCAATTTAAAAAGAACCAGGAGAAGGAGAGCATAGGACAGTACTAAGCCAGCCACCAAAGCATAACCCAACTCCTCGTGACTGCTGCAGGACCATCAGTCACTTTCCTTTCAGTTCCACCGTCAGCAGACCCACACTGTATGGGATAGCCAGCTCAGGGTCACCTCCCAAGTCTCATCTTAAAGTATACACTCTAAAGCAGGCTGCAAAGAGAGTGAGCACTAGGAGTTCCATCAGTAGTGAAAGGAAGGATATAGCATCATGTTTAAAGGGAGATCTCACAACTGGTAGAGTTTTACACTTAAAACAATGAAAAACAATACCTTGTAGTGTTATTTATACAGTCATATACTTTATATCATTTTTCACTCAATAACTTTCTGAGGCAAGTAAACCAAGGAAACGAAAATGGAGATACTGAGAAATGCTCTGAGTTGACCAAGCATCATACACAACTGGAATAGAGAATAGTGGGTGAGAGTGTGCGCTGGGGATCAAGACTTCAGAGGTTGTAATCGTGGCTTCACCATTTCTGTAACAGCAGTCAGGGTCTGTAAGTGTTTCCTTATATTCAGTCCCCATGTAACAGCATTTTCTAATCTCCTAATTTGTTTTTAAGCAAAAGGAAAAAACATTTTTGCTTCTAGTTGATACTTATTTAACCTTTAAGCCAATAACATTCTAAAATAGGGGAATAACCTGGAAGAAGCGGCTGTCCTTAGGGGGGCACTAAATGTAGCGGGTAAAAAGGTAATCACTCATCAGTGATAACTTGTCGGAGGCCAAAAAGCCACTCGCTCTAAGAATGTAAAGGAGCAGTCTGGTAACTTTGTGAGCTGTTCAGGCCACATCCTCCCATTCCCCTTAAGCAGCCATCTACTCATCCTTTTTGAACTATTTTTTACACTCTCCTCTGTTGCCTGTATGTAACTCAGGAATTAGACCCTTCACTGCTTTATTTATGTCCAATGCCTGATATGCAAAAATGATTTATTATAATGTAATTAGAAATAAAATACATTTTATAATGAAAAAATTTCTTTGGTGTTAAGAGGTTTACATAGATTAATATGTATAATGTTCTTTGAAGTGCCTGACAAGTATTCTGTAAGCGTTAATTATTACGTGCCCCTTCCTTATTCTCACCCACTGAGCCCTTAGACTCAGGCCAGTCTTCTGCATTGCTTACAGCTTCTTTTGCCAAATTAACATAATATCTGAGGGCCAGCAGCATCCAAAGACATAGTTCCATTGGTCTCCCAAATTATCCCAGGTCTCATTAAAGGTTCACCTGAGGGAGAAGTCTTGGAGAGAATCTTAGCTCTGCAGTCTCCAGGCCCAGGTATGGCACATTTGAGTTATTTGGAAGTGGCTGCAGGTTCTTGGCGTAAACCTAGTCTTTGTCCTAATGGTAGAAGCCTCCTCTAATTTCAATGAGGAAAGAAGAGGACATGCTGAGGGCTTTGGAAAGGGAGGGTTGTGAGCCTTCTGCCTCGCTCCACCTTCCTCTCCCATCCAGCCGTCCATGCTCCCATAACCAACCATGTTTCTAAGGTTCATTTGGATTGTTTTGTTTCTAACCTAGCTTAGCTAGCCATTAAGCTTTGTCTTATCTACACAATTACGAGGTTGCTTTTTCCAAAAATATAAGGGAAATATGGTTCTTTAAATTTTTCCTTTTCAATTTTTTCCAGGTCATGTTTCTGTGTCTATATTTTCAGATCAAACTAGGTTTTCTTAAAACACCCTCTGCAGAAAGCACAACATTGCACCCTCAAGTTCTTTAATTTATTTCAAGATTGTTCAGTTCCAGATAATGAAGTTTTTCTGGAAGAAATTATCTTAAATGAGCTTCCTTCTTAAAGCAGGGACTAGACTGATTTCTAATATAATCTGTGACCATGTGGCATCCATTAGAACACAGCATGGTTTGCTTTCCTTTCTTCTTTGTAAGTATTCCTTGTCAGAGCATTTTTGGAGAGAAGGAAGAGAATTGTGATAGAGATAGGGCCACTATGATCTAACTTTCTGCAGACAAATGGACTTTGACAAAAAGACCTCAACTCCCTGAGCCAACCCAAACTTACATGCACTGGGGGATAAAAACACACGCAAGAGTTCAGAATAGAATTTACCTGGTTTAGATGTTTATGTAAGCTACAGGTTTTACACCTAAATTTTCATCAGGAGGGAATATGGTTAAATATGTTAAGATATAAAATATATACTTTACTATTAGGAAACTTTTAAAGTAATATTTTTAAAGAATGTTTAATGAAAGCAAGATTTTAAAAGTGAATATGTATACATTTATCATGTATTTATATAAGTACATATATGTATGTATACTATAGAAAGGAATACACAAAAATAGTAATAGTGGTTATATTTAGTGGTAGGATTCTTATAATTCTCATTTTCTTCTTTTTTCAGAAATGAATACCCATTTTCTTAACTTTCTGTAATGACCACGTATTACTTGTAAAGTATAAATTCAAATATATTTTTTAAAGCAAGGCGTTGTTAGTTCAAACATGTTTGAAACTTATGTAAATATAAATGCTTTTAAAACATTCCAGACACTTGATAAACCCCAAAACATCTATTCCTAATAATATTTATTTTAAAAAAATTACTAAACTGTATATATCTGAAATATCCTATTTTCCCCCCTGAAATATCCTATTTTCCCCCCTGAATATTTGTCCATTGTCTTTAGGTATAATAAAAATTTATACTTTTATAAATTTATTCATTTTATTAATTATATCATTCATTTAGCTTCTGCTTTTATTTGTTGCTTGATTACTGACTATATAGCAGCCTATCAGCATAAGAACATTAGGAAAAGTATCAGTGGCCCTGGAAATCTTTACTTCCAAGAATTCCAGAATGTGAGCTCTGTGCCCACAATTTCAATCCATGCCTTATCTTTAACAAAGATCACTTCAGCTCAGTGTTCCTAAAAGTGACTAAGCTGAATTCTACTTGCTATTCACTAATACTGTTTTGAAGGAGGTGGTAGAAATTAAATGAACAGTTTTCACAATTAGAATACTTAAAATATCTCACTACCTTTTGTTTTACACCATGCCCCTGCTTCCTATGGTACTGATGTAGTACATTGCCAAGAGACCAGAAAAAGCATACAATGAGTTGATAATAGCAAAGATACAGAGGCTTCTACATTAATTATTCTGCTTTGTTAGAAAGTTTCCTTGTGCTGAACCAAAATTTCCTTCCTTGGAATTCTCCCCAACATTAATGCAAATCACTCTCCCAACCACTAAGAATTCCATTATGTTTCAGCTTCAACTCCTTTGACACAGACTTTTAGAAGGAAATTAATTAATCAAATTCTTCAGGAGGTTAAGAAGAAACCAGCAAGACACTATAACGTATCTGTTTAGATTGGGTTCTGCTGTTAGGTAGAGAAACCCAAAATACCCATTGTTTAAATGAGATAAGTCATCTAGGGTTGGTAGCATGCCTTCACAAACTATTGCACTACGTTTATTGCAGCAGGGAATACTAAGAGAAAGTATTATATAAAGAACTTCTATCTGATAAAGAATTTGTATTCAGAATCTAAATAAGCACATAAAAAATGCTCAACAGTGTTAAACATTCATGAAAAGCAAACTGAAACCAAAATGAGATGCTACTACATACCAAAGAATACCTAAAATTAAAAAGGCTGACAGCACCAAGTGTTGTTGAGGATACTGAGTAATGGAAATTTTCATATATTGCTGATGGGAATGCAAAGTAATACAGCCACTTTGGAAAACAGTTCTGAAGTTTCTTCTAAAGGTCAGGATACTCTTGCCATATAACTCAGCAATTCCACTCTTAGGTATTTCCCAAAATGAAATGAAAACATACATCTATATGAAGACATGTATGCAAACGTTTACAGCAATTTTATTTTTAAATTTTACCCATGATAGCCCCAAATTGGAAATAACTCCAATGTCCATCAACTGGTAAAGAAGTTGTAGTTGTTTATATAAAGGAATATGACTCAGTAATAAGAAAGAGGACATTCCAGGGAAAAAGGAAAGCTGGCAAAAGGCTTAAGACAAGAAATATCTTGCTATATTGCTGTAACTACTAGGATTTGGAGGTCCCTGGAAAGTTAAGTATAAGAGGCTAAGCAGCAGTTAAAATAGACCACATACCTTGTATGCTATGCTAAGGCCTAAGATTTATATTTTTGGTGAAGGAATCACTCCTACAATTCGATTTGGGCAGGATACGGCAAACAGGCAGGTATTGAGATAAAATAAATAGAAAAGAAAATATTTGTTCAACAAAGCATGCATTGACTTATTGTAAAGGAATTTTAACCTGTGCAAGTAGGCTAGGGAGTCAAAGACAGGGAAGAGAACAGTGGCATCCATTTAGATTTTCCAGAGTGTGTGATTTAAATACATAGGATAGGTCAGATACAAAGGTGTGTTTCTATGTCGTCTCTGCGTGCTTGCATTAGACATATGATTTCTCTTTCAATGTTCAGGTTAACACATTATTAAAGTCAGAGAAGTAGTGACTGTATTGACACTATTAGAAATATGATACTTTTTCAAGTAATTAAAAGACTATCTATAGAGGGAGGAAGAAACATGGGGTAAATAAAGTTTTAACTCTGTTTTACTCCAGGTGTTGGCTCTAATATATACCTTCATAAAATGAAGCCAAGAAGTTTAACACATCAATGAATTACACGGAGTTTACAGACCACACCTCAACGGAAGAAAGTAAAAAGCTTTGTTGAACAAAGCCTACCAGGATGAGTTGGTGATAGGAGTGCCCCAGATAGAAATAAAGTAAGAAGAAAAGCTGCATTATGGTCACCAGGGAAAAGGTGGCACCAAAGAAGTGAAGAGGTAAGGGAGGCAGTTACCAGAGTTGTAATAAAGCCAAGTTATATTAGGGAGGCTTATTGCCAACTGCTGCCTTTGCACCAAGATTCTCCTTGGCTGTCCTGAGAGCTCTGCCTGGGCCTGAAGAGTCCTAAGGAGGTAATCAGATGATCATTTTGGAAGGAAAGGATGTATGTCTAAAGGAATGAACAACAAAGATGGGCCTGAAGGGTAAGTGTGACACAATGAATCAGCTCCAACAGGTTATAACCTCTTCTCCAAGAGCTCATGACCCACTTGGCCTCATTTAATTTGCGCTGTGCCACGTATGTCTAAACTTAGCACAGTGTGGACTCTCGCTGACGTGTTCAGCTCGTCCACCTTGTGCCCTAATCTGGTAACTAGGCTTCTACTGCTAGCCAAAACTCTTGTGCCAATTTTGACTTAATTCAAATTAAAAAACAGGCCTGTTTGTTTCATGTAACATTGTCATTTTCTGTTAGTTTTCTTGGTATTTCAGTCTATTCAGAGCTTTCTTGGCTTTGGCTAGTCCCACTCTCACAGAATGGAATCCTGACTCTGAGTAAATTCTACTGCCAAAGTAGTCTTCCTGGCTATAATTAGATATTAAGTATTGTGCATATCAACAGTAAATTCAAGTTCAAAGTACTGGTTTAATTCTTTTGAAAGAAAGAAAAAAATGATTTTACTTTACCCTAGAAATGATGAACATTCAGAAACCATATAATTTTAGACAAAATTCAGTCAACTATTTCAAAGGAGAAAGATGTGTAAAATTCTTTACTTATCATCTTTGTATCTATGATTCAAGTATAATGATAAGGAAATAATTAATAACCCCATGCGGAACTCACAAGAAGTAGTGAAACAATGAAGGATTAGGAAGACTTGCATATATTACAGAAATTCATAAATTTTAAGTTAACATATGAGAACAAGTTGATATTAGAAGGACCCTTTCATCCTAAGGGAACACATGGATCAAATATAACACTGGATATCTCAAAACATATTAAGAATAAATTATATAATGGTGGAAACTCAGCTTTTCTTTCCAAATAATCTGATCTGTGATGTATTTGACATTATAGTTTTTTCTTTCGAATCTGCAGGAAATAAATGCAAAATAGCAGTGGTTGTTCAATGAGTGAGAATCTTCAAATAAATTAGTCAGTTGTTAAGTACCTCTTAAGACTGAGAAACATGTCAAGAAGTAATTTAACAGTGAATATACATACAAAAGAACTGGTATATCATAAAACACTTATATTAACTGGGGAGGCCAAATAGTCTTTTAAAACTAAAAGAATAAAGTTAGGAGCAAAATAACAAAAATACACTTTAAAGTGAAAAAATAATGTCAGTGTCCCTATGAAATTATCCCATCTGGTGGCATAAATTGAAATTCTGAAGCCGCTAGAGAGAAATGTAGGAAATGGATCCCTTTCCAAAAGTAACTTTGCCAGGCATCTTAGAATTTTCTATGATTTAATGGGCAAATAAGCTTTGAAGAGGATGATTAGTTAGAAAGGACATCCATAATTATATTTGTTCTATGACTTTTTTGTGGATAAAATGGATTGAGGGAAGGTAATGCACCTTGCAAGATGCTGTTTGGATAAGTTTATACCAACAAAGTATCAATATTTAAATCAAATAAATAAACTTGGATCTATTAAAAAAAACTAAAACAATCCGTTTTTTCTCCAGTTAGTATTCTTGATGACTTTGTTAATAAGGCTAAGCCACTATCATCATCCAAATAGAATCTCACCCTGGCACTAAACTGACCACTTAATTGGAACAAACTCTAAAACTACTATATCAATGTAAATTAATGAACTAAGTTAATTAAATTGTCCCCACATTTAATATTATCCTGACATATTAAAGAGCCTAATTCTATGAAAGAAATGAAAATTTTACTGTTTTCTTATGAACTTGAGAGACTGAATATGAAAACAGACCACATACAAAATAGAACTTTAATCCACAACCTGCAGCAACCGGCCCAGGGAGCCAACACCTTTATCCACAGTAACCAGATCAGGAAGCCAGATGGTTATGTCAGAACTGCAGGAAGCCAGATTGCTCTCTCTAATGATAATCCAGGAAGCTAAATAATAAGCTCTGTAACAATCAGCCCCAAATATCCAGGACTTGATAAATAATTGACAGCTTCCCTATTTTTTGTCTCTGCTTCTACTTAGTACCAAGCAGAGAAAGCCAAATATGACCCTCAACCAATCACATGGGATGCCTTGCTTCTAGTTAGTCCGCCTATAGCTTCCCCTTG